>NW_024429203.1:8908555-10356055 GCF_017639785.1 Mesocricetus auratus
AGCCAACCCAACAGGCTCTGCTCCTGTTGAATCCTAAAAGTGGTTTGTTACCAAAAAACACAAAACAAAACAAACAAACAGCAACAACAACAAAAAAACAAGCACTGCCCGTGAGGTGAGCCCCCTCCACTTCCTGTTCCTGACAACTGCTGTAGGTTGCTCAGGCACAGGTAGACATATTGCAGAAAGCTCCTATGGGGAAAACTGCCCAGTCAGAAGCTCTTTTGTTCTAGGGTCCAGCAGGTTTGCACCACTTAGGGGATTTTTCTGGCAATGCTGGAGAAATGGAGGGTGGGATGCTGACATTTGACATGAAAGTGATAGAAGGATCAACGAGTGAGATGCCAGAGTATTAGTTCAAAGCAGGGCATATGCCACTTGCATCAGAAACACAGGAAAGGTCTATAAGCTCCATCATTCCTTATATTACTGATTCAGTCTTTGAGAACCCAGAAATATCAAGCTATAGGAAGAGCTCAGCTTTAGTTTGAAAGCTACTGATTCAGAATAGTGGTGCCCAGGACCACTTATATAATTTATGGAGCCTGAGGCCAGTGAAAAGACAAAGACCGCTGTCAGTGAGAAGTTCCAGCTGGTGAAAGTGGGGCGCCAAACCAAATGTGGGTTTGAAAATCGATAATCATGAAGCCAGCTCTACTTCTCCTCAAACTTTCCTTGTAATCTGTGAGGGAAGGTTTTTGAGAAATAGCTTCTGATCTGGAACACCAGAGGCATGGCCTGAGACATACACAAACACTCTCTTCCTCTCTCCCTCTCTCCTCTCTATATGTTACCCTGGGCACTACTCTCAAACTCTGTCTTTCTGCTTCAGCCTCCAGAGTGCTAAGATTTCAGGCCTGTTTCATCATGCCTGACTTAAAGTTGTGTTTCTGGCTGGGCTGCCAGGTGAAGGCATTCACCTAGAACCTGGGCCCACCCTTTGAGGTAATTTCATCTGGAGGGGAATTGTGTGTACACATTAACGTTTGAGAAGCGTTGAGGCTACACCTCACTGCTAACATGTGGCTGGAGAACAAGCAGCTTCTACATCACAAACAGCATCACCATCATCTGGGAACTTGTTAGAAGTGCAAAATCCAAAGTCTAACATCAGAGGCAGTGAATCGGAAGCTGCATTTTAATAAGATCTCCAGTTAACAAGATTGCACGTGATGCTTAGCCTGGTCTGGACTGTATTCCAAGCCTCCCTTTTGCCTTCAAGGAAAACAACCAGCACACACTGAGAGTGTTCAAGACCGAGTGGGAGATCCTTGACAAAGGAAACTCCTGATGGTGGTCCCTTACTTTCAAATCACAGGACAATGGTGTTCATCTTGGGCTGCATTGACTAAAGCCTGGCTGCTTTGAACCCCCTGAAGTACAACTTATTTCACAGCTTGCTTTACTAGAAACAACTTTTACAGTAATAACTTTAAGAGCAGACCCTGTTCTGAACTTTGCTTGGGGTCAAACAGGTTACCAGAAACTCACACTTATGGTCAAGGCTTTCTGAACACATATCTCTACTTGCTAAGTATTGTCTCCATGAACTATTAGTATCTCAAAAACTTGACTGCATTAATGTGTTGTTGCTAACCAACAGATCAAATTAGCTGAGCCTACGAAACATCTATATAAGGAAATCACAGTGATATTAAGATTTGCTCTATTTTTCACCTTTGATGTTCCTTGATGTCCTCAGGAGACCTCAAACAAACACATCCAAGTCCCAGGTTCTTAGATGCAGTTTGCATCTGAATAACCTGGCTGATAGCATACAACAGAGATAGCTGTATGGTGCTGGGCTGGAGACTGAGATACTTCTTGTACTAACACGGACGGTGTCCACAATGGAGGGTGATAGTCTAGAGATCACACTGTGAGAACCACTAATTCAGAGATCTGGTTTCTGATGAAATGACAACAACAGAGTAGATGGGTGCTAGGAAATGACTCTTGTCAGAAACAATTTTCCATTACTTTGTCGGAGAAAACTTTCTTGTAACCAATGTGTGCTGGGAAGGCAGAAGCAGATTCTTAGTGACTTTTTCCCCGAGCGGCTGAAATTAAAGCAGATAGCAGTTAAATGTGCAGGGTGTAAGAAATGCTGACCAGCAGACATGAGCTCTGAGCACAGTTGTTGACGCCCAGTACTCAGGCTTTGCACAGCCTTCAGAGGTAGTACCAGAGGGACATCCTGGGCTACCCCTGGAGGTCTAATTATTGAATATGGACTGAAGGAGAAGACTTCTCATCACACCATAGTGCTTTTCAGGGCCAGAGAGGTTCCTTGGCAAACAAGCTAACGCTCTAAATGCAGCCAATTTCCAGCATAGTTATGTAGCCCTTGTGATATACTACACTGAAAAGTTGGCATAGTTTCAGCTGCGGTTTTGGGCACATCCAAGGTCATGTTGAGATGTCCAAACTGTCACTGCTGTGTATCAGTCTTGCTGAGTCTCCATGGAATTAACACAGGCGTCTGCAGAGATGGATCACAAAGGTAACTCGGCAGCCAACTCCTGTCACCTGCTCATACCTGCCCCCATCTATCTGTCTCATTTATCCAGTCTCTATAACAATTCAGAGGAAACATTTCTTCCAGATAAAAAAAGGGTGAAATAGATAATTGCTCCCCAGCCGGAGTGAGTGTTTGGTTGGTGGGGAGAGGCAGACATTAGAGTAGAAATTTTGACCAATAGTCCCCTCTTTGCACACGTGCTGTGCCTCCAAAAACTTCTACATAGTTATTCCTGAAGCACACCATGATATTTCACCTTCTTTAGGAAGACATTACAGATATGATTAACTGGGAGTGGATAAGGTTTTAAACTCATCCTTCTCTGACAAACCAAGCAGGGGAAGCTGGGGGCAGGACTCTCGTCAGAGAGAAGGAAACAGTCAGAGGTCAGCAGGACAGAGGAGGGGAGAGACAATAGATGGAAAGGGTGGGATGGGTCTCATGGTAAGAACCAGAGCCAGGAACTGCTCTCTGAGGGAAGGACCCCCAAGGCAACAGGTCAGAGGTTACCCTCATTTTAGACAGCAGTGCCAGAAGGGTACTGATTCTGTTTCCCTGTTACTTTTTTATTGAACACATCTGCCTAAAGGATGCATCTGACTACATTACGGAAACAGAAAGGAGGCACATGGACACCTGTTTGGAACATCTGAACCATCCAATTGTATCTCTTCCCATACCTTACCCCAGTTCCAATTTCTGCCATAATTCCTTTAAAGAATCCCTCAGATAGCTGAATAGTACTCTCTTTCCTGGAACTGCCCCCTTTTCTATATAAGAGCTCTGTCATCACTCATTCTCTCTCTCTCTCTCTCTCTCTCTCTCTCTCTCTCTCTCTCTCTCTCTCTCTCCCTCTTAAATTCCAACCTATGAATAAACTTTTCTCTAAAACTCAACTTCTGTTCATGAATTTCAGTCTTTGAAATTTTAAGAATCTTAAAGCTACTGGCTAGAGGCCAAGGTCAGAGAAAGGCTCTATGGTTCTCAAAGACACACTCATATTTCTGTGTCATCATGTCTCCTAGTATCTAAAGATGTACCAGGCTTCTACTTCAACATCCTCTCTCCTGTCATATTTGGGTATGAAACAGACTCTAAAGACTTGTGTCTTATAGCCTTGGATCCCAGCTGGCAGATCCAGTTCCAAGAGATGATTGAAACATGGGGGCTCTGTCACTTTTGGTTTCTTGGCTAGTATGATATTAGCAACTCAGTTTTCTGTACCCTTTAAATGTGATGGTCTACCTTATCAGCCTAGAAATAACCCATCTGCCAATCATGGACTAAAATCTCTGAAACTGTGAAGTAATATAAGTTCTTCCTTCTTTGAGTTCTTTTTAGGGGTACTTTGTCATAAGGACACATTTAACACACTGACCAAAGTGACTCTTAGACCAAGAACAGAACAAACCCCTTTGTGTGTTCATACTCAAGGATTCTGGACAAAGCTCTACAGCTTACTACTCCACTCACCTCTGATAGCCAGCCTCAGGGTTCAACCACAGTTTAAAACACATCCCAGCCTTTGGTATTTGGGTGTATGACTTTCCACCATCACCATATCAGCTATCAGCTTGCCCTTCTGCATGAAGCCCTTGTTGACATCCCATAGACTGGCCTTGCCAACATCCTAGAAGAATCCTGGCAGAGGAAGAGGGCCCAGAGAGACATCCAGTTGCCAAGAGACATCTGGTTGCCACATGGCATCTGATTGCCATTTTTAACTAAACCAGTGCCCCCTTTATGTGTATATGTAACTGTCTGCCTTGTGGACATTCTTCTTGTTGGGAATATACAAACTCATCTGAGGCTCTATCCTTTGAGACCACCATAGATGCCAGAGCATCATCTATGGTGATGGAAAACCTCACGTGCAGTTGGCCAGAAAAGGATACACCCATAGGAGAACAGGCCCAACCATGAACCTCTAGCACACAGAGTGAAGTAAAGAATGCTTCCAAACCTGTAATTGTCGGGCAGCTGCAATTACTCCCCCAAAGAAGATTTAAAGTCTACTGACATCTTCAACAAACAGTAATTGTGTTTTTATAGAGAGGAGAAGCACAAAGTATTGAAGAAAGCCCAGAACGCACATCTCAGAGACAAAACTGCATAAGTATTAACTTTGGTGGCCCCTTATTGCTTTTGGGATCAGGGTGAGAAAAGAGATCAGAACTTGAAACCTGGAAGAAAAGTAGGTGAAAGTGGTCTGTTTAGAGCCTCCTAACGCCAGGCAGAGCACTGAAAAGAAGAGGATTATCGAAGAAAGGAGAGAAAAGCCAAGCAAGCCTGGCCTCTCATGATAGCACCTGCCTGAGGATCTAAGGGCAATAATGGATCCAGACAGTGTGCAATCCGCCAGCTCCTCCTATCAAATGGCCCTTTAACTGCTATTGAAAGGCGGCACGCTTGAGACCACAGCAAAAAAAAATGTGCCTCTGTCCTTCACAGCACCTGGTCACAAATGTCTCTTATCACACAGAAATGCTTCAGTCACTTCCAAATTTGGCTTCCCTAGCTTTTGGCACATGCTCTTCTCACCTTTCTCACCTCAACTTTCACAGCAGTATTGCAATGTGGGTGGCTCAAGATGCCTTCATTCAGACGCAGGGCATTGGAGCTCTTCTGTGAGCCTTCCATACCTGCTTCTCCGAGGAAGTATTTTTCTGGAAAAAACAGGCAACATAGGTGCCAACATGTCTCATGGCTGATCCAGAGGAAATTCAGAGGACACCTCAGATCTCTAGAGTAACAGACACCCCCAGTAGTGAAGTGGATTATTTTGAATCCAATAGATAACTTTTAGCACCTAAACTCATGTTCTTAACTTACAAAATTGAGTTGGATCTTAAAGACAAAATCTCCAGTTATCCTCAGTTCAAATAGCTCTTCCTTCTCCCAACTGGTACTGGTTTGAATTTGAATAACAAAACCAGCATACAATGACATCTTCCTAGCTGTGAAAATAATGACCAGGCTGGCCATGCCTTGGCAGAAGGAAAGGACATGCTTGTGATGGAGAAGAAAAGGCCATGGAGGAGGGAAACAAAAGCAAACCAGCTGGACACTCACCATGCTGTGCCTGTGGCTCCATACTGCTGGGAAACAGCTGTGGTCAGGGAAAGGGACAGGAAGAGGAGAGGAAGGAACATGGCTGAAGTCTGGCTACTGGAATGAGAAAGTCTCCTTTCTGCCTCCAACATCTCAGAGTTACTGCACTTCCCTGATTGCATTTTAGTCATCTGTGGTGAAAATAATGTTTCTCACTCATGTTCATGACACTCATGGAAGTTTGCCTTGAACTCAATCTGTCATTTGACCTTGGTTCAGATGAGTGAGACCTGGGAAGCTCCATCCTACCCCTTCTGATGGTTTATTTAGATTGTACTTATATAGACAGGCTGCATTTGTGAGGGTGTTTCCAGAAGAGAAAAACATGAGCATCAGTGGACTAAGGAGGTCATATCCTTGCTCATCAATTTGAATTACTATTATTTAACCCACCTAGGACCTCAATAGAATAAAAAATAAAAGAAGAGCAAGACTTTCTCTCTGTTTGAGCTAAGATACTCATCTTCTCCTGCTCAAGAAAACTTTCTCTTCAGGTTATCAGGCCTTTGGCTTGTATTGAACTTACAGTAGAGTTGTGAGGCAAAACCTATAATCTCTAGACAGATAACACAGGCAGATAATAGACAGACAGGTGGATCGACTCTGTCTCTCTGAAGAACGCTAATTACCAGATGCACCCAATCCACATGTGTCAGGCCTGGAATATATTGTGTGCACTGGTCTACCTCTTCCCTGACTGAACACTATACACAGTAGACTTTGGTGAAGAGAGGTTTCATGTGGAATGTCCTATCCATATTTACATTTACAAAAATTACTATCCCCTTCTTAGGCCAACTTTAGAGATTATTTCTTATTCCAATTATTTTTTATTTTCAAGGCCTTTTTCCCCAATGAGTGCTCTTCAAACATACTTCACCTGATATGTATTATAGGGTTCATCCTTTTGAGTTATGAGCAGCTCTGGGAAGGCAGAAATCACATGCAAATTGAGCATCTCTAATCTGAAAATATGAAATCAGAAAAGTCCCAGAATTTGAAACTTTGTGGGTGCCAACTTGATGTCACAGTGGAAAGTTCCGTACTATAAAACGTTCTTTCATAAAAAAAATTGGATTACATAAAGTCACTTTCAGGGTACAGGGCATATGTGAAACATTAATGAATTTGGAATTTAGATTTGGGTTCCATCCCAAGACAACTAGTTATGTATATGCTAATATTCCAAAATGTAAACAAATCTGAACTCTGAAACACATCTGGTCCTAAGCATTCCTAGGTAGGGATGCTCAACCTATATTTTGTCTAGTCTACTCCTTGACACCCCCTACCCCATAATGGCTTTCAGTAATAATATCAGGGCGATTTGGACCTTGGTGAGTGTGTTGATGACTGTGAGGATGGAGGCTTGTTAAACTGTGTTTTAGACAGTGATGAATCTGAACAAACAAGCGAAAGTAAGTCCTCTAGGGCCTGGGGGGAAAATTGTATGGAAGAGAAAGCTTTGACAGGACAGATGGAATCAAGCCAGTGAGTCTGCACACAGTGATCTCTGTGTGCACCTGGACTTCACAGTGCAGGGACTGGTCTTATCACACCAAGGGGTGCCTCTGCCCTCCAGCATCCAGCTGTTTTGTGAAGCCATGGCTGAAGACAGCAAAGGAAAGGAAGTAGAGCAGGTGTCAGAGACTATGCTCCTGTTTCAAAATCCACAGCCCGTGCCAGAGGCCCTTTCCACCCAGCTTCACTACCTGAAGGACTTATGACCTTCTTCCACTGTAGGGGCCTATGACCTTCCTCCCCTGTAGAGACCTATGACCTTCCTCCCCTGTAGGGACCTATGATCTTCCTCCCCTGTAGGGACCTATGACCTTCTTCCCCTGTCCCGCCCATGTCATGGCAGCACCTTTGTAACAACCATTTTATTAAACTCTCCTCAGTTAAACCAATTTGAGCATGTCATTTCTTGCCTATGGAATCTCTGATCACTGCAGATAGGTTGTCCAATCATCCCTAAAAAAGATTCTCACTGCGTCCTGAGGTCAGAAACTGGACAGAATACCTAAACAAAGCATTCTGCAGAGACTAGCTCAGGGTGTCAGCAAATTGATCTCAGCGTTGAGCTTGTCTTTTTGTTTTTTGTTTTGTTTGTTTTTTGTCTAGTGGACAGCCCAAGGAAGAAGGGAGCTGGGCAAAAGAAAGTTTTGGGAAATGAATCCATCCATAGTCTTGCCTTTGTGTTTAACTCTTTCATCTTGTTCTCACTAACTGCTCTGTATAAAGCTTGTGCCAGAGATGAGATTTCTTCACACCTCTTTATCTGTTAACAAACCATGTCCATCCTGACAGAGCACCTAGTGCAAAAACCATAGCACATGCGGTCCTAAGAGTACAGTTTCTATAATTACATTGGCCACACAAAGAATTGGTTTGGCGAATAGTATGTATGGGCTATACCAGTACATTATATACACTATATATTTGGAAAGGGACTGGAAATGGCTTGCTTGCCCCATGCCAGAGCTCGGTGTGGCTACAAGAGCTGTGTCTGCTTGGCAGCCTAGCACGCATGTTATCAGCCTGGGATGGAGCCAACCTGTATGTTACTTCTGGTCCTCTCCCTGAGGCTATCCTCATCTCCAGAGCCCATAGCAAAACATTATCAGCTTTCTCTTAGCTGTAGGTCTTGCCTCTTGTGCCCATCTATCAGTCACTTTGTACTAATGTGAATATTTAAGTCTTGAAGACCTGTGAGTGGGGAGAAATTCAAAGCTTAGCAGACAAAACACAGTTCTGGATATGTGCTGCCAATACCGTGTGCATGTATGACCTTGTGCATACACAATTATAAATACTATGGCCCTGTTTGTGGCAAGGAAGGGGAAAAGAAAAACACAATCTGGCTTGCATTCTAATGAAAAGCAGCCTTGCTATGCAAACCCTACTAACAGGAAGGCAGGGAAGGGAGATGAGAGCCAGACTCCCAGAGATGCTCAGGGGACTCCCATGTTGGAGGGCAGCAGGGAGGGGGTTGTCACTGTCTTCTCACTAACTGACCTTGGCCACACACCATTTCACCTCCTTGTGGTGCCACTGTGTCTAAGTGATTGCCTGGGCTGGGGTGGAAGTGAAAGACAGCTGGTAAGGAGGCAAGCATCCTCCCTGGGGAGCAGTCATCTAGTTACAAAGCCCCCTTTCTGCCATCCGAGTCGGAGCCAGGAAAACGGAGGAAGAAGGAGGCAAAACCAGCCCAAAGATGCAGCCTGAATTTCTGGAAGCTTGTCCTTTTCCATCTATGTCCTGTAGAGCCTCTTTTTTTTCCTGTGGTTTGTGAGGAGGAAGGAAGAACTCCCCAGGGTATGGAAAATGAGCACTCCTAAAGACAAGGAAATACAGGAATCACTAAGAGCACAAAGCTCATTGGCTCTCTCTAGATAGTTAATTAAGGTGATGCAGTCCCCACAGGAGCGGATGTCTCTAGGAAGACTAAATCTGCCAATGGGAAGGTGATGCCCTTTGCTTAGTCTGCTCCTCCATACCTGGAGAGACATCACTATAGTCTGCTCCTCCGTATCTGGGGAGACATCACTGTTGCCCTTTTTTTTTTTTTTTTTTTTTTTTGGTTTTTTGAGACAGGGTTTCTCTGTATTGTTTTGGAGCCCAGCCTCGACAGAGATCCGCCTTCCTCTGCCTCCCAAGTGCTGGGATTAAAGGCGTGCGCCACCACCGCCTGGCCTGTTGCCCATTTTCTGTTGGATCACTTCTTTCCTAGCCCTGGGTCAGTTGCTTCTTTGAGCAGGTCTTTAGGCCAACTTGTTAATGATGGCTAAGACTACTCCGGCTTTCTCACTTCTCTTGCCTCTCCAGCAGCAGCTGACTATATTGAGGGAGGTCACAATGAGAATCTTAGGGTGCAGGGAAGACAGAAAGCTAAGTCAGCTCTTGCTTTATCTGTATTATGTACAAGGACAGTACAGAGTAAAAGTAACTCTGTTGGACCAGATGGACAGGCCCAGAAGAACCTCACAAGTGTTTTAAACCAAGGCAAAATGTTTCTCAATTGCTGGCCAAAGATGTATGGCTAGAAGAAATCCATCCTTAGCCTTGAATGACCGAGGTCTACAGAGGAAAGAGCTAAGGATGCAGTCTGGAGGAACTGAAGCCTTGGGTGGGCAGGGGATGAGTGTGGACCATATCAGGGATGTGATACATAGAACACAAGCCCAGGAGGGGAAGAGAGGAAGCCAGGCCTGGGGTCTACTTTTATATCCCCAGTGCCATGCTGCCCAGCAGCACAAGACATAGCAATGGTGTATGTTCACCCTGACTCTGTTGGGTCTCTTTTATTATCTCTTTGTGGCTTTCCAAGTTCCTGTGCCTCTACTCCTACCCACCAACTCCTGTTTCTATGTTCTGAGGACCATCTTTAGGTCACAGGTCTCTGTTCACACTTTCATACAGAACTAGTGTTTGTAGCCTCCAGGCAGATATCAGCAGGCTGCCTATGGTGGGCAGCAAGTGCCTTAGCCTTAGACAGATCTGGCTCCGTGCTCCTGCTTTGCCCTGCCTCCCTGCTTCTGCTCTCTTTCCTCATATCTCCAGTCCTTACCTTAAGGGATGCTTCAGGGGAAGCAAAACAAAGACAACCCTATCTGTAATCCCCACAGCTGCTGTAATCCTCTACCTGAGTGGTAGAACCCATAGGAAGAGAAAGAGTGACAATGCTTAAGGTTGCTCAGAAAAGTGAGCAGAAGGAAAAGCTGTGTGTTCAGCTGCTAGGATCAGGGCAGAGCAGGCAGCCCCTAACTCTGCGGAAGGCACAGTAGCTACATAAAGCCTGAAGCCAGGAAGAGTGGGTAGAGAGATGCCAATACCGCCTACTGCAGTAATATAGAGGGACACTTGGTGGGAGACACACTTGTGTGAAAATGTGCATAGGAGCACAGAGACTGCTCCCTTGAAACAAAGGCATCTAAAGCTATAGATGTGGATACAGGATAAAGGATCAGGTGTCTGGTCTGACAAATCTGTTCTGTGTGATGCACAGAGCTAGACTGCCCAGAAACAAAGGTCAAAGCCCTTATGGGCCACACTTTGGAGTATGTTCTAGGCTGTATTATGAGCTGTTATCCCAAGTGTTTGGGGAGGCTGAATGACAGGACAGAAATCACATTTGGAAATGATGAAGCAGCAGGCAGGGGAGAGAGAATGAAGAGGGTAGAGAAGCCAGTCACTGCCAGTCACAGGGGGAACACTGGGCCTTGCATGTCTTATGGATTGTTTTTCATCTTCTAAATATGCTGCACTCACTCTTATCATCAGAGAATTGTCCACGTAGATGTTCTCTTATGGCCTCACAGAATGAAGTTAAGCAAGGCTGGGAATTGCAGTTATGTGTAAGGGATATTAATGGTTCATAGAACCCCCACGCGTTCTTCAGGCCACTTAATAGCCTTTCTATTCACAACAGCGTGGATAAGCTGTGGTGCATTTGAAAAAGTTTATTTTTCCACTTATTTGTCTGTTTTTCCAATGAATACTAACTGTGTGCCTGACATCATTGTGTTAAGCAATTAAAGATTCATTACAAGGACAAAAGATATAGACACAGCCACATTCTCTTTGTGCAGAAGAGGAGGGGCCATAGTTCAGCCGTGATGAAGTGTGGTACATATCATAATGGGATACTATGAGTGCTGTGCAGAAAATTAACAGGTGCAGTGGAAACAATCCCTAATCTTATAGGTCATGGGAAGTCTTGCAGAAGTGGCATTTATGTGAAAATTCTGCCAACTGGGTGTTTGCAGGAATATGGGAGGACAAACACCAATAAGACGCCTAGGGTCAAGTTTATGCAGCTGTTTTTGTTTTGGAAGACAAGGCTGCTTAGCTTTTTACATTCAAATGAGTATCTGTATCTCTTGACTTCTTAACCCCTAAAACAATGGTTTTATTTTGTAACTGGTGACTACCTGCCACCCAGCACAACAGCCTGAGGAGGATCCCATGATCCATGTGGTAGAAGGAGAGAACTGCTAAGATTTCCTCTAACCTCCATATACATGCCAAGAGGTGCACACACCTGCACACATACGCTTAAACCCACACGAAATAAACACAATAAAACGAGATAGTTTGTGTGTGGCTGGTGGGTTTCAGGAATAGATTATTTAGTGAGTACCCTATAAACTTGATGAGACACTGTGTGCTACTCAGATTTGAACAAGGTCTCTACAGTCTGGAATCTCCTGCATGTTCACACACTTCATCTGATATCACCTCTGTCTCCACGTTCATATCCCAGAGGAAGCAGAAGCAGTCAGCCTGATTTCCAGGAAACCATGGCATCCAAACTCTTGTTTCAATGACTAACCTCCTGAAATAAGAATGCTTCCTTTCTTGACTTAGTTTCCACACACACACACACACACACACACACACACACACACACACACACACACACCAGTGAGGAAAATATTGTCTGCCTCACTCTGCTCTTCTGGTTGGAGTGGTCAGAATGCATGCTGAAGGGAGGTGGGAAAGGCCTGCTTGAGAGCAGGGAGGGGTTAATGTTTGCAAACCTGTGTGGAAACACAGTTGCCTGCTGTCTCAAGTCTTATTTTCCGAGCAGCCAAATACATGCCCACGCTGCCATGCTCAACATTACACATTTATTTATTGTGCTTCTATGCCTGTGGAGATGTGGTGCTCACTCTTCAGAACAAAACATATTCCTTACTCTCTGTGTTTTAGGAGCTTATGATACAGAGAAGATAACAGCCACTTAAATGAGAGGAAGCAGGGGGCCTGCATAGGCAATTGGATGATAAACACCAGATGGATATGGAAAGAAACAAGCCCAGTTTTAACCCTCCGTGTACAGGCACAATCAAATCAGAAGCAGGAAGCTCTGAACACAGGGCTATTTTCTTTCCCTATGCCCAGCATCCTTCCCCTCCCATTCAGGGCAAAAGACAGGGAGGCCAGAGCAAAGACAAGGTTGAGCTGGTTAGTGAACAGAGACAACCTCAGCTGAGAAAGCAATCCTTGGGGTCAGTGCTCTAACTGCCATTCCTTCCAAAGCACTTTCATCCAAACAACATTGGTCAATTAAATAGCCACGTCCTTTACAGAAACTCCTGGTGGTTTTGCCCTTGATCCCTGCTGACTCATCTCTGTAGGAAGGGATTCCAGCTGGGATATGGGTGCATTAGTTCCTTCTCTGAACCCATCATCACTAATCATGAATCTTTCACAATAAGCTCAAGTCAGTCCCCCGGGCAGTGTGCAAACTGAACAGGTCACTTTCTGTAGTGAGGACAGGGTAGGACTCACTCCCTCCTCATCCAAGTTGGCAGAGAGCCTTCATCTGTATTATGCTCTCTTTTTACATGGTCTTTTGTATCCAGCTCAGGCTTCAGCAGTCCACCCTCTCTGGCCCTCTTGGAGGACTATGAAGGATGTTTCTAGACAATCTGTCCAACCCTTAGCTGTTCAAACTCATCATTGGTTCACACTGCCATGGAGATGCTATTCAAATAATTCAGAGAAATACATCAGGGTGTGAGGTCTGAGATACTGCTCATGCCTCCAATCCCTTGTCCTTTCAGTGTTCTGAATGATAGCCAGAGCATGGTATGTGTGTGAAGAGTCCCCCCCCCAAAAAAAGAGCCTACTTATGGCATATCTGCCATACTTTTATTCTGTTTCATATTCTGATCACACTATCATCTAGCCACCTCCCTAATTTCCTCCATCACAGGGATCCCTTCAAACTCTCAATGCACCTTATTATGTATCCTCAGCATCATCTTTAGCAGGCCACATAAAAACTGTGAAGGCAAGGGCAGTATACTGTCTCTACCCATCTCTTGTACCCTATACCTATTATGTCTACCACCACTACATGTTTAGGGATCTTTTCAGCTGATAAATAGTCGTTACTTGAAGTGAAGGCGCACTGTAGTATGTGTCTATTCTAAACCAGGTGTCTTGAGACAATAGCCAGCCTCGTACACAGTCCAAATCCTGGACTCTCTCCAACTCTTCTCCATGGTTACTCATGCTGGCTGCCAGGATCCTAACACGCTTGAATCTATACCACATGTGAGTCACACTCGTAGAAGTCACTAAGTCATTTTTGTGCTCCATTTCCCTCCCCAAAAGCCTACAGAAAGAAGAAAGGATGCTGTAGATAATTCATGAGAATGTTTTTGTTAACTAACCAGAAAAACAACACCTCAAACTGTCTTTGTGCTTGATGCATTCAAAGCCCTTGCAGTTTTAATTAGTATCTCACAGACTCACTAAAACAAAGCTGGGGGCAGAGATGCATCTCAAATCCTGGATCCGAGGATTTAAAATGGGTTAGTGTGGGCAAGTCACTTGTCCCACTGGGCCTCAACTACTCTTTCTCATTTTATTTATTTATTTATTTATTTATTTATTTATTTTTACAAAACCAGGATGATGTCCAAAGCCCCAGCTCCTGCCTTGTTCTCTGGGGACCTACACAGATGCTGCTAGCTGTCCAGATTTGGTGCTTGGATTGTCACAAAGTCCTCCCTGTTCTGATAGGCAGGTTCCTATATGTTCCAGGCCCTGCAGACAGAACCACAGTGAAAGAAGACAGGGAACAGATGTGGAGAAAAAGTGCAGAATTGTGAAGACAGGGTGCCAACTGATGGCATGAACAAATGAACCATGACTCCACCCTTCATGCAATAGGAAACACTTCATGCCACTCCCACAAAGCAGAGAAGAATAACGTAATATTAATTAGAATATAAAGTCATGTAGTAAAATTGGTATCATGATGGTTTCTTTAATGTTTCAAAATCAGGATGAGAAGATGGTACTTTTTCTTTCCTCCTACTTGGGAGAGACCTTCATTTCCTCTTTGTTTTCTGAACTTATAGGGCCAATGTGGTATTTCTCAGCATCTCCCTAACAAATCTAATGGATCTCATTTTCAAGGCTTATTTCATCACCTCTAAATCCACTTAACCAACTGATTTCTAGAGGCAAGTAGTTGATTCTATGTTTCCAGATGACTTTTCCTCATAGTCATTTCTCCCTGCTTGGCAAATGCATTCCAACACTCCTATTGGGTGTCTGAAACTACATAGCCCTAAACCTTACCTATACTGTAGTTTCACCTGTCATGTATACATACATACATACATACACACACACACACACACACACACACATACACACACGTACTTATTCAAATCAATTTAACTATTGAATTAGTAACAGAGGTGCCGGATGTAGCAGCACATGTCTCCATTCTCAGTACTCAGGAGTCTGAGACAGAAGGATCATTGTAAATTCTAAACTAAAATACACTGGGGTAGAATAAAGGTCTCATCTCACAAAACCTTAAAATAAGATAGAATAATTATACTATATTGTAATAACAGTCCTGTGAATGTGGCTTCTTATTGCTGAAATAAATTGCAGTGTGCAGGACAAAGGGCTGGATCAATGAAGGTGCTTTGGAGTCACCTAGATGGTGCAGAAGTTCATCCCTCTACTCAGAACGACGCACAACCTTAAACTTACAAATTGTTTACCTCTAGAAATTTCATTTAATGGTTTGGACTGTGATGAATTACTGGTAACTGAAATTATGAACAGTGAACCAACAGACAAGGCTAACTATGACACTGGTCTCTTATTTGGACATCATGTTGGGATACTGTTCCCTTATAAGAATATAGAAAAAGGATGTCTCATGATCCCTGAGTCCTAACAGTCTTTGGAACCGTGCTTTTCTCACTAAGAACAAGATGCTCTTTGTTAGCTTCATCAAGGCCTGTTGGCATGGTCCACGATCATCAGACTAAGCAAAGAGGAAGGGATTGACAACATGGCTTCCTAAAGAAACAGATTATTCTTATTAAGAAACTGGTATAAAATTGAACTTAGTTCAGTAAAGGCAGAAGATGGATTTGTGGAGATACTGACCCACAGAAATATCCTTATCACTGAAGTCGTGTCCATCTCACACCTCCTACATTCTAGGTTCCTCCATCTTGTCTTATTAACGCAGACACATACATGAGTTCCAATTTTAAATGGTTGGTGACTGGAGACAATGACTTTGTGTGTATGCTTGAAGAAAAATAATGACACTAGCAACCAATTTCCAATGTGCATTCCCTAACAAGTGTTCCCACATCCAGGAAGCACAGCAGAGAGGGAGTCTGAGATGAATCAGATATTCAAGTTGTTTCCTGATCACAGTGTGGACACCCTCCCCCTCCTTTATGTTCTTAAAAGTTCTATTTTATCATATATTTCATCTGTCTGGAAAAGATAGTTACAAGCCAAAAGGCTAGGAAGTTGGGTTGGTTCTGATACAAGAACTCACTTGGGAGCAATCAGCCTGAACTAGCTTGAAGGATCTGTTGGCTGACCTTTTGTCACCCCACCAAGGATAAAGTAGGTTTTCAAGATCAATACATGTGCAAGACATTGGAAAGCTGCCCCTTAAATTGGTTCTAAAGTTGTCATTAGGGACTCAACAGTAACAACACCTATATAACAGAGGCACTGCACTGCACTGTACTTTTATGTACAATGGTAAAGATGTTTCCTTCTTATGTCACCAACTCTGAGTGCTGTGTCAGGAATACATGGCCAATCAATGCCCTCACACCCATGGGAGCTGTCTTTGTAAAGTAAACCTTAACAAAACAATTTTCTTTAAGGAAATCTTCATCTGATGACATTCTAGCTCCAATAATATCAGTTGCCTTCAAGGAAAAGTTCCCACAATGTCCCCAGTCATTTCTCCCCTCACCAAATATCTATATCTGCATATTCCCTACCAAATATCAATAGTTACTTAACTCCTAGCCTACAACTATAAACAGTGGAAGAGTATTGGTGACCCCTATCCTGACTGGAGGCAATGTGCATCTTTGCAGCCTGGAAGCAGGTCACGGACTGTCTCTACAGTAGCCACATCCGAATGCTGTCCCTGTGGAGTTTCTCAGACCTTGCTGACAGAGTAGGCAGGACTAGAAACAGCTGAGTGGTAACATTATGCATGTACATTCAAAAGACATTTATTATCTGAAAGACACTGTTTAGAAATTGTGTTTCTACTTAATTTGTGATAAATGATTAGTAAACTTGTTTGTCAATGTAATAAAAAAACACTGCAACTCACAGAGCATTCTCAATTAGATTCGCATAGCTTATTTTCTGGGAAAAAATAAGAAGCAACCTACTCTCACAGGAGGAACAGGTATATCGCTTGTCTGAATGTTTCCTTCCCTTCTCTCCAGTCAGCCCTTTGCCCTGCACAATCTATCCCAAACAGTCTTCCTCTGACAAAGCAAACCAGCAACCCTAAGTTGGAGGGTGGATAGGCAAATAGAGGGAGATCCTTTGTCCACAAGTTCCAGGAAAGAGTATAAACCATGCTGAGGGTCATTCTCCATACTATTCCTTCCCTCAGTCCCTTGGACAGAGAAGGCTAGATCTAAGACTGGAGCTAGCTTCTGGAACATGAGGATTATAAACTCAGACATCACTCAGCCTGCTGGCATGTCATCTTTTCTCCTATTAATAGTAACTTTTTCCATTCTGCTTAAAACCAGAAAATGGAATGAATGAGGCTTGGTTCCAAGCATGAGAGAGAATAAAACCCAGGATAGCAATAAATTGGAGCACAGAGTGGCAGACACTGTAATCCGCTGGAATGCCTCTCTGGCTCAAGGAAAAGCACCTCTTTGGGGGAACCAGCAAAGGAAATCAATGCCCATAAAAGCATCCAGAGCGCAAGCAACAGCAGAAAAAATAGATACTGTTGACCAGGACATGCGGCAGATTGCAGGTTGTAAAACAAAATAGAAAGTCATTAAAAAGGCGGTCAAAGGGCACAGTTGCACGATGCAGATGTCACTGGGGACCTCTGTTGGGGTCTCTAGGGCTTCTCATTAGCCAGGAGGTCAGTATTGTCTGCGTGACTCTGGGGTCCCACGTGGTTGATCCCTGCACAGTGGTGTTGAGGTGAGAAGCGATTACTCAGGCAGTGGGTCCACTTGGTAGCACATTCTGAACAGCTTATCGGGTTATTAATACATCACAAGCATATTGAGCTGTATTCATTTAGGGTTCGGATTGCTTTAACCAAAGACTGTTCTGGGAAGCCTGCCAGGGTATGCATTTCTGGAAGGAGTTCCCTATTCTACCTCATTCAGCACCTTTCGATCCACCAGAGGGCAGAGTCAACCCATGAGACCCAGACTTGGGAACCTTGTGGGGTAGTTTACAGAGGGAGGGTATCTGTAGGAGGGGATCAGGACAAACAAAGTCATGAGCACATCATTTATATTGGGCAGATAATGGATAAACACTTCCCACAACTCTTGGGACAAAAGATTGACAGTAGACTCAGAAAAAGAGCAAGGAAAAAATGCCATCAATGTGTTGTGCCTCAGTTTCCCAACAAGTGAGAGAACAAATGTTGAATCTTTTCAGTGAAAGTTAAACCAGGTCATAAAGAACCCTCTCATTACACAAAAGGGACAGCGGTCAGAGCTAGGCTCTAAGGTCACATCCAGCAAAGTGAAGGTGTACTCTGGAGGCTTTTCCTGGTGTCAACATCTCTCCCTCTGTTCCTCTATAGGCCTCTATCTCGGGCAGTCCCATTCCTGTTCCCCTCTCCTTCTGTCTTCCACTGTCTTTGCTACCCTCGCCATTTCCTCTTGTCTTAGAGGGAATAAAAGAAAACCCCAAAATAACTCCTGGGGGGGAAATGACGGTAGATGCACGACCCTCCCCTGCTGCCAACTTGGAATGTGCTGGCACACTGCCAGCCACCGTGTGAGCTTTCGTTCCCAGTCCTCTGTGCTGTGTTCCACAATAGCTCAGCCTTCGTTATTGGAGAGAAAAGGGTGGTGGAAGAAAAAGCAAGGGAAACATCTTCCCATATCTTAATAAATAACTAGCACCAGCAACTGTCGTCACCCTCAGTTGGGTCCATGGTAAGTATCACATGTCAATCACGTTATCTCACCATTAAGAACTAACTCTGCAGCTGGGATGGAAAGAAACCACAATACCCTGATATTGCTCCGTGTTCTTATACCAGTCCACAAGATAATAAACCCACCAGGCCCTTCTGTTTGGGAGAGAAAGGAATGGGTTCAGAATCATCTTGATCTTGGTGTGGTTTTATTTTTCCCATCACAAGCATTCACTGGTATACGAGTGGCCAGAACCTAGCTTATTCTTAGTTTCTGCTTCCCCATACTGCACAAGAATGTGTGTTAGGGCTCTAGGTGCTTACAAAAAGTGATGACACAGCTTTCCTGGGTTATGTCTCTTCCTCTAACGACAGAACACTCTACTAAAGTCAGGACCACAGTCAATTTTCTCTCCCCTGCACAGTTCTCTCTTCTGTACCCCACTTCTCTCCAACACACACACACACACACACACACACACACACACACACACACACCTGTGAACTATATTACCTTCTACTTCCCTATACTTACAATGGGTTTAATTTGTTCTAAGTTTCTTGGGCATCATAGAACATACCCCTCACTAATTAATTCACTAAATTAGCTTCACCCAATATTCTGGGGAGTGTATGTGCCTACTGTGTGTCAACCAATGTGCCAAAGAAATACTAAGCTGAATAGGGCAGGTAAGATGTCTTCTATAGGTAGTGATTTCTGATCCGGAGCGTGCATCAGACATATTTGCAGACCTTGGTAAGTGTTGTGTTTTACAAATATCTCTCCCTTCTTTTTAAAAGAACTTTCACAGCTTTTCTGATGGACAAAGCTGAGAGACATTCACCTGAGTGGCTGGTGAGATTTAGGTATAAGCAGGGTGACCTAGAGATGAGGCAAACTGGGACATGTGGATGAGAGTTTCACACAAGACCTTGGGAGTCACCCTTAGGGATTTGGAAGAAAGCATCAAGGTGCAGAGGTCTCAGAGTGCCGCACTGTGCCCAGATCTGTGAGATGGAGAGCATCACTTGTCACTGGGGAAAGACTAAGTAGTAGCAGCTGCTGTCACAGGTCCACCCAGCAGCTCATGCCTGCCAGAGCTGTGGACCAGAGGAAGGACCAGATGCCAAGAGGTAGAGCCTAGGGTGCAGAGTGAAACTGAAGTCCAGAGGGTTATTAACAGAAAGAATAGTAAAATAGTACTAATAAACAGCAAATAGTGGTCATCAGAATGTACCAGGCCCCATTCCAAGTCCTTTACACACATTATTTTACTTGCTCCATGTAACTAGTCTCTGTGGTTGTTACCAAAAATATCTCTACTTTGCATGCAAAGAAATTAAAGTGTAATAGGTTGCCTATGGTCACAGAGTTACTGAATTTCAGAGTAGGGCTTCTACTCTAGGATCTCTCTGTGGAGATTCATCTTCCACAGCAGAGATTCTGTACCTGCAGGTCTGGCTGGCTTGGGAGCTGGACCAGTGGGGAGCCTGGATTAAGGAATGTGACAAGGTAAGGGTTTTTAAATGCAGGACTTCAACTCTTAGTTATGAACTCAGATGCAAATATATTAGAGATTCAGAGTTGAATCTCATATGCTAGTTTTGATTCTTCTTCCAAGTTGCCTATGCCTTCAGATCATGAGGATTTCTGCTGTGACACAGATGAAATTCCTGGCAGCTGGGCTCCTGACACATCCTCAGACTCTTGGTGACTGGTTGTCAAATGTGCACAGGGCATTGGTGATAGGAGGGACTAGAGAAAAAGCAGCTTCCTACTTCTTCCCAAGGAAGAATGACTTTAGGTCACATGCACACCAGGTCCTCTGCTGTCCTGCCCTCTAACAGCCCCAGTCACCGTTCTTTATATCTCCATAAAATTAAACCCATGGACATCCTATCACAGGTGCATATAGATATTATTGGGTCTCCTAATAAAGCTCACAGAACATGCCCATTTTTTTAGTAAGATAGCAGAAATGTCTCTACATCTATGTGAGAAATCTATGAAAAGAACCCCAACATCCCTCTTGTATGGACCTCTTCCTGCCAGGCCACCCTTTGTGCCCTTCTTGTCCCTCTCTGTCCTTGCTATGGACAGTACATTTTATATGAAGCTGTAAAATTTGATGACAGCTTTCCTTTCCTGTCATGTGGCCCTCATGCTGATCCCTCTGTGATATACAGCACTGACCCTCTGGCAGTCAAGCAGCCTCATTACAAGTGAGAAAAAAAAGGGAGGCAGAAGACACAAAAGGGGGGTTGCAGACCAAGGAAGAGTGGTGCCAACAGGACAGTGTACAAAGAGAAAGGAGAAGAAAGGAAAACAGCCTCAAAATGTCAATCAGGGAAAAATGGAGACAGGCCTTCTCATTCACTTTGACTGCCCAATGGATGCTTAAAATTCTCTCTCTCTCTCTCTCTCTCTCTCTCTCTCTCTCTCTCTCTCTCTCTCTCTCTCTCTCTCTCTCTCTCTCTCTCTCTCTGTGTGTGTGTGTGTACCTCTGAAAATAACAGGGATTTAATTCTAAGTACAGAGGCACATACTCTGAACCTACAGACACAACATATATGTTGCGCAAATTCAGTATCCCCAAAGAAGCAGCAGCTAAGGGGTCCATGAAACTGCATTGGGAGAGTCAAGCCTTCTTAGGGAAAACTGGTATGGGAGATCTATATCTCTGTGAGTTTTTACACCCTCTCTTTCTCCTCTGAGGCTGTGGGACTAATGTCTTCAACCAGATCTTGAGACCAAGGGGAGAAGTGCAGTGATCCTAGGGGCAGGATCCAACATATCTACAGGGCAGGAAGTTCCCTGCTTAGACAAGGCAGGGACACTTGATGGTTTCCTTAACAAACTCATGAAGTCTGATGTGGTAGTATGGGCAAAGCCTTGGCTCCCAAGAAAATCCTGCTGATTTCACTTTAACTGCCCCAGGGGAGGCCGGTTTACTGACGCCAGAGTTACCTAAACAAGTAAGAGCACCTACAGACACAGCATAGTGGGAAAACCCACATTTGCCAGCATCCCTAGACTGGACTGTGCCTGTTCTTTGCTTCTTTTACTGTCTATCACATTCTTGCTCCTGTCTTCAGCAGGGATAAGCCTCACTACTAGTGTGCCAGGTTCATGAGTTCAGCATCTTGACAGGGTCCTGAGTTCCCTAGACTCATGTCTCTCAAAGACAGGCAATCAGCATCTGTAGCATCTGCTCTGAGTGCAGGTCTGTGCCAAGTGCACAGCTCGGAGAAGGATGCCTCTCCAAACATACGGCTCAGCACCAACAGCACTTTACCTACATTTCAAATTAATAGGCAGTTTAGGTGTTCCCCTTTCAGCTTCCTGTATAGAGGTAGAGGCTGCAATGAATGCCAGCCCATGGTCTCTAGGTTATTAGATATGCCTGCAGAATGCAAGTAATTTGTGCTTCTGCTTTGTGCAATTGGCACTAATGGCACATGCATAAAACGGAGCCATCTTCCAAAACACACGTCAAAGGAATGTATTTACCAGGCACAAAGGCTAGGAGCAGAAGAATTGAACTCTAATGATAACATGTTTGCAGAAAAGCGATGCACTTAAGTTATTATGTATGAAAACTATTGGCAAAATTGTCAGTCTAGGCTCATTAGAGAGAAAGAGGCGGGAGACGAACACAGAAGGGGTGGTCTGCTGGTTGGAATTGTGGGACAGACTGCTGTATGAGAACATAGATTACCAGAGGGAATGGAAAATAAAATGAGAATTAAGGTTTGTGAGGCAGAGTTTAAGAGAGAAATAGGAGATTTTATAGGTCAAAGAGAGGTTTGCAAGAATAGAGCTGGGAACGGGATCCTGTAATGGATCGGCTTTTCACTTATATTTTCTGTACTCTGTAGTCCTCTTACTTAAATAAATGGAGTCTGGGCATTTTCCACTAAGTTCTTCCTTCCTGCATTTCATCATGCCTCTGTCGACCCCAGGCGTCTTGTACATGACTCACATTTTTTTTCAGAATTCCATGTTAGCCGCCAGTCTCTACTGTTACTACAACTTTACGCATTCAGATTTATATTTTACTTTTTATGGTTGAACTTTGATGTGGGTTTGCATTTAATCTGAGCAGAAAATTAACACTATGACCCTGATTTTATATTCAAAGCAAATGAGGTCCTGGGAAGAAGGGCTTATGGAGGTCATTGCAGAAGACAAGCTTAGAGATGAAGATGAATTGCACATCTTCAGGCTTACTCGGGAAGATGCTCCCTCCCTGTCTCTACAATGGGAATAAAACCCCTAGCCCTACTTTTGTTCTGTGAATGCTGCAAGCTTTGTAGAGTTAATTGAGAAGGCACGTCAAGGTGACCACTGGACAGATGTGAAAGCAGCCAAAGACATCAAAATGATAGCAGATCATCAGAAAGCAATGAAGATTGTGTGTGCACACAGATAGACACACCTGTACCTCCATCCAGTCTCTTTATCTATAACACAGCTTGAAATAGCCCATTCTACTGCCCCCAAGGTGTAGCATTAGGTTAAAGATAGACATAAAGTGAAGAAACAGTCCTCCCTTGTGGACAGTCAATGAAAGGGTGCTGCATTCACTTCAGCTGCTATTGGCATGCTTCTCTCTGGGGACCTTCCAGGTCAGGATGCCTATTAATGCCTTCAAAGCCCTAGGCAGGTAGGTAAATATTATTTCCACTTATTCCCAGCTGAGAAAAGAAAGGAGGCAGTCAACACAGGTGCTTTATCCACTAGTGTATAGATACTGTGTCTTCAGGAATCAGGAGAGGCAAAATGTTGTTCATTCTCTCCACAAATTAATCACAAACTTCATCATTGCAGGGAGTCTAGCCCTTTTTTGCCCATGGAAATGATTCTGTGTGGGTGTTTCCCCCAAGCCTGGGGCTAGACCTATGAAAGGAATTAAACAGCATGGGTCAGTACTCAGATCACCGATCACAGGGCCCTGGCCTCAGCGGGTTTCTGTGATTTTATCGCCTCTCCATGTCCTCACTCTCATCCTCTTTCTCTGTGTATCACCATCAGCTCCACAAGTCCATCACTGCCTAGAGAGAATGGAAAGATCCCCCATTCCCTCAAAAACCCTCTTGGTCTCACAGGCTGATAAAGCTCCAGAAACAGCATCTCCATTAGAAGATACTGTAAGTTCTGGTCAGTTTTAACCCCAGAGTAATTGGTATGTGCACACACAAAAATAAATAAATTAAACAAAAATTTAAAATAGAAACATAACATAAACAGAGGATGAGACAAAGGCAGGCTTCTTTGTTATTGTTTCATTGGGGGAAGGTTCTTTTTTATCATTTGCTGAGCTGTAAAACCAAGCTATGACTAGGAGGAGAGGCAGAAGGGCTCATTATGAACTGTAACAGCAAATTTACTGATTCATCTCATAGTTTCCTCAAACCTCTTATAAATTCCTCAACTCCCCAGCTTCTGTGGGAGGATGTCCTATGGAAGCATATATAATCTTTACACAGCATTTATAATTCCACATGGCCCAATGAGCCAATGGGCTGGCAGCCATTCACTGAGATGCCATCCTCCAATGTGAAGACAGACATGGCAGCATCACTTCACCACTTGAAACTTTACCTGGCAGGATATGCACATGGTCAAGTAATCTCAATTCTCTAAAATCTCTATCCATCTGTGCCCTTGGTGCAGAAGGTCCCAAGTCCATCAGCGATGGCTCCATGGTGGTTTGGACTGCTACATGGGACAAGAGGGCTGCCAGCTCACTCCCAATGTGGTTGAAAATCCCATTTCCACTCAGGATGGCAAAGGCAAACAATTTAAAGCATTAACCTCTACTGCCTCCTCACCCAGCTGCTTTCCATCTTGATTGAAGGGTAAGGAGGTTAATTATTCCCAGGCTCCTCTTCAGACTTCACAGACCATATCATTGCTGCTAGCAGGGGCAGGGGGTGTTCTGGCTGAACCTAGGTTTTGGAGAAGATGGTGGTAATGAAGTTGGCTGCCGCCTCCACTGTAGCTGTTCCTGCGCCAGACTTTGATATTTGAAAGGGTCAGTCATGAGGTGAAAGAATGCATGTCCCCATGCTCAGATAAGATCACAAGAAGGGATGATTTCAACTTTGGTCGGTGTGATCACCATGCAGTGCATGTCTCACCAATAGGTGGACATTGAATGTCTTCTCTCTGCAAATAGAGATTGAGGGGAGACCACAAAGCTCTGGACCTTGGGAGCCACAATCTCCTGGAATCGCCTCAGATTTAATACAACCTGAAGGCTACCAGCTCATGCCAATGAGAGAAAGTGTGTTTAGGAAGTGGAGAAAACAAGCCACCTATGGAAGGCGCTCCTTTCATGCACTGGCAGTTGGAGGATGAGGCTGAAGAAGAATGAGACAGGCTGGGCAGAGAGGGGTTTCTTTCTACTACATACTATCACGGTCCCTCCCCCTCCAGCTACTTCACCCCCTTGAGGACATCATCCTTAAAATATATTTCATTTCACAGCTGCATTATGGTACCACAAAATCCTGGGAATCCAATTTAAGAACAGATTACCTCCTCACTTACTTCATTTGAAGCAATTACATGTTAATTTTCATTGAAACCAGCCTAATGCATACCAATCTGATGCTGCAATCTCATTTGAATACTTAAGGGAACATCTACCAGGTTTGGGGCTCCAGAGATTTATATTTAAAGGGCCACTTCATCATTCTGTTCATTGGTGGGCTCTCTTCTCTTCCTGGTGCCCTCCCTGAAGCTCTTTGGGTTGGGAGCTTTACCATAGTGAAATAAGAACTGATGAGTGTGTTCCACAGCTGCACATAGCTGTAGTTAGTAAGGAAGCCTGTGTTCCAGGACTTGTGTCTTTGCTCTGCCATTTGTGTTGGTGGCTTATTGTGATAAAAACACCTCCATCTTAATTTGTCTGCCTTGTGAAGTCAAGACTCACTCTGTGCCAACTGCACAGGGGAGATCCAATGCCAAATCCCACCTCTCCTCAGGCCCCTGTCTATGGGCAACCCCTTCACATTGTTGATTGCTATATATGGTATTCCCAGCCATTCACCTAAGGAGGAAACAGGTTTCTAGACAAGCCCTGAGCATTGATCTGAGCCACTGGTAATTAATAATACTTGAGAACTTTACACTCAGCTGCTCTTTCAGTTTCAGAACATACAGGTTTAAACAACAACAATGGAAGCTTATCTGCTCAATTTATGAATTTAAAATAAGAAACTTGTCTGCAGCTGCAATTTAGAGAGATTCTGAAGCTATAAGGAATCATGGACCTATTGTGAAGATGCTATATAAATATATTTTATATTATATTGCAATTATTCTAAGGTAACATAGAGAAAACCAGATGGTTGCATAAGACTGATTTTATTTTGGATAGCCCAGGATTGTTGGTTCCAATGCAGGGATGTTGAAGGTCACCACCAGTCAAGTTCCTGGAGTGGTGTCTATTACGGTTACTAGATTTAGCTTGAAGTACAGCAGGTATTTGCAATATTTACTGTTCTGTACAATGCTTGTAACTGTTCCCCCCCACACACAGTCACCTCTGTTCTCGTGGAGTTTATACAACCAAGGAGACATAATACATAAGTCTATCAGATAATAATCGTAGCACAGAACGAGAAGGCAAAGAGAGAATTAAGAGAGTGTGCTGTGGTCCTAGTTCCCAGTTTACTACTACTGTATCATACTAGCAAGCAGACTTAAACCCATTGCCTTATCTGCCTGAGAGGAGCCAATGTACCTAGAGGTACCTTTTGATAACATCATTTACCCAGGTAAAGGTCATTCCTCACCTAACAAGGTATCTCCAAGCTCTTCACCAAACTGCAGCCCACTGTGCTTTAGAATAGTGATCTGTCACTCTTTAATCGGCAGAAGCTTAGCTTGGAGCAGACATGAGGGCATGTGGCGTGGCCAGTGAGTTCAGTAAGGAGGGTCACCCTGATGAGGTGAAGATGTGCACTCCTTGCTCATGTTTCCAATCTCAGTCCACAGAAAAACAAAGCAGTGGTGCTGCCTTCCCTTGTAGACAGCTTGGTAAATACATTTTGTTTTTATGCAGCAAGATTGAAATAGCATTTGCATTGCTAGAGGGTTAACTGGACTCCTAGAACAAAACTGCAATACAAAAAAGCAATCACTTTAAATGTCCATGCCTGCCTTCCAGCAGGGGTTCTCTAATGCTGAATTAAAAATGAATGTGGGTTCTTCAAGAACTCTGGCTGGCTGTGACTTCGGTGGAGGTGGCAAGATTGTCTTCATCCACAGATACCAGGTTACGGTCTCACCTTCAGAAGAGAAATCCTCATAAGTCCCCCACTTTGTGTGCTTGGGCACCTGTTCTCTCTCTACTTGAGTCTTACCTCCTATATTTACATTGCTTTAATTCTCTGTGCTACTTTCTGTATCAACAAATGGGGATGAAACCAGGGAAAAGAGCCTTTTGTCAAGCTGGAGAGCCTCTCCTCCATCTGTCTTAGAGGTGAGTGTTATCTGCATAATGAGTGTCTTCCCTATGACTATAGTCCTGACCACCTAGTCCTTGGTCTCAAGCCTGTGATTCATCTTAAGGCCTCAGAGCTGCAGATATGTGTAGATAGGACTGTGGGAATTGGCTGTAGCTCAGTAGCTCAGTTGCTCCATCATCTTCCACAGATGTCTAGCCCATGCTGTCTCAAGTGCAACCAATGTTGTCTATTGACCGAACTGGAGTGACATTCTGACCCAGGTACTTTGTCCAGGGAAATGGGAAGTGGGGGTAGACAATGGCTACTCAGAAAGGGACAGGAGAAGAACATAGCCAAGCTTAATTTAGAACATGCTGTAGCTCTCAAAGACTGGATAGGGGCTTCTATTACAAGGAAGATTAGCATGGATAAAAGACTTTTTCGAGGGCCTGACATGTTTGCACTTTGCCCCATTAAAGAAAGGATCTCCACAGAGCTGGGGTGGTAATGGTTGTGGGCTCACTAGGCTTTTCTGTGCAGCATTTAGGACAAGCTGCTTTCTGAGATCCTACAAGGTTTAAGTGCTAATTAATGAAGATAGAGGAATGCAGCACCACCGTTTCAGTATTTATGTCAACAACGGACAAGGGACAATGGCCCAACAAATACTAAGTCATGGTTTTGTCAGCAGGTCTAGGGCCTAATAGAGGTTTCTCAAGCTACTGGCATGTCATGACTGGGGGTGGGGTGGGGTGAAGGGTCCCTCACCCAGACAGGAGCCTTCTCTTAGACAAAGAGCTATCCTTGTTTAAAAATGTCACTTGTTTCTGTGTTCTTGATAGGAAAATGTTACTTACAGCTCACCTTACTTTTTCTCTTATACAGTATCAAGTGTTTCTTTTCTTTTTTTTTCTTTTAGCCCCATTGAGGCATAATTGGCAAATAGAAATTATATATATTTAGCATGTACAACATGATGTTTTGATATATGTATACGTTGTGAAATGATCACTACAATCAAGCTAATTAGTATGTCCATCACCTTGCCTAGTTACCATTTTCTTTGTTGTGAGAATTTAAGCTCTGCTCTCAACAAATTGCAGCAAGTCTTTGCAAATACAATACAGCCTTGCTAGTCATCTTCACCATGCTGTGTGTTAGAACTCCAGAATTATTCTTTGTAGCTGCAACTTCAGAGCACAGGAAACCTCTACTCATAAAAGAGGGAACCTCTGGCCTGGGTGGAGACCTAGCATTTTAGTTGGGCCAGCCATTCATTTGGCCAAGAGGCAATCCTTAGCAAGATGGGCTCGCCTTAAGTCACACTTATAAGATATATGGGATAATCGGCCCTTAAAAATACTGTACTTGCCTTCCAAGAATCCCCACTGTTAGTGCAGTGGTTTGTGGGACTACATCTATACAGTATCATGAGTCTTCCTGATTGTTTTGTATTACTCAGAAATGAGTAATTTCTTTTTTTAATCTCTATTCTAAGGATGCTTTTTCCACCTTTGTGCACATCCTAATGATTCCTCCACCACGTGGCTGCTTGTTAACCATGTGTCTAATCTCCATGCCAACTTAAACAACATGGCTTTGTTCCTTTCTTCCCTATTTCTGGACATTTCTTGAGATGCATAGCTTGCTGCCTGGGAAGTTTTCTGGTTTTGACTCTAAAACAATTGTCCTTGAGCTTTCCTTTGAGTCTATTCTTAAATTATTTTATTAATGAGACTAAGAACCCCCAAATGGGACCTCAATTTCCCTTGTATCAAAACTTTGTACTCAGGAACCAACATCTTCCCATTATTCTTGCCCCACCCCCGGGGCTCCAGAAACCAACATTCTAATCTAATGCATTTGACTGTTTTAGATTTTGTGCTTAAGTGCATTGGTCTCTCTGTATTTTGGTTATTTCACAAAGCAAAATGCCCTCTGAGTCCACTCACATTCTCACAAATGGCTACTATTGGAACCATCAATTCTACCTTTATCCACAGGCAACTAAATCATTATCTCATGTAGATAATTGCATCATTGTGTTCCTTGAATGAAACTCATAATAATCAAGATATAGACCTGAATGAATACAGCAGGTGTGATACACACACACACACACACACACACACACACACACACACACACACACAGAAACACATACCTTGGACAAAGAGGAGAGCCTATGTGCAGATAAAATGGCTCAGTGGGTAAAGGCACTTAAAACCAAGATTGATGATCTCAGTTACATTCCTGGGACTGAAGTGGTTGAAGAAGAGAACAGACTCCCTCCAGTTGTACAAGTATATGTGTGTTGGTGTGTACACATATACATACATATGCAATCAAATACTATTCAGTTTTGAACAAGAATGTAACCTACACTTTGTTTTAAGTACATGCCAGTATGACTCAAGGTTCCCAGTGGTGTTGATAATCATTTCATAAAGAAATGTGTGAAAAGACAGTCTAGATATTTTCACCAAATTTTTGCCAGATAGGAGCTGTTGATAGTTACCGTATACCCTTGATCAACTCAGGCATATCTTTGGACCTTATTTCCTCATGTTAAGTTAAACTTGGTCATCTCTAATGACCTCCACACCCAAAGTAAAATATTATTCTACTTCAGGATTTTAAGAGCTAATGTCAACTCCTGATATCCTTCCCTCCTTAAAGGACTGCAAGCAGGCAGAGTAATCCTCTTGCAGGAGATAGGAGCAAATACAGAGATCCACAGCCAGACATTACTCAGAGAGTGAGAGACCTTGGAACACTCAGCCCCAAATGGTATATCTCCATCAAATTTCTTCCCTCAGAGCTCAGGGAATGTTCCTGAAGAGGAGGTGGAAAGAGTATAAGGAGATGGAGGGCAAGTCCTCTAAGTCAACACAAGCAAAGCTCAAATGAGCTCACAGAGGCTGAGGCAGCGTGCACAGGGCCTGTACAGGTCTACACCAGGTCCTCTGTACATTTATTACTACTTCCAGTTTAGTGTTTTTATGAGATTCCTGAGTGTTCCAAGGAACGGGTCTTTGATTTTTGTGTCTTCTCACGGTCTCTTTTCCTTCTGCTACTTTGTCTTGTTCAGTTTCTATGTAATAGTTTCTGTTTCACCATATCATATTACATTTTATTTTATCATTATCCCTTAGAAGTCTGTTTGTTTTCTAATGAAAAGACAAAAAATAAAAAGAAAGGAGTGGATCTGGATGGGAGGGGAGGAACTGTGAGGAGTAGAGGAAAGGGAAAAATCAGGATTTATTACACGAGAAAAGAATCTATTTTCAATACAAGGGGAGAGGAAATACAGAGGAAATGGCCATGGAGGGAGTAGGAAAATGTGATTGCCTATAAAGGAGGAAGGGTGAGGGCAGTGAGGTAAGATGGTGCTACAATGCATTTATTTGATTGGTGGTTAGTTCTCAGTGCAAGGCCCTGCAACACTAAGTAAACACCCTAACCCAGAATCTCAAGCACAGGTAGAACATGCTTTTGATGGACATGATGGCATTACTTCAGAAAAAATTAATACACCTTTAAATAATGTGATCGTTGAATACAGTCTTGTATCAGTAACAAGAACAAGGTTGAGAAGCAGGTATCTTGTACTGCCCTCTCCTGGTGGAGCAGTAAAGGACATGTAGTAAACAGGACTGGAGGTGGGCAGGGCTGGTCCTGACACATAAAATGCTTTTGTTGTGGGCTCAATGTGTTCAAAGCACTCCCCAGCTTTCTCCATAGAAAGCCAGCTGACTTGACACATGCCATGAACAACGCTTGGTCTTTATTTTAAACATAGTTTTAGATATCATTTTGAAAGCAGGATAAGACCTTTTCAATAACATTCCATATTTACACTTCTTTTATTTTTTTAAACAAAAGCTTGTGTCTGAATAGAAGCACGTCTTCAAAGGATGCCTTTTGAAGAATCTATAGGACAGAGAAAAATGTGTTGATGAAGAAATAAGTTCAACTGCGCAGTATGAAAGCAATTCCTTCCTGAAGATCAGGAAGAATGACATGAAAAGAGACAGAGAGACCAGAGGCTGCAGGAAAGGCCACAGCAGTGGATAAAGAGTCCTCGGGATGCAGCTGTCATTGGTGGCAATGAAGGCTGGGGCTTGATGCTCATTTAAGATTCCTCCTCTGTCTGCTTGTTTTTCCCAAGTTCTTCAGCCATCCTTGGCTTTGACAGTGAGCCCAAAGGACTTCATGGCGTCCTTCAAAGTAGGTGCCCCTGTACTACACTAGGTGCCTGCTAGGGTGGCTTTGGGGGCCACATTTGCTACCTTCAATCACTCTAGTTGTCAGCAGATTTACTGGCATCTCAAGATATTCTGGAGTGAGTAAGCCAGGCTCTGCCTCTGTCTCCTGTTTGCCACATTACAGTCAATAGCAGAGCACCTGCATGGAGGCTGAGGATGCAGGTGTTGAGTCAGAGGCCAGTGCTCCGGAGCTGTTGCTCTGTTCCCCTCCCCCCCCCCCACTGCAATCTACCCCTGCTTGGATCAAGTGAGTACCAAGAATAGGAGGAGCCATGAAGGGAAAACATGTACCTTATGCACAGGGGCTAGCTTTCAGATGGAGAGAATTTGGGTTATGATATTGAGCTAAGATAGCTTCCCTCCTTGTGATCTCTGGATGAAAATGCTATTTAAATGCAAATCACAGAGGCATTTATTACAGCCATGGCAATGATTCTAACGTTATTTAAAAACCAAGTCCCTGGGCGAATATTTTACTAACACCCAGGTGAAGTACTTCACTGAGGTTGGGCCTGGGCTGCATGCAAAAAGCAGATAACAAACAAGGGATCCAGTGGGCAGGCAAGATGGCTCTATGGGTTAAAGGCACTTGCCACCAGGACAGATAAATTCTATCCCTGGGATTCAAGTATTGAAGGCGAGAATAGATTCCATTCATGTGTCTCCACACACACACACACACACACACACACACACACACACACACACACACACACACACACACAGAGCAAATAAAGGTAAAAATAGATTTTGTGTTTTTGTCTTTATAACAAAGGAGAGCCAGTCGTGAACTTGGTCAAAGCAATCTGGCAGTGTGCATTATACAGCAGACGGGTGTGTGTGTTGGGGGTGATGAGCAATAACTAGGATGGTGGCTGTGGAGAACTACTTCCAAGGTCTCACCAGGGTAACCTTTACTTCTGTCTAAAGTCATCAGAGATGGTCCAATGGTCCCAGCAGGAAGCCAAGTGTCTTCCAAGGCCATTCTGGAGGTAACAAGACACCACCTCTCAGCTATTTCCCCGACTGTGACCAAGGAAGATTATCTCTGCAGTCTTGAAAATAAGAAAACAGGGCTACTGGAGGGACACTGAAAGGAAGCACAGAGTTGTGTTTGCAGCTGTCTCCCTGAAATCTGGGTGGTCTTCCCATGTCACGTGTGTGTGATGTGGAAAGGAATTGCTTATTAAGCCAGCATAGATGTCCAGGCCCAAATCTCACTCCCCCACCCCAAGAATCCAGAGACCTGTGATCGGAAAGCAGGGCACGGACTCTAAGGTCTGTCTCAGTGTTGCCTATACAGTCCCCAGCAGCAAACGTTCCCTTAGCAAAGACCCGTGGACTCCATGGGCCTTGCCGAGTTCCAAGACTTGAGGCATCATTTTCTATCAATTCAGAGAAACACATAAGAGTCTAAGAAGTTCCATTATTTACTAAGTGAATGATTCTGAAAACATCTTGCTTTTTTGTCCTCTTTCCTTTTGTCATTTTTTTTCTGCTAAAATGTTAGCCATACCCTTCTACGTAACATGCCATCAAGATGTGGCATTCAGCTGAGTGTAGGGACACTAGTTTCTTTCATTTGTCTATCAATGCTGTATACTGGATTGGGCAAATGACGCAAGATTGCTTCATCTATGGTCTGTTTAGCATGCATGGAGCTGCATGGAAGTGCCTCAGCCTGCGTCAGTCACCAATGAGACTGCCTAACATAAAGAAGGCTATGTACTGCTGGATGAGAAATAGGGGCAGAGTAAGTTCTGCTGTCTTTTAGAACAACCAAGGCTGCCAGCATAAAAGGGATCTTGTGACCTTTTGTTGTGCTGTGTAGTAGCTATTTATAATCTGAGTCATCTGTAGCCCTCATTGAGCAAGGCAAATCTTCCCTTATCCCTTGCCAAAATGCCTATATCAGTATCAAACTGGTTCCTTTCTGCCTCAAGCACAAACCATTGAAAGCCTCACAAGAAAAATATAAACTTGTGGTAATGTATCTTTATTACTGATCGTGATTACAGAGACAGTTTCCAATCCCCCGGTGGTGGGGAGTAGCTGGCTGGAAACCATCTATTATTCTGTTTCACAGACTGAAAAATTTAGATAGAACTTCTTTAAAAGAATAAATCTGAAACCTGGTGCTTCATTTTTTTCTCAGCTGACTTTGGTGGTTGAAGCACCTACGATTCTTTTAAGAAGGTCAGTTTATTAAGTGTGTGCTGATCTCAAACAATCCCATCTTACACATGGGAGACTATGAGCTCCTAATTTGCTTAGGACTGTAGAGCTCTACAGCACTGGAATCTGAAATGTGGGATCCTATGTAAGCAGACCTACAGGATTGCAATGCCTTATCATACACATTATTAATTACTTCACTTACACCAGGAATAAAATTTTTATTTTATTTTTTATTATTTTCATTATTGCATGTGTGTGTACCAAGTGTGAATGTGGACATGTGCACAGTATGCATGTGGACATCAGATGACAATTGTCAGGTGTCCTTCCACAGTAAGATCTGAGACTCAAAGTTGGGTCATCATGCTTTCAAGGCAAGCAGCTTTGTTCACTGAGCCATTTTGCTGGCCTGAACCTTTAAATCATTGTTTTCCTGCCCTTATACAGTAAAGGAAAATTCAGCCTTATGTATTTCCTTTTCATGAAGTTGAGAGGAGAATCTACTGTATGAGAGTTGCTCTGTTGTAATACTAGTTCTAATAGATCTTAATAATAAAAGCCCAGAGTCAGATATAGGGTAAAATGATCAGAGATCTGATACATAAAGGATCAAAACCACAGCCAAGTTACGTACCCAACTTCCCAGCATAAAAGAGATTGAGCTCATATCTCCTCCTGCCTTACCACTTCCTGTCTCCTACCAGCCATCTCACTTCCTGTCTCCACCTCCCTAGTGCTGGGATTAAAGGCATGTGACCTCAAGTGCTGTCATTACCTTCAGTGTGAGCTCTGTTTCTCTTTTAGACAGATTCAATCTCACATAGCCCAGGGTGTCCTTGAACCCACAGAGATCCATCTTCCTCTGCCTCCCAAGTACTGGAATTAAAGGTGTGTACCACCACTGCCTGGTCTCTCTGGCTAACTAGTGGTTTAGCTCCCCACTCCAATCTTCAGGCAAGTTTATTTGTTAGATCACAAACAAAATATCACCACAATATATTCAAGAAATAACCGAGTTTGCTCCTTTGTAAGTTGAAAAAATATATCTAAAAATTAAGGTGCACATTAATACAATTTTCAAATAAGAAAAAAATACCAAATCCATTAGAATATTTCTTGCTATAAAATTTTAACCAAACATGAAAATGAGTGAAGACATTTGCAGAGAGGACATTGAGCTGCAAAGGGGAAAACAAAGCCCTACGCCACCATCATATGTGATCTAAGAATAAACTGATCACATGCATACTTATGGTCACGCTGTAGCCATCTGCTGGCAATGCAGCTCTCCAGAGACACAAGTGTCCTTGGCAGAGATGAGTCATGCAGAGACCTGAAAGCATGTTAATTACTAAGTTTACTGGTGCTAGGAACACCAGACTTGTGGTGATAGGAGTGCATGCTTCATTTCCCCATCACTGGTTTAGTACTGAGTTTGTGCCAGACGTGCTTCAAGGGACAAAGTTACAGCACTCAGGAGACAGAGCCCTCCTTGCTGGAACTGATGTGCTAGTCAGAGCACTGCGAAAGGTTGCAAAGTTATTTTAGGGAGGCACGGTATTCTGAAGACAGCACACAGATCAGTGGGCTGGAGAAGGGTGACGCTATTAGACTGCGCATGTTGGGGTTGTGTCTCTATAGAAACACAATTTCAGGAGGAAGTATTTTTCTTGGCATCTAAGAAGTAACTAGGAGGTATCTAAAGGAAGACCTTGGACGGTCAAAAGAGAGTGATGCAAGCATGTATCCAGAGCAAGAATGTACAGAGGATGTTTTCCATGAGCTGAGAGTAAGTAGATCAGTCGAGTGAACTAAATGGCTCCATGCATTACAGTCGGCTTGCATATGATAGGTTGAGGAAAAGGCTTGGAGGGCTTGTTGGTAATCAGCCACGATTTTAAGTGTACAAGTTTGGTCAAAGTGTTTTCACATGTGGACCAATCAGATATACAGTTTCTGCTTTAAAATGATGTTTCCATTTTCCCAGAGGACAGTGTGACAGAAGCAGCTGGGTGGCAGAGAGCTCACTTTGAATGTTCAAGTAGCTATCACCATTTGATGATGGTGGGCCAACATATAGGTTGTGAAATGAAGAACAGAAGTAGAGAATGGAGATATGTATTTCAGGTGGGTTAGGAATAAGGGAGATGGTGAGTAATGGAAGAGTAAGGATCAATTAGAACTCTGCAGTTCTAGCCTAAGCAGACTTTGTAGAAGGTGCTGTACTTTAGCGAGATGGGATATTCTTCATCACAGTATTGAGAGGAATTGGTGATTCTGTTTTATAGTTGCACCTACAGCACCCTGCTGGAGCTACCTACGACACTCCTTCACCATGTGTGTGTGTCTGAGACAGTCTGCATCAAAGTATTGTTACTTTAAGTCAGAGGGGATGAGAGATAAAGATGTGAATGTGTGCAAAGCACCCCAAAATACATCTATATGGAGCCAAGCTACAAAAGGCGACATTTGCTCAGGTCCTTCAGATACCAACATTCAAGGTGGTCCCGGTGAAGCAGGGCAAATAAAATAAGAATTGTAGGTCCCAGAAATTCAGTTAACTAGACTCTTTTCTAGAGTGTTCTACACTGCTGCATAGAAAGCTGATGTTAGTTCATGTGGAAACAAAACAAAACAAAAAACTTTTTATTTGAACCATATTCTACATGAGTACATCAAGTATCAATGAATATCTAGTCATTGTGAACACTTAGTTATGTGTCCTATAACAAGACTCCATCTGGAATTAGAAAAGGAATTGACTAGATGGTTATCTGTGGTCACACTGCCTTGTCCTTTTTCTTTTCATCAGCAGGACCAGAGAAGGGCTCTGTATTTGGACTACAAGGGCTAATATGGTATCTGATAAATAAACACCAGATGTATTGATAAATGCCTACATTGTTGGGAACACTCTACATACTTTGTAGATTTTAATTTTCAACCTTCCTAGATTGAAAAGAGTACTCAGAGAGTCACCCAGCCTTTACAGAAACTTGCAATAAACTAGCAGAGACACATACTTCCTAACTGTTTCACATATGTTAATGGGTAAATGATCACAGTCACCATTCCATTCAACTCCAACAGACCTAACAGAAGAACTAAAAGAGAACAACACTGAAGGAGTAGCCTTCCCATTATGGAAGACCCCTTCCCGTGGATGCCTAAGATTTGCCATGAAGATCCACTCAGTTCTGGACTTTTAACATTTCAAACAAACTCAGCTGTGAGCATGAGTTTGTTTAAACTCTCTGCAGACAGCTTATAGGTGGGTGTGGGCACAGACAGATGGGATGCCGCAGAGAGGAAGCTGTGTAAATGCCAAGTGGCCAGGGCTATGGCCAACCTGGAAGCCTTCCGGCGGGCACTTCTGTTTACTAACCTCCTGTCTTGGCAGCGCCTTTAGCACGGTCACGTGATTGCTCCACACGGAGCTGCTTAATTGCCACCAGTGGATAATCTGACCCTTTGAATCCAGATGGCTGAAATCTCCCTGTCATGGACATCGATACCCCTTTCCTGGGTAAAGCGGCTGCCTCATTACTTGGAAATGGTCCCCTTTAGGTGAACCATCTGATGACTGCTACCTTGGAGAAGAGAGGTAAAGGCTACCCTGAAAGAAAAGGGAAGAGGAGGTAGGAAGAGGATGCATGATGAGGAACCAATACCCTGCCCCTCTTATTTCTGTAATCTGAATGTGTTTATTTATAATTCAACATTCAAACTGGTAACTGAAAGCTTTCAAGCGAAAATGTAGGTCAAAAATATTATGTGCGATAGTGGCAATTGTTTCAGCTTCAGGGAACAAGTAAGTAATTGAACTTTGCTGTATCACTGACTTCTACAGACCCAACACCCACATGCTTAGCCACAGAACACATGCTCCCAGTTTAGCCTCCTATGGCTAACTTAGACTTTCCTTTGCAGAGAAGGGGCTGGGTATTGGTATTTAGAACAGGGAAATGGAAAGTTGGCAAGGATGGTTTAGATGCTCTGCCCCGCCCCTCCTTAAGGCAGGCACAAGTATTGTGGCCAAAACCCTGTGACTCTTCATCTGCAAAAACAACCTTAGGATAAGGAGAGATGGATAGAGTGAGAGCTGCCCAAAGCCAAGGTACCCCAGCCACAAGCAATCAGTCCAGTGCTTTGGGGTCTCTACATCAAAGCTGTGCAGAGACAGAAACCTGCAGAGTCAGCCAGTCAACCAGATAAAACTGCCTGGACTCCAACCTGGAGGGGTCAGCTCATGATAATTAGGGACAACTAGCCATGTGTCTGCTGCTCTAGCACCCGGGTTTTATCCTGGAAGCTCAGGGATGCAACCTCTCCACTGAGGCCCTGGCTCTTCCCCCTCCCCCCTTTCCTCTCCGGTTTCTTTCTTAATAGACTTCCATTCGCTTCCTCATCTCATTCCTCTTCCTGGTGTTCCTCGCGCTCTCTGCCCTTCCCTCTCCAATGATTTCTCTTTTCATGTCTCCCCTAATAGATAAATTTTAATAGCTTTCTTTTCTCCACTAATACAAATGTGTTCTTGGTCTAACCGTATGTATCAAATTAATAAGCACACATTTATTTATCCAAAATTACCAGTGCTTCCCCCCTGGGAGTTTTCTGCATTTGGTCTCTATTCATCCTCACTAAGTAGGCACAGCTTCAGGAGGAACATTGGATCCTTGGTTGGGCTCAGACTCCCGGGCCAGGCTTCCTTAGAAATAAGCAGGTAGAGACTGGGGCAAAGAGAGGGAGAACGAGCAGTCAGGGGAAGAACACAGTCCAAGTGAACCCACTGGGCTCTCCAGGGGCTTCAGGGCCACCCTTTTGATGCAGCGGCGTCCTGTTAGACATCCTTTAAAATAGTATTTTATAACCTTTGCTGTTCATGGAGTGTTCGCTGAAGAAAAATAGAATACAAGTTTAGAAAGAGAAATAGAAGGAAGGAAAATGGGGAAGAAAGGAGAAAGGTGATGGATAAAGGGACATAACTGTCCCATAATCTCCTTACTCAGAAGGTCTACTTTAAATATTGTAGCAAATATCCTCACATATATCCATAACAATGTTCATATACACATGAGTATTCATATGCAAACATGACATGGAGCTATATCACAGGTAAATTATTTGAAGATGAAAGATGTTGCAGACCAGGAATCTCCCAGTAAGAAAGCCATCTGCAGAATCAGTAAGGAAAGGAATAGACAGTTGATAACCTCCTGGTTCTGGCCAGGTCAATGCATGTGTGTTACCTCTCAAAACCTCACAAAGACCCACAGGAGATTTCTAATAGAGGAAATGAAATCTTAGGTGTCTAATTTCTCCAGATTCATAGCCAGGCAGTGGCACATTCAATACATGGATCTAGAGCAATATGATGACTGGCATCACTTTCAGGCACATGTAAATGCTGAAGAAATCTCTAGAATGGAAGGCTGACATGAGCTATGTACTTGACTTCATTTTTTTCCTACCAGTCATATATAAGTGAATTAGAGAAAATAAAATAAAACAAAACATAATCTGAAGTTCACATAAGAGTTCAAAAGTTAATCAGCCTGAGTGTAGCAAAGCGAGAACTGAACTTCTCAAAGTTCCTGAACACAAGGCTGAGTCCATAGTGATGCTCTCCACAGTAACAAGATGCCTGAGATTAGAAATGCTAGCACACACGCAAAGAGGCCAGGCAACTAAGAATCAATCACATGGCTTCTGTGAGCTTTACGTGAAGCCACAGTGGACCCCAAAACCTGTGCAAGGGCCGGATTCCAATCTGGCTGAGGAAAATGTGCCAACTGGTTTCAGTCTGTCAAACTCATCTTCTATAAGCTTGGAGAGAGGCTGAGTGAGGAGGTTCTGCTGCTCCTGCCATGCCTGTGTGCATCAAGGGAGTCACCTCCAGGAACATCTGCTGCCGATGTTCAACACTAGGCAGGATAGGGATCAGATGAAGGCAGGCCCTGGCACACTCTGCTCTTCACTGGGGCCAATTTGCATTGTAGATGCCACAGGCTCCCTGGGGCCAAGGAATTCAAGGCCTTTACAGTCCAATTTGGCTCTGCTGTGCTCAGTTCTGAAGTGAGAGTTGCACTTATTTTAATGGTTTGACACGAGGCACATGACGTGCACAAGCACCTGGAAGTTTGAGGGAGGCTGGATTCCAGAATGTGTGGAGACAGGCTCCACACTGCCCACAGCCCTGGGACCAATGGCTGTCACTAGCACAGCAGGGCAGCCATGCTAGTGTCTGCTCAGGGGGCAACTCTGGAAACGCTTAACATTTTCTCTACTTAGGAAATGTCCTTCAAGAAAGTTTTACTGACAATTTGATCTTACTACATACAAAATGAGGCAGAATAAATTCCCATTAGGAAGACCAATGTGAAAACTATACTGTGTAAGTTGCAAAACCCCTCCACAACATGGAATGTAACCAAATTGAAATATTAAAGATTTTAAGGAAAGACTATGTCTTAGACTACTTCATGACTGATAATAAAATAGTCAAAGTTTGCTACTTCTTGAAGAAGGAATGTTTATTTAGCTTACAAATACAGAAGCTGAAAGTCTAAGCAGCCCTAGGTGTTGGGCCTAGTTTGCCTCACAAATAGTGGAGAAGGCAGAAACTGCCATGTGCAGGAGAGGCCAAGTGTGTGGTATGGCCACTTTATAGCAATCCACTCTGAGGAAAATGAACTCATTTTGTAAGGTCTGCACTAAACCCTTCTAAGAGTAGCATCCCAATGGCCTAATTACCTTCCATTAGGCTCTGCCTCTTGAGGGTTCTACCATTTTTGAGTATCGCTACAATGGACAGAACTTCTGAAACATAGCCCTTCATGAAACACCCTCTAAACATAACAGATACCTTGTGAGTTCTCCATCTGAAAGGACATTTGCCCACCTCCTCTGTTCACTAGAAGAACATGTGAATACAACCTATATCAGAATCTCAGAAGAAAGAATTCTTCCTACAACAGATGATCTCGGAGTTAACTCCTAAAGGATGAGTGAGAAAAGTCAAGGAGAAAAGGAATGGGAAGCATTACAGGTTTAACACACACACACACACACACACACACACACACGATAGAGAGAGAGCACATACTCATATACATATACATACACATAACTCTTACACTCACATAGTCAAGTAGTCAAACTCATTCACATGTTCTCTCTCTCTTGCTCTCTCTCTCTCACACGCATTCACACACACACACATGAACACACACAAATGGGGACACAGTACAGATGACGAGTAAAGGAAACAATAAGCAACTCCATCTTCTTGGAGTGCTAAACACCAGCACAGAATGCCAAGAAAATGGGCCCGAGAGATGGGAAAGAGGGGTTGAATCAGAGAGTGGCATGTGCTATGTCAAGCAGCTTAGACACAAACATTCATTATGTATTTTACATAATCTTTCTTGCCATTGTATTCAGGATTCAAGGATAGAAGGTTGAGCTTAACAAAACAGGATGAGGGGCAGTTGAGATAGTAAATCATTGCCATAGTTCAGGCAAGAGATAGCGAGGAATGCTATTATATCCCTGGTGATAGAGACACAGATAGGGTGAGCAGGTGGCAGCATCAGACTGGCAGAATGTGGTGAGAAGGAAGGCTTTAGGTTTCTAACCAATGCTGCACAGAACTGATTGCATCCCAGCCATGCATTTTGAAGTGTGTACAGCATAGTGTACTTCATTCTATCCTATTCCATTACTATGCCTGGTCACAGGGAACAGGAATATTAAATTATTGGACAGGTGTTCACTGAACACAAGCTCCATGGTTGACTCAGTGTAGCTTCACCCAGAAGAGAGACAGTGTTCGTGTGTACAGAACAAAGGACTAGAAGGCCACTGGTACCAAGGCATCAGGTCACAGGGCAGCAGGACAGAGAAGAGTGATGTCACCCTGAGTGGTCTTTTGTCTGAGTGAGCAATCTCTCTGTGGTGGAACACCACTGTCAAGATCAATATTGAAATAAAAAGGTGGGGAGGGCCAGAGAGAAAGAAAACAGCAACTCAAGTCCATAGAGGTAGGAAGGCTGATCAATGGCCTCAGGAACAATCCATACTAATTATGGTGATAAAAAGCTGTCAGTCAATAGCCAGGATATTAAATTTAGTGGGTTGGAGACAACAGGTCTGCCTGCATTTCCCCCACCATATTATTTATTGAAACACTCAGATACAAATGAGCATTCAGTGCTGAGATTACAATTGTTTCACCTGCTTTGAACTACAAATGCTTTGATAACTGGATTGCAAAAGCTGTCACATTCCCCTCCATAGTAGTTGCTCTGCAGAAGTCTACCTGCACCATTCGGACACAATTCCATTTTGTAAAGTCTGATAGTGATACTCATCATTAACTCGCAGCAGTTCCCCTCACACATCTCAACATGGCTCCGTGTGTGTGTGTGTGTGTGTGTGTGTGTGTGTGTGTGTGTATGGGGAGTGCTCAGAGAACAGAAAGAAGATTCGCTCAGCAACGAGATAACACAGACAGCACAGCTAGCCCCAAACAGCATCAAGATGGATGGCAGCCCACAGTCAGACGTTGTGCTTCTGTGAAGACAGTCCTATGAGACTCTTTGTGGCCAAATGCCTAGCACAGAAGGAAAGGAAGCAATGGGCGTCTAAGAAGTTAATAATGAAGACTAGCTCGCACCTCCACTTACGGTTCCAGATACAGTAATTCAATCATCCTTGAAGCAGGTGCTCATGGCACAGCACACTGGGGGCTTGCATATGCTAACTGAACCTTTGACTGTCTGGGTCTGTACTCCCCTCCGACTTGATTATTCTTCTGCCAGAGACAGATCCTGTGGATGGTAGCTAACCAGCCTCCAAATCAATCTCCACTCAGAAAAACAACACGAAGCGCATATTTTATCAGCCATGCCGATCAATCTTGCACAAGGTACTAAACAAACTCTGTTAGGTCATAGATTGCTTCCAGGAGTGACAGTGAAGAAACAAGTGGGTGTGGCTATTAACCAGGTGGATTTCAAGGAATCACTCCTTTTAGTGCCTTAAAACTTTTCCTTGGTATCCAATGATTTGTAGTTATCATGTCTATAAGAAAGCCTGGCTCAGAAGTTGGCTAGTACCAACAGGAGGAGTTGGTCCACTTTTGGGAAAAATGGAAAAGAATTAGGCAGAGGATTAGGTAGGCACGGAATGGAAGATTTGGTAGAAACAGCAAGGCTGGGCAGTATGGGGCACCAAGCTGCATAGGTATGGGATTGTAGGGCTGGCATAGAGAGCACATTTACCACCAACATTTTCTATAGCAAATGACGGCCTCTCTTCAGAAATCATCGGTGGCATAGCATGGTACATGGATTCTCAGTTTATTATCCTGAGAACAGCGAGGTGCCCTGAGAGTCCTGTTCCTGAGGCCTGGCTGGGCTTAGCATTGGAGACAGTGCAAGGGCTGCTGAGGAAGAGTCTATAGAGTTGACAGGCATGTGTTTAAGAGTGTCCACCGATAAGATACTGGAGGCAAACCACTGCATCCTTCAGACATGATTTCCAAAACTGAGGACTTTGGTGAGAATGCTGCCAGGCTATCTCCACATTGTATGCTTGTCAGAGGTCATGAGATTAACAATTTAATCAGAAAATTAAGAAATAAGATAGAGAAATATCCACATGTGCAGATCATGATTAAAATAAATTGTGTTTTATGCCATAAAAGATTTGGGCACCCCTGGCTTAGAAGCATGTTAAATCCTATTCTCCGTGCAACAGTACATGCTTTAATTCTTTCAAACCTCAGTTCGCAGCCTTTATCAAGGCTCCAGCAACTCTCCTCTCACCCTTACTCTCCCCCGAGACTTACAGGCTCCCCACTCTGGTCAACAGAATTGGTTCTTTCTCTCTATCTTGCATTTACAATTTGATTTTGTCGTGTTGCTACAATTTCAGTTTCGATAACACGGAGTTAATTAAGACACGATCTCTAAGAAACAGGTGGCCAGGGGAAGATAAGCACAGAATCTTCCAGCTGTAAACAGCTAAGGCCCCTGACCAGCATCCAGGGAGCTGCTGCTGTTACAAAGAAGACATTGCTATCAGCCTTAATCAAACATGAATGTAATGTTCACATGAATAGTGAGCAGAGTCCATGCACGTTTTTCTGGCTATGATCAAAACAACCCTGGCTGTTGTACAGGAAGGGAGCCTTTATGGGTTGACACACTCCCTTCTGCTCAAGAGTATCTGGCCAAGGAGACATGGAGACCAAAAGCTAAGATCTTTCACTTGTTGGGGAAATTTGCATGAATATGCAGTAGATTCACCAACTGTTGCACTTGAGGGTCTAGATTTGCCCAAAGAACAAGAGGTCTAATTCCTCTAATTCCTTAGAAGGCGATGAGACCAGGTCTGTTGGAATTGTAATTAAATATTAAGAAGTCAACGTGAAAGCAAAGGCGTTGGAACCTGGAAAGCTCTACAGACAGGACCATCTGAGATGTGTTGCCTAGGACACTGTTTCAGTGGTGGTAGCATGTGCATAAGTAACAACTGCAGCTCCAAACGGAGTTTGTTAGCACTCATGCCCAAAACACATGTAGGTGATTACCTCCTGACAAAGCAGGCACGGGAAGGGTCAGAATTCTTAAGTGAATGAAAGGTTGCTGCACCAAAGGTTTGTCACATAATAGTCTCCACAGGACTGGAGCACCTTCCTGAACTGAGACACTGTTAGCTTTTGTGTCCTAATTTTTGGAGAACAAGCTAATTGCACAAAGGAGAACGTGTTCTTGCACAGGCAACATCTCAGTGTTTCAGCTTTGATTTGCCTGGAGCAGGCAGTTACTGTTTGTAATTTTTGGTAAACCACCAATAAAGCTACTGATGTTGTCAGTTACTAAATTTAAGTCAGTCGACACCTCATAATTAAAGACTATTCTAGCTGTTTTAACTTCTCCAATCACGCCACCTTTCTAGTTGGCTGAGTGGATATTAATAATAGCAAATTTTATAATAAGGCACTTTTCACATCCTTATTTGCATTAATTGGACAGAAACAAACAAGTAGAGGGGAAAAACAATCTTAGTTTGTCATAGAATGTGCGCTACTGTTTAGAGGTCAAAGTGGCATAGAAGGCAGGCTCCTGTCCACCTCCTTCCTTCATTCCATTCTTCCCTATTTTTCTTTTTGACACAAGGTCTCATTATATAGCCCAGGTTGGCCTCTACATTGTAATCTCATCTACCACAAGCTATCATACCCTCAGCTGCAGGCACCCCAAAATACTTCTCCCTTTGGTTTCGTCTTGGAGGGAAGTTCTCATCAGTTCCCCAAACAAGACAGGCAAGTTTTTAAAGAAAACAACGAAATTTGTGTTATGCAAAGTCTTTCTCTGGGGTGAATGGCACGAGGTTTCCATTGCTTGGCATGTAATCACGGACATTCTTACATGCAAATGTTCCCAAACTAACCCGACCTGAGCACCATATAAGTGTTATTCATGGATTAGTTCAGTCATGAAAATCAATGTGACAATTTGGGAACTATAAAAGAAATTCAGGCACATTGACTATGATAAAAGACAAAAGTCAATTATTTAGTGGTTATGATAATTTAGGACGTAGCCTACTGTACTAGAAGTTGACCCTAATCACCAATGCAATGTGGCATGAGTGCTACAAACAGTCTGGCTGAGAGGAGGCCAATGGTCCATTGCAGCTGACTTCAGATCAATGGTCTCCTCAGACTCCAAATGCCAACCAGACAGGTCAACATATTAAATGTTGGGGTTCCAAACTGTGGTTATTGAAGTAAAGTCCCAGGCAATGATGTGACCAGCACACATGCAGGCTCATCACTCTTTCCAATGGCTTAGGCCATTTCTAAATAGATGTATGTGCCTCGGGAAGTCTTTCTATTACCACACCCTAGAGAGCACAGCTGTCTGAGGCTCTTGGCTTTGTAGATCTACTTGAAGATGAAATACATAACAAAGGATGCTGCTGCATACTACCTGAAGCAAAGTCACAGAACTGGATTGTGACCCCTGTGTACCATCACACTAAGGAAAGTTACCACTGCTTTATGCCTACCATGAGTCAGAGATAAATATAGTCCCAGGACTTAATTCAAACAGGGCCTGATATAAAGTCAGTTGGTGCCTCTGTAATGCTAGAGTCAGATGACATATAAACCCAGGCTCTCAGGCTTTATGTTACTGTGCATATGTGTGCATGCATACACACATGTGAGTGGGCATACTTTTACCATGGCATGCCTGCAGAGGTCAACCACGGTTGTTGGTTCTCACCTTCTGTCTTGTTGGAAGCAGCGGCTCTTTCTGTTTTCTGCTGAGCACACTAGGCTAGCTGGTGAGCAAGCTTCTCAGGGATTCTCCTGTTCTCCATCTCTTGATAGGCTTGCCTGGTCCAGCTTAATGTGAGCTCTGGGAGTTGATACTCAGGATCTCATTTGCTTGGCAAGTGCTTTACATGCTGAACCACTTTCTTAGGACAATTCATTTTAATCATGGTCATAGAGGTTTCAGTCTAACGCAGTGTGGGAGTGTGTAGGTGTGTGTAAGTGTGAGTGCATGTGTGTGTCTGTCTGAGCATGTGTGTGTGCAGAGCTCAGTCACCTGCCAAGAAGCTCTAGCTGGCATTCTCCTTTCCCCTTTTATTTTCTGGAACCCCTAGCCTATAGTAGGACCTCATCAACATTCAGGGACTTCTCTGTGAATTCCCTCACAGATACAACTTGAAGAGTGGTTTCTTAATCACCTGGGTGCTTTGCAGTCTAATCTAGTTGAAAATGAAGATTGACCACCACACCCCGTGATATGGAGATAGAGTTGTTAAGGAACTGAACTGTGGAAGTCAGGTGAGGTGGAATGTTCCTAGGCAGATGGACAAAGCAGAACACAGTCAGTGAAGCGTACAGAGTGTCACTCCTCAGAGCCTGTACGTCCTGTTTCGAAAGTATCATCCCCCACACTCTCCACAATACTCTCTGTCATCCTGTGGCTCTCATGGTGAGCTGGGCTTTCCTAGATCTGCATGATGATTAATGGTATGGTAAATGTCAGCTCCCTTCCTGGCAGGGCCTTGCAAAAGGCAGTAGGCAGATGAAGAGTGAAGAGATAGTGAGGAAAGAAATCAGTGCTTCTGTTAACCATGCAGTGCCCATCATTCCTTGATGGGTCAGTAATTAATAGCTCCGGAGTGGTGGGCATAAGACTGAAGAAATGTGCCTTGTGAATAGGCCCTGGAGGGGGGGGGGGAAGAATCGCATTGCTTGTAAGGTCATTAGGAGAATATTATAAGTAATACTCCATGACTCTCTCATTAAATACTAAGTGAGTCATTCAATCTTGGGGTTCTATTTCTATTCCCCTTCTAAATGCAACTTTAATGATTTAAAATCCCTTCAACCCAATTACAGCCCTGGATTCTGATTAGGAACTCTTGCCCATTGTGAGCGGGAACCATTATCCAGAAGTCTATAGCAAAATTAGCACCTAGAGAGGTAGCGCTGGGAAATAAATCCTTCCCTGACATTTCAAGACCAGTTCCTGGCCAATTACAACACACTCTGTTACTCTGGTAATGTATAACTGAGTTGCTTCTTGCAATCAAAGGTTGCTGGTCAAAAAGATAGGGGAAAATCATTTAAGGTAAAAAGAAGCCTAGGAATTATAGAAGCCAGTCAGGGGCAGCAGCCTGGTGGAGAGGGGTCTGTAAGGCAGAATCTGTCACTCGGGCTTGATCAATTTGTCAGAGAGGAGCTGTGGTAGATTAACCGGACTGACATGGCAATTGGGAACTACGAGGTAACGTCCACTTCCTTCACTGTATAGTTACATACTGTACCTGTTATGGTAGCAGTAAGTGCTATGAATAGGGAACCATATTCCTGAGGCTAACACAAAAGCATGATCCAGTGTGAAACCTTGCTCAGTAAAATAGGCTGGGCAGGTGGGCATTCTCCATGCAGTTTTTTTTAAGCAATCCAGGTTGGTGAGATTTCTCTACTTTTTAACACATGGTCTCGAAGACTGCCCTGAATATTGACAGCAGTTGCTGTGACGTTTGTGAATGACACCTGTCAGCCTAGGGTTAAGAACCAGTTAGTTGGCTCTGCTCAGACATGGGATGCTAGAAAGGAAGTCCTCAACTTTCCAAATGCTAGTGTGCATTACTGAAGAGGAAACAGGGCTGGGCAGACAAGCCACTGTCTCTGTCATGGATGCCCTTTGTTGTTACTGTCTCTGTATTCTCAGGTCATTTAACAATCATGGTCAATTCCATCTCAGTTCAGGGACTCCAGGCCTATCTCTTTGTCTTTGTGCCTAAGGGATCACTCTTAGAGCCTAGTGCTTAAATGATAGGGTGACAATGAAACTGCCAGTGAAGCAGGCCAGCCGTCAGAGCCACAGGAAAGACAGAATACAGGATGGTTTAGGAAGGTGTCTAACTCCTTTCTGTGTGGCTCCTGGCATTGCACCCGCCCATCCTGACACTACTCCCCCTGCCTTGTCTTCCAGTCATGACGTGATATGAGGATAATGAAAGGCAGGAGGAAGCTGAGGACAGAGCAGCAGAGGAAGCCTTGTGGATCCCCAGGCTTGCAGACAGCCCCACCACAATGAATCCTACAGGAGGCATCCACAGTGATGCCGTTAGGGTGGGAAGAGGGACCTGAAGGTGCACGCCACTACTGAGTACTACCCTTTCCTTTGAAACTCTTCTAGCTCATCTTCAAAAGTCTCCATCTCTGATTCCCTCCCTCTGCTATTAATCTGATGGAGCTGTCATTACAAAGACTCCCTAATTACTAAAAGCTGATAGTTGCCTCCTTGTTGAAGCCTATTGCGATAAATGCCATGAATAAACATCCCAATTTCCCCTGGCCCAGCAGTGTATACATGCACACACAGGGACACACACAGACACAGTCTTCTTAAGCACACTGGGGCTGTCTCACCGCTCTAACCTCCTTGACTTTTCTCTTCTCTAGCTCCCGTTGTTTCCATGGGAACCACAAAAATAATAATCATCATCATAATAAAAGGGGAAGAAACGCCTGCTGTTCTTCTATTGAAAGGGGCTTCTATTTACCAACACCTAGAGTCCAGTGTCCTCAATGGACTGCTAAATTCTAGCCACATAATTCTTCTCATTCTCATCTAGCCTCATCATTAACACATACACCACTTAGATTCACTCTTTGGATCTCCCTAAAGGGAGAGACAAAGGTTTTTAAGGGTTGGAATTCTTGACAATAGAAAATATAACAGGAAGACACTAGACACTAGAATATCCAGGGATATAATATCTCATGCCTGCTGAGAACACCTAGTGTTTCCTATGTGGTATCAGCAGTTTACTCGTGACAACTCCTAGGCTTTCTGAGCCTAGGAAAACATAATTATTTAGGAAGAGAACAATGTATAGAACTGGACATTTAGCCTGATAATTCATTGTTCTCTTTCTTTTTATCTAGCTGATCAGTGAAAAAAACATGAGGCATGGGGTGGGAGGTTGATCACAGTTTTATAATCTGTCATAATCCAGGAGCAGTTGCTAGGTAGTAACAAAGTAACTGTGAATCACTGTCACTGTCCTCATAGACTATGCCATTTTTGCTGTTACAGATAAATAAAAACACATGGTAGAGTCAGGACAGGATACATAACAATGACTTTTCACAGGAAAAGTCTTTCATCATATCTGTTAACTCAAAGAAGTTGCTAGGAAGGAAGTACTTCAATGTGAAGTCTAACGACAGAATATATATGTGAATGCTATGTGTTTGCGTGGTATGTGTATATGTGTGTGTTAAGGAAGGATGTCCTAGACTAGCTAGTGCTGAAGGTTTGCCATGAAGCCAGGAGAAGGGCATTTCAGATAAAGTCGAGGAAGAGTGCTGGGCCCAGTGTCTGTTGGATGAACTGATAAACTGGATAGTCTGGTGGAAGAATTAGCTGTCAAGATGAATCTAACTCATGTGCTTCCTCATGAAGCACGTTCTGTGGGCTCAGAAGTCATCATCGAGACAAAATACCCAAATAAGAAGCAACTTAAGGGAGAAACCGTTTGTTTTGGATTTGAGAACTGAGTTCACAGTGGTAGGGAATACACAAGGCAGAGAAAACAGGCTTCCAGCTATGATCCAGAAACTTGCTCATAGTTCTGCAAATTAGGAAGCAGAGATATGGCAACACTGGTCCTCGGAGGGTTTACTCTTATCTCATTTATTATCAGTCCAAGACACCAATACAAGTGATAGCCCCAACAATATTATAGGTATGTATTTTCTTCTCCATTAATCCTCTCTGGAAGCACCATCATATGTGTGTGTGAGTGTGTGTGTGTGTGTGTGTGTGTGTGTGTGTGTGTGTGTATCTTAATTCCATAGATGTTGCTTAATCCAAAACAGACCTTCTCCTGACTGTCTCAGGTCAAGGAAACAGCATATGCCAAGCTCTAGACCCAGGAGGGAAATGGAAAGTGTTCAGTATTGCCAGAGTGGAATGTGGGTCATGAGCAGCATGCAGGGAATGGACAAGATAGGTAAACAGTTAAAGTGAACCATGGTAAACATAGGATACCGAGACATGGAAGGCCTAAGGTCTCCTAATCCGAGTTAAGGATATAGGCTCTTGGTCCAAGAAAATAATAGAACCAATGAACATCTGTGAAGAGGAAAAATAGAATCATGTTTCTGTTTGAAAGAATTGACTGCAACATAGAGAATGATTTGGGTCAGGGACAGCCTACAGTATAAGGACAGTTAGAGATTACAATAATAATCCCCATGAAAGAGTGGAATAGCTGGGATTAAAGAGTTGACACAATGAAATGAAATGCTCAATTGGGAGGACAGTATTTGGGGAGTTGAGATGGATTATTCGGGATGCCAACCTGTCTCTGGTCTTCTTCCTCTGGGTGAGGGTTCACTAAAAAGTAAGCCTAGAGGAAGATAATGGAAATGAACCAAACCTGCTGAATTTACTGAATCTTTGCATCACCGGGTGAGGATAGACAGAGGACTACATCATGGTTCAGGCTCAGGAGACAAAGAAGAATTGAGTTGTGAATTATAGAGGCATTGGTATACATATGTTAAGGGGGAAGATGGGTTTGACATGAAAAACCAGCTCTTGATTGACCCAGGGAACAAAGTCCCTAAGAGCAAACAACCAGATAGACTCAGGCAGTCAGAGAGCTGTGTTTCCAGAAGCAGAGGAAAGAGGCTAAGTGACTTGAGAGGTCATGTGAACTTCTTCAAAGCCTTTCTAGGGAGCTGTGGGCATCTTGGTGGGTATCATTTCTAAGGAGCAGTGAGGCAGAGTAAACTATGAGCCAGAATGTCATAGCTGGTGTAACCATGTCTGGAAGCTGAGTGTGGTTGTGAAGAGAGACAACCACAGAAATTAGGCAACAACTCAAGAAAAAATTTCAAATGAAAAATATATTAATGAGTGTTTCATGGTTGAAATGGTAGGTATTCAGATATTGAAGGTATCTGAAATAAAAGAAAAAACGCAAATTGGCCTTCTATGGATATTGTACAAGGATTGGTCAACAGTAAAATTAGTTTCAGGAAAGAGAAGGACTTCTGTTTATAGAGATGTCAGCTCACAGCTATGGTGGCAGGAGGTCCAGAGAACACTGCCTATAATGATGCCAAAGTGTCATGTTTCTTCATTAATTCATCACTTACCCAATGTTCCTACAAGACTTTTGTTTTACTTTATTGCCTCCTCCCTCTCTCCCTCCCTCCCTCCCTCCCTCCCTCCCTGCCTCCCTCCCTCCCTCCCTCCCTTCCTTCTTTTTCTAAAAATCTAGAGTCTAGGGTCATGCCAATGCTACAGAAGCACTCTCAGTGACCAACAGAGTTTTGAGACATGGTCTCACAAAAGTTGCTCAGACTGGCCTTCAACTCACTCTGTAGCCAATCAGGCTTTGAACCTTCTATCTCCCTGTATCAGCCTCACAAGTAGCTGAATTATCTGCCTGATAAACTACCTACAGGACTGTGGTGGCATATGCCTTTAATTGCAGCACTCAGGAGACAGAGTGACCAGACTTCTGAATTAGATACCAGCCTTATATACAGAGTTAATTCCATGACAGATTGGGCTACACAGAGAAACCCTGTCTTGAAAAACCAAAAAGTAAAACAAAACAAACAAAACAACAGATATGCTTAAAGTCTACTAAAATACAATTTTTTAGGAATATACAAAATAGGTACAAACCTTATAGTAATAAAGTCAAATAAAAATAAAACCAATTATGATCTCAAAAACATAAAAATTTTAAAATAACAGAAAAATAAAATCATATTGGGAAAGAGAGATACCTATAAAAGTTGCAAATATCAGTGTAAGCTTGCCTGAGAAAATCTTCAAACCAAGGCATAAAATGGATTTGTGAGAAGAAAAGAAAGAGTAATTTATAGGAAGATAAGTTTTATGGAGTAAGAAAAGTAAGAATACAGGGGTTAAGTAGAATCAAGAAGACTGAATAGCATCATTCTGCAAAATGGGAGGCAGAAACTGGATAACTGTTTTGCCGGCCTTTTATTTCTAAGTTAGGTCAGAGGTTATGTATTCATGGAAGAACCACTAAGAAGCCCAAGTTTTCTCCAGCATCAACTAGTTTAAGCTATTAAGAGATGAAATTTTTTCTGGGTTGTATTTTCCTCAAAAAATATCAAGGGAAGTGGGGTAAGGAAGGCAAGATATTTATGATGGTGGATGAAGCCAAGGGTTTCTGTCTCTAGGCTGGATAATGGGGATGAGGACACAGAAAAGACAAAGAGGCTGGGTTGAAGGGAGGGACAGTGCTGGAAAACACTTAGTTCTGGTGTGTCACAATGGAGAAAGACCTGATTAAATAGATCTGGAAGCACAAGAGCGGAGGGTTGCTGATTTAGTGATTAAGTAGCTTGGGGACACTGGGAGTGATCCCAAGGCTCTTAGGATAACTGTGGGATAGAACACGGGCTGGGGAGAAAAAGGAAGGCTGATTGGGCAGAAGAAGATGGCAGGAACAGAGGGCAGAGGGTCTGATGGGTCACCACCCAGATGAGCAGCAGGTCTGAGTGGGGGCAGACTGTAACAGCATGAAGAAATGTCTTTTGGGGTGTAGCTCTCCTGAGGTGGCACATATGACCCCATCTTTGATAGATGGCAGTTACGATGGGCAAAGAGAATGTAGCATATAAACTGAGCTTAGGAAATTTTCATGCTGTGTGACAGCCACTGTACTATTTCACACAATTCTAAAGGCTGTTTTGGATACCATTTCAGGCACATGATCCTGTAGTCAAAAAAACTACAAAGGACTTTGCAGTAGGTTGTAGCCAGTAACCAGCATGACTGGAATCAGGAGCCATGCAGTTCTCTTTTTATTAATAGCCAGTCAAAAGGTGGCTGTTGTAATACATACCTCCACTTCTTGCTATTAGGAGACTGTAAAAGGAGGACCTCAAGTTCAAGCCTGCCTGGCCTGCACAGTGAATTCAAGGCTAGTCTGGGAAACTTGGAAAAACCCTGTCACAGACTAAACAAAATTGAACGTGACACAGCTCGGTAGTGGAATCCTTACCTATGTAGCTCAATGACAGAATCCTTATCTGTGAGGCTCAGTGGTGTAATATTCCCATGTGGGACAACACTGGGATCCTTGCCTATGCAGTTCAATGATGGAATCTTCATCTATGCTGCTCAATGGTGGAGTTCTTGCCTATGTGGTTCAATGGTAGTATCCTTACCTAACACACACAGGCCCCACATTCCATCACCTGCACAGAAACAGGCACAACTGGGTTGGAGAAAGACTAAAGAAAATGTCATTGAATGAGTAATGAATGTTGATTTACTGCTTCTTTGGTGTGCGCACACGTGTGTGTGTGTGTGTGTGTGTGTGTGTGTACATGCACACACTCATATGGTTTATATATATACTCTGATTCCCAATGTTGTATTGCCATTTCAAAATGACACCTTTTCCCGCATTAATATAAACCCCACTCAGCTGAAAAGTCTAGGATTAGCTCTACTTTCTTGAATATTCTGGTTGATGGTAAGCTCTCATTTCAGTGACTGCAGCATTGAGAGCACATGCCAAACCTTTTAGCATCTACTTATATATTCTTTAATAGGCATATGTGACTTTGTTTCCATGAACCTCCTCCTTCTGAGATATCAAACAGCCCTTGGGCCTGAGTTGAAGACACAGAGATTTGCACTTAAGGTTTATATTGCTCCTTTATCTGGCATTGGACTTGGTATGTGTCAGGAGCACAGGTGTTATCATTTAATCAATTCTCCTCATTTCCTGTCACCATAAACTGCCCAACCATTAGATCTCCATGCAAGCACTCAGGGAAAAACATTCTATGAAACAAGTACATTTCACAGTTTTCTGAGATTAAAATGCGAACTAATGACTGTTAACAAGAGAAGAAAGTTCCATGGAGATGCATTTGAAAAGCTCTGAGGTTAAGCACAACCCTGCTGAGACTGCCTGGCTCACAGACCGAATAGGTCAGTGAAGCTTAAAAGGCTCTGCAGAACCCATTGGGAATATGGAGATGAAATGCAGGTAGAAGACGGACAGATGGCGAGCATCATCAGTGGGCCCACACTCACCCCTGGGTCCAGGCATTTTAGAACACCGTCCAGCAGCAGGCAGAGCTGCCCATTGGCCCAAAGGATGGGAACTGCCTTTGTCAAGCAGAGCTGTCCACTCTTGGCTACTGGGGATTGTGTACAAGTGCTCAAACCCAGCTATGATCTTTTTGGCATGGGGCTTTGGTATCAGGATAAGCCTGTCTGCTCTTTGAAAAGCAATCCAGCTGAGTGGTCCATGTGGGCACAGCTGGTAGATGCCTTCTGCAGTGACTGCACATTTAGTCACTTGGCAAATTAAAAGATGTCCCATGCAGGCTGGAAGCTTGCTCTCGTTGCTTGCCCAATGGGAGAGCTGGGGCCATTGATTTTCTTCAGCACGCTTTCATGATGAAACTTACCTGAGCCTCACAAAGACTCTTCAGGAAGAGGCTCTGAAGGCTTAGAATTTGGGAGCTAAGAATTTAAATAATACATGAACAAGATGGCATGAAACTCTTATATTTTGACCATTCCTGCAAAAAAGGCACTGCAGAGAGTCCATTTCCCCCATAATACCTGCACTACTTTTTGGTAACATGAGAAAGTACTGTATTTCATTATCATCATCATCATCATCATCATCATAATAATAATAATGATGATGATGATACTGCAGAAAGATAAAAAATGGAAGACTGGCTTACACAATGTGTGGGAGATTTTATACTAGCTGGCATGCATCACAAATTAATGAAAAGCTCTCATGTGGCCAAAAGTAAATGGGGTACCTGGCCATGTTAATAGGAACATAAAGTAGAAAATGGAAGACAGTGTGCTTCACATTCCTTCCACCTCATCTAAAACAGTCTAGGACTTCACACTCAGTTTTAATGTGTCAAGCAAATGTAACCAGGACAGCAAAGGTCAGGAAAAACACCTATGTGGAATCAGTAATTAGTCTTGGAAAAGAGAAGGCATCCATAACTGTTTTCAAGTTTTTGAAGATCTAGCATTTGGGAAAAAAGCTATTTCAGAACTAGTAGGCATAATTTATAAAATAGAGGGGAAAAGTCTAGTTTTATAATTATAGTGACTGCTATATCACCAGACAGTGACTTCTTTATCAAGACAAGAATGACAACTATGAGCAGCAGCAACCTGAGTGACATTAACTGGAGGCACACTCTAGTGAGTGTTAAAGACCTTCACTCATAAGCTAGGGCTTATAAATGATGGTTGTGGGAGTCAAACGCAAGCCCACTTATTACGTATCATGAACTCCTGTCTATGTTTTATTACACACACATCTTCCTTGAGATTCTGATGTAGATTTAAAATGAAGATGTACAAAAAGAGCCCAGGAGAGCCGGTGGTGGCACAGCTAGTGTCCATGAGTATTAGCTATTGTCATTGCTATCTCTGGGCAAGAAGAGCTGGTCAGCATCTAACGCTAAGGTTTTTCTGATTAAGTGTGTTTCTTTGACTCATATGGGTTTCTTCTCTGGGCTGCCTCTTAGTACTTCACTCCAGCTGGACCCGTTATGTGGGAAGGCTGACTCACATGCAAGGGTCGAGTGCCCCTCTGCAGAGGCAGCTCCGATACCCTTGAGGTCTACATTTAATCCTAAAGTTGGACTTTTCTTTATTCAAATCCCATTCAGAATTGGCACTATTCCATCTGCTGATTCAAAAAAAAGGGAAAGAGGTTTTGAAAAGGCTTATAACAAAGGCTCGTAAGCCTTACAGATCAAACAGCTCTTAAAGAACAACATTTTGATGAGTTAAGTGTAAAAGAACCAGAAACATACGGATTAAATTCCCCTTGAAATTTGAATGCATTTAAAAATGAAAGGGAAAAGCACTTGGCAGAATGCACTGGGGTCCTCTGCTGAATCTCAAACATTTAGGAAAACGGCTTGAGACATTGGACCCAAATGAAGCCACTTTCTATCTGGCTTCCATTAAGTGCTGCTGGTATTTTCCCCCCCACATCTCTTAGGAGACTATTTCAGATCCCCAGCTCCTATTCCTTCTTTTTCGCTTAATAGCTAATTGCTAATTAGCAAGATATTTGTGTGCTGGGAAAAGCAGTTCATTTTCTGACAACGCTGGAGACTACTGCTCAGGTCATCTACCGGTAAGCATGTAGAGGCAGTGGCCTGTGAAGCTCTGTTGGGGTTGAGCTCCGTGCCCCCTGTCCCATGTTGTTAAAATGCTGAGTATGGGATGAAAAGCCCACCAATAGGCATGTCAGGTTCTGGTGACCTGAGCTAGCATCACCAGACAACATAGCACTGTTTTTAGAGTTCTCTAGGACCAGAGTTCTCATGGGTAGAGCAACAGCCGAGGCTAAAGTGGGATTGTTAGATAAACAAACTTGCTTGGCTTGTATGGATGGACCAGTGTTAGTAGTATTATCAGTGAGAAGTGGCTCTACAGTGATTCCTTCACACGTGGTAAGAAAATATGGGTTCAGCTCTTTTTATTTATTCTCTGTTCATTATTTGTAGTGATGGTTTGATCATATGCTCATTCTATCTTAGAATAGGGAATTACTCAACATCAGCGAATACTGTCAGCACGTCTGTGCGTATTATGAGTGATGACCAAGAGTTGCCTTTTGCTGTGGTTATAGTTTTATTTTGTATGATCTTAGAGACATTTTATATAAATGCAGAGCTCCGACTTGAGACTAGACCCGGGCTTAGCTCCTGTCTCAGGTTACTTTTTAACCAGATGGAGCTGAGGAAAAGAGTTGGTTTCTTGGAGTCTCCCTGTCCTCTGTTAAATGTGAATTTTGCTGTCATTGAAGCCTGTGTTAAGTGTGGTGGGCTACTGGCTAATATCCTACGCAAGAGCCCCAGCAAAGTTCCTAGCTCATGAGGGATGTATCGGCAAATGATGGCCTCTGTGGTTTCCCTTCTGCTGATCCCATTCTGTGGCATGGGTTTCAAAAGATCTTCAAACTTTTCTTGAAACCTTCTTCTAGCAAAGGGGTACAGATGTACATTTCAAATCATCACTGTGAATGAGAGAAAAGGCTGACAGTGAAAATCTTCTTTACCTAAGTCTATCACTGGGCAGAATGATAACATGTACAGCATCGCATAGGCAACATTGAATTCTGTCATCATGGTCTTTTCTTGAAGGACTGGGCCAGATCACTCCATGGAATTATCAAGTCAATAAATTGGCTGATGACAATAACTAAATTTTAGTAGTGCGAGGCTGCAGTATGGATAAAGAACACTGGCATTGCATGTCCTCCACAGGCTTTCTACTGGCAAGCCAATATTGGCCACGTAGTGACAGTAATCTTGATTCCTTTCTCTCCCTTGGCACTTTTAGAGGTCAGCAAGTCCAGTGACTGGTCCTAATCCCACCTATTTGTTGTTTCTTTAGGTGGGTATTTGGGGGTGGTCCCAGACATACTGTTTGACTGCAATTCACCTGTTTCTGTGTCCCTGCTTCCAAGACAGTATATCCTAAAGTATGTACTACTTGTCCCTTTACAAAAAAGTTTGTTATCCAATAGCCTGCTATAATCAAGCAAAAGCCACAGATCAGAAAAAGACATATTTAGTAAGCAGGGCAGTTGCTGAGAGCATGGTACAGCTGTTTCCATAACACACACTCATTAAGTCAGATTAATGCAGCTATTTAGCATGAAATGTATGAGGTAATCAATACTATTGTGTCTGTGGTTTAAAGAAAATAAATGATGAAAGTACGTCATTGATTACATACCTACCAACACTATCAATATTTACCTTACTTCAGGTAAATGCCAGCGAGATAAAGGTTACCTCTTGCGTGAGAAGAATTAGATTTTTGGCCAATTCTCAATCATTCTGAGACAGATTAATAAGAGCATTGCTGAGCTTTTCCCCTTCCTGATTTCTGCCTGTAGGCTCTTTCATTTTTGTTTGAGACTTCCCAAGAAGGGTGAGAAGGAGAGAAAGGAAAGAGCCATGTTTTAATCTAAGCACTTATAAATCGTTCTCAAAAAAAGGCAATGTGCTAAAATAAAATTCTTTACAGAAAATGAATAAACACCTTATTTTTAGATTTCTGAGTAGATTGCAATTATCTTTCTTCCCTAGGCTAATAATAGCTCAGAAAATCCAGTGTGGTTTGGAGGTGGCAAGAGCTCTGTTGGTCCCAGGATCATCAGAAATGTTGTTCTACTTACAAGTGTAACTAATGCATAAAGCCATCCACAGATGCTGGCTTGCGTGGCTACCTTAACCGATGCAAAAGTCAACCTGGGCTCCACCTGGGAAGGGTGTCCTAGAGGAAACCTATGTGAAACTTCTACTGTTAAGCTGCTAAAAATATTGCTCTGGTTCACTTTTACGAAAATGTCTCCACATTTTCATATTTCCTTTTTAAGATTTTTATCTTATTGTGGCAAGAATGCAATCTCAGATCTCTATACTGAATGAAACTGTAAGCGTACAATGTCTACCATAGGCACAGTGCTGTACAGCAGGTGTCCAGGCTTACCTATTTTGGAACTTGATGTTTGTTGAACTGGCTGCTCTAGCCACTCCCTAGCCTCTGACACTCATCATGCTAATGTTTGATTCTATAAATCCCCCTAGCTGATACCATGTTGGATTGAAATACCCCGGGTTAGCCCTTCTGTGACTGGCTTATTTTATTTCACTTAGTTAGGGTTCATGCATGCAACCACACAGAATGAAATGTCTTCCTTTTTCAAAGGGTGAATAATATTTCTTTTCATGTATATACTTCATTTTCTATATCCACTTGTGATCAACCCACATATACAGCATTTCCACATCCAGGCCTTAGTTAGTTAAATCTAGTATGTTTGAACTAGAAATATGTCTTCCCATATTTTTGTAAACTTAAAGTGATCTCTGTCTTCCTACTTCTTCCTGACTTATACAAGTACTTGCAAATTAACAATAGCCTTATATCAAGAGTACTTGAAACTTGCCGGTCAGTGGTGGCACACGCTTTTAATCCCAGCACTAGGGAGGCAGAGCCAGTTAAGTCTCTGTGAGTTCAAGACCAGCCTGGTCTACAAGAGTGAGTTCCAGGACAGCCTCCAAAGCTACAGAGAAACCATGTCTCAAAAAACCAAAAAAAAGGAGTATTTGAAATCAAGCAAGTACATTGTTTTCTTTGGACTCATACGAAAAACTAAGAATACTGTCTCTGAATTTAATCTGGCTAGAGGTATAAAACAATTCTGATGGAGGATCTGTGATTCCTCATAAGCTCTGATTTCTGAGGCAGAGGCCAGCCAGCCAAGCCCCCACAGGGCAGTGGTAGTACTGTGGGACAGCTACACCCAGTACCCTTGTAAGTAAGGACTGTGGTCCTTAAAGCCAACCTGCCTCTAGGTCAGTCATAGGTTCCCTTCCCAGCAGGCCCCTAGCTTCAAGCTGTCTGGCAAGTTCACTCTAAAACAAAATGACACCTTATCCTGTTCATTGTCTCCCAAACAAGCCATTATCCACTGGCCTATTCTGACTTTGTTGAGGGAGGTCCTGTGCTGGGAGATAAATCTTTCTGTGACATTTCAAACTCATTCTCAGCCAATTAGAACTGCCACCATGACTGTGACTTGATGGCATACATTTCAACTAGGTTCTTCTCCAGATCCCCTCCCTTAGTGGCCCTACAGGGCCTTCTGTAGGCTAGGTCAAGACAGGAAAACAAGAATGGTTAGAAACAACAAGGAACTAAAGAAACCAAGGTTGGGGGAAAGATCTGTAGTGAGAACCTTTGTACAGAAGGCTGGCTTTCAGACCTTTGGCCTCTAATGCAACCTTGGGTCACACAGACCACACAGGAACTACTGAGATGAGTTGCCGGTGCTTTATTTGAAAATAGGCTTGATTCTACTGGTTAGCTCAGAAAGTTTCACCACGGGGGCTGGGCTTGCAGTTTCATGAGGAAGACTTCAAGTCAGGTCATATGGAATCAGCTTCCATGTTATTTAAGATGCCCTGTATTCCTCAATTAGTGTCTGGAGAAACAGTGAAGTCATATGGCCCTTTTACAGAATTCAGTATTCAGCTTACCGTTTATGGAGGGCCAGGTAGTTTGCAAACTTACTGCCACTGATATAATGCAGATATAACATAATCTGGTAGACCTACATGAGACCAACATGGCTTCCTTCAGTCACAGGACATGTCTTAGAATAAACAAGCATCCCATTTTCATGACTGGGAAACTGAAACCCAGAGAAGATAATGTTCCAGGTCTCCCAAACAAAACTTTTTTGCTTCCTAAGTAGTGGAATTCTCACGGTGGCTCCTTGTATTATTGTAGAAGACTACTGAAGTTGGAATGCCTCAGCCTAGATCTCTGCTAAGTTTCATCCTCTGATGCTAACGACACTCCAGTGACTTTCTAGACATGGCAGAGGCAGCTATGAGGCTTGGGAACTTCAGGCTGTAACAGGAAAGACTCAGAAGCCAGATTCAATTTTCAGAAATGACACCATCTTTGGATCTGTTCAGACATGACCATGGAGTAACTTTCAGCAAGTATTTGTCTGAAACATGCTTTCTCTTATGAGTTCCCAAGAGAAAACCCTTGATTCTTCTCTGCAGTAAAACACAAAGCCCCTTCCCCATGACACACATGCTCTGTGGCCATAGGCAAGTGCAAGTTTAAAAGAATGAGTTAGAGACCATGGAGCTGACTGAGAGTCCCTTCTGGAAAGGTGGCAGGGGATCTGCAAACATAGCACTCTCATTGAACTAGGCCTCCTGTCTTCCGTAAAACTAAAAATAAGGACGATACCAAGAAAGATTTATCTGAGTCTGAAAGGAAGTTCTGACATTTCCAGAATGGCATCTCTCCAGAAAATCTGTTCATTCCTTCCCATTCACATCTCTGCTTAGTATTTCTCTGAAAAAATACAGCTAAAGGGAACGATGCCTTCCCCATAGTTCACAACAATAAGATCACCCAAGCTAACATACACTCCCTCAAAACTTGGTTGGTTAATTACTCACCATCAGAAACACCAAAGCAACAATCAGTGTCATATGTGTTTGAGGACTCTTATTGTTCTAAGAGACTCCTAATTATATGTTTCTTCTTGTGTCTATCCCTTACCCCTCCCTACTTCCCTACGGGAGATCGAGTAACACAATCAAAGAGGATTCTAAAGAGGCTTGTCATATCCTGGGGTTTACAAGACATGGCATTCAAAAGGCAGTGATGTTAATATTGTTTTACAGTATGCAGACTTGCTTGGGGGTTGCAGCCATCTGTGAGCATTAACCCCTTTCTAAGACAGGGGGAAGAAGGGTGGGGGTTGGCTCACTCCTGCAAGCATAATGCCTGCCTTACCTCTCAGGATCCCCAACCCTCAAGTTTTATCTAGCTAGTTTCCCTTGCTCCCTGCATCCCTCCCTCTCTCTCTCTCCCTTCCTCCCTCCTTCCCTCCCTCCCTCCTTTCATTCCTTGCTTCTTCTCTTCCTTCATTTCTTTCTCATGAGGAACATACTTTAGTTGTTTTTGTTGGACTAGAAACCTTTTGATTATGTCCCTAGCTAAACCCTACGCAAAACATTGTCAGAATTATCCTGACTTCTTCAAGGGTTGAATCCAGCATGTGTAATTGGTTGATAATTTTCAGTACTGTGTGTACAATCCAGGGCTCTTAATGCAGGGCTACTGTTACTGATGCAGGCTGTCTTGGTTAGGTTTCTGATGCCGTGATAAGATAACTTGACCAAAAGAAACTGGGGAGGACCGGTGTATTTAGATTACAAGTCCTGAATCATGGTCCATTGAGGGAAATAGGAGGTGATGCAGAGGCCATAGGGGAGTGCTGCTTACTAGCTTGTTCCTCCTAGATTGCTTAGCCTGCTTTCCTATAGCATCCAGGACCACCTGTACAAGGGTGGCCCTATCTGCAACTGTGTAGGCCCTCACATAAATTACTAATTAAGAAAAAGCACTACATACTTGCCTACAGTCAGATCTTACGGAGGCAATTTCTCAATTGAGGTTCCCTCCTTTCAGCTATCTCTATTTTGTGTTCAGTTGAGAAAAAACTAGGCAGGACAGAGGCCTTGCATGACATGCAAACTATGTTATATTTCAGTGTGTTTCAAATGTGTAAACAGCAAACATTTTGTGAATGTGACAAAAGGTATGGACTCTAATTCTAGAAAATGAATCTGTTATTTTATGACTCTTTCTCTTTCTGCCCATTCTCTCACACACAAAAGCATATATAAGTTTCTAGGAGATTCTTAGATTCTATGAAGGTGACTTAGCCTCAGATTAAGAAATCTCATTTCATTAAAAACTTCAGTGTGGCTTCAGCACAGACCATGGACATCCACATGGCCTTTGATGGTAACATGGACCAGGGACAACAACATGGCTCCAGGCCTCAGCAGGATTACAGACACAAACACTGCCCTTAGCTGCAGCCTGGTCCGTGGACATCAACTTGACATTCAGAGACAGCACAGATCATGGATTTCAACCTTGCCTACAGGGAAGCAGAGACATCCAAATGGACCTAGCACATCAACATGCCCTGAGGCAGTGTTGCTCTGGAAGCCATGTTGATGTCCAGTATCTGTGCTGCCACCACGGGCCATGATGACCTCTATGATTGATGCTGAAGCCACAGGCTTTGCTGATTTCCATAGTCTTGTAGTCAGAGGCCATGTGGATGTCTGTGGTCTTTGATACAGCCTAAAGCTATCTTATGTTCATGGGCCATACTGTTGCCAGTAACCATAGTACATATTCCATTCTGCCACTGACTGCAAAAGGCAAGGAAGGGTGATGGTATCGATGACTTCAGACTCACAGTGGAGAATGAAAGACATAGAAGTTTTCTGTAACAACTTTTCCCCCAACATCCACCACCCTGAAAAGTCTGGACAGGAGCCATTGAAGAGAACATTTAAAACTTGTGACAGGGTTTCTGAATGGTAGCTCTTCATGGTTGATGACTTCTGGCAGGAGTGAGGGTGAGGGTAGGGAAAGACTCACTGTCTTTTTTGTTGTTTTGTCTCTTCTGTTTTTCTTATTTACGTTAGAAACAAGTTTGTTTCACATGTCATTCCCAGCTCCCTCTCCCACCCCTCTTCCCCATCCCTCCCCACCAGGCACCCCAGTCCCCCACTCAATTTCCACTCCGATCCCCAGGGAGAGTGAGGCCCTCCATGGTGTATCTCCAGAGTCTGTCATGTCATCCAGGGCAGGGCCTAGGCCCCCCCTTCAAGAGTCCAGGCTGAGAGAGCATCCCTCATTGTTGGAAAGGCACTCAAAGTCTATTTGTATGCCAGGGATAAATACTACCCAAGGCCCCATAGATTACCTAGGCCTCCTCACTGACACCCACATTCAGGGGGTCTGGGTCAGTCCTATGCTTTCCACACAGCCATCAGTCTGGGGTTCAAGAGCTCCCCCCTTGTTCAGGTCAACTGTTTCTGTGGGTTAAACCAGCCCAGCCTTAACTCCTTTGCCCATCAGTTCTCCATTTCTGACACAGGATTCCAGGAGTTCAGTTCATTGTTTATCTGTGGGTATCTGCCTCTGCTTTCATCAGTTGCTGGATGAAGGTTCTGTTTCCCAGACTCTCTGCCAGTGGGATTGTATGCTGGCACTCCCCTGATTCATGTCTAAAATCCATAAATGAGTGAGCACATACCTTGTTTCTCTTTTTTTGACTGAGTTACCTCACTCAGGATGGTTGTTTTTTATGGGACAGCGCACTAGGAGTTTGACCACACTCCAGTGAGTACATGAGCAACAAAAATAGACTTAGTATTTTTTTTTCTTTTTTGGTGTGAGTGTGGGGGGTGGGGTCACAAGGGTAGGGAAATGGACCTGAGAGGACTGAGAAGTGAGTGTAAATGGGGTGCATTATGTGAAATTCCCAATTAATCAATAAAATACCATGTTAGAAAAAAATCTCGACTCCTAAATATTTGGTATGTCTTCCCTATGTCCCTGTGTAACCATGTGCAAAAAATTTTGACATTCATCTTATTACTCTTTTTCTCAATCAAATACTTTCCCAGGTGGTATGATTCAATCCACTTCTCCACCACTTAATTTTAATCTACGTATATGCCATGGGAACTTTTTATACGTCAGTGTTGTATATTATCTTGGCTAGACTATGATGCTCCGTTATTCAAACACTGACCGGCCATTGCTGTGACTATATTTTGTCACATTCCAAACTGAACTGACCTGAAATAAAGAGGGCCACCCTGGATGAACTGGGACAGCTTCAGCAATTGACACAAAAGCCTTTAGACGCAGCAGCGAGACCTCTGGGAAGAAGCAACGCTCTCTGTGGACAGCCTGCGTCAGCCTCTGTTGTCACAGATGATGTTCTTGATGACCGCCCTATAGATTCAACTTGACAGTCTAGGGGTCACACGCCAGTAGGCAATGCCCCACATCAGACACCTCAGCCTGTCTTCTGCAGTTCTGTTGCTGATGTGCATTTTGTGTAGGGGACTAGGGCACAGCTGAAAGAAATGCCCTAAAAGGTGTAGCTGTCTGTGTAACTGGATATTAAGCAGGGGCCGGGAGCCTCTTTACATGTATGTAGGAAAATCAGAAGACCGTTCTTAGACTCAGAGAGGAAATTCTGCAGACATGTCCAGAACTTTTTCTTAGGAACTCACTGTTAACATCTGCTGTAAGAAAGTTTCTTCTATATATGCCAAGAAAGCTGCACTCATGAAACGTCAACAATATGCCACCTAAAATGGATCTTTACACTGACAACACCAGTCGGCATGCCATTATGGATGGGGAAATCTTGTAAGGTCCCAAACCTCCAGGCAAGTAATGGTTACTGAGACAGGAAGAATCAGTCTTCTCTAACTACAGGACTCTTGATAGGTTATCCAATCCCATGTGGTCATCCTTAAACAATTATATACACGCCTCGTTAACTGGAAACAGCAAGTTGTATGTACATATACTTACATGTACATATTTGTGTATATAATATATGTGAAACAGTAAAGAAAGGGCCATAAATTTGACAGGGACTAGAATACACATGATTTGGAGGGAGAAAAGGAGAAGTGGAAATGATGTAAATGCGGTACTCATGTAAGAAATTCTCCAAAGCAATTACAAATTTTAAATTAAAAAGGTACCTATTATCATATATGATCAGAAAGTTTATCTGCATTCTGTATTACTGTTGGTAGAAAAAAAACAAAAAAGCATGAATATGGATATTTAGCAGAGAAAATTTTTAAGCAATGTATTAAAGGTGTAGCCTGGGTTTTGCATTCTGCTTACAGTAAAATGTGAGAGGAGAAAAATAAATTGAAGAGCTGTTAAGAAAGAATGACCTTGCCTTTGATGATTTCAGAAATTCTCCGTCTATGTAAGTTGTGAAATCTACTAAAATTATGATACTCTGTTGTTAACAAATGTGCCCTGGAGAAAAGACCAATAGTGAAACTAAGTAAACTTGTCCTAGGGATGAAGCTATTGAGTGCAGGGGTCAGGAATAGAGATGAGATTACCCAAGAATGCTCTATAGGGAGCCCATCTTTCCAATGGTATGAGTCCCTATGACATACATAGGGGACACAAAAAGTTTTGATAATGTATATCAATGGCTGAAAAAAATGAACACAACACAAAATTGAATAGGGCTGTTGGACTCGCAAGTTATACAGGAAGGAACCAAGCTGGCAAAACTGTTAAGTTATAAGTTCAATAAAAAGCCAAGTGAACAGTGATTCCATGTGTGCAGTGTTGAGCCCAGAAGCCAGACTGGAGCAGAAGACTGAGTGTGTGCCAGAAGATAGGGATCTGAACCACAAAGTATCATCCCCATGCCTTGCAGCTGAATGGAACTTTCCTGGTGAAATCTTGAAAGTCCTTGGAATTGTTATCCTCTTCTTCTTTGTTTCTCTTCTTTTTAAAAGGAGAGTCTATAACAGTTTGTCTATGCACATCATGTTTTAGAAGAAGGTAGGGTGTATTCTAGTTTCAAAGGCTTCCAGATGTAAAGAAACCTTGCCTCCATGTGACTCATATTCAGAGTATCATCCAGTCTAAGTTAGATGATGAAACATGGGACTTTGAGCATAAATGTATAAATCAGATTTTAAAAATGAGTTGATCCACAACAGGCTAAGACCTGGGGGTCTTGTGATAGAGAGAATGCATTACAAACATATACATGGCATATATGAATCAACGGTATCATAGGTTTGGGAAACTGTAGTAGACTGAAAAAAGATGTTTCAGAATTGTTTACATTCTAACCCCCAAAATCTGTGTATTACTTTTATGGGGGTCTCTAAATGTGTACTGAATGAACAATATTGAGATGAAAAGTCAATTTTGGATCACCTTAGTGATCATCAAGTACAAGCACACATTTTTATGAAGGGAAGATAGTAATAGATTGAAATACACATGCAAGTGAATGTGGTCTGAGTGGAAGAGAGACAGTAAATGCTAAGCTTGAGGAATGGACTGATGCTGTCATGGACCAAGAATACTAGAATCTTCCAGAAGCAGGAAGAGATGACAAAACAATTCTCTAGTCAAGCTCCTGAAGGAGTATGGGTCAGCTCACACATTGCTATAAGTCAGTAAATTGGTGTTGGACTTCTAGACAAGTGGGAAAATATATTCTTTTTCTTTAAGCAATCAAGTTTGTGATAAACATCACAATAACTGCAGTAAAACAACATAGATCACACAGTAAGCTGAAAATGGTATATGTCTATTTCTTTAATATGATATGAATTGACCCTTAGAAGGATCCAGATAACTATTCAGGCATCTCTAATACAAGGATTCCAACCATAAAGGCAGAAGAAAGGGCCTCAGAATCTTTATTTGGATATAGAAAACAGGATTCCCATGGAGAGAAGGACATGGGAGGAGCATGTCATGAAATTAACTAACATATTTTGAGATGTGTTCAAATGGAGGAGCCCTTAGATTTCACAGGGAAAAAAAGGCTAAAGAAGCATCACCAATGGCCAACGGTTAAGCTAGAGTATACAAGAGGCATTCATTTAGTTGAATTTACCATCTTTCAAACTGTGCTTCCTGTAAAATGTGGAGAACTATAAAATCATTCATACAACTAGTCTGGTGTCCCCCCACACACCCATACACACAAACGTGCCAACATCATGCAGGCTGAGTCAAAGAAAGGCAGCATATCCAGAAACTTGAAACACAGAGGCTGGCAGTTGGTACCTGCTCAAGGATAATTTCTTCACTTTCTTAGTTCAGTGTAAAGAACAGAGTTAAGACTTGTGACATTTTCATAGGCATCTGCCATATGCCTAGACAGTTAATAATAACAGTAAGTTAGCATGTGGGAAAAGTCAGGATTACAACCTAGTATTTCTCCACTTTAATTCTTCTACTAGGAGGCTTGAGAAATTAGGAGGCTAGAGTCCCATAGAGAAGACTAAAATCTTGAATGATGTTCCAGAAGTTTTGGAATCTATGTGATTGTTATAATATATGGGACAATATAACTTTATGTTCTGGACAAGATCATAGATCATTATCTGTTGTTGAAATGATATAAAAGGTCACAGATGAGTCAGAAAGGAGCCAGAGTTGAATCTTCTGGAGCAGGTTCCAGGAACAAGATGTTTGAGGCCCTGCTTAAGGACAGCATACAATTCACTTTTCAGTAGTTGAGGCCGCCCAACATAAGGCCATGTTTGAAGAGGCAGAAATATATCCTGCCACACATGATTACTGGATGATAGGGGAAATCACATGAGTACCATAAAGAGTTGTGGGGCTTCTTTATGCACACCTATTCTAGAAAGGGCATCTGAATTTTGGCATCTCTTCTAAGGGAGCTGTTTATAAAATGTCACAGTGTTTGATGGCTGGCAAAATGCTTCAGTACATTTGTTTACAAAGCCTGCCTTTCATGATTCTTAATGATCCTAACGGCCAGCTGCATATGTTTTTCCAAGAGTCAGATACCCCACATTCTTGTGCACAGTTAGGCCAGTGGAGCATACATGTCTCAGCCCTTTCCTCTGAAAGCACTGCAACAAAATTTGCAGTGATCAAAGTTTAGCACAATGCACATCCTTGCAAGTTTGGCAATGAACCTATAACCTTGCCCAGTATGCTACTTAGCTACTTACCAGAGATGCAGAATGGTGTGCAATGAACCGTGTTCTGCAAACCCCTAGGAAACACTATGTTTTATCAAACATTTGCCTACTTGGAATAGTTATGATGTTGTGACCTATAACTCAAGGTGATGGTCACTTAAACTTCCATCCCTATTGGAACTACATCTGATAAGCTCAAAAAGAATCATAAGACAGAGCACCATGGCTCAAGAACACAGATCTGTTGGTCTTCTTGCCTGTTCCTCTAGCTATTTTGAGGTTTGTTTCCTACACTGTGTGATCAAGGGATTTGGTGAGGCTCATTTTAAACCATCCAGAAATCCATGGCTTCAAATCCTTCTTTTAAAGAAGCCACCATGTTTTGGAGGCCTCAATATTAACCCTTCAATTCTGACAGTCACTCGGAATTAGCCTTTGCTCAGATACATGTGGTGTTCTCTTTTGTACACTTCAACCTAACTACTTAACTACAATTTAGCAGTATTACACACACATACATACACACACACACACACACATACACACACAGAAAGAGAGAGAGTCACAAGACTTCACTTATGAAGATAAGTTTATTACAATCCAAGGTTCAAGATTAGAAGGAGGCATCTCAAGAAATGATTTGTTCATGGCCTTGTTACTCCATGTCCATCAAGAAAACACACTTTTGGAAGAGCCAGTGACTTTTCAGTCCCCATCACTGGGGCTCTTACCTCCTTTCTCTCAAGTTTCCCATAAACATGCTTTGCCATGTTCCAAGGCTTACCCTTAACATACTTTGCACCCCTACTGCCATAGACAGATTCTGGATCTGAGCATATTTTGAGGTGGGGGTCTCTGCAGGCATGGCTAGTCATGAAGAAAGAGTTCTTCTAGGGGCTCCCAGGGACAGGACTGAACTCTCTCTTTCCTCCTACAATATGAAGTTGTAGGGAGAAGGAAACAAATCTTCAGTGGACATGGAACATGCCAGAACTTTGATGTTGAACTTTCCAGGCTCCAGAACTCATATGGATGGATGGATGGATAAATATGTGTTGTTTGAGCCAGTATATAGCATTCTGTCAGGTAGTTACCTGAACAAACTAAGACAGCTACCCTTCTATTTTCTACTAAGCCTGAAGCTTTCTTATTGAAGCTCAGTCTGTTCTGACCAGCATCCACTTCCAGAAACACACAAGGCACCTAGAGTTTCAGCCTTCTGTTTCTCTGTATAATCCATGGAGTTTTTTCTATTCAATAAAGGACTTCATTTCTATTGACTTGTAAAGACCACACACTTCAACTGCCGCCAAAACAAATCAATGTCACATGAGCCAAATAAATCCTTTTAACTACTCCAAAGAACTAGTGATTGTGAATTCTTGATGTCTGCATTCTGGTCAGGGCTTGTAGGTTGAATATAACCCCTGGCATCTATGCCACACCAAGCCTACAAGCAGAATGCCTCTGACCACAGTGTACCTACTCTATGGAGAGAGAAGCCTTTGTGGAGGGCCTGCTCTAGTCCCTCAACACTTCCACTCTGGTCCACTCTGCATTTCACCCACCAGTCTAGGCTTTTCAGTTACAGCCCAGAGACATCTGCTTGTTAAGGAAAGTTGCCCTGAAAAAAACTCATATTAATAAACATTCAGGACTAGAATGTTAAATCAGTCACTGCTAATGAGTCTGGGGGATTTTCACTTGGCTATTTAGAATTGGGTGTGTTGGCACATGCCAGATCTACTCTTCACTCTGGTTGACATGGTTAGCTTCTGACTCTCCCAAGCTGGAAAACATAAAAGCAAACATATAGATATTATCATGTAATTTAATTCTGCCTTTCTCATACACTGTAGAACATCTTGAGGCAGGTTTATGCTTACTGACCTCAGGGTAATTTTTTTGCACCTGGGTGGTAAATTACTTCCAGGTGAGGGAAAGCCAGATGGCCCAAAACTTTCCTAGAGTTGATTAAAATGATTGTACCTGCTTCAGAAATCTACCAATCAAACATCACAGTTGCGTTTACCATGGTAACGTCTCAGCCAGTGGCTTCTTCACTGCTAATAGAAGATGTTGAATCTACCAATTAAAACCAGCAAATGATACCCCCTATCTGATACACACACACACACACTCACATCACTTCATTCTAAGTGCTTTCACCGAACCAGCTGCTGCTGAACAAAAAGAAAATTGAAAAAAAGCATTTCTTTTAAAAGTGGAGCTCCTGCTTGGTGACATATAGAATAATAACTCAGGTCTTGAACACCCCTGGCACAATCTACCACCACATAAATGCAGAAGATGCTTGAACTCTGTAATTGCCTGGCATCTCATGAGACATTTGTCAGCACTTGGCAAAAATGCCCAAGAACAGGGTTGGAGGACAATTTTCACATCCATGTGGTATCAAATGTTTCCTAAGTCAGCCGTATGAATTCCACATTCTGTTATTATCAGATGCTATTAGATAGCCATGCATTTCCAGTTCTGGTTTATAATTTAATACAATTCAATTTATTTCTGTTCAATTAAATTGGGTTCCATCTAACTCAGTTTAACTCAACACATTCATTAGCCACACACTCTATTAGCAATAGGCTCATATGAAAATTAGTTGAACACAACCTTCCCTCACAAGGAGCCTTAAACAAGTTATTAGCAAGGGTTTGATGGACCTGTACAATTGCAACATGAAGGACAGGAAGCATCCCTGAGTGTTACACCTAAGGTCCTGAGAAAGACACTTGGATGACTTTAATATATCAGCCATTCTGCCAAAAAATACACAGAGATTATGCCAAAGGGAGCAAAACTCCTAGTTAGTGTTGCAAATAGGGTTTGTATTTTAAAAGACAAAAGGAAAGGAATAAAAAGAAAATTACAAACTGGTTCTACAGCACAGCCCCATCTTCGAGGCAGAATTAAGAGTAAGACAAACTGAAAGCCAGTGCCATTTCTGTGCACATTCACAAAACGCCATCTCAAAATCACTTAGATCTTCAGTATTTTTCAACATAGCTGAATGTTTGCCTTTGCAGATGCTCAACACAAACATCCGCATTTAGACCAATAAAAATAGCAGTCGTTTGAAGTTATGACCATTAACACCATGTGTAGATACTCAAAAATCAAAAAAAGATTAATGGCACCACGTGAAGCAGGAAATGCACCAACCTCCTCAGACTTTTTCTGCAACTTTAGGTCTAGAATTGCTCAGAAACAAAACACCAACAGCTCACAATTGCAGACATTGCACATTCCTCAGAAAATTCAATAAACTTCATTATTTCTGGGGTTTGAAATTAAGTCTTTGGTTCCCACCAATAACTTGTGATATAGTGGGATGCTTCCTATGTTGCTGCAAATACCTCCGTTCCCTTTCCATGGTTTATTAATGGTGCAAAGCTATCTGATTGATGTCAGAAGAGGACAGTGGGTCAAATATTTCTTTTCCTCTCCTTGATTGAGTGCCGCTCAGTGTGGACATTACCTTCATTCCAAGCACGTTGAACTTTGAAATTCAGAAGCCCTTTCTCTATGAAAGTCTTCATTAAGGAAGGATGGGATAAGAGTCAATGCCAAACCATCTCTGGGCTTGCTTCGGTCATCCAACTTAACTGTACCAACTAAACTGAGTCTCAAACAGCTCCACTCTCCAATGTTTTAACCAGTAGGAAGCTTGCAACAAGGCACTAAGGTCTAAGACAATGACTATTGGAACAGAGAGCTACAGTTACTGGACATGGTGTAACTTCTGGAAGAAGTTTAACAATCAAAGATGGTTCTTAGGAAAATCAACAAGCCTGGGTATAAACTTGTAAAAGCAGCTCTCCTCCCAGGAGGGATAGCCTCAGAAGAAACTGTCTACTCACCACCAGTTCCAGCCTCAGAAGAAGCTCTGAGTACTGACCACCAGTGCCAGCTTCAGATGCTCTCTCTACTCTCCTACTAGGGCCAGTCTCAGAAGAAGCAATGGTCCCTTTCTGCATCTGTGCAGCCATAGCTACCAGCCTTTCTACAGGGATGTTGGATGAAGCAGCATAGCTCCTGTCAAGTCCCTGGATGATTATAGATATCTGAAAGACAAAAGAATCTCTGACTTAAAGAAACTATTGCCCCCACCTTACAATGCTGCAGGGGAGCTCAGGGCAGGAAGGGAAAATGTAGGATTGCAGAAGTTGGAGTCTGACTGAAGCAAGGACTGAGGATTCTTTACATGATACCCTAATGGAATAAACCAGACACTGAGAATGTGGTATTGATCTCCAGAGGATTCCATGGACTCCGAAATGGCTTCCATTGGGGAATAGTCATAGGCACCTGCAATAGAACTCATCAGATGTTGTGGAAATTAATCTGGCTTAAGAAACAAAATTCAGAGGATCAAGCTATAGGACTAGTAACTATAATATACAAATTCTAGTTTGATTAGGGCAGCCAATGTTCCGGGACAATCATTTGATGAATCTGGCATCAGTGTTTCCATTTCAAGCATGAGCCTTAATTGTCAAACTAATACAGTCTTAGATGAGGGATCCATTTATGTACAGTTTTCTATGAGGGACCGTCTTGATTATTAATCGAAGGAGGAGAGCCCATCCCACTGTGGATGGCATCATTCCTCAGAAAGGTGGTCCTGAGTAATATAAAATGATAACTAAGAATGAAAGCAGTCAGGAATGCCCCCCTGGTTTCTGCCCAAAGTTCCTGCTCCGACTTCTCTCAATACTTTATTCAGACCTTGAAGCATGAACCAAAGAAATCCTTTCCTTTTCAAGTTGCTTTTGGAGAAAATGTTTTATCACAGCTCCAGAATGAAAACCAAACTGTATGTAAAACAATGCACACATGACTCACGATGTCTTTTCCTTCTCTGTCTGAGCTGTTCTCTGTGCTAAGGAATGGCATGTACCCCCAAAGGCTGATGCGTAGAGACGTACTGCAGTAATGTTCCAGGACTTTATAGCCACCAGATTTTCCAGGAATCTAGTGCTGAGTTTCAGTGGAAGTCCTGCAAACAGGGATGGGGATTCAAGGGATCCTATGTGGCCAGGCCGGTGGACTGCTTAGCCTGTAACCTGATGTAACAGACAAACTCATGTTCACACAGAGGCAAGAATCAGACAAGGACCCATAATAACCAGGCAGGATATTAGAGGTTAAAGGCTGACCCCAGAGCATACTAACTACAAAGAGCAAGTGAAGAAATGGAAGCGGGATGTTTAATATTTACTGTTGCTAAGACAGAATGGGTAATTTTAAAACTTTAGCCCTCCAGGATGGAGTTCTAAAGAATTTCTATTGCTGTTATCACCACTGCAATCCTCTCTCTCTCTCTCTCTCTCTCTCTCTCTCTCTCTCTCTCTCTCTCTCTTATTCTTACTCCATTTCACATTTTCAGAACATCTGTCATATTAATTGTGAATAACACTGACTTGCTCTCATCTACTGCAGAGCAGGCATGCCCTGTGCAGCCCTGCCTCCTTCCAGTGGATAGTACAGGTTTTGAAAATACGACAAGCAGATGACAGGGTACCAAGGAGGTGAGTTAAGCCAGGCTTGTAACACTTGGCTTCCTGAGCTCTGTGGGTCAGAATCAGAGAAGATGATGACAACCAGCAACTTGAGTTAGACAGAAGACTGTAGGATTCACTCTTTGTCTGAACCTCCTTCCCCAGTGTTCCATAGAAAATGAGAGAAAAATACTATGACCAGAAGAATCAGAAATAAATCTTTGAGGGACACGAGGCACATAGAAGTCACTGCAGCAAGTGTAGGTGACAAAAGGTGAAAGGAACTGGAGAAAAGTGGGGAACCGATTTGGCATCTCACTGTGCTACCAGCACATGGACAAGCTAAATCTCTATGTCACCAAGACACACCACGTCCTATAGAATGACAGGAGAGAGGCCAAGTTTAGTACGGAGGGCAGAGCTGCCCAGGAGATGGGGTTGTAGATTGAGCAACATGGTGGCACATGCCTATAATCCCAGCACTTGGGAAAGTAAGATAGAAAAGATCCATGAATCATGGCCAAGATGGACTGCTCAACAAATGCCAGACAAGCATGGGCTGTAAAATAAGTCCACATCTCAAAATAAAGAAGAGAATATTAATCAACTCCTGTCAGGCCAAGTATATTCCTTCCCTGTTAGAAGCCCCAAATGAAGCACATTCTGCCACCAGTTCCTGCAACCTACTCCCTTCATCATCAAAGGGCACAAAAAAGCAGCTTAGTGGGCTCTCAGGATTACAATGGTGCATTCAAATAAGAATCACCCTGCATTTCATAAACACCAACTCCATGAAAACCAAACGAAGCAACATAAAGCTCCCCAACCAACAGAATAATCAGAGCTGACAGACGAAGGAGAAAAACTGCTAGTAGAATCAGACATAAGAATAAGACATTAAAAGTAACTTTCATTTAAAAAAGAAATAGAAGCTTAGTCACAAACAAGAACAGGCATTATTTAATAAGCACCTTGGGAATGAAAAACCACCACACAGTGTCCTAAAGTAATTTGCCAAATGACTCCAGGATTTGGAAAGGAAGACAAACTAAAATAAGGAAATGACAGCAGTGAGGGAAGTCCAGGGACTTTGTGTAAAAAGCTGAGACAGAAAACTGGGATACTGTTGATAGTCTACGATAAAACTCAACTGAATCGTGAACCCAGGATCTGCTGGAAATGCCTGGTTACCCTATAAATAGTCAGTATCTGGGGTGCCCTCCAGAGCAAACCCAAAGGACCATGAAGCCATAGGCTACCCAGGGAGATAAGAGTGGTCGAGGGGTTGTGTGGAGAAAGCAGAGCAGGTAGTGGGGGTTTGGGAGCAACTGAAGAAATGGTAAGCATATTTTTCCAAGAACATTGTTCTAAAGCCTAAACATTCGAGAGGGTGTTACTAAAACACTCCGTGAAAGTATAAATACACAGTTTAGGCTATCTGACAAAGAAGAACAAGGAATTCACGTAAGACATTCTGGCAGTACCACACAACATTGCTAAAAACAATTCTAAGAACAGAAAGGAAGATTTATAGTTACATTCCTAGAAACCCAAGCCTGGTGCATCTCCAAATACACCATACATTTTAGACTTCATATTTTACAATATTTATTGCACTGTCTATTTTCTTTCCTTGCTTTCTTCTTTTCTATACTTGAGCACACAGCCAGAGAGCAGAAGCAAGATAAGCACCAGATTGGGACTCTCCATTTGCCCTTTCCTGTGTCCCGATGGTGCCCATCTTCCAGTTGATGGTGTTAGTTTTATGAAAGCTATGCCTCTCATAGTTGTTATAGGACTTTCCTTTTTCTGTGGGGGGTAGAATGTACCAAAATACCCAAATAATCCTACAAGTATCGCCATACTAACAAAGCAGGTGTGTTCCTAGAACCAAGTAGACAGCTGGTTGGCAGCATTGTTGCTGGGTGATGGCTAGTTCATCAGTGTCGCATGTACATACATACTTGGTATTGGCCCAGCGGCCTTCTTGTAGTGTGCTAGATGGCATGGGGGCCATGGAAGAGTTAAGTACACAAGGAAGAGGATAATCTGAATATATGTGAGATACAAATAGTGAATCAGGGTCTTGGCAAATAAAGAAATGGCAAAATTTACTGGTTAATCTTCTACCCTCCACTCCCTTCCTTTTTCTTCTCCTTTTCTCTATTAGTCCCTCCAGTCATCCTTACAACCTTACAAGCATTTATTCATCTTATGTGTTTACGGTTCTCTACTCTGTTTCCTGATAGATTCCCTATTTTAGTGGGGGGAAGCACAGGTGACAGATGATGGTGCGGCTGACTGTGTTTAGTGGCTAGGTGTTTAGGCAGTGGAATTTCGTTGCCAACAAAAACCATTCACTGAGCATTAGTCAGTGTAGAAAAGCTGAGCAGCTTAGATGGGGACAAAGCAGGAAAGTGTGTGGGGGACCCAGGATTGTAAGCCAGGCCTCACTCTCATAGGTATCCACACCACCGCCTCTACATTTTCCAACTGCCAGTTTGAGGCAAGAGTATGTTCATATTTTAGTACTTACTAAATAAAAATAAACATTTCTAATTTGTAATTTTACAAGAGGAGATTTTTTAAGAATTTCTCTCCACACTGCAAAAATGAAAATTGTTAAGTCAAGATATCTTCTTTATGGTTTCTCATTGCCAACCCTCTCACTTCCTTTTCTGAAATCATAGCTACTTTAGTCCAGAGGAAACACAGAAGATAGACTGTGGCCTTTCAGATAAGTAATGAGGATCAGAATTTATTACACATTTTCAGTGTACTGAGTCCTTCATCGGATGCTATAACAGATCATCTGTGATCTGAATTCATAGCTGTCTCTCAGTCTGTCACTGGGTCAAATCCTGATACACTCATCCTAAGATGGGGAGTCTATAAGTTGAAACTGTCTTTACCACGTCTAATCTATTGCATCATAGTTTAGCCTTGTTTACTGTTCAGGACACTTGTCGGTATGTGGGCAAAATTATCTAACACGAAGCCCGTGTTCTAATAAAGTGTTGACCATCTCTTATACACACACAAATAAGTTTCTTATGACCTTGGTGACATAAGAGAACACAAGCCACAACTCTTGAAACCACCAGCAACATTCATTGTAATGGCAAACCCAGTGGCCAATGTCCAACATCATGAGTGACTACACATCAGAGTCAGTGAAAAAGACTCAAAATCAAAAATTAAAACCAGTTTCAATTGTAAGGTTCTAAAACCAGAAGTCAAGGTGTGTTATGTTGGGGACTGTCAATGCAGGCCTATCAAAGATAGATAATGAAGAGTCTATGTAGAAAATGAAGCAGAATGTTCAGAATTGTTAAGTAAATGATCAGGTCCCTAATTCCTAAGATAGGAGACTCAAGTGCACACACACAAATTCACATGCATATAGATACACACACATGCATATACTTACACAGACACACCTACTTACACACACAGACACACACATACATAAACATACAAAGACACACATACAAACATGTGCACGCACGCGGCACGCACACACACACACACACACACACACACACACGGGCATGTGCTCACGCACACACACGCATCCTTCTTCACTACCTAGTTTGAAATACGTGCTTACTTTCCTATCCTGACTGCCTGTTGTCCCAGGCTGCAGCTGCTATTCCAATGCCATGCTGTTAGGTGCCAAAAAGCTGTTTTCTTCCACTCTAATAAACATGTTTCTATTCATTTGTGAGACGATGTGTTTGTTTATCCAGTAGGCTTCTGCTATGAGAGTCTGGCCAGAACCTATGTTAACCCTCCAAAGACGAGGCTCTCCAAGCTCAGGCTCTGCCCAGGTGTCTGAGCTGCACCTCAGTCAGTGAGTCCTAGACGAGGTGGTGGCTTTGAGAGAAGGAAGATGCAAGTGAATGGGTGAGGGGCATAATTGGAACAGCTGCTTCATTATCCTAAAACAAATTTAGAGCCAATAAAAGGTGTTCAAGTGAGAAGACTGGAGAATGAAGATTGACAGTCAAAGGAACAGTCACATTGGCTTTGGCCTCAGCACCAGCACGACCTTTTACAATACAGGTCTCTTAATTCCAAAGCACTGCAAGGAACTCAGACCCCTGAGACTGGATTCCCTGAGGCACTGTTAGCTCTTCTTCATCAAATCCTGGCATGGCGCTGCTTGCACTGTCTCCAGTCGCCTACACTTAGTAGTTTATTTAACCTCCTTGTCAATATTGTATGTGGGACATATTTAGCCATGGTTTATAGAGCAGGAAACTGAGGCACAGAGATGTGATTGGCCTGACTAATATAACACATCTAGTAAGTGTCTGATCAGGTATGTGAACTCAGGGAGTCAACCACAATATCATACAGGTTTCTTTCTGACCAAAGGCAGATCTGTGCTGGTACCTCCAGCCAAGTAATGTAAATTTAAGTTTCACTTCTAGACAACTAAATGAGGAAAGTGCTGTGCAGTGGCCAAGAATCCAGGTCCTACACCAAGTCACTTTCTTCTGTGTGGTCTCAAGTGAGTCACAGAGTCTCTGAGTAGAAAATGGGATACTAAAAGTATACTGCAAAATGAGGAAGGGTCTAGGCAAAGTCACACACAGAGGGGCTAGAGCCCAGCAATATGTAGTTAGTGTCATCTAAATTCTTATTGTTTGTTAATAACCACCACTGAGAATGCAATGACCTTGACATGAACTTTCAAAGGATGGAGAAAAAAAACCCAAACAAATGTAAGCATATGAGACATATTCATTTGTCATGGATTCCAACTATCAAAAGCCTGGGCAAAGCACCATAATGTTGTTATCCATTTGTTAGTGTCAGAGACTGGGTCTTGCCAGTCTAACAAGCTGTGGTCACCTACCTTCCCCTAATACACCAATTAAAGAGAGAGGAGGTTTATTCAATTTGCCACATGTGTTAAAACGAAACATTAAGGGGTCTGATGATCCCCAATTCATCTTCAGAGTCCCAACAGGAAGTTTAAGTTTAAACACATGACAAGAAGGCTAGAGCAATGGGGCAGTGGGTGAAGCTCTTGGCGTGCAAGCATAAACCCACATAAAAGCGGGCTGCAGTAGTACACATCTGAAGTTTGATGCTATGCACAAACTGTGATTCTAATGCGACTATGTAGTAGGGAGAAGCAGAGACAGAATCCCAGAAGCCTGGCAGCTGACTGGACATGTGAGCACAGTAGCAAATAATAGACCTTGTCTATAAATTTCAAGATTCCATTGGTTTTTTTCCCCTCCTCGGAACAGAATTCCATTGTGTAAATGTACCACATTTTCTCTATCCACTCTTCAGTTGAGGGGCACCTAGGTTGCTTCCAGGTTCTGGCTATTACAAATAATGCTGCTATGAACATAGTGGAACAGATGTCCTTATATGAATGTGCATCTGTTGGGTATACACAGTCAAATGGATGGCACTAGAAGAAATGATCCTGAGTGAGGTAACCCAGTAACAAAAAGACAAACATGGTATGTACTCACTCATATATGGATTTTAGACATGGAGCAGGGGAGTGTCAGCCTACAATCCACATCGCCAGAGAGGCTGAGAAACAGTGAGCACCCTAAGAGAGACATATGTGGTACCCCAGAGAAGGGAAGGGGGACAGGATCTCCTGGGTGCATTGGGTGCATGGAGGGAGAGGAGAGGGAGCTGGAAGAAAGAGAGGGGGAGAAGAGTAGGGGAGAGAAGAACATAGGAGAGCAGGAAGTTTGAGTCAGGGGAAATATAGAGGAGAGCAGGGTGAGAGATACCATAATACAGGGAGCCATTATAGGTTTGAGGAGAGATTTGGCATTTCCAGAGAACTACAAGGATGACACCAACTGGCAATCTAAGCAACAGTGGAGAGGCTACGTAAATGCCCTCCCCTATAATGAGATTGATGACTTCCTTATATGCCATCCTAGAGCCTTCATCGAGTGCCTGATGGAAGCAGAGGCAGACACCCACAGCTAAACACTGAACTGAACTCCTGAACTCCAGTTGCAGAGAGGAAGGAGTAATGGGAAAGGGGGTCAAGAATAGGCTGGTGAAGCCCACAGAAGCAGCTGACCTGAAAAAGGGGGAAGCTCATGGACCCCAGACTGATGGCTGAGAGGCCAGCATGAGACTAAATACAGACTCCTGGAATGTGGATGTCAGTGAGGAGTCCTCAGCAATCTATGGGGCCTTTGGTAGTAGATCAGTATTTATACCTGGCGTATGGATGGATTTGGGAGCCCCTTCCATGTGAAAGGATTGGCTCTCAGCCTGGACACATGGAGGAGGGTTTGGTCCCTTCCCCAGATGATATGACAAACTTTGGCGATTCCCCCCCTGGAGTGCCTCACTCTCCCTGGGGAGTGCAGGGAAGATGTGATGGGAAGCTGGTGGTGGGTGGAGGAGGAGGGGAGGGAGAGGGAGCTGGGATTGACATATGAGGTAGGCTTCTTTCTAATTTAAATAAAAAATAAAAAAGAAATAACTAAAAAAAATAGACCTTGTCTAAGACAACATGGAGAGCAAGAATTGATATGCACAGCAGTCTCCTATTTACATACAGAACATAACGTACACACACCTGCACATACATAGAACACACACACACACACACACACACACACACATACTAGCTAGTAAATAAAAGATATGTATGGCTAAGAGACCCTGGTCAAGGTGTAGTCTCTTGCCCATTACTTTTTTTTTTTTTTAATTTCCAATAGTGGTCTGACAAGCCTTCAGCACAGTGACACAACTCCTTCTCAGATTGGGAAAAGTTTTAACATTTTCCTTCTCCCAGAGTGATATTCCTGGGGAAATTTCAATTTATTCAGGAGACCATTGTTTCAGTTGTCTGCTAATCAAAAGGAGGGACATAAATGTCTGCCCTTAGACTCTCTTGACAGCTCCTGGGAAGGTTATAGCAATGCATACCCTGCTCTTCCTCAATGGACGCTCTACTGAGATGTCACCTGTGATTCCTAGCTAACAGACCTCCAAGTGTTACCTGGGAAAGGGGGTTTTATCTAAAGGGGTAAACACCCTGTGCCCTACCACTTCCCTTTCACCCGCTGGAGAATCAAGAGGTCTAATTGCAGGCTTGTGCTGTGAAATCACTCCCATCTCATGAAGTTGCAAGAGACTTCTACTTCTGCTGGGTTGGCGACTGTGTTTTTCTCTGTTCAGAGCCCTCCCTGCCATACTGTCTATTTCTTGGACTTGAACTCTCCTCAGAGGCCCTGCCATGCTGTTGCCTATCTGTCTGTCTGTGATGAGATTAATAAGCCTTCTAATGAACTCCACATTCCAAACAGTCTTTCTCAGTAGCCCCATTGAGACCTTTCAACAGCCCCTTGGACAGCTTTGTGCTGGGCTCACTGAATGTCCCACCAATAACAATACTGGAGCAGCTTTTAGAAGACCATTGGTAATAAATGAAGAAATTAATTTTCCTCATTAAAGATAGTCTTGACAACATTGGTCCTTCCCATTCTTCTTCCAGGGACTGAATATCCCCCCATTCAGTCTATTTCCTGGCCATCAGTATAATCAAGATGATGACTATATTCCTCTAACTCATTGCAAACTGACTGTGCCTGCATGTACTCACTTCTCCATGAAGTGGAAGTGATCAGGGTCAAATTCCCATCTTAAAGGAATCTTTTCAGTAGAAACGACAAAGTAAGTGGAAAGTTGTACATAGCCCTTCAGAGAGAGAGGGGTCTCACATCCAAGTCTATTGAAAACTGTCTATGTCCAGGACTCCAAATCAAATTATGTGTCCACCCAGTAGAAAGTGCAGACAGATGGTTGGAGCCAACCCTAGCTTTGTTTAAAGGGGAAATGGGGAAGACTAAAAGGTACTGACCCCCTGCCTTCTGTGGAGTACACATCTATGTATCAAATCCCAGGCCTTTAAACAGCAGGAGCAGCCTTACTGTGGAAACACTGTTTTGTGCTGCTTTCTTTCTTTTAGCTTTTATTTAGTTTCTTGCTGAATAACCACTGCATTTGCCACGGTAAATAGAACCTCAAGGCAGCACAGCTTCTTTTTTTGGGTAGTTGGCAGCTTGTGCTGGAAGGGAATCCATCAATTAAGGTCATCAACACAAGAGAAAAAATGAGCCCATATTAAGTGCCTTCTGTTTCAGGAAACACCTGGGTATCTTTAGAGACAACAGATCCTCCATTTGAGATTTGGAAGTGAAGCACATACTTAGTTAATTTTGCAAGAATTGCAAAATGGACAGATTGGAGAGTGAAAGTGGAGAGAGTAGTTCACCTCATACCTCATATTATTACCGTCTACTTCTCAGTACTCCCCACACCCAATACACACAAAGAGGGGGGGAGAGTGAAGGAGAGAGAGGAAGGAAAAGGATGGGGAAGGGGATGGAGGTGGGGACTTGCTGCATAAATCTATAACCCAACCCTGTAGCAATCAGAGAGCATCTAGTAGACAGAAAGAAGGATTGGTTTGGTGAGTTGGTGCTATGTGCTATTTGCCCTTGGTCATGGTAGTGCAAGAAGAGGATCTGTAAGTACTGACAAGAATCCCATGCCTGGAAACATCCTTCATCTATCTGTGACCTGGTAAGTCAATGGCATCTATTCCAGCATTCGGACCATATGCTGAGACCAGGTCCTGGGGTCTGAAATGCTTTGGGTAAAACCAAATTTCCCTTCCTTTTCAATGCTTAACTCCTGTTATCCCGTATGTCTTCACTGGTGACTTCAAGGATAATGGTAGTTATGCCTTCACAAGACTGATGCAAACCTTCACCGTGCTTGCCCAGAGTTCAGGTACTCTCCGGTGCTCATTATTCCTGTTATGGTTGATACATCCCTGCAGCTGCCGCTTGACCCAATGCCATGCAAATGTCACTGAAAGCACCGGAACACGCACAAATATGAAAGCCAGCATTAGAATTACTTTATTGTTGTTTAGCTCTTCGTTTAGGTCTATGTTAGACAGCATAAGAGATACTATAAGAAAGAAATCACTGAGTCTTCCTTTTGCTCTTGAAGAGCTTTGAAATTCATAATATATTTGCGAAATATGTATTTGTGAAACATTAGTAAGGCATTTAAATGAGGACTTACGCACGCACATTGAGCCTGGAAAAATATGACTGGGTCCGGAAAATATGACCATGAAGAGAAATAACTAATTCAGCTATTCTGTCTGTCTCATAGATGGAAAAGGCAGGGAGGAGGGATCCTCCAAACCAAATAACATTTCCTTCAAATATGAACTTGGAGTGAATAAGAGAGTGACTTTTCCATTTGGTGCCTTAATTCATGTCCGTCAGGCTTCCTGCTGTTTCCAGCCTGGAGATGCGATTATCTATCACTCTTCTTTCTGGAATGGGAAGGACCAGTTGCATCCCTGAGCATCTCCTCTATCTCCCTCGCCTGCACTCTGATAAGCATGGCAGAACTGGGGGCGGTTGACAGGATTCACATTTTCGACTGATAAAGTACCATTTACACTATGAATGCGGATGGCAGTGGTAGGGTGTGGTGTTCAAACATTACACTCCAAGGAAAAGCAGGCCAGGGCTCCCAATCCTCAGGAGAATAATTGTGTCCTCCTTCCTCTTTTTTATTTAAAAAGTGGAGAAAAATTAAAAAGAAAAGGGGGAAAGAGGGCCAGTCCCAACTGCCATATTCATCAGTTCTCATGGTTACAAACTTCAGGAAGAATTAACAGTAAATCTGGCTTCATGATGTTCTTTATCCAGATAAGTGTCTATTGGGAATTTAAGAAAAATTTCCTAAATCAATTGGACACAGGGGTCAATATATTTATTCTCCCTAATTTGAATTATCTGTTTTAAAAAACTGAGTTATTTATTTCACACTTTAAAGTTGAAAATATTCACCTCTAGATTTATTCAATTCTTTCGATTCTAGCACGCATCTGTCCTGAGAGACCTGGTAGACAAGCCGCAGGCCAACCTGTGCAATCAGCCCATGACCCACTGGCTGCTTCAGGCCCATTATTCCACTCGTTCCCTAGCGCTGAATCCAATCTTCAGGGATCACGGTGCAGTAAGCACCAGCATTGATGAGTTCCCCACAATCATTCCTGAAATAGACTTCACACTTGAGGAAGCTGTGCATGTCCTTGCTCCCCACCTTCTACATCAGAGCTGAGAGGAGGAAAGAGTGAGAAGAGACAGCAGTGGAGAGAGGCTTGTGCAAATGAATAAAAGTACATACTATTCGTATTTTCCTACCATTGTGACCTAGACATTAGGAGGTTAAGTTACCTGGCCAGAGCTACAGGGCTAGGATACAAACTGGCATATACCTAGCTACAGAGGGAAAACTTTAAAGCATGAAGCAAGATGTCTGCTTGATGAAGACCAGCAATCCAGCCAGCCAGCTGACACCAAGACATCCTTCCGACCCCTGACACAGAACAAGGCTTAGAAGCCATCAAGTCCTATTTCTGGAGTTCCTGCTACAAGGCAGGCATAATTATGCAAAAGAGGGAAAAAACCACAACAACAAGGGCTGTTTACTGCCTCCCAGGGGAGGCGGCACACATAAAGATGAAAAGGAAACAACAGAAGCAGGTGAACAAAGCCAGAAGAGAAGAGCCACTTGACAGCCCCACCAGTTCCTCTGTCTTTTTATGGAGCCAGTGCTCCTGCCGTAGCAGCCTAACTAGTGACTTAGTGCTTGGCTGCTTCTGTCTCAATACTTTCGCTCAGGAGCAGATCTAAAGGATCGTTTTGTCCATCCAACCCTTTTCCTCCTCAAGCTTCTAAACGCTGCCACTTAAGCTCATAGTGCACATGTTTCTTCTGAAGTAGAGATATCAAGAGTAGGCAATTACTTGTGTAGCGATGTGCTCATGCCTACCTCCCTCCTTGTACAGAGGACCACAATGCTGGGGCCATTTCTCTCTTGCTTCAACTGCGAGCAAGATGCTGCTAGCAGACAAACACACAAGCACTAGGTGTCTCTCTTCCAGAAGGCAACTTGCCCAGCAGCTTCCCGTGTTTCTATGCTACCTGCCTATTTTAGGAATCTTCGCAGCTCTAAAATCCCTGCAGAAGTAGGCTTGTCTGCAATGGCTGAAAGGATCAACTGTGGAACATCTGCTCTTTCTCCAAGAGGACTGGAGCTGGGCTTCTGATAAAGCTGGGGGTTCTGATAACTCCTGTTCATGAACAAAACCAGGGATAGATATGGGGTTTGTTCTTCCTTCCCATTTGGCTAACTTGGGCCATGGATCTCCAACTGCCAGCTTGTCACAAATGCCATAGAGAATTGCTGGAGGGAAATGAACAACCACCCCCTGCCCTGCCCTACCATTTAACCTACCCTAATGCTCTGCCAGTCATCCATTGTGTCACATGGACAGGGTCCTCCTTTAAGTGAACACTACTGAGCCAATTCCAAATTCGTTTTTAGGATAGTCCAGCTCAGTAACTCAGAAAAAAATCATTTTGCAGGTGGGATAAAGATGCCTTCTCTTCCAGAGTTCTCTAGTGATAAGGTCAGAAATCCCTGTGGATCAAAAAGTCCAAGGGTCACAAAGAAAGCTACTCTGAGAAGTGGGGTGTCAGTAGAAGCTAGTGCCTTCCCCATCAGTTGGAAGATGTGTCCGAGGCAAAGACACCTGTGTTTGCTTTCCTGGCTGAGCTGATCTGAAATACATGTCCTTCCTCAGAATGCCTCTTTCTGCCTAGGAATTTTCCTACACTGTCTTCCTGACTGAGCAGAACATTGGCTCCCTCACCAGATGAGTCATATGCCACCAGACACACCATCAGGACAGAAGAAAAACCTGCATCAGGCAGAGGTCATGGAAGCAATAAACATCTCCAACAGTGCTGATGACTATGGAGGCCACAGCCAAGGGCGTGTTCCTCACATGTCTTTGAGACACTCTCGGGATTTGAGAAAACTGTCAGTTGGGGAGCTAATCTGCCTCAGCAGGCTGTGTTGTCTCCTGTCCCCGATTCTGCTCTCCCATCTCCATTCCTATCCCAAGCCAGCCATTGTCTGCCATGACCTGAACAAGAGCGCTCTGCTAACCCCATCAGATATAACCAGCTCCAACAGTGCTGCATCCATTTTTCCTTCACCTTGGACATGCCCTGTGCACACAGAGGTGAGTCCCATGGTCTCCGTGTCTGGGTCATCTGATGATGACTGTCTCTAGGGGTCAGTTGTAACAGGCAGCTGATATAGATGTATCTTTAGGCCCAGACTTTTGTTCTTGTTGCAGCTGTGTCTGAGATGTACTTTGCTTCCTGGCAGTAAGTATCTGGAACGGATGGCCTTCAAGTCAAAAGGCTAGATGTCTTTCCAATTATATTTTTCCTCAATTCCATTTCCTTTGACCTGGTCATTTCTGAAAGACCAAACACACTCTTAACATCCTTTCTTCTGAGCTCACAATGAACAGCAAACTAAAAACAAAAGTCTTGAATAACAGTGCACGAGTTCTCCTTTGGAGACATCAACCTTGACTCTCCACAGGTCAAGGACTGATTCTTCAAATGCTTCTCAACTGATGAGCATGAAAGGATTATGGCCATTAGATACTTTAGCACCCACCCAAAATTAGTGAGCTCCAATTCTCTAGATTTTCTCAGTTTTGTCTGTTGTTTATGCTGGCGGTATTTGCTTTGTTTATTTTGAGGATGTCAAGATGTTAACCCTGTACTCAAAACAACCTTTGATATTCCTCAACTCCTGGGTTCTGAATCACTGTGGTTGCTATTTGAACTCAACCATTTACAAATATCACACATATTCATACTACTTTTTCATACAAAGCTTTCAAGGAACTCTGGAATCAGGACAGGGAGTACATAATTCTGCGTCCCCAAAAAAGTGAAAGGGTCTTTTCCTTTTCTGTCTCCAAATGGAAGCAAGCAAAAAATTAAATGCTCTCTTCTTTTCCCACAGCCATTCCTAGAATTCAGCATGTTCCTCTTGGTACTAAAAAGTAGCCCAGCAATGTCCCAACACAGAGTATCAGAGTATGCCTGTGATGTTGACTCGGGGAGACTTTTACAAATACAAGATATGCCTCAATCTTCTCTCTTTCAGGATAATCTTTAGCATTGTACTGGAGCAGGAGGTAAAGGAAAGAGACTGAGCATGTTTATATAATGGTCATTGCTATTCAGCAATGTGTGCATTCAGCCATGAGATGTGGTAGCACATACCTACAATACCAGCATTAAGAGTTGGAGACAAGATGGCTGCTTAGCAAACAAGCATAGACCTGAAGGAACACAGAACTGCCAATACTAATAGGTCTAAAGATGAATGTCATTCTGAGTTATCACAGGAAATGGAGGTACGAGGGTTATAATGGCAATTTGACTCCAAATCTGAGACTTCACAGCAGATGTTGCTCAACTCTGACCTCAGCAGGCAATGATGCACAGGTCAGGTGTGCCATACCATCTCAAGGATCATCACTGATGAAGACAAAATGCTTTCTTGTCTATGTCTCAGAACAGTTACCGGGAAGAGGAGGCTAACAAGAAGGGAGCTCTGGGAAGACACATTTAGCAGAACTTGAACATTGCCCATCAGGGTCATTGAAGCTATGAACATGACTGGAACCTAGGGAGATGTCTCAGTCAGTATTGTGACTGCTGCACAAACATGAGCACCTGAGCTCAGACTGCCAGAACCCATGTAAAAAGCCATGTGCTCACATCTAAAAAGGCAAAATGTGGCAACAGAGGTCTATGACTCCATGAAATGAGGGCAGTGGCAAGCAAATCACCGGAACTCAGTGACTGGCCCATTTAGATTAGTTGATGAACTCTAGGTCAATTGAGAATTTGTCTCAAAAAGCAATATAAAGTGATTAAGGAAGGCACCTGATGTTGACCTCAGGCCTGTATAAATGCATATATATACCCAAACCAACAATGTCTACAAAGTATGCCTGACTACGTGAACACACACACAGGAGCACATGAGAAACAAGGGTGGTGCCTAGGAAAGCTATATTGAGTGGGTTCTCAAAAATGTTGTTTAGTTGTACAATGGGAATTTGATTTTACAATATCTGAATGGTTTTCTTCCAAAGTGAATAATGGGAATTGAGACCAGGAATTTAAAGGAAAACAGGCTTATCTAGGGTAGAAATATAGCTGAAACATTTCAGAGACAAAAAAATGCAAAATGATATTTGGGAGTCATTATCAGGCTGGCCTGAAAACCCTGTTTAAATTTTGACCTTGACATAAAAGGCTATTTAGTTAATAGATAATGTTCAGTGTCTGAGTCTTCTTCATCCCTCTGGCAGTGACTGGTATCTATGGAAGATCCAAGACTATAAGACCACAGAAAACAGGACATGGGCAAAGGAAGCTACAATCAAACCTAGAAACAAGTGTACACTTTGATTCTACTTCCAGATATGTTACTTACTCAATGTAGGATAGGTGGTCAATAAAATCTGAGCCTGTGCAAAACTTATGATCCTGTGAACAGCCTAATACTATTACTACTACTACTACATTTAAACAAAAATGATCCTAGTGTTGTTTTTTCCCTTTATATGTTTTTTGTTTAAATTAGAAAATGAATGCTTCACATGTCAATCACAGCTCCCTCTCCCACCTCTCCTCGCTTGTCCATCCACCAGCAGCTCCCAGCCCCCAACCAAACCCCACATCATTCCCCAGGGAAGTTGAGACCCTTCTTGGGGGATCTCCAATGTCTGTCTTTTTCATCCAGTGAAGAACCTAGGCTCTTCCCCATGTGTCCAGGCTGAGAGAGAATCCCTCCATTTGGAATGGGCTCCCAAAGCTCCTTCATACACCATGGTGAACACTGATCTATTACCCAAGGCCCCAGTGATTTCTGTGGCCTCCTCACTGGCACTACATTCCTGGAGTCTGGACCAGTCCCTTGTTGGCCTCTCAGCCATCAGTCTGGGATTCAAGAGCTCCCCCTTATCCGGTCAGCTGTCTTTGCAGGTTTCACCATCATGGTCTTGACCCCTTTGCTCATCACTCCTCCATCTCTGTCACTAGGTTCCAGAAGTTCATTTCAGTGATCAGCTGTGGGTATCTGTCTTTGCTTCCTTGGAGTAAACACTCAGTATGACTGAAAAATGGGCAACTGATAGACACATCATGCATATGTGATTAGAAAAATAGAGGGATCAGCTGACTGAGCCCTCTATTTTTGTTGTTGATGTTTTTATTTTTTCATGCCATAACCCCCTCCCTTTCTCTAAAGATATCCTTTCTACGTGCTGGTGAGGAAGACCCAAAGAACCCAGGGGAGCGCCATCTGGGAATGACCTATTATCTGTACTCAGCATGTTCCAGGAATCCTGTTGTCCCCAAGAGAACAGGTGAAAGCCTGACACTGTCAGAAAGTGGGGGAAGCACTCTGTTTAATATTTTATTAATGGTATTAAGATTTCGTTGCATAAGTCATTAATCATTAGGTCATATGAAAGGCTTACATTTATTCAGAGAGTATAATAACTCACCACACTAAGGACTATGATTTCTTACTGGCCAATAGAAATACTAGGTTCCTAAACAAAAGGATGATCTTTTTCTTTGCCTTTTGTTTTTTGCTTTCTTTTGTTTTGTATTTTCATTTTGTTTCTTTTTTTATTTAGTTTGACCCAGGCCAGTTGGTTGATTTAACACACATTTAATGAATGCCTTTGACACAAACAAACACAATTTCATCTCTCCTGTTACAAGCTCCCAATGACAGCAATAATGATAAAATAGCAAGAATCATCACCATTTGTTGGGCACTCACTCAGCACCAGTTCTGTGTTAAGCACTTTGTACTCATTATCTCAATCTTCCTATTTAATTCTCATCACCACCCTACGAAGCATGCAGTAGTATGATCTCAATTTTGTAGAAATTGAGTTTTGAAGTTGAGTAACTCACCCAAGGTTAAGCAGTAAGGATGGGTCTGGTCTAGCAAAAAAGACAAACTGTTTCCCCGATGAAAATTCCATTTTAGATTATTAACTTCATATAAGTCACCATATTTCTATACACAACCTGTATGTGCCAGGACAGCGCTAGTCATTCATCTTTTATACCCTGTACTCAATTCTGATAGATTTCTACAGATAGTAGAATCATAGAGGGAGCTTAGGAAAAAGGATTGAAAAAAACCCCACAATTTACAATGCTCACCAGTTCCTAGGACAATAAGATGCTTAACCAAAGCTTGAAGTCTGCTGAAGCAACACTGTGCTATTATTATAAGCACATGACAAGGAACTGGCTTGAAGAAATCCTCATCTGAGATCACAGCACTCAAGTGTGGGAGTAAGGTCCACTCTATATCTCTGCTGTTGAATTGTATTTGGGAAATGGAAGGAGAGTCATAGAGAAGGATACCAAGTAACCATCAACATTGACTATCTGGAAAAATAAGTATTCACATAGGAAACTACAATTGCATGCTTCCAAAATGTAGTTGAATATACAAAAATATACACAAACAATAACCTAGGGTGTTTCTTAAGTAATTAGCACCTATTAATTGTACAAAAATGCATTTCATTAAGACTTTTGCCCATTTATTTTTATTTTATTTTTTTGTTTTTCAAACAAGGTTTCTCTGTGGCTTTAGAGGCTGTTCTGAAACTAGCTCTTATAGACCAGGCTGGTCTTGAACTCACAGAGATCAACCTGTCTCTGCCTCCCAGGTGCTGGGATTAAAGGCATGTGCCACCACCGCCTGGCCAACTTTTGTTCATTTATTTTTATTATTTTTTAAATCTGTGGACAAATTAATTGGTTTCATGATTGATGATAGAATTATAACAGATGTATTTTACTGTATTTTATTCATTTTCCCCCCCCTCAATGACCCTCTTGTAATGGTTTGTCTCCATTGTCAACTTAAAAAGATCTGGGATCAAGCTAAAGACAACCTCTAACCAGGCCTATCTTGATTAGATTAAATGCGGTAGAAGGATCCACTCACTATGGATGACACCATTCCCTGGGCTAGAAACCTGAACTGCATTAAAAACGAGAGAGAGAGAGAGAGAGAGAGAGAGAGAGAGAGAGAGAGAGAGAGAGACAGAGAGACAGAGAGACAGAGAGAGTCCAGATTGCATGCAAGCACTTTTGCTCTGTTTCCTAACTGTGGACATGGTGTGACCAGCTCCCTCAGGCTTCTACTGCCATGACTTTGCAAACATGATAAAATTGTAAGCTAAAATAAACAGCTTCTTCTTTAAGTTCTACTATCCTAGGTATTTTATAACAGCAACAGAAAAGTAATTAATGCACTTCCCACTACAACTTCCTTTTCCACTGGTCCTTTTCTTCCATTCAGATAGATTCTGTATATATTAAAGCATGTGTATGTAAAATCAGGATTAAACATGTGAGAAAATGTGTGATATTATTACATCCCTTTCCCATTACCTTCTTTTTTTCCTTTTACCCCTTTGATTTTCTCTCACACAGTGATCCCAACTTCCATGTTCTGCATATCTGTGTATTTAAATCTGGATTTCATATGTAAGCAAAAACATGTAATATTTGTCTTTCTGTGTCTGCCTGGTATTTTAACATAATGATCTCCACTCCTATACATTTTTTCTGCTAATGTCATAATTTCCTTCTCTATAGCTGAAAAAACTCATTTTATAGACGCATGTGTGTTTCTGTGTTGGTATGAGTTTGCGTGTATGTGTGTAGATAAACAGACCAATAGGTGGATAGTTAGATGATAGATACATAGATAGGTAGATAGATAGATAGATAGACAGACAGACAGACAGATAGATCACAGGTCAGATTTTCTTTATTGATTTATCTTCTGATAAGCAGCAAAGTAGGTTCTGTATCTTGGCTGTTGTAACTAGTTCTGAAATAAATATAGATGTGCAAATATTTCTGTGGCATATTCCTTCAGGTATACATCCAGAAGTGTTATAGCTGGATCAAATGGTAGTTCTATTTTTTACTTTATTTTCAGGAGCATGCACTCTAATTTCCACAGAGGTGGAATTTACATCCCCACCAGAACATATTGTGTTCTTCTTTCCCTGCAGCATTAGTTGTTTGTTTTCTTGATGTTACACATTTTGATTAAGGTGAGACAGAATATCAGTATAGGAATGTCTTAGTTTTATCTTTCCGGTTTCTTGTTTTCAGACAGGGTCTCATACTGCAGCTGAGGCTGGTCTAATTTACTATGTATGTAGTACGAGATGGCCTTGAACTCACAGCATTACTCTCCTGAGTCTTCCCAGTACTGATACTGCCTGCAGGAGCCAACACACCTGGTTCAATTCAATGGAGTTTTACTTTAGATCTCCTGATAGATAAGGATATTGAACAGTTTTCATATATTTCTTGGCAATTTTATTCTTCCTTTTTATTTATGCTATGTGATTGCATGCCAGAGCACACAGGAGAAAGCCAGGAGACTTCAAGTTCCTTCTCTCCTTCTACCTTTAAGAGCATTCTGAGGATGGAAATCAGTAACCAGTCTTGTGCAGGAAGAGCATTTACCATGCTGAGACACGACTACCACCCTGTTTGTGTTCCTATTTTGAGAACTGTCAGTTCAGTTCATTTGCCCACTTTATTGAGTGATTTGCGGGGGATGTTTAATTATTTGAGTTATTTATTAATAATTTTTGTGTCTTTGGAGGCTCAAATGGCTTATAATTACACAATCTTTCTGCTTCAGTTTCCTGGATGTTGGGAATATAGAAGTAGCCCACAACACCCAGCTTCATTATGACATTCTAACACATGTACATAACATAGTTATATCATGTCCATCCCTCAGTAGCATGTTTTATCTTCCCTACACCATCATGACATTCTCTTTTTGTCTTGATGATCCCCCAAATCTGCAATCTACATGTGACAGAAAACATTCAATGTTTGGTGAGACAAGAGTAACCACAGACTTCCCCAGTATCAAACATATGTTGATGCTAGTATTTTTTGTTTTCCAGTCTATATGGGGAGCAGGTACTAAGTAAACTTGCTTCAACTTACCTGAAGTAGTGGCTGAAGAACATAATGAGTTACTACTTTTCAATCCTTCAGAAAATATAAATGAGCCCAAATTACTTTTCCTTTGGACAAAGCAACTAGCTAGAATCTCTATGGCTTGGAGAAGGAATAGTTCAGTTAAACCACAAAGCTGAGCTTGGATCTTCAGTGGCCATGAAAGAGTCTGGATTTTCATAAACTGAAGCAAGATAGTGACAGGAATGTGAGGCTGTGTCTTAGTTAGGGTTTCTATTGCTGTGAAGAGACACCATAATCAAGGTAATTCTTATGAAAGAAAGCATTTAATTGTGTCTGGCTTACAATACAGAGGTTTATTTCATTGTTGTCATGTAGGAAGCTTGGTGCATGTAGGCAGACATGGTGCTGAAGAAGGAACTGAGATTTCTGCATCTGGATCCACAGGCAGCAGGGAAAACAGAGGGACACTGGGAATGGCTTGAGCATTTGAAACCTTAAACCCACCCCCATGACAAACTTCCTCCAACAAGGCCACTCCTCCTAATAGTACCACTCCCTATGAGCCTACAGGGCCCATTATCATTCAAGCCACCACAGGCTGAGTGCAGGTTTCCTCGGTGACTGCTAAAGAAACTCCTTCTTAACCACCTCATGATCCTAGAGCAATGTGACATGATTCCCAAACTCTGCTTTCATGTCCCAACGTCCTCAGAGCTGGCCCTCCTCTTGCACTCTCCACTTCATCTTTGTCTCTCGATGTTCCATTTACATGGCAACAGCATAAATCATCAGTATATGGATAAGCTCAAAGAATTAAAAATTGCTTAAGAATATGTATTCTGAGCATGAGCTCTCTGTTAGGCCAAATCCTAGGTACTAGGGCTATGATGTTAATTAGAACACCATGACTCCTATCCTTATAAATATTCGGCACCATAGGGATGGTATAAGTTTAATGTGATGGTAGATATGATATCAATAGTTGATGAACTGAAAGATTGTAGGATATGTAGTACATGTCAGGTGACCTACCTCTGTCTTGATTGATTTCTCCTTGATGCACAATCCACACATATATTTTTTCTGGAGCAGACCTACACATTTTCTTTGCCAACACTACTGCCTTCAGAGACTAATGGTAAGCCTGTGGAATGATGACATATCCTGTGGTATATAATCCATCGATGCCTTATGTTGTAGAAATACACTGATGTATGACAAAGAAGTTCTTAAATCAGGGTCCATCTCATATAATTTTGTATTCCAGTTCTGAACTTAAACATTCTTGTTTAGGAAGAGAACATTCTTTCTTCTCTTGGGTGTGGGCCATGGAAATGCCTGGCCATGAGGTCTGGCAGCTTTTGCTCTGACAGTACAATGAAAGTAACCACTGAGAAGAAAGACTGATGCTCTTGATAGAGGCAAGGTCGGTGGTATTCATAACTCACATCAGCCTTAATAATGGAGTGGAGAAGATGTCAAACTGCCCTTTGCCAGAAGAAAGCAACACAAAGTTACACATCTAGAGTCCCTGAAGTGATATGATAGGCTATCACAAAGTTTTAAGCATCCCTTGGGTCTTTTTCCTTTTTTGTGTGTGTAAGAGGCCATATTTGTTCTGGTGTAAAGGCCATGGCTTTGTCACAGAGAACAATGAGAAGAAACATGCTATTTGGCTTCTAAGGTCAAAGCGAAGCACTCTACCTTTGACTCAACTTGATTCTGCATTCTTATGTAGAATAAAATGTGTAGCTGTGAACCTGCCACTTAAGTCTTGGAAGTGAACACTGTGAGTGATTTATTACTGCTGCAAACAATGACCTGAACATGATCCATGGGGAGTTGGGGATTGATGATAACCGGGGGATCTTAGACCTTGTGCTTCAGCTGAGATGCTGTGTGACAACTGAGGACAACCAGCAACAAATAACACAGCAGTGCCTTATAGGTCAATTGACTGCTATATGTGATCTGCTTGATCTTCTCAATATGATAATGTCCCCATTTCACTGATGAAAAAAGTAAAACCTTGGGGTGAGTCAGTACCTCATCCAAAGTCAAGCTATTAACTGTTAGGAGAACCAGAACTTACCTGTGGTCTTCTGGTTCTGAATCCCATAGGACACAGTGGCAGGGATTCCAGAGCAGTGGACATGCTTGCCTCAGATGCAGACACTAGGCATGCTCTTACTGCTGCTGTGGTTTCCATGAAGCAGCTAGACTCTTAAATCTTGGGTATGTAAGTGGCTGCACATTCTTATCCACTGAGAGACAGAAATGCATCTCAGGGAATTATAGTTTAATAATCTCACAACTCAGCACAACTCTGGTTAGTAATAACCAGAGACAAAAATAAAACCCATGACTGTCTAGGTGTGTCTAAGGTTATTCTGAATGCAATTGGACAAACATAGGTTCTCCACTATCAGATTGATGTCTACCCCTCGTTTCCACATTCCTCGTCAGCCACACCTGGCTGCTCTGCAGTTTGCCTCCATCCCTTTGCTTACACATTTAGAAGTCAAAACCAGAGGAACAGAAAGCTATTTCCCCCAAACAAACCACCTCTTCATTTCTTTCTTTGTCATACTTACATGCATACACACCCAATTAAAATGTTAGAAAAAATAACAGAGATACAGGCTGCTGTGTGTTTCACAAAGAGAAAAGCTCCAAACTAAGCAAATGCAATTTGGGGGTGGGGGCTGTTCTTTTAAATGCTTGGTGTGGAAGACTATAAATAGCTTACCTTTATTAACAGAAGGAAACACTGTAATTTACTGGAGACCTACTATGTGACTACCTCATACACTAACCATTTTAATATTGGAACAGCTACAGTGTGAGCCATTAATTTTTACAAACCAACAGGGAAAACAAGTACATGTGAGATATTATTACAGTCAAACAGTGTGAGGTAAAAATCCATATCTGACAACAGAGTACATTCACATATATAAGTCTACGTCCCTCTCTCAGGACCTGGACAGAGTTAGGTCACCCGTTCACAGAAAAGATTCTCCTTGCTGAGATTGAAAGAGTTTAGTGTGGGGAAATTTCCTTTCCTTACTCCTTGTCCAAAAGTCTGAGTGCGTGCTATCAGAACAATTCACTTCAGTATAAGGCATTGGCAGTGAGCCTTGGTTGAAAGGGACAACACATAGAGCTTGGGGCCAATTGGTCTCATCAAAATTCCCAACATTTTGTGTGCTGGTGCTATTCCTGATCCAACAATAATACCCCCATGTCTTAGTTAGGGCTTCCTTTCATAATAAAACCTTAAGAAGAAAGCAGCTTGGGGCAGGGGAAGGGTTTATTTCTGCTTACAAGTCTCAGATCACACTCTATAACTAAGAGAATTCAGGGCATGAACACAAAGCAGGAACGTGAAAGTAAGATCTGAAGAAGCCACAGTAGTGATTGTTCACTAGCTTATTCCTCATGGCTGGCTAGGCATCTTTCTTACAGCACTGAGGACCGCCAGCCTAGGGTTGCCACAGTCTGCAGTAAGCTGGACCCTTCCATATCAAGCAAATGCCTCACAGGCTCACACATCGGTCAATCCAGAGAAGTTATTTTATCAGTTAAGCTTCCCTCTTCCCAAAAGTCTATAGCTTTTGTCAAGTTGTCATAAAACTAGACAGCACATTCAAGATACTCCAAGGACAGTGAAGGATGTTACAACAGAAAGTATCCCAAATGGTTTTGTGTGTGTGTGTGTGTGTGTGTGTGTGTGTGTGTGTGTGTGTGTGCAACTCCGAAGCGAACCACTCCTGGGAGCTGTTTTGGGAAGTACTTAGCCCCTGGCCTTTGAATCCAGTCTACTTAGTCACATTCTCTAGTTCAGCTTGGGTTCATGAAAAACCTGCAAGTAAGCATCAGATTTACGGTACTCCAGAATGCCCTTGCTTCACACTCAATATTTCTTTCCTTTTGTTTGTTAAGATAGTTATTGCCATGTTTTGCAAGTCTGAGTATGCTCTATATATATGTGTGTATGCTCACATATGTAGGTGAACGTGTGTGCTGATGCCTGTGGAAGCCAGATGTTGACATTAGTTATCTTTTGTGATCACATTTCACCTTACATATTATGACAGGGTCTCTCACTTGAATTCAGAGGTCACCAATTTGGTTATTCTAGCTTCTTTCAGGGATTCACTTCACTGGTATCTACAGTTTACCTCCCCCTCCCATGTATCTCTGCTTCCACTGGTTCAAGCATCCATTGACACTCAATATCTCCAAACAAACTAGCTCTGTTTGAACCATCAGATTTCACTTTTTCTGACAGCATTTGCTGAAGATTTTCTGATGTGTTTCCTGTTTCCAAGATCATTCTATTCCATCTGCCTTCCAGTGCCACATGTATAGGAATCCGTGACAAAAATTCATGAGACCATCCTAGTGTTAGTCGTAGAGTGAGGTCCTCATCAACACCAATGGACAAAGACACTGTCTCCAAGGAGCTCATTGCTGAGTGTGGAGCAACATATCAAAGTACCATAAATCAAATATACAGAATATCAGAAAGCCATGACTGCTATGAAAGGAAGAGAGAAGACTATGAGGCAGGGGGCAATGGCAGCCACTGGCTATTGATGGCAAACCAGGCATTGTGCTAAAGATATACATAAAAGCCACTCAGTCATCATAAAAGCCCTAGGACTGAGGGAGTCCCAAATCACTCCCACTTTGCAACTGAGTAAGTTACACTCAGAGAGGTTAAGTCATTTGTTCATTTTGAGACAGATTGCAAATGGCCCTGCTTCAAAAGACTTTTCAAGTTTCAGAACTCTACCAGTCTCCAAGTCAGAGACCATTATCCTCAGCACACTCTCTCCCTCCCTCTTCCACTTGGAAAAATCTTCCCTGCATATTCAACAAGAGCCAGAGTACACCATACCAGAAACAAGATCGGTCAAGGAATTCATGAGCTTAGCATATAAAATCAAAGAAGATGGATTGACTGAATTAAGCCTCTGCTCCTGGTGAACACAGATCCCAGTTGCCTTCAGTCTTCTGTGTTTCGAACAGCAACTTGGAATTACTTATGCTAGCCCTGAGTTCAAAGACACCAAGACGTCAAGAAGAGCAGCATAAGACACGTGAGAAAAGTATTCCCATAGACAGGAGGCACATCCACTCCACCCATGTGTGTGCACACACATAAGATAATATTTCACTTGCAAATCTGCCTATTTACATAGTTAATTTGGGATCTGTTTGCAAACACAAATTAGTTTGGTGCAATTACTTTGTGCATGGACATGGAGTTAGCCGCTTCAGCAGCCTCACAGCATCAAAAGAGACTGCACAGCAGCATATGGCTGTCTGTATATAATCATAGCATTACCTACACACATAAGTTACATAGAGTACCATTCTTAAGTCATTGGAAAGGGAGGAGAGGTATTCTGATTAAATAAACAGGGTGTTTTGACTGGGAGTGTGTGGCAATGAGTCAAAGCAGTCCATCAACTGAAATGTGACATACAACTACCATCTTTGTGCCCCTCTCCATAATGGGGGAAGCTCTTAGATAGCAACATTGAATATTATCATTCTGTGCCCTCATGTTTCCCAGTCTCAAGACATATTGCTGCTTTCTGAGTCTCCTATGCTGCTCAAGTAGTCACCAATGGCAACACACTGGAAGAAACCACAGTAACAGTCTGGTGACAATTGTCCAGAGAAGGAAATTAGTAGACTCTGTATCATGCCACTTAATGGTAAACTCAAGATCAGGAAAGACCTGATTTGAAATCCAGAGCTGGTTTCCATACCCTCTGGCATCATGATGTGCCTGTCACGTTTTTAGCTGCAACCAATGCCTCAGTCAGTCCGTTTCTCTCTCTGGTTAAGGATTAATTTATAATGAGATTCTCAGAGGGTGAATAGTTGCTGCACTTCCTAATCCATTCATAACCAATGAAAACAAACTCTCGTAGGTTGTTGAGTAAGTAGAAGCTAGTATTCAAATGTCTTCACATGATTTTAAGGACTCATGCAATTAAAAGTATGCTGCCTCCTGAGGATGTAATTCACTTAAATTCACTAGGGTGAATTGAGCCAGGCTGTGTCATATGAGCTCCAGTCACACCATTTGCTGGGTGACATTGTATGGTGTGTGGAACCTTCTCTTGATTCCTCCATGATACTGAATTGCACACTTAAATGTTTTCCTCTCCTGTTTCACCACAAAAAGAATTTTTCTTTGAACAGGCACAGTGTTAACATGAGCTTCAAATTACAACAGGCGGTGACATCATCTTAGGGTTGATATTGCCATTGTGGCTCTGGGTGGAATGGGTCAGAATATTCCTTACACCCAATTTCCCCCATGCTGCCAAGTGCAATATTGTCTCCATCCTCTTTTATGGAGAAAATGTGAACTTGGAGCCTAGGGGAGGGAAGCCACAGGATGCTGTTATTATCACCAGGCCAATTGAGGAGAACAAATAGCATCACAGCATAATCAGCATCTTATCCCAAATCGTTCTGTCCTTCCTCCCCAGTACACCATTTAACACTCTGTGCAGAAGAAACTAAACATTCTTTGTAGCATAAGATGGGAAACAGACCACAGAAGCACAGGATAAGAGATCACTGGTGTCCATCAGGAACAAATGACCATGTAATAACTCTGTAATTACATGGTAACTAGAACTGATTGAGCCTGTAAATTATATCCTTGTCACCCCTGGGTAATGATGCAGCTCTATCTCCCATCTACAGAGAGCTGCAGCACATGTCTACAGACACTGAGAGATAAGGGAATTCGGGGCTGTTAAAGCAGATTTGCTTCTGCTGATAGGTGCCAAAGAGACAGCCTGAAATCCGGGATTTAATGATCTTCCAGGTGAGGCATTACTGCTTCACCAGCCATAGCAAGACATCCATTAACCAGCCAGCACCCATCATCCTTTTAGAGGGATTGATTAAGACTCCCAAAATTAGAGATGAAAGGAATAGGGCTGAGAACATGTTCACACAAAAATATTACACACGCCTGCAGAGAGTGAGGGACACACACACACACACACACACGCACACACACACACACACAGTGGCCGATTTACACTCCCTGAAACATTTAATTTGCAAACCTCTGAAACATCACTATTGTGGCATTTCACCAAATATTTTAATACTAGGAAGAATATTGTCTATTTCTATGCAACATCCTCTCTGGGACCATTATGCAGAGGCATTAAGAAATTCTGCGTGGTAGATCATTCAGCAAATATTGTTTGACAGTCGACTGTGCATACAGCATTCTTTTAGGTGTTAGAGGAAACAAAGAAGCATAACACTCAATTCTCTCCCTCAAGGATATGAGTCCACTTACATGATAATATAAATACATAAAGTGCTGAATTATAATGCCACAAGGCAGTATATAATTAACTGCCAAATGACTGGTATGGATAATGAGAGACAGAGAGTAGGAAAGAACTCACTTTACTGTGATATAATGGTAAATATAGCATCATACAGATGAGCATGAACATCTCCAAGAGCCCAACTATCAGTCTCATTTAAACTCGATTAGGAAGGGACATTTCAAATTTCTCTCTGTTCAATTCAGGCCTCTTGCTTTCCCCAAAGCAAACAACAACAACCACCAAATAAATAAATAATAAATAAATAAATAAATACATAAATAAATAAATAAAATTTTCAGCAATAAAAACTGTGGGAAGAAAAGTACCAGAAATATGAACATTGGGTTGGAGATATATCTCAGCGGTTAAAAGCACTGGCTGCTTCTCTAGAGGATCAGGGTTCAATTCCTATCACCCCCATGGCAGCTCATAACTGTTAGATAGATCTAGTGCCAAGCAGAGATCCATCATACCAGGCATGCATGCAGGCAAAATCCCATATACATAAATTTAATCTATAGAAAAAAAGAAATATTAACATAAGTATAAAATTACCTGTAGCCAAGACATAGGCAAGCAGAAATGTGTTAATGATGGCTCTATTCTTCAGCACAGGATGCAGATGCAGGCTAATTGTCCGAAGCTATGTGAACATTTACTAATCAACATGGGGAGAGCAAAGCAAAAACCAGCACAATCATCAACTTAAGAAACTACAAAAATTGAAAAGAAAGAAAGAAGGAAAGAAAAGAAAGGAAACTACAAAATCTTTCCCCAAACATCCAGCCAGGGTGAATTAAGTTAGGGGACAAGCAAGTGGGGATCAACAGGGTCATTTCTCCCAGACAATTCTGAGGGAAAAGAATGTACTCTTCTCTCTGGATTCTTTGCCCAACCTTTAGATGTTGTTTAAAACAGGTAAGCGCTGCTGTACTGCTACTGCCAAGGGTTAACCAGGAGAGGCCCTGAGATCCTATCTGTATTGGATAAAAAACCATTACCTATCATCCAGTGGTCCATTTGAGCAAGCTCAAAAACAATGCTCAAGTTAAGAAAGGACTCTATGTATGTTATACATCTATGGGCATTGGTTCCTTGCCCACAAAAGAGAAAGAATGCATGGATGCTCCTTAAGAGGATTCCTGAACCTAATTTTTATAAACTGGACAGGCTGTAATGCTTAGTTATTCAAAAGCAAGTAAAGGGTAATTGAATCCCCAATCTCAAGTTGCAGAGAAATCTTAAACAACTTCAGTATTAGCTAGCAAGTAGTTGAACAAAATGCCCAGTAACTTGAGCTGCTATCAATGGCATGCAAACCTTTTTGTTTTTCTGGAAGAACCAAGCAATATCTGAGAGACTGACTTGTGACCACTTACTACCCACAAAATATTGGACTTGTGCTGTGCATTCCTACAAGAAGTTACCTGACAGAACCAACCTAATGGAGGGAAGATTTATTTTTCCTTATGAGGGTCTTAGTCCCTGGGGAAGGTGAAGGTTTGGCACAGCAGCTGAGTGGGGGGGGCGTGGCTCAGGAGGAACATGTTGGAAGGCTGTTCACATGACAATGGTCTGGGAAGCATTGAACCAGAGGTTGGGCTAAAACATTTAAAGGCCTGACTCTGGTGATCCATGTTCGCCAATGAAGCCCCACCTCCGAGGTTTCAAGAACCTGCCTAAACACTTCCACCAGCTGCAGAAGATGCATTCAAACCATGAACTTGTGAGAGACGTTTCCAATCCGAACAATAAAAGCAACAGAACTGGAGAAAACTTCAAACTGCTTATAACACTTCAGCTTTCCTCTGATGTCAGGAAACAGCCCCTTTTGCTGCTCAATTCACAATGGTGCTGACAGGCAGGACTGTGCACCTGTGCTCTTTATTTTATTTACAGGGGCCACAAGATCGATATTAGCTCCCCTGGAAATACAGCTTTCTGCTTTGCATTGGAATTTATTTTCAATTGCTGCTGGAAACCATTATCACACAATAATGTTCATTCACCACTTATGTTATCTCTTCAGCTAGGCAGATTGCCAGGTATTTGACTGCCTGACACCAAGTCCATTTGGTGCATGACAAAAATAAAACCTCGCATTGCCTGGAAATAACAGGAGACATACTTATCATCCAGCCATGGATGACTGTGATCCTCTGAAGTTGTCAGAACTCATGTAAATCACCCTGTGCTGCAGCCATAGGTAACTCATGCTATCTGTGTACAGTGAGTAGCAAGAAAATGCTTTCAAATGGATCAAACTTACTACAAGCTGTAGAGGTAAAGCTATGGAGGTAGAAGGCTATTAGGGGTCTGTGCTATCTATGGGTCATGTTTTACTTAAGTTGGATTGAGTGATCACATGACACTGCTGTGATGTTCAAAAGTGTTAACTAACATCCTCCTTGATGCCAGAGTAAGTACTTGACATTCACTGGAAAATACCTACATCTGTCTGAGATAAGTACATAAAAGGTAAACACACTGGGACACATGTAAAAAATGGTGTTGGCACAAGCAATAAAACACCGTATCCTGGTTATAAATCCAGGGGTGGTTTCTTTGATGAAGTACAATTTGAATCAGATGTCATAACCAATCTATGAGTACAAATGCAGGCAAGGAGGCTGTGGGGAACAACTGGTTGGAATGTAAGTCAACTCAGTGGTGAGCCCATGTTGAGATAGGGACTCAGTGAACATAACAGCCAAGCTTAAAGGATAAGCCTACACCTTTCCAATCATGAGGGCATAACCATTTTAGATATGTTGATTTCAGACAAGAAGTAAGAGAAACAGCACCTCAATTAAAATCAAGAAGGTCAAGAGCAAAAATAGTAAAGTAGACAGGCCCTGTACACAGACAACAGTGAAAGCCAAGAAAATGTAAGAGTCTTACACCGGGAGTGTTTCAATTTGATTATGGAGGAAATCCATGTTCATAAGGTCAGTAATTCCCAGGTCCAAGAGTACACACAAAGAGACAGGTTGGCACCTGTGTGGAGCACCGGCAGTAAGGCAGATGTCAAGGGACACCAGAAAATAACATAATGGGAGGTCTCACTACAGAGTTGGTAGTGAACAGGGTGAGTGAATCCGTAAAAGCAACACCTATCTGTGCACTTGGGAGCTTTGTGTGTTGGTGAATTCCTGTACCCAGCACCATAGCAAGATAATCACGTTTCATGTAAACCTGGACTACGGAGCTAAGTTCCAGGTCAATGTGGGAGACATAGTGAGACCCTATCTCACAAAACCAAGAGGTGAGATGGAGCTCAATGCTCAAATAATTGAACTTATTTAACACTTGTAAGGTCCTAGGTTTAATTACTGCTGCAGACAGACTAAAGGGGGATGGGAAGTGGGTGAAAGAATGAATAAAGCAGAGAAGAAAGGTTTGAACAGAGTTTGAAAATACTGATCAATACAGTTTTAACAAATAAAGCAGTTTGGATATGTGCATTTGGTTAAGGAATGAGTGGACATGGAAAGGTGAAAATTGCCAATTAAGGATGAAAGCAGAAGTGGACAAACCAAAAAAAGAAAACAGGGAGGACTTGAGCATCCTAAGTTTGAGGGAAAGCCTGAACGATAACAATAGGACATGAGACTCCCACACGGAAAAGATTATAGAACAAAGTCTAAACAGCCGTTATTTCCACCACCAAAAATGAATACTTGTGAGACTCCATTAGAATTCTCCTGTACGTCTAATCAGTCTCCTTTTTTTCTGAGTGGCGGTGTGCATGTCCAGTTGCCTCCTAGGATCTCTGTCTGAAATCTAAGCAGATCCAAGTGAGCAGAAGAGAACTGGGACCAGACATTGGCCAGTTTTCCCTACTGGCTGTCTCAGGTACTTAACCGAAGCCTGGGGGATCTCCTTGATCCCTTTTTTATGTTATCCCCAATACCCAACTTCCCAACCAGTCTTGTAATCTTCACCTATCAGAGAATTTCTACCTCATAGTTCCCGCCTCTACTCTGCCGTCCCAGTCACTGCCATTGCTCATCTACAATGTGGCTATGCTCTTCCAACTGGTGTACTGCTTCAAACATAACCCTTCCCATATGTCCAGAATTATCATTTTACAAACATAGTCAGAACAAACTATTTCTTGTCTAGTACTGTGTATAAGGATATCATCCTTATTCTTATCTTTACGTTAGCACACAAAGTAATGGGTTTCCTTAAGGTATTCTCATACTTATCTTATTCTCACTGGTACCCTTTGCCTCATCCTTCCATTGTCTCCCAGCCCTGCTTCTGCTGATCCCTTTCTTGACCCCAAACGGCTCCCTGTATGCTTTCTGTCACATGTATTCCATAGTGACCTTTTATTTTCCCGCCCTCCCATAAAACCTCTCCTTCCCCTTTCATGGCCTTCAACACATATATAAATATTAAAATCTAGGCTTTGCCTATGAGAAAACATGTGTTATCTGTCTGTCTGTGTCTGGTTTATTATGCTATGTGTGTTGGTTTCCAGTTTATCATTCCCCCCACAAGTGTCTTTCTCAACTTCCTTTTACACAAAGCATTAAGCTAGACTTCTTCCTAGAGTAGGATATAGCAGCCATGCCCCTCCCCATGTGTACATAGTATAGCAGGGAGCTCTGGTCACTAGTTATCTACGGCTTTCTGGCTTACCTAATGAGGGATTCTCCTTCTCATCTCTGCTTGGGGCTAGTCCTTGTGACCTACTTTGGCCACTGGCTGTTTACAGAGGACTGTGCTCAGGCTGGAGGCTTGCCCTACTAAAGCACTCTGGTCTCTGGTTTCCTTTGGGAGTACAGCTGTCCTCTTTGGGTGGATGGTGCTGTCTCTTTAGCCTCAAATATAGCACAAAACCATGTATATCACCCTGAGCCCAGGATACAGGCTACAGAAATCTCAGGCAATCTACAAATTGAGAAGTACGAAAAATGGCTAGCTTGTGTATCCATAAAGAGGTTTTTTAATTTGTCATTACTATAGACAGTAGCTGGCTAATTAATTCAATAAACTAACTTCCGGCTGTCTCTTGACTCCTTGAATCTTTTTCTTTCATCTTCCTCACTCTGGCCAAACCATGCCTGCCCTTTCCTTTCCTGCTGTCTATCATAATCCCGACACAGGATTTTCTCTGGAAAATCCAATATGCAAACAATCTCTTTCCTCAACTCCTTCACATTACCTTAGCATGGGTACCTTCCAGGACCACCTCTACTTGAAAGGCTCCTTATTCGCTCTTTGCCTAGGATTCTTTCTTATACAGTACATGCTGTAAATTTATTTATATGCAGATGTATTTAATTATAAATTACATAATACTGTATAGCTCCATGTGAGTATATATAATTAATTTGTTAAACATGGTTTATTTTCTACCCTACATGCCAGAACTCAACTGGTGTGTGTATAGTCTGATTATTAAGTAAATAAACAGTACTTCATGTTCAGCTCCCTTGTCCCATATCAAGACATTTTATAATTATGTGTATAACTTGAAGTGGCCTGGGAGATTTTACTCTATTTTAGTGGTCGGAGGGTGGGTGAGAGTAGTTAGCTGATGAGGAGGGTTGGTAAAGGAAAACCTTAGAGAGACAGGCAGACCATGTGTTGCTACAAACAGTATCATCCCAGTCACCTCCAGAGCCCTTGAGAACTGGTTCTCCTGGGGATGCAGCCACTTGTGACTGTTTATAATTATGACCAGAGAAACAAAAATAAGATAAATGATATTTTCTATGCCTTGCTTAATAAGACAGAGCAATAATATATTTCAGAAAAAGAAGAAACCTATCACAAAAAGAGTGTAATGTTTTCAGATCAATTTAAAGGATGGAAGCTCAGTGATATGACAAACTTACCCATGTGGAACCCTGCCACTGCTTTATAAATAAGACCTTCCTATACAAACATGAGGATTTGTAATGAATTTGTTGATTATTCTTCTCCCATGAATAATATATAGAATTGATGTTATGCCCTTGTTCCTCTCTGGTCACTTCCTCCCTCCTTTTTATGGTTTTCCTATTTGTTTTTCTTTAAAACATCTGTTAAAACACATATTCATGGCTACCACTCAGTGGTGGCTCTGTCTTTCATTTATTTGCCACTATAGGCCAGCATGACTCTATTTATGCTGACAGAATAAATGAATTAAATTTCTTTAGCAAAAATTATCAGAAAAAACAACTTTGTGCTTTCACTCTGGCATCATAGGAACCTTTTTAAAAATCAGGAGAAATAGAGCAAACTCTATTTGTTCCTGGAGTCCTCAGAATAGACTAAGGATGAACCACTGGACCCAAGAACAAGCACTCAGCAGCAAAACCAGGATCAGTATAGAGAAACTCAAAGACATGGCTACACCACCAGAGGCTCAGCCCATTCAAGTGTGAGAGGTATTGACTCCAGGAGGGCCCAATTTTGGGAGGCCACTGACTCATGAGTCTTACCTCCATGAGCCCTACTAGATTTGTAGCATCTTATAATTAAGATCAGAAAACATTTCACCTGTTGCCAGTAATGGTAGGCAAAAGTGGCCAAGTGGAAACAGTCTGGGGTATTCTGTTCTTTCTGAGGCCTGCTCCACAAGAGAAATCATTTCACCAGAGCCTAGGACCTGGAGAAAGGGAAATGTCTAACTCCAGCTCCATCTAGCCTCTGGACTCACCTGAGAGAGCAGAAGATGCCTGCACATACTGCACAACTGAAAGATACTTATGAAGGTCACACTCCAAGGACATAAGCCCAGTAAAACACAGAGACTGGCAGCATGGGACCCTGCATGGTAATAATGGGGTGGTTGTGTAAAAAAACAGACTCGTGTAGCTCAGATACTAGTGTGAGAGAAAAAGTAGATAAGGTGAAAGGAGAGGGAAGCCCAAGCAGAAGACGGAGACCCGGATGACCTGAAGGAAAGGCTGGCGGTGGGGTGGCGTAGGGGGAATCCAAAGCGCTGAGGCAGACATAGAGAACACCATGAGTGCCCTGGACGCGACTGGCAACACACAGTAGAACCTGCAAAATTATCAGTACAGGCTTCCTAAACCTGAATCCAGAGAGGACAAAGGTAGGATGAAAAGGAGCCAAGTACTCTACATCTGTGTGTGGTTCAACTAGAGAGGGGTGGATCCCCGCCTACTGTAACGGAAACAGAGAGTGCCCCATCCTATGACCAGGAAATTCAAGACAGAACAAATATGGACAATGGTTTTTTAGTTGCTAAACTCTACCTTAAAACTGTCTCTTTTAACTACTTGTTTCTAACCTGCCTCTTCCAAAGTTAATTCCCTAATCCCCAATGGCATTTTCTTCTCCAGAAAGGAAAAAGGTAGAAACAACTGCCTTCCCCAAGCCCCTCCCCCTAATCAAAACCCAGGCTAAACCCAAACAACACAAAGCCCCAGCAAAAAATAATTGCCTTGTTCTCAGCACCAATTGCTGTTGATAATATCTGTGAATTGTCAGCATTGGAACCTGGTAACACTCCCCAACGCACAAGAGGATTTTCCTCAGCGTGGTTAGCGCAGTATGAAAACAGATGACAAAGCCTTGCAGATAAAAGCCAACAGGATTTTTTTCCTTTTTCAAAAATGTATCTGACGAATATACAAGAAAGAAGAAGGCAATCTCCACATTTGTGCACTCCTTTCCCCTAAAGAAGAGTGTTTGTGACATGAGCTGACAGTGGCCTCACAGTCAGCGACTCCAGAATGGTGTCCATATGTGATCATTTGTGCTCCTGAGGAATGACCGTTTCCTTGGTGGTAGAGAGCAATGGACATTTAACAGCTGCTGAGCAAGACTCCTGAGTACTGCAGGGCAAAATATTAACCCAAAGGACACTCCAAGCTCTCTCTGTAAGGGCAATGTATTAGAAGTAGCAATCTTATTGATATTACAGTAATTATAATAATTACGAGCATGTACACGACACTTTTGTGTCTGCAAATGCTCTGCATTCATCCTAATGATTGCCATTTGTACAGTACTTCGTATTTCCTAAACACTCTGTCATTAATTAAATGATGGCAGCAACATCTGTGGGCAAGGGCCTTAGTTTTCCCTCTTACAGGCACAAGATGGAGGGAAAGCAATTGCCTTGCCCCAGGCCGTGTGATCAGTCAGGGACAGAATCACAATCCCATTTTCAAGTGCCCCAGTGTCTGTTTTGTCTGCACTTTGTATGCAAAGCTGCAGGACTACTTCTAAGTGAAAGAAAAGTGCCTAGAGCATGAAAGCCCATCACTTCCCCAGCCTCTGAGTGACTGTTAAGTACCTCTGGCACTATAAGAAATCTGTTTTCATGGAGAACTTCAGGGGTGCAGGGTAGTCCCCAAAATCACTATATAGAAATTCAAGGTGCTCATCCTTGGTTCAGGTCACACTCCTGATTCAATCGCACTGGTCTTGGGGTGAACTCAGCCTCTCAAGTGATGTTAATGGGAATCCACAGGAGCGTGAATTGCTGCTTCAGACAGTGGCTCTCAACCTTCAGTAGCATCAAAGGGCTTTTCAAAGACTGTGTGTCCCTAACCCAAGGATTTCCCACCAGACTGAACTGCAATGAAGCTCTAAAATGTACACCTGTGACAAGTTCCCCAGTGACATAATTTATTGCTGGGTCTGGTACCACACTTGGAGAAGAACCGATTTAAGTACTCCTATCCTGTTCTGCCTTATCCCTCCCTATGCCATCTCATCTTATTTTTGAGATGGGGTCTTCTTATGCAGCCCAGGTTGGACTCAAATTTCCTTCCTGCCTAGGTCTCCAGATTGCTGGGATTACTTGCATGTGCCACAAGAATCAGAAGTCTAAGGCATTATATATACAGAAAGAAAAATCTCCTAATTGTTTACATTTTAATTGCAAAACTTCCTTCAAGGGTAGCCACTTAGATTTCAATAACTGGATAGACTGATACAAGCCTCTGGGTTCAGCAGAGGCTGGACCAAACCTTGGCCCCATAGAGAGAGTTCTACTCTCCAGTTCTTCTGGTAGCATTGGAATGACTGCTTGAAAATGGAATATAGAAAGAGAAAGTTTTTGTTCAGGTCCAGTTTTAATGTCCTGTCCAGTCTTCCATGCTATCATATGGCTCAGCATCCTAGCCTCTCTCCATTTCCTCTAGGGTTAGATGCCATGACTGCCAAGGAAACCCTACCTTGGATGAGCAGCTAGTGGAAAGGCTCCTGCATGTCTATGTAACCTGCTCCAGAGGAGAAAGGGAACAAGAATGTATACCATTGCCTTGAGTCATGTTCTAGCTTCATTTTCATTTCTGTGCAAAAACCATGACCAAGGGCAATTTGAAAAGGAAAGGGAAGTGGTTATTTCATCTGACACTTCTAAGAAACAGTACCTCACTGAGGAAAGGCATGGCAGGAACTCAAAACAGGAATCTAAGAGGAAACCAAGGAGGAAAACTGATAACTATCTTGCTTTCCAGGTAATTGGTGCTCAGTAACTTTCTTATACAGCCCATACCTGCCTACCTAGAGATATAGTATTATATGTGAATTATAAATCAAGAAAATGTTCCCTAGACATGCTCAAAACCCAGTGTGATCCAGGATACTCCTTGCCTGAGGTTCCCTGTCCCCAAAAGACCCTAGTTTGTGTCAAAAAGTAAGCAGTATAGTTACAAGAAGTCAGGAGCTATTCATTTCTACAAAAATTCTAGCCCATTCTAATATGCATGAGGCTCCATATACATTTTGGTTATGTGTTCCTAACCATCTGGAAAGATTGACAAACTTTGGTAAGCAGGTGAGGAAGAAGCACAGGGCATACTTAAGAGGCGCTGACAGCTACATGTCACATAGTTCCAGAAGATGAATAAGCAAGAAAAGGGACAACTGTGGAAGACCCTAAAATATACCCATCCTGGCTTGAATGCATTCAGCCTCTATCAGAGCTCCCTGGGAATGGATACTATACAGCGAAAGGTATTCTGTGGCTAACTAAACCAGTCTTTCACAAACAGCTAGTCAAAAGTGGCCAAAACAGACTATAAGAATAAAGGGGCAGCAGAGGGCACAGACTGAAACTCTGTGTGATATGCAGAGATAACAGACAGGAAAAGAAAACCAAACCAAAAAAACATGTGCTGCCCCCCTCTCCTACTCCAGCTGTACCCATGAGGCTGTTCCACTCCAGGCAGAGTCCACACATTCCAGAGACATTCTTGAAGGGCAGGGCCCTGGAGTTTGGAGACCCACCGTCAGCTAGAAACTGGGTGAGAAGCGGTTCAAAAACAGTTTCAGATAGCGAGCCATTCCAGATGCCCGCCCATTGACAAGTCAGTACTCAGCCAAGGCATCACCTTGCCAGGGCTTCTGTCCTCCTCACAGGCTCAGCTGTGACCAGAGGACCTAATTCCACAGCTGTTCAGCTGCACGCTGTGCCTGTTTCCCAGCTGTAATGCCATATTACTTGTGCTTGTTTGCCATCGGCTTTAATTAAGAGAGGTTTAATTTTCCAGCATTATCTTGGCTCCTCCTTCCCAAGCATTCACATCAAGAGATTCAGTTGTTTTCCACCCAGGCTCAACTCGGGCACAGGCCCAGTAACACTGTTGAAAACACCCTCTCTTGCCCCACAGGCAGAGCATGGAGCGGGAGCACGTGACAGGTCTGCGGTAGGGGTGTCTAAGACGCTGCTGCTCCTGGGGATCCCGATGAAAGCAAACTCTTCTGGTTCCCCTTTTAGTCTCCACCGGGTATGTTTTCAAAAGTCTTCCCACGAGCTTCATGTGGAGCCAGCCTAAGGAACTCAAACTTGATTCCAATCTGATTATCCAACATGGTCCTATCAGCTGAGACAGCAACATTTATCACATTAATAGGAAGGATGGAAGAAAACTGGGATCCCATCCAACAGGAGCATTTTTATCACATGTTGCACTGTCTTACAAATCCAATTATCACCAGCTGAAGGTCTTAACAGCCCTCGGATTGCAGCTTTCGAATCTTAAAGGCGCATGATGCACTTTTTCCAAGTTTCTTTCCACCATTCCTTATTCCAGGCACTTACAGGCACTCGACCCACAGGACAACTTCAGAGCTAGAGTGGCTGATGAAATACTTGTCTTGAGTTTACCGAGCGAGTTCAAGGGAAACTTAGGCTGAGGATGCCATTTGTCTTACTTAGGATTTTTATTGCTGCAATGAAACACCATGGCCAAAGCAACTCAAGAGGAAAAACGGTTTGTTCACCTTATGCTTCCATCTTGTTGTTCACCACCAAAGGAAATCAGGACAGGAACTCAAGCAGAGCAGGAACCTGGAAGCAGGAGCTGATGCAGAGGCCATCAGACGTGCTCCTTACTGACTTGCTCCCCATATCTTGCTCTGTCTGCTTTCTTATAGAACCCAGGACCACCATGTGCCCAGGGGTGGCATCACCAATAAGGGATGGATATTCCTCCATCAATAACTGATTAAGAAAATGCCTTACAACTGGATCTTATGGAGGCATGTTTTCAATTAAGATTCCATCCATCCAGATGACTCTACTTTGTGTGCCAAGTTGACATAAGACTGACCAGCACACCACTTGACCATTGGCTTCAACAATTTGTGCTGAAATGCACTGCGCTATGAGAGGTAAGATCAGAGAAAGGAAACCTGGGAAGGCTTGCAGGTAAGATCAGGTGACTGACAAAGTAGGACAGTATTTTTTGTAGTGCCACACAGTTCTCAAAGTTTACTCACAAATTTAGAAGCTGCTGCCAGATACCCTGTGACTTAGAGGAAGCATTCCCCAAAGCTATGAGTATAAATGTCTGAGAAACATGCTAAATAAAACCTACTGGCATCTGCTGTATCCAGGAAAAGAGACCAGAAAAATATATGTACAAAAAAAATCTCAAGACAAAGTTGATCAAAAGTGACAGCCAATGATTGCAAAGCATAATCGCTGAGCAAGGGTAGAAAATGACCCAAGAGTGATGTATCTGCGTAGAATTCTGAGCTCTGGGGAAGAACTAGTGACTGTAGTAATCAGTGATCCTAACTTAGTCGCTGTGAAGGCTTTTCCAGGGTAATTCAGGCCATGGAGACCAGCAAAGATAGGCTTTAGTCTAGGAGAATCACTTGATTTGGAATACTGGGTGATGTCCTGCCTAGGAGTGCTGTTCACAAAGACTACCAGGTAGGTTCATTGGCTATTCAAGTTATGCACAGTCAATGAGGAGCTTATGTCAGGCCTACATCTTTCATTGACTCAACAGTTATATATTGGAACAGAAAGGACATGAAAGACACCAACTAAAATCAAATGAAACACACCCTAAATTGAATTATACTTCTAATGGACTCATTACCCAAATACAAGTCTACTAAAGGAAGCATGTCTATAGGTGTTTGAGTATGAACTCTGTTTAATCATAAGCTAAAAGCTCAACCATACAGACCCAAGAGCAAGCTATAAGAAGCTAGGCTTTAAAACTAATGTTAATACATTGACTACCTGTGACTGCAATATAGTACACTAAATATATGCTTAAATTACTGTACAAGTGAGCACTAAGAACTCTTCGATTGTTCCAAGACGCTGGCTGTACCAGTCAAAAATTCAATGCATTTAAATACATTTAAAGAACTAGGGGAACCTATTTTTAAAACTAAGGAAGCATACACCAACAATAAGTACATAAACAGAGTGTCAAGGATATAAAACATAAACCAAATGCAAATTCTAGAGATAAAAATTAAAAGAAAATGTAATTTTTACTAAGAACCCAACAACTGGTTTGAGATGACAGATGAAAATGTCCATGAACTTAAAAATCTTGAGAAATAATCCAATTAAAATAAAGATAAAAGATAAAAGAAAGATGAGTTTCACTTCATACAACAATTGTATTTTGTGAGGAGAAGGCATACCCACAGAGAGGGATGGAGATCACATGCAAAGCAATGGTGGCAAAATATTAACAAATGTTATAAAAAACAATTACACATGTGTTCACCAGGAAGATGTAACACAGTCAGATGCTGACCTGAATTCAAAGGAAAAAAGAAAATCACAAGAAATGGCAATGTACAGGTTCACATAAAACTCAACAAGTCTCTCCTTCCTTGTCATGTTACCTTTAAACAAAATTCTATGAGCTAGAGTTAAACTATTGCATTCCTGTATTTATCATCTATACAGATGTAATACATCTGAAAGAAATAGAATAAAAAAGAAATATACTGGAAACATACTTTACCAGGATTTGGTTGATATTAGTAATTAAGTCCGTTTGGAGAGGCTAAAATTAGTAATTATAATTACTAGAGAGATTAATAAAGTTTTATCTCAAATATATAAGTAAAATATCAATATAATATTTGGAATGAGGGTTGGAGCGACAGCTAAGCCATTAAGAGCACTAACTGTTCTATCAGGGAGTGAGAATTTAGATCCAATCACATCAAGTAACTTACATACATCTGTAACTTCAGTTCTAAAAGATATAACGCCCCCTTTTGGCTACAGTGAAACCCCTATACTGGAACTGGAACACCCTCTACACACACACAAATAGAAAGAGATGAAACTTTAAAAAAAGTGGAATGGTATAAAATATGATTAATGCAAAAGTAGTCAATATGCATCTCTGTCTTTCTCTCTCTTTCTTTCTCTCCCTCTCTCCTCTCTCCCTCCCTCTCTCTCTCTCTCTTTCTCTCTCTCTCTCACACACACACACACACATACACACCAAAGATATCAAAACATAAAGTGGAAATCCAATCATGAATGGAAGGGCTGTTAATATGTATAAAATAAACAATTAAGCAAATTTTCAAACTGTAGACTAAATTGAATTTCCGTTATAAATTACAAAATATAAAGAACATTATAATAATCAAAATCATGGTAACTCATGGCTTTAAATTACAATTAATTTAAAAATCAGGCAGAAAACTAGAAAAGCCTCAGATTAAAGAATATGATTATTAATGTTATGAATCAAAAATAAACAAAAAATATGTGTTTAGCTGAATAGAAACCAAACTTCAATAAATCAGAATTTATATGGGATGCAGCAAAAAGATGTGCATAAGGGTCATGTATAGTTGTAAACAGTTATGTTAGAAATGATTAAAGGTCTTGGTAGCCTATTATGCCTCCTTAAGAAATTACAAAAGTAGAGAAAATCAAATCAAAATCAGGGATTAGAGCTGATAATGAGTAGCAGGAAATAATGAAATAGAATGAGATAATATTATAGAAAGTTAAGTGAGCTGAATTCATTCTTAAAAGACAGCAAAGTTAACAAATATTTAATTAGAGTAACTAAGAAAAGGAGAAGAAAATTGTTGGAGTTGAATAGAAGTGGAGACATGCTGATACAAGTCCTAACACTTTCAGAGTACAAATGGTCTAGATAGAAATCTTATTAACAACTCACACCAATAAATTAGACAATTTGGATGAAAGGGACAAATTACACAAATGACAGAAATTACTGAAACTGACACAGGAAGAAGTACAACATCTGAATAAAATAGGACCCAGTATTTATATTCATCATTAACCATCAACAGGAAAAGCCATCCCCATGAAGCTTCATAAATTTTGTCATACAGAAAAACATGAAACATAAATCCTGCATGAATTCCTTCACCATGTATGAATTTCTTCACCATGTATGGGCAAGGTTTATTCTAATTGTTCAATATTACTCGATATGTAGGCCAGACAAAAAAGTACACATAAAAGAAGATACTTATTAATATCCTGCTTGAATATAGATGCAGCATGCTTAATAAAATATTAATAAATGGAACCTAGGAATATATAAGGAGTACTATACACCAATGCTCAAGGGAACATACCTTAGATGCATAGCTTGATTCAGTCTCTGAGAATTAACCAAATATGATATAAACTAGAATTAAAATAAAGCTGCAAGTCCTTTTATAAGACTAAGGAAAACATTTGCCAAAGTTTCACACTCATTCATAATAAAAATTACCAAGCAGGAGGGTTTGAATTAGCCTTAACTTGACAAAACTTATGTATAAAGCAACCCATAATTAGCATCCTATAACAATGATAAAAGACTGAATGTCTTCACTCTGGGAGTAGAATGCTCAACGTTGGCACCTCTATTCAACATGAAATTAGTGCTTCTATCCCTTGCAACAACAACAACAACAACAACAGAGAGAGAAAGTAAGCCAAAATATAAGTGGAAGCAATAGGAAAGGAATAGAAAGGTGGCATTTAGATGTAAAGGGAAGAAATAAAACTTTATTTCAGCCAACCCAAGCCTGAGTGATGAAAATCCCCACATAATTAAAACTAAAACAGTTCAGCAAGTTGCAGGAAATAGCATCAGTACACAAAGGACAATTATGTTCCTATAAACCAACAACCCTGAAACTGTGCTAACAATTCCATTCACAAAAGCATCAAAAAGAATTAAATACTTAATAATAAATGTCTACACTGAAATCCATATAACAGTGTGGAGTGAAATTAAAACCTGTCTAAATAAATGGAGAGGCATTCCATGTTCATGGATCTGAATCTTCAGTAGTGTCAAGATGGCACTTTCTTCCCAAATTGATCTATAAATTAAAATGAGATCTCCATTAAAATCTCAGCAGGGTGGTATAAATTGGCAATCTGTTGCTAAACTACTTATGAAAATGCAAAGGATGAAGAAAAGCCAAAACAATTTCAGAAAAGATTAATGTCAGAAGACTACAGTACCTGACTTCAAACCTTCCGGAAGGTTATAGCAATGAGGCATGTGTGTGTACAATGACAGGAATTTAGATTAGTGAAACAGAACCGGTTTTCTAGTTAGAAATCTCATTCACAGGAGCAAGTGAAGAGCCATCATTCTCACTTAAGGCCAACTGAGTTTTCACAGATATTCCAAAAACGAAGCTTGTTTTCAAGCACTGGTTCCCACATGGGTAAAAATGGCCATTGATCTCCACCTCAAAATAAATCAACAGGTCTATGAATAGGCACTAACACGAGGCTACTTCTAGGAGAAACTAGCGTTTCTTCATTGGGTAAAATGTTCTTAGGTTTAAAAAAAAAGGCTTAATAAAAATGTGATGAATTGGGCTTCATCAAATTTGAAAACTTTTTGACTTAAAATCATCATTAAGGCAATGAAAAGACATGCCACATACTGGAGAAAATACTTGTAAATCATGTGTCTAATAAAAGCCTTGTACCAAGAAAATATAAATAATTCTTACAACTGAGGAAAACAAGCAATTCAATTATGAAACTGACAAAAGTGTTGAACAGACTCCTCAAGCACAAAGATATATGAATAGTAATAAGCATGAAGAAAGGCACTCAATGTCATTAGTCAGTAAGGAACTGCAAAAGGAAGCCACAAGAAGATAACCTTACACCCTCACTACTAGAAAGGCTACAATCAAAACTCCCAACCCTAGTAAGTGTTGGCAAGGACTTAGAGAAAGCAAGCTACTTGTTAGCTGCAGGAGGAAATGTGAACTGTTGCAGTCATTTTGGGAAAACTGTTGGCAGGTTTTATCAAAGTTATAAGTAAATTGGTAGCTGACCCAGGAAGTCTACTCCTAGAACTTCACAAAGGAAATGAAAACATGAATTTTTCATACAGATATGTTTATAGTAGTGTTTCTAATGATAGCTCAAATCTGAAAACTATATACACATGCATATATATATATCAACTATTAAATTAATTTTAAAGATGCTGCATCTTTTCAATAGTACAATATTGTGCAATGAATAGATAGAGTTATGCATGCATGCTAACACACAGATGAAACTTAAAAGCATGATAAGAGAATTTACATGCAAAACCTGCACATTGTATAATTACAATTAAATAAGATTCCTGAAAAAGAAAATTTATAGACAGAAAAGCAGATTAGTGGTTGACTAAATCTGGGATGAGAAATGGCGATTATATAGGCCTGTGGAAATTTTCTGAAGTGATGATCATGTCTCCAAATGGAGTGTGTTGATGGTTACTCAACTATATGAGTTTACTTTTTAAAAAGAAAAAACACTTCATTATACACTTCAAGGAGATAAATGTTAAGGTATATAAATGATGCCTTTGCTAAACCATTAAAAAATGAAAGTGAGCTGAATGAACCCTTCAGTCGATTATCTTGGAGCCATAAACATTCATGTATACCCCATTGTTCTCCCAGTGGGGAGATGGCGCCCTCCCTGATCAAGACTAAACTCATTACCATTTTTCTGTGTCCCACTGATTCCTTGATAGGATTCCTTGTTCTCAAAATTCCCTGCTAGTTAAATCTTTTTCTGACTTACATTAAAGTGATCAATAATAGGTGTGATTGTCTCCCTTCCCACCTCTAAGCAGTTCCAGGTGGACAGCTTTTTCTAGAGAATGGTCAGCCTGCCATTATCAGTAACAGCCTGCATGCAACAGCTCATAGACCTCTCTCAGTCCTTATTTCACAGACCCTGTGTCATAATCCTTCCTTTCTGCTCCCTGCTAGCATTCACCTTGAGTTTCTCTGGCCTCACTGGTACAATCTCTTTAAACAATGTCTCAGATAAACTTGACTGATTTTTGTCCTTAAAAGTTTTAAGTACCTTTCTGTGTCAAATCCTATACTGACTTTATGCCCCTCTTTTGTAAAATGCCTCTCTCTTTTTTTGGCCTGTGTCCCCAACATTAGTTAACAATGTGACCTCTACCCTTGAGCTTTACCTCCATAGGTCAATTACTGTCTAAATCATTAATTACACATTTCATAAACACCACAAATACAGTAATTCCCCACATCAAACTCTAATGTGCATTCTCCACTTCTTTTCAAAGAGCCAGTCAAGCAGGAAGTCTGAGAGCCTTTTGCGGTCCTCTCTCCTGTCCCCACTTCAGACTGTAGAGAAGCCCTAACCCGATACTTGCAGGTGCCTTCTCTGTCTTTCTTCTTGCCCTATGCTTCTGGCTTCAACTTAAGACTGCATCATATTGGTATTCTAACACAGACACTTCAAAGTCCTCCTTTTGAATGAATGAATGAATGAATCAATGAATCACTCAAGCAAAAGATGAAACAGCAAACAGAAACATAGTGTTCTAAGCAAATGTGCTCTCAGTTGAAGAATTATGGACCTCTACTGGTGTCGACCTTTGTGGAAGTCCTTGTCAGTGCTCATTAAAAAGGAAAAATAAAAAAGGAAAGAATGCTTAGCTATGACCTGTGCCTTTTCTCTGTGTGCTTGCACCTTCAGATTTCTGTCTAACCCTGTATATAGAATACTTCATTATTTCAGGTTATGCTTATTAAAAGATTTCAGTAATCTGGAGACGGGATGGGCTTAGGTCCATTTTTGCATTTATGAAAAAAGTGTTGATTAATTGCAGTGGGCATGACAAGACAGCTACTTGACAACATATTGTTAGCCATTAATTAACTTAGCTTTATGTTCTTGAAAGTAATAAAATTGCATTTCTTTTAAAAGGTTTTATAATTAGTCTGAACCACACAGTTTAGCACTTAATTATATACTGTCTTCCATTGTTTTTAATTCCCTTTTCTTCCTTTCTCTCCCACTCCTTTCATTCTGACCTCCTCTCCCACAGCAGTATAGAGGGACCATACCAGTCATTCTTAAAGGATACAAATGAAAAAAAAAAGCTTTCATTCTGCCTTCAGGGAGCTTCTTATGAAAGAAGAAGATGGAATTGGCACATAATTGACTATATTACATGTGTGAAAGTAAGTAACTGCATTGCTGAGTTTGAGATAAATCTATGATATTGAGAGAATCCACAGGAACATTATCACTTCCAAATTGATGGGGGCATATGGGCTTGAGGACAAAGAAAGACACACTCAGAGATGTACAAGGTACATTGATGGGAGATGAGAAAGTACAAAGGCAGAAGCAGGCGAAGTGTGGTATATATTAAAACCACATGGTGTGTACTGGAAATACCATAAGCTCTATAATCATCACTCCACCACTCATAGTAATCTTGGTCAACTTAATAACATGCAGAATTATTGAATTTTAGCCTTCCCATCTTGAAATCATGTGCTATAGTGTCTAATTGATGTTATGGTAACTAACTGGGATATACTCATAAAGCTCAGACACATAGTAGGTATCAAAATGTGAGTCAAAAGTGCTTGCACTCCTTTGTTCCAAGGCAAAATGAGCATGTTAGATGTAAATAGCCTCTCTGGTGAAACCAGACAACAAAGTTTAGCAGCCACTTATCCAATTCAGGGTACTCATTGACTTAGTTGGTGCCTCTGCAGTCAGATGATTTGTGCCCCTTAGCAGAGACACGGGATTCCTTTCTTGTTATGGTAATTATGATCATGTTGTGGTCCAATGTTCAATAGACTAGAGGATTTGGTTCAAGAGGCAGGGTTAATGTTCAGCTGATCTAAATGAAAGAAGACCCCTGGAATAGGATGAAGCAGGGCCAAGGGGTTGTGCAGTCTTTTCTAGTCAGGAGGTGGATGGTGGCAGTGTGTTACAGTCGCTTGAGATTATGTCAGGGTTGTATCTTTAATATTTATCTCCAAATTTTATTTTATAATAAACAGTAAAAGAAATCGCAAGACTTTCTCCCTGGAGCTCTGCAAGCCTTCAGATGATTTCAAATAGAGGATGAAGTACTAAACACCACTTATTTGTACTTCAAGATAAATGTAGGGAGTAGTGCAGCAACAGTTATCATGGGGGTTCCCTGCCTTTCTTTTGTCTTTTTGAATCATATTGTATCATTATAGAATTTGTACTAAGGTTATTTTATTCAAATCCTCAATAACATATTTATGAGACCAATTTTACAGATCAATAATGTAAGACATGGTTTCAGGCTTGCTGAGATTTATGACAAAACACATATCCAAAACACGTAGCACCAGAGAGTCGTATTGTAAGATCTATGAGTACCAGGTGACTTCCTACAATAGACCTAAGATCAAGGAAGCTTAGTGACCATACATGTGGACAAGTCAATGAGATCAGGGGGAGTCTAAGTGTCTTGTTCAAGGGCAAAGACTAATTCTTCCATCATCAATGAACAAACAATTGTTATTTTGGCACTTCTTAAGAGAGATGGCACAAACTTATTCATTAAAAAGTTATCCCATTGTGATAAGCAAACAGGAGAGAAGAAAAATTGTTCCAAAAAGATACTGGCAAGTTCCTCAATTAGGGAAAATGCCAAAGACCTACCCATGGTAAATAGTCAAAACATACAGTAGCTGTGAAGAATATTTCATCTGGGAATTCAGTGAAAGATACATGATTAAGTAGAAATATATTACTTAATATAGTAGCTTAAATGCTGACATAAGACAGGAATGTCCACTGGAGAGAAAAATCACACATGTTGCTCAAGAACAGGATTACACGGGATGAAGGATTCTTCCAGCATGAAGAAAGGCACCAGGGTGCAGAGCATGGTCTAGGGACACTGTGAGGAAGCTCCTACAAGGAACAAGTGAGTCAGGATGCATTGTAGAGAGCAGCCATCATTCCTAGAATCTACTTACATCTACTTACAGGATCGTTCCATCCCAGACACAGGCTCTCTAACCTTGTTTGCTGTTGACATCAATGGAACCAATGGGAACTGGTTGGGGCTGCAGCTGCATCTCATATGAGCTGAGTTTCCAAGATTCGGTTTTATGTTCTCCATGTTATATGGGGGAAAGAAGTTGTTTGTGAAATATTTAGATCCAAATAGATAGTACGTATAAAGAGAACAGTTACAACCAAAAGCTGATTGGAGGAAATGGAACAACCTTGGTGAGAATCAGCATTTGGATTGTCTGAAACTCCTAGAATGAGCTACATTAGCATCCATTGTCTAATCTCTGGCTTTAACATTAGCCCATCCCCTTCCTTCACTCCTGCCATGCAAAAGCAGTCATCTTGGTAATGGCCCATAACTACAGGGGCCACGAGGCCAGCAGTGAACACAGAAGGTTCCCTATACATCAAAACAAGCTTTGTCTTCTCTGTTTTCCTGTTCCTCTGAGAATCCACATCATGATCGCCTCCCAACAAAACTGAAAAGGCAGACACACCGATGACAGATTTTTTTAATCACAAATGTAATAACCCATCATGTTTCATGAAAAAGAAAGAGGGCAACAGGGAGGCAATTTGGTCCAGGAGTTTAATAAAAGCATGCTTCCCTCAGAAGGAAGCTCATAATGCCATCTTCCAAGTGCAGAGTGCTAAACAGAGCTCGGGAAGGCAATGAGCCAGACTTGGAGCTCTAAAGATGTCACTGGGTATGTGTGTTCTGTTCTGGTGGTGGCCTGCTCATGAGGAGAGCAGAGCCACAGGAGACTGAACACAGCAAAGAGGTCCCTCGCCATGTTGCTCTCTGCAGTGATATTTGGTTCTCTTTCTGCCTACAGGCTTTCCCTTAGCCACAAGCCTGCTTTCCATCAGCACATGCGTATGGATGTCACAAACCTCTAAGGGATTTGCTAGTCCAATCCCAAACTGTAACTGTGTTTAAAGACAGCCAGGTATACAATGAGGAGTAGGTCACTGAAAGTTGAGGGAAACTGGGACACTTCCCTGGGTGGTAAGAATTAACTTCCAGGACTCTTGCAGGCACAAGCGGTTTCAGAGAACACACTGTGTGTTTAAAACATGCTTGACAAAGGCAAGCTTCCAATTGAAGCTTTTCCCAACAAAAGACAGGGGGACTTCAGCCAGAGGTAAAGCTTCCAAGCTGACAGGCAGAGGGAGGGCTGGGCAATAAGTCAGTGGGATGCAGAGGGAGTGCAGGATACGTCCCCCACTGCGTTGATTTGGTGTCTGTGAGCCTTTCTTTCAGGATGTGGATATGTGCCTTGATGTCCCGCTGGTGAATTCTCTCCAGTTATAAAACATTTTGTTACCTTCATTCGCTCTTAATTAAAATGAAAAGAAAGCTCCTAGGGTTCCGACAACCGGAAAAAATACAGGAAGAATGAAAAGGAAAGGAAAACAAGAAAGAAAGGGGAGAGCTCTTAGAGTTGTTGGAAAGGAAAGGTTAGAGTTACCTGACTTGGCAAGGAAGAAAGGATTGAAAAAAAAACGAACTTGCCTAAATGGTTTTAATCTTTCTGAGCAGTGTGGATTCTGGGAAATTTCAGGGACACATTGTGTACATTTGTAATGGCAGAAGAAAGACAATGGTTTCTCACTCTCAATATTCACACCTGGCTAGCATCACTGTCCTGCACTCCCTTTGGATTGTTAGATGGCTCACTCTCTTAACAATTATCTAGTAAAGGCCACCATGGAGTCAAGATTACTCACACAGTAGCAGTCAGGATGCTAAGAAAAAAATAAAATCTACAATATTGATAGTTTTAATTTTCTGAGTTCTACCTGAGGTCAGTTTTGATATTAGGTCCTTGACATTTTGGTTTTCACACAGGCTATGCAAGGAGGGATCATGATCTTCAGCATATTGGAGAAAAGCAAAGGCTCTAAAGGACTAAAATTCTTGCAGTAAGTTTACTCAGTACAACCTCTGCCCAAAGGCTGAATATCTTACCTGTCTAAGCCTATGAAGTTTCCACTGTTTTGAGACCTTCCGTTGGAGGCAAAGGACAATTAATCATATTTGGCTTTCTAGTGTCTCTTACTTCATGTATACATTCTTCATAAAGACCCAAGAGAAAGTGTGCATATACTCCCATTGATTTTTTTCTTGGTATTAGTAAGCCTACTTTAAAATTTAAGTTATTTTTCTATTCAATGCTTGCTTTCCTTTTCTCCATATTCTCTGTCTTCTATAAAACAAGCCCTGTCCAGGTTATTCCCATAATCTACTTTGTAGCACCATGTTCAAGCTGGAGACTTTAAAAAATGTTTAGTTCTTTTTTGGGGGAGAGTGCAGGGGAGTGATGGAGAGAAAACTCCAAAGGTAGTTGTCTTCTAGAAGATCCATGTCTCAATACCTAGAACACACAGTGGCCAACAACCATTCTAGTTCCACAGGATCCAATGTTTTCTTCTTGCCTCTGCTGACAATACACAAAAATGGTGCAACAGACATACATTCAGACAAAGAACCCATACAATTAAATGAATCTTTCAAAAACTTTGTGTGTGTGTGTGTGTGTGTGTGTGTGTGTGTGTGTGTGTATGTTTAGGAACACAGGTGTGTGCAGCTGTGCATGTGTGAGCATGGGTGTGGAAGGCAGAGTACAACCTTGGGTGTTACTCATCACGTGCTAACCACCTTTTGTGAGACAGGGTTTCTCAATAGCATGAAGCTTGCCAAGTATGCTAGGCTGGCTGACTAGCGAACTCAGGAATCTACTTGCCTCTGCATACCCAACAGTTGGGCGGAATTATTGACACATTCCACCATATCTGGCATTTTTAACAAGGGTTCTGGGAGATCAAAAACAGGTCTTTATGCTTGCAAGACAAGCACTTACAGACTAAGTCATCTCCCCAGCCCCACACTTAAACATATTTGAGGTAAAAATTCAGATGTCATCAATTCCCACCCTCAGTGCTACTACTATGTCCCAGTGTATGTTTTAGCTCACTTAGGATGAAAATTTAATTCTGCCAGACTCTATATTTGATGACATGCATTATGATTTGTCCTGGATTCATAAAGATCTGTTACACACAAAAATACCCAGGAAGTTTACAAAAACCAATGCAAATCAGGTAGATGATTACCCATTCCCAAAGAACTTTACCCCAGCCATTCTTAAATAGCAAACTTCTCAGAGCCGTTATAATTTGACTTGATTCTTCCCCTGGGGATGCATCTTTTGCATAAATAAAGCAAAGCAGAGAGTAACAAAAGGAGCCCCAGAAATGTCAACCTGAAAACCTACATTGTGAATCTGTTGATGTAGCACTCAGGTATGGACAGGTCTTACATCAAAGGGTGCTTTATACTCTCTGTTTCTCCTAGTGATCCTGTGCTGGTAGTAGGTTGCCAGTAGGATCAAAGTTCCCAAGTAGCCCTGGGATGAATGACCATCTTTCCTTAATTGCTCTTTGCCTGAACTCTTCTGCAGGTTCATCTTCAAAATGGAAGGGGAAAAAAGTAAAAAGAGAACCACAGCTAGGAGCTAGGCTTCGATTGCTGCTCATTCTTTTTGTCTCAGATCCAGGGTAGTCAGAGGGGGATATGCTATGCTGAAACAGATAACTGTCTCCATAGGTTGAAGCAAGGGACCCAGGAGGTACTCTGTGTCTACTTCTTGTGGTGAAGCAGACACAGGCTTCCAGTGTGGTCATAACTCTGAAATGTCCCATGTAGAAATAAAAGACTTAGCCCAGTCCACCAAGGCACATACGTCATTTCTACTTGCCTGTCACTGACTAGATCTAGTCATGCAGCACATCCCCTTCCCCCATATTGGAAGAAGTACAATTCATCCAGGAAATACTATAGATGTAAAGATCCATGTGTAATCAATAAGGGGCAGCAGTAATTGCCACATGGCCTACAGTGGTGCTGCAGCTGTCCATAAGCAGAGAGCAAAAAGCTTTAGACCCTAGAACTCTGGCGAGCACATACCATAGGACTTCTGCTTGACCTAACTTCTATTGGTTCTTCTGTAGGTTCCTAGGTACATCCCTGATTACATTAACCCTTTCCCTTTTGGAAATGACTGCAGAGTTCTCCTCAGTTCATAATTGGTACTGGCCAAACCAGCCTTGTGGGGTGTGGCCTTCATCACTAAGGAGGAGAACTGGACAGAATATACCTTGTTAAAGTTTCCACTCTCAAAGAGATGCTTTTGTCCTGTGATGGCCTTGCCAAAGCATCTTTCATCTATTTCAAAGGGAAGCTGCCTTCTCACCTTCTCTCAACTTTTCTTGTTGTGGGGCTGTTTCCTATTTTAGGTGGATTGAAACATTTCTCTACTGCCTCAATTTCTTCCCTTAGAATTTTTTTACACAGAGCAGAGGACAAGCAGCACACGGAAACCAGGCTGTCTGTTAAGTCAATGGACATCTCTCTCTCCTCAAGTATTCTCACCATTTTGGGTTGAGAGAAGCAGGTGTCAGGTCTCCTTGGGTGAAAGAGTTATTTTCAAGCTGTGGAAAGATTGTGAAGCAGATTTTTGTCAACTCCTACACATCCTAACACTGAGCACCCTTATTATAAAAAATGTCAAGAGGCATCAGCCAAGTGTATGAGGGTACCCAAAAGAAAGGCATGCGCAATCAGAGGAAGCCAAGGGAAGAGGGCTTATTCCTTGTATTACAATATTGGGCACCTGTCTCACCAGTCTCTAGCAATGTTTATGGGTGAGAGTACTATGAAGTAAAATACAGTTATGGAGAAAATCTGCTGTTCTTTCATTTCTTTGGGATGTGTTTTAATGTCGTTTGTGATGCTCTTAGAAATAAGCAGCATTCACCTTAGGAAAACAAGAGTCAGAAAGGTAGCTTGTAAATCTAGGTGTGTTCATAGTGTATGCAAAGGGATTTGCTGCAGGCCCATACACATGAATTAGGAAATAGGAGGACTGAGATCTGACTATCTCTGCCCTCCTTCACAAAGAAGACAGGCAAGGAACACAAAAGGAACACCAACAGCACAGTGAACATGAATATATAAAAGTACAAAAGAGAAACTTCATTGGAATCCCTGGTATGTGTTAGGAATACTATGCACAATTATCCCCATTTAATATACATGGCAAATCCACACTATATCTCCCACATATCCCTTCCTTTCTAAGGTCATTGACAACTCCTCTGCAAGGTAACAGGGTTGCTCTTATCTGCCAGGTTCCATATTAGGCACTGATAGTATTCAGGAAAGGGCTAGGATAGTGACAATAGAAGGAGGAAACTGTCTGCTTAAGGTTTAACAGACACTTCTTGTCCAAGAGAAGATTTGCTCTCAGGTCTTTGGCATTCTCTAAATTCCTGTTATCCACGCACAGCAAAATGTTAGAGTTAAGTAATGGAATTCCACCTGCAGATGTACAGACTCAGAATCTACTGACATAGGGCCTGGAAACAAACAACAGACTCCCTTTCTAGCCCCAATCTAATAACCAACCAAGTGCAAAATATTGCACAGTGTCATCTGCAGCTCTAATAATGTCCCTATGCTAATCCCTACCCATCAACAACACATTTTCACCACAAACTCAGAAGAACAGGTAAGCCTCCTTGTCCTCACTATCTCATTGTCATTCTGAGTAAGAAGGTGAAGCAGTAGTGATTTCTGTGAGTAGGCTTAGGCATCTATCACCCATTGTAAATGTGGCTATTAAAGCTGTCCCAGTTTCAGGCCTTAGACATCTCACCATGCTACGATCTCTCTCTCTCTCTCTCTCTCTCTCTCTCTCTCTCTCTCTCTCTCTCTCTCTCTCTCTCTCTCTGGAATCCTTACACCAAAATTATAAGACCCCTGTTGATCTGTGACAGAGAATACTAATCAAGAGAAACCAGGGAATTAGAACACAGACATGAGATATCAGTGATCAGATGAGGGAATTAGCTAGAGAGGTCTTCCATGGATGAACTGTAGGAACATGCCCATATACAGGGCTTTGAATACATAGGAGAAAATGAAGTTAAAAACACTATTAGCTTTTACTTAATAAAAGAAATACAAGTTTAAAAATATTAAAGGAATGGATTTGAAGATTTACCTGTTTTGGATATACACGCAGTTATTTATATTCATACTAGAATAGAGGAGTTGTGGTATAAAGTAACAGCACAAGCACTCATGGACTATTACCAATATCTATCCCAGTCAACCACTCCCTGTCTCATTTAATACACACACACACACACACACACACACACACACACACACGCACACACACACACACACACACACACACATCTTTTCCTTTCTTCCTTTCCCTCCACTGAATTCTCCTTGGTATAAACATTCTAAATTATTTATATCTAGATTGAAGGCATCTTTTGGTATAACTGGGCTAGGGTAATCAAAATATAATTGTGCTATGGATATGCAAATACATTATGATAATATTTGATTAAGGCAACTTCTAGACCTACAGAATGATACTACAGCAAGCTTTGGGTCATTCAGGGGCAAAAAAAAAGGGGGGGAAGGTTTCAGAAAAAAGGTTACGTGAGGATCATCTTGAGCTGTTAAAGAAACTGGCTGGGTGAGAAATAAATTCCGAACAAGAAGCATCTCTGTGAATGGCTCTGTAAGTGGTAAGGCCAGGAAAAATAAACCTTAGCTCAGGGATTTCTCTGTACAGACTCCAAGGAAGCAATTAAGGTAGGTCTCAGGCCTCTGAGAAGACCCAAACAAGGGTATAGGCATGGTCTGATGTGGAGACAGATTGACTGGCAAAAGCCTTTAGTTCTTAAGTGACCAATGTGATTTAAAACCAGCTCCTCAATGTTATGGTCAGAAGTGTCAGTGGTACCTGGGAACAAACGGTCATGCTTGCATACCTCCCTCACCCCTTAACTCTGTGTGTTCATAGTGTCTGTGTCTCTTTGTGAGTGTGTGTGAAATCCTTAGAACCTTTTAGTTTAGACAGTGCTCTTTTAGTTTAAGACAGAGGATACTAATCTGCATTTGCCGTGGCCCCCAGAAGAGCCTGATGCCCACAAAGTGACAATCTCATGCAGAGCAGCAGGTAGACTCAGGATGAGGTTACAGCAAATGAGGAAATGTTGGCATTACTAGCTTTAGTGTGTTGGGTCCACACAGAGCTGTGGCAGAGTTTTCAGTCATTTGGTAATGCAATTTTCCTTCACCTCTACTCTGCTTTCTCCTCACATCTTCCTCAGGACATCTTCCAGGCCAGAGACTTGATCAGCAGCTTTGGTAGATTAAGCCAGGAGAGGTGGTCAAAGATCCAGTTTCTCTCTAAAAGAATCTTGCCATTGATGAGTTGATGAGGTAACGCTGCTGCAGCCTTGCTACGCACAGGCTCATCCTGTCTAAAATTTACTGCAGCTTCTCCCCGCATTTTCTGTATTTTGCAAGATGAGTTCACTGAAGCACAGAATTTAAGCCCCCATCCAAGATCATGGAGAAGGAGGGAACAGAAGTTGGATTCAAACCCAAGCAATCTGGTGCTATAAGATTTAAATGATGGCCGGGCGTTGGTGGCGCACGCCTTTAATCCCAGCACTCGGGAGGCAGAGGCAGGCGATCTCTGTGAGTTCGAGGCCAGCCTGGTCTACAAGAGCTAGTTCCAGGACAGCCTCCAAAGCCACAGAGAAACCCTGTCTCGAAAAACCAAAAAAAAAAAAAAAAGGATTTAAATGATGGCCAGAGATTCTTGGCGAGAGAGATGATTCAGATGCATGGATAGTAAGAGAAAAAGATAGAAATAACACAAAAGAACAAACTATGTATACTAACATTTGAAAATTTTGCAAACAAAGGCCAGAACCCTCCTCTTTGAGGGATGAATAGAATTTTGCCTTTTAAAAAATCTCTCTGCAGAGTATTAATTGTATTCTTAGAAGGACATGATGCCAAATGGTAGACCTGGATTACTGCTATTAAAAGCCCCTTCTGTCCCCTTCCATCTTGGTCCTATGACATGCTCCTCATGGCTCAATTATCAACACCTTCTGTACCTGAATTCCCATTAAGAGATGATAGCCAGGCATGGGGGAACAAACCTGTAACACCAACACTCAAGAGGCAGCAGCAGGCGAATCCCTGTAAGTTCAAGGCCAGCCTGATCTACAAATTGTGCTCTAGACAAGTCAGGGCTACAAAGAAAGACCATGTCTCAACAGCAGTAATATTTTCAACACATGAAAAATACTAATTTCGATAGATTTTCTACAACAAAGCTGACCTAAAGATCCATAATGGAAGTGTGACCAGTGCTATATCACTTTCCTACCCCAAATCTTCAGTGAACATAAGACAATGCCCTTGACTTCTGAAAACCATCTGGCATTTTCAGACACTGTTCTCACAATGATGGACATCCTCTGTCAGCTCTCCACTGACCCTGCAGGTCTCACTTATTCACCATCTTCTATTGTATGTTGGGGTTTCATGTGGCTATGCATTGATTCTGATATTTTGCCCATCGAGACTCCACCCTTCTGTATATCATCCATTCTTTCAGGTCTAATTTAGACCCATTCCCTTGATTCAGCCCTCTTCACTCGTCCAGGTCTATGTCCTCTGCTTCTGTAATTATTTGTTCTTAATACCATTTAACCACTACTCATGTATGATTTCCTCACTGAATTTTACAGTACTGAACAATTGTGGGTGTGTTCTGTGCAGGTTTGTGTTATGTTACATGTTTTACTAGAAATCAGCTCCTTTATACATATGCCCTATATCTACAATAAAAGATTCAATTCTGAGAAAGTTGACATGGGATGCATGTTTCAGTATCGCTAGCATTGATTCCAGACACCATGTACCTCTTTGCATGCAGGAGATCCTACCCTCATGCTTACCTCACTAACCTAAAGAGGAGCATAAGTGATTCTGCATTTGTCTTTAGAAATCTAAGGTCATTTTCATTTAGTGCAATAGCTCTGTCTCCCAAACTGGCTCACACATTCCTCTTCAGCCTCTTGTCTGGCCAGGATGCTCATGTCTACGCTTCCCCAGCAGATAACCAGGAATGCCACACAGCTCTCAAGCTGCCCTTTGTTTCTGCAACTTTCCTGTGTTGCTTGCTCTGCATGAAATGCAGTCTGCTCATTCTTTAGAAAATTCCAGATAAGATAAAAACCCTTGAAGAAAGTCATTTCATACCTGTACTTCCTACTGGTATTATGCTGCCTTTCCCCCCACAATGTTTAGTAAGCAATTGATTATATTTTTTCTGCCCTATTTGGTTATGAATTCCAAGAGGACAGCAACTGTTTCTTATTTATCTCCATGTCCCCAGGCACCAGCGTGGTACTCAGCACAGAGTCTAAGCTCGGTGCATTGAATGAGAGAATAAACAAATGAATAATGAAATAGAGAGGAGAGACCAAATCAGACTTTTATAAATTTGTGAAGGAACCTATCATTAGCCCAGTGGAGAATGTGATAAAATTATGCCACACAATAGGATATGGAAGCATGTTAATATGAAATATGTGCTTGTACACATTTACCCCAAATGCTTTCCATATTTAAGTCATATCCTCTACAATTCATTTGCAGTACTGAAACCCATTGGGAGAAAGATGGTTTATGGTAAATAAACCGAAGAAACCTCCTCAGGAAGTATAGCATAGAAATCAATAGAGGAAGAATAGCATCAGACATGAAGGCGGTAGCATCTGCAGGGACTGAAAGCCAAAGACAGGATATCCTTCCTGACTTAAGGATTCCCTCCCTCCAGGACTGACAACAGAGCATCAGATCTGTACCTGGTTTTTGAGACAAAGCAATAGACTGCCCAAAAGCCAGAATTTTAAAGAAAAAACACAGTGAAAACAAGTGGGGTTGTCCCAGGATATGCCCATGAAGAGTTGGCTCCACCCTGACACCCCATCTCAGATTGGGTTGATGGTATCTCTGAGGTTAAATGGTCCATAGCACTCACCCATTGGACTCACAGGTGAACGCCTAAAGATGTCCGTGATCTCGGTCTCTTTGATGCCTTAAGAGAATTTGATCAAGCCAGGTGGAAAGTATAAGCTACATGTTAGAAATCGCCAGCATGCAGAATGTGTGTTGAGAGTGGGGGTGGGGGTCATGGACTGAAATCAAGCATGAAAAAGAAAAGGAAATAAAGCTAGAGCCATAGAAAGCCTGTCAAATATCTCCAAACTGCAACAAAAGCATGGGAGAGATAGTTTCTCTTTAATGAATGCTTTGATCAGCCACAGTTGATATAATAATTATATAAAACTAGAACAAGACAGAAATAAGATGTGTTTTTCTCTCGGGTAGCCTGTAACCTTTCCAATTGGTTCATATATTTAGGAAAAGAATGAGGTCCTTCAACACAGAAGAACCTGTGTTGTCCTCTGACTTATATGGGAAATTCTCAGCAAATCCTACACCCCTTTTCCTTCTTGCCCTAGAAAGGTTGCTCTGTTATCCATGTCTTCGAAAGGGAACTAATGGTGATGGAATTTTCATCACCTGCACCTTGCCATTAATTCTTGGTTAATACCACTATTTAATCCAGTCTGTCCACAGGCTGTGTGATTCCTCTCCAACCCAACATTTTTGTTACTTCAACTGACTCCTTACTTTAATCTGCACTTTGTTGGTCATTTCCCAAGCAATAGGATGCCCAGTGCTTCTGGAAGTATTGACTTGGCTAGTCTCCAGAAGAGGAGGAGAAAGCATCATTCTTTTTTAGAGTGATACTCCCACAAGCATGTGCTCTTTAGAAATAGTAGGGGAGAGAGGTGGTTACCATGGCAACAGAGGCAGACACACAAATAGGAGCCACACATTTCTCTCAAGGGAGCACCAGCAGGGACTCCTTCCTCACTTCCATCATCATCAGATTCCCTTTTGAAAGCTTCCTTCCCTGAATGGGAAAAGAGGCCAAAGTGGGGGAAAGACATCCTTGCTCTCAAATTCCAGGTGACAGGTGGTGAGTCTTCCTGAGCCACAGGCTGCTCCTGAGATTGTCAGTAGGGACAGCCTAAATCTGGGTCTGGACAGAAGAGAAGAGAAAACAATGGCTGCTTCTGCAATTATCGTCTGGGGGATTCTCAAGAGTGTTGGTACACATACTTGAGCTATAAGCTGAAGAAACATTGATATAATCCCCTGTAGTACCCATGCTGACTTAGAGCTCAGCAAGGTATAAGGGGAAGAAATCATAGGATGACAAAGCCCACCCACCAATTGATGCCATAGAGCCCTGCATGGGGTCACACTGAATATATGAGGAGAACCACAGGAAGAACAGGGAGAAGGAGAAAAGCAGGACATACATGACTGACTGTGGGCACCTCCTGAAAGAAAATAGGAGTTGTATACCTAGCAGGACACTGAAGTCAGCCTTATGGAGTTTGAAACTGACTCTACCATGATCAGATAAAAATAATAAAATCTTCTTTTTAACTCACGTTTATAGTAATAAAATGCCGACCAGCTGTTTGGCAAAATGCATATAAACAGCTGGTTGATTAAACAGCATTCAGGCTGCAAGGGAGGCTTCAGGAAAAGATGATGGACAGGTTTGTCAGGTTGTCTCAAGCATAACCTTGCCTGGGTGGTGGGACCCAGAGGCCATGGGGATGCCGCAGAACTGGAAGCCTTCCCCTGCCACATGCCGGATGCTGATTTATGGGGACTGGAACAATTTGTCTAAAGCTGTAATTTTAACTACCTCCGTGCTGAGCAGCCAATCAGTGGGCTTGCTGCACGCAGCTTTTACGAGTCCCCATAAAAGCAGCAAAATGAAAACTCAGGGGCCCTTAAAATATACTCCAAGGGTTTCTGCAGTGCAATTGGAGGCTTTTATGACTCCTGTCAGGACTTTTATGACCCCGTAAAACCACGCAGCAGCCTGGCCTGAGATGAAAAGTGGCCCCACTGTCTTAAAGTCTAAATGGTCTGTACATTTACAAGGCCTCCAGGAAAGATGGGGGAACACAGCCAGGGCAGGGGGTTGCCTAGAGTGAAGGCGGGTTGCGGGGCAGAAGAATTGAAAACGGGGAAAGTGAGTGGCTGGAGCAGGGCATGAAGAGGGTGAGCTGCGCATGCGCTCTTCAACCTGTCAGTACCCAGGGCCCCAAATCCTCCTGACATTTGCCACACAGGAGTAAACAGATGGGAGCAGAGCCAGGCAAGAGGCACTGTCTTTGGGAAGAAGAAAACGGAAGCTGCCAGGGATTCTCTTACACTAAGGCACCATTTCAAGGGCAGCATTATGACACCTGTATTACAGGAAGTTTGTGTGGTGGGGGTTAGTCTAGAAACACTGCTCAGAGCACTGGAAGTGTTCTCCAGAGTTCACGGAAAGTAGTTCCACTGGGGTAATAAATCTTCCATGGGACTAGAGCCTGCCCTGTGCCTGAAGACAGAAGACACGCCCTGCCCACCATACTTAGGCAGGAAGTTTTATCACAGACTTCTTTTGTGTCATTGAGACTGTGACCGTGTGATTCTGGACCTCAGAATGCTCCTACCATCCAAGCTAGCTGGACAGGAACAGTGTGCTATGCAAACCCCCAAGAACCTACTGCCCTTCTATGATGCACACAAGCAGATGGTTTGGAGTAACATGGTGTGACCCTTACTATGAAGACGTAAGCTGCTACCCTGGGAAGGGTAAGGGGCTGTGAGGGGCACAGGGAATGGACATCCTAAAGTAGTAACCACTCTGGGACTCAGATACTACCCGACAGAGCCTACAAAGGAACAAAAGGTGATGGAAAGCAAACTTCAGATCTCAGAGAAGATTTTTAAAAAACAGTGTGGATTTGTGTGAAATGCCACAGTAGAGCCAGGTGCTCTACAGGCAAAGCACGGAGACTTATTAAAAGTTCTGAGAAAGGGGTCCACGCCCCTAAAGCATGATTGCCTGTTGGGACTGAGGGTCATCCAGGTCAAGAGAAAAGACAAGAAAGCAAGTGATTCACTTGGATGAGTTACCATGTAGCCTCCTTCTACAGGAGTAGCATCTTCCACCTGAAGAGGCTGTATGTGACAGAGTAAGGAAAGGGCTGGGTCATAGCACAGGCACTGGAGTCTAGATAGAGTGTAACACATAGTCAGAGTCATGTTGACCCTGGGGCTGCAGGACAGACACCAACCCAACAAGTATTCCTCTTCCATCATGCATGCTAGCAGGAGCCTTGAGGGGTGGCAATGCAGGTTGGAAGACGGGGAGGCCCAGCTGTAAATCCCAAGACACCATTATGTACACTGAGCCAGTCTTTAATCTTTGTGAGCCTCTTTCCCTCATCTGTAAAGTGGAGATAAAATATTTGCCTCATGTGGTTGCTCTAAGGATTAAAAGAGATAAGTTGTGTAGGGCCGGATTTGAGCAGCATCTTAGTAGAGAGACAGCAGTTTGTCAGTGCCCACAGAGGGTGCGGGGGCTGCAATCTCAAACAGAGGAAACTACAGTAGTGGCAGACATAAACCAATAATCAAAATTTAGGAACAACCAGGCATCTGCTATCCCTACAGCAAGAGTCACCCGTAAGGATCAAGTGTGTCCATTTTTTTAATTGTACATTGAAAAATTATAGTTGTACATATTTATGGGGTAAAAGGGATATTATAATTTTCACACAATGTGAAATGGCCAGATCAAGCCATTCGACCCAATCTATCACTTCAAACATCTGACATTGTCTATGATAAGAGCACTCAAGGTTCACCCTCCCAGTGGCATTGAAATTTGCAGTGATGCACTGTGGGCTCTGTTTACCCATGCTGTAAGTCTGCATTAGATTTGCTCCTCTGAACTGGGCCCTGTCCACTTCCATTTATTTTTTAAGTTTAAAAATATTATGTGTGTGTGTGTGTGTGTGTGTGTGTGTAGAACCTTAGATGTTGCTACTCAAGTCTGTGTCCCATTTTCATTTTATTTTTTGAAACAGTCTGGAACCCCCAAGTCAGCTAGACTGGCTGACCAGTGGGCCCCAGGGATCCACATGTTCCCCTGCGCTGAGATGACAAAGTGATGTCACTATGCCTGACTTTTATTAATTTGAGTTCAAGAGGACTGAATTCTGGTCTTCAGGCTTCCAAGGCAAGTGCTTTACCCACCAAGCTATCCTCCAGTCCTGTCCCCCTTTCCTATCGTCTCATCAGACCTCTCCAACTTCTGACATCCACATTCTACTCCCTCTCTATGAGTGCATTCACTGGTTTTCTCTCTGTAACTGAGATCATGCAGTACTTGTTTTCCTTTGGCCAAATGGTCTCCATTTCTATTCATACTGTGGCTGAGGACAGGATCTCTTGCTTTTGTAAGGCTGTGTAGTTACCACATTCTCTTTACTCGTCCTTCATCTGATGAGCCTTTGAAGGAATCCATGACTTGGCTATTGAGAATAGTGTTACTGCAAGCATGACCACACAGCCAACACTTAAACATGCTGATTTATGATTTGGAAATTCACACCCAGAAGTGGTATTCTACTTTCAGTTTGATGAGGAACCTTGGTAATGACTTCACTACATATTCCCATCAACACTTCTCTACATGGATATCTCTAAACATCAGTTCACTTACAGGACAAGCATGTCAGAACTATGTTGGAGCAGGTGTGGTGATGCAGCCATAGGGGAGAGTAGAATGCCTTCTTTTTCTTCCTGACTCCTATCTTTACCATCCATTTGCACAACATCCAGAGTCATCTTAAGACACACATTGAATGTGTCATTGTCCTTAAAATTCTACAGGCACTCACTATAGCTCACAAGTCCCCCTTTTCTGGGGCAACCCTCAAAGCTCCGTAGATTGGTGTCTGTCCAGAATTAGTTTAGATCTACTTTAGCCTCTATCCCTCTGCTCCCTTGCTCCCAGATCAAATTCCTGTTTATCAGAATTTTAACAGGGGCAATGCTCATCTCTCCAATTCTGCTGGGCTGACTCCTTCTCATCCACTTGTCATCAGTGTGATCAAAGCCTCCTCTAAAAGGATTCCATGAGTTGGTAGTACCAAGCTAACACCCAGATCTACAAGTCACTTCTTTCAAACATATATTGGATTCTCAATTCATTCACACTAGAGTAGAATGCCAATGACCACAGGAAGCCATAGTCCTAGAATTTGTTCCCTTATCATGAGAATAATACCCAAAGAATAAAATTTGTTAGATTACTAAATGGACCAGTCTAGAATGGAAAGGATTCTGAATATGTAGCATGAGCCATTGAGTGTTTAGTCATACATGCTTACTACAGAGCTAACAGTGATTGAAGCAAGACATTGGCTTAAAGGAAGTAAAAAGAGTGATATGACCAGGCTGTAGGGATCCTCTATGAGACTGTAGATCTGTATTTGAAAGCATGTCTGGTTTCAATCATGCAGGTGAGAAGGGGAAAAGTTATGGATTACCACGGTGGATGTCTAAATGCTAGACAAAATCCATTCAAAAGTAAACTCAACAGAAAACTAGAATAAGACCCCTATGTAGCTTCAAGATGTCTATCCAAATGCTTGGTGGCCAGATGAGTATGTGGGTTTCATGGTAAGAACTCCCAGTGTGAATGTGGACATAGAATCCAATATGGGGTTCTTAAATATAAAATCTGTGAGAGTGACATATACAGAAGGAAGTACCCAACAGGCAGCTGAGAAACATATCTTATATCCAGAAAAGGCTAGAAACATAATTTGATGAGTTAGAGGCACCACACTGAAATCATTGAAATGGGATAAACAGTCACTGACTGGTGTTTGTATAAGAGCCAGATGAGGCTAGTAGGCTCACACTCAAACTCTAAAAATTGGGAGCAGTTTGAAAAACAATAGGGACCTAGGGACCAGAAGTTGGTTTCCTTAACAGACTCCTGTCACACACAGCTGACATTAGATGTCCCCTGTCATTAGGTATTTTCTGATGATTCAACTCATTTTGCAGCAATGTATATCAACCACTTATTAGGTTAGATGGTTAGATATCATGTCTGTGGGATTCTCTCCAACTTTGTTTCACTTCTGTAGCAGAGTATTACTTTCTCCTCCCAGAATTCTATATCAGCCTCCTTTACCTAGTAGAAGCATGTTCCAAGTGGGTCCCTCTGACTTCAGGTTGTAGTAAACCCCACAAATGATATGTCTTTACTTACATATACACATACCAATGGTAAGCTTTAGCTCTTAAGTTAATCACAAGAGATTATTGGTAATAGTTAATAATGAGCTAGAAACATGATAACAATACAGTCCTTGTCTGACCACGAAATTTTGAGCTTGTACAAATCATGTGTGTCAGAATTCACTAACTGTTTCCTTGGCCAATGCAGGATGAAGTTTATCACCAAGCTCAGATGGATATGAATGATAATTAAGAATAAACCTCTTGCCCTCGAGGTCACTACTGACTTCTAACTAACCAAGTCCAGTGGATGGAATTGACACTGACATTTCATACTACCGACTAACACTGACTCCTTTACTCTTCCTAACCTTTGGGGACAGAACCTTCTTTTGTTAATGGTGTTGATGATGTCTTTCTTTATTACCTGCTCTTTCTCTTCCCTTTCATTTTTCATGTCTCCAAAATCCATAGATTGTTATTGTCTCAATTGTATGTACCATAGGAAATGTGTGTGTGAGAGAGTGAACACACACACACACACACACACACACACACGAACATCTTTATATATCAGTTGCAAACAATTATTATAAAAGTGTTAGCATTAGCTCAGGACTTCCATATATACAACTTCTTGGATTTGCACAATTGGAGGCCCTGTAGGCATTTCAAAAACATGATGTCAAAAAATTCAGCTCATCATCTCCTTCCACAAAGCCTTGTTCTCCTCTACCAGCTAATTACCTCATTATCGGAGCCAAAGATACGGAAGCTGTTCCAGGTGCTTTGCTTGTCCCCCACTGCAACAGACAACAAACTGTGTGCTCTAACTTCTAATTACTGCTGCTCTTTATTTGTATTGCTCAAGTCTCAAAATGCAGTTTGATCCCTCCTGAAGGGATGTTGTAGACTCCTGGAAGTCATTCCACTCAATGGCTCTCATTTCCATACTCTATCCCAGTGGGCACAGCAGCCCACATATCTAGCCTATACCATTTCCTCTTCACACTTGAGGGACCCGGTTTTTAAGACAGAAATTCAACTCTATACAATGTTTTCCCACATAAGTAAGTGCAAGCTACTTTAAAAATCAGGTTCCCAGATGCTATCCCACATCAACTTAAGAGAATACTTGGTGGGCCAACTCCAGAAACATGGTGGGTATGTTTCCCAACTTCTAGAAGTTCTGATGACACGTGTGTAGCTTTCAATGGAGTCATATTTATAATAGGTGTTTCCTGTAAAAGTCTCATCTCTTCTCTGGGAATTCCTAGTGCAAACACTTCTCTTTGGTCTCCTGTCCCCAGAAGGACTCATGCCGCACACCTCATTGCTGGCCATTGTTCAAGTAGCCCATGTGTAGGAATCCAGACCTGAGATACACAAACATAGCTCCTTTGATAGAGACTTCATAAGGGAAACAAAAGAACTGTCTTTCCAGATTGCCACATGGCTCTTGTCTACTGTATTCTACTTTGTGCACTGGAAAGGTCGAGTTAGTTCATCTGCATACTGAGAAGAACAGAAGCCCTAAAAGGAACAAGGAAACCAAATCTCTGGTGCTATCTTTGTCCTTGGTACCAGTCTATCACTCTTTTTATTTGTTTGTTTTTCAGTTCTGGGACTGAGTCCAGTGCTGCACGCATGATGGGCAGACACTCTGTCACAGTGCTAGATTGCTAGCCCCAGACTGTGCTTGAAGCCAAGCGGTAGCCCCAAATTTGCAGTCCAGGAAATCATTACATGTTTTAAAGGAAGTTACATTCTTGCCTGAGATATGTTGAAAGGTTTGCACACAGGCATCCAAAATTAAGGGGATTAATAAGCAGATATAAACACCCAGTGAATGCCGCCACTCTAACTTTTCTACTGCTGTCTGCAACATTTTTCTCCTAACATGCTTCCACTGTACTTCACTGTTTACACTGCCCACTTGCCCCTGATCCCTGTTGTTTCTTGCCCATCTTTATAGACGTTAGCTGGTACAGTTTCTTCTTTGTGTTAGCTTCCTCATCACTGAAGATCCATTTCAAATTCCACTTCCCTTGAACCCCTCTCCAGGCCTTTAGAGTAGAAGTGTATTCTCCTGGGTCTTTTCTTTTTCTTTTTCCTTCTTGAAACATGGTTACTCTGTGTAGTTTTAGAGCCTGTCCTGGTACTCACTCTGTAGTCCAAGCTAATCACTGCCACCCAAATGCTGGGATTAAAGGTGTGCACCATCACTGCTCAGTTTCCCCTGTGTCTTAAAGAAGCTTGCATTGAGAAGTGGTGTGGCTTTTGTTGGATGCTTTTGGTATTCCCCCCTGAACCTCAAGATGTAGGGTAAACACGGAATGGCCTCATCAATGCTTGTGAGATGAATGACTATACTAATCAAGCAATTAATCAATCACCTGTTAATTACTAATTAATCAGAAGCTGTAAGACAAAGCAAATGACAGAAAGCTGACTGCCTAGGGCTGACGATGACTCAGCCTCTGACTTGCAAAGAGAAGCCACTTGTGATGGGACTGCTGCTGTCGCTGCACAGTGCAGCAGGTGGATGCTTGTTATGCTTCTTTTCCTCTTTTCCCAATACAAAGAGAAGAAAGAAGGTCATGTGGGGAAGCCTCTTATCAACCCGGCTGAAAGAGAGTCTGCTAAATATTGCTTGACATATCTCCTCAGCGGGAGATCCTCAGAGCTGGGAAGGTGCTGCGTCTTCCTTACGAGTGCACACTACTATTGCTAAATGTACAGCAAACATCAAGCAAGCAGGATGAGTCATCCGGCCCACTTAGTGTGTAGTATTGCCTTTGAGTCAATGTTCTTATCCAGATTATAGAGTATGTACATCACAGTTACAGGGCAATCTATCAGGTAACTGGGTTCACAGCCCACTCGATCACTTACTGATTAAGATTCAAATTGAGATAGTCTTTCCCCCCCCACCCCCATCTCTCTCTTTCTCTTCAGTAGAGCAAGAATGTGGAAAATAGTTTATAAGCTCAGTCCCTGGCTCACAGGAGATGAAAATGTGATCCTTTGCTAGCTCAGACAAAATCCTCCATGCTACATTAGGCTTGATAGCAAATTTTGTACTTGCAGGTTTTTTATCAAAACTATATCTGAAATCTTAATAATGCAAGAAGGTAGATAAAGTCTTGCCTCTGTTCAGGTTTACATCAACAGAAACAGAACTAATTCATGATTCAGAACTCAGCAGTTTTGGCAGGATCTACAGCAGCATTCAGAAAGTCCAGAAGAGGATGGAAGGAACCTGTGCACATGTACACAAAAATGCACAAACATGCACATGAAAGCACACGAATGTACACACACACATATTCATGAGTGAAAAGGTAAATCTTAATGCTAAAATTAAATATTGTATTTGTGAACAGCAAGAAGTGCCTTGAATTTTCAATATCAGCCATCTTAAAGAGCATAAAGCAGGGACTGGAAAGATGGCTTAGTTGGTAAAGTGCTTTGCCTTGCAGCACAGGGATGCATATTTGGTTACGAATACCCATGTTTAAAAAAGGAAAAGCTGTTTATGATAGCGTATACCTATAACTCCATGTGAAAGCAGTCACAGGAGGATCCCCAGGGCTTGCTGGCAAGATAGTCTAGATGAATTCATGAGCTCCAGAATCAGTGAGAAACCCTGTCTCAAAAAAAATTTCAAGCAAAGCTTGAAATACATGTCAGTGGAAGAAAATCTTCCTAGTATGCATGGAACCCTAGGTTCAAAATCCCAGGATCCCAAAATAAAGCAAAACAAAACAATGTGGGTAGCTGATAAGGAAGACACCTAACAACACTCTGATCTCTACCTACACATCAGCACACACATGCAAAATGACTTAAAAACACAGGTGCAAACCCACTTAAGTACGCATCTGCACACACATGCAAAATCACTTAAAGACACAGGTGCAAACCCACTTAAGTACGCATCTGCAGACCCATTTATTCACACACAGACACAATAAACACACACACACACAAATGTTCACATACACACAAAAGATATAAACTATATAAACAAAAATATGAAACTAGAGCCTTCTGTTATCCATGCAGTTTTCTGGCCTCTTACAGACACGTGTACTATAGGATAAGGAGACTACCAGATTTATATGTAAGGTAAAAAGAAAGATTTACCCTTCTGTTCAAATCTACAATTTTATTTTCACTCGCTATGAGACTTGAAATTAAAAAAATTATTTTAGATTTATGTTTTCTTGCTTTCAAAATGCAATGAATAAAATCCATTCTGTTAAACTTACTGGTTGCTTTTGAGGATCAGAATCAATAAGATTGATTCCTCTACCCCAGCTGCCAGTATTCTAGCTACACATAATAACACTATGGGGTGTGCTGTTTTGTTGTTCCAAATATTTTCGACTTCTCTTCAGGAAAGGATTATAGTATTTGGTGCATTGACATCAGTTTTGGACATCTGACTTGTTGTGGCCAACACAAAAAGGAGTAGAAATCTCACCTGCTACTGCAAAATGAAAGGGTTTGGAGCAGTCATGGGGGGGGACTTCTTTTCTCTCTGGGACAAGACTCCATGTCTTAACTCTAACCCACCCCTTCAAGCTGTAGCCCAGAAATTAAATCAATTGAAGTTTGTATGTATGTATATATATGTGTATATATATGTGTGTGTATATATATATACATGAACACGCATGAAACAAATCCATATCTATTGTCAGCCACTAGGATATTGAAATCAGTTGCTATTGCAGAAAATTGTAGGCAAAGCTGACTGATACACATGAGAAACTGTCAACCAACTTCAATTTTCACTTAAGTATCCCTCAAGAATAACTGGGTCAGTTTCCTTGGAAAATACAACCACCCCCAAAATAGTTGCTGGACTCTTAACATAATAGGCATTTTCTCATCGTGCTTGTTAAATAAATAATTATTTTAAGCCACTTATGACCATCTTTATGATATCATAATGTAATCTGATTGTAGCATGAAGAAGACAAATAATTTGAAATAATTTGGTAAGTTCAAATCAGTAAGTAAAATGCTTTGAAGTTTTCAAGAAAATTAATGGCATGCATATAAAAAGTCTTTCACAAAATAAATGTATATTAGTTGGTACCAATTTACCCAATTAGTATAATTTTGTGAAGTTGTCTTTTTGGGTAAGATAGTAAGCTAAGGATTGTCTGAACATATAACAGCTAGAAGTCCTTATTATTTGAAAACGGAACCATCAGTGGTGTGTTCAGAAGCAACATATCTCAATGCTTGATTATAGCACCCTTAACTTTTCTGTGTCAAGGTTTTTTTAGATTTTTATTGTTTATGTATACATGTATGTTTGTGCATGAGTATGTACTCCTGTGTGCAGGCACCAGTAGAGGCCAGAATAGGGAGTCAGATACCCTGAAACTGCAATTGTAAGTGGTTGTGAGCTACCAGGCATGGGTGATAGAAATTGAACTAGGTTGACTGAAAGAGCAACATGCCCTCTTTGTTTCTTTTATTTCCTTTTGTTGTTGTTGTTGTTATTTTGCTTTTCAACACAGTGTTTATCTGTGCAGCGCTGGCTATCCTGGAACTCATGCTGTATACCAGGATGGTCTCGAACTCTCTGAGCTCCACCTGCCTGTGCCTCCCGAGTCCTGGGATTAAAGGTATGTACCACCACCACCTGGCAACAGCAAGCACTTTTCATCAGAAAACAATTAAATCAATATTTTCCCAAAATGCAGATGGTTCCAGACCCATTAGAGCTATATGTATATATATATATAGACCCAGGTAGATGATGTCACTTTTCTACTTTTCTAAGCTGATAAGGCTTAGTTTGTTTTCCAAATCTAGAAATAACAAGTCTATTACTATAAAGCTTAACATAAACAAATGGAATAGAAATGTTTGGAGTATTATATTTTCATTATTTATGCCATATTCATATGGGGGACTCCTCTGATTAGATGCCTTCTTGTCACAGACCCTTATTTTTTAAAATTTCAGCAGCCTTTCTTGCTCTGCCAACAATCAATCCATCAGGCCCAGAAAACTGTCAAAATGATGGCACTGTCTATGCAGCCACACATATCAATTTCTCTAGAGAACTCCTGGTTTAACTAAATGTGGCAATGTTCATTTCCTTCACTTGGAGAAAGTCCTCATCTCAGCCAAAAGAGGCAATGACAAAGCGCATAAGCCTACCCCACCATGTCTAGAGCAGCCATTCACATGGAATGGTGTACAGACAATCCTCCACTGCCAATCAGTGTGCTAGCAGGCCACCAAGAATTCCATCACTTTTACTTACAAATCCAATTTCAAGTTGGAGAGAATCTAACGTGGCATCACCGAGTTACCTTGCTATAGTCAAGAGAAGAACACCGTTCCCTGGGGATTGTTTGTAAAGTAGAATAGCCCCAGGCAAAGAGTAAGTTAGAAAAATCAGTCCACAGAAAGGCTAAAAAATATTAGACAAAAACTTCAGTGAAGTACAAATGTTGTGCAATGACTAGTTTTGTACCCCCAAAAGTCATATATTGAAACCAGTTACCAATGTGCCAGTATCAGAAAATGTGCTTGGAGGGTTAGAGTGTGGGGATTAGGTTCAGAATGCAGAACTTTCATCAGTAGGATTAGTATCCACATTTAAGGTGCCCCCAGAAAACTTTCTACTATGTACAGACACAAGAAACCCCTCTATGGAAAAGTAGGTAATTAACCAGACTCCAAATTATTGAAGGCTTTGAACATAAGTTCCCAGGCCTCCGTATATTCAGACATAATTGTTTCCTACTTACACAGTCTAGTCTATAGTATTCTGTTACAGCAGTCTCTATGGATTAAGATGACAAGCTTGTCCTCAGGAGCAGACATCGATGTGAGTCACCTCTGTTTCCAGTGTGTATCCCACTCATGCTTCCTCAGAAAAATGACTAATCGTCAACTAAGTGACTGGCCAAGTGAACAGCACAACATATTGGAACACAGTGATTTGCCTTCTGCAGCTCCATGTAAAACCAAGCAACTGAATCATTTGACAGAAGGCTAAATGATAGGAGTATAGTTTCTTGAGAGGGCAAACATCTTAATAGCAGTAAAATTTCCTTCTGTTTGTAGCCACCATGCAAGGCCTCCCTGACACACTTCTCCCATCAAGCTATTATGTGTCTTCTCTCCATCTCTGGGTCTCCAGGAACTTTCCACACCATGTCAAGAGCAAAGACTTCCAAAGCCTGCTCCACAACCTGTTTGTTTTGTTGTGAAGACAATACAATGGGAGAAATTCACATTAAAATAAAGGATAGGATGTGATAGAGTAGATAAAATACTAATTTTACGAATAGTAAACATTGCAGTCTGCATGTACAGGTGGCTTGCATGCACAGATGTACATGTATATATGCTTGTCTGTCCTGTTAAAATTAAAACATGGTTATTTATATGAGTAGCTATAAAATATTTGAAAATCATTAGTATAGATTTAAAAAAATAAAGGTAGGTGGACCTGATGAATACATGTCTCCCACTTGTTAGCTATTCAACTTTGAACAGATGACTCTACCATTTAGAGTATTGGATTTTTAAATATGTAAAGTCAAATTATATGGGTTAAAATTTCAATGAAATAATGTAATGATAATGTTTATTTAGAATTTGAAAATTTTAAAGATTTATTTATTTATTTGATGTGTATGAGTGCTCTGAGTGCATATACAACTTTATGTGAGAAACAGGCACCAGATCTAATTATAGATGGTTATAAGCCACCATGTGGTTGCTTGGAATTGAACTCAGAACCTCTGGAAGAGCAACCAGTGCTCTGAACCACTCAGCCATCTCTCCAGCCCCCTAGAATTAGAAATTTTTACAAAAATATTTCTTCCTTCCCCTTTATCTTCTTAGTTAACATAGTGATATTTTAGAATAATATAACCTTCCCTACCTCCTAATTATATTTGAATCCATCAGATTTCCCCTACTAGAAATTATATTCCTTAAGAACAAGGAAGAAAAATCAGCAACTTGCTCACTGAATGTTTATTGGAACCCGTTGTAGCCAGTGGGACTAAATCTCTAAACAGTAGCCATGAGTAAACCCGGACCTCATCAAGCTTACATTCCGGATGAGGAGGGCCAATAAAAGCAAATGAACCAGGGCCAAGAGCTGAAGTGCTTAGGAAGATGTTAACGTAAGGAGGTGTGAGACAAAGTGCTATGTGGAGAGAGCTGAGACTTTTGCAGGAAGCTTAGAGGTGTCCCTGTGGTATAGTTATAAACAAATGTGCCCCACGCATTTGGTGGCATGATAAATAAGTGCTTAATAAGTTATGTAAAATGAGCGGGGGCAAACAAGTAGCCTTTATAATTAAATGCTGAAATGGAATAAAATATGCCCTTTTAATCCTTTCAGTTTCTGCATAGTGACTGAAAATCTTGAGACAGAGGACAGGGAGGGGCATCTAGCTTTTGTGGAAGGCATACTTTAAATAGGGCTTGTTGAAATAGAATGTAAAATCCAGAGGAGCCAATGACTATCATTCAGTCTCTACATTGATGTTTCATGTTAATTGCCAGTACAGACATGTCCCTGGAGTCTGCATCTTTAGTGGTCAGAGGACCTGTCAAGGTTGATGTTTCAACTTTGAAACAGGTTCCAATAGGCCAGATGGGTTTCTTTGGAAAAACAGTGGAGGCTCCCTAAGAGATATTTTCAATTCAAAAAATTCAAATAAAAAAGCAGACCCACAGAGATACATCGTAGCTTAATCCAGAACAGGGTGAGATTTCAAAGGTCTCCAGTTCAAAGGGCTGTGAATACTGATGTCATTTATTCTGAGTTTACTAAGTACATATTGTATACTCTGGGGCTATCTAGATTGAAGAGGGAAAGGGGATAATGAGCATTTATCAGATGCACAGGCCTTTTCTATTTTTGGTGATGTTGAATCCCAACAAATCCATTCTAAGTTGAAAGCATCACAATTGAAATGAGTTTCATATATCAAACCTATCAAATGCTACCATCACTTACTGTGGCCTGTGTTGTGTGTTCCCAATAGTACAGCAACATGTAGGTGGTCAAAATGATTTAATATAAACCCCATTACTCAAAATGTGCTGAGTGTTATGTAACTTATTAAATACTGTATTGAAAAATAAAATAATATAGTTGTACAGTAAAGTTTTATAGTGTTACAAAGTATGAAACCCTTGAGTGGATCTATCATAAATCAAGAACTATATTCTTGTCCTAATGGCATCTTGGGGGAACCACTCCAATTCCAAGACAACATTAGTGGGAGGTATGTATAAAAATGACCACTCACTATTCACTAACACTCATTTTTTTAGGTACCATACTGCCATTGTCCAAATCATCTTGCCATTACATGTCACTTGATAAGAATTCTGCCCAATGAAATGAGTGTCAATGTCACCTATATAAATTCATAAGCCTAACCTTTCAATGACTCCTTCATCTACTGTTTGACACTTTCTGATTCCCTTGCAAGATGCTGCTCCTGAGAATCATAGACCGTCCTGCAGATTCCATCTCTAGATGATCCCTAAGGCAGAGGTAGGCATCATTGGTAATCATAGTACATCAGTGAAGTGACATAGGTGACTTGCGGGTATCTAGTGCTCACCACAAAGATTTGGTGATTTATTTCTTATGCAAACTACTGTTTCTCTGACTTTTAATTAGTGTCATGAATAGGGGACTGGTATGATTAAACCAAAAATACGTTGCCTGGCAGTGACTAAAATTGATTAAAAAGATGGAGATCCCTACTATAAAAAGTCAAATTATTTGGTAAAATGTCACTACAAATCAAAGTAGGCAAGTGTCCACTGAACATGAGTAAAAATGGAGAGGCACAATCACTGACTATTCCTCTGTTTACACTACCTGTTTCAAGAAATACATGAGCTCAAAGAACATGTTTTACTTTCCAAGGAAATGAAGTAGAAAATAAATCCTGCAATGTGAGGTCTCCCAGAATTGGAAAAGTTGGCTGAGCCAAGGCCTCGCCCATCATAAAAACGGCATACAACATCTCTAAGCAGAAAGCACCACTAATAACTCTCAGTTGGACAAAAGGCTCACCTTTGGGAAAGTTACTTTCCTTGCCAGGGCTTTTCCTTGAAATGACCTCAATGTTGATACACTGAGTGTTGTGAGAGTGTAGAAAGGAAGGAACAAGTAGGCCTCAAAGCTAATCTACTCTCTTCAGTGTTTGACTCATGGCAAACGATGCTTATGCAGTGCTCAAAAGACTTGTAGCCAAAGAAATCATGACTTTACTTTCAAAGAGACAACTTTGAATCGAAGGCCACACACTCTAACTTGAAAAAGCAGACAATGGTTTGCATAACTTATTCAGCTCCAAGTGGAATTTGATCACCAACAACCGTACCAGATGTATCCATTGAAGATGCTGAACTGAGAACTTTGCAATGATGAAGCTATTCAGCCATGAAGTGTATGAGACCAGAACTCTTTACTGGAGACTTTTTCCAACTGACAGGGCAAATATATCATCATCAACAGAAACTAATAACCTTCCAGCTCTCTTCTTTTCCTAATTAAATGTTTATGATGATAAGCATATACTGTGGAATATTATTTTAACTAGGCAAAGATGTGTTACATTTGTTTATGCTGCATTTGTTTAATTATGTAAAGATGCGTTGCGTTTGTTTAACTTTGCCTGCATAGGGTATCTGATTGGTCTACTAAAAAGCTGAACAGCCAATAGCTAGGCAAAGGAGGGATATATAACACTAGAGGCAGAGAGGATATATAGGAGAAGGAATCTAGACTTGAGAGAGATGAGAGAAGGAGGAGGAGAGAATGAGGAAGATACCCAGGGTCAGAAGTCAGGTGGGGTCAGATTCATACATGAGAAGAAACAATAGTAAGATATATGTAAGGAAAGAAAAGAAAAAGTCCCAAGGCAAAAGGTGAATAAAGAGAAACAGGCTAATTTAAAAGAGCTTGTCAGAAATGAGGCTAAGATAGAACAAGCATTTGTAACCAGTAAGAAGTCTCCATGACATGATTTGGGAGCCAGTTGATGACCCCCCAAAAAAGCCTCATAGAAGCATACAATTCCATCCTACTTTAAAATACAAGGAAAGAAGAAAAGGGCAGTTACATGTCACTTTTCCATGAGAAGTCACAGCTAGTCATGAAGAATAAGGTAATCTTGTGCTTGGAACAGGAAGCAATAGTCAGAATGGACTTTCAGTTTTCCAACTTGGAGCTAATTTAGTGGTTTACACATGTGAAGAAGGGTACAAAGGCGTACTTATCTACAAGTACCAAACAGATGCCAAAATCAACCCCTAATGTCTTCATGTCGTTAGATTATGTTCCTTTCCCAGGCAGTGCATCAGGTCAATAGAGTAAATATACTTTGACCAAAAGCTTATGAAATATCGTCTAATATTTTGATTCTTAAAATTCTTCCATGTATGCTCTCTTATCATCTTTCCTCTTCTCCTGGCTCCAGGATAATTCTCAGAAACCAATAGAAGACAACTGTGTAAGACGGCAATGGGAAAACATTTCTCAGTCTGGATTAACATGTGATTGTGTGGAAGGCAAAGACAACCACAGCTTTTGCATTGATGATCAAGACATGAGAATGTCCTTTTAGAAGAGCTTTTGTCTTTTAGAAAATACAATAATATGTGTGCCTTAATTTTAACTTAGCTATCCCGAATGGCTTTACACAAATAAGGGTGGTGTTTAGCCTATGCCCCACAATCTTCACATCCCATTGTTCTACACTATCATCCATCATCAAAAAGCAAAACCACTGTGTCAAGATAAATTAACCAATCTTTCCCATCTTTAGATATTGGACACAGATTTCTTTTCAGGTAGTATGGTTGAAAATGTGTTTATCAATAGCGAAAGAAACAATCTCTACTTAGTAAGGAAAATCCAAACTTGAGTGTGCCCTTCAAGCTGATGAAAAGCCACCCTCTTCCCCACCTGCTAATTCTAGAGGGGATCTTTAGGTAAATGAAAAATCATAAGCCATTTGATCCTTGAAGTTTTTCTGCAGAAAGGCAAGACTTGGGTCCTGTCTTTGTGTTAAATCTTGCCTTGATTAAATCCGTTCTTTCTTTTAGTGAGTTTCCAAAGTGCTGAGTTACTAACAAGAAAAGATTTTAATAAGGTCCTAGATTTTAAAGCCATAGGCAACACAGCCTGGGCCCTTTATGCTGTGTAATGAATAAAAGAACTCAAATCACTGCTTTTGAAAACCATCTATCTAAGAATTATAATAATCCCCTTTTTATTCCACCCTCCTTTTCTTTCACTTTATATGTTCCCAATGTCACTTGCTCCAAGGGGCATGTATTAGAGGAATAGAAACCCTGCTTTTCACAGGAGATGGCCCTGGCTGGAAGGCATCCCTCTCCTGAGCTACTCTTGTAACTGGAGAGCCTGTCAGTGAGTGATCAGTTACCCTAGCCCATCCTCTTCCCCTCCAGCACCACCACTGTAACTCCCTTCCATTGTCTGGCTTCTCTTATCCTAGCTTTCCCCCTTTATACTCTTCATATTCTCTTGCTCTGTGATTTCTCTTCATCATAATAACAAGGAAACAACATGCCATGGAGGAACAGATTACTCTCCAATCAGAACAAGTTCCAGTGTACAGAACAAACAGAAAGACGTCACCCCACTCTGGCTTGGTGACAGCATTCACTGTCTCAAAAGTTTCATCAGTCAGTATGTTTGTCATAGATTTCTCTTCCCCTTAGGTTGATGGGGATTCTAGTGCATAATTTCTCACTGAGGAATGGATTTTGTTTTGTTTTTCTTCTTTTTTCTTTCCGAGGCCCTGAAAACATACAGGGTCATCTGAATTAAAGTAGGCCAGTTTTCAAATCCTATTCTAGCCCTAAAACTTTGGAGAGCCCAACTAGGAAGAAATGTACAAGATGATATAGCTCCCCTCTGATCCTCTCTTTCCCCCAACACAGAACAGAGGTGCTTGGGAAAACAAAACAAGCAGATATTTCCATGAAACTGCTTTATTTTGAGTGTGAAACAGCTTCCTGCCGATGAGTCACCGCCTCAGCCAAGGCAGAAGTACCTGCAAGGCCATCAAGACCACTCCACTCAGCAACTGGAGTGAGAGAGAAAGAGGTGACTGCAGGGAACATTGTTGTGCGGTCACACACTGAACCAGACAGCCCGGAAGACACACCGAGCCACACTAGAGGCTGTTAGATGGTAAAAGTATTGCCTACGTAAGACACAGGCAAGCACATGATGGCAGAAATCTAATTCTTCCTTCTCCCATTCCCACCAGGCAGCCTTACCAAATTCTCAGTGAAAAAGAAACAGAATGTTAGGAAGTCACTCAAGTCGTTCAGTGTTTGCCCTTCTTTTGAGTGGGGAGATTGACAGGATCTCACTATGTATAGGCTTGGCTGTCCTAGAGTTCACAATGTAGACCAGACTAGCTTCAAACTCACAGAGCTCCTTCTTCCTGCTTCTTCCTGCCTCTGCCTCCTGAAATGGAAGACATGCATCACTACATCTGGCTGATCCATCTCACTCTTGAGGTTTAATCCATGCCAAATTTCTTGTCACTTCTCTTTATCAAAACATATAAATCCCAGGAAGGATTAATAAAGTTGTTCAAGGATTAGGTTATCTAATTATAACACACATAGAACACACACCCCAGTTCCAGAACTACTACATCTATTTGAAGTATTAACTTGAAGGAATGGCTGTGTACAGGACACCTATAATAAATGATGGGAATCTGGTATGAACACATAGACATGCATAGTCTATTTACAATTATGTCCGACTAATCTTTGTTCCCACTTGTCTTCACGGCTTGCTCTCTTTTCTGCCAAATAGGTTCATTTTGGATTTTCCTTGTCTATCTTCTTTCCTACCAGCAGACAGACTGTCTCAAGAACCTCTTCAAGCCAGGCAGTGGTGGCATGCCTTTAATCATAACATTCAGAAGGCAGAGGCAGTTGGATCTCTGTGAGCTCAAGGTCAGTCTTGTCTACTGATCTAGTTCCAGGGTAGCCAAGGCTACACAAAGAAACCCTCTCTTGAGCAACAACAACAACAAAAGAACCACTTCAAACCCCTTCCCATTAATACTCCCAGATCACAGAAAGCTGTTTCATAACACTACTTAAACTCAATAGGTGCTTGCAAAATAAATATATTAATTAATGAGGTAGCTTCTCATAGTTTTTTGAAAGGGTGCTGAAACCTCAGTCCATTTCTACAGACAACATTGAAAATTGTAGTAGTTATCTATTGTCTTTTAAATTTTGCTTTTTAACCACATAATTAAATCATCACAAAACAATTTGAGGGAGTTACACCAGAAGAGATAATTCAATTTGGTTTTCTCTCTTGGATATTTTTCATTTTCAATTCAGGGTTTGCCAAATAGATCTTGGTAATATCTAGCAGGACCAATGCAATAATAACATCTAGCATGAGTGCACTTGCCTATAAAATTCAACATCTTTGAGCCTCTTTGGAGATAATAAATCAGTCTTATTCTGGATATGCTATATATGAGTTTACTGCAAGCTTACCTACTTTTTGAGGTCTGACCATCAATCTAAGAAAATGATCAATTCCCATTTCAGAGATGTATGAAGAGAAGCAAATAAAACACAAATATTTTAAAATATTTGGACTTTTCTTTTGACATCCATTGCTTATGATTTATGCTCTTCCTGAGTTATTTTTAAAATGTAATGCATGTGATTTCAAATTATCAAATGCCATGGTTAATCTTAATTGTCAGCTTGGTTGGACTGAGAAATGCCTGAGATTTAAGTGAAGTACACTGTTGAGCTTTTTTCCCCGTGAGGGTGCTTCTAGTGATGGTCACATGATGAGGGCTCTGCAGTTCTGGGATGTTTAACTTATTGATAGATTCATATGATGGTAGCACCACTGAGAGGATGTGAAAGATAAGAGGTATGTTCTAGTGAGAGGAAGTGGATTAATGGGGGAGTGTGGTGTGAGATTTTCGTTGGCCATATCCTGTATTCCCCTCTCTGCTTCTTAGACACAAAGGGGTGAACAGTATTCCTACCACACAGCCCTGTTGTCACAGTGCTCTGCCTAAGCATTTGAGGCCAAATGACCATGAACTGAGTGAAACTATGAACCAAAATGAGTCCTTCTTTCCCTAAGTTATTTCTGTCATGTATTTGGTGATGGTGATAAGAAATGTAAGTGATTAAACAAACAACTGTTTTGTACCTAAAGGGGCTTATTAAAACACGACTCGGTTTACCCAGTAGCAATAATGATACAACCCATCTTTCTTCCACCTCTAGTCTCTCTACATTAATTAATATGTACAAAGAACACTGAGTTCCTTGGCCCTACATACTCACAAAGGGCTATTATCAGTAATTGTCTTTTAGTAATTAGATGTCACCAGGTCCATTATCATATCTATAGACTTGGGAATACTTGAGCCATAATGTTAGAGTTTAAAGTGTCGTCAAATGTCTTTCAATGTCATGTCCTCTTCTGGGCACTGAGAATGACATCTTAATGCTGCCTTCTGGGCAATTTTTAGTTAATAATGAGACCAGCAGGTCTCAAACAGCTTCAAACAATAACTCCTTATTGGATTACTAGACAATGAATTAATGGTCACAACGAGACTTACCAATCACAACTTAATTAATTACAGGCAAGTGAAAGAGCTTTGTAACTTCCTCAATTTCATCTCCATAACACACATGCACTATACATCACCTTGGTCAGAGGCCTTTTTAATTTTCAAATGCCAAACATCAAAACACCTTAAATAATCAGAGGGAGCTAATGAAATCTGCATCATTAAAATGTGGTATGTTCCTCTGTTAAGTGCTGAGGATGCCATTAAACAGGGCCTTGAATATTCAATCTACAATCTAAATTTTTGGATCTGATGGAACCAATAAATGAATTTTACCTAGACTGATTCAGAAAGCAGACTGGGGTTTGGTAGTGTGAATCATACTCTACACAGGCCCTTTAAGTCTTGATCTAGGTCTAAACTTTGGACCTGACCGATCTAATAAATGTACCTTATATAGATTGCCTCAGGATGTAGACTGGGTGTGATACGTTGAATCATATTACACCTTAATTGGGTGCAGTTGACTTTCTGGGTTTTGATATAGAGCGTCAACAATCTGAGCCTACTAGTGTTCTGCGGGTAGAGATGTTCAATACTTACTAAAGAGACTGCATCTGAAAGGTCTCTTAGCTTCACAGAGTCAACACACCCATGCATGTTTCCTAAATATGTTTCCAGCTGGTCCAACCCTATATCATGTAATCTATAAGCTTCCTTGGCATTAATAAGCCCACACAAGAAGGAGGAACTAGGCCAAAACCCAGAGAAAATGTGTGCTTTGCAACTATATGCCAGGAGCCTTCTTTGCCACAATTAATATGTGCTCCAATTAAAGGGTTTTCCAGGTCATACACACTCAAGCATGCAGGTGGGAACTAGGTCAAACATATGTTAGCACATTTGAAATAAAAGGATTTTTCACAGACTTCAACGTGCTAATGTGTACCACAATTCTCCAAGCTCTGGTTACATAAACAGCATCCAACAGACATACTGATAAAACATGAATACTTCTTGTTTGGAAACTAATGTCAGGAAAAAATGTGTACTCTAGTCTTACTGCATGGAGCCCTGCCATCTTCCTGTGGTGGCCCAGGGATACAGGGAGTAGGACAGGAAGCACAAATCTTATTAGCTATAGAAGGATGAGTGGCTTTTTTTCTTCTAATTTTATTAGCTTTCATTCCTTGCTGATGGATAATATTTTTTCGGAAGAACAGATATTCTGACCCAAACAATTTGAAACCCACTGTACTATATGTTCTAATGTTCCTTCTTTATTGCTAATGTTTAACAAGGCTAATATTTTGAAGAAAAATAAGGATAAAATGTTGATATCATTAGCCTCCTTGTGAACTCTATGTTCATTTTCTGACAGTTTGGGCCCAGTCTTTCTGGCCTGAGCTATTGTCCCATCCATCTCTGATTCTCTCCTATGATTCAATAGACTGAGATACACATTTATTACTGAAGTAATCTTTTCATCTCACCAAATAAACCATGTGTGTCATCACACTCAACATTCTCAAAGCCAAATTTCGGTTCACTCAACATCCCCTGCCCAATGTCTCTCCTGCTGGCCATGGAGCAATCATTTGACTATGGCAAAGCCCCCAAAAAAGAGCTTCTCCTGGATTGTCACTATAGCTGTCCCCCAAGAGTCTTTCTGAACCCCATACTTTTTCTCTATAGTTCATGATTTCTTTTTTTCATAAATTATTTGGGGTCATACTTGCATGTCAGAGCCTACCTATGGAGAGTCAATGTACCACACTATCAATGGTTCTTTATGAATGGAAATGTCTCTCCCTCTCTCTCTGTCTCTCTCTCTCTTTCTCTCTCTCTCTCTCTCTCTCTCTCTCTCAATGCAACCCACAGTGTATTCTACTACAAAAGTTCTTACTTCATTAGCCATCAGATTTTATTGTAACTAGTAAAAAAATTAATAAATCATACAAATTGTTCCCTTTGCCTTTGCCAATCATTCTTCACGAGACACGGTTAAGGAAGCATCCAATCATGTCATGTAAGTACAGTGTTGAAGCAGCTATATACACTGGGGGTTAGAGCTAGTAAATTAGCCAATGGGCTGGCAAGACCTTAAAATCAACCCTTCGTTTCCATGGGGGAGAAAGAAGAAGTTACTCTTGGATGCTATCATTTTGACTGCCTAGGGCTGCAGAAGCGGCATGCACCTGAGCAATTGGTAGAGACCAGCCTGAGGGAAGAGCCATTTGGCATGGGTAGGATAGCCCTTGCACAACACACAACAGCTCATTGTTCTCACAATAGGAAGAGCAGATGCTCTTGGGAAATTTGGCAGTACAACACATGGAGAGAATGAAGCTTAGCACTGAAGGCTTATGATAGGGAACTGTTAAGCGTAGCTGTTTTTGTTTAGTGTTCTTTCCATTCCATTAAAAATGCAGCAAATGATACTGCCAATTCCCAATTCTACCAAGTGGCAGCAGGGTGTAGGGGCACAGGGCAATCTATGTACTTCTAAAGAGATGGGTTCTCGAGACTCAGCATGTGATAAGCCAGATCTATTTGATTTCCAATATGCATATATGCAGAGAAAGCTTCCAATGGGTGGTGCTGACATTTATCTTCAGTATCTAGGACTGGTGGGGTTGGTCACCCCTGTGCTTGGGAGTGAAAGTAAATGTCAGAAAAGATTAGTGGCCATATACTACGCACACACATGGACATCTTTCATTCTCTGTGTATTCTGCATGCTGCTCTTCATTTAGGAAACAGTTGTGAGGAATTCGATGTACCTGTGCCCCAGAGGGAGTGAAATTATGGAAATGTGTGCTGTGTTATCAGCAGACAGTTTGACTGGGATTATTTTCAATGTAAAATACTACTTCCCTGTTTGCTTTATTATGCCTATTGGAGACAGGGACATGGAAAGCTTTGTATTCTGGAACTCTATCCTCATCTATGGGTCATGGAACTCCAGAAAGCATATTGGGCTTTTAATATTTATGCTATTACTTGGATCCATTCATTAAGGAATGTGGTCAGTACTGAACTGAAGCCTGGAGGGGAGGGGTGAAAACCTTGGCTTGGAAATGCCCACTTAGGTTATCTTTGTGGTAACCACAGAGGTGAAAACAACAACAGAGTGGGGGAAAGGGGCATAGAAACATGTTATTTTTGTGTGATGTCCATCTTGTAGGATAAACTCAGGTCAACTAGGCACCAAGACAAGCAGAACAGGGGCACCAAGAAAGCTCAACTTCCATCCTCAGCCCTCCGAGCATCCACTCACTGCTTTAACTCTATCCCATTGAATACTGTGGAAGTCAGGCTAAACCATACTTAAGAATTTCAAATTAAGGAGCATGAGAGATACCTCATTGCTTAAGAGTACTTTTTATTCTTCCAGAGGACCCAGTTTTGATTCCCATCACTCAGATGACAGCTCAAAGTCATCTGTAACTCCAGTTCCACAAGATTCAATGTCCTTTTCTGGCCTCCAAGGGCAATAAAAAAACAAATAAAATAGTAAAGTATTTTTTAATCCAAAATAAATTAAAACAAAACAAAAGTAGCAAAATAAACAAACAAAAACCCTAGCAATCCAGAATAACCTATCCCAAGTAGAAAATGGATTCAAAGGCCACTTGCTTGTTAACTGAAGAGAATCAAATCCCCACAGACCAAGTTGTTCTTCATAAGAAGTTCTTGTCACTTATTTTTTTCACATGCTAGAGGCACTCTTCTCTCTGGTGGAGCTGGATTTTCTCAGTTAGATCATCCTTACTAAATCACACAACAAAATGCTCTAAGCTCTCTAAGAGAGTAGAGCTCTCTTCTTCTCCCAGTGACCATACAGACTTGAAATTCCCACTCCAAAAATCCACTCCTCCTGCAACCTCTTTCTATCAAGTGGAAAAATCAGTGATCTGAGCACTCTCAAATTCAACCCATATCTTCCCTCACAAGAGGGGCCCTTTTGAGGAAGGACATCTATAACTTGCATCCACTCAAGGCTGAAATATAAGTCATAGAATCACCCTTGACAAATTTATCCATATAGAGACCTAACTAAGCATTTTTTCAGTTCTTTTTCTTTGTGACGTATGAAGCTAGGTGTTCATGCATTTATCCTAAATCAAGACACTTATTTTGGTATCTTATATTATCCAAAAAGCTAAAATTCAATAGGAATAGCAGGAAAGTATACTATATATCCATTTCCTAAGGTCAAGCTGGACCAGCTTACAACTGAGGGATATATCTAGATACAGATACAAATACAGATACAGATACAGACACAGACAGAGACACAGAGGCAGACACAGACACAGACATAGACATGCAGCAGAAGTAAGAAGCACACCTGTTAGTTTAGGGACAACCTTACCAGGACTTTGCAAAGGATAGGAAGCATGGGCTAAGGGAAGAACACAGCATACGCACACAGAACAGTTGTGATGTGTTTCAACCTTCCACAAACTTCATCTGTTTCAGAGTGTGCCTCCCTTCCCCACATCAATTTGAAATGCCTTGCCCATCAGACTATGACATCACTATCTCTTCCTGTGAAGGGTTAGGAATCTTGTGGGTTCAGTATGTGGCACTTGCCTTTTTGTGCTGTTTTGCCCTGCTTTTTCTGGGAAACTAAGCTCTTGTTTCAAACAAAAACATTTAGGAAATAAAGGACTCTTACAGGTCTGGGGGACTCATTATCTCATTGGACTCCTACTTGACTCCCAAGAAGGGGGAATGTTTTGTCATATGAAAATACTAAAATGAATCACATTTTGGTAACAGTATCAGTTTCTTTCTTGTTGCTGTGATAGGATATCTAGATAAAGTCAATTTAAGGAGAGTAAAGTTGGTTTTTGGCTCACATTTCATGCTATAGTGCATCATGGAGAGGTGGTCATGGCAGAAAACTAGAAACTGTTGGTCTCAGCACCTCCACAGTCATAAGAGAGCAATGGATAGCTCAACCTCCAGTCAAAAGAGAACTATGGATGCATGCTCACTTTAACCTCCAGTCAGAAGACAGCAATGGATAAATGCTTGCCTCAACCTCCAATAAGAAGAGAGCAATGGGCACATGTTCAGCTCAACCTCCAGCCAGAAGAGAACAATGTATGTATGTATGGATGTATGATCAACTCATTTTCTGTTTTATGCAGACAGAGATCCCTTTCTAGGAAATGATTCCAGCTGCAATCAAGATGGGTCTTCAAATATCAATTAACATAATCAAGATAATACCCTATAGGCATGCCCAGGAACCTGTCTCCCAGTGGACTATAGAGTTTAATGACATTTGGCATTATTAATCACCACAACTTTCATAGGCTCATTCTTTGAATACTGGTTGCCCAGTTAGTGGAATGGTTTGGGAATGACTAGGAAGTGTGGCCTTGTTGGGAAAACAGGTGGGATTTGAAGGTTTAAAAGCCCACACCATTCCCAATTAGCTGCCATTTCCAGATAGCTCTCTCTACCTCATGGTTGTGTCTTGAAATATGAGCTTCCAACCACTGCTCTAATGCCACGTGTGCCTGCTTGTTGCCATGATGGTCATGAACCCTCTGAAACTCTTAAGTCCTGAAATGCTCTTTCAACTCTAAGTTGACTTGGCACAGTGTCTTCCCCAGAGCAATTGAAAAGTGACTAAGATATTCACTTTTCTGTGTGTACCACTCAAATATTGTACCATGCTCAGAGAATAGCTAATTACCATGAGAATTAAAAAGCAATAACAACAAATGTAGTGCTGTCTCGGGTTCCAGTTCCCCATAAGACAAACATAAAGGGGCAGATAGCAAGATGACAAAGCATATCTGTCCTCAAAACGTACCAGAATACAGAATACATAAATTGTAGTAAATACTAAACTGAAGAACATGCGATTTGACTATTATTCACTCATTTATCTATTTAATCATACGTATAAGCACATCTAAACACCTATGTTACTTCTCTGAACACTGCATGATCTAGAACACAGCACACTTACATTAACACGGGCTCCCCATAGTGAGTTCTCTGGGGAAGAAGAAATACAGAGGATGGTTTTCTAGGAGTCTTCTCTCAGATGGGACGAAGGACCCCGACTCTCACACTGTGGAGTGGGAACTAAACAGGTGAAAAGCATGATGGAATTTTCAGAAGTCTTAGATTTCGCTGCATTTTGTGGCCAGTGTCTCTGCATCCTACTGAAGGGACAACTGAACCTGAAGGGTGATCACAGGTGTCAAAGCTAACCTGGTTCCTGATTCCCTTCATGTAATTATCCCTGATGATATGGCTATAGGTGAGACCACAGAAGAAAACACCCAGATCAGAGAGGATTCCAGAGAACTTGGAGTTCATTCTAATAAAGAAAGATTTTGTAGCTGCTGGAGAATGAGTTGTATCTTTAGTTAAGTACATTTCAAGTCCATGGTGTTTATTTTGTTGTTATTACAAAGCTTACTTATCCACTTAGTTGCCAGATCATTTGTCAGCTTGAATGTTTTCAGCATAGTTGGATGCACTCAGTGGTGTAGACCTCAGCAAAGGAGATGAATTCACAACAGGGAAGCTAGCTAACAACTCACTCGAGAGGCACAAAAATCATCATACTTCCTTTCATTCAGAATTATATGTGAGGTTATGTTTCTGTGTTTTAGTACTTTTAAAAAGTACTGAAAAACGTCTTCATTGATGGTCCATGATACTGTGCCTGATGATTTGCCTAGAATTGAAAGATGGAACAATATTGCAGCTCCTACAATTTCCTAATCTAAAAGGAGAAGAGGAAAGCATATTAAGCATACTTTATCCCAGAGGATACATTTGCAACGTATCTTATGCATCCATGACTCATGGTACATCACAGAAGAGGGGGCAGAAAGATTGCAAGAGCCACCATACCAGGAAGTCTGCTGTGAACACTCTCCTAGAAGTGGCTACATAAACAAGAATAGAACAAGGGCAATATCAATGGACAAGTTAGTATGGAAGGGATTAAAATTTCACAGAGTCTCACCCCTAGACAAAGAAATCAGGCAACCAGTGACTACTGGGAGAAGGGTAATTAGCCTCCCCGGGAACAAAGCAACTTATTGGTTGTCCAGTACAGAGAGGTCAGGCCTCAAACAATATATACACAAACAACAAAAATGGACTCAACATACACAAAATACATATACACAAATGTACCAACAATAAAGAAAAAGAGGCTACCAACTTGGGGGCATGGAGAATTTTGAGAGAGTGTCACTGGGAGGGCTGGAGGGAGGGGGAAGTGATGCAATTCTATTTCAATTTAAAAACACTTTTTTTTTAAAACTTTAAAAGAATTGTTTGGTTTAGGGTGTTTTCTAAGAGTTGTATGGTTGGCACACTGCCCACACCACAGGGCAGCCTATCAGTGAGGGTGGACAGAATCCAGGAAGAAACATAATTACAGGAAACCAGGTCATCAGGACAGAATATCCTGCCAGACAGTACAGGTAGAACAATCTAAAGGTGTGCTGCGGGCTCAGAGACAAGAAACAGATGTAACAGACAGGAGAGCTCAGAAAAAGGACTGTATGTGTAAGAACAAAACCTGTTAAAATGACAGCCACAGCCACACCAAATCATGGGAACCGACAGCTTAGTGGATGGTCCTGGAAAACAGGCTTGAATCCTGGGGTCAAAGTGGGGAACAGAGACAGATACTCGTTTTATTATGGGAAGGCTATTTTGTATCATGTTGTCAAATTGCATCTTAAAATCCTAATGAAGGGGGGAAGCAAAGTCATAAACATGCAAAGGAAGTCCTGGGGGTTGGAGGGATGTTCAGCACTGCTGAGTACTAAGAGTGTTTGCTTTCTGATCTTAAAGACAACCAGAGCTTAGTTCTAAGCACCTGTGTCTGGCAGTGGACAGTAGCCTGTAACTCCAGCTCCAAAGGACCCAGTGACTTCCTCTGGCCTCTGATGGTACCTGCACCTGTTTGCACACACCTACACACACACACACACACACATACACACACACACATACACACATTTGAAAAGATAATTAAATACAAAACATCCCATTTTCACTGAAAAATGCATGTATAACATACATTCATATGTTAATGAGATGTAAACAGTGAGGGATTTTGTTATTGTGAAAATACCAATATTAAAGGATCTAGTTACACATATGAGATGACATCGACTGCCCTAGGCATCGTAAGATTATGTAATCACTGCATTTCTGCACTGTCATTTATCAAAATGTCATAATATCATGGGGAGTTCATTTGGTGAGACACTATTGTAAATTCCTTATACATTTTAGCTCATTTAATCTGAGTAAAAGCTGTATTAAAAAGTTTAGGTCAATCTATCCATTTTGGTAACAAAAAGCTGAATACCATCATCAAGGCCACAGACAGTGGAAGAAGTCAGTTTTGAACTCTTGAATTCAGGTACAAGCTTTATTACTTTTACGTGATTTTGCACCATTGGCAAAATCAATGCAATGAGCAATGGCATAGATTCATACAAACATACTTTTCAAATTTTAATGTTCATAAGTAATTAACATATAGAATGTGTACCATGAATTCTCCTGCCTAAGCCCATATGAAAAGGAGAGATAGTGGCAATAAAATGATAGGGCAATGATTCAGCAAAAGACAGGGGAAAAGACCTAGAAAGCAAACCTGCTCATGATGAGCTACACACTCCCCAGAAACCAGGGGGATGAAAACAGAATTAGGAATGAAGAATCACGTTATGCCATAAGTACAGATAAAACTAAGTTGTGGCACCTGCCCTTGTGCTCCACATGGTGACAACAGCCCTGCAAGGCCTACTGAAACAAGGCTGTAGCTCTTAATGTTGTGACACAGGAGCATCAATAGCGGCTGTGCTTCTCAGGGAAAGTTCACAGCAGTTCATGAAGGGTTGCTTGTCATGGAATTGTATGGGGCAAAGGAAGCTGGAAAGGAAGTCCCAGTAAATCAAACCAATGGATACATCAGTGGCAAATGCATACAAGGTACCAACACATTTTATAAAGATGCATGCACATTTAATGAGATTTATGAAATACATTTGTACGAGGAACTGTAGAGCAAGGAGACTAGGAATAGAATTGAAGATGAAGGGGCAAACAAGACAACACTTTTCAGGGATCAATGATCCCGCGTCGGCAATGCTGGTCTTTGATGAGTGTGATTAACTCAGCCCTCAACCACATGCTGCATGTGTAGAAAAATAATGAAGAATTATGAGTGAGATCAGGAGTGGAGGATGAGGCAAAGGCCCAGGTACAAGAACGAGGATGTCAATCATGCTTAGACAAGAGCTGAGGAGAAATGCTGCTGACATCCGAGGCCTATGGCAGTTTAAATAACGGCTGCTGCAGTCTGTGGGAAAGCAGCGTCAGGGACAGATGTGAGCCTTTAGATAGGAATCAGGTGGCCGAGCTAGGGAAGCATAATGTCTCCAGGAAAAAAAAAGCTGGTGGAATTAGGCTTGACACATGAATGACAACTGGCAGGTTACAAAGCCAGAAGGTACTTCTGACATTAGTTTATTTAGAACAGAAGTGGTTAGAGGCCCAGAGGAAATAAAGTTTCTAAGCTCCCTAACAAGTAGAGCATAGAAGCTGAACAGCAGTCTTGCAATTGAAGCACATGCTCCACACCAGCTGAATTGAAGTAAATGCACGGAAATCAGAGTCCGCATGCTCTGCCGCCACCATGATGCTTGACCGAGATCTAACAGGACAATTTGATTTGGTTGTGAAAATGTATTGGTGAGGTTTCTAAGTACAGTATTTTCATCATCTTTACTATGAATTACTGTCTTCTGTGTAATAAGATGAACACAGAATAGGGAGAGAGAGTATCTCTCACTTTGCAGTTAAGAGTAAAATTTTAGCATGAGAGGAGTTTATCCTTCTCAAAATTTATGGACTGTCCATAAATTGGGCATACTAAGAAAACTTCAGAGAGACCTGTACAAGTGCTTCTATTCACATCATGTGTCACTAAAACCCAAACTGTGAAACCTGACATCTACCAGAGCTCTGTTCCACTGAGAAAGGGCCTACAATCTTAGCTAAGGTTCCCAAACCCAAAGACTAAAGAACTCTGCTCCCCAAAATGAAGTGCAGAATAGTATTTTTCAAGTAGACAAGTATGTGTCACAGACTGCAGACACATAAGAGTCCATGCCATACTCAGCTAACAGAATGGCGCACATTAGGGGGGAGGGAAAGCCCAGCTGAGTGGTCTTGGGAGAACGTGGCCTGTGTTCATCTCCTTCATGGATCTCATCATCGTCGTGATAAGCAGACACCTGGGTGAACTTTCTAGTCTTCTGACTAGATAGCTCTGCAAAGAACTCTGCCTTTGTTCCTGAAGCACCCTACCACCCAAACGGAAAATAGAATTAGCCCTCTTCTGTTTTTAATCTTGAATTGTACGCTAATTGATGTTTAAGAGCCCTGCTGCTGTATTGTATTTGCCTAGTCATTAACTGTGTTTGATTACAGATGTTTCAGGTATAGCCAAAATGTCCTCTTGCCTGCTGACAAATGAATACATCAGGTAGTTTTTAAACACCACTAGTCTCCAGGAGGCCCAGAGTACAACAACAAAGATAGTTCAGGTTCATGGGGAAAGAGTCAAAACAGTCATAAGGAGAATTAGGTGGGTGAGAGACTGTGCTCAGTCTCTGAAAAGCCCTCTTTAAGAATGCCTTTTGGGAAAAAATATGTTGGATTCATAAAACTGAGGAAAAAAGAAGTATAAATCTTCTAGAGATCAAATATCTACCATGCTATAAATGTGAGCTGGTCCCTAAGAGATTTGTGTATTGGGAACTTGGTTCTCAGTGTGACCATCTTAGAAGGTTTGGGACTCTTAATACACATGCCAATAAAGATTTTGTGAGTCCTTGGCTATTTCTCATGAGAGAGTAATTATCATGCATGTGACCAGTTATTCCCTAGTATCTTCCATGTATTCTGTTTAGCTACTGTCTCTTCTCCAATATATTCCCATCATGATGCCACTACCATAATATGGTACAGTCACAAGTGAGGCAGCCTCAGTCTCTAAAGCTACGTTAAATGAAGCCCCTTTCTTTATAGTGTACTCAGCCTTTAGTATGTACTATACCAGAAGACAGACTGATGCTGTATCTGATCCACAAACACAAAACCCCAAAGCGCACTCCACTCTTAATTCCACATACCAGGACAGTCCAGCCAGACCCAAAGGGACAGCCCAGAGTCAGAAAACACAAACCATGAGGAGGCAGAAGGGGTCATTCACAGATAATAAACACATAACTGGGCCTGGCAGTGGAGGCACACACCTTTAATCCCAGCACTAGAGATGCCTAGGCAGGCAGATCTGTGAGTTCAGTGCCAGCCTGGTTTACAGAAAGAATTCCAAGACATCAAGGGCTGCACGCACGCGCACACACACACACACACACACACACACACACACACACACACACACACACACAAACCCTGTCTCCAAAAAATGAATGAGAAAGAAAGAAGGAAGGAAGTGAAAGGGGGAGAGGGAAGAAGGGAAGCAGGGAGAGAGGGAGAGAAGGAAGGAAAAAGGAAAGGAAGGAAGGAAGAAAGGAAGGAAGGAAGGAAAAAGGAAAGGAAAGGAAGGAAGGAAGGAAGGAAGGAAGGAAGGGGAGGGAGAAAGGAAGGAAGGAAGGAAGTACAGACACTGACAGCGTGGGAAGCCATTTTTAGTCTCCTCTGTGAGTCCTAGAAACTACTTTCCTAGGTGAGAAAGATTCCTTAATAGTATTAGTTACCTTGGAATCTTCAGCCATAGCATTTTCAATAAACAGATTTTGAGGGTGGCATGGAGGGTAGAGGATGCTGAACTCTCCAGTGACACACAATGTGGCCTAGAACACTCTAGATAGCAGGGTCCAACAGCATATCCAGTAACTCAGTCCCTGTGTTTTCAGCTGTCACATGTTACAACAAATCAGGCCTCACCTGCAAACTGTGTAGACTCATGGTTCTATTTCTCTTTGCTACTGGTCAACTTAAACCCTAGTTTCTTTTTTCTCTCTTTTTTTAAAATTTAACTTAGAAACAAGCTTGCTTCACATGTCAATCCAAACCCCCTCTACCTCCCCTCCTCCCCTCCTCCCCCATCCCCCAGCAACCCCCACAACCCCCATCCAAACCCACTCTACCCCCAGGAAGGGTGAGGCCCTCCATGAGGGATCTCCAAAGACTGTCATATCATCCAGGGCAGGACCTAGCCGCCCCCCACCCCAAGCCGAAATATGTCCAGGAGAGCATCCCCCCATGTGGAATGGGCTCCCAAAGTCCATTCGTATGACGGGGATAAATACTGATCTACTACCCGAGGCCCCATATAAATGCTAGTTTCTTAGCAACAGCAAAATAGGAGGGTACACCCTTATTTTAATTAAGAGCCCACTGTGATAAAACAACAGCAGTTTGAAACTACCCATTCTGTTGGCCAAATCCAGGTTGCATATGTTAAGCACTCCTGTTGTTGTGAAACAGTGTCCTGATCTGACATGACTGGGACTGCCTTCACCTCTCCAGCTACGAACATTACCTGATAGCCACATGTGCCCGCCTCCCCTGCCTACACAGGGTCACTACAGTCTTAAAGTCTTCACACACTTCACACTTTGTCTGGAATTCATTCCCCAGAAAAGTTGCTTCTTTCAAATTTTTGAAGACACGCCTCAAATGGCACCATCATAGAGATTTATAAAATGTTCCCTGTATTTCTCATTTCACTATTCTGCTGTTTTTCATCCACAGACACACACACTTCTGGCAACTGGACAATGTATCCACGCTTAGCTTTACTGTCTGTCTCTCCTCACTGGCATGTAGGGCAAATGAATTTATCAGTTTGGATGAGATATCCTGTGTTTCTGAGCAGTTACCTATACATAACAGGCATTCAGTAATACTGAATAAACAAAGGAATGAGAGAGGCTCTATTCTGCCTTTGTGACCTTGTCTCTGTTGTTTTCTTCTACCTAGAATCTCACTACAGTGATGTATTAATCATCTTTTAAGCCAGAAAATGAGAACTTTGTACTTTGAATTATGCTACTTAACTCAGCTTCGACTGCTCCTTCCTCCTGCTCCTGCTCCCAGAAAATGAATTTCCCACACTAGATTCATCTCAGGTGACTCTCTTCTATGCTTTCCCTCCTCTTGCCTCTCTTCCGCCCCCACCAGGCTCCACCTCTTCTTTCTTTGCACAAACATTTTAGCATCTTTGATGCAGCATTTGCTATGCTAGCCATGGAAGACTTCAAATGCCAGACATATTCTCCGACTTTGATTAGGTCACAGTCTACTGAAGTTTCCTCCAGTGCCTCCTAGTGAATAAGTCACTCCAAAGCTTGACATTCTGAATCACAGTTACAAAACAACAAGGCATCAAGTCTCAAAAAACCCATTCTTTATTTTTAGCATGAAGATAAAAATTCCTACCACAGAACAGCATTTCATAATTAATGACATTCCAGAAGTAATTATAAAAAATATAATGCATACAATAATACAAATAATAATACAGAAGTAAACTAAACAATGCCAAGGCATCCTGTTGGCAACCACTTGGCATCCAAGCATGGAAGTTCCCTTCTCTCTCCATCAATGCCACACTATCTGACTTGCCCTAGCTCTTCTCCTTGCCCCAGTTAAGGTGCAGTCATCCCCTCCTCCCCTCCTGGTCATCACTCTCTGTCAGCCTCTTGTCCTCACAGCCCAGCCAGGGGAAAGTTTATTGATCTCTCGGTAATGCCCGAGTGCCTCTGAAGGTTAAGGTCAACAAGAGTAAAGCATCCTGCTGAACCACAAAACCTAACTCTGCTTCAGTAGGAGGGGCATCAATTACTCAGAGTTGTCAGACCATGGGGCACACTCATCCGGTGATAGTGGGTGGGAAAATGTGAATGATAAAGTTAGTATGGAAAGAGTGTCACACATAGGTGAACACTAACAACCCCTTGTTTTTGGGACTGACAGTGATGACAGGATCTGCTATGGTAACAGGAAAAGTGATGCTGGATAGAATCCTTTTTAAAAAGAAAATTATATGATTATCAAAACCATCATCAGCATCTAGAAATAATAATCTATGTTTGAGTCATTTTATTTATCTTATTTCCCACAACCCTACATATAATTCCCCTTCATTTTTTCTACTTTCTCTTGGGTTCTATCAATGCTACAGAAATCAAAGTAAACTCAGATAATGGTGCAATTTTCTCACCACTTCTCCTACATCTTTTACAGTTTCAAAGTCTTATATCATCTCAATAGCAGTCCTTCGGTTCACCATATACAGGAAATAAAGAGATGTGAGTCAGAAAACAGGTGTAAGTCTTAGCATCTTACTATCTCCAAAGAAATATATTCCCAAGTGTTAGTGCCCATCCCAGTGATGTTATCATCATGTGCCACCAGCCGCAACCTTGGCCGTTGCACATACAATCACATTGCTGAATGCCCACTTTCTCCACCTTCAGATTGTTGAAGACCCATTCACAGTTCAGGGTTGTTTTTAATCTCTCTTCTTCTGGATAAAGCTTTACCTGAGTTTGAATGCTGACTCCATCATCTTCCTTTTCAGTTTCCTGAACTGTCAATACAGAAATGAAAGCAATAGCAATCCGGCATGTGCAATTCCCTTTGAAAAGGCTTCTTTTTGTTGTGAGTACAGTGCAAGCAGAAGTCTCATTACCATGCCATCTGCACATGCTCAAGGTACAAATTGCATGCCTTGTGCCTCTCCCTGAGGGGACACATTCTACTTAGCAGCTATTAAATCAAGGGATGTTGTCAAGGCAAAATCAGAGTTCTATCTATGACTTGCCTAGTCCCTTTGGAGAGAATACTTCTACCAAGGTTGGAGGAGAAAATCCACATGAGCTTTCATGAATTTATAAATAGCAGGATCTTGGCACAAATGTTTCCAGGGAGGACATCTTGTAAGACAGAGCTAGTGTCTCCCTCTAGAACAGAAGAAATGTTTTCTTTATTGTCACTCTAATAATGATAATGATAATGTCTCACTCACAGAAAATCACTGGGTGGTTTCCCCCCAATCTACCATAAAAGATTCAACCCCCCTAAACTCAGTTAAAAAGCAAATCTAAGTCTTTAATTCAGTGGCTCTGTAGCACAGCTATGGGTGCAGAACCAAGAGAGAGTGAATGTGAACTTACTATGTAAGCCACAGTTGTAATATTCGTTGTCTAAATATGGGAAATGAGAGTACTGTATCTTGTAAGGATCACCTTGAAAAGTGTCAGGTTACTCCCTAGTTTGAAATTAGGATAAATTCTCTCACCTTCCATGTTTCCTGACAGTTTCTGGTTGATGATGAGAATTGGCTACTAATACAACTTTCTGGAAGATAACAGGAGTCATTTTCACAGGCTGTGTTAGAGATAGACAAATATCAGAAGGACCTCATAACAAATGCCATTCTTAGGTTATGGGTATATGTTTTAAGTAAGGATCACTGCTGTTGTATTAAAGTTTGGAGGGTGATCATTGAAGGTAGCATTGATGGGCTATATGGTTCAGAATTTTCATTCTGAAAAACAATTGTGAAGGCTTTGAGGCAGCAAAGTTGCAAAATCAGGTGCCAATGTGGCTATAGCTGACAAGTCCAGGAACCCCAGGGGTGAAATGAATGGTGTAAATCATAAGCATACACACACACACACACACACACACACACACACATACACTATGTCCAAGAACAACGTGCCTGTAGATCCAGCATCTTGTTTCTAACGATTGTGTTCTTGCTGTCTTTTCATGTATGGAAAACAGATACTGGAGATTCATTCTTTTAATCTTCTTGTGGATGTTCTATTCTTGTGACCCAATTACCTCTTACCAATCATACATTGAAATACTATTTCTTTGGAGATTGATGCTTCAAAACTCAAATTTTCGGGAGACACAGATATGTAATGCATAGCAATTAGAAAGGTGCTTAAGTGTGCCATGCTTTTTTGCTTCAGTGCTACTCTCTATTGTCATGTTTCTGAATCTCCGCGCCCCTTCAACTTTGACCTCCACTAGTTTAAGGAGAAAACCGGCTGGGATGGGCATAGGGATAAGGCCTTGGTACCATGAAACAAAAGGCATTTAACCACATGCATTACCTAGAGAGGTATAAGGAAGAAAAGGGTTTGAATTGCTAAAGATACAGGTACAGAAGTCACCACAGCACTTTCTCTTATTGTGGGTGAGCATCACATTGTGATGTGATGTGACCCATGGGTGGGGCCCATTAAGCCAAGTCAATATAGTGTTATTGCTTCTACAACAATAATAGGAATTGAAGTGCTGTGTTTCTGTACTTTATACCCTGTAAATAGGAAAGAGAATTCTCACATTTAGGGAAAGCTGCAGGGACAGAAATACTTTGGGATACTTTGGGACAGAAAGTCTTACATCGCCAGAAAGTAAGTTAGGAGTTAGCACTCTTCTCTACTCTGTCTGTGTAATTCTCATCTACAGTTAGAGTTAGGACTCTACCTTTTGATGGTTCTGAATAAAGATATTATCACATGTCTTCCAGTAGTAGTGGCTGAGTCCTAAACTTTTTATAGGGTGTCATCACCTGCTTGACTACTTGTCAAGTTTCTTAGTATGATGGTACAGCTATTTTTATTCTTTCCAGTTTCCCCAGAAAGCAGAGGCAGACTACATCTCTATGCTGTCACCACAAAGTCATTTAGTGGACTCCAGATAATGGAGTCACTGCAACCATTTGCCAGTTAACTTTCAATCATCTCCCATTAAGTTGCATTGGATGTATTCAATCAACTTGAGGCAAGTTCTCTACCTCTAAGACCCCAAACCCTACTGACCTATCTGAGATAAACATCTCTATGTCTATTATTTTCCTGACTGAAACCACTGGCAACCAGCACTAGCCTCTATCCAGAGTCATCTCAGACGTTTTGGGTTTGTCTGCAAGTCATGGTGACCAGGTACATCTCTTTTAAGAAAGCAGCTTGTTACCTTGATTTTTGCAAATTTGTGGAAACCAAACACCAGGTTTTGAGAAGCTTTGGGATTCTGTGGATTGTTATTCCTAATTGGAGATTGCTAAAGTAGGACCCAATGATACCAAGATGGAAGACCCCTGCCATTGCCAGACTAGTTTGTCATGGAAACTGTCTATTCCAGAACACTGTCTATCTTGCTGTCAAGTCGGGTTTACCTTTTTAAAAAAGAAAAAAATCTCTATCCCTCTGAGGAAACTTTAGCATCAAAGTGGTGCATAGAACAAAGATACTGACTCAGCATCCCTTTCCACTCCTACCCTATACACAGAGATGTCCCTAAATGTCCCTACTTGTCACAATGGTATCCTCCAGCCTGCTCCAACTGGTAAGCCTCAGCACCATCAGAACAGAACCAAAATTAGCATGTTATTAGACATTGCGGGTGGAACTCAAGGCCATTCCCATAGTTCTGACAAATTCTTCTCTTCACAAGACTCGCTACACACATAGTGATTTGTAGACTGCTCTTCATTGCCTCACTGTTTTGCCTTCCACTTTGAAAACTACAGACTACTATATTAGATAACCCTCACAAGGGCCATGCATTGTGAAAACAAATCACAGCTGCTAATCAGTCTGACCGATACCACATCTAGGACATGCTATGAGACTCCACTCAGGGAATCAAATTGAAAATGAAGCCTGCAATAGCCAAATCAAAACCACTGATGTCTGTGCCCGCTGTGGTAGGAGATACGGCAGCACCTCTACCCCCTAAAGGTAAAGGACTATGTCATTTCAGACTTAGTGACACCTACCAACAAGTTGACCTCTTTGACTCACAGTGGGAGGGCACACTGGAAGGGGTACTGCCCCTGTCACTGTTGAAGGATAAACTCCATCTGACATATGACCTGGTTAGGGACTATTAATGCTGAATTCCTGATGTGGACACTTTGTAGGGTACAGGGATCCTTTACTTATTGAAAGCAAACTTGTATCCCTTGGAAGTAATCTGGGCCAGTGGTGAGTTTTCATGACAGACATTACATAACAAAGGACTAATAGGTCAGTTGTTTGACAGACTCACTTTTTGTCACGTCCCATTTACCATCACTGAACGGTAGAGCTGTCTTAGGAAAACCAAATCAGAAAACTGTCTGCGGCTAAGGAGATGGCTCAGTGGATAAAGTTGTTGAGGCATGTGGACCCGAGTTAGATTCCCCAGCAGCCATGGAAAAGCTGGGCATGGTGGCATGCACCTGGGACCCCATGCTGGGAGGATAGTCATAGATGAACTCCTGAAGCTCATTAGCCAGCTGGTCTAGACAAATTGGAAAGCTGAAGTTTCAGTGAGAGATTCTGTGAGGGGAAACAAGGCAGAGAGTGATAGGAAACAACACTGATGCTAAACTTTCCCTTCTACAGCATAAACATAAGTTTGCACACCTACACACATACCACACACAAAGGATTTCTGACTGCTTTCCCTTTGCCTTCCAGCTCAAGTATCTAATTAAAGAGCATTAGTCCCAGAATGTGACTCGTCTGTGAAAGGTAGTGTCTCCTGTTTGGTAGTTACTAGATAAGAAACAAATAAAATGGTGTGTGTGTATTCATGTGTGTGTGTGTGTTTACACACAAGCACACATGTGTGTGGTGTGTGCACATGGATGTGTGTGTAAAAATTCTCTCAGAAGCTCAGAATTTATTCTTGACTAGTCCTATGCATAACAACCATTCTTTTTTCCTGAAGTGACCACAGTGCAGCAGAGTAGGTTCACACAGGACACAGCCTGGACACAGAGTTACCTAGAGCACTCACACTTAATGTTTGTGCACATTGAGTCTCCTAGTGGATTGACATGCCCTAGGTCAAAAGAGAACGGTTACATTGCTTAGCACATTATTGTCCAAATCTCTCAAGAGTGACTCAAACAAGCCAAAGTGAAGAAAAAATGCAATTCTATAGGTTCTGTAAAAATGCCCTTGACTCTGCTTCAAATGAGTCATCCAGAAGAAAGGTTTAGGAACAAATGAAAAATGATTAAAAAGGGTAAAATTAGAAGCCCCAGATGTGACACATCAGTTTCATAGAAGAAAGCCAAACCTCAGGCACCTGAGCAGCAGCAAATCACACTCAGGAGGCACATAGAGGAAGACATGTGACTAAGTTTGTGTCTTATTACCAATCCAGAAACTTGGCCATGAGGAAACTATCCCAAACATTCAAAACTATCTTTCTTTAACTGACTGATCGGTCCACTGACACTTCTCTGATGGCTCTGACAATTGGTCCATCATGCCCATTAAACTACTGGAGAAGTTTATCAGGATGGCAGAGGATGACATGGGTAACCTTCAAACCAAAGACCCTCTGCAGACATTCTGAGTTGACTTCCCTACTCTCCTTTCACAGTCACTGACTCACAGAACATGCATATGTCGCTTAAACAGGGACATGGATAAAATTGTCACTTGATTTCTTCAATTGGTTCCAGGACTTCCACAGATATCAAAATTGTTGGTTGATACTTAACTCTTATACTAAACAATATATCATCTACACACAACCTAAGCATATCTTTCTTATTGTTTCAATCAATTCTGTGTGATTTAAAATGTCTAATCTAAATGTTGACTAATTACACTGTAGTATTTTGATAATGAGAAAGGAAAAAAATTTGTACATGTTCCAATTGTTTATCAAGTGTTTTTGATCTGTTGCTGGCTGAACTCATAAATAGAGAACGATCTGAATAGAGAATGCTAACAATCAGTAAGGCTAGGCAGTCCCTACCAAAAGAGGCTAGGTTTGCAACCATACTCAGTCGTTCTAAGTGCCATAGAAACTATATTGCAGCAACCACTCAGTACCTCACACTGAAGAAATGGTCAGCCTGAAATGCAAGACTCATGGACGTATTACATAGGGATCTAATAATTGTAAACATTTTCCCACCCAAGAATACTCAAGACTACAATTTTTCACAATATTTTTATTATTTTGGAATTTCATATCATTAACCCCCAAGAAAGTCACTTCTCAGTCCTCCCTGGTCTGTTCCCAACCTTTGTGACATTCCCCTCAAGAAGAAGAAGAAGAGAAAGCCAAGGACAAGTGGGAGGAGGAGGATGAGAAAGAAGAAGAAGAAAAGAAGGAGAAGGAGAAGCAGAAGAGGAAGAGGAAGAGGAGGGGGAGGAGGAGAGGGATGGGGAGGGGCAGGAGGAAGGGAAGGGGGAGGAGGAGAAGGAGGAGGAGTCCAATTTGTTTGTCTATACAGTTACTGGAGCATGGTCAGACTCTCAGTGGCCTGCCCCATAAAGAAAACTGAGTCCTTCCCCACCTGCAACTCCTTGAGAAGCCATCAATTGTGGAGAGCTACACTTCAGCATCCTTATCACAACTGTTAAGGGTTTTCTTTGATGGTTTTCTGCCTAGGCTCTTACTTGTTTTAGGGGAGGGGTATCTCTGAGGTTTTTGTGTCCCTCCTTCTCAACTATGAGTGTGCACAGACTACAAATTATAAGTGTAGATAAGAGAAAACCTTGCCATTATTCTGAACACGCTATGACTTTTATTTTTTGTTATTTATTTATTATTATTATTATGCATGATATGATTATTCACATGTCATGGCACACAAATAGAAGTAAAAAAGATAGCTTTGGAATTTGGTTCTCTGCTTCAACAATGGAATCTGGTAATCAAATTCAGGCTATCAAAGTTATATGGTGGGTGTTTCTAATTGCTAAGTTATTTCAGTACCTTCATTATGACTTTTTTTCTACATTGTAAGATGCTCAAAAGGAGTTCTAAAGTACTTATGAAGTCTCACCTTTACTCTGGAAGTAGTTAGGGTCAGCTTTATCTCACTGGCAAGGAAAGATAACTGTATTGCCTTGGACTACTGTTTTACAAACCCAGACAATGTCTGTTTTTACCAGTACCCACTGTGGTACCCACGTTTATGTCTTGCACTACTAGAATGGTCAGTATAGAACTTGAGGTTAATAGTCTCCTTTCTTTCCTCAGTAGCCCCTGGTCATTTTGACTTTTGCTCATCTAGTCAGCTCTGGTACTCTAACACTGACATAGCTTCAACCTTGCAGCATGGAGCTTTGTTAATAGTGACCTTAATAAAATGTACTTTGAGAGAAACTAAATAGACTTGGAACCATCCTGCCTGACTAATCAGACTAGCTGATGATATAAGAAAACTTACCAGCAGGGAACTATCAGTAAGTACTGACAGAAAGCAACCATTCCTTGTGGGTCTCTTAAATTTTGCATCTCATACAAGCACAAGCACAGATGATCCTTTCACATATATTTCCATATTCAAAGAATTCTAGCCAGGTGGTGGTGGCAATACACACCTTTAATCACAGCACTCAGGAGGCAGAGCCAAACATATTTCTATGAGTTCAAGGCCAGCCTGGACTACAGGGCAAGTTCCAAAATAGCCTGAGCTATTAACACAGAGAAACCATGTATCAAAAAATAAAAAATAAACACTAAGAGGCAATTGGATATCTACAATGCACAGAGCTGGTTTTATACACAGTGCTATAAGCACAAAATGTTCTAGGACCAGGCAAAATGTTGGTAACCATGCTACCCTCCCATTGTTAAACATGCCGATGTGCTAAACTTGGGTTCACTCAGGTGTTTTGCCAATCAGTGAACTATGCAGCATGAACTTTGGCCATATCATGTATTTGAGACTTGGGGCACAAACTTGAAGCTACTGTTGTTAGAAGCCCTCTAATTATAACCTCGGAGTCTCATGCCTTCTTCCCACATCTATGCAGTGGCAACAGCTGCCTTGACAGCTTATACTATGCTTTTGAAAACTGTCCTCTGTTGCCTCTGTGTTCAGAGCTTGGTCTCTAGCATGGCACTGTTCACAAGTGGTAGAAACCTCAGGAGTTAGGACCTAATGAGATGCCTTAAGAGCATGGAGGCCTGCCATTGGAGGAAGTAGTGGGTCCTTTCTCTTCCTTCTCTTTTCTTCTTGGTCATGAGGCTATCAGTTTTATAGCATCAGACAATCATATCATGGTATGTCACCTCACTACAGACCCAAAGCAATGGGGCCAACTGATCACATAAATGGGACCCAAAACAAAGAGCTCGAATAAACCCTATCTCCATGGAGGTTAGTTATCTTGAATATTTCATTGTAAGTACACAAAACGGCTTGCCATCCTGAGAAGAACATAACATCTATGACACTTCATGCTTCACGAATCAGTCACTGGTGTTCTAGTCTATAATGGCTTCAGTTTCTCTTCAAAAAGGCATTATTCCTGCTGGAATGCTGACTATAAATTTAACAGAATTCCCACACAAAATAAGCACTGCCCATGGGCCAAAGCTCAACCCGTACAAGGAAGCCCATCCTATCTCTGCCCTCCTCCCACCTCTGGCTTGCGGGCACACAGTGAGCTGTCTGGTTTGCAGAAAGTGAACTTGAGATCAGAAAGAGCAGCTGGACTCACCAGCACGTGCTGGTGAATTTATCTTCTTCAGAAGATTGAATTTATCTTCTTCAGAGTTCTTTTCTTTCCTGTACAGAAGATAAATCAAGGAGAGGGAAGAGGGGAGTGTGGGCTTGTGCTTCCCTCAGATTAAAGTCATTGATTACAGGCTGACATCATGGGAGCTGTTGATACAATAAATTTTTGTTTTTTCCTAAATGATTTTCTCATTAAAGATTAGAGTTCTATGGGGAAAGTTGTAGCACTCAGTGCTAAATTATTAGCTCATATTTAACACCTGCAGTTCCAGCTCACCTGCTCAGCATTCTTTGTGGCTACAGCATTTCACTCTCTCCCCTCATGAGAGTCCGAAGTTTGTCCCAAAGCATCATGACGAGAACAGCCCTCTATTTGCCCCATGCCACTCTTCTTATGTCACTGAGGTGCCCAGGACACCTTCTGAGCTTTTAAGTTCCATGTCTCTAAAGACTACCAAATTGGGTCGGATGTGTGGGATTAAGCTCACCTCATAAAATTTGCTTGAGAAAAATCTTAGATCCATTAATGCTTCATAAAAATTTTACAAGGTTTCTGCTAAAGGAAGGAAAACAAACAGAGGTGGTGTCGGCAACGAGGCGCTCCTTAAATCAAACATTCTCTCTTTCTAATGCATTTTTTTATGGCACCAATCAGAAAAGCAATCAACCATGAAACCTGCGGCTTCTTCTGCTTCCATTCCTAGAGTAAAAAATCTCTAGTATCTTTAAGCATTCTACATAAAGCCAAGAAAGAAGCTTCTCTATTAATATTAATATACATCTATAGTATAAACATTCTCACATGTGTATCTAGATATATTCACACACATATCCATGTATCTACACCTATCTATCATTCCATCTCTAGGTAGATTAGAAAAATATTATGACCCTCAAAATGCCCATATTAAGATTAAAATTGCCCATCATACAATTTCTGATCAGGAAAGTAGGATAAGATGAAAAATTAATCTTCCTCATATTAATTCCAGGGCAGAAGACTGAAGATATAGAAACAATGGGCATGTAAGACTATTAGCAATTTAAATACTCTCATATGTATTACCTTTATTTGTATTTGTATTGTTATTATAGATAAATGACAATAAAATAAATCACAGGCAACAACTGAACTCCCTCTCATATGTATTACCTTTATTTGTATTTGTATTGCTATTATAGATAAATGACAATAAAATAAATCACAGGTAACAACTGAACTCCAGGGTTCAGGTTACTGGTTTTGAGATTCACAAGGAGACAGTTTAGAGTGATTGACAGCCCAGCTCCATCTGCAGCATACTGCCCCCAAAGTCCAGAGCAGTGGGCCCCAGATGCCCTGTACCCAGACATCCCCTTGATAAATAGACCCACTGAATGGAAAATGGAACACTTGGACCATTTCCTAACATGATAAGGGACTGTCCTGCAAGCCCTTATTCCTCCAATTTTGTGACTTCCTTTGGAAGACTTTTCATAACAGACAAGTGACTAAAATATAGAAGCAATAATAACACTACCAAATATTGCTTAGATTTTTCACTTTTATGCTCCATATATATTATAATTATCTGATCCTCAGAAACCCTGTGAAGTAAAGAAATTGTAATATCTTGGAAAGGAAACAAGATTTGCACTAAAATAAAAAATGGTGCTTAAATTCTAGCTTGTCCAGCTGCTAGTTTATATGACTTTGGACCTCTACAAACTTGTTGTCATACATGTAAATTAGGGGTGGGGAGTCTCTATTTAAAACACAAGAAACAGTGTTATGGTTTAATCTCTTAAATGTTACCACAAATATAGTGTGCTTCAATGGCATGGGGACCAAACACTTAATCCCCACTGTTGGCACTGCTGGGTCCTTGCTGCTGGCATTATTGAGTCTCTTCTGGCAGGGGCTACAGCCTTCTCAGACTGGGAGGCATTGACGCCACTGAGATGAAAGAGATCACCGATGGGTATATGAATGGTTTTGAGGGCAGGAAAGAGAAGGGGGATATGGTGTTATCATATTTCTATCTCAAGAAAAAAATAATATTTCTAAAAAATTGATATGGAGACTCCAACCCTTTTGTCTTTTTCCTCTCTTTCTGTCTACCTCAAGGTGAACAACTTTGCTCTAACATGAGTGGTCTGCCATAGTACTCGCTTTACAACAGACCCAACCATAACACAGAAATCCATGAGTCAAAATAAATTTGCCCTCCTTTTGAGTTGTTTATTATCACCCATTTTGTCACAGTAGCAGGAGACCAATACCCAGGTCATTACTTAGACACTTGCAGGATAAAGTATGTTCACTCACACTTTTTGTGCATTTAAGAAATTAATTAACAATACAGAGAAAGCTTGTAGCACAGCTATATCTCTCCCAGTCCTGACGCCTGGACATGTTTTTCCCATGACTCATGGCTTCCCATCTTTGCTTTCAGTTGATAGTGTGCCACACAGGTGGAGGCTGACCTTAGGAGGAAGAGAAAGGCTCTTCCCTTCTACCCAGTTTCTACCAATCAGTACTGTGGCAACCTCAAGAGAGCCCCCACGTCCAATGAATATGAGTGAGCAAACAGTGTCCCAGAGATGAAAGGTTGGGTTTCTTGGGTGGTGCCCTGCCCTGTGACCCAACTCACATGCAAACAGACAGGGAGGCAATCTGAGTTCAGTTCAGTACAAGCCGGAAGGCAGGGAGACTTCCAGAGGTTTCCCAATTCCTAAGCAATCTGTGCTTACCACATTTGAAAAATCTGGCCACAGACTCACAAGCAATGAAAAGGTATTGTGGGTTGTCAGGGAACACCTGCTGACATCATTTCTGTTGAGAAGCAATCAATTCAAACATGGGGCTCTAGTCCTTTTCCATTTCCTGTACTCCCACATGCCTGTTTAATGTGGATAGCTCTAATTATATCTTTAATAACTAAGACTCTGAAATGCTCCAGGTCATCACACTGCCTTGAATGTACTGCACCTGTCATCTCCCTGATGTGCCTGTGTGAAAGAAGAAAGAAGCCCAGGTCTAGAACAGGAGTGAAGCTGGTCCAGGGGATGCACCCCTCAGCCTGTCTGCTTCTGACCAGGTCTCCACTCTGCTGGCTAATGGAAGTCTGTGGCATCTGCAGAGATGTTTGTGATAAAGAAAATCGATGGTAGACTCCTTGACACCGGCATCAGACATCTGAGAGACACTGGCTTCCCCGTCTGGCCTTGGGAGTTCTTGAGTGTATGGAGAAGGAAGTGCATTCACTCAAGGCCTTTGCCCCACAGGTTTTGTAAATAATTCAGGGACAAGGAAGAGCTATCTTGAGAAAAGGCTACAGGGGCTGTCTTGCTCGGGATTCTAAGACGTCACTTAGTGCCTCTCTGGACATTTTCTGCTGTTACATTTTTAAAGCCAAACTATGGAATATATTTAGGAAAGCCATATTTTGGTATTAGTAAGATAAAGTGTAATGGTTCGCTGGTAGGGACACCAGCCCCAAATCCCACTACTATTAAATCAGAGCAGGGCACTGGGATGGTGGGGAACAGGGTGAGGGAGAAGATTTTCCTTCACAGTCAAATTATTTGACTAAAAATTGCCTATCAGATGGTAAAGCACAGCTTCGATGTGTCTTTTATGGGGGTTTCCAGCAAGGATTAAACCATGAGGCCAAGTACCTAAGGCAGGAAAGAATCCTTTGGTGGACTCATAATACGACAATGTGACTGGAGATGGTGAATGGTAGGAAGTGGGATCTAATGACTGAAGTCGGAGATCCCTGAGGGGAGTGTCTTTGGGGATGCATCTGACCCTGGCTCTTTCCTATGTTTCTTTTACTTAGCTACCTGTTCACCTGTATGTGAACTACTCAGACACCTCTGAAACTGTGAGCCAATATAAACAACCCCTCTCCTTCGTTTGTTCCCAGATATTCTTGTGACAATGGTGAGGAACATAGCAGTATAGTATTCACACACCAGCAGTAGGTTTCATAAGACATACTGGAATTTATAAAAGGAATTTATGCAATTTTTGTACCTTCACAATCCTTAACCTATTGTCTAGACTATTTATTCTGAGTACTTTCTCACTCTATTAATCTGTATTTCCCTCTTATATTTGAAATCATTTTAATACATTTGAGAAACCCATCTCCACCCTAGTGCCTTTCTAAGAAAAAGGGAGCTCTAAAAGTTGACAAACAGCTATTGACCAGATCACAGCCAGGATCCCAGCATTAAGTAATTGAGAGGGGAAAAAATGCCAAGTAGCCGGTCAAGATGTGTGGAAAAATTCCAGCTCAGTACCATTCATCTCCATGCAATTTAAAACAATGGCACAGCATTTCCACCAATCAAGGTAGCAAACCTTCACAAAATTATAATATTCAGCACAGATGAAAGGGTGAGGTTGTAGAGAAATGAGGAGTGTACCTATGCAAAGGGCAATTTGACAGCGGGTGTCAGGAAACATTGGCCATTTGCATATGCTCACCTGTAATTCTACTGCAGCAATCTATCCTATGGAAATAACCACAGTTGTGAATGAAGACATCACAAGAGGAAGTTCATTCAAACAGCATTTACAATGGCAAAACTGTCAGCAACAGCTTGTCTCACCAAAGAAGACTGGCGATCATTACTTAAAAGTGTGATTGCCCATCTATGAAGCAGAATATTTTGTGGCAAGGAAATATCACAAACAGGGGCTGGAAAGATGGCTCATTGGGTAATGTTCTTACTACAACGTGTCTGAGAAGCTGAGTTTTTGAACCCTATCATGTGCATAAAAACTGACTGGGGCAGCACATGTCGGTAACTCCTGTGCTGGGATGGGACTAACTGAAATGTCTAGCCAAAACAGCAAGTTTCCATGAGGTACCCTGTCTCAAAAAACACATTGGAGAGTGAAGGAGGAAGACATCAACTTCAGATCTCCCAATCTGCATGCATGAATTCAAGCTCACAGTTGTATATACTACACAGAGAGAGAGAGCAAGAGAGAGAGAGATCACTTAAACAACATTCAATGATAAGAAGTTATGCAATTTGTATTAATAGACAAAAAGATTATATGTATAAATTAATGATTGACATGTTAACAATGATGACACATGGATAGTGAATTACAAATAAATACTTTTAGCTTGTCTATTTGGTTTTACTACTACTTCCTAAAATTTCCCACAGCAAACATATGATGCTTACATTTTAAAAAGTATTTGCATATGGTCCATAAGTGTTGATTTCATGTATTCTGAAACTGTGAACCAATATAAACAACCCCTCTCCTTCATTTGTTCCCAGATATTCTTGTGACAATGGTGAGGAACATAGCAGTATAGTATTCACACACCAGCAGTAGGTTTCATAAGACATACTGGAATTTATAAAAGGAGTATTTGGAGCAAGTTAAATGTGCAGGCTCTCTGGGAGGCACTGATGGAAAAGGAAGATGCCATGTAATCCTTATGCAGCATCTGAGCCTGGAAGATCCAGAGCCTCTGGCTATACCAAGTCTAGCCAAGTCTATGCCAAGTCTAGCCTTAGCATATAGCTTCAGTCTGTGACATAAAGAAGATAAGTCACAGTATAGATCCACTTATCCGCAGGACCCAGTTCACAACAATAACTCCCCCTGCTCCTCCCTAACCCCTGCAAGGGCTAGAGAGGCCTTCAACCACCTCTGGTGAGTAGAGAATCCTCTGCTACTGCAACTGTCTGTGTTTAGTTCCCCCAATCACTGGCCTGAATCCAAGAGAAGTCAAATGCCAAGAGCATTCTTTTGGGTAGTTTTACTTTAAGTCAAACCTCTAGCCCTGAGGAATATCCTTAAAGGGGTAATTGTGTGTTTTGATTGGACTTATTTCTCTACAAGTTACTAAACAATATTACTTAACTGTACCTTCCTTACACACAGACTTAACATTATCAAAGACAGCAGCATTTTGGAACACAAGAGCTGTTTTTCTCCATCTCTCCAGAGTGACTTAATTCCTCATGCTGTCTATGTCACACCATTTATTTCTCTTCCTTTCTTGCCCCCCTCATCTTCTTAACTTCTCTCCTCCTGCTTTATTAAAAGTTTTACTTAAAATTTTTTCTTCTTTCTTACTCTACACCTCCTTCGTAATTAAAACATACACTGGTCCTCTATAGAAAGCAGGGGATCAGTGACTATTTTGCATTTTGTTCACTGCTAAGACCCAACTATGCTTAATCTCACTCAGGTTATCAATGCCAAAGAAAACAGACTGAACAAAGCCACAATTGCAAAGAATTCTCTTGCCCAGTGAAAGCTCTGACCTTTACATTAGTGGGTATGAACTGCCTATTTTCCCAAAGATTTTAAAATGACTTTGGTATGTTTCACTTTCTCAGTCTTCCTCTAAGTATGGTCTGCAAAGATCTGTTCTCAGTACTGATTCTACACACACACACACACACACACACACACACACACACGTACACACACGTACACACGTACACACATATCACACAAATTTTGCTTCTGCTATTCAAAAAGACATGTATACCCTGTACATACCAATATCCAGAAAGTTGGATCCAAATTTTAGTCCTAAAATACATTTTGAAACATCTTATAAAATTTATGGAAAAAATACAGTATGCCTCTATTTTTGAAAATTTTAGCACTTCCACTTTCCTTGCCATTGGCAAAATCAAAAAATGTTGCCAAGACAACAAACCACCCAGTCTTTCCCTGATGCAAGACAACCCACCAGAACCCACTTTCTTTCCTGAACACTCTTGCTTACTGGCAACAGGAAAACTGAGCTCAGTGCTTTCTGTGCAGGAACCCGAAAAGGCAGCCACATACTTGTTTTTCTAGACTGACAAACTGGCCTACAAAGACGCTGAGGTATGTTCCCAGTGTCACAGTCCTTATACCTACCTGACCAAAGCAATGGCAAAATAACTAACTTGTTTCTGCCATCTCTACTCTGGAGACTTAATTTGAACACGGCAGAGGCTTAAGTAAGCATGGGTATAGAGAGGCAGAGATGCAGCAGTGCCAGTCACCTTCTGTCATCACCAACTCTGAGGACCATGCTTGCTTCTTTAATTGGTTTAGCTCTTCATTCATTTATTTATTTTGAAACAGGATCCTGCTAGGTAGTTTGAGTTAGTGTTGAACTCCCAGGCTGGCTTCAATTCACCATCCTCCCGACTCAGGCAGCCCAATTCTCAGATTGAAATCCTGTGTCACCATGTTAAGTTCTCTTCATTTCTAAAGGGAAACTCTTATGGAACCATATCTCTGCCTGGGAAAGGTAAATAACCTCCCTTTGTTGAGAGCTCAGTTTGTTCCTTTGCTTCCTGCTAATCATTAAGGGGAAGAAAGCGCATCCAAGTATGTAGTCATTAAAGAGATATTAACAAACACGCAAGGAAAAATGTGAGGCTCCACAAGAGTAGCTAGGGGATAAGGGTTAATCATTGAACTAGAATGCCATCAATTTTGTTGCACTGATTCAGTCAGTATTATTGGATATATATATATATATGTATATATATATATATGTGTGTGTGTGTGTGTGTGTGTGTGTGTGTGTACTTATGTGTGTACATATAGAACTGCTACGGTTAGTTTGTAGAAAGTACACAGATAAACAAAATGACGTCTCTTACCTGAATGAACCCAGATCCTGGTAGCCTTTGCAACTTAAGACTGACAGCAGTTAAATACTAGTGAAAGTCATGTTAAGGGCAAGAGCAAGGGATGCTCAGTGGGCAGTGTGTCCACTTAATTCTTTGAGGCAAGGAATGGCAATGAGTGACAAAACACCTTCAAAGAGATATGAGCATTGGAGATGTTCTTGAATGATGTTCAGTGTTTTGGCTTAGTAATAAGAAAGGTATCCATAAATATTTTTGGCCCAACACACAAGAAAGCAAGTAGTAAGACATTGTCAGACTTGGTATGAGTGAAACCAAGGTGGCAAGTTCTTACAGGAGCTCTCATGGATTATGTGACATTGAATGTATGTGGCAGAAATCTCATTATGACCTCTTAGGTTCAATGGTTTTGTCTTCTTCTCAGATGGTGTGGGCTGTGAGGAGTTCCTGGGCCTTTCCCCCAATCTCCAGCATCACACTGTGCTTTGAACCACTCTTTGTTTCAGACAGGATGGCCCCTTATTCACTGGACCAGGTTAACAGGGTGGAGAGGGAGCATCTGCTTCATAGAAGGCTGTCAAGTGAAGGCAGTAACACTGTCTCTAAACCAGCTTTTCATAGACTCTTACTTAGTATTTAATTTGGCTGCAGTGTATGGAATTAGGCTAATGGCTGTTAAGTGGCTAAGGCACAAACATGGCCCATCTGCTGAGAAGGCTCTGGGCCATTGTCTATTTGAAAGGCTAAGGAAAAAAGATGAGTGAGACACACTGTTACACTGAGAGCTTCATCACACGCCTGTTTATGACCCCTCTGATCTTATTTCTCTCAACGCTTGTGATTTTCATGGTTCCATATTAAAGAGTTAGAAGCAGGTCCTCACTGCTGGACCATTACCAAAATGGAGATAGCCTATCCTCATCTAAGCTGTCGGATGCGGACCAGGAAGCAGCCCCATCAGCAGCACAATGATTCGGTGCATCTCAAGATACGATGGAGAGTAACATTGGTCAGCTGTGGAGAACACAAGGAAAGAGATGGGGTTACCTCTTAGCAATAGAGTGACCACCTAGGATGCACGCCTAAGTTCAATTCCTAGTACTGCCATAATTAAAAGACAGAGAGAAAGTGAAACACATGAAAAGATTCCTGATATGTGGTGATTCTGTCTTAAAGAGAAGGAGAGAGTCACACAGGCCTGAATATTCTAATACATCATCCACCTTGTCCAAACTCCAAGAGAAATCTAACAGGACATGTCTGGGAAGATTATAGGGGAGTTAAGAGTCAAGAATTCTTTTGGACTTTGGTTTTGAATAGAATAATAGCTTATGTTTATAAGTACTTACTCTCTGGAGGACAATGTACATGCAGTATCTAAATGAATGTTATCAATATCCTGATACAAGTATCTTTTCACTCCTTTTGCCGCTGAATCAAACAGAGGTGTAACTAGTGCTATCCACTGGCAAGATTTTTAAAGTTAGAGAGAATCAAGCTGGAATTGAAGCTTAGTGGTAGAGCATTTCTCTGACAAGCACAAGGTCCTGCGTTCATGTCTCAGCACTGCCAATAAATAAAGATAAATAAAAATAAACTTGGAGAAAACCTAAACAGGCAAAGAAGGTGAAGTAAAAGGGGAGCGTGTGGACTTTTCAGTTCTGTGTAGGGCTCAGGGGTATGGTGGGAAGCAGGTGGTTATGATGGTGAGCTTGCTAGTTTGGCTGGAGAATGTGGACAAAGACATGGGAGCCAACATGTGAGGGACTGCCAATATGCAAGATACTTAGAAAACTAGGCAAGGAAATGAGCCATGAAAGGGAAGGTTTGGATGCAATGGGAAAGGAAGAGGGTGCTCAGGCTATTCTTCTGAAGATCCTGTCATGTCGGATACATAGGATGCGATGGAGATGAAGAATATAGAGGGGGTAGGTCAAATGAGATGTCACAAGTGCACTGTAAGCAAGTGACCCTGAACCCACACTCAATGGAGTCTGGTACTCATGGTAAATCTAGGTACCCTTGTGTCATGTGATATAGGGGAGAGGCAACTAAGTCAGTCCACCAATAGGCACTCAGGTTTGGGTCAAGAACTGTGCTAGATATTGGAGATGTGGAAGCAAACAAATCAAGGACAGGACATTTGTTGTAGAGAGTAAAAACTCATGAGATAATTATAAATAGCTAATATACACAACTTTTAAAGTTCTGGTGAGGGGGTAGTATGTAAGCTGTGGGGTCTTGGCAGGGAAAGGACTTGGTTTAGAGCAATGACGAGATTTGTAAATGTCCAGCAGAGCTTGATACAGCACTCCAAGCTCATCTAGGATATTCTAAAAATGTACCCTAAATGTACCATGCTAGACCTCAAGGGACCTGCAGCTTCAAGGGGAAAAGAGACATTTGAATGAGCAACTTTGACTACACTAGAAATTACTGGTGACTTGAAAGAATGGACTTCAGGAATGTGGTTCACAGTTCTAAGTACAGGGGCTGTTCTCAGGGTAGACCTGAATACAGCCTTCCAATTCCCAGAGCTGCCAAAGTGTGGAATGTCTTCAGTTGTGCTTAGGGCTTTTTCATGTGCATATCTTAAAACACCACTGAGATGGCTTTCTGCTTTGTGAATTAAGGAAAAAGATGCGAGTGCTGAGACCCAAGTCCAGAACTTTATGTTGTTATGGATTCTCAGGATGCAGAAGTGGACAAAACATAGCTTCTGACTCACAACTGACATTCTAGCCAGAGATGATAGGTAATAAACAGACAAGAAATAGGTGTATGAAATTATTCCAGTGTTCACTGCAGCACTATCCATAACACGTAAGATATAGAAGTAACCTAGATATCCATTGATAGATGAGTAATTAAAGAAAACCTGGAACCTACGCACATCACAATATTCAGCTTTATGGAAGGGAGAAAATCCTGCCATCTGCAAGAGCATGAAGAACCCTGAGGTTGTTATACCAAGTAAAATATGACAGTCACAGATGGACAGATACTGTGTGATGGAACTGATCAAACCCAGAAAAGTCACAGAATCAAAGAGCAGAATGGGAGTTCCCCTGGGCAAGAGGGTGCAAAGCTGCTGACCATTGGAGAGAAAGTCCCAGTTATGCAACCTGAGTATGTTCTGGAGCTTTGCCATAGCACACTGTATGCATAACAAACAATGTTAGAGTGTTTTAAGGGGGCCAGACTCCTTTAGGTATGATGACCACAGCGAAACAAAATTTAAAATGAAGTGACACACACACATGAAAGGACACTATGCTGAGTCTGGTGAAGCCCACCCTGATACCTAACTATATTGCAATAAGCCATGGAGACAACCAATACAGACTACATAGTGAGTACCAAGGTTTTGAGGCTGAAGAGTGGATCAAGAGACATTATTTTTTTGCTCAAACAATCATTTATTACAGGCAAAAATGTTAACTATGGACAACAAAGACTCCTTTGTCTAAAGGTCTTCATCAACAAGCAGCAGCATGCTTTAGGAAATGAAAGTTGCCAAGTATATAAATACTTTGTGATATTCCTTTGGGCATCATAATAATTAGGATCAACTTTTATTACAATATCTTGCTCAGTATATAGCATATAAGAGTTTATGACCAAAGATGTGATGATATCCATCACTGAACATTCACTACAAATATAACTAACAATAACAAATCAATAGAAATAGTATTATTAGGACCCAATAATTTTTGAATGTTCACTTTCTAACAGCTGTGCCCAGCATGAACTGCCTCCCTTGTAGAATGTCATTTGATCTCACTACTAATCTAAGGAGGGAAAACCTAGGCTTAAAAAAGTAATCTAAACCAATTATACAAGGTACCACCAATGCTCATATCCAAATGTAGCTCATACCAAAGTCACTCCTGGTAACTGCACATTACTAGCAATGTACCATGGGTTGCTGAGGACTATCTATGCTAGAAAGCAAGATTCTAGAGCCCAAGTCCTGAATCATTGACACCCTTAAGAACAGATGACACAATGCTGGGTGGTGGTGGCGTGCGCCTTTAATTCCAACACTTGGGAGGTAGAGGCAGGTGGATCTCTGTGAGTTAGAGACCAAAACAATACAGAGAAACCCTGTCTCACAAAAACCAAAAAACCAAAAATTAACAGATCACACAGAACTGTCTCACTCATGCTCTGCTCAAACCAAAGCTCTACACAGACTCCTGTCATGTGCTCTTATCTCCTCCATTCTTCCTTTCCTTTGTTTCTTCCTTTATCAGCAATTTGCTGGTGCTTCTATGTGCCAGACTTTTCCTTCAATGCAGATGGATAGCCACAGTTCAGGTAACAAGCTGTATGAGTGTAAATCACTGGTCATGGCAATAAACATTGACCTCACTGGCAAGGGAAGCTCCTGGCAGGGACCAAGCAGCAAGCAGTTACCCCACACTTAGTGTGCAACTTAATGTGGGGGGGGATAATAAAATCAAACTGGAAGGAAATCCAGATAATCAATGTAATATATCAATAATGAAGAATGAAGGATAGGAGGGCTCCTGTGTTTTCTTTTTATTTTATTTTTAAACTGACACCCGAAATCTCCACAGATAGAGCCTAATTTCTGACCAGTTGTGTGGAATATAGAGGCAGAAGAGTACCCAGTGACCATTGATCCTATTAAAGTTTGCATGCTCTGTGGGGAGTGAGGAAGCACTGAGTGGATGTGTAAGGAGTGGGTGGAATCCTGAGGGAACGTGTGTTGTTGACAAGTGCACAGCCATAGAAGGGACTCTGATGCCTCACACTTGGGAATGATAACGACGTAAAAAGTGTGTTTACTGACAATTGACCAATGTATACAGGAAATATCACCCACAGCTTCGTCTTCTGAGATGACTGAGCCTTAGATATTTACCTAAGTAGACCTTCAAGGGAAATCAGCCAAACCTGCCTCCTTGTTCAGCTGTGTACAATAACTGCCTCCTCGATTCAGTTGTATAAAATTAACATGCTGAGTTCTGGGCAGCTGGTACCCTCCCAGCTGGCCCCAGCTTTTCTGTACATGTCTGTGTGTCTGGCCTTTCATCATTCCGTTGCCACTCCAGTTGATCCCTGAAGTCATGAAGAGTGTGGCAGTGTCCCTTCCAAAGTCGTGTTGAAATATAATGGCCAGTGTAATAGCACCAGCAGGTGGTTCCTATAAAAAACAATTGGTGCAGAGGGCTCCATCCTCATGAATGGATTCATGCCCTTATCTCCAGAGCATGTTTCTGACAAAAGTTGACTTCTCAAACTTGATCTGTTCTTAACTTGCCTGTCTGCCATATCAGGAGGCAGCATGTGACCTCACCACACTCTTGAACTTCCCAGCCTCCATGGTTCTGCGCTAAATAAATTTCTGTTGTACATACATTACAGTATATAATATTCTAACACCATAAAGGGAGGATTTGAGATATAGCTTGGTGGTAGAACACACGCTTAGCATCCTAGAGGCCCTTTGTTTAAACCCCAGAACTGAAAAGACTCAAAAGGAAAGGAGACCAAGAGGAAGGTTGGAAGACAAAAGTCAGAACTACCACAACTTGCCTGGAAAGGCTGTGCTGCTAAGGAAATCTAAGACTGCTCTTAGTACCAAGAGTATCAAGTGTGCTGGCCACTTTTATGTCAACTTGACACAAGCTAGAGTCACTGGAGAGGAACAGCCTCAATTGAGAAAATATCTCAGCAAGATTGGGCTGCAGGCAGGCTTGTGGCCTGTTTTCTTAATCAATGATTAACATGGAAGTGTCCAGCCATTATGGGTGATATAACCCCCCTCGGCTATAAGAAAGCAGGCTGAGCAAGCCATGAGGAGCAAGTCAGTAAGCAGCACCCCTCCATGGCCTCTGCATCAACTCCTGCTTCCAGCTTCCAACCCTGCTTGAGTTGCTGCCCTCACTGCTTCTGATGATGAACTATGATAGGGAACTATGTGTGAAGAAACACTTTCCTCCCCATCGTCATGATGTTTCATCACAGCAATGTAGCTCTAACTTAAATACCAAGCAAACATCCATTGCCCCTGAAGAAAAGAGTAAGTTTACTCTCTCAGCCTGGACACATGGGGAAGGGCCTAGGTCCTGCCCTGGATGAAATGACAGACTCTGGAGATCCCCCCAAGGAGGGCCTCACCCTCCCTGGGGAATGATATGGGGATTGGGTGGGGGATTGGAGGGGGGCTGGTGGAGGGACAAGGGAGGAGAGACGGGAGAGGGAGCTGGAATTGACCTGTGAAGCATTCATGTTTCTAATTTAAATAAAAACATATATTGAGGAAGAAAAACAAAAAAGCAAAGAGTAAGTTTACAAGAAGCCAGCAGAGAAAATGGGTTATTAGGACCCCAAAAGGGTGCCCACAGAGTGGGAATGTTCCTATCTATTCCTATTATACCCTTACAATATGCTATGTCTCAAAGTTAGTTAGGGAAAACTTTTTCCTTTTTGTTTGTTAAATATGTCTGTGTGTGTGTGTGTGTGTGTGTGTGTGTGTGTGTGTGTGTGTGTGTGTGAGTGCAGTGCCTACAGAGTCCAGAAGAGGGAATCAGATCTCCCCAGATCTTGATTTCCCTCAGACAAGTGTTTATGAGGCATGTGATATAGGTGGTGGGAACTTAACTCCAGTCCTACTCTCTATTAACAACAAAGCTATCTCTCTGCTCTCAAATTAAGGAAACTCTTGTAGGATATCTAATATAGGTAAGTATTTAGGTCACTTTCAAGATACACATGTAACAAGTATTACAACAATTTATGACACAATAATTCTGGAATAAATAATCCAGAATTTGATATATGTATTAGAGTCAGTATTATTTAATAAATGAAATATTTTATTTTGCTTTCTGTTGCCATGTTAAAGTGTTGACCAGACAACTTGAGGAGGAAAGGATTTACTTCAGCTTGCAAGTTATTGTCCATTATCAAGAGAACTCAAGGCAGGAACTAAGTCAGAGACAAGGGAAGAACATTGATTACTGACTTGGTTTTCCTGACTTGTTCAGCTACCCTTCTTTTATAGCTAAGTTCTACTTGCCTAAGAATTGAACCTCCCATAATGAGGTGGACCTTCCTAACTCAATCAAGATTGTGACAGATCAGCAAAGAATCAAGAAGACCCACATACATACTAATAGGCCAACCTGATAGAGGCATTCTTCAATTCAGTTTCTCAAGTTGACAAGGACTAGCCAGTGAAGGCAACGTGACAAACATCATTATATACTGCTTAATAAGCAATAGTGGAATTGAGATTTTTTTAAAAAGTCAAAAAAAGAAGGATTCCTCCATGCCATGTGTATATAGATGGATCAACAATTTCAAATAAAAATTAAATTATAAAATGAACAGAGGAAATAATCCAGTCTAGGTGTGGTCTGTAATTCTGACACTTAAAAGGCTTGAGTGAGGATGATGAGTTCAAGGCTACCCTGAGCTACAGAGTAAGCCCCTGTTCTAAAGCCAAGAAAGAGGGAAAATCATAATGTTGTTCAGGATATCCAGATAGGAAATATCTTTCTAATCAAGAATACAGACACAATAAATGGAAAGTAATTTAACTACGCAAAATTTAATAATGCATGTAGAAAATACATATGACAAATGCTAAGATTGCAAGAAAACTAGAGGGCAATTTATGAGAAGTATGGCAATGATTAATTTATTTCAACATACAGTATCTTAAAAACAGATAAGGGAAGGATGAGGGAAAAACAGGTAAAAACTAAGCAAGCTGCACAAAAAGATGAAGTAAAAATGTGCAGCAAATATGAAAAGATATTAACCTTCTAATTTAAAGAAAATATAAATTATACATGTCCTTAGAGTGTGACTAAAGTCCACTATTAAAAAAAATAAAACAATGAACTATTACAAAAAAATGAACCCCATTCATTACAGGCTATGTTACATAGAAAATTCTATACAAATCCCTAAGATTGAACAAACCAAAGTATGATTTTGTAATATTCTCCATACTTTGGATTTATGAACTGCTGGCCCTCAGAGGCATGAGTTTGCTTTAACAGATGCTCGTGTGTCTATGCCAAGGTGTTTGTCGTGGCCTGCTTTGAACAACAGAGGAAATGAAAATAACTTCAATGTGAATGTAGAGGGAACATTCCAGAGTCTCAGAAAATAGAATATTACTCATCTAGGTAAAAGAAGTAAAGTTTAAATTATACACACTGATGGGAGAGCATATTGCTGACATACTGTTTGTAAACAATGGGAAGCCCAGATCAATCCGTGGGACACATTTCTTTTGTGTAAGATGCATATGGTTGGAAATGAATGTGGAAACACCTGCCATATTGTGGGCTCCTCCAGAAAGACAAGAGAAGATTTTTCAATGAAATGTCTACATCTTAAAAGTCTTCAGACTTTAGCAGAGGACATATGACAAGTTTTGGTTTTGGTTTGTATTTATTTCTTTGTCTGTTAAAGAGCAAAATAGATTTAGGAAATTTTCTGTTTGACCCTTGAAGCAATTTATTTGACCAAGGTGTGAACTTCTTTTCAAAATAAGAGCTCCTGGATGCTGTTTGATATCTTCTGACGCCAATGCTTACAGGATTTGAAAAGGAGTTCTTTAACAAGCCCATATGGCTGCCCACACACTAGCAGGCTTCCAGTGAGCGCTGCTGAAGCACTTATCAGCGACCCATCTCCCTGTTGCCGATATCTCCCATGAGGCTCACATTACCTGTACACCCCAGCTCCTCTGGTCTTTTAATATCGTCTATCCACCTGATTTTACTCCCTGATATCCTGATTCCCTGTATTGCTCTCTCGTTCTCTTTCTGACCCGAATCTGGTGACAGACTTCTGTGTTCTGGTTTCCTCTTGTGTTAGCCGTATACAAAATGTAGATCTACTCTTCTCAGCCCACACGTTGCTCAGGACTGTATGGAACACAGCAGCCTTCTGTGCTAGAGACACTTAATAAGCAAGACTGCGTATCACAGGGAGGGATTCGCCAGGTGCCATCCATTAATTTTAACACTTGTGTTTCCCGGAGGTTTAAGAAAGGACTCATCAGAGTGAGAAACTACCCCAGCATTCCAAGCGAGACTGAGAGACTGGAACTAGAAAGGCCCAAGAAGTTCAGGGAGGGGTCACTATACAGCTGGGAAACTACACCATGCAGAGAATTAACAAGGACGCTATGCTATTTGCCCTTTGCTTTTGACAAACTCTGACCGCCTTTGGGATTACTTCTCTAAGTGATTGGGGAAATATTGACAGTTTAGGCGAAAATTTGAACACCTGGCTGGCCTTTTCGTCTTGATATTCCACTTCTTAATAATTTCAGCTTGTGTATGTATGAGGGGCTCACTCTCAATCTCCTTCCTCTTGAGCTCAAAGGGACTAGAATGCAGGAGGTAACAGTGGGACATCAAAAAGGTGCCGCCTTCAGCCACCCATCTCGGGCAAAAGGGTGTGTGTGTGTGTGTGTAAGTAAGTAAGTAAGTTTGCAGCCAGATAGGCCTAACTATGAAGGAATCCCAGGGTTCAGGAGGCTCACCCCTGTACTGCTTCAAACTTAATATGTAAATGCACTGTTAAAACTTAAATGTGTAGTATGTGTGTATGCATGCATGTGAGTATGTGGTGATGGCAGATGTAAGATTGTTTCTTACAAATAGTTAAAAATGAGCTATGCTATTTTGTGACCCATACATGGAAAACCATTAAAACACATACTGCTGTTTTCCTGGATTTGTGCTTGCTGAAGGAAGAAAATGAAACAAGAACAAAAACAATGAAATCCAACCACACACCAAAGGGACTATGCTTAGTTCAAAACTCCAGGCATGAAGCCCAAATAGATCCAGGCCCGGTTTTATCCTCACACAACAGGGAAGATGATAAAATGCATTTACTTAGTCTTGCATCACGAGAGCCAAATGATTCCAAACTGAACTAATCCTGTCTATCCCAGGAGCAGTGTTTTGGTTCTCTGCACTACATATGTCAAAATGGTGATGCTGTGGCATGATACATTTCCACAACACCCCTTCAAGTGTGATCAGGCATACACTCCAACACATAAATGCTCTGTATACATTTGCTTAAATAAATAATTCATGAAACTACAAATACCTATCCCTGAAGCAGCTTCCAACTCTTAAACACTCGAAGCGTGCTCACCCTCATTTTAAACAGGAGGAGATGAAGTGCAGGTTGCAATTCAGATGGAGGGGAGGGGATGCCCACCCACCGAGACCTATTTCAAATTAGCAAGGAGTTAGCCACCGGATACCAACACAGCAGGCAGAATTTTATTTCAAGGGTAAAATGTGGAGTTTAAATAAGGAGAGCATCCTGGTCCTGATGAGGAAGCAAAGCTGAGTGAGGGCGTGGATTTCAAAACTGATGCATTTTCCTGGGTCTCCTGAATGGAGAGAAGAACTGCCCTGTCATCTTCCTACACCATGAAGGACCCCCAAACACAGCTCGCTACATACGTACCTCTTCTTAGCAAATCATGCCTCCTGTGTCCATTGCAATGTGAGTACAAGGATAAATAAACTACAGCACAGAGCCCAACTACTGCGAATCGCTGCCTGGTGATTTCCTTTTAACCACCAGAATTTTGTTCTGTGCTTAGTAATTCTGGATTGAAAGCATTTTCTATTTTTTTCTAGGCAAATTACTTCACACCAGCCTGTAGCATTTATCTGCTACCAAAAGCCTATCAGTGTCACCTAGATCTCTTTAAACCACTGCTTCTTCCCAAGATCTCACACTAAAAAGGAGGAAAAGAGTTTCAGAAAAGTTTATGAGAGGAAAGAACACAATTTTCACATACAAATAACGCCCAAATACAGCTTTTAAAACTCCCTCCGAAAAAGGGAAGAATACATCTTCAGGCATAGCAGAGTCACTGGGAAATTTTCCCCTTTTAGAAAAAATTTGACTCAGAATTAGAATATCATCCAGGCCAAAATGCTCTAGCTGCCAGAGAGGTGTGGGGCTGTGATGAGATTCCTATACATGCTTTTGTGATCTGTATTTTGAAATGGAGGTAGCCATGGATTATTTGAGGTCTAATTCAGTAAGACATTTCTAATGGTGGAAGTACGTGTTGTGAGAAAGTTTTTAAAAGTAAAGCTGAACATCTCAAGTTATTTGTCCAAGCTAGAGGTGGCTGTGTACATGTGCCGATAACCTCAGCATCATAGGGAACAGAAACAGGAAGGTCAGTGGGTCTGGTGGTCACAAACCTAGCTCTACGTTCAGCAGAAAGCACTCAATATCTTCTACTGGGGACAAACATGAGCACAGATGCTTACACATTCCTATTTGCTCAACTCACTACCACATACACACACACACACACACACACACACACACACACCACCACCACCACAATAACAATACCACACCATTGTCATCACCACTGCTGCTACTACTACTACCACTAATAATAATAATAATAATAATAATAATAATAAATTCTTCACTTATGGGAAGTGAGCAAAGTACTAGGAAATGGAGGGTGGAAAAGAGAGGAGTGTTCAAAGAACCACGGAAAAAGACCCAGAGAAGATCACTCTGCAAGTGCCCTTCAATGGTCTCTTTCATTCCAGCTAGGAAGGGGATTCCATTTGTGCCTGTCATAGCCCTCTTGCACATTTTGTGTTATTGCTTTTGTCTTCATCTCAACCAGGAGGAGAGAACATTTAGGAATGTGAGTACTTGGCACAGAGACTGCCCTTCTGTCAGAGGTCCCACACCATGTGGCATCCCATCAGTGCTGGGCTAGTGACATCATTCAGAAGTCATGGACCCAGAGACACTGATGATGTCTGGGGTAAAGGCTGGGCAAGTCCTTGCTTTAATAAACCCAGCCTCTGCTTCAGATGTACAATGGGGTCATAGAGTCCCCACTGAGTTACTTATACATATGTCTCCTCAAAGTTTCTGACTGGATAGGTTCTGGCTGGGGCCTAATAAGATCTGCAATCCTGACAAGGTTTTACAGATAAAACATTCTTTTGTTTGGAAACACCAGGGACTGACAGTGTCTCAGGTATTTCTGATTTTAGAATATTTATAGATGTATTACAAGACAGTGGGGATGGAGGACTGAACTCTAAACAATAAGTGATTTGCCTCATATGAACCTTAAACACATAGTCTGGTCATCATTTACCTACAGTGGTTATGGTGCATCTACATTTGACTGTGATCCATCACAAGTGCTCAGGTGAAGAATTTTCCATTTGTGGTGTTGTGACTGTGGTCAAAACCTTCCCAAAGTTGGTGCATTTGGGAGTTTAGATTTTTTGGATGTCTTGTATTGATGATGCTACTCTAGGGACTGAACTTGGAAATGACAACTCTGCTCCCCAGATGCACTCCAAAGATTCAAAATTGCCAGCCTAGTGCTATTTAGACCATCGGAAATGACCTGCAATACTCTAGATGGCTAAGCTCTGTGCACTAATACACAGAGGCAAAGCGGGTCTACTTCCTGTTTTCCAATAGAGACAGTCTCTGTACAAAGAAATTGTTATTTGTCCACCAAGGTATTAACATTGTCCTGCTTTAACTCATAGGAAGAATGTTTTCCCAAGCACCCCTTGCAGCTAGGTCAGTGGTTCTCAACTCCCCTAAGACCACCTTGTGTATCAGACACTTACATTATGACAGTTATGAAGTAACAATGAAAATGATTCCATGGTTGGCAGTCAGCACATCATGAGGATCCACATTAAAAAAGGTGCAAAACTAGCAAAGTTAAGAACCGCTCAGCTAGGTAGACACATACAGAAGTTCTGAACTCCATTTCCAGACAACACCCAACTCTACCAGATCGCTCCCTCACTCTCATTGAAGCAAGGCCTCCAATATAAATTCCACAATGGAAAAGCTCAGGTCCTTAAATCACCACCTGTGAGGAGCCACCCAGAAGATCTGTGCCTCCTGCATAGACATTTCATAAGCAAGAAATTAATGTGTATCGCATTTGTTCACTAGGATTTAGAGGTTGTTTATTACAACAGCTGTTATAATTATGCCACTAATCCGTCCTCTGTATTTGCATAGTGGCTCCTACCTGACCCTCCTCCATGATCCACTTGCTTCACCAATTTCCCCTCAAGATTATAGCTTTATTCACTTTACTCATTTAAAAAATTACCATTGAAAAAACTCTGGCATAAAATGGACAATTATTAAATGTCTGTTAAAGAGAGAGGAAGAAAGGAAACTAAGGAAGCAAATTTTTAAAAAAATGTTATACCATATAGGCTGAGCCCACAGATCTAAATATGTTCTTTAATATTGGTTATTCTACAACAAACACCAGCCTACTGTCATGGATTAATTTAGATTAGAATGGAGGTGTGGTTAGAAGGGAGGAGGTAAGGGGGGAGGAGGGGAGAGTGAGAACTGTAGATGGAATGTAAGATGAAATAAAAAATTTTTAAAAAGTGCAAAATAAGAAAATAATAAAAGAAACTCAAACCTCCACAACTAGGGGTTCTCCCTGAGGAGTTGTTTGGTTCACTCCAAATGACACATAGCTACTCCTACATAACAAGAGCATACTCTGGTGAGCCTGTGTGAGGTACTTCCTGGTTAGTTCCAATCCCGTGATACCCTCACAGAATTATGGTAATAGTAGGATAACATCTGTCTTTCATTTATCCTGCTTTTTCTCTGCAATGTGGGGGAGCATGAGCCATTCCAGTCTCGGATTAACCTGAGATCAAAGACATTCTTCTTGCTTTCCAGAAGATTCCTTCTCAGTGTCAGAGGGACAAAGAGAGAGGTCAATCAAAGACAATAGAAGGGAAGGCTTTGTTTTCTAGCAAGCTCTATACAGCCATAAGGAATCATGATTAAATAACTCAGTCATGACCACATGCTCATACACAGCTAGAGAACAGGAAGCAATGTCTGAATTCCCATCCCTTTTCCTCTTTGTTATTCTGACACACCCCCAGAGGAGTCAGTTTCACAGGGATGACAGAGAAGGGAAACATGTTCTAGGGTACCAGTATCCAATCCTTAGTACCCACTGACAGACAGCCCCAGGTTAATGCATTACTCCTCAACTGAAGCCCCACATGCACAAAATGAACAAGTGACAGACGGAGAGTAATGTCAAATTGACAGATTATGAGCCATTGCCCATTTACCTTAAATCATTTGCCTACAAATCACATTATGAGAAGGTGTGTAATGTACTTGCCCACCAGGCTCCCAGAGTGTCCATCTCTCTTCTTTACTTGAGCCTTTCCACAGGCTATGTTCTCCCTGCCATGTACTTGCCCTCCAGTCACCAAATTAGACTGGTAATCTCTAAATTCAGAAGACATAAGCAGGATGACTGTGTTGCAGTGTGAGGCCTCACCTCTAGTTTTATTTTTAAGGGAATATAAATGGTGTTTTTGTTCACAAGCAAACTATGGTATCAAAATAAGGTTGGTAAAATTAATTAACTGATCATCATGTTTCATGGATGTTGATTCATTAGGATAGTAAGCAGGATCATCAAGTCACCTCTATTGTACAGTTTCTGTTCCCTGGGTACATAATATGATAGTTCCATGGCAGGTATCAGACATATGCCTGTTCCAGTCTGCTTACCCTGAGTCAGGAAAAGGATATTCTCACCCTTTAAAAGCCTACTGTGAGCAAAGAGATAGGAAGAAGACACATTCCTACCATGTATAACAACCTGTCGGTCTGCACAGGTTAACTGGGTATCATCAGATGATTTCCCCTGCTGATAGACTTCCTATGTACACTGTGCATGTCAACTTGCTTATGTGTATGCTCTGCATTGTTTGTAGAACACTGGGGACAAGAAAGTAAATACACATCCCCTCTAGCAAACGTGAAAATATTTATCCCTCAATTTATACCAATTAATGTCTGTACTATGTTTGACTCTAGTAAGCCCTCCCACCCCACTTTCTCAACCATGGGAGCCCTGGGAAACACTGACCAAATTTCCTTGCTGTTATATTACGTTATGCAGCATTGGAAACAACTGCACATACATTGCACATGAATGTTGCATTGTATTTGGAGTAAAAATTAGAACTCTCTACTGTGGCAGTATCCACTGAGAGTCTTAGGTTGGCAATATTATATAAGACCATAGAAGATCTCTGTGGAAATTCAACCTGATACCTGGATACTCCTCGGTGAATTTGAAAGCAATGAGAATGGTTTTCCTTCCTGGAATTTAAAATAGATGGTTTTCTATATTATTTCCCTTCTGGCTGAGCTCTGGATTTCTGGAACAGTTATTCAAGTGAATGATTACATACAGACAAAAGTCTTAAGAATGAGAAAAGTGTCCAATATGAGGTCTGTGTCAATTAAATATATTACCCTCACACTCCTACTGTCTATCTCAAGCCTACCATGCAAAATGATGGGAGCTTTCTAATTACTGTCATCTTTCCTCCTGTGTCCATTCAAGGGGATGACACAGAAACCCACTTTACTCCATGCTAAATCCTATGCTAACTTTTAAGAAAAAGAACCAGAAGGCAAAGGGCAAAAGATCTACACATCCAAAGGACGCTTTTGCTCCCTTCAAAGACAGCACTGGGCTTGGGTTTGCCTCTCAACCTCTCCTCTCTCTCATCATAATTACACTATCTTTGCTAGAACTTTCTCATCTGTATGCAGCCATGCTCTGGAAAGTGTGTATCTAAACAGGAACACACACACACACACACACACACACACACACACAGAGATACACACAGATAAACAGAGAGACAGTTACTTTCCATTGATTTTCCCCCAGTTATTAGCAACACCACTCTCTCTTTCTCTTTCTCTTTTTCTCTCTCTCTCTTTAATGCTTATCTGAAATCTTCATTTTCATGATCAGCAAGGCTCATCAATCCAATATCAGGGACATTACTCTCTTCTGGGTTGTGGCAGTAAGGCTCCAAGTTGGTCCCTCCTTCCTGAACACATTTTCCCTTCACTTTGGTTCTGCTCCCACAGATTTCTGTTCCCTCCCAATCTTCCCACCTATTGTCAGTGTTCTTTCCTGACTCACACCGCTCCCCAACCTTCAAATATTGCAGATCTGCCAACTTCTAATGCTGACCTTTCTCATTATTTACACATGATGTGGGTGATTTTATCCTGTCTTAAGATCTTAAGGACAAATGGAAGCTTCTATCTCATATTTATATCCACAGCATCCCACGAGAACCTCTCTGGACTCAAGACCAACACCTAAACCTTTCCATACATAAGCTTCCAGGCTTTGTCATTGATTCTTCCCAAGAGTCACACTCCTTCTATCACATAGTCAAATGAGGGGAGTCATGCTTGCTTCTATCCATCCCCTATTTGTCCTGCCCTTCTTCTCCTGGGACCTACAGACTATCCATAATATCCACCTACTTCATATTATACTAAGAACAGTAATAGAATAGTTCTCACTGACACACACCTGAATAAGCTATTCCTTTGCCATAAACTTCTAAACCCCATATGTCACTGATATGAAGTACAGACCTTTTTTTACCCCCATTTAATGTGGTCAAGAAGAACCCCAGGCCTCTCTGGCCCTTCTAAACTCTCTGACACCATCTTGTCACTCTCACCACTGTACTGGGCTCCAACAGTTTTCTTTTCCTTCTCGAGCATCCTGAGATGGCTGCAGGCCACACCCTCTCCATATTGATTGCTCATTACGATTCTGCTCTTACTTCTATGCTTTAGGAAGAACGGGCCCCTGCACATCCCTCAAGGTTAGGTTTCACTGTCAACATTGCTACCATCTGTCATCCAAAACCTTCCTTGTTGAGTTATATGTTTCTCTACTTTTACCACTAAAATGGAATCTTCCATAAGAACAAAGACTTTACCTTGTTCAGCTGTTTACTCAAAACACTTAAGTCAATGTCTAACCCATAGAAGCACTAGATTGATGATAAATATCTTAACAAAGGAATGGGTAATGAGTTGCAGCTGAACTGATAGTACGTGCCTTTTATTTAATTTCTCCTGGGGAACACTATTTGAAGGTTTGGCTCAGTGATCCTGTACAAGAAGTTAAGTCAGAAGACTGTGCATCCTAAGAGAATCTTATCTCTTTTTTGCCCTGAGACATTCCATTGCGCATCCTCTACACAGTGTCTGCAACCCATGTTCTGTGAGAGCTCTAACACACAAGTCATCCCTCTAAATAGCACTAATTTCTACTAGCAATAAGAAATTGGGATTTATTTTTTGAGTTAGATCCGATGCTAAATTATCATAGTAGTTAATATAAGGTTGACTAAGGGGGAATTTTTGCTCCCTCTCACTGGCAGCTTTGTGAGGAAAGGGTGAGGGAGACAGAGTTACAAATTTCCAAGGAAGAAGACTCCAGAGACCAGCACTGAGGTGCAGATCTGGTCTACTGTGTATGTTCACTGGCATGTATGAATACATTATCCAAGCAGCTAAGGTCATTACAAGTTACAATCCAGTCAGTCCAAATGGCATGCAACCCATGTTATATGAGGTTGTACACGGTGGGCAGTGTGTCTGCAGACAAAGGGTAGGAAGCAGGCAATACCCTAGGCTTTGGTGCCAAATTAGAGGGTCTCCAGTTAGCTGGGACTCCATTATGAGTCATCTAGTGTTCCAGAGACTCAGGTCTGCTCAAACATCCTCAGGAGGTGTTGACACTTCTCACATTCAGGTTCCCCATCTTTCAGTGACACCATCTGAACAAACTGACCCCTCAGATCAGACCTATGAATAGACCATGTCTAGTACTAGAAAAATAGGAAGAGACTTCACAATTCCAAAAGTAACTTTCATCTGCAAACTTTTAGGCCATGTATGAACTGTGATATTGCCTCTGCTCAGGAAAACACCTACAGCACCTAAGTGGCTGTGACAATGCTTGGAAAGCATCTCAGCATTACATGGCCTCTTTGTACATAACATACTTGCTCAATAGCAATACCCATCAGTGACCCATGCATTATACAGAGGCCCAACCACACAGGTCCTGTATAGCCCAGCATTTTATCTCCCTGTCATATCTGTCTAATAGAATAAGAAATAATACACAGAATATTAAAAAGCACTAATAGCTAGGATAAATTATTAATTCAATTAAAGTATGAGTCCAATAATGATTCTTTTTCATTGCATTTATTAAAAGGAATAATTAATTGGTAAGCGGGTATTTTAAAATCACACATAAACTGCTGATTCTACTGAGTGATACTACAGACTTCTGTTTCTGCAGGGAAAACAGAGTAGATGTTGGAGGAACAATACCCTTTCTTCCCATGCCTATGTTTTCACAGCTGAAAATGGAGGAGCTGAAAGACATACTTTTCCTTCTGGAGCTATTGTACAGGACTTTTAGATGGAATGGGAACCTTTGCCCCACCCTTTACTAGTTTTGCTTCCTTGGGCATTTTGGGGAGGGCTATTCTTAGTTACAACATTTGGAGTTATAATCAAGATAGAATTCATCTCCAAGGGTTGGTACAATATACACGTGGGTGCATGGCACAGTGTCTGATAACCTGCTACACAACTAGTCTGGCCTCTATACATATTGCACAATGTTTGTGTAATCCTACTCTATCCTCTGAGTAATCAGAGGAGACACCACATTTTCAGGGCAATGGCCAGGCTTGAATCCACTTAACCATTTGCCAGGAGTTTAACAACCACATTCAGACCCTGGTAAGAAGACACCAAGAAAGGCTCAATACTGGGACAGATGAATATAAGCAAAAGGGGCTGCAAAGATGACTCAGCCCGCAAAGGTACTTGCCACCAATTCTGATCATCTGAATTCAAATCCTAGAACCCATTTTGTGGAAGGGGAGAACACACACACATGCACATGTACACATGCACTCAACAAAATTTTAATTAAGCACACAGTATACAGTGGTCTCTTAATGTTGGGGGTGGGATTTGGAGTGTCATACGCAGGAATATAAGGTAGCAGATAAATTAATTTCCAGATGAGTTTAAACATAATCCTATATGCTCCAAAATTGTTATTTTAATTTTAACCAACTTTGATGACAAATTGCCTGAAATATTGGCTCACTTGAATGTCTTGAGAGACTAACGAGTAATTTAATATGCTTTAAAATGTTGAGGTCTCTTATTCATCATTCCAAACACTGATTTTTGACACAGATATTCTTAGAAGATGATGGAATACGTACAAAACTGTTCTGCACATGCAAACACCAGAAATCACACGTGTGATTTCCTCGCTTCCTCCCTTTTCATCACTCCTAGTGATCACAGAACAAGAGCAGAAAAGCAGTGCTGGTAATTTAACACAGATTCAACAGAACAAAACAGGATCATTAATTTATTTAAAAGTGACATTCATCACTGTCTTCTTTGACCCATTCCCCTCCTTTCTCTACATGAGATAAGGCTTGCATCTAGGACTGAGATTTCTCTGTCATTTTTGCCTAAAACTCTGCAAGGAAGAAGACCAAAAAAGGGCAGTTCTGATTACAATGTATTATTGTATGGGTAAGGTAATTAGGGCCATGGAGCATCTATCTAGCCCTGGAAATAAATGAAAGACTTGCAGAGAGAAACGAAGGAAACAGGCAAGGGGGCCTGTGTCCTTATCTCTTCTCCAAACACATGTTCCTTTTTTCCCCCTTTTGTCTGTGGTCAGCACACATGGGTAAGGACAGGAGCTTCTCCATCACAAAATAATTCCTCTAGGGAACATTGGGTATGCACCTGGACACAAACTGGTTCTTATGATATATTTATGATCAGTAAATACAAGAAGTTAACCTCAATCTTACAAGTGAAATGGGAAATACAAAGCTTCCTGAGTGAGTTTTAAGTAGGAAAATGGGAGACCATATTTTCTAAACCAGTGTGCATGTTTGATTCAAAGTAATAGCATGGCAAGAAGTTATGTAAACATATCTCAGGATGGAGTGAGAGTTCATTATTTACATGAAAATACTGCCGGACACTAGCTTTCTGCCATTTGCATGTATTACTATCACTGACACCTTTGCATACTGACTTTCTAACTCAGCTACACAATGAAGTACAGCTGTAAATACAGCTCACTGGTTACCATCCCCACAGGCTCAAACCTGCCCCATACCTCTCTGGGCCCTACATAATCTCTAGAAGTTGCCACAAAGCATACTCCTCAATGACTTACATGTTTCTCAGATGAGCCAGATAACAACATCTTGTTATGGCCAAGGAACTCGGACTGTTTAATTTACAATGCTCTGATGGCTCCCGCAGACAATGAAATGGGACCCAGTCCATCTGACTCCACATTTAGTGCTCTCTTCTCTTTCAGCCCGGGAACATGTTCCTCACTCCTGCAGCACTCTCTCCCTTACTTCTAGCTCAAATGCCACTTCCTATTAGAGAAACTTTCGCTAACCCTCTCCAGCTGTGGCCTCCTCCCAGCACTTCATTAAATCTGGCATATCTGGATACAGTTCTCCACAGGCTCACCATCTCCCCTCACATGACTACACTGTAAGTCTCAGGAACATATGTCTCTCTTAATCGTTCTGGAATCATGGCACATCACACATCGAATGAATGTTCCAACAAATGAATGAATCACTCAAAGGCAGGCGGTGCTAAAGACTTTCTGTGGATTATTTTATTTAATCTTCAAACCATCTCTGCAAGGTAGTTTCTATTAATTACTATTCTTATTTTACTAATGAGGCTAAGTAAATTTCCCAGTGGACTGCACAGTCCATTCTCTTAATGACATTTCTCCCCCATCCTCTGTATGTTTACACTATGCTCTATACACATGGGATAATGTCCCTCCGACCTGTCATAGTACTATACAAAGCTCATTCATCAAATAAAATATCTAAGCTTCTTCTTGGGTGTTTTGGGGGTGCATTATTTTGATGTTTTCTAGCTTCTTAAAAACTGACAGTTTCATATGTAGAGCACAGGGTATAAGTGGACAAGACCAATGTGGTCATTAAGAACATCTAGAAGGCTTGCAGCCAAACTTGACAACTTGAATCTGACCCCTTACACTTACAACAAAAAGAAAAGACCAGCTCCTGCAAGTTGTCCTCCATCTTCTGTACAGTAGCGTGCACACATGTACACACACACACATGCACACACGCACATGCACAATAAATAAATAAATAAATGAGGTGGGCTTTTTTCAATGAATGATACACACAGGCCATGGATTTAGCCTGTATGGGGTCAACCCCCCCCCAATTCGGCCACGTATTCATAAGTATATGAGATAAAATGTTCAAAGCAATATGCCCCTCTCTCCAAAAAAGGAGTTCAGTAAATGTCCACTGGAGTTGTCATTATCACTAAATACTGACTACATGGTTGCCCAGCATAGCTTGTACTTCCCTGAGTGTCCCACACATATTACAGCAGCATAATAACATGGGTCCTAGCCATCAAGGCAGATTCTTTCTCTTTCTGTCTTTCTGCGTAGGTGTAGAGCAAGAATCCAATGGAAAGAGGACATTGCAGCACCAACTCAGTAAAATGTGAAGAAAAAGCCTAGTAGAATGAGCCACAGAGCCATCTGTCCTCTTCTTAGGAGAAACCCAAAGCACTAGGGGCTAGAGACTGCAGAACCAAGAAATCACCTGGATCTGTAAAATAAAACTGTAAGCTCTGTGTCTTTGACCAGACATAGATCAAGTCTAACTCTGAAAGAACACTTTTGCTGTGGGAAGCCAACAGGTGAGAGAGAGGGAACTCCTACCTAACATCTGTAGGTGCTGCAAAGTGCTGCCCTTTGTTCTGAAGTTAAGGATAGGGCAAGCATGCAAAGGAAGTGAAATACTCCTCAGCCAAGTATTCCAGAAGGTGTGGATGCATGTACAGCTATGTACACAAGGCATGGTGCACAAGGCATGGACATGGACCCTCGAGGTCCTCACAGGTCCCTGACAGTTCTGGGTCCAGGAACCAACTGGCAGTGCTGGCACACTTGCAGGAGAACTGCAGTGGCACTGCCAGCTTTCAGTGACAAAGGGAGTATTTACAGCAGGCACACTGACAGCTGTCCGAGTGCCACATTTATTTACAAAATGTTAGTTAAATCACTGACAGTTGGCACTGTGGAGGAAAAGCCGAGAGAAAAGCTGACACTTCTTGATCTAGTGGTGCTCAGCTCCCAGCCCTGGCTCTGCTTCTCGTCTATTTATTAATTCCATTATTTGCCTGTTAGTCTGACTATGTATAACTTCTGGCGTATTCACTGGCCCTAGCTGTTGAGAGACTTCAGGTGTCCCATGTAGTTGAACCGCTTCATGGAATTCGGTTTCAAATTCCCGGAGCTCTAAGTTACCCTAAGGATGACTCTTCTGAATGGCAATCATGCTTCAAGCAGAGAGTGCAGGGGAGCCTCCTGGAAGACTCTGGAGAGTGTGGAAGCAAGGGGCACCTATCAAACCAGTTTTTCCACCACCCCTGGCCATGGAGAGACTAAGGTGTGAATGATCTCACAATCAGAAACACCACTGGATGCTTGTGCTTTCTGCCAGAGACAGGATTTCCACGAGACAGCCAGACCAAGTACTTCCATTTTTTATTCTTTCTGACAGAAGCAATTAAGATAGAGGAAGAAGAATTTGTGTGATAAATGAAGATCAACGTCATTGCTCTATGGAGTTTTAAACACCACAACGTATTTCCAATACAGCTTGTACCATTGCTTTTTCTCAAATATTCTTTAAAAATTATTTTATCTTGTGTCAAAAAATTTTGGGGTTTTGTTGACAATTTAAAAATGGGCAGATAGATGAAGAGTGATTAAGCTTTCCCTAAGCTTCCTGCTCCTCCTCTGCCCTCCTCTCCCATATTTGCAATTACTGAATTCCAGACTTTGTGCCCGCTGACCATAACCACTGGAAGGGAAGCTCAATGAAACAGGGGTTCTAGTGTGCTGTTACTGTCTGTCACTGTCTACAGAGTCTAGAAGAGTGTCCTGCCTGTGGTCAGCAAATCTTGGCATTACTGGATGGATAGGCCCCTGGAGCTGACCCTTCTCAGTCCTGTTGGTTTTCATAAGTTGAGGATGTTCTGAGCTCACCATGAAAGAGACAGAGGCATCATCACAGAGGAGGGGTGCCTGCAGCTTCAAGGCATTCTCTCCCTCTGGCAACATGTCTAGAATTTTATGGGGGCCTTCATAGGCTGTCCCAGATCATTCCTACAGGTTCAGACCCTTGCTGCCATCACCTTCTTCAGCCTTCCAGTAAGTACCCTTTTTATCTCTCCAGCACAGCCCACATGCTACCTTCAGAATAAACTGTGGCCAGATTGAGTCTCTTTTTGAGATCCCTCTACTTCAGCTCCCTCTGCCAGACAAGAAAAGGCTTGCTGGGGGTAGGAGAGGTGGCCTATTTGTCTACAGAGCTCTTAAAGCACTCAACACACTGCTTACACATGGAAGCCCATTGATTGACCTGCAGTGATGTATGTCCCCAAAGTCACAACCTAAAAGATGGAATAGCACCATCCTTATCTGATTACAAAACCAAACACATATGGAAAATCCACAAAGAGACACAACCCTTATAAGAAATTTGGTATGTGCCTGTATGTTGATACAAAATCCTTTCTGTTTTATTAAATTTCTACTAGCACCTGCAAGTGCAGACAACCACTTCTGAACAATGGGTGTAGACCAGTTAAAACTGACATCTTTGATCATGTATCTACAGAAATTCTTTTCTAATAAGAGAATAAAAAACACTACTGATAACATGTTGTTTAAGCACCACAAAATTTACTCACCTGGTACAACTCTAAAAAGGAAGAAAATAATTAGAAAACTCCAAGCACTGGTCAGCTATTCATAGGAGAGAAGCTGTAAATAAGTTGGAATTCAGAGTCCAGAGGGATGGAAGTTCTATTTCCTAGGCCCGGTAGAGAACAGGGTGCATTTGCTACATTTTTATATGCAGATATGCTACACACATGATATGGAATATGAAAATATGAGGTATTTTATTTGATAGATGAAACTATTTCATAATAAAGAAAAGCAATATGCACTTGGCTCGTGGGGTACATAAAACATGTGCTTCTCATATGAGCATTCCATCATGCCCTAGAGTTTGTGAGGAGACAGGCCCAGTGGGAAGTGCAAAGAGAAAATGAAGGACCAATCCCAAGACCATGGGCAACCTGCATCTTTCCACCTCACGTCCTCCTACATGGAAGGATCTGAGCATCGAGCAGGACCTCAGCATCATCCAGGGCTTCAGTAATGCCTATCCCACTCATTCTTACTTTCTTCTATGAAGTAAATTTATGCAAAAAGAAAAGGACTGGGATTTTAGCATAGTGGAGAGCAGCTGACTGGAACATGTGAGGTCCTGGTTCAATCACTAGCACCAATAAAATGCATACGTGTTTGCATACATACATGCATGTATGCTCACACACACAAAAAAAACCATAAAATATCAATAGGAAAGTTCCCAATGTATTTAGATGGGGAATATATGCTTATATCATCTTCAAAATAAGGGTTTGCTTTGTTATCTATAGCTTAGTGAAATTATTGAATAGAGGTCATAAAATTGTAGCAAGATATCTAACTATGCACCTGTGGAGCTGACCAAGCCCAAATGGTGCATACAGAGGTGGGAGGATTTAGGCTGCTCTGGGAGGCAGGCTCTCTCTTGCTGCTGACCAGGTTACAGAGGACAGCCTGGGAGGATCCTTGTAGCTGGAACCTGGGGCAGCCACCCACCTCTTACGTGAGTGTTATATCTCTGAATAAACCTTTTAACCTGTACTGAGTCTAGCAAATCTTGATTCCCACATGTGACACAAAAATCATTGGTACCTACTGACTAGTAAAGAACTTAGTATCAACAAAGGCAATTGCATCAAAGCTAAGTGGTCATATTCCTTACCTCAAGGACTTACCATGTATTTATGAGAAGAGTATTCAAAACCCTCTTTTCTGGCTGCCTGGAGAAATGCAGCAATCACTAGCATCCTACTGAGTAATATTCTACCACAGTGCTTTTTCCCAGTCTTATGCTAACTTTATTTTAATCGCCATCTCACAAATCTACATCTCACATACCCTTCCCACCCTCTAGTAAGCACCTTTCTACTCACTAATGATCTCAAGTTAACATGTTCAGATACCACAAATGGGCAAGATCAAACAGGATTTGTGTTTCTGGGTCTTACTTCAGTTGACATGATGTCCTTCAGCTGTATTCATGCGTTTTGCAAAGGACAGAGTTTAATCATTTTGGGAGCTGAGTGGTATTCCATTTATTGTATAGATAACATTTTCCTTATCTATTATCTGCTATTGGACACCTAGTTTGTTTCAAAACTCTTAGCCATTTATAAATAGAAGTGCAATGTACATAGCAGTGCTGGTATCTATTTGGCATCCTGGTTTCACTTCCAGTGGATCTATTAGGCCATATAGTGATTCTAATTTTAGCTTTTGGAGCACATTCATAATGTTTTCCATAAACTCTGCACTAATTCACCTTTCCCACAACAATACACATTGTTCTTTTCTCCACTTCCTCACTAGAATGTGTGTCTTACCTTTATTACAGTTGTCATTCTAATTATTTGCTTACAAATCTATATACACATATATGAGAACATCACATTGTATATCATAAGTATATAAAATTATTACATACATAATAAACAAAGATTTCATCTTTATGATAAAGATGACAAAGGGGTTTTAAATTAAACAACAAAGTGAGACTAGGGTCTTAACATTCTTTTTGCTGAAATATTCACTGTATATTATTTTTTCTTAACATTTTATCAATTTTAGTTACCACAGGACCATGAGTGATGGGACCTTTGATCATGAATGACAATAAAGTCTAGGGAACCATATAGTGCTTGTTCATCCAAGGAAGTAAAGGACTGGTACTTCTATGGCACCTCATGAGACACCAAGGACATCTTCAGAATACCTCATTTGGAAGCAACTTCCTACTTTGTGCATCAGTGTAAGCCTAACAAAAGACAGAGGCTCTCCAGAGGCAGCCCTCCTATATTACAGGAAGTGTTAGTTGGGGATTTGATACCGGTCATTGTGAAACCCAAGAGAAGTTCCCTATCAAACTGTGTCTGGTAGAAAAGCTAACATAACTTTTAAGGGAACGTAAAATTTTAATAAGGGTTAGACAATAAATAATAATTAACTACCAAAACGTGGAAAGCACTCATGATATAACAGAATGCCAAATGATCACACTGCTCCCATGGCTTCCGTAACATAACACAAGGTCCCGCGTGTTCCCATGCCACACACTGTGGGTTAAGTTCTGCCCTCAACTCTTCTAACTGTTCAAGTCAAAGAATCCTACCTTGGACTTTCATCTTTATTATTGCTTCTCCCTGGAGCATATTCCCTTCCAGTATAGGAAGAGACTCACCCCAGCACAAATGGCATCTCATTTAAAGGTTCCACTTCAGGAAAACTCCCCAACCTACTATTTCATGTTCCTCTGTAACACACCCAGCACTACTGGCTTTAGTTGTGGCTGCCCCTTGGTTCCCTGTCTTCTTGAGTCTCAAGGTCTAGAATGGCATTTCTGCTCCTCAGATGTCAATTATAGTTCCTTAAACAAATAATTGAAATGATATAAGCACAAAGCATTGGGTCTGTGAAAAAAGTAAGACATGCACCACCTGTTGGGATGCTCAATGGAAGAGGAGATTCAAGACATTTTCTGTAATGTCACAGTACTGGGGTATTGGTGGGAGAACTAAGTACTGGAAAGAAGGGTGTGGAATTCACACATGCTGATCAAGCCCCACAGAAGGCTGTGTTTGAGCATTGGAAGGCTGTCTCAGCATTCGGGCGAAACACAGGTGAGACATCTCAGACGTTTCTCTCTAGAAATGGGAGAGGACCTCTCTTCCATCATCTTCCATCCATCTTAAATCATTTAACTTGTGGGATTTCTGTTTCGTGGGTTTGTTGGTTTTTGGTAAATTTCTCTGTTAGTAGCATAAAATGAAACATCTAATACTTAATATGTGCCAGGTACAATCCTTGGAAGTTTACATGTTAACTTACATGATTATTATAAATGATTATGATTATTAGACAAGATGACCCATGTAAAGTATTTATCACATAATGATAGGTTCTCATTAGATGCTGCCACAGCTGATTTTGTTTTGTTTGCTGTTATTGCTATCATCTTTCTCATGGAATTCTACCGGGTAGGTATTAAGGTACCAGAGTCCTACCGCTTCTTGGAGAATCTGTCCCATGGCCCCTGACTGAATGCCTGAAATGTCAGATAATACTGAACTTCACACACACCATAATTTCACGTGTATGCATATAGATAGGAAGGATTTACTCATAACTTAGGCACAGTGGAAGATTGAACAATATAACAGCAAGAATATATTGCTTATAACAATATATCATAATAAAAAGTTACATGGATGTAGTCTTTCTCCCTCAAAAGGTCTTATTTGACTGTATTCATTGCTTCTTTCTATAACAATACATAAAAAAAGCAAGCATGTCATGATGTCTCTTTAGCCTATCCAAAGTGTCAGCACCACTAACTTTGTGCGTAAGGTCGTTATCAAGTGAAATGTAGGATACTGCAACACAAGCACGTGGTGCAACTACAGTCCATCTGATTACTCAGACTGCAAATAACAAGCAGGGAATGTATACCATGGGTAAATGGGACAAAGGAGTGAAGCGGCTGGGGCACGGATTCATTACATGCTCCAAAAGCTTGCAAGTTAAAGTTGATAAGTACTATGCATCTGGATTTTCCATTTAATATTTGCAAATGTGGTAGGTTGTGGGCAACTGAGACTGCAGATAAGGAAAGGCTACCGTATTATTTAGTACAGTTTTGCAGATAAGAATATAAAGCCTGGAAAGGATTAGTCTAATCATTTCACAGCTCAATTTAAGTCCCAACTTAAACCTGTACCAACATGACAGTCCATTTTCCACTACAGAATATATCCTTAACAACCAGGTTTTATGAGAGTTGGGTACCTCCATCTGGATAAATATTTATGCATTGTAAGTAACCAAGCTACTGGCAGGCTAGATACTCTGCCACTTGAAGTCTGGTACATGTGAAAGTGTCTACAATGCTCCTGAAATTCTGTGATTTCACAATTTCACATCTCTCTTACAGTGTCAGGAAGCCCTGTCCTTCCCACGCCATTGACTGCCCTGCTTTCCGTCTCTTCTTCCTTTAACCAGGGCTGTGAGGAGAAAATTGAAGGGCTGTTGAAGTCTATGCATAAAGGAAGAGTGTGAACCATAGTGACAAGACCCAAGTGCAACAGGCATGAGTATCAGGCCATCATGACACATTAAGTGAAAGAAGAGAGATTTGTATCTGGTGACTCCTAGCATATGCTGTTTTGATCAGCCCAGCCTCCTTGTGTGGGCCTTGGAGCACAATGCCTACTAATAATTGTATGCTAATGTTAACTAGTGAATAGGCTACCTTTTAATACTAATGGTAACCACAGGGACAGGGAAATGTTATTCTGAATGCTTAATAAAGTTGTTGCAAATGCTCTAAGGGTGCAATGTTATGTTTTCAGATGTAAATAGAGATGATCTAATGAGTAGGGGGCAAACAAACAAACAAACAAAAAAGAAACAACACTTTCTCACCATACATGATTTGTAGGTTTAAGTACTAAACAGATATAAAATATATAGTAAATAATTCTTCTGAAAAGCTCAAGAGGCCTAACCCACCTCTGGTTTCTATGAGTCCATTAACACCAAAATTCCACCTTCTTAAACAAACAGGTGCATTTACACATAATAATAAAATCCCAGCTTAATTTACAATGTCATGAAAATGGCAACAGATAGAGTCTCAAATTGAATATTATGCATATCATAAATACTTATAGGGTCTATATATAATGTCAGAAAAAACCACCAGAAACCCATGAAGGATGACATTTCAGTAGTAGACACTAACTAGACCCTCATGGCTAGAGATGGCAAGGGGAGGCCTCAGGTACAGCCAGCCTGTCATGAAACAATACTGTGATAGCCAGGACCATATCTTCAGGGTGGCTCTTGACACAGAAAGTAGAAATGACGCAGGGCAGGGGCTGTCTGTTTATTTGGGATTGTTATTTATTTCTCATTCCCATGTTTAGGCTCTTATTTCCATGCTCCTGAATTTCTATGTAATGATAGTTCTGAGATGTATGCAAGACTTCTGTACCGTTCTTTTTTAAACAAAATGTATTTTAACTGATATATGACTACATATAAATTATATTTTCTAATAAGAAACCATATAATAATTTGATATTGGAATAGATTATCTATGTTAAATCAGGATTAGCATATCTATTTCCTTGTCTATCACCTCTATAGTGAAAATATTTTAAATTCTTTCTTTTAGAACCATCCTAAGTTGTAATTGCATAGGCCAGCCTTGTACTTACTCAGTTGCCCAGATGGGCAAATAATATATGGTCCTTCTCTCTCTGCCTCCCTAGCATCTAGGATTCAAAGTCCATGATACCAGCCTCAGCCTAGAACTGCTGGTTCTTTCCCAACTGGTGCCTCTATGGTCACACTCTGTCCCTTCTTCAGTTTATAGCTTTGTCACCACTTCTCTGCTCTCCTTTGATAAGGTTATTAAGCTTCTGAGTCACTCAATCTAGCATATTCCTCCGTGGACTTTCGGGGCACTTGTCCACCAGGTATAGTTCTCCCCAACTTTCAAGTCTCTTATGCACACCAGGTGATATATCCCCTTATTTCATTTTACCTTCTGTCAACTCTTTACCCCACATGACATACGTGTTTGTTTACCTGATAACTGGCCCCTGATAAGAAAGTTGTTCATGCTCAGGGTACAAATGAGTTGCTTCTCATCATTACAGCCCTTTTGCCAGGCACTCAAGTGACTTCATCAACTTGTAGGAAGGACACCTAAACCAAATTTTCTGTGCCTAATGCTTACTTGGGAAAGTAATGTTTTCCCAATGCACACAGCAGCAGCTCTGTTCTCTCCTGTCACTAAGACCTTCTCTGACACCTGAGAAAGTCACATTAAGGGGTAAAATAGGAACCAGGAACACAGAGCTTCTGGTGGAGGTATCTGGATACAGTCTACAGGTTTCCATCAGTCCTGTACTGTAAGCAGGTAGCTGTGCAGCCTACTGTGCTACAAAAACTAGACACTGAAACTCTGAAATAAGATGAGATGTTGAGTTGCAGTTTCCACACTCCCTCCTCTCTTCGAAGCTCTCCCACCATGACCTTGCTTTATGCCCTCTCACCGTGACCTCGCCTTTTGCCCTCCCCTTGCCCACAATTCCTTTCTCCTCTACTCAGATTCTCATTGAGTAGCCCAAACCCAGCACCAAGATTCTCTTCCACAGTCTGACGCCTGGCAGCAACTCTACTTCCTTTCTCATCAATATCTTTAAGAACCAGCCTACAAATCATCCATCAGTCTCTTGGAGGGGTGTCAGTGAAAACACCAAGAGCTAGAATTCCTTCAGTGCAAAGGGTTACTCCGAAAATGAGACTCCAGTCACTAATGAGCCATTTGTCATCTGAGAGGCATTTTTCACTAATTGCAGTATCTTAGTTATAGCCACCATGGATATGTGTTAATTTGCTTCAAGGTAAAACTTTTCTTTGTCACTGGTTTTCACAGACTTACAGAGTAAAGGAGACATTTTACTTGGTTCAGAGATATAAAGCGTCAAGGAATTGAAAATCAAACATTTGAGGCTTCAGTTTGAAAAGGCCATGGGTCTGGCTTTCAGGCATGTCTGAAACAATCACCAAAAGGTTTGCTGGAAAAGATTAATAAGCTCATAAGCTTGACATAAAAATACATGTCTATCTCTATACCATTAAAATAAAAAATATGGATTGCTTAGTAACTGGTGAGTGCTGATTTAGATATAGATATTTATGCCAACAAATAATCTCTATAGCTCAGACTCAGACAGAAGCCCATTGTTCCCTTGCGTAGTAATCTAGTGAGGTTTTGGGTCAGCTGGTAGGGTGGGGCAGGAACCCTTTTATGTGCAGTTGTTCAGGGACCTTTCTGATGGAGCATCTGCCACAGAGGATGCAGTTTCCAAGGCAATTTGGGGCATCAGAAGCCAGATGGCATCAGGAAAAAGAGCACAATGTAGTTCACAGGGGAGAGACTGATGGCCAGTCCACTCATAGCTATTGCTTACATTCCTTAGGTCACACGATAAACCTAAGAAAGACCTGAAAATACAGCCATGGATTGTGTTGATGGACAAGAATAAACAACATATATTTTAGACACTAAAAGTCTTTAAAAAGAAACGAAGTAGTGAGGCAAACAGGATGGAACATGCCTGCCTTGCTATTCCAGCAGGGAGCTGAGGTCTAGGAGAGCTGATTTTCTTAGCAGCATCTCCTGGTGGACATAGCCAAGGTCCATCCAAAGTCCAGGCCTCCTTGGACCTGAGCCACCAGTCCGTCCCAAAGTGATGAGTTTTGCATAGATTTTCCAGAAGCAATTGCACCACCAAGATGATATGCAGTTATAGACTGCAGCCGTGTCTGATCTTGCCCAGTCCTCTGTACCCTCTGCCTTCTGCAGATGGGTGGCATGCAAACATATGAGTCTGTCCAGAGACAATTCACACTAGGCACTGCCCTCATCTGTACCAATGGTATCAGCCACAGACAGAGTGCCGCACATTGTTCTGAGTACTTCACACTGCATCGGTGGCTCCGTTTCCTCTTACTAGATCCTTTAAATGATGGCAAACTGAGTCACAGCTTAGTGAGTCAGTATCCTAGAGATCATCAACCTGGGTGGCCGAGCCAGGATTTGAAGCTGGGAAAAGTTTTGTGTGTAGCCCCTGCTTTAATCTCAACAGCCCCAGGCAGCAGTTCTTAAGAAAGCAGGCTTGCCAGGCAGATGGTGCAGGTCTTTGTTTCCAGCACTCAGGACGCAGAGGCAGGTGAATCTCTGAGTTTGAGGCCAGCCTGGTCTACAGAGTGAGTTTCAGGACAGCCAGGGCTACGCAGAGAAATGCTGTCTGAAACTAAAATAATAGGCACTGAATATTTTGCTCAATTCCAGGCTCATGGTTTGCCTTCCTTCTGTATGCCAGTTCCTTGTCTCCCTTAAACGTTTGTAGGCCTCCGACTAGAAAATAATGCTTATTTCCCAGTGTTTATTAGATTTCCTATAAAAGTCCTTGTAAAAGTGGATATTTAAAAGGCCCTTTAGATTCCACCCATCCTGGCTTTATGAAGTGTGTCCCTTTGCCCACTGCCCAAGAAATTTCTTTCTCAATATCACATTCCACTCTCTGACCTAGAGGCAAATCCGACAGCAGCATCCACCTGTGCATGCACAGTTTAATAACACCTAAGCCCATGCCAGTACAGACTTTCCTCTTCCTAGCAAAAGATAAACAAAGTTTTCACTGTTAATAGCCTACTATTATTCCTAATAAATGTTTCATTCACTCTACGAATATCCTTTAATATATTGCATGTCCCAGCAGTAATTCAGAGACTATGAATGAGAGCAATAAACTCACTGGCCTGGTGGATCTTACATTTTAGGGGAAGAGACAATAAATAAGCAACAAATAAATAAATAACAGGTCTTTCTAAGTGTTAAGGCTATGAAGAAAATTACAAATACAGAAGAGAGCAGAATGAAGAGGGTCTGGGAATAGCTACTGCAAACAGTGTGGCTTGGAGGATGTGTCAATGGACAGGACACACAACTTCTGTCACACATTTCCACAGAAGGTCCTAGCAGAGAGAGTAGACTTGGATCCCAGAACAAGAGAAGCTCAGTATGCCACTGCCCTGGGGAGGCAGCAAGGACGGGCTCCAGGTGATTAAAATGTTCTTCACAGTACCAAGGAGTTTGTATTTCATTCCAAGGATAATTGGACCAAAGCAGGGTTTGGAACACAGTCATGCAACATAATTTGTGTTCTCAAAATGATAAGCAAGAGGCTTCTAACTGAGGTGGGACTCTTTAATAACACAAGCAGATAGAAGATGGGGAGATGGCTCAGGGGATAAGATCACTCCCTGTTCTTCCAAGGACCCAAGTTCTTCCAAACACCCACATGGCAGCTCACAACTGTCTGTTAATCCAGCTCCAGAGGATCCAAGGTCCTCTTCCGGCTTCCTCAGACACAGCAGGAATATGATACACATAGATAGGTGCATGTAAAACAACCATATGCATAAAATAAAAACAGATAAATCTCTTTTAAAAAGAGAAACAAAGGCAAAAATCAGAGGCAATGCTACCAAATAATTTAGGAGCGAGGATATTGACTTTAACCTGGGGGTTCATTCAAATGGCAAAATCCCTTAAACCTGAAGATAAACTGAGTTTTCAAACTCAGCATATTAAACACAGCATAAGCTAGGAAGAAAAATAAAATAACTTCTAGGTTTCTGGCCTGAACAACTGGATGACAGATGAGCACTTAGTGTTGACAGTTTCCAGGATAGGGACTGACTGAGAAGCAGGTAGTTAGTGAAAGTTGAGGGATGAGTCGAGTGGAGTCTGGTCAAGAGCATGAGAGAGGCATGCAATCTCACTGTCTCTTAAAACGTGAATCTGCTGGTTCAGAGTGGGACAGTGTAGTTAGTTCAGAAGGAATGGCGCGGTCAGGGTGGACAGTGGTTGGCTGCAGCTGGAAGAGAAGTGGTCCATATGGCTTTATTGTATCTGTTTTGTCACCACTGAAAGTTTTTAGGAAGATGAGAACAAAACAAACAGAAGCCACTATAAGCATCAAAAAGGACATTTATTTACCTTTCAGGTCTCATCATAAGTAGGACATGGGAGGGAAACTAGTCAATATTGGTTGAGATTATTTGAAAGGTAAAAATACTCCAAAATAGTTACTTTACACCTAAAAAGGGGATCAAAGAAAATACTGAGAATGAGAGATCTTGCTTATGGCAGATCATGAAGCCCACAAAGTAGAAATCAGAAAAAGGCATGTACCAGTCTTCAAGTTTCAGATACAGAAGAGTACCATGGTAAGAATCTGCAGGTGACAAGTACCTGGCTCATGGTCGAGAGCTTTTATCATAATATAAGCAAAATCAGAAATGACTTCATTCTGTGTTCTGCTAAGAGAAAAGGAAACCACTCTAACTGTTTTCAGCCTTTTTAGCCTCCCTAGAAATTGCAAGGGGAGGGGCTGGCCCCATTCTTGGGAAGAAACAGCATTGTGAACTTTGACAACTTTTCTGTGGGCCACTACGGTTGATGTCATGGTTGAAGAGTACTCAGTCTAAGCAGGACTTCCTGTAGTTCTTTATATATGACTGCTATTACTCATCAAAGATCTTTCTTTACAATTCTGTAGGGCTGTCATAACGAAGAAGCAAACCAAATGGTTGCAATCAATAAGAACTATAGTCTCACACTTCTGGAGACTGGAAGCCTGAGACACTGAGAACGACAAGGCTACAACACTTGGAAACTCACATGCAAGATTCTACCTGGTCTGTTCTCACCTTATATTGCTAACTCTGTAGGATTCCTTGTTCCAAGTACATCACCTGTCTTCACCTGTCTTCTCCATCATGTAACATTCTCCTTGTCTGTCCTTTATATCTCTGTGTTATCATTTCATGAATGTACTGGATGTATTGGTTCAGGGGATCTTTTGACTATAGTATAACTTCATCTTGGTTCATTACAGACGAACCACCCTTTAAACCAAAAGTTCAAAGAACCCCCCAAAATCTAACTCAATGAGCACCAGCATAATAGAAGCAGAAAACTCTGAACATGAGCATAGTGTCAATCACAAAATTTAAAATAGTATATAAAATTACCTCCATGCTATGTACACAAGGCATATATGAAACATAAAAGAAATTCCTATGAACAGGTGATGATCCTCATCCTCAAGACATCACATCATGCTATTGCAAAATTAAAAAAACAAGCAAACACATTATTAAAAATTCAAATCTTAGCCGGGCGGTGGTGGCGCACGCCTTTAATCCCAGCACTCGGGAGGCAGAGGTAGGCGGATCTCTGTGAGTTCGACGCCAGGCTGGACCAACAGCCTCAAAAACAATACAGAGAAACCCTGTCTCATAAAACCAAAAAAAAATTCAAATCTTAAATATAAGTCTCAGATATTTTGGATAAAGAATATTCAAGCCTATTTCCAAATATAACCATATATAAGTAACAAGAAACATTTATTTCTTTATTTGCTAGCTTGTTTGTTTTGGTGGGGAGACAGGCAGAGCTCTCCTTACAGCCCCCAGTACTCCTCTTTATAGCGGTCACATACAATAGCAACAGCACTCAATTAGAAATAATTTACATTTATTTCCTCTCTTACTTGTAACTTCTGGTGTAACTACAATTGTTTTAGATTGATCTCTCCTGATGGGTAAATTTGTGAAAATATCATTTTTCTGGGTGTGAGAGCTTTTTTCCACTCATCCATTACATTATGCTCTGTCTAAAATCCAGAGATGATAAGAAATTACTTTCATACAAACACATCTTCCTTTGCCTCCATGGGGCCACAAAGCTTTGTCTGAAGGTTGATTTAAGTTTCATGATTTTTCTATCAGTCTGTTGGTTGATGCTGTTTTCATTAAAAATTCTATTATTTTTTTAAATCCATCATCAAATTCTAAGATTATTTCATATGTTCATTTTACAAGACAAAGCTCACCCCAAAAGCTTTCTAAGCCAAAACATTTCACTCTGACAAGACAGAAAATTGGCCAAACACTCCAAAACAAATCCAAACAACTCAGTCATGTAAATGAATGATTTTTGACAAACATTATAAAAGATGGAAGCTGCAATTCATAATAGCTCATTACACTTAAACTAATTTACACATTTTGCCACTGACTTTGGAAGAAAGGGCTTTCTTGATCCGTTGGTGAATTCTAAGATCATTTTTAAATACTAGAAGCACCCCAGATTTTTCTCCACCCTAAAGAAAATTACCAAATAAAGTTTTATATATCTATTTTCACCATGCAAGCTCTGGGCCAACCTTCAATGTCAAGGAGATATCAAAGGCAAAAGAACTTCTGACACAGTTGAAGATGGACATACCCAAAGATCCCCTGATACATGGCACCCTACCCCATCTTACTTCCCTACTACATCATATTATCAAAGAGACCAACTGTCCATGGATAGAGCCTGAATCTGTCCATGAATTTCTGATAATCTACTTTATAAAACATTCTAGACAGCTTTGTTTGGTGGGAAATTCATCTTTAGAACCATGAACTGTCACCACTTGCTTTGCGATGATCTTGTTAGGAAAAATGAAGGAATACTTTTCTTCTCACTTCCTTTCAAAAATAAAAGTCTCAAAAAATGATGGTAACATAAGAAGATTCATAGATCAAAGCAAAGGTGTTGGAGAAAGTGTATACACACACACACACACACTCACACATTCACACACACACACAATTACAGATGGATAATGCAGGATTTACCATTTTATAACTGTTTAGAAGTAAATAAAGTAAAACTATCAAAGTATAGTGACATGATTATTGGAGCTATAATGGTTTATAACAAGAATAGGATAAAATGTGTGGATGTTATACACACCTATTTGTACATACACATAAGTTTATATATATTTGTATACAGATAAAGAGATAGCCTGCATTAAACGTTGTACAGTGTAGGGGTTCCTCTTTTCCATTGATCTGTTGGCCATCAGTCTAAGAGGGCAAAGGGGCAGAAGCTGATGGGGGAATTCTTTCTATATATGTTTTTCTTATTGGTTGATGAATAAACACTGTCTGGCCAATGAGGCAGGGAGATAGGTGGGACTAGGGTGAGGGGAATTCTGGGAAAGGTAGGCAGAGAGGCCCACAAGCACAGCCACCATGTAAGGACTGGGAAGGGAACTCTTACCAGGAGTTCTCTGGTAAGATAAAATGACATGGAAAGGCATACATTAATAGAAATGGGTTAATTATTGAGACAGAGCTAGCCAATAAGAATCCCTAGTCATCGGCCTTTTATAATTAATTAATATAGTTTCTGTGTGTTTATTTGGGCTGAAGGGCAGCAGGACCAGGCTGGAATAAAGAATAAGGAACTTCTGCAATAAGAAGCAGGGGTAAAAAAGTTCTGTACGTTGTCCATGAGCTTGAACAGAGATGACCCTCCAGGAGACTCTTGGTGAAACAGCTCAACTTTATTACAAAGTATAAGGAATATATAGAATTGGAGATCCTTGGGACAAACCCCAATTTGCATTAAGTGGCACACTCTTATCACCAGGCTTTGTATGTGGCAATAGCTCCCTATGGAAGAGCTCCTAGCACAAGTCTTTTTAGCAGGAATCTGTGCCAAAGGTCAAGCTAAAGATGAATCAGGCATCTCACTTAGAGAGAGCTTTCAGGTAAGGTTAGTCTTCCAGCCCCAGGAACATTCTCCAGATAAGGACAGGAAGAGACAGGAAGTTCTGTTGGGGAGGGAAGGAAGGAGTCCCATGTTGCCAAGCCCTTGAGATAAGCTGCCAGGCCATGGGGAGACTGCAAGCTTTTCCACTCATCAAAAACCTTCCAACAGTGCATTTCTTTATTTAAAGCCAACACAACACCATGGAGTGTCTAGCAACCATTCTCTTCAAACAAAGAGATGAAATACTTTTGTCTGAAATCACACTGAGAAGATGCTTACACCAGGGAGATGCTTACTTGGGGTCCTGACTCCAAGTTCAGTTTCCTTCTAATGCAACACTCTGTCCCCTATTACATGCCTGCTGGAGTATAAGTTGGTCAGTATTCTGTGTCAGAGACCTTTGTCTCCACCAGCTGTCATTCAGTTAAACTTCTCTTTCATCTCCTCTCTTCGTGCACATGAAAAATCTGAAAATGCGTCCTAAATCCAATAAAATTGTTATGTTATAAAAAAGTTTTAGAACATCTACATGCATTTCTACATGCAGACAGATAAATATGGTATTGATGGCAATGTCTACTATTTTTCCTCTTCATCAGTTGTACAATGGAAATCACAAACTTTCCTCTTCCTTGGGAAATGAAATTTCTTTAGTGGAATTTTCAGCCCTAAAGAGTAGATGCATGTCAAAAATAATTAGTTTTATGCTTTTTCAATACCCTAGAAGAGATGTGAACAGTCCTGTTCCACATATAAGACAAACAAACAAAATGGTAGACCCAGGCCCTTGCCATTGGACCTCAACCTCCTAAAGTTCAGTTGCAGTGGCTTTGGCATCCTTATAGAATTGTGTCTACCTGGAACTGTTTGGTGTCCCACTTTGGGAAAGCACTCAGAGATATTTGAAGAATTGTGACCTCTCCGTGAGAAGCCAAGACTACTGATGTCTGAAGCAAAGGATTAATACTAGAACCTGGAATAGAGTTTCCTCTGAACAAAACAAGTCAGCCCCATGATTCTGAGGATCCTACTAAAGCAGATGGGTGTCTGTGTGTTTGTGTCACAAGTCACATAAATCCCTCACACTCCCAGGACCTATGGCCAAAGCTCATCAAGAATAGAGCTGTGTGTGACACAAGGGAGAACAAACAAGTTCCCTAGGTCCTTGGTAGCAGAGGGGCTTGGATAGACGATAAGAGCAATAAAATGAAGTCAGCTCTCAGGCCTAAAGAGAAAGGGCCTAGAAGCCAGGCCCAGGTGCCTACTATCTGATCCTGTGGTCTGGGGAAAGGCTCGCTTTTGTTTTCTAGTCTGTAAAATCAGAATAACAACTGTATCTCCTCTGTGACTTGGCTGATAAAATCCTCAGCACAAGGCTTAACAGACAGGAAACAGGCATGTGTGGTGCCAAGTCTGAACCGTAGTATAATAACACATGCTTTAGTCCAAAGAAAGCAGAGATAGGTGAGAACCAAAAATGCGGTGACAGATGTCTACCAATTGTATCAGAGCACACCCAGTAGATCTGAGGAATGTTTGGTATTTAGTGGGCAAATGCCCCTTCCTTTAGGCACATCCAGCCTGTTGATCCCATACCCAGGGACTGGAGTTGATGCTGGATGTCACCTTTGTCACCTTGGAGCAAGACTGATTGTCATTGCCCTCCTTACACGTAAAACTATGTGGCTGACCTTCATGGTCTCTGTAATCCTTTCAAACTTCCTCATGTGGGCCTCACAAGGAAAGAATCATGGTTGCTGCAGCACACCTCTGGGGAAGGGAAGGGACACAGGGAAACTGGGTTGTCCCTCTTTGAGCAGTTATGGGCTCCAGTAGGAACTGGCACATTCCCAACCCATTCTGTCCCATAGTTGGTAGATTCCCATTTTGGTTTCCGGTTCCTCAATGGTATAATCTAGGAACCTCCCTGAACAGGCCCCTCTGTCCATGCTCCTCAGAGCCACAGTCAACAGGATGAATGCTGACCAGCTCCTAATAGGAGCACAGTCGGCAACCTCGAGAGAAGGCAAGAAAGTAAGCCGAGTGTGTGCTTCCTGGATGGCATTGCTGTACGAAAGGAGTGATGCCATAAGCAGGGATCAATAGTTCCACCTCGAGACAACAGCTGCCAGGGAACTCTGAAAACAGAAGATGGGAAGAGAGATGCTTTTCTGTCCCCTCCTCATCTTAAGTAGACTACTTTCTCTGCGGTACACCTGGCATGACATCAAGAACATTTCTTCAAAGATTGGGTGACTGGGTAGCAAAATGGCCTGCCAGAGAAGGAGCCACACATCATAGCACAGCTGGAAAATAAGGAGCCAACTCAACAACACAGCCCATCTGTGTAGAGCTCAGGAAGACACCAGCTCACTAACTTCCATGTGTTTGGAACCTGCACACAGTACCTTGTCAGAAACTACCCCACACCACACATTGCTAGGGCAGCTGTGATGCTGCACCAAAGACATCCCAGGACAAGGACAATACAAGATGGCAAGCTAAAAAGAGACAGTCAAGGGGAGAAGGGAGTGATCTTAGACACACATTTCTATACTCGTCAATACAGCTTAGATATTGGTCACTTCCTGTAGAAAAGACACTGGGGAGTGAGTTGCTGAATAAGCCAGAGGGTGTACACCTATCCCAGGGAACTCACTGTCCAGGTGAGGGGGACAGACAGCATGCAGGTAACTAAACACATGAATGGGATGGCTTCAAACAGAGATGAGAGCTCAGGAGAAGCACCCACTGTGAGAAGTTAATATTGAGTGGTATAAGTGGTAGGAGGCCTCAATTGATTTTGGTGTCAGTAAAGGTCTTAGTTGGGGTATTTCATCTGTACTGGGCCCAAATTAGAAATAACTATGGATGCAGAAATATGGATAGCGTTGTTCCTAGTAGTAAGGACAAAAAAAAGTAAGCTCCATGGGTCAAATCATGTGCTTAACATTGGGAATAAAACACAAAGAAGGTATAGTTTTACCTTCCAGGGCCCTAGGAGTATCTGCAAGGAGTAACAGACCTATAAAGAACCCAATTTCCTAAATCTGGAAGGAGATACTCTAGATCTATCACAGCCTTCCCTGTTACATACTGGAGTTGCCATATCAAAACTCAGCCTTGATCTTGTACATTACTCAGACTATTTATTTTTAACTCATCCAAGAAAAGTAGCAGGGTTCAATCACTACAATTCTGGACACAAGACAGAGCAGAGATTCAGTCTCTGACTTGCTCCACACCCGGGAAATAATTCACTTTTGTAGTGGCCGTTTCTGATGTGGAATATCTGGACCAGGTTTCTCACTAGGCAGAATTGCTGAGTGGCATACTGATGTTTAATGAAGGTCTGTAGCTGAGCATCACCGGCCCAGTAGCCATCTCAGGTTCTGAGCTGTTCCATATTGCCTCTACGTGGTTTGCTTGCTTGCTTTTTCAGCACAGGGCTTTTCTGCGTAGCCCTGCCTGTCGTCGAACTCTTTGTAGACCAGGCTGGAATCGAATGCAGAGATCCACCTGCCTCTGCCTCCCCAGTGCTGGCATTAAAGGTGTGGACCACCACCGCCTCTACTTTTTAATACTGCTAGCTCTATGTCCTAACCACTGAAAGCCTACCTCCACCAGAGGGCACTCTGCTCGGACCCACCCAGCTTGCCACCCTGGCTCCGTGGGTTAATCTTCTCCACAGACTAGCTTTGGAAAGTGGACCTAGGTCTTATGAGAGACAAGTCCAGGACTCCATATCCTTCCCTCCATACTTCAACACCTAACTTGATGCACTACCTGAAGGAACCACGCAATACATCTTTGTTGTTTGATCATTGCTAAGTTATAGAATAAAGTGACAGATAAATAGAATAAGGAGTGAAGAATAGTTTTGTTTTGTCTTCATTCATCTGTTTTACAAACCTCTATCATCCAGGGAGCTCGTGAAGTAAAAAGGTGTGATTGTTGCTCTCCAAGAATGAGCTGAGCCCACTTATAAAGGCAATTAAACAACAGTACAAACAGGAAAGGATGGCAGACATTAAACGCCACTGGGGAAGTAGGGAAACAGAACTCTTTGGGCCCTGATAAGTCTTGGGAAATCTCGATGTCCTGTCCAAGGACTGCTTAAATCACTCTGAACCAGCTGTCTAGCTCTGTCACCTGCTACAGGTGTGAGTTCAAATGAATGTTGCCCTTTGAGTCTGGACTCCTTCATCTGTAGAATGAGAGATAATCTAATGAATCTCGGAGAGTGGGGGGATTAACTGTTACTCTGTACATTTAGTTCATAGTAGCACAGTGGCTGGGGTATAGATGATACTACTATTCAATGTATTAACATCACCATTACTGGTGCCTCCTCCTAACCCCACTTCAAAACTTCCTAGCTATTCCACCTTAATCAAGTAATGCTTTGTTTTTGTTTTTACTTTCGTGAGATGAGGGGCTATAGTGGGGATCCAACCAGGGATTCATATGAGCTAAACAAGCACTTAATCAATTGAGCCATATCCCAGGTCCAAATGGAGATAATTCTTCATGCCAATGCCTCAGTTTTCCCATCTGTAAAATGTGATAATAACAGCAACTACATAATAATTACTATTAGAATTCACTTACAATATTGGAGGTTGAGATATTATATACAGGACTTTGGTATTCCCTGATGCACTGTGACTACTCAACAAGCCAGGGCTATATTCTGTGTCATGTGATCTCACCATTCATAAAAACATCAAGGGGAGAGCAGAAACAGTGGGAGACTGCAAATGCCTGCAACTCTGCACACCACACAGATCATCCGAGATAATTAGATAAAGTAAAATAAACTTAAAGTCTCTTCAAAGTAGAATTTGTCGCCGAAACACTTAATCTTTAGGTACTACAAAAGATCCCAAAGATACTGGTGAGAACAAAGCAGAATAAAAAGAAACTAGAGCAGAAAGTCCTCTGCTGGTCATGAAGAGAACTGCAGTCTTACTGCAAAGAAGACTGGGTGGCCTTCCCTGTAAGCAGAAGTGCTTCAGCCTCCCTACTTGTTGATAGGGAAGGAAAGACACCAGTTCCATCTTGTGTACAATTTAAAAGAAAAAATGGAATCATGAACCACTAGATGGTTATGACTTATAAACAAGTAAGATGCAAATTTAGCAATTTTTATATAAACAAAACAATGCATTCTAAAAATCACTACATGGGACTTTCCAAGACAGAACCAAAAAGAAAAGACAGAGAAAGTGTCTAAGAATTCAGCGCTTCGACTCCCAAAAGTGCACCCTCCACATGGAAGCCCTTTCATGTCCGAGTGCAGTACAATCTGAGAAGAAGGAGGGAACACCTGAGGGGCATGGGTGGCACACACACAGCTTGCCTGTTCACCTGGTGCCAGTTCAGACCACAAATCACGACCATGACCAATGCCTTGCATCGTTCACACCCTGGCTCATCTAATCCCTAGCTTTTAGGGTTCCATCCCCTGAGAGGGCCACCCTCCTGCATGTCACAGAGACATGAAGCCCTTTGTGGCTGACACAGCATAGCAGGGGACTGGATGGACCTTTTATGCAAGGTTACGTTGTAACCAGTCCTGAGGGATACAGTCACAGCCTCACCAAGTTCTCATACTTCCATCTGTATTCAAACAAGACCACTGTGTGGAGTCTGTGTGAAAACACAAACTAACATTGGTATCTGAAAGAAACTATGGTGAGGATGAAAAACGAGAGCCGAGCAGCTAATACACAATAACATCTGTCAGAAAGAAGTCCCAGGCCCTGGCAACTTGCTGGATGCAGCCATTCTTTGGGAAAGCCAGAACTTCCTAAGCCATCGGGCTATTGCCTTGCTGGGATGACATCTTGGATCACTCTAACTCCCTTGTTTTTCTTAGAATGTGAGTGCCACTGTCAAGGCCAATTGTCTATTTATAACTTCAAACCCATAGGACACTCACTACCTTCTTTTCTCTCTCCTGAGTGTGCCTGGGGCAGGGGGATCTATTGGTATCTAAAATGACTCCCATACATATCTCTATTTTGCCACTGGGGTCTCCTTCCTGCAGCCAAGGTCCAGGGTCAAAGAAGCCATCAAGAGAGCACTAAATTGTCTTGACTGCATTGTTTTAGGGATTTGGGGATCTTTTTTTACTGAAATCTGCATAGTTGCAACTCCCATAAAGTCCCTACAAAAAGCAAACACCCAGTCATTTCAGAGAGGGGCAACTGGGCAGTTTAGCTTAAGCTGCAGTATTCCCTGAAGAGTTCATTCATGCGTCATTGAGTAACCAGGAGTTCATTGGAGCCATGACAGCTAGGTCTCCAAAGACAAAGAATCTTGGCATGTTTGCAGCCTTGCATGGTTCCTTAAATCACATGTGTTTTTGACAATGCCCTCACAATTCAACTCTGTATTGCCAGCACTGCCTCCCCAACGCTTTCTGTCCTGTAGGTATCATGCATGCAGTCCAGTCTTAGAACACAAATGGGACCAACACATGTGGAACCAAAGGCAAGGTTAATTTCCCAAGAATCTCCATATCAGGGGATAAAAACAGGCTCATGTCACCCGTGGTCAGTGCAGTGGACCAGTTTTGAAAACTTTATCAAAGAGGACACACTGAGTCAAAGAGAGGCAGAAAGGTTTCTTGGTCTCTTAAAAATTCCAGAGAGGAAAATCTCCTATTACAATCATCCAGTGTGTAGCCCTCCTGTGAGAGGTGTGGTTTTATCAAGGCTGATAGGGAGTCAGTGCTTTAATAGCAAGGTAAGGAGGGAGACAGCCTTGCCCCACTTAACACAAAATGTAGCCAAGATTCTTCTCCTCCTTCCCAGGTTTGCAATCCTCAGTCCTAGAAATCAACCCTGACCCAGCACAACACTAAAGTCTAGGTTGTTTTTTTTTTTGGTGCCAAGTTTTGCACATACTGATTTGGTGGATAGAGCCAACAATATAGCCCACTCCTGTAAATGACATTTTCTACAGACAAATCAAAGGACATGGTGCTAGTGTCCAAAAGCCATGATCAGACAGGAGAACACATCCGTCTCTGCCCACTGTCTCATGGAATGCAGACATCCCAGAAAAACATAGGTAAAACCAAGCTCAGGAAAAGAGGTTGTGCGGAACCCGGTCCCTGGTGGCAACTGTCAGTAGCACGGGTGGAGTGGGACATCCCCATCAAGCCATGTCCCTGATTTGGGGCTCATTAACTTCAGAGAGATCATCCATGCTGAGTCTCAGGCAAGTCGCAGCTCACCATAGTCGTTAGGCTCAGGAACAGGCATCATCAGGACCACTGCCCTCAAAATGAGACCGCTATCCCTCACCCTTGACAAACCCCTGAGTCCAAGAAGCTAGATTTGGGCAACACAGATCTCCCCTGGCACGTCCCTGTGATTGCCACATTCCTTGGCAGAGCAGCCAGCTCATTCGGGAATTGTGCAGCGCAGGGAACTAGCGACCTCTCCACTAGTCCTGGCTTGCTCCAGTGCACACACCCGCACCCCCTGCCCCTGTCCCCCAGCCCAAACAAATCATTATTTCATAGAATGGCAGTTCCCTACCTGAGGGTGGCGCTCTCCCCTTGCCTGACCGTCACGTTGTCCATAGCTTTGGGAAAGGTGGCATCTCCGCTGCGCACCGGCACTCCTGTGGGTACAAGGAACAGCAGCCTGAGAGACACGACCACGAGGCACTTCCAGGGCAGGAACAGGTACCCACAGACCCCCATTCTCGAAAGCCACAACTTCCCAGAACTCCGGCAGCAGCACGCACACGCCCCCTGGGCGAGCACAGGAAGTGGGTGGGGTGGGGAGTGAGCGCGGGGACCCTGCGATGAACTAGCGGCGACCGCGCGTTGCACTGGGAGGAGAAAAGCGCGCAGACTCCTCCAAGTCTAATATTCCTCCCTCAAATCCAGCCTCAGTTCGCCAGTCTCCAAGAACCAGTTTCCGCGGCACACATCCGAGGACTTTCTCGGTGCTGCCTGTGTCCAGGAAGGTGGCCGGGAAGGAGAAACGCAAGGCAGGCAAGCAAGCGCACAGGTGCGGGTCTCAGGAGCTGCCTCTTCCCTGTAGCAGTTCAGGCATGGCACTTTGGACAGGAGTAAGCACTTTGGTATCCAACAGGGCTGTGGCTGGGTTGCATCCAGCTACCCAGATGTGGTCTGCGATTCCTCAGTCGAACAAGGGGAAATCTAGCACTTTCTTAAGTTTCAGAGCAAGGCTCACCGCCAGAAACAATCTGGAACAATAGCAGATGGAAAGTGGAGCACGCTAGAGGCGGTCCGGATGGTGCCAGGAGGCTACTGCTAAGCCGGCTTCGTGCAATCCGGACTCCGAAATCCTGCCGCAGAGCCTCGGTCAACTTCCTCGGAGCCCAGATGCGCGCCGCAGCCTGGGCTGTCGTCTCTGCAGCGCAGCAGAGGCTCGAGCGGCCCGGCAGGGCGGACCTTGGCGGTCTCTCGCCTGCTCTCTGGCTCGCTGCAGAAAGCGAAGCGCAGTCGGCACCGGAGCCGCGGACGCCACGCTCAGCGGCCGCCCCCGGCCTCCGCGCCGCCTTCCTCCCGGGAGCAGCCCCGATGCGCGCGGGCCCCGACCATCGGGGTTGTCATGGCAGCAGCTCCATCCCTGACCGCCACTTTCTCTGGGTGCCGACTCCAAGCAATCCAGCGGGCGGGTGGCACGGACTGCGCGTTCATCCCGGCGGGTGCGGGGTGCGGGAGCCCACCTTAACCCCCACCGCGCCGGGCCAGGGCAGGGCGGTGCACCACCTCTGGCCACTGGTTTAACCATTTCTGCATGTAAAGAGCAAGCTCTTCGCAATTAAGAAGACAAAGTTACAGTGAGGTCTTAATAAGCCCTAGACATCTTAATAAGGGTCACAAACTAACTAGGAAGAGAAGAGCCTGCAGCATGCATATGTGCACCTTTAAAATGGTCAAATTAATTCTATCAGCATTTAGAGTACAGTGTTAGGAGGATGCTTTAAATAGTCTCATTTTTATTCAACGTTACACTACCCTCTGCACTCCACCCACCCCTAAAACCCCATAGACTAAACACAACCATTCTAAAGTGATTGCCCATGTAAAAAATAAATGTGGGAATTCCAAAGGCATCTTGGTGGGTGCAATGAGCAAAATCCCACAAAAATGTTGGTCAAGTACAGCACCGCCTTTCTCAACCCCCACCCCCACCCCAGACACTGAGTACGCTGCGGGGAAGGGGGGACAGGCATGGGCCACTGCCTGGTTTCTAAGGAAGATTCTCAGGGTTCTGGGTTCACACTCTGGCATACCTGATTTCATCTCCAGCAGGTGTGGTTTTCTTTATATCTTTGAAGCCCAAGGAAAGACTGGATATGCCTCAGGTTCTGTGGCTTCTCTGTCTGATGCTGGTTCCTCTGTGCCTACATCATGTTTCTCCCTTCACCCTAGTTCTGATGGACCATGCCTAGTCCCTGTGCAGGGAACAGAGTGGATCAGCAGGAACTGTGAGGGCAACACCAATAGGCTCCCTTCAGGGACTTCCAGTCCTGAGCTTGCAATAATAACTTAAAGTGTTCCTGGGGACAGGGAGAGGGATAGGATGGTTTTGTTTGCTTCCCATGGTCTTTCTATTGCATACAGTTGGGACATTATTTTAAAAACAAGCTATGAAAAAAACAGTGAAAAAAAAAGCTCTTCCTCAAAGCTATCCAACACCGATACCAAAACACGACTACAGAATGAAGATTAACCACAGGGTACTGGTATCAGGGGGCCATTGACACTATTGAGCAACGCAGGCCATTTCCATGTAGACAGCATGAGAGAATCTACAAGTACCCTTCTCCTACAATGTCCCCCTCACACTGCTATACCAGAGGGAGGGGAGGTCAGAAGTCAGCTTTGTGATAGCCAAATTGGAAGATGAGCAAACTTGTTTTTCTATTTTTGTAGTTACCCAAGCAATGCTGGGCCATGAAGTATTGAACAACTTTACACTGCAGGTGTCAAAATGCTTGACATCAATTCATTACTAGGCCAATTCCCTACTGTCTCCTCTGGTGACTTTTTCTGATATTAAAGTCTCAGGGAATTCATCCACTATTTTTGAACCCAGGGAACCTTTTGACATACAGCACCAAAAATGCTGGTTGTTGACTTATGGCAATTACAAATGCTTTTTTCCCAAAGTCTATTTTGTCTCATTTTTCCAGTGGGAAAATATGAAAATCGTAAATTAAACTATTTCATTCAGTTGAGCTGTTCATGAGTACACAGAGCAGGCTTGAGCTTCTCTTTGCTGAGTAACAGGCTTCTGAGTTTAAGAATCTTTCCTTAAAGCCAGCGTGTCACTCCTAATAATCCACCCACTATCCCTCCTCTGTCCCCATCACCACCCCACTTCCTAAGTGCCACACTCAGTGGAAACAAGTGCCAGACATGGGCAAGGGAAAGGAGCTCACTCTGGGCTTTGGAGTCATTTCCCTGCAGACCCAGGCCCTAGAATGGAGAGGCTGATTCCTTTCATGAATCTAGTTCAGTCTCATGCATCTAATTCCAGGTGGGTACAAATGAGCATTAGGTTTTGCATCTAGGAATGGAGATAATGACAACGAACAGCCTGTCCCAAGGGGCCTACATACATGATTAACTCTACAGGAAAATACTTAGAAAACCATTTAAGATGGAAGAGGCTTTATTAATACATTTTTCCTGCTACTGCTTCGTTATTATGGCTAGACAGAAAAATAATCCTCCAAAGCTCCTTGAGACACAGTCTATATCGGTGTGAATACACTTCATCTCAAACAGGCAACATACTCAAAAATACTGACCCTGAGGAGCAGTGCTGACCTGTAGCACCTGGGGGCTGTCCACAGAAAGCCCATGAGAGCTCAGGTAACCCTCATGGAGAACAAAGAAAAGCCACTCACAGGCTCTGCTTGGAGGACCCAGGGATCCAAACTCTATTCACAAATAAAAGTCAAGCAAGTGGCCAAAGGCCAGAGATGTCCACACAATTAACAAGACAGGTCTGCTTCACTCATACCTGCTCTTGAAGTGCTTTAAAAAGATGAAGATCAAAATTGCATGTCAATTGCCTTCCCATCCCCTAATCCCTAAATATAACCAGCACTTAGTGGCTTATCTTATATCCTGTCTCTGGCTTCATAAAAACTGCTGGATTTATTTTATTTTTCCCAGCATATCTGAGTTAATGAAAAAGGGATGACAGTCAGAGCAATTTCATTATTTGTGTTCTTTATAGAAACAACTTCCTCTCTGCCTCCTGGAAAGCAGACTCCTAACGAGTGCCACCTCCACCTTCTCCCCCTCCCATCCCCCTCTCCTTCCTCCCTTCTTTCTCACACACACATATACTGTACACATAAATCAACTTGTCACAGCTTGTCTCTGCACTGACAGCTGTAATTGCTTCAGGTTATAAAAATATCTTTAGGACAATACCTTTCAAGCTCTCTCTCTCTCTCTCTCTCTCTCTCTCTCTCACACACACACACACACACACACACACACACACACGCATGCATACACACACACACACTGAAGCAGACAGGAGTGTATGGCTTCTTATACCTGCTTTGGCACCTGGACACTGAACTAGGGTTTGAACAAGGAGAAGTCCTGACCTGATTGACAGGTAGCCAGCTGGGATTTTGTTTTGTTTTACTCTGTGTTACCTACAGCAAGGGGTGAGCAAAAGAGCTGTGGCTATTCCACTATGCAAGACACAGGGGAAGAACGGTAGCTTAAGAAATGCCAGCTCAATTTCTCTACAAAGGCGAAAGGCCCCCCTCTCCTGGTAGATATTTCAAATAGGAGCACAGGCGAGATGAAAAATGCAAGGCAGTTAGTGAGTGGCGTGACATCAAATAGATATTGGAAGATTTAATCAGAAAGAGCAGTGTAAATCTGGATAAAGAGGTGCCTCCAGGGGTGTAGGGAAGGGCTGGGATTTGGAAAAATGCATGCTATTTTTGCTCCTCTATGAATACAAGATCACAATAAAAATCACTGCTAATCTGGGCTACAGTCCAGTGTGTTAGGATTTCAGTGGGAAGAGCAACAGGGCAACATGAAGAGGGGAAGAGGGCTGCACGAAGAGAAAAGAGGTCAAAAACAGAGAGATCCGAGAAGAAGGAGATGAAGAAAAGGCAGGGTCATGGCTGCCAGTCCATGGGCTTTGAAACCCACAGAACTTTATAAGAGATGCACAAAGCACAGAGATGGTAGGGGGAATAAAGCTATGGAGGGCAACTGAATGAGATAAAATTAAAGTGCCAAGAATACAAAGGGCATGTATTCAGAGAGCACATCCCAAGAGTCAGAGAGGTTGGGGCAAAATTGTCTCTTGTGTAAGATTTAGGTCATAGTAAAGCCTCAGACCCAGAGAGTCGCAGAACGATGTGTCACAATGGGTGTGGGGAGACAGGGTTCACATCCCCTTCACTTCAGGATGAAGTGGGTCACATTAGGTAGAATGCTAACGATGAGCAAAGCAGGGCAAGATCTCGGAACTCCTGACAGCTGGTCCAGGCGTATGCCCATTATTCCACAACTATGGACACTGTTGAACAGATGGGTAGCAAACACTGCTTTTAATGCTTCACCTGGGGCCATGCAGACAACCATGGGGGGAACCACACACTGCTCCTCATGCCTCTGGGTGTTCAGTGATGCATTCAGTAAACCAGCATAGGTAGGGCCTGTGTTGAGAACTAGATAAAGAAAGATGAAGGAAAGCACCCAGCACACCGGCTCGCCCTCTACTTACCAGCAGTCTGGTGCTCTTGGGTTCCTCAGAAGCCATTATTTACAGTGAGATTCGCAGATGTTGAAGTTCTAGGGAACCCTGACTTTTACTCCCCTCAGCTGAGGAAAATCAGTTGAACTCTACATTCCCCTTAAGAATTCAACCTGTGGTGCCTGTCCAGATCTCTTGCACCGAATTGGACTTTCTAGAGTCCTTGTTAAGAGGAAAGGAGTGCATCAGGGATGCCCTAATGTGACACAGATCCTCTAGTCAGGTAAGCCCACACAGAGCGTGCCGTCTTCCAGGAGAGACAGACAGACAGCGCATGCAGAGCTTCTCGGAGTAAAGAATACACTTGTGGTATGAGCACTGTGAGGAAGAAACGGAAGAAAACTAGTCACATCAAAAATGGAAGACCTTTACCTAAGGAGCTGATGCTAAGCTGTTGAGGAAGAATGAAGGGTAGGCGGGATGGCAGAGTCCTTGTAGCAGGCAAACTTCATAGACTCTACCCAATCCAAGAACAGAAGGAAGGCGAGCAGAAGCCGCCACTTATCTGGCTGTGTTCAGCCGAGCTTGGGGTGAGACCTGGTAGCTCTGTCCCCTGTGGTATGATATGTGCACTCATGCACCCGTTCAGTCCATATTATCTACCCAGAAGGACAGTGGGTTTTGGAACCAGAAAGGTCAAAAGTCAAATCTTCATGCTCTGTCATGAGGATGGGACCCTGAGTTCACAGCTTTGCTTGTAAACTAGAAGAATTCATAGTAACAAGCAAATGGAGCTGCTCTGAGGCTCTGTGAACAGATACAGAAGTTCAGGATCTGGCTTCTCCCGTGTTTCTCTGTTGATACCTGGAGGGGTTGGGTTAAACATGTCAGACACAGAGAAATTCATTCAGAGCACAAGAGGAGTCTATGAGCAGAGCTCAGCTCTGGGGCCAGCCATGGAAGTTCCATCAGGAGGGAGCCTAATCCCAGAGAAAGAAAAGAAACACCATGCTGGGTTATGGTAGAGAGAGGAAGTGCCTCAGTCTACACACTCTAAGCTGGAAGAAGAGTGACCCCACCCTTCACATCACGACCTCATGCCTGAGTATCTTGCCATCCAATGGCTGCTGTCTTTTCACAGAAGCCTAGCGGAAACAAGCCATGCTTGAGATCTATCTTCTTACTCTTGATAGATGTGGAAGAACTTAGACCTCTCCTGTTCCCAAGCACACTGTAAAGGTAGAGAACACCCAAGGTGTAGGGGGAGAAGATGCCTACAGCCATCCTAGGTAAGCCACACCTTCAGACCTTCTTCCAAGGGCTCCTGAACCCTTCTCTGCCCCTACATGCCTGCTGCAGACAAGGCCACTTGGAGTCTGCCATGTTAACTTGCTGCAGTCTCTGTTTTCAGCAAGTCCTTTAGTCTTCTAACCCCATCAACACCCCACAGCTGTCAGCCCCATAGTCCTTCTAGAGAGGTTACCTGTGGACATCAGCTTACATGAGTATACTCACCTACACACTACCTATCAAGTGTGACATTTGCAAGAAGCAGCCCAATTGTTCAGGAAGTGGCTCCTGATACCACAACAAGCTTGTGCATGACAGTCTCTGCAGCCTGGATCACACCCAAGGCACTGTGAGGAACACATGCCTTGCATATCCTACATCTTTCTTTCGTAAAGGATCATCTACTGCTCGTATCTTTCCCAAACCTTTACCCACATTTTTCTTTGGAGTATTTTGCTTTTTATTCCTCAGCTCAGAGAAGAAGGAGAAGGCAAAGATCAGGGAGATGAGAACACTGTTTCAATTAGACTTTTTCCTAGTCATGACTTTCACATGAATATCGTCCTGTAACCAGGGTGGCAGATCCTCTCAGTCCATCAGCATATCATGCTGCTAATTTGGAAATGTTAGAACTTTCATTTGTCAAATGAACCAACATCCTACATGGACGATGAATCTCCTTCAAGATCTACCTGTTAATTCATTCCAATGGGCTAACACATTTCTGAAGAACTAAAGAATGATTCCAAAGTATAATGACAACTCTGGGGAGGCAGGGATCAAGGGTCTGCCACTTACTGTGAGGAGGTGCCTGGGCCTCTACCTCCTGACTCCTATAGAAGGAGCTTGGGTTAGAAGATTTCCAAGGACCCCTCCAACTCTAATAGACTGTGATTATGATGCTCCTCAGTCCTCTTCTCAGAAGCAGTTTACCCTGCAGAGTCACTTATCTCTTCCTCCTGTGCAGAAATAGCCTCTTCCCCCTGCCCTTCCCCTCTCCAGTAAGCCAAGGTACCACTTCAGAATTCAGAAAACTATCATACATGGTAATTAATGAGCTGCCCCAGATCTAAGGCAAGCTGATGGAGGAGTCAAGATGATTAAAAGTCTTCCGATAAAGGGTTTCTTTAAGGAAAAGAAAATCCCACAATGCATCCAGCAATGTTAATCTTCAATAAATACACTGTTAATATTTAACTGGCATTTATTTAAACTTACAGTAACTGTCCTATTAAATCTAAATTAATTGCCCATTTGGGAATCTTCCCCTAAAGCCTAGCTGCGACATGGCTGTCTAGATTGTAGCCTATGCTAGGAATCTAGCCATAAAGAGAATGCTTAAGCCATTCTTCCAAGACTTTGCTATTGGAATAGCATGGCTGCAAGAGTGTTGGAAATAAACTAGGCTAGTAAGTTGTCTGTCCTGTGACTTTCTATGAGTCTAATTGTTTCTACTCTCCGGTAAGAGACTATTCTGTTTCATTATTGTTTTTATTACACGGGGATACATAAGATATATTTTCATACAAGAAAATAATGCACTTTGAACCCTGCTTCCTTCTGTCTTCTTACTCTTTTTTCCATCCATCTCTGTTCCCTGGATAGTTTTACTTCTATTGTCCCACCATCTTATACACATCTAACTTTATTTATAAAATATATAAAGCCTCGGGTCTACAAACTGGAGAAAACATGGGGGATTTGTCTGAGGATGACTTAATGCATTTAATATAACTATCTCACATTGCATCCATTTGCCTACAAATGACACAATTTCCTTCTTCTTTATGGATAAAATTCTTATTCCCCACCACACTCTCTCTACTTAGAAATATTTTCTTCTTTGAGCACATGCTAATCAAATGCTCCACCAGCCACAGACTATCAGGTCAATCAGGGCCCCTCTCCCTCCTTTGTGGACTTTGTAGTTTAGACTCACTCTTCTTTCTTTTGTCTAATTATCTCCCGGGTTTCATAAATAAGACATGCGTGCTTCACAGTCAGTTGTGTATTCATATATGTATGCATGAATATACATATAAATACGGCTTACATACCACCACAAACAGAAATGCACTGTCATGTGTCACAAAGAACATTTTGTAATGGTGTTCATCTATTAAAAAAAAAAAAGCTGTGAAATAATCCCTGAGCGGTGCTGCTTTGCCAGGGGGTAGCCAGAGTGTAATTGGGTAGAACTGATCTTTGCTCTTCCTGGAATCAATCAATATTGTTTTATTATAAGTGTGATCCTGGCTGAACCTCGGCGATGTTATTTCACTATGATTAGAACACATCTGCATTTCCTCACATGCTCACACTCACTGCTCTTGTGCTAGTCAGCTGGGGATTTCAGACAAACACAGGGGTCAGTCACACAGGTCAGTGCTCAGACAGGGTTAGCTTCAAACCCATGTGTCCAGGCCGACTAGAGTCTGAACTTTCCTCTAGGAAGTGGGAGCAGGATGAGGTGATCATAATCCTCTCTAAGGTTTCTGAAGGTTTAGTTGGGTTTCTCTATGTTCTGTTTGCCTTGCAAGGCCTGGAGGCAGGTGAGCTGTAGCTAAGGAGAGATGTGGAGAAGACAGACCACTGAAGGGAAGGACGGCAGAGAGGAAGGCAAGGCATTCACCCTTTGTAAAAGGACTGTGCTTGTGCTTACCCACTTGTGGAAGGTTTAAATGTGCACTTCTATTAAAGTCAAGTATTTGTCTTTTACTGTTTTTCTAACTAAACCCATATACAAACATCATTTGTTTGTTTATTTGTTTTTCTCCCTTCGATCTCTGTCAAATTAGACTGAAGACAGTGCAGGATCTTCACAATGTCGTCAGTTAATAAAAGAAATTCGTCCTTTCCCAAAATCTTTATTCTTCATTTTCCTGACACTTAGAAAGTGGAGAAAAATGAATGGCATTCTGGGTTCTGCTGTGTAATTTTGTTGCCTCATCTATTCACCTGTACTGGATGCCATTTGTTCTAGGGTTTACACAGTAGAACATGGAAGGGCATCGTTGATGCATTAAGACCTTGGATCTCCTCTCCTAGGGCCCAACCACTTGTGGCTCTTTCCTCCCAGAAAACAATGATTTCCCTGAACCTCCTTTTGACTTCTTCCTTGGAATTTATCAGAGAGCTGCAAGAAGCAAGAAAGTGAGAACAACTACTAGAGCGTTCTAGACTAGATTTACCTGAACTCAGGTAGCTCTAATCCTGGAGGAGGGAGATGGGGGGATGTTGTGAGTGTACATGTGAATCAGGCGTAACATATGAAAATAATTTACCTCACCTTTCACAACAGTTTTGACAAGGTGTCAGGATCAAAGATGCCTTTAAAAAGTGGATGATGAGGAGTCTGTTTTTCCCTCCAAGGCAGAAAATTAGCTTAAAGCTAAGATGCAAATCAAGCATAGATTGGCATGTTTCTATAAGGAAAAGTCTTAATAAGAGATTCCTCAAAGGACAGTCACTAGGACAAATAAAATGTAATTTCTTTCTGTGTGTGAATCATCTGTCATAGGAAATTCAGAGGGAACACTCCTAGGTTTTCAGAAGGGCTTGTAGTCCATTAAATAATTCAATCTTCAGCTTATAGGAAGGAGCTGAGCCCACAAACGTATGTGAATACAGAGAAAAGCGGGATATAACAGGCTTCAGGAAAATAACCCAATGTGTACTGGTTAGATATCAAATCCTGGATGTCTAAGAGACAGTACTGCGGGGTGAACTGAAGATGGATGCTGTAGCTAATGGCCTCAACTTCAATTCAGGCTCCACAAGCTGTCAGTCTCATCTTGAACCACCTTCCTGTCTCTCAACATCTCAGTCCTATAATAAAATGAAGTAGCACTTCCTATTACGTTAGCTGCAGGATTAAATAAGACAATACAAGTAGTACCCAATGGCATGTTGTGCCAACCCCAGAAACAAGAGCTACTGATTTCTCCTTCTCCAGCCATAACAGTACAGTTAACAATGTGACACTATAAGTGTTTTCCCTCAAAGAACAGGATTTTCCCATGCAAAAAGACTATTGATCCAATGTTCTTATAAAAGACACTAGAGCTATATTGGGGGGGGGTGAACGGAAACAAAATTATGGTTTTATTGAGATAGGGTCTTGATTCTGGAATGCTATGCATGAGGATGACTCCATGAAGCCTGATTTAAACGTCACTTTTACCATCTCCTGAACTCTGCCCCTGAAACACTGCCCAGTTTCTTAACTCTCCTGTCATTCTGCTTGTGTCCCCCCCAATCAGTCAAGTGCATGTTCTAAACTATATGTAACATGAACCTGCCTCTCTCCGTTTTCACTGCCTTACTATGACAGGAAGCAAGCTCCTTCCTGGAGCTCTTACCTGAATGCCTGAGGTTTCCCTTAGGTGGCCAGTCATTATCAACTCTTGCCAGATCTATTGCAGTGGTCACATTTAAAGAAGGTTCCCTGAATCTGAGAGCATCTCTTTCCTCCACTAAGCCCATAGTGGCTCTCCACCGCCCTCTGAGTAAAGCTTCCCGTGTTTGTGTGGCATCAGAGCCCCAGAGACCCACTCCTTAGCATTTAGCTTTATCTTCTGCCAATTTTTCTCACAGCAAAGCCACACTAGAACTTACTTCATTTGATGACTATTTTAATTTCCTTAAAATTCTTCTTTCCAAGCTCTGGGTCTTTATATCTGCTGCTGCCCTTCCTGGGAATCCTGTCCTTGTATTTTTCAGGCTAAATTCTATCAGCCTTTTCAGTTCCTAATTTCTTTCTCATACAAGGACCTATCCCATCACCACATGATACATCCTCTGTGGCAGTATTTCTCACAACAGCCACAATACTCAGGGGGAGCTGAAGTTCTCTCTTCTCCGATCTATTCCTGAACCCTAACACAAGATCTGGCACTTAACATCTTGATGAATATTGACTGAATTTCTGTGGCTGTCACAGCAGGGGAAATAAATCAGCAATTAAAATTCTTTGCTGACAAGGCTTCCAAATCAAGTAACCTTAGAAAAATAAAGACATGCAATATACGATAGTGGGTACACACCAAATGACTAAATACTAAAAACAAAAAGGGCTCAAAGAAGTAAAGGTAGCAGCTTAAGTATAAAAGCAGTTGTGCATTTATGAATGACTGTACCAGCATATGTGGTATCTAAATGGGAAAGCAAAGGCTTGGATGAGTGTGAGGGTGATAGGTTTATTAGGTCACAGATGTTTGACATATATCTATAACCTTTGAATATGACTCCCAACAGGATTGTGACTGTCCAAAGCAGGTAAGTAGAACATCTGAATTGATGTGACCTGTTGTGACCTTTCTAATGTCATGTTCCCATTTACCCAGTGATTCAATTGTCTGCATGGATGGGGTAACAGACTGTGCACATCTTCACCCCTATACACTTCTATCACAGCCCACTCTAGAATACAGGTGTATACTTGGTGAAAGCAGTTCTTAAATGCTGCAAGAGAGTGAGTGTGTGTAAGAAAGAGAGATGTAAGGGGGTGATAGAGAAAACAGGAGAACTCAGCTTTAGGCAGAATCAAGTGGACACCTTAAGCTCTTATTCTATACACACACACACACACACACACACACACACACACACAGCCACACACACACTTCTACTCTTAGCCACAGATGAGTGCATAACATTCACTGATTGCTGAGCACTGCTTTAGCTCTGGCTGTGCTTGGCAAACTCCTTCCGTAGGCTGGGTTTCTCAGAACACAGCTGACTTGTGAATGGTCTTTAAGCCCCCGGTGCTCTGCCTCATTGCTTCCATGTGTCAGTTAGGGCATGATGGGAAGCAATTCCATAGGATTCTCCACTTCTCTCCTTAATGGAAGAGAATTATGTCAGTAACCATTGAAAACAATAGCTGGTACCCAGGTCTGACACACATGTGCTTGTTTTGACTTGCTTCATGAGAAGCTGATAAATTATAAATCACTTCACTGGGGAAACTATAGCATTTCTTTTCCTTTTAGACATGGTGGGATAACATACACAGGGCTCCACATATTTTACAAAAAAGCAAGCCCAAGTGCAAAGTGGGAGCATTTTATGAAAGTTTTCCCCAAATAAAGGTTGGAGTAAGTTGGTAGGAAAGGATGTTTCTGCTTGCCCAGCTGGGATAAACAAACTCTTGTCACATTCATTGAGAAGAGGTAATGTAGGTAGGTGATGCGATATGCAGGACTCGGGTGTGTGTGTGTGTATGTATGTGTGTGTGTGAGTGTGTGTGAGTGTGTGTGTGTGAGTGTGTGTGTGTTAGAGGTAATTAAATAATTACACAGATGACCAATAGCCACAAGTAGAATCCATGTAGAAAAAGAAAGTACAGTTATAAGAGAAGCGAAGAAAAAGGAAGGGATATTGATTCATAATCATTCTGTCTCAACACAGGGGAATAAAGCATATTCAGTATCTGCAATATTTGTGAGGAGTAATTAGTGAATAAAAACTGTAAAAACATAATATCTAACCTAGAATCTTGTATTTCTATGGTCCCTGGAGACCCATTGGCCATACCTCACCCAAAGCAGATAATTTTCAGACCACTCTCAGTCTTCTAAAAAGAATTTTGTACCCTTTTTATATTCTCCCTTAGCAGACCAATATAGAAGAGTTAAATGAAGTTATCTAAACATTTCCAAGATAGCCACTTGGCTCTTGAGAGAGATAGCTAAGTATAGTCTCCTAACAAATCCACTCCAATCCCAACATCCAACCCTGACCCCCTAGCACTCTCCATCCAAGAATAACATTAATACTAATCAGACTATTAGCCAGGGTGCTTGGTTTGAATTTGAAAAATTGGAGAAACGATCTTATAAATTATTTTCCAAGGATATCATCTTTAAGCATTAACAGCTATAACTGACTCTGAATTCTGGGAAGTGAGCATAATTACATGGAAATTGACACGACACAAATGCCAAGAATTCTGTTAACCTTTAATATCTTTTAAAAACTCCCTCCTTGTAATTATCTCTTTCTTTTGTTCTAAATGTTACTGATGAATATGTAGAGGTGTAAGCAAACAAGAGGGTGGATGGACTGTGGGATCTTTGTCTTTGGAATTCTAGAGTTCTCCAGGTGGTCCATAAGATACCAAGCGATGAATAGCATACTTGGAGTTTGCTTGTATCCTGAAGTTGTCTTTGTCTTGGTATTTTTCTCTGCTCTTGTTCTCTGATTACAATTCTCCAGGCTAGGTGGAGTTCCTTTGCAATAGGAATTATAGTGGAAATGTAGGTGTTTGGCAGTGGGTGTCTGATGCAATTCCTGACCTGCTCTGTGTCTTTGCAAAAGTCACTGCACCTTTTCCGTGCTTTGGATTTCCTTTCTGTAAAGCGAGTGTGATGACATTTAGCTTCAACTGCAACAATATTTGCATAGTGCTGTAAACTTTACAGAAGACATTTACATCTCTTATCTCACTGGTGTCTGGGTGTCCTATTCATTCCCCCGCCTTTTCAGACTCTACTGCCATTACCAAGGTTCTTTTCTGTTCCCTTTTTCTCTGTGTACAATTTTAATTAAGTCTTAACTCATCCCTTGGCCTCTAGCCCTGCCTCTGCCTAAACTAGTCCTTAAGAGCCAGAGGAAATTTCTTGGGGAGGGAAGTTAAAAGGGTGTTGATCATCACAGTACCCAGGGAGCAAAGACTGCTATTGGGACCACGAGGTCATAGAGATTACATGGTCAGCAATGTGATGACTGATCACATGTGGATGCCAAATGCCTTCAAGATGTTTAGGTGACTTAAACCTTTGTGTCTTCATTTCAGCCTAAAATTGTATTTCATTTAATAAATAAACATGAATTTTCTTGCTTGGTTTTAACCTTTACTGAGCCTCCAAGAGCGTACAATCTTGCAAACCATGCAAAGGTTGCTTGACTTGCTCAGATCTTCACCTAGAAGTGTCATTAGGTTGGGAAGTCGTATCAGCAGTAAGGATGTTTATTGTGGGGTGTGAGTCACAAGTTCTACACATCTATGACAGCCTGCCATTAGTGTAGGTGCCATGTTCTCAATCACGGGGCACCAGAGCAGCTGTGCTTCTCTATATCCCATAATCAATCTCTGCCCCAAGACTTACTTTATATTTATTACTGAAAATTTTCCACTTATTTATTTGTAAAGATCCAGCTAGGACATTACATTGGTCACTTTTGAATTAAGCATGGAAATGGCTTATTTTAATTTTATTTGATTTAGGGTTTTAGGCTTTATATGGTAATGAAGATATATACAATTTTAAATGAGTTCTAGTTTAGTTAAGTTAAATAATAACTGATATGAACAAATTATTTGAAGCCTGCTTCATCTTTCTTGGATTGATCTCTAGTAATGTTGTTGGCCTGTTCAGGAAGTTTTGCCAGCTCTCCCTGCCTATGGTAAACATGCCATTGAGAGCTATGCTAGGCTAAACTACAGCATTAGGCTTTGGTGTGACCTCACTACCCCCTCACTGACCTTAACAACTCAACAACCTGAACTAGTATCCTTCCTGTGCCACCACACTGATACTCTTAAACTCTATATGAAAGAATGCCTTTCTGCTATTCATAATTTTTGTAAAGGCCATTCGGGCAGGACCAGGGTAAACTCTACTTCCTCCATGAAACATTGTTTTAACCAATGTTCCCACTACTGGAATAAATCCTTTTGAACACATCTATCTATCTATCTATCTATCTATCTATCTATCTATCTATGCTATATATCCAAATATGCATGGTATGCATACACACAAGCACATGCTATAAATATGCATATATATCACAATATAAGAACTTGCAATACACATATGTCTTTGTAATATTACATGTTTATTATGTTTTTGGTTCTTTGTATCATAGATGACTCTATTCATTTGGTCTCACCTGCTGTGGGTTAGAAGATTTCTGGAAGAAGGCACATTCTTTTTCTGGTGTCTTTATTCACCATCCCAAGACTGTGCAATGTGTGGGAATGAGAGTGTAGGCTCCTAAATACTCATTTAATTGGACTGCTATCTCAGTTGTTGCATTGCTCTAAGCACTGCCCTTCTTTCAAACAGCAGGAAGCTGAACTCTAAACCTGGAAGGTTTTTGTTTGTTTGCTTTTGTTTTGTTTCAGGTATTGTTGTTTTGTAGATGAGATCTCACTGAGTAGCCTGGCAGTCTGAGACTTTCTACGTAGATCAGGTTGGCCTTGAACTCCCAGGGGTTCACCCACTTCTGCTCCTGGGTGATGAGATTAAAAGTGAATGCCATTTGCTAACTTGGGGGATCCTCTTAGGCAGAGCATCAGGTATGCATATTGCAGAGGTTGAAGAAATCCTGACATCCATGGCTTCCAGCTTATTTAAGGCCGGGGCCTGCATTTAGACGAGACCTAGGGTTTGGCCTATGTTTTCACACACACACACACACACACACACACACACACACACACACACAGGCACGCACGCACGCACACACGCATGCACGCATGCACACACTCAGTCACACGCGCACACAGAATCAACTAGTTTCTACATCAAAATTCCAGTACAGAGATTAGCGTTTCTATGACTTCATGTTCAGGTGCTGAGGCAAAAACTTCCACTTCACAAAACCCCATTCCCAAACAGACTTGCAGCTTGCTCCATTTTAAGATTGGATTCCAACAGATTTCAGGCAGAAATAAGACACCAGTTTCCCAGAACCTTCCAGAGGCTTGCTGGTAGTGGAGGGGTCAAGCTCCAGCTGTGCTCCTTGGCCCAGTGCCAGCCCTGCCGGAGCCCATCCATCACTGCTGAAGCCTGCCCTTCTCACATGCTGCTTGAGTTGGAAATGGAAGTGGCCTTTTAACAGAACATTGTCTTAGGATTGTGTGAAGCAAGGCTGACAGAGAAAGGAAGATTCATTCCTGACACCAATCATACTAATATCTGTCACCAAAATGACATTTTCCCTTTAATGATGAAAAATGCATCAGAGTAGAGGAGGGGAGTAAGCAGCCTTCCCTGTGCTGCACTGGCCTTCCAGGGAGGAAACCTCTGCTGTTGGTGGTCTCGAGGTGGAGTAGGTAAAGGAGTGAATGGCCAGCCCTCCATTGAACAAAGAAAACTGGTACCTGCTTTCAAAAAGCAGCCTCCAAGCAAAGGGAAGCCTCCAAATTAGGTAAACATTACTGAATATCTAATCCATTCCTTATGAAGTTCTCTGCCTGGTTTTACCATAGAACCATCTCCATATTTTTTCAGGCCCTGAGCTGGGGGGCTCACGGCTGATTTTCAGGGATGCCATGTACAATTCCCTCATATCAAGTTTTGCAGAGTTAGTGAGCCTCATAGGAAGGTGATTTTGCTGAGTCTCTATCCCCAGCCTCTGGGGTGTGAAAGGGCTGAGACCAAAAACCCTCAGGCAGAATGCAGGTTCCCTATGCATACCCAGGGGACAGCCTATGGGTATGGGTGACCCATGAAAGGAAGAGAAGGCACCACAGAGCCACAGTTCCATAGACGCTGTGTCCAGAGGGTTGAGGAGTGCACAAAACTCGGGGTGTGATCCCTCATTCGCTGAACAGTTCGATAAAAACAACAACGAGACTGCTCTAAATGCTGTCTGCCTGCTTCTCAGCTTCACATCTACCTAGAAGTCCAGTGATGGTGACATCTACATGAAGCTTTCTTTCCCATCGGAAGAGCCTGTTCCCCATGACATTCATCTGCTTACCTCTCTTCTACAGCTGTGCATGGCCACATCGCACAGCAAGACAACAATGAGGAAGTTCACATACGTGACATGTTCTCCCAGGCCCCATATTTCTGTCTTTATGGTCAGGTGACTGAGGGAGAGATCCGAAAGGGAAGCTGCATTCTAAAAGTTTCTCCAGGAGGTTCTCCTGCACAGACCTTTGCTGAGCCATTAGAAACCCTACCTACCTACCTACCTACCTACCTCGCTCCCTCCCTCTTTCCCTCCCTCTCTCCCTTCTTCCCTCCTTCCATCCCTTCTTCCCTCCCTCCCTCCAGGCATCTTTCATAGTATCAATTATTACGCTTCTGAGATCGATGGTTTGATTAGTTGCTCCAAAACCATCCAAATAATTCTATTACCTTCACTGCAGAGAAATAATGTAGTAACTTGTAAGGATAGTGCATGTGGATTCTTTTAGCCAATATCTAACTTGTTCTAGGCTGTGTCCACATAGGCTTGTTTGTATCCCTTCACTCACTCTTACAAATATTGGCATGCCTTGGGAATCACATGACACCAGGGTACTTCTGAAGTGTTTAGACTTTCCAAATTCTATGCAATGTTAATTAGCACAACACCCACACATTAGCTAACCTGCCAGCAAAGCAACGTTACATCATCATCTTCATGAAGAAGGAAACTGAGTCATTTACATCCCTTTATTTGCATGCGTGGGCTTCTGGCTCCCCCCTCCTTCTCCTCCTTTTTCCTTTTCAAAAAATACTTTAGCCAAGCAAAAACATGGCTTTTCACAAGCTGTTCATCTGAACATCTGAGACCCCAAAGGCACTGACAAACATGGATTGTTTAAGGCAGAAGCCATAATATGGAATCCCTGCAAATAACTGAGACCATACTGTCTATATCCTCAAATGGGGTCTGATATGCTGTCCTCTGCTGCTTTTGGCCTTCTGTGTCTCTGTCTCCTTGTGTCCTTGCAGACAATAAACTTCCCAGCAAGACCTCCAAGGCCCAAAGTGACTACCTAACTCCATGCATGATCCTAAAAGCCTCTGCTGTAGTGGAGAGAAAGGATAAGCCAGGCTGTTCCCAGGGAAGCTCAGCAGGCAATGGGAGGAAACTTCCTGCCCAGAGCCAGTAGTGCTACCCAGCCCCTTTGGAGGGGGTCATCTGGTATGAGACAGCAGGGATCCCACTGAGATCTTTCTATCAGAAACCAATGTTCTTGATTCTCCAGGGTGCCAGGCACCACTGACAGAATGGGGCAAGGACCATGCTCTCTGTGTCTCTTCTTCCCATGATGGTATCTGCTTCTGGAGAGGAAAAAAACAGGAACTTGGATAAAACAAGATCCTTATGCTTGTTCCGGCTTTAGGCTTTATGTTCATTAGAAGAGGGCCAGACTGGATTGCCTTTCATAGCAGTTGTGCAAACCAATGCCCAGCAGAGGCACCATGGAAGTATAATATCCAGGGGCTGAAAGCACCACATGCCCTTCGACAATTGGAAGCTGGCCATCACCTCCTCATGATAAAGGGCAGTGCATTTACCAGCTGCTTAAGTGACATGATGTAACATACACATAAACTTTTAGTTTGCATGAATTTCTTTGCTGCTAGCATACTAGATATACTTAAGGAAATGGCAAAACTTTCTACTTTCATAGTTGCAACAATGACAGCTGACATAAAACTGTGGGGTCTGTTAGACTATCAGGAAAGAAATGATACACCCCTTTCCTGTGTAACTTCATTCTGCTCCATCCATTCTGTCTAGAAAAAGCTGTGTTCCCACTTGGCAGATGAGTAAAATAAGGTTCACACTGGTCAGGAACTTAACCAAGTCCCCTCTGTGAGTTATCAAAGATCTTCGCTTCAAACTGAGTCTTCCAAGTTCATTTTTTACTGAGCAGCACTTTGCTCAATGAGGAAATCTAGCCTCCCTCCTTGAGGAATGCCCTCTCTGCTGTGCCTCCTCTGAGAGGACAAAGAGTCCTTAGGATAATGGGAACAATTTATGAAGGGCCAGAGGAGCAGAGTGAGATTGTGAGTCATTGTTAAGAAGTGGGGCCAGCAAAAAAAAAAAAAACACACACACACACACACACACACACACACACACACACACACACACACACACACACACACACACACACGAGGCACAGGGCAGAAGAGAGAAGCAAGTCCACGGTGCCTGAGCAATGTAACAAGCCTGCCATTCAGAGCACAGCACTCCTCCGAACATCTGGGAAAGCAGCATCTGTTGTCCACAGAACAACAGGCAGGATTGATCGACAACACTGGGAGCAAAGAGCATGCAGCACTTCCCAGTGTTAATACACTGTGGGTGGCTTTCTGGGTGGCTATTGGTCGCTCTTGCAGAGCCCATCAGGAGAACTGAAGCCTGCTGTCTGAAAAGGTGTCTGCTCTGGGTGTGATGGCCAGCCTCCTTGATGTTGTGCAGCATGTGGTCACATAAAATGCACACTTTGTTACATGCTGGGACTGTGAGTCCTGGAAGTTTCCAGACTTCCATCCTCCTGCACATCATCGTCCCAAGAGGTCCCTGACCTGTGAAGCAGCCACCACATAAGGATCCCCAGCTTATACTCTGATAAGCAAGTATAACGACCTCCTCTAGATACCCCTTAACAGATCCCCTCTTCTCCACAAGTGCTTCTGTTCCTGTAGGTGAGGACAGACCTCTCTCTTCTGAATTTTACAAACTCAGATCTACTATAAGGGCCAGAACACACTGCCTTGTGGTCCAGCTGAATGAATGTCCGCCCTCTAAGATATGCTTGTTGTCTTTTTATTACATCAACCCCCTTTAGCATTGAAAATAGATCCAAGGTAAAGTCAGAGATGGATCTGGGGTCATGAACATGGTTGTTGTATCTTGCAGGAGACTCAAGTTCCCTTCCAGAACTCCAGGTCTAGCTTATCTGGTACCCTCCTCTGGTTTCCCCGGGACCTGCACTCCCATGCACATACCTCACCTACATCTACATACAAATAATTAAAAGTAAAAATAAGTTAGAAGAAAATGCATTTCAGAAGATCTTTGGTGCCATCTCCATTATGCTACGTTATGGGTGAAGAATGAAGGCCTAGAGAACTTTCAAGGAAGACAAGTCCACAGGGCTGGGCTAGAGGACACGTGGAATTTATTTGGACCCTGAGCTCAGTTATGCTCTTGCCTATTTCTCTGAAGCAAGACCAGAGTTAAAAGTTGAAGGAATAAATTATCACAGACTAGAGACACATAACAGTTGAAGGGGAGCTGTAGAGGAGGCTCGTTTTAAATACGAACTTGTCAGGAAACTTGTGTCCAGGATGACAACATCGACAAAGACACTCATTACGGGCTTTTCGAGAGACATTTGGGTGGTGACGTTTATTCAAACGACTAAGGATGGAATTTTTTCAAACAGTTTTGCTTTTATATGTTAAAGGAACAGAAGAATCAATCTAGCACTAATAAAAGATGAATCAGGATTGCTCATATAAACCCAATTGTGCATCCATACTCTACAGCAAAGGAGAATGCTTATGGATTTCCCTGTTACAGCCGCTATAAGCCCAGAGCCTTAGGCTCCCACCTCAGTCTCCCCTACTCCCAGCAGTCTGCCCATGACTATGACAGCCCACAGTGCCTCACCATCAGCGCTGCAACACCAATTAAATCCGATAATGAGCAGCCTTCACATTTAAGAAAGGCGCTCACCCTGCTCTCCAGTGACTTCCAAATTTGTTTGGGACGGTTTGCCTCCAGGAGGTTGTGCTGTGGGTCTCTACAAAGAGCTGCTCCCCGGGTCAGAACTGCAGTGTGTGCCCATGTGGGCTTGTCGTGCAGGGGTGGGTGCCATCTAGTAGAGTCAAGTGCTTTCCTGTGAGCAGGGAACTAGGTCAGGGAGGAAAGCACGGTGGGAGTGCACTGTGCTGCCAGGGAGTTGAGCTTTGGGTGTGCTGAAGAGGAAGACTCTGTGAGCAAGAGGAAGGAGATGGAGAGGGGGTGGGGGGGGAGGGCAAAGGTATTAAGTTCACATTGCAGTGGGAAGTTGTCAAGTTGGAGGGTGAGGTTTCCTGCAGAGATTTGTACTCCCTGAAGAGACACCGAGCCCACCTGGGAAACAGTTCCTTGTGTAATGAGGTGAGCCTCTGTGTGCCTTGCTCCGTGTTTCCATTCCTTGACTTCCCACATGTATCCATCTTATTTATTACAGACTCCAGGGCCTATTCTCTGCCCCTTCCCAGTCTGTCTTTCACTTGCTCTCTTTTTCACCTCACTTGTAAATGATAAGTTTTTAGGGACAGGATTGCTTATTTTTACTTGGGTGATTGGGATCCTGCCTTTTAGGACCTTATAGAAGCTGAGAGACAAACTCCCAAAGGAAGGATGTTTTCCCTTGAGGACATCTCAGTGCATTTTTTTTAAATGCCCACCCACTGTGCCTTCAAAGTCACATGTACTGTGACAAAGTGGGTAATTATGTTTCACTTAGCACACATCAAATGAACAAATGGCCAAAGAGCTTGGAGCATGTGCACCCATGCTTGCCTGAGGGAGGGGGTGGGGTAGGGGCTGGGCCCAGGCTCAGTTCACCAGGGGGTTCTGGCCTTTAAAGGAACCTATAAAGAGTCTGTAGAGGAGGGAGGCTCTGAGCCTCTTTTCTGCCAGGGAGCTGAAGTGGAATCTGCCCTGTTGGTCTCTCATGTCCCTTTGTTTGGTTTTCATGGAAACCTGTGTTTATGGGGAAGCTATAGGCACACAGGCTACAGACAGACGTTACTGATCTCCGGTCCCTCATCACCTTCAAAATGCTCCTTTGGGAGAACGAGTCCACACGTTTGAGTTCTTCTGCTAGTGCAGGAGATGAAAACAAATCACCATTGTTTCCTAAAATCTACATGTGTCCTTGGGGTGCAGGTGACCCTAGGCTGCCTTTGACAAGGGATCTCTTTATCTCCCCCCACCCCCACCCCATGCTTGCTTCATCTCTAGGAGGGGGACAGGGAACTGAAGGCACTTCTCGTGCAAAACAAAACAATGAAAATTAAAGAGAATTAAAGCTGGCTTCTCTGGGGCTAACACAAAGACTAGCCTTCTCCTTCACTCCTGAGAGACCTCATCCCAACACCCTTTCCCTGCACTTCTTCACAGTCTGGGAAATTTTGTCGCTTTAAAATTTAATTATATAAAATCCTGTTCCCTTTACCCCCTGCGGATGAGCAATTGTTCTGCTATTTCTATAAAACGCCACAGGAAATATGAAAATAGGAGGCAGGATTTGGAGCAAGACTGTTTCTGAATGCCTGTGGTTAGCAGCATCGGTGATGGCTGCATGGATTTTACATCTGTCAAGGGGAAGTGGTAGGTAGAGAGGGAGGAATGTGGGGGGGGAGGGTGAGACACACACACACACTCACACACACAGAGAGAGAGAGAGAGAGACAGAGACAGACAGACAGACAGACAGGACAAATGGAGAGGCACACAGGATGCTACAAGTGACCTATGACCTTAAGGAACTGAACTTGAGAGCTGAACTCAAAGCAAGGCAGCCTGACCCATGCCAAGCTCACTACTCAATGCTATGGCAGGGGAGCCAGGAAGGTAGATGGGTCAAGATGAATCACGACTTGGAGAGGATCTTTCTCTTCAGAATGAGAAGACCTCTTCCAAGTAAGCTGGGTATTATCCACAGATATTTTCTTTCCATAACCAAATAGCTACCTGGGAGAAAGACTGAGTAACAGCTGAAGGGACAGACACCGGAGGCTGAAGCCAAGGTGCTAACCATGGCTGGCCACCTGCAGAAGAAGAGCTGTGGCAGTTAAACTCTTCTTGATGTGTTTCATCTCAGAAGTAAAATAAGGACAGGAGAAACATGGCAACAAGAAATTATCTCACAAAAGGGGACCTAGAAGGGTACAATTGTAATTATTAGGATATGTAGTTTTGGTGTAGCAATATTGCAAAGAATATGGGGGAAACATCAGACTGAATGGAGGTGACAGTTACTTGTGACCCTTATCAGCGATGAGACTAGGGCTAAGATGTGATATGCAGCAAATCTAAACCTGGAGATGAGGCCTACCTAAGGATCTAAGGAGTTGGGAACACAGCAGAAAAAAAAGCTTGTAAGTTAAGAGGTCTAAAGATGCCAGGTGACAAAGAAGGATCAAGTTATTTCTGGAACGCAATCAAAAGAGCAATCATGAGCTGGGTGTTGGTGGAACATGCCTTTAATCCCAGCACTCGGGAGGCAGAGGCAGGTGGATCTGGTCTACCAAGTGAGTTCCAGGCAACCTCCAAAACAATACAGAGAAACCCTGTCTCAAAAAACCAAAAAAAAAAAAAAAAAAGAGCAATCATGTGGGTAGTTTTAAAGGGTAACCAGAGGCTTATTAAGAAATAGGAGAAAGTTGTTTGTGCATAAGGAATGGAGAAGGCTCAAGTCAAAGAGCTATACAAGGCATACTTGAGAGTTCAACTGTTGTTTTACAGATGATAAGGATTCACTAGGAGTTTCCTTTTGTATTCTAGGTTATCAAAAGTCTTTCTCCCCCCAACTTTATTTAGGTACAATTTACAAGTAAAAGTTGTGTTTACTGAAGTTGTGTAAGTTTTATAATCTTTTTCAATGCTTAGGTTTAAATCTAAGGCCTACTGTGTGTTAGGCAAGCTTTCTATAAGGGAGCGATATCCATGGCCCCAACAAGATGTTCTGATGCATGTATGCATTGCTAAATTGTTAATACAATACAGTAAGATAATTAATACATTGAGTGTAGCACATAATCACTGTGCCTGTTGTGCTAAGAGGACTCACTGTCTACTCTCAGACATTTTGATGTCAACTACCTGGATCGGTAGTTGACAATAGCTACCATGCTGAGTATCAGGTCTTTGAACTCATTTTATGACTGCTAGTTTGTATCTCCACCAACATCTCCCCGTTTTGCAGACAATTTCAAGGAAATGTGGAGGCAAGGTCCAAGCTGTAATGAGTCAACTCTGGAATCAGGAGCAGCAACAGGTGATTGGTAGGGTTGAAGACAAGAAGAAGGTGCTGCTGAGACAGGCACATCAAAAGTCATGAGATGTTCTAGCTCCCAGGGAAGCATAAATTGTTACTTTCTTCCAACTTGCTCCATCCTGGTAAAGCCTACATAGCTAAAGAAATCTGCATGTGCTAGACACTGCTATGGTTAGTATGTATTTTCCTCACCTTGTTTACTCATCTATGTGGGTTAGTTTAGGGGAGCATGATGTCTTTCCCAGGCCCTGCAGATGAGTAAACACACACTGAGGTCATTGATGAGAAGAGAGAATCTGGTAGGGAACCCTAAGAGAGGTATGCTTTCCTTAAACTGGCACCATTTCCCCTTCCCAACATCCTTTTCCTAATTCCTGGAGGTCTAAGTAGAGGTACAGGTGAAGAAGCTATCCAGCTACACAGCCAAGAATATGACCCTGAAGATGACAGAGGGAAGAGATAAGAAGGTGGTGAAATGCCAGTGACGTCATGGAGATTATTATCATCCTTGGATGTCTAGTGATTGTATTTCACACTCCAAAATTAAGTCATGAACTTGGGGATCTGTTACCAGCAGCGGAGTACAGATCCAGATACCTAAGTAGCCATGAAATACATGTCAGGGGGACTTCTCTGTGGAAGTGTGCCACTACTGCCACTACTCAGTCACAGTTGTTGACACATCAGTAGTAAAGTGTGTCATCCTTTGAGATTTAGTGGGGGTAAAAATGGTCCTTGTCCCCTAGGTAATCTGCACATCGTTAACTCACAAAATCAACTATTCTCTGTTGTTAGTGGTTAGTCAAAGATTTCTTATGAGACTGTGAAGTAAAATGTGCCTTGGTCCAAATGCTCAGCATCATAGGCCCCACTTCAGAGGAGATTATAAGTGTCAGTTTTAAAGAACTTGCAAACTGATGGAGGCTGAGGAGGTACCTGTCGCAGGATGAAGACAGGAGGTGACTCCTTCTCTAACAGCGGCTTTCAGTTGGGCTGGAGAAGGCAGTCTCTTAGGACTGATAGTGGAGAGCCACCAGGGAGATGAAGGAATGTTCAGAAGGATACACCTCTGGCTCAGGCTAGAGCTCTTAGAGAAGGGAACCAAGGAGCAGAATGGCAACTGCCCCTGAGAATTTCAGACCCTAATGTGACAGGGAAGAAAGTCAGGGGGTTTTGTATTATTGGGGTGAGGCTTCTACTAGCTAGTTGGCCTGGTACAAAAAATACATCCTCTCAAACCCTTGGTTTCTCGACGTACAGGTTATCTAGAGGATTCAAGGAGATCACAGATATGGCGGCTTCCTGAAACACTGTGGACCATCTCTAATCGAGGGCTTTTGTTATCCTGGAAAGAGCCTTGCCAGAGAACATCTCATCTTCTAGATGCACCAAAGCACACACCCAGATCCCACAGGCCTTTTCCTTCTTTCAAAAAGTGGAGAAACAGCTGTTAGCACAGATTGGCTCGGGCATCTTGCCACGGAGGTGGTCAAGGCTTTACAGAAGGCTCTAGCTTTGACCTATTTTGCCCATTTTACATTGGGGTGAAGTTATCTGCCTTTCAGCGCAGCCCTATACCTGGGAAATGGAAGGGTACACAGATACCAGAAGCCCCTCTCACTGTATTAGAGTAAGTTACCAGGTAAACATAACTCACTCTCCAAATCCACAGGCAAGCCTAGCCATAGGCAGAAGGTGCATGTCAGATATGGAGTCCACCCACATATGAAGAAATGGCAACGCAGTTCCCTTCACTCCAGACAAATAATACCCACATGTGGGACAACTGACAGGCTGGCACGGTGGAGCCCAGTCAGAAGGTAGCTTCTTCTCCACCATGCACAGACCAAGAGGAACAGATGAGAAACAGACATCGTCTGGTCATGGCAACGTAAGAAGCGTCTAACCCTAGCCATTGTAGGGAGGAAAGTGAAGAGCAGATTGTCAAAGGCATCATGGAGCAGCCTCTCAGCCTTAGACCACCTGTGGCTGGGCTTGGTGCTCTCAAGGTAGGCTTGAACTTGGGTTTCTCTCCTAAGAAGTGGAATACAGAAATTACAGATGCTCCAGTGGTTTGGCATCCCCTCCTGCCCATGTGGGAATTACAGATGCCCCCAATGGTTTGGCATCCCCTCCTGCCCATGAGGGGATTCTCTCTTGTGAAAGGGAACCTGGGCCTTTGCATACAGGGAGCCATGATCACAAATGATACCTGGTAAGGACTGAAGAAAAGGAAGTGATTGAACAGGGCACAGTGACTTACACTAACTCCATTTCTCAATGGCCACGGTCACCTGATTTCTTAAACAGAAAGCTCCTTTGCTCTTGGACTGAAAATAAGTGGCCCTGGGCCCACAGGCAGAAGCAGACCATCAGGGAACTTCTTGTATGAAATTTATCTTCTTCTCCATCATTTTACAGCAGCCCAAGTACAAAACGCTCCTCTGTTGTGGTGGCTGATAATGCAATGAGGCTCCATCCCCTCTGTGAGCTAATGACATTTGTGGGGAGATGACAGGTGGGTATGAAAATGGAATCGGATGGGGAGGGGGCAGTCTTTGGCTCTGTTCCCTGCTCTTTGCTGTTTCTGTCACTTTGCTCCCAAAGAAGAGCGTGGGTTGATATCTATTAGTCTGTGCATCAGAATATTCATCTAATTTCATAATGAAGATGTTGCTCCATCAGATACAGACGACATGTCAGCAGAAATGCAGAAGGCCATTTTTATGTGTCAGCTGGCTCTCAGCGGGGCCCCCACCTGCCTAGAATAGTGTAAAGTGTGCAGATTCAAGGGAATGTCTCCACCAGGCTAGACTGATCACCACAGATATGCCAGGGCTTTGTTCTCTTTCCTGGTGGCCTGTCCCTCTCCATCTGGAAGCTCTGTGAGGACAGGAGACTTTTTGCCTGTTGGTTCTTGCACATCTGTGTCTGGAACATGAAAGATACCCAGTTTAGATTCATGGTGACCAGGCTTTCCAGATCTGTTTGCTCTCCAATGCAACACCTCCAATCAGTCAAACCTACCTCTGAGGACTTGTCCTTTCCCTTGGAAAGGTCTGTCTTAGAGTATGACCATGGCAGCTCTTATAAAGGGAACTATTTAATTGGGGCTGGCTTACAGTTTAAAGATCTAGTCCACTATCTTCATGGTAGGAATCAAGGCAGCATTCAGGCAGGCATGGTGCTGGAGGCAGAGCTGAGATTTCTACATCTTGACTTACAGGTAATAGGAGATGGTCTGAGACATTGGGAGTTATTTTGAGTATATATGAGATCTCTAAGTCCACTTCCACAGTGACACACTACTTCCAAGACCACACCTGCTCTAACAAGGCCACACCTCCTAATTGTGCCACTCTTTTAGGGAGCCATTTTCTTTCAAACCTCCACAAGGTCACAAAGATGACCTAGTGCCAAGGATTGAAACATCAAGTCAAATCAGCTGTCACCCATCTGTAAACCTGTGTTCTAAAACCCTCTGTGCCTTAGTATCCCCTTTGCTGTAACTGATGTTCAAGATACCCTCCTGTCTGCCTTGTAATCGCTGTTAAGGCTGAACAGGATGAAGCATGTTAGGGGCTAAAGATGGGCCTGGCACACTCCAACCACTCAGTAATATCAGCAAATATAAATTCCTTAAAGAAAGCTAAGTTTTGTCCTCACTCCACTTACCTGAGTCTTTTCTTCCAGGGGAACCTAAAGCAAATACAATTCCTTCAAGAACTGTCAATCCATTTCTCAAGGCCACACTACTCTCCCTACCCCCAACTCAGGACAGGATAACTAACAGTTTTTCATATCCACTTTGCCATAGGGTAGAAGCTAAATGCCCAGGTTACACAGCCACACACCGCAGTTTTGCATTTTTCAAGCTATGAGACTCCATGCATACTAATCATGTCAAATACATCAGTCTCTCTATCTGTATTAAATAGGGACATTGATGTTATCTAGTTCTTGGGATTGCTATAAAGATGAAATGAACTAATTGCCACTAAGAGTTTAAAATAGCTCCTGCATCTACTGAGCAAGTAATTTGTAGATAATAATCATTTCTAACTGTAGCTACCATTACACATACAAAAAAACCTTGCAGATGGTTACATACAGACTGGGGTCTCCTTCCATTCTGTCATCTAGATAAAGATAGTAGGTCATTGCATTCACAAAGACATAATGCTCTGTTTTCCTGGGTAGATGACCTTGAGTGTCTATTCTAACCAAGAACGTGTGATAGAGTTGGGAACATAGGTTCCTTTGGGACAGTAGCTTGTCATTTTCTCCTTAACACCTTCTGCTTTAATATTTCAGACACTGAACTTCAGCCAAACAGACTGAGTACCTGATTGGAAGTCACAAAAATGAGTCCTGGTCTGCATTCTGGAGTTGGATGTACAACAGTGAAAATCAATTCTATTAAGAGTTTTGTATTCTGATCTTAACAACATGGGGAATACTGCTTGTTTTCTTATTGAATTCAGAGATTCTGATCCTAACTCTGTGTGTTTGAAATTCTCCTTGTGATCTGAACAGGACCCGATACCCAGAAAGACAACTGGGGTGCTTAGCTAGCTGTGGGTTCTGCTTGGATTTTATGCCACTCTTTGAAGCAGCCCATGGTCCTCTGTCCCCAGCATTCTCAAGGGGACTAAAGATATCCTGACCTTTGAGTGTGGACCAATAATGTTCTGACTTTTTCTTCTTAATTACTTGAGATGTTATAATTGGCACAAAAAGGTTATATGCTAGCATGTCAGTCTTGATGAGCTGCAAACAGCCAACTCAGAAGGTCTGGTTTCCTCATTTGTGAGAACTGCCTGGAATACTCTGGGTGTGAGTGTTAGGGGAAAGAAGACCTCTTGTATGCAGGTATATGCACCAAGACAGGTTTTGTGTTGTTTTGTATAGGTTTGTCAACTTACTTAACCCAGTCTATTCATAATTTTCCTAAACCTTTTTTCCCCTATTGCCATCAGGAAAAAGGGGATAAAATAAAGTACAAATTATTAATTCTTAAGGACTGCATGTTTTATCAAGCCTAAATTTTTGAGTACTGCATTCAGAGGTCTCTAAAATTGAGTTAATAAGCAGATCTTGAAGGTGTAGGGGATAAAAACTATCAAAATACATGCTATGAAATTCTCAATTAATAAAAATATTTTTAAAAGAATTGCCTAAAAATCCATGACAAATTAACATGGAATAGGGACTATATGTCCTTTTCTATCCTACAGAATTCCCCATTTGCATTATGAATAGACTTTCCCTCCATTTACCCCTGTTACAGGAGGCTCAGCTTAAACCCCCTCTCTGTGACTCACCAGGACAAAGTGAGCAATATTTAGTATGAATATAATAAAGAATCTCCTCTATCACGTGGCAATGGTTAATATTTTGTGTGTCCACTGGGCAGGACTATTAGATCAAACATTATTCTTGATGTTGCTTTGGAAGTATTTTTAGATGTGATTAAAGTTTAAACCGGTGGACTTTGAGCAAAGCCGATTATTCTCTATAGTGTGTACAGACCTCATCCAATCCCTTGGAGGTTTTACATAGGAAAAGACTGATCTCCCCTGAAGACAAAAACATGCTGCTGCAGATTGTATCTGGACTCAAGCTCAGACACCAGCTTCCCATTTTCTAGCCTGATGACCTGCCCTGTGCAAACTTAACTTGGCAGTTGTCTCCACATTTTTTGATCCAACCTTCCTTCCTTCCTTCCTTCCTTCCTTCCTTCCTTCCTTCCTTCCTTCCTTCCTTCCTCCCTCCATCCCTCCCTTCCTTCTATCCATCATTCTTTCTTCTCTCTATCTCTATCGTTCTACCTCTCTCCTTCCCTTCTAAGTTATTTCAACTAAGTAGCCCAAACTTGGAATCCTCCTGTCTCTGCTTCCTGCATACTAGGGTTACAGACATGTACCACCAGGCTCAGTAAACCAGTTTCTACACACACACACACACACACACACACACACACACACACACACACACACGCAGGTGCACACGTGTACGCACACACAGAAGTTTTTTTCTTCTGAGTAACTCTTACATATACAAATAATGTAACACTAGCCTTTCCCTAAGGGACAGATATTGTCTTATGTATCTTTCTTTTTAGGATATAACTTTCCTGTGAATCTTTCCTTAGATTTCAATCAGTTTTCTAATCCCCAATTAATTTATGCTAGGCAAATAGAGGAAAGCCATGGCATTGTCTCCTGCTTAGGATGGAGATCAGCTCACCGTTCCATCCCCCACAGCCTCTTGTCTGTCACTGTGCTGTCCTCACATGGCAGCTTCCATCTTACATGCCCATTTCCCCTGGGATTCTTTCACCCATTGGTTTTCCCCATGTCTCCCTTAGAGTGCATAGAGCACAGCGCAGAGAAGCGTTCCATGATTGCAAACAAATGCACTGTAGGTTGAGCACCTGACGTTTCTACATCTCCATGGTCCCACTAAATGAATGCCGGGATACATTTTTCTTCTCTAAACTTCTTTGAAGTGCAAATCTAATTACTCTTAACAACAAAAACCCAGGAGTTAGATATCACGGTAAAACCTGAAGTATCAGGGAAGTAGGGAGAAAGACACCGTCCTTCCCAACCTTTTCCATTCCACTGTCCAAAAGGGCTGAGATTCTTTCTCTGCCCTGCCTTATCACTTCCTGTTTCCTGTCTGTGCAGTCTTCTAGACCTCTATGGCTAGCTAGTGGCTAGCTCTGCCCTCTCATTCCAAGCAAACATTCTAACACAACAAAACATCACACAACACTTCTTTCATTCACTTTTCATCTGTTTGAAGTGAGACAATCAATTGTAGTCAGACACTGTATTTAATGATTATTCAATGTATGGCCTGGGATTTCTTGTTTTGTGTTGAAATTAGGTCCCATTGACTTAAAAGTTTGATGAGAACTTCATGGCTAGAGCCTACCGAGTAGCTGGGAAGCCATCACCGCACCCACTACTCCAATGTGTTACTAACACTAGTGCCCACTATGATTTGGTTGCTTCTCTGTGACAGAGGCTGTGTTTCTATGTGTGTGTGGATGTGTGTGTAATTGACACTTCACAATTCCCTCTAAGGTAGGTTTCATTATCCCTATTCTAATATTTGATAGAAGCAAGTACATTAACCGTGATCACACAGTGACAGTGGGACCCATCTGAGACTCCAGCTCAGTGCTTCTGACTCTAAGTTCACTCACTTGCCATTCCTTCAGTTGCCTCCTTAAAGCACCAGAGTGGGACCACAAAGGAAAGTGCTGCTTACCCATATCCCTGTTGTCTTAATTTGTCAGAGGAAGCACTCCATGTGCGTTAATAAGGACAACGGAAGCAAAGAGAAATAACAAATAATGGGGACCCAGACTCAGTTGCCAGCTGAACAAAGACTTTCATAGGAAATTAAAAGGTCAGGAAAACAGGCTTGTAAAACATAGGACATCTGTATAGAAAAGCAGATCAGAATGGGATGTATTTTCAGGAGGAAGGATCTTGACTAGTTGCATGGAAAGACACATCCAGGAATCATCCAAGTCGTGATTTAATCAGCGACAATCACTACTAGAATGTTCTTTCTGCTGTTCCTAGCATATTTAAAGCCAACATCTTTGTCTGTGGGGTTAGCATCTACCATGATTTGGCCCGAGGTTCTGTGATTTACCTACACGCACATTAGCTTTGAGACAGAAGAAAAAGACAAGACTTTGAATTTGTCTTCACAGATGCGACAAGGAACTGAAGAGGAGTGATTTTTTTCTGTGCAGTCAGGCTGTACACTAAATGCCTGAAGCCAAGGTTTGGTAAGCATCATCCCTAGCATACAGCTAACAACCCCCAGGCTATGAGGAATCCATGCACCCTTAGAACTGTCAGGGAATCTTCCACAAGCAATGTCCATTGTGTGTCTGCTTTGGTATCTGGCACTGGACTCCCAAGTCCAGAGCCCTGGGTGGGAAAATTCTGTGTGAGAAGGTTTCCAGCTTATCCCCAGCTTAGGCTTTCTTTTCCTGATGCCCTGCCCTAGCTAGCACCTGCTGAGCAAATGACTAATTCCCTTTCCTCATTTGCATTGTTACCTGAAAGGTATTTATAGTCTGTGATCATCAGCCCCCTGAGTCCTCTCCTTCCCCAGTCTATAATTTAGCATTAGGCCCAGTCTGTTTGCCGAAGAACTGAGCATGCCCAGGAGTTCTCCTCCCAGAATGAATGCCAGCAAGCGCTGCCACCTCCTATGAGCCTTAGAGATGGTTCAAAATGGGGAAGAAAAATGCCACTTTCAGATTGGTCTTAGTTCTCTTCATTGAAAGTTTTATCTCATGTCTGTTGAGCTGGAAGAGATTTGTCCAGATGGCTGTGTGTGTGTGTGTGTGTGTGTGTGTGTGTGTGTGTGCGTGCATGTGTGTGTGTGCGCGTGTGTGTGTGTGTGTGTGTGTGTGTGTGTGTGTGTGTGTGAGAGAGAGAGAGAGAGAGAGAGAGAGAGAAGTGTGGAGGCACGTGAGTGCACGTGAATGCAGAGAACAGCAGAGCAGAGAGAGGGAAGTTGATTTTCCTTTGTCCACAATCTATCTCTCTTTTCTTTATGGCTCTATTCAATACTCTATCGCAATACTTGAGGATGACAAAAGCCAAAAAGCTAAGAGAAAACAAAAATACAGGACACCACAAGACATTACACTAACAAAACAACACCATGAAAAGGCTTTTGTAACAAATCTTTCCAAGATTCTGAGGCCACAGCCCAGTGCGATGTAAGAAGACTATATATGGGATCTGGGAGAGGACAGCAATTTAGAACAGCAATTTCAAAAGACTGTAAGAGAATACTTACAGCTTGAGCTAAGAAAATTCGAGGAAATTTATCTGGAAGTTACCAAGGTGCTAGGTTCACCTTTTTCTATGATTTGTAGATAAAGGGTTGTTGTTGTTGTTGATGTTGTGTTCAAGTGACAATTTTTGGACAAATAGAATTGAGAATATTTTGAACTTAAGTTTAGTAACACCATGTACAGAGCACTACAATGATAATTATTTAACCAAAGTATTTCTTTGTTCCTCTTTCTGAGAATCTTGTATTTTATCTTTATTGATAAATAATCTTCATTAAATATGATTCCATTTAAAAACAAGAGAAGTGGAAATGGGTGTTTGGGGACTAAGGCTACAGCACCAAAATCTACATCTTCATGTTTCATTTTGCTTCCAAGAAAAGTCATTCACACAATGGGGAAGTATGGCAGTGTTAAGCTGACCAATAATAAAGTTTGCTGTTGTCAAGGTGGAAAAGGTGGCCACTGTGCTCCCCCAGAGATACACTCAGAGAGCACATCATCACGTTTGTGATATTTCTGTAAAGATGTCCCACCTGGGGCAGGATGCAAGAAAGTACCACACAGACTCAGGTCAAAGGTTTCCTTCCTGAATGTGCTAGCAAATACACTTCAAGTTTAACATGGTCCTGAGAGACAGAATACTGACTCATTTTTATGAATTGAAGGAGAGATGAGTCGTGGCAACTGAACTTGATGTTTTTTCTTGGAAAAGATCCTGAGTCAGAAAGAAAGATATGTCACTGTTAGGAAAGGTAACAAAACATGAGTAGGGTTGTGGAACGGATGCTTGGGTTGATATCAGTATTGATCTCCTGCTTGTGGTGACTACAGAGTGGCAAAGTAGATGGAATTCTTATTGAAGAGAAGTGTAACATGTACTCTTTCCTGCCAGCTGCCTGGGTCCTGCCTCTGTCTCTGCGCCCAAATGAGACACTGTATTAATTATGAAGCTGTTAACTGATTTATACGGTGTCTTATCGGCTAGCTCTGACTTAATTATTAACTTATAACTGCTAATATGAGTATGTCCAAGTGGTCTTCTCTTACAAGAGAAATGGTCCTGATTTCTTACTTCTCTTTCGCCCTACATGATGACTGACTGTGCCTCTGTTTCCCAGACTCCTCTACCTCTCCTAGTCCCACCTATGTTGCTTTCCTATAGGCCAACAGTGCTTTATTTATCAACCAATATACAAAGAAGGACTTCCCCCATCAGAGAAGCAAATACTAAAATACATAAGGAGGATGAGAACTTCATATCGGGTAAAACTTTTAGGAGGCTGGATCTGGAAGCAAAGAACCAAAGCTTGACACGAGACCTACCCAGAGACCAACAACACATCTGATAACTTTGTTCTTTGCTTCTAGAGATTTCCCCAATCACCCTCTGTCTCTAGCCACTGGCCTCTAGCCTCGGCTCATAGAATAACCATATCAGTTGACTATTATGTATTCCTCAAACTCACCAAAAGCAAAGTGGATATGAGAAATACATATGAGAGATACTGGAAAGCATCTTTGAGTACTAAGACAATCATTTTCTAAGTATAGAAGTCTCTACACTGATGTCTATGATAAGATGCAGTTGTGCTCCTAATCACAGGGGCAGTAAGAACACTTGCCATTGACAAAGGCTATTTTCTAACATCTGGAGAACAGAATCCTTTATACCTCTCGGTATCTCTCTCCCACTCAAAATGAAACTATGCCCCTTTGAGTTCCAAAACAGCTTGTGTGGAGGATGGAAAGCATAAGTAATATTCTATAGCCAAGTATAAGGAAATGTGATTATAAAATATATAAGTCCTTCGATATTGTCATCAAGATGAGTCATAAATCAGACATTTCATGATTTCTGATTATAAATTCCTTTTATTCTGTGAGCATTTAAATAAAGAACACTGGCACATCAACAGAAATGTAAGTATGCTCAAGATGAGGGTGTTGGCTAGTGTTTGTAAGCACCTGTTGCTGGGGCAGGAGGAGGTACAAGTTTCTGGGTTCAATCACTCTGTGGGTGCAGTACTTATGGGCCTGTCTATAATCTTGTACAAATTAGAATTTCTGCCCAAATTCTTTCTGGAAGTACACTTGAACATGATCTGTCCTTTTAAATCCTCAAGTCAAGTTGCATATCAGGAAAAGGAAGACCGATACAAGAAAGCTATGTCTCCCCAGGAATAGTTCTGACTGAGGCAGATACTTAATAGAAGCAGGGATGTAACATGGAAGTACCCAAGAGCAGCTGTTGCCAATCAGGTGAGGCGGCACAATTCCAGAAAAGCAGGTATTGGTTCAATAAAAATCTTTTTTGTGTGTGTGTTCATATAGCACTTTGCAGTTTACAAGTGTTATTTCATTAAATCTTGCACTACCTCCCCTGGCGTAGTCATTGTTATTTTCATTCTATAGACATAAAAGAGGACCATTTCTCACATCACCTGGTCCTTTCCAGCTCCTGCTGATGCTTCCCTCACAAGCACCGTTTCTTTAAAGATGGTTCTAGTAAAAAGAAAATGAAAACATGGTCTCCCGGCCTTCAGTAGTGGCACAATTTGACCTGCTTTTGGCAGTGCAATGCCTCCTATGATATTCTTCTAACAGATTTGTCTAATTATGTTTTGCTTGGGCTAAGATTAAAATTAATTGGTCTTTTCACGATCAGACATCAGAAGAATAATAGGGCCAGGCACCTGAGAAACAACTAAGGATTCAAGATCGGCAATGGGTAATCCACAATGTGAAGTCTGAACGTGGTACAAGGTGAGGGGAGGATGTGGAATAGTCCTTTCAATGAGTACTTAGTGGTTTATATATGCTTATGTGATGACAGTATGTGACCACAGCTACACACACACACACACACACACACGCACACGCACACGCACACATGCACGCGCACGCACGCACGCACACACATGTACACATGCACGCACGCACACACATGCACACACGCGCACACACACACGCGCACACACACATGCACACATGCACGCACACACACATGCACACACATGCACACATGCACACACACACACATGCATACACACACATGCGCACACACACACGCACACACATGCACACATGCACGCACACACACACACATGCACACACACACACGGCCATGCACCCAGATAGACACAGAGACAGAGGACAGAGGTTTACAGAGACAGAGAGACAGGTCAGACAGAAACGGGGAGAAACAGACACCCAGCTGGGAGAGTCCCAGTGTGCTCCTTCCTTCTACCACACTCATACTGCTGGATAGAACCCGAGGCTTATGGACTTCTGAAGGAGGAACAGATAAATCATTTCAGATAAGGAAAGGGGGACAAAAAAAGATGATAAAGGAAAAAAATCTACTTTCTCCCCCTCCAAATGCCACAAGAAAATGTCAAGAAAATTGCTTCAGTGGAAATAACAGAGGAGTTCAAAACAAAATTGCCAAGTGTCACTCCCTCGGCCTGCTCTCCCTTGCCTCCGAGGTGCCTTGCTACCTCTGCTCCATTTGCCCCTAGGATGCCACTTCTCTGTCCTCCAGAGGAGACAGGATTGGAAAACAACCCTTGGAAAGCCTTTCACTAAGGAGAATAATAGAGACTCTAAACAAAGGACACAGAAAGGACTAAAGAAGAGATTTTCTCTGCTAGCTGGCCACTTCCTGCTCCAGGACAATATCCACAAAAGGGAGGGCTGCTTTCATTTTGAATGACATCATTATCAAAAGCTCTTGTTTAGTGGTTAATTCTGTTAGGCAGGTTGCAGGTCACCACCAATAGGACGCTATATAAATATACTTTTGCCTTTTGCTCTCCTGGAACTTCATGGCATTTCACAATCCTGTGAGAGATTGCCCTGATTTACTCAGGTATACCTACCTGTCTTTCTTTGTGAATTTTCTATTCTTTCATAATATCAGTCAGTAAGGTGCTTATCTGAAGGACACAGAAAACTAGACTTTCCCCATTATAATAGATGAACCCATTCATTTAGTCATTCATTCGCCTGTTCATTCAACATACAAAACAGAGAGATGAAAGAAAAGATCAGAGACATTGGACACTGGGTTGTCAGCTAACCTGTAAAAACAGAGAAATGAACAAACCTTAAATCCTGACATGAAATATTATATTAAACTCAGTACATAAATGGGGAGGTTGAATGCATACACATGAATGTAGACAGACCAGACACACTACATGATACAGATTCTATTTTTGCTTTTACCATTTGCCCTGGTGTTGCTACAAAGATCCAGTGAGAAAGCTATCACCTTACTGAGTTCATTCTTTGTAGAGCTATGCCAGCTTCTTCCCAATTAAAGTCTACAACCATATCTCTAGCCTCGATTTTGAAAACCTCAACTGGATTGGTAATTGGTGTTTTGATCCTTTTACTAGACCAGGTCTGTGGCAATAATGATGATGATTAATTATTTGAACATTAGGAATAGCCACAAGTAGCCAAGCCCTTACCCTCAACCTATTATTCCTTGGGTTTAGATGAACCATTGTAGAAAACAGTGTAGGCAGTTGTAGAAGTAAAAGAGAAGGACTCGTCAAAAGACATGGTTTGCATTAAATTAATTGTTAGGTCTAAGCAGGGAATATATAGGAAATAAAGTAGCAAGAAATTAAACTACAACCCCCAATTCAAGACCACAGAAACATACAGCACTCCAGTTTATAATCTATTTGGTATAATGCATATTGATAATTATTTAATGGAGGATGTTTTCCTATTGATGTTATTTAAAAACAGTTGGAAGTACATAACAATGGAAAAAGAAATCATCTTGAAGGAGAACACTTTAGAGTAGAAGCATGGCCTCTTCCATGCCTGGCCAGGCTGCCAACCAAAGTGACTGGTGTTTTCTGGTTAGAAAGAGATGTGAGAGACCCCCTTTCCCCAGTGCATATGTTTATAATCTTAAACTCTTTGAGTCACAGTGAGGTCAGGATGGCCTTAATCTCTATTTCTTTTCACACTGAGGCAACCACTAAACACTAAGCACTCTGTTATTGAGTTTAAATGTCAACGCTGTCTCCTCTAAATCTGCTGTAATACCCTCTAGTATTGTAGTATAATTTTTTCATAAAATCTTAGTGAGGACACTATCAACAGATGGAGGAATCTAAATCAGCAAGTTGGATGTGTTCTTAAAATACTGCAATGATATTTTATATTCATTGAGCATGTCTCTCATCTTTCTCTCCTCTCTCTCTCTCTCTCTCTCTCACACACACACACACACACACACACACGCACACACGCACACCCTCACACACACACACAGATATACATACTCCATTGGGCTTTTGCAAAACACACCAAAATTTGTCGAAGAGAGGCAGAGAAATGCAACTATTTGGTAAAATTAATAGGATAAATATCTGCAAAAGAACTGATGAACATAGATTTTGGTTGCACAAGCCAATGCATGAGGCAGCCCCTGGTCCTTTTGGGGAATCAAGACAAATGGAAGAAGGACACTGAAAAATTGATGAATCTCAGCAGCCCTAGGTGTGTCAATAACTGTTTCTCCCTGGGCATAATCGTTCTGAAAGTTCTCTTCCAAAGCCAGATGCTGCTGAGCCATATAAAATGTAAGGAAGAACCTCCCCAAGGTTAATTAAGGACTGGCCCCAGCTCTGAGCTCAGCTTCTGCACCAGCTTGTGGATAATATGTGCCAGATCTGTGTCAGTCTCCCGTTTTTTTCCCAGGTAAACATGTGGGCTTTGGTGGAATCTCACCCAGCAGAGAGTGCCTTGGTAATAAGATGTCTTAGGTGCACTAAAACAAAATCTAGTACTATGGAAGAATGAATGAAGCCAGCAGCTGTGTCAAGGGAGTTCTCTGTGGGTACACAGCCTGTCTTCATGAGGAACTTTGAAATCCCTTGAAGGCACTGACAGTTTCACCAAGTTTAGGCCTGAAATTGGCTGAAGCTCTTCATTCTTAATTGGGAGAAACTGTGGAGGGAGCAAGGAAACAAGAAGGAGAAGACAAGGTACATGATGAGAAAGGAGAGACCTAGGGGACCGATAGTTACAAATGCAGAGAGAAAAAGGAGAAAGGCTTCCCCAGAGAGCCTAGGGCACAGAGGCTCTCAGGAACAGCAGAGGGAATGGATCTCCAGAGAGGAGCCAACAGGAGCCAGTGGGGGACACATTAACATCACCGTGCTTCTCATCGCGTTGGCAGAGAGGAAACAAGCCTATACACGCAGCATATTCATAATAATAATCTAAACAATATTTCATAGCTAATAGCAGTAGTTTTTCCGTCAATGTATTACAGCATATTATGCTAATATTCAGCCCTGCTGTGTGTGCCTTCCTAGGATACCTCGGCTTTCCCAGAAGTCACTCACTGCCTCGGTAGCTCTATTTATTTGCTCATGATTTATATTCTTCCTACTTAGAAAACAAGTCCGAGACAGCTTGCCTTGTTAAACATATATAAAGCCAAAGAGTGCAAATGAAAACAGAGACAGAAATCAGTTAAAAAGAAACATATCAGGTACTAACTGGGCTGGGAAGCTGAGAGGTATTGAACACTAAATGTAGCTCTGAGCTGCCAAGAGGAAGGAGGACAATGTATATGTAGCTGCTGACATTATTTTCGTTTGTTTGTTTTGCTTTTTGTTGTTGTTTTATTGGTAGGAACACTAGCATGCCAGGTCACAAAATCACTGCTGCTAGTGTTCAGCATATAGAGCAATAGTTGATTAACTGACAATAGTTCAGCCGTGTTTTCTGTAAACATATTATAGTACTTTGAAATGGGTATTCTCACAGTTGCTCCCCCCTCGAAGCAGCTTGCGATTCTGTATTTAGACCAGGTCAGCTCCTTAAATAGGTCCTGACTGGGTATCTTCTACAACACCTAGCAGAGTGGTTTTGAAACAGGTGCATATATTTTTAAAGATATATGCAAGTCTCCATCTCAAATATTATGAACTGCTGGAGGTAGAAAGAGACTGATAATTTTTTTCTTAAAAGGTAGGCTCTGAATGATATACATAAGCCATCTCTTTGGTTCATTCCTTATTGACAAGTGCAACACTGGGGTCTATTTTGGTCATTTTCTTTCAGAGGATTGGTTTCTAAAATATTCAAGCTGGTAGCATGGTGTGTGGGGTAGGGGTGAGGGGGTGGAGACAGGGTCTCATCTTATAGCCCAGTCTAGTCTGGGAGTTGCTGTGTGTTTCAGTCTGTTCTTGAACTCATAATCTTTCGTTCTCTGTTTCCTGAGTTGTGGAATTACAGGCGTAATCTGTTATGGCTGGCTCATAAAATGATGTCAGGCTATTGTCTGGTTTTCATTATGAAGATTCAAAAATAAAGTGTCTTAAACCTAGATATGGGAATGAGCCTGGAGTCCCCACACAGTTGGGAGACAACCTGAATAAAGTGAGAAAGGACATTGCTTCAAGAAGAGAATACTAACTGGCTTGGACCCTGCATTAGACCCCAAGCTCTCAACAAGTGGCCAAGCCTAGAGCATCAGCCAAGCAAGGGGAGGGCTCCTGTGTTTTCTACATCGTTATTCTAGGGGCAGTGACAGTTCACTAGGCTCTGCTGTCATACAACGCAGAGCTAGAATTTCATGAACATGCTACCTCTTTGCTAGGATTATCTTTTTGTCTTTTTTCTCATAGAGTAACAAAGGCTCAAAAGTTAAAACCACCACTGACACTGTTGAAGAGCTAAGTGGTAAGACTGAGATACCAAAGTCCATCCACTGTCTTTCCGAATCTACCTTCCCAGATAGCTGCTGTCCTCCCAGCCTTTGTCCTCCTGAGGGCCAGGGATGGGGTGTTGGTGGGGACACTATGAAGCACAGCTTTCCAGGTTAGGAAAGGGCATCTAATTAGGAATCCATTTGCCCAGGAATTAAGAAAGCAATAGATTGGTGGGACCTCCTAAAACTGAAAAGCTTCTCCATAATTAAAGAAACAAAGATCCTGGTGAAGAAGTCCACAGGATGGAAAAGAATCTTTGTCAGCTGTATGTCTGATAGAGGATTCACATCCAGAATATATAAAGAACTCAAAAGAAGTAAATACAAATAAGTGACCCATTTAAAAAAAATGGGCCTGCAACCTAAATGGAGAGTTCTCAAAGGAAGGATAAAATAATGACTGAAAAAAAATCTCCCTCAAATAAAAATGTTCATTGTCCATGACAGTTAGGGAAATGCAAATCAAAACAACTTTAAGATTTCAATTACTCTCGAGAGAATGACAAAACAGCCAAAGCAAATGCTGGAATGTGTGTGGGAGAAAAATAAACCTTCATTCACTGATGATGGGATTGCAAATGGTGCAGTCTTTATGGGATTCCGTGTTGAGAAGTCTTAAATGTCTGACCCAAGCCTATCACTTCTTGGCATAGTACCAAAGGACTCAGCATCCTACTCCACATATATTTCTTAGCCACCTTCATTCTGCTCTCTTTGCAGTAGCCAGGAAACAGAACAACATAAGTATCTTTCAACTGACGAATGGATAATGAAATATGATAACACACAAGACAGAACATTATTCAGCTGCAAAGAAAAACGAAATCATAAACTTTGCAGGTAAATGAGTTGAACTGGGAAATATCACATTGAGTGAGGTAATCCAGACCCAGAAAAACAAACTTCATGTTCTCTCTCAGTAGAGGCTCCTACTTCCAAATTTCCAAGTGTGAGTACATATACTGGAGTAACTTCAGAAACCATGAATGTAAAAAGTGGGGTATTTCTGGTCTAGGGGGCTGGGGGGAAATAAAGAGGGCAATAGCAAGGTTCAAGGGATCTAATAAGAGAACAGGGAAAAGAGGGGATCTAATTAGGAAGAGGGGATAAATACTAAAAAAAGGAAGTGTAAGCCCTTGATGTTTATGATTTGCCATGGCCCACCCTAGACTACTCAAAGGCAATAATGGCTGTTTTTAGCACCTTGAGGTGGGAGAGTGGCCAAGCCCCATTCTACAGGAAAAAAAGCCCAAGAATAAACCACAGAACCCCACCAATCACGCTACCCTAGAAAGCTCTGCCTCCTCCCAAGACGTCTTATGTAAAGTCTGCCTCCTTCTCTCTCTTAGCTGCTTCTCACCCAAACAGAAGCAGACACCCTCTCTCCTGTGTATTTCTCAATAAATTTCTTGTGTGAGGTTTGTTATGCTATATGACTTTATAGTACTCCTAGGGTCCTGACTGCCAGTATACATTTCCCATCAGAGCTGTAGCACTTCTACTGGGGAAACCTTTCCCTCAGAGCTGTAACACTTAGAAAAGGAATGTAAAATAGCATTAAGGATGCTACACTATTTACCATCTACCTTTAAAATAATATAATATGCATATGTTTGTGTATAAATATGTATAAATATACATTATTATTTAAATTAATTTTTTCATCTAGTCTGGTAATGCTCTCTTCCAAGAGTCAAAGACCACATAACAAAAATCCCAATACCAGTGATTAAAAAGTCATCTTTTGTGTTGTTGGTCAGGGTTATCCAAAAAACTACCAAAACATTACAGACCATTGAAATTGCCCTCGTTTGGACCACCAAAGGTAGGAGATAAGTCTCTATTGTTGAAGTACTTCAGACACAGGACCCAGTGACCCATGAGCTGGGACTGACCTGAGTGCCTCCTCTCCAAGGAGGAATTTTAATGACACTAGATGGTACCATGCAGACCTCCCAAGGAGGAAGGAAAGAATCAAAAGTTCTACTCATCTATGACACCTATGAGCCACAACAATGACCAGCATGGCACAATTACCCTAAAGGTGTATTAGTAGCACTCAGACCTTGGCAGTAACCAATAGCTCTCTTATTTGACTCAAGACCTGCTCAACTAGAGGAAAACCATAACTGGTCCTGGGAACCTAACCAACTACCTGGGGATACTAAGTTATAGATCTTGGATGACAACATACAACCACCACTTTACTAAATCAGAATAATCCCAACTTCATTGTAAATATCTGTCCTTGTAACCATGGATAAATGTAGTCCTCACCCCTCATCAAGAAAACTTCTCTTTGCAACAGATCCTTACAGAAAAACCTTAATTAATCAAAATGCAGATTTGTAGATTCCAGTCCGAGTGGATATATCTGCAAAGCAAGTCCCTCACCTAAGGCTCAGGGAACATTGTAGAAAATAGGGTAGAAATATTAAGAGCCAGAGTATCAGAGAATTTTCTGTGAAACTGCATGTCCTCGTAATGTCAAAAGCTACATCCATAAAATCTCACCAACATAAATGCCTAAGCATGAGCTGGACAAGAGCAACAACAATAGACATGCCAAAGTGGAAAAAGGAAAAACCACAAATCCTGGAGCCGACTACACAAAGAACTACAAGCAAAAAAGGAATTATGAGAGTGGGAGACATAGTCTTACCCAAGGAAGAACACACTAATTATCCATACCAAATGGTCAGCCCAGAAAATATACATACAAGTAATTTATGCAACCTGAGCAGGTTATATTAGGAATATATGTATATTCTTATGCACACACAGCTCAAATATGCATGTACACATACATGATAACATATACATATATGCATGAAACAACAATTAATGAAAAAAGAATGTTAAATATAGAAAGAGGAGTATATAGGAAGACTTGGAGAGAGGAGAGGGGAGAGATAAATGATATAATTATAATCTCAAAATTAAAAGAAATAATATAATATATGGTATAGAATATAATAAATAGTATATAGCAAAGCTTTCATCTGAAATATTCAGAATTTTACCTAAAGATACTTTTATAAGAGAAAATAATGGGCAATATTCAAGAATCCTCAGATTCTAGTTGATCATGCACCAACAGATGGCTCCATGACCCATGAGTATGTGGGCAACACAAATTATACTTGGTGGGTTATAAAAATAGTATATGAAGTTGGGATGAGGAGGAGATAGGTTAGGAATTTGATGGAGAATGGGAGGTAGATGTAATTAAAATGCATTGTATGAAGGGATTGAATTCACAAAAAATTAATAAAACCATTATATTGAAAAAGAACCACCAAGTTACTTAAAATTTCTTTGTGTCAATTTATTCACCTTATAAAATTGGTTTCTGAACTATAGAATTGTGGTATGAATAAAGGAATGTGACTTCTGAAGTGCACCTAGTGCACACTGAATTCTTCCCCAAAGCAACAATGGAAGAGGTCCAGGAGAGGGAGAGGCAATATCAATACTCCAGTAAGTGTCATGGCTTAGATCTGGATGGGCCAGTGTACAGCTCTGGGGTTTCCTCCCATCCCAGTGGCAATTCTAAGATCTGACTTTGATGAGGAATGACAAGGGACAAGATAGAAAGTATGAGACAGCAGCATCTGCCTGGAGATCTACAATTAAATTATCTCCCAAATTTTCACTAAAGTCTCCTTCTGTTTCTAAAACTATAATCTTACTAAGAATAACCTAAAATGAGAACATACATGATGTTTTAGAAATAGCATTTGGAAGTCGTAGAGTTGGCATTGCCTAAGCCATCTGAAGTCATTTTAAATTTTATTTGGGACGAAGGATGAACAAGGATAGTTCAGGCCAATTTCTCGGGAAGCCAGCAGGACGTGAACAGATGTCAGCGGTGGCAGATCATCTCAATTCCTGTCTGGTTTCTGCATTCAGCCCAAAAGAGAACATGAGCGCCTTCAAACTGAAACGAAGAAAATAATTTTGGAACTTCTCTTGGATGGCTGAGCTGCGACGAGCATTCCTCAGAAACAATTGGAATCCAGTGAAGTGCATGTCAGGACAAGAGGACTGTGAAGGGGCTAGAACCCACCTCTCTCCTCCCAGCAGTCTCTGATGGAAGATGCTCCAGAAGCTAAACTTTGACCACTAGGGGATAGTATAAGAATTTTAAAAGTTGGAGTCAGTCCCTGTCTATTCCATCCATCCAAGCACTTAGGATGCAGTAGCATGTGTGGGTGATGGCCTCACAGCTAATGATTAGGAAAACCAAGAGGCCCTCTGTCTCCATTTCTATTATGGGAGGGGGGAAAAAGCCATGTAAACTGCCTCCCATAGTACAAAGAAAAATGGGTCCTTGTGTTGGCAGTTTGTCCGTCCCTTCTCTACCCCTAGTGTAGTGTAGGAAGTGGTGGAACCTTCAAGAGGTGGGGCTTCCTGCAAGGCAATTAGGTCATGGGAGGCTCTGCTCTATAAAGCGAGAAATGAAGTTCTCGCAGGACCCTGGTTAGTTCTCATGAGAGCGGAATGCTAGCAAAAGTGCCTGACCTTCTCTGTCTCAATGTGTGATCATTTCCTTACACACTGACTGCCGTGGTATTCATCATGGTGTGGGCTTGCCAGGGGCTGAACTGGTGGATGGTAAGGCCTCAAAACTAAGCTAGAGAAGATTCTCACAATTTAAAAACAAAAGGAGGAGCAGGAGGAGGGAGAGAAGGGGTGAAGGAAAAAGTAAACAGATGGTATTTCTAGTGATGTCATCAGGACAGTTTCATGGGGAAGGGGATAGTGCGCAAAGGGCAAAGGTGGAGGAAATGAGTGATTTGGCAATGCAATAGGAATGGGTAAATAAAACGGAAAAGTGAACGGGGCTTGGAAGACAGTTGGAGCTTCAGGGGTTTGTGGGAGCTAGCAGGGACCTAGCAGGGAGCACTGGCTCTCCTAGGAATGAAGAGTGAAGAGAGGAGACGGAGAGGGACAGGAAAGACTGCTGTTTCCAGCATGAGCTGGCCAGGTGCTTGAACTTGACTTTGGAACAAGCTGCTGAACAGACCCAGACACCACCAGAGCTGTGTCAGGAGGATGAACCTAGCAGTGCTGTGTACAACGAAGGATCACAGGCAGAGAGACCAGATAGGAGCCAGCGAACTTAAGTTTGATGAAGGTTGGGGGTGGAGATGGGGGACTGAGAGGCGAAGGAGACTCCTTGATAGGATGCAGCTAAAATTAAAAAAAAAAAAAAGAAACCTCAGATAGAGCAAGGGAGAGAAATTCAGCAAGGAATTAAGGTAATTTGCTAATCTGTGAAACAAGGGGTGCCTTGAGATTTAGTGGCTCATCTGCCTTGAAGAGTATATTCTAGATGAAGATAGAGACGGCTAGTGAGGTCCTAAGCATTTACTTTCACCAAGAGCAAGCAACACCGTCTCAATGAACCACAGCCCTGCCATCCCTTTGAGAGTTCCTTGTTGCAAGAGAATGGAGCAGAGTGGGCTCTCTTGAAAGCCCTCATTCAACAGGGTCTTAACTGTGGGGTTCTCCAGCCTGACCAGCATAGGCAGCCTGGCCTCTTTCAAACTTGTACCTACAGCTCCATCTGCTGGTGGTGGGATCCCTGATTTGCGGCTCTATGTACTTAAGACCTTAGTTTGTGTCCACATCTCACACTCCACATCACACTCATAGAAAAACACTCATAAACATGTGTATGTGCACACATACACATATTCAGATAAACACAACACACATTCCGACATAAATACAAATACACAGACATACATGGGCACACAAAATTGTGCATGTACATTAGAAATATGCACATACACACCCACCCCACACACATACATATGCAGGAAGATTGATAGATATCCCACAAGAACACAGGCACATAGACACTCAACCAAGCGTATAGGTACACAGGAAAAGATACAAACGCAGGTATATACTATACATACACAGGCACACATAGGAGAATACACAGATATCCAGACACGGGAATATACACAGAGAGAGAGAGAGAGAGAGAGAGAGAGAGAGAGAGAGAGAGAGAGAGAGAGAGAGAGAGAGAGAGAGAGAGAGAGAGAGAGAGAGAGAGAGAGAGAGAGGAGACAGCTCCCCACTGTGATGTACCTGCTGGGAAAAGCTTCCTGCTATAGCTGGGTGGCTCCTTGCTCCCTCCTTCCCTCTAATTTTGGAGCCCTGTAGCCAGCCCTTGGGCAAGCCTGGGGTGTGAGCTGAACCTCATTCCCTCCTTAGCTCTGTGTCAGGTGCAAACAGAAGGTGGGCAGGATCACAGTATTTGGGAGGACACATGGCGGGACATCTGAGAAGCTAATTTCCTGATTAATTTCCCTTTGTGCTGCTAACTGAACCTATGATTGCGTCATGCTCTCTCCCCAAGAGTCCAAGAGCTGGGAAGGAAAGAGGGAGCCCCTCTTCCTCCACCTGCTCCCACTCTCCGTCTTGGCAGCCACACACTGTTGCGGCTTGCATGCCCAACAACTGGTAAGACAAGCTGGTCCCTCCAACCTCTCCTATTAACCTACTTTCCCTGAAGATTCTAGTTTATCTAAAGAATCTTAAGTTCAAATGAATTTTATTTTTAAACCAGAAAATTCATGACACCGTAATGAAAATAGTCACTTTTAAAAACCTTTTAAGAAAAAAAATGCCATTCCTAGCTACATCTCTTAATGGCTGCCTCCTGGAGGCAGGCTAAATGATGATTCCACCAACCTGTTTAAAATGTAAGGGAGGTTACTGCAGAAGTAATCCGAGGGTGTCTCGACTGCAAATACGAATGCCTTTGTCAGCGATCTCTGGCACCATGCAGGGCGCAGGTATTTTTAGCCCACGCAGATTTTCAGGGGGACACACGTGCGCAAGCTGAATTTTGTGGGATGAGTTCTGAATCATGACTATCCATTCCTGTGGGGTTTGAAGCCCGGAAGGAGTGGCTGTCTGTGCCTAAAGGCAAATGGGCTCTGGTCGTTGGTACCCCTTGGGTTGTGCCCAGCTCTAGGGCCCAAGGGACCCAGAGTGATAGCATGGAGTGCTGCTGTCCCCCACCCTGTGAACATCCTGCTTTTGTCTGTTGTTTTTCTCCATGTAAATTTGGGACGAGACTGGATGGAGAAGGAAAGGCAAAATGCTGGAAGCATCTGAGTGTGTGTGAGTAATAGTGCAAGTGTATGAGTGGTGTGTGTGTGTGTGTGCAAATGCATGTGTGGAAGTAGATATAGTGTGCACAGTGTTGTGTTGTGTGTGTATGCTGCGTGAGGTATGCTATAGCACGCACCTAAGGTGTGTGGTACATTTGTGGCACATTGGGTGACTATCGTGGGATGCAGGTGTTTTGTGTGTGTGTGTGTGTGTGTGTGTGTGTGTGTGTGTGTGTGTGTGTGTGTGACAAATGTAGGTGTGAGTGACAGAAGTGTGACATGTAAGTCCGTATGTGGGGACAGAGGTGGATGTAAGGCAAGGAACTAGATTCAGCAGACCAGGTAAAACATGCATATATGACTATACTAACTCTTCTAGCATCTTTTGGTTTGGTTGTTGTCGTTGCTTTTTTTTTTAAACCAGCAGTCAAATGGGCAGTAGGAGGCAGTGACTGGCAGGGTGAACAAAGTTTAGCCATCGCCTGTGGATTGTCTTAACACGAACCAGACATAGTCCATAAAAACACATATTCAGGAAGATTTTGAACACTCCCAACTTCAAACATTGATTTCTATTATACTCCTAGGTACATTCCTAACTGACAAATTTTGCATTCTAAATTTTTGTTTGGTGGGATGTTGTAAAACACAGTTTGCAGTGTAATAGACATGAACTTGAATATTGGCTTTGGCTCTTTGTTAGCTAGTGACTTTGTGTAAACCAACTGACATGTATAAGCCTCAATATTTTTATCAGAAAGGGGTTACGGGCACAGGCCTTTGGGACATGTAGATGTCGTCTCCTTGTAGAAACTGTGACACAGCATGGCTTGGTGACATGATAAAGAACCCAGTGTCACAGGGGGCATATCCTCTGTGTTTCCCAGGAGAGCAACAAAGAGGTAATGAAGAGTTTTTGCCTCTTCAAACACAGAAACTGTCACAATCAGTCAGCCGTGGGATACCCAGGCCAGAAACTTTGAGTCCAAGGCAGAGCTTAGACTAAAGCATAGGAATTAGCAGGAGGCAGATACTAGTCCAACAGTAGGAGACACACCCTGAGGAAGAGAACTGTTCAATAAAGGACTGATAGGTGACAAGCTCCCTCTCCCCAGCTGTGTTCAAACAATGCCAGGCACTCCTGGTCAGAGGTGGCATGGAGAAAGCCTCTTTATTAAAGCTGTAGGTTTAGCTATAACGAAATCAAAATTGAATGGCCTCCCAATGTTCACAGCCTTTGTTTCTGTGAAAGAGAAAGAGGGTATTACCATTCCTGTTTCCCCTTGAAACTTAACACTCTGGAAGCCCTTGGTCCCTGCTGGAGGCCAAGAAATAATAGGAAGTCTCCGGTGCTGTATGGCTATGCACTGGGACCATTAAGTGTTCCACTTAGTGCAAGAGGGACAGTCCATGTGAGAGCTGAGTTTAAAATGATAATTAGCTTTTGTGATAGTCTTAATTGAAACTGGCTTGTCCAATGAGAGGATTTCTTGGGTCAGCCCTGCTCATTACCCTCTTTAGCAGCAGGAGATCCAGGCCCTCATGTGACAAACTCCAGTGACCAGGCCCACAAGAGACAGAGCAGACAGACATTTAACACTCTTTTCTTCCTGAAGTTTTCTGTTTTTATTGATTTATGTTTCTTACACTGGGCTGTTTCTCTCCCTTATTCATATCTGCCCTAGCTCTCTGGTCTTTAAAACAGACACAGACCATACTAAACTAGCCAGTTGTTACGTTTCTCAACTTCAGGTTAACGCTGAGCTATCTAACTCAACAACTGATGCTATTCTTTCTCTATTGCCTTCCTTCTCATTTTCCTCTCTGGTCCTGCTATATCTCTAGGCCAGACATGTACATACTGGAACTTCTCACACATTTGATTTACCATTCTGCCAACCTCATTTTTATAAGCTAACCCAATTCATTGAGTTCTTTCAAAGAATCGTCATTGGCCTACGTGAAACTTGCTTATGTTTGGTAACACAGTGTGCCACCATTGCTATATCTGATTTTTAAACAGGAGGGAATGCAAAGGATTCCTAAGTATGGCCAAACCCACGCAAGCTATGCAGTAGCCACACTCCTGTTTGTAAAAGTGACAGAAGATCCTGAACCTGAAGGGTGATTTTATGGAGGCAAAGAAGGCATGGGGGGGCAGTCAGGGCTCTACTTATACTGCCCCATATTCTGTGCTGAGAAAGAGAAGCTCTAGGCCCTCAGAAGTTGTGGCTTCTAGGCTAATCTCAGAAAGAAGAGGAAGGACCCTTCTCTCACTACACCATCATTAGTCTCCTGCTCTGGGACTTCACACTGGGTTATGTTTCTGCAGTTCCAAGAATAGATTGCCTAGGGCTGGTGATTCTGAGGTGTGTCTGTGTGACTTCAATCACCACTTTCTGGGCCCAGGTCACTGTGCTTCTTGGAGACAGTCTGAATAGGCTTGGCGTGCTGCATAGTAGAGTCAAAGGATTCCAAGAATATCTTCTAACCTGAGCCTGGAAAAAAGGACCAGGATGTAGAGAAACCAGGAAATGAACATTGAGACATCAATAGCACAAGCATGAAATATGTTTCTAAGCAGACTTTAATGGGCACAGGTACAGAAAAATGAAACACCGCGTTAGTCCACTTTTCATTGCTATAATGAAATACTTGAGGCCGGGTTATAAAGTAAAAGGATATTTAGCCCACTTATGAAGGTTCAAGGGCATGCACTGACATTACCTCTGGTCTGAGGACTTTGTGGCTGATGGTGCTATCATGGGAGGATGCCTGTGGAGAGAACATCTCTCAGACAAGGAGCCAAAGATTGGCCCCATATTCCATTCTGAGAGAACCAGTGACCCAATGAACTTGGACAACTATAACAGTTCTATCAGCTGTTGAAAGTGCCATACTAAGACCTATCACACTCTAGACAGATCCAAACAATACAAATACCAACAGGAATCCCCTCAGGGGAACCTCTCAGTTTTACTATGACATCTTTTCCTCACTTCCTTCATTCCTTGGTGTGGTGGAAGAGGGTGCATGGGTGGATGGTGTGGGTGTATGGGCATTGCGAGCTGGAAGTCAACCTCGACTGCTGTTCATTAGGAGCCATCTACCTTGTGTTTTGAGACAAGGCCTCTGACTGGAATCTGGGGCTCATTGACTGATTAGACTAGACTGGCTGACTAGTAAGCCCAGAGATCCACATGTCTGTTTCCATCTCTCCTGCATTGGGGATTACATGTGTGTACCACCACACCCATTTTTTATGTGGCTGCTGTGAATTAAATTCAGGGGTTTGAGCATTAGTCACTATACTAGGTTATCTCCCCAGCCTGACTGGCTCCTTTTTAAACACATAATGATTTAATAACATGTCACACTTAGAAATTATAGTTTTCTTTTCATAAAACTGTGCACATATACACGAATGTAATGGTTAATCTTGGTTGTCAACTTGACATACCTGGGAAGAGAAGGCCTCAGCTGAGAAATCACCTCAGTAAGACTAGCCTGTGAGCATGCCTGTAAGGCTTTTTCTTGATTGGTAAATAATGAAGGAGGTCTGAGACCATGCAGGCAATATCACTCATGGGCAAGTGGGCCTGGGTTGTACAAGAAAAGTCACTGAAGTGACCCTGAGAGTAAGTAAGTAGATCTTCTTCATGACACCTGCCTCTGCTCCTGTTTGAGTTCCTGCCTTGGCTTTCCTTAGAAATGATCAAATAGTTGGAAGTATAAGGGAAATAAACCATTTCCTCTTCAAGTTGGCACTGGTCAGTGTTACAGTAACTACAAGCAAACTGGGAAGAGAAGCATAATTTTATAAACAAAACAGTAGATTACAGGGAAAAATAAAGAACTCTACCATAGGGTCCTGGTTGGGAAGGGTTTGATTCTTATACTAATTACTTAAGGGGCATCTTCCGCAGTTGTTCTCTTTAGAAGACAAAACCTTTGACATCAAGGCCTTGAAGTATCCTCAGCTCTGAAATTCCAAAACCTCCTTCATTTTGTGAGAACCTAAGGCTGAATGCCAGATCTCCTTTCTCCTCCACAAAGACTGGAGACACTCTTCCAATAAGTTTTTTTTGTAACTCTGCTCATTCTGTATCTAAGCCCAAAGACAGATATTCAATAATTCATATTTCAAAAACTATAGCCAAATTGTTCCAAAATGAATAGCAGTTTGTATTTTCAGGTGAGGAGAACAGTTGTAGTCTTTGTTGTTTGGGGAACATGGATGTCCTCCAAAACTCCAATGTGAGCAAAAATCTGATTTAAGACACTTTTTTTAAACTAGGGAAACTTAAAAACAAAAAACAAAACCTCACTTCACTTTAAAAACCTCTGAGTTCATGCTTAACACCTAGACTAAGTTTCCATTCTACTTCCCAAATTAGCAATGTCTAAGACATTCAGTAAAAGCATGAAAAAAATGAGCATTCTACCTGACACCCAAATTCCATGGACCCACAGCTGCCACAGGGTTGCAATACTTCCAAAATTGCCTTGTTCTTTCTAGTCTTTATTTTTCTTGTAGTGGAAATAAAGCCAGTTAAAACTTCTTCCTTAAGTTAACTCAGGTATGGCTGACTTTGTGTTTCTTGCACCCTTGACTCTAATCATGGCCTCAAAGTGACCTATAAACTCATGTTCTGCTGTCCACATAGCTATTCTTCACTGGACAGTTATGATGTTATCACAATCGAAGAGTCCCCTGATCAACTGAATCCTGGCTTTATAACAAGCACCCTGCCCAGAAAATATCCTTGTAGATTTATGATATTTTCTTTAAGCTGATGGTTGCCTGCACTGGTTGTTCTTAGAGCCACAGCAATGGTAGTAGCCGTCTCAGTGGGGCAGAATGTGATCCCAATACCTCACATTCAGGACAGGTTCTAGATGTTTCAGGAGGGAAGTGATGAGCTGACTATCTCCATGGGTACTCAGGAATGTTGATGCCTCCTAACATGGACTGGAGGCTGAGACCAGTGTCTAACTAGCACTTACTTGTCTCTAAGCACTACTTGTGCCAGACAGGAACATAGCAACCAGCTGCATGGCCTGCAACACCTTTTTTTTTTTTTTGCATTCTAAGACATATTCATTAGTGAAATATCAGAAACCTCAGGGGCAGCATGTGCTTCTAATTCATTTTCCAATTGTATAATGAGCCAGGAGTGAAATTTTTAGGGTGAATTTAATTGACCTTTACAGCAACATCAGGCAGATTGGCTTAAATGCTATTAAAGCAGAGGGTAACCCAGAGAGACTTTCTGGAAGGTTATCGGAAAAATCTATCAGGATTTTTTTTCCTTAATTTTCATCAAGAAAGGAAAAAGCTAAATAGAGGACACAGAAGGATAAACAGAAAGAAGGACAGGAGGACAGAAGATTCAGAATAAGAGTGTGATGGAGAGAGAAGAGGGAAATGAAATAAATGTCAGGGTCGGTGGGAGCAGCTCCAGCCCCTTATTGCCGGGGGATTATGCTTTAATTTAGAAAGCCTGCTTGAAAATGTGCAATTAAGCTACAGGTCACATTGGCCTAGAGTCTTTTTAGCACTTGGGAATAGGAGAGTACAGCCCTCTCTTTATTAATATTTTGCTATTGGTATTTAGGCTCTTCATAGTAGAGCTCACATAGAATAGAAAATGACATCTTCTTTTGGCAGCTGACATGAATCTTATTTCAGTCTCCATTGTCCCTTTCACTAAAAGGCATGTTTGGTTCTCAGTCAACAAGATACCCAGAAGAAAACCATGTGTAGGGCTGAAGACATCCTAGGAGGCCAGGATCACATCCCAAGGAAGGGGTGGCTGTTAATGAACAGGAGCTGATGGCACTTTGTGACAGTGTCAAACCATAAGAAGAAGGATCTGTAATGGGAGAAAGCTCAACAGTGGCCACTAAAGTCCCTGTCATCATTGTGTTGTACTTAAGTGCTTCTGCAGTTATGTAGCTGGTAGGATATTAGGAGAGACTAGCATGTCTTTGAAATTTGGAGAAAGCAGGGGCAGTATGCAGCCCTATCTCCATTCCTACTAAGGAAGGACTGTGAAGAACCGAGGAAGTAGCTAAGGATGTAATCTGGGCCTTCTACCCTGATGAAGGCTGTATGCAAGCCTGGCCATTTGCTGGTGCAAGAGAGCTTAGACTTGGGCAGCCGATGTTCCTATATTGTTAATGCACTAATATACTATATGCAGAATATTCCTCTTCCTTCTGGGAATCTAGACATTTGGTACACACCAGGCAGAGTTGGACACATAGCCAGGATCCATTAATCATGTTGGATATTGAGCAGCAGTGTGCTTCAAAGAATAAAGTTCATGTACTCCTGCAATTTTGTTGCTAAGACAAGAATGGATGTTGTTCTGCCTCTTGGATGCAGATGGATTAAGGAAGACTGTTTGTGGATTCCTTCATACTCAGCCCATAAACTTTATCCCTCATAATCTTGCTGCATATCTTTATCATACAACTACAGCAAGTCCAGGAAATTAGTATGGCTGCATTCTGAATCCCAAGAATATTTCTAGAACATTTTCAAACATGAGGGTGTCTTGGAAACCCCAGGGATACTTTATAATATAGAAAGTTCTTCAACTGTTTTTGTCCTACCCACTATTTCAAATCTCACATTCCATTCTGAGATTACTTTTTGATAGTCATGGAAGCCACAGACACAAGTTACCACCCAATATAGATGCCTCATCCCTCAGCAGTAACTAAGCTTTCCCAGCCCTCAGAAGATTCTAATAGATATTGGAGTTACTCATATATAATTGTTTGATTCTTCATGTACAAGAATCTACAGAAGAATGGGTATGGAGGAGGGCAACTTAGAATAAGCTCAGAAAAAAAAGAAAGTTAAAAGAGAGGGAGATTTCTAAAGTAGAGATATAGGAAGTGTCAGCCTCTATTTTTACTATCAAGGTCAGCAGCATCTTTTTGAATACTGTTTGTTGAGTGCCTACAGAGTGAAAGCAAAAATTTGTGTTTGCATAGCTCTTTGCATGCATTGATTCTAACTAGCATCCAGAGTGGGAGCAGCAAGCAGTGGGTGACATTACTAAAGGACAAAGAAATTACATAATGTTTCCACATCACAGAATTGGGGAATGATAAAAGGGAGATTCCATCATCCAGGCATGTTCCTTCAGATGACAAGAGAAGGCTCAGAGTGGTACCTTTTCACCAGATGTTGATAGACTTGAGGAGGCTGTTTGAAAAGGACAAAAACAAGCTTACTTCTAGTTGTCCCTTAACAGTGCTAAATTCCCTGTAGCTTTTGTGTGGAAATTCATCCATTCACATGCTTTCTTTATTATTACTAGAGCCCTCTACATGGGCTTGTAGTAACAACAACTTTCCTCCAACCTTAATTTTAAGATATGCTACATTTTCTATTGTCTGGGATTAGAGACTTTTATAGCACCCTCAAAGACAGGATAAAATGTTTACTGAATTTTATTTCTATAAATGTACCTTTGGATTCTCTACAACTTCTACCTAGCACAGCTAATGTGTCTGCTGGGACAATGAATGGGCAATGGATAGATGTGTGGATGGACAGAGGGATGGATGGATGGATGGATGGATGGATGGATGGATGGATGATATGCAATGGAAGAATGGATGGATTTTGAAGGGGAAAACAGACCTTGAGGGATTGAAATGATTTTCTAGGAACTGAACCATGACAAACTTCTGACTGACTGCCTGATGTTATCAACTCTGAATTTCTAAGATTGGGGGAAGAGAATGAATTGAGTTACAGGAATTATATACTAAAGTTTTTTTAACTGCTTCTATGCCTTCAGCATTATAGTATGTGACGTATGGACATGCAGGTGCAGATATGACAGACAAATGAGTTGTTTACACAGTTACCAACTTCATAGAAACTGGAAATTCACAAAGAAATACGCCATCAGTTGCCTACCAAATTTTAACTCTCCCAATCCCTGCTGCAGAAGGAACAAATCAAACAAGAGGGTTCCCAATTTGTGAGGTTCAGCTTCTCGGAAACCTGCTTAACCTTCTGTTTCCTTGCAGTACTCTGATCACCTAACCTCATGTTGTCCTTTACACCACACAGTGTTCACCTTAGTACTGTAGAGAGCAGCCATTTTTGCGTATTTGTTCAACAAACAACAGATTCTTTCAGTAGTTTGTAAGAGACACAGTGGTGATCCAAATTGTCCCTATGTGCTTGTTGCCTAGCTGAGGGGATAGGTACTTAGCTCAAGAATTGCAAAAGGTCGTATCTTATAACATATATGAAGAGGAGGGGAGGGGAGGAGAAGAAGAGGGAGAAAGAGAGAGGGAAAGTGTTTAATAAATAGAAATGAAAAGCTGAGTCAAACAGGAAAGAGTCTGAATGGGAAGAGATGAGTAACACAAAAGTGTGCACACAAAAAACACAAAATGCCTTATGCATTCTAGAAGCTCTCAAGGTTCAGTGAGAGACCACAGACTGGAAAGAGGGGTGAGGAGAGGAGGCAGGGAGAGAGGAAAGCTTTCAGGAGCAAGACACAGAAGGGCCTTTCAAGCTGCATGAAGGAGTTGGGGCTCTACCTATATGGTGATTGGATGTCAGTAGAATACTTTAATGAGGTATCTGTTTGCAAAAGGTCATTTGGCAGGAAGGGAGAGGATGATTGGAAGTGGGTGAGTCAGGAGATAAGGAGACAATAACATAGGCTAGACAGGAAATAACAGGCAAGGATTAAAGTGTTAGCAATGGGAATAGAAATGATATACAAATTTGAGATGTCATTAAGTAAGGGTGAGGGAGAAGTAGAAACCCCTGACAGGTGTGCAAGTTTCACTGTTTCACTGACTGCTTGCGTTATGAGAGTTATAAAAAACAAGACAAGGTTCCTATCTGCAGGAAAGATGTGTGAGATGCAAACCAACTAATGTCAAAAGGTGATGCATGTCTACTATCAGTGAAAGGTACAGAGTTAAAGTACCACGAAGAGGATGGCAGATGGGGTCTTTCCAGCTGCACTCACAGCAGAGCTCTGGACACCAAACTCCATCTGTGTCAGTCTAGGACACAGTGAGACAGGAGACAGGAAAGATGTTTCTGCGGGACCAAAGTTATGAATTTGGGTGTCTTTAGCAGGGGTATACAGTAGGACATAGGAAAGATAAAGATGGAAGCTAGAGGCTGGGGGAGGATCAGTACTTGCACACAAACATGATGATCTGACCTGGGAGTCCCAGCACTAACATAAAATGTGACAGCATGCAATGGTGACCCCAATACTGTAGAGATGGCAGTAGAGACAGGTTGATATGTTCCAGAAACTCACTGGCTAACCAGTGCAGGAGAACTGATAAGTTTAAAGTTCAGTGAGAAAATCTGTCTCAAAAATAAAGGTGGAAAGCAATGGAGCAAAGGCATGTGATGTCAACCGTTAGTCACCTTGTACATATACACACTAACAACACTTATCACACAAGCAACACTACACACAGGGAAACACATACAAATATACTGCAAGTTTTTTTTGTTTGTTTGTTTTGGACAGAAACTAAAATATAGGAAATTTAAATGGCAAGGAGTTTTGGAGTTTCCTTACCCCCTGGCCAGCATTACCCTGATGGCTTAGAGTATATTCTGGGAAAATCTGTGTCCCAGAAGGTGTTGTCAACTGCTTTGTAAAATGAGAGGATTGTGGCTGAATTGCATTTGGAAAAATATGTATTAAACTAAATTAAACAGGTTCATTACTAATGGACTTTTTAGCTAGTTTAATTTTACATAAAAAGATGAGGAATAAAAAAGCATCAATGCTATAGTGAGATTAAAAGAGAAGGAACAGGAAGCACAGAATTGGAAATCCATATGAGGGTTCTAGCCCCAGGTTCATTATGGTTTAATTGTGAATGTTCATAAGCCATTGAAAAAAATCTTCCTGGGTGGGCCTCAATATCATTGTCAGTGAAATGGGGCGATAGATTAGGTGAATGGTTTAAAAGTCTAAGTGCTTCCTGGCTAATTTAGAGCCCCTTAAGTGGGTTAATAATATTTTATATGGCTCAAACATAAGCATAAGAGAATGTAGGTAGATATAAAGGGCTTTGAGTCAATTTGAAATCTTTCTTTGATTTTTTTCAATGGTTTTGTATAAACTCAGCAAGATGACACTGGGATATTAGATATTGCTACACTCAATTGTAAGGTTGATGATTGAGAGGAATCTGGTTTCGGTTGGATTTTAATTTCTGGAAGCTACTCCGCCATGGAGGCACAATAACTCAATCAACACTTGTTCACTTTACAAGTGAACGCTGGTCAACTGTAGAGCAGCAGCTCCATCCGCCTTTATTGAAAGGTCAGAGCTAGCTGATCAGCCGGAAACAAACCTGGGAAAACACGCTTGAAAGAAATGCCACAGGGATTAAGAACTTCTTGTTGAAAATTTGCAGACTGGCAGGGTGTGATGGCTCATGCCTTTAGTCTCAGCAATTAAGAAGTAGAGGCAGGTGGATCTGACTATGTGAGTTCGAGGCCAGCCACATTTAACAAAGCAAGTTCCAGACAGCCAGGGCTATACAGAGAAAGCCTGTTTCAAAAAAGAAAGAAAAGGAAAGGAAAATTTGCCAACTGTTGAAATAGATGTTGTCTAATATATCTTTAAATTATGAAACCACATATTGTTTTCTTGAGGTCTAAAATATGACAATGTAAATGATATTTTTAAGATGTTTATTATACTTTCAGGGGTGGGTATTTTTGAGTAGCAGAGATGTGGGGAAAACGGAGCATGCTAAGCTGTGGAGGAGTGAATGGATGATGGGAAAATTGATGCCACAGGCATGAGACACTGACTTGACCCATCATTCCAGCACTAGAGCCCCCAACAGTTCTGGGCCTTAAAGGTGAAGCAGACAAGCACAGGGGGTAGTTCATAACCCGGGACTCTACTTAGTTTGGGTTATGTGCACTCACCTCTTTAGTAATGTGCATGGCAGCCTGAGAACCTGCAATGAATTGCTCACATAGCCCCCCTCTGAACAACAGAATAAATTTCTTTTCCTTAAGGACCATCAAACTTGGACAGTTTCTATTTAAACATATTCCTAGTTTTGTTTGGATATAGTGTGGAGCGAGGCAATGAAGCCTGAACTGGTTTTGAGTACAAGTATAGAAAGGCAAACCTTCAGCCATAACGGAACGTTAAGAGAGTCCCCTATCTTGTACCTATGCATAGCTGTGCGTGTGGATGATTACAATCACATGCACTATGGAACAGAACATGAACAATACCAGTCAAAGTGGAGAACTGTCCATGTTACACTCCTTAGCAACCAAACTCTTCCTTCTCTTGAACCCCACAAAAAGAAGCTCCCAACAGCCATCAGGGCCCTTGAGTATCTTCAATCATGAGCCCTTGTAGTGTATTCTGAACTGTTCTTTGCTTTAAGTCATTTTCCTACCACTTTTGATATATATGTAGTCCTTTATTTCAATTCCTTGAGCAACAGGCCAAGAACCTGGGAACACCCAATCCTGACCCCAACCATCAGTAACAAGGGAAATCAATAAGTAGACTTTGGCTATCTAATTAGTCTAACAAAACATTTGTTAGTTACCACTCTCTGGCAGCATGGACAGGGCAAATTCGTTTAAATACAATCTAGCTGCGCATTTGATGTGTCTGGCCGTGAGTTAAATATTTTGAAAGAGGTGATGGTCTCTAACCTATATGGAATTCAAGGATGTCCCAGCTCCACAAGTAAGTCGGAGGTGAGCAGAAGCAGGACCCCACTACATTTGATATTAATGAATGTTGATCCTTCTTGAGCAAGTTATTTAAATAGGGTTGCTAGGATAAAAAAAAGGACTCTAATTTGAGGAATAATAAAGGCATATTGCAACGTACACAGCTGTAAAAGAGATTTAACAGTGGCAAAGACAAGGGAGGGAAGCGATCTGGGAGTTTGTAGAAAGAAAAAACCAAGTGAACTGTTTGCTTTGTATCACCCCTTTTGTTTTATGTGTGAGGATGAGGAGACTCCAGGGCAGCTCATAGACAGGAAGGAAAGAAAACTGTGGAAAATCTCAGCATTCCATAGATAGACTCTCAGTGTTCTACTGCTTCTAAAGTTGATGTAGAGAGGCCATGGTAACATACTAATTAGTATCAGAATGCTATGGACTTATCCAAAATAAGCCTGTCTCCCGTAGCAACCCTTCCCATTCACGTTGTCTTCAACTTTTAGATTGTCAGCCTGCACCCTGGCTCCCAGTAACCATCTTTATTTACTTCCTACCTTCTGGGGTTAGAGTGGGGGAAGTACTTTATTTTAATTGTTCTAAATTTACCACTTCGAAGCTCCAAGTCGTGTCTCTCCGTTCAGATGATCTAGAATCGCCAAATCACCTGTGTTCCCTGCCAGCGCTGACAGCCCCCCCCCCACCAGCACACTGGCCAGATGCTCTGCCCAGCAAGGAGCTCTGGCAGCGGCAGCCTGTGGCCTCCCTCCATCCCAAACCAGGCCGTGCACAGTCGTCTGGGTTACACTGCCTGCTATCACACTCTTGTTCTTGACTGTGCCTTCTCTACACAGCAGCTGGAGGGATCTTTGAGAAACAGACACCGTGTCACGATGCTCTTCAAACCCAGGGGGAAAACATATGGCCCAATTTACCTGCGGCACTCAGTCTAATTACTAAGAGTGTCCCTTTCACTTTCATAAGCATCCCTATCTGGACAACAATTAAATATCCACTCTTCTTAAATACTCCCAACACACTCCATAACATGGCCTAATCTCTCTGGTGTCTACCCCCAACCTCAGGTCCACCTGTTTCCTCAGCCACTAGGAAATGACCACACTAGCTTCCTTGTTTTTCCAGTATGCAGAGCTCATGCTGATATTGGGACTCAAGTGCTTCTCACTGTTCCCAGCATAGAATCTAATTGCCCCTGCTTTCCTCTGTACGTTTGTTTATTTTTTCTTTTCCTTCACATCTAGACACAAATGCAACAACCTCAAAAATATCTCCCGTTACAAAGTGAGCAAACCTACCCAGCACACAGATTTCTTTACTGATTCACTTTCTGTTTCTTCATCTCTATCTCCCTGCCTTCTGTCCCATCACTCCCACTCCTCACTTTCTATTTCTTGCTGCTACCATCTCACTCATGTGATAGCTTCCTTAATGAAGGAACCCATGTGTCTTTGTTATCGTACTTACTGTAAAGATGGGACAGACATCCTGCGTATTCAGGACTAAGAATGCCACCGGGGGCATTTACCTATGGGAACACGCCAAAACATTTACCTTACACTGACGTGCTCTCTACTGTGAGAGTTTAAAAGTATAATCCATGTGCCTGCATTTGCTTTACTAATATAACACAGAATGGGGATGTACCTGTCCCAAGCTTCTCTACTACAAAGCACATATTGCTAGCTTTCTGTATAATTCTGGCAAAAATAACGGTTACCATTTATTTCAATTAGAAGTTTATAACTCATTGAGAAGGAATATTAGTTTGTAATGACATATTTTCCCAAAGAACTGGCTACAGAACATCTTTGAAGAAGGGCAAAGAATCATTAAGTTCATTAATTGCTAAAAGAAGTACAGTTCTAATGGGCTCAACTACTGATTCACAATCAATTAGTGCCCAAGCTGAGAGGACAGCCTGATTCTCAGGTTCCTATAGGCAATGCAGGAAGTTCTTCCAGGATTTGTTCCAAATACTGTGGAAATCTTAGACCAATGCTAAGGTTGTAGAGCTAAGACTGTAGAGTTCTGTAAAAACATACTCTGGAAATGGAAATGGTCAATCAGGCCACCCAGGCCTTGACACTGCATTGGTCTCTGTATACATTGCCCTGTCTGGAATAAATATCCCTAAACTACTTACTCATTGTAACTTGGTTTCCTGCTGTCACCTAAGTACTTCCATACCCCTATATTTGTGCTATTACCTTGGTGAATACACTAATTGCTTCAGGGAATATGGTATTATCAGTAGTAAGTGGATGAATTTAGCTTAACAAATAAGCTAGTCAGTACACAGCAGGAAACTAAAATTGCTATGAGTCAGAAGTTCAAATCAGTTTAGAACAGAAGGTTTAGAACAATGGTCCCCAGATTTCCATATACATTAGAATCACATGGAGAGTTTGGTGAAACACAGGCTGCTGTGACGGTCTCAGTGTGTTTGCCTCAATGATCCAAAAATAGACACTTAAACCATGCATTTCTGCCAGGTTCTCAAGTACTTCAGAGCTTCAAAGATGGAGCTGAGCACACCATAAGAACCACTGGCTTACAATTTGAGATCGCAATAGTCAAGAGAACAACCATCCTGAATAGCCTGAGATTTTCTTAGAAATGAAGCTTAAATTTTTAAACCTAGCAAAGGAACAAGGGCGTGTTATGGAATGCTACCTACATAAAAAATGTGCTCAGTCATAACTGAATCACACGCTGTTCTCCTTTTATAGTCTCAGTCATAGTTCTAGACAAGTAGCTGGCACTCAAAATTTGTGTAAGTAATAATAAGCAGAATAGTATGATCATCTTCAGGGTACAATAATGATACTCAACTTGGAGGTAACCAACAGCTCTCCAATTGTACTTACAGCCTACTCAACAAGAGGGAAATCATGCTGGCCACTGGAAACATAGACACTACCAGGGCTAGAGAAGTCATGAGTCTTGGAAGAGAAGCTACAATCTCCTCTTTACTAAAACCAGTATAATCCATAGCTATATTCTAAATATTTATATTATACCCACAGAGGAGTGTAGCTCTGACCCTTCATCTATGTGGCCCAGGCTCAACGGATACATCTACAACACAATTCCTGCATCCAAGGTTCAGAAATAGTTCTGGAAGAGGAAAGAGAGGCAAGAGCCAGAGGAACAGGAAGTTTGCTGTAAGGTTATGTGACCTAGAAATGCTTGAGAGGCTACACACCCATGAAGTCTCATCAACATGGCTGTACTAACAAGACCTGAATAAGAATGACACCAATAGAGGTGCTATCATGGAAGAGAGAAAGCTCATGAGGACTTAACTCTACACAGAGAACTACAGGCAACTAAGGAATGCTGCGTGTGAGAAAAATAATCTTTGCCAGGGAAGAGTCCCCTACTTGGTGATCCAACATCAAGTGGTCAGCTCTGAAATCATATATTTACTAAGAAGTTTATATTTATATATTTAGGAATATATATATATATATATAACAACAATTAGAGAAAAAGAAAAAGAAGCCATGAATTTAAGAAAGACCAAGAGGGGGTCTGTAGGAGGAATTGAAGACAGGAAACACAAGGGGGAAAAATAATGTATTTATAATTTCAAAAATTAGAATATGAATGTATGTATGTAAGGTTGATCATATGACTGAATATTCAAGTTGATGAATAAGTAGATAGATGGATGATGATTAGTGAGTAGGTGACTGATGGACAGACGGACAGGTGACAGATATATAACCATTTTGGATGGAAAAATTATTATAAGGAAGTACTTATGATCCTCCTTTTTGCTATTGAAATAGTAGATCCCATGAAATCATAATTTCCCCAGGAATATGCTGTTAGAAAGAAAAAGGAAAAGACTAGGGCCTGGTACTAGCCTGAGTTTCTGCTTGTCTGCTAGGAAGAGACGTCACATAATTCTAACAGCTTGCAGACCCTTCCCAGAGATTGCAGCCTAGACAACACAGTAGGTAGAGTGATACTTTGCCCAGAAGGACTCAGGTGTGCTGACGTCTTACCCTTTACTTAAGCTTTATGTTGGGACCTAAAAAGATGAGCTTGGGGAGGGGGTCACTATCCTCATCCTCCCCCTTTTCTCAATGCAGTCACACTGAAAACCTCTCCTGTTTCTGCTTTCTACAGTGTCTTGAAGATGGATGTTTGCGCTTAGCTTGTTAAGATTATTATAACCTAAGCTCTGGCTCCAAGACCAGGTGGATAGTGGGAGGTTGGATGGATGGGTGGAACCTCCAACGCTTCCTACATATATGCCAAAGTGAACTCATGTACTCTAGCAGGCAAACACATTACAGAGCCAGGTGAATGTTAGTCTGTGGCCAGGTAGAGGCAGCAGACAGACTTGTAGTGCCATCTCACAAAACAAAGTCACAAACATTCAAAGGTGACTGCTGAGCCACCCGGGCAGAGGGAGTACCCTGCTAGCCTTGCAGTCCTCTCAAGACTCCTCACCCCTTTGTTCCCTGGGGAGTCTTGCAAAACCTAGAGAACGGAAGACTTCAAAGTGAAGCGAAGAAAGAAAAGAGTTAAAATGGAGCATATCGAAATATAAGGTTTTCTGTTTTAGTGAAATTAAAGGTGTAAGGAAGAACCTCTATTGTATTAAATGTTCAGTATGTGCAGAAAGTAAATACTGTCAGTGAGCAGGCAGGAGATTAAGGTGGCAGGAAAAGCAGTTTTTAAACCTGTTAGATATTAATTTCCCATAGATCATCCGTCTGTCCTCTCCTTATTTGAAGTTCCCAAGGCTGGAGGCTTCAAAGCACACAAGGACTGCCATTTGCACACAGCTCATGGCTCCGCAGGGAGCTTCCTCAGCAGGTTATAACACTGTCCCTGCAGGAGCCCTCCTCGCACTGGCTCACTGTCAGTCTCTGCCTTTTTCTTTATTTCTGAACATCAAGGACAATTCTATCAGCAAGTCCAGCAGCTGGTAATGCAGCAGGCTCATCGCCACCGCGGTGTGCATCTCAGACCCTCCCTGGCTCCGGGCATGCAAATTGATTTAGGAGATGAAATGAAAAGTGATGGAAATTCTTCCTGAACCCTCTAAGCAACTCTTTCCTCTCCCTTGTTTCTTTTTCTTTCTCTATCATGCTTCATAGTCTCTTTTTTTTTTTTTTGCATGTGTTAGCTGAGGTCTGGGGAACTCTATGCACCTTTTGTAGACCTATCATTTGGCAGTTCCTTATCATTTTTATATGGCTATACCAATGCTTGTTTGGCGCTGGGGATGACTCGGGCCTTCCAACAGTCTGTAGAACAGAATGGCAGTCTGTCCCCAAGGATACTATATGAAAGGTAGTATGAATCCGAGCGACACAGAGGGATGGCTGAGCCCACTGCAATCAACCAGCTTCCCTGGTTTTGAGACGATGCCTCACTCCTCCTTGACTAGACACCAGACACACAACTTAGAAGGTTCTAGACTAGTTGAATCTTGAAATGTCATTCTTAGATTTCTAAAGGATAAAAAGTCACTTCAACTGGACATGACAAATAAATAATAAAAAACTAGTTTTTCCATTAGAGGAAGAGGTGACTTGTGAACAGGGAATCTGCTAACCATCTGGGGGCTCTGTTTGATTTCTCTGAAATGAAGGCACTATACTGTATTATCCTCTAAGCCCACTTCCTTGCTCAATGATCACAGACATGCAATTATAAGGATTCTATTGCTACACAGCAGCAGAGATCTAACATTAGGGTCTCCTCTGTCATTGACTTTTTTGTTTTACTTTCATTAAATGACATATTTAGATCTACGTGTCACCACTAATTATGTACAACCTGAACCCACAATACTGTCTTTGGACTCAGCAAACAAACCAACTGGACATATTAAAGCTTATTCTCCAGGATTAAAACAAGTTTTGGCTCCACTTAGGCTTGGACACCTAGAGGAGACATGACAGGAACTGACTGTCAAGGCAACACTGAGTCAGGTGGGCATCTGCAGAGACAGCCAGCCAGAAGGCCATGGGGATGCTTCTGCACATATAACTCAGTTTGGTAGATATTTTTGTTGAAGGAAGTCTGAGAAATAACCCATTGCCTAGTTTTCTAATCAAGAAATCCTATGGGTCAGTGCCCTCCCTCAGCGTATACCTAAATTAAAGATAGTACAGTTCTTACCAGGTCAATTATTGACTTATAATCCTAGCCAAATCCGATGGCACCACCTGACCTGCCGACCTTGCCACCCTTTCCATTTGAGCATCGATTGTAGCAGCTAACCTCATTAGTCCATTCTCCTCAGCACCCGCTGCCAACCCAGAGGAATTTCAGCTAATCCCTTTTTGTTGTTTATTTCTCAGTTTTGTTTAAGCGAATTGAGGGCAGTGACCTCAGACTTGGAAGGACAAGCCAAACTTCTGCAAAGCAAGTCTCTCCGGATCCACCTCACTCTGTGTATTCCAAGCAGAAGCACATACTTTTCAGGGATCCAGAGTGTCTACTAGTATAAGAATGAAACCTTGTAAAAGTGTTCAGAATCGCTAAGCTTTAGGTCCAATGGAAGAGAGAAGCCCCCAAGATAGTGATCATTTTTCCCCTTGGGGTTACCACCTGGTGATCTAGAATACCTGCTGGAATGTTCATTTACCTAAGGAATGCGTGACTCAAGAGTCATTCTCTTATTGGCCAGCAGTCCTCTGCTTCCAACAGCTTACCTGCTAACCCACTTTCCCAAGGCTGCAACTGTGAACATGCATTTTCAGTATTAATGGAATGATTTCAAGTCTTTGTACTAATATCAATATTTGCAAGCCATTAAAGTGGATCCTGGGGTTTGGCCTACCATTAATGGTCACTGTAACCTACACTTAGCATCCTGAGTGCAAATCACATGACTCTAGGTTTCAGGTCTTAGCTGGCATTTATAAAATGAGTTTTAGATAATCTGTAAATGCCACTGAATCTCCATGCAATGAAGTGAGGTGTTTTCATTGAAGGTCATTATCTGCCTAACAATATTAGGTGGGATATTTACATACTCATTCTATAGATAGAAGCCTTAAATTTCTAAGCACCAAAATAGCTTGAGGAACAGAAGTCAGCCACTTGGCAAGTAATTATCTATGGCAGTCTTACTGGAGACATTGCAGAGTGACATAGCAAGAGTGGCTGAAACAGCAGCCTTAGTTCACACAAAGAGTGTTGAAAGCCCACAGTGCACCCTGCTGTAATTAAAGGAGCAATTCAGAAGGAGAGTGCTTAGATTTTCACTCTGCTCTGCTATTCCCTAGGTGTGAGATTTGAGGCCAATCTGGCATCTGCATTCCAGAGCCTGAATGAGAACCAAGGGCAGCAGCAGATGTGAAAGCTCTTTGTAAAATGCAAAGACTATCTAAATGTTAGTTGTTAATAGCATTTTGAAAAGGAGCAAGCACATCAATGCTATTATCAAGGGTCAGAGGCAAGTCTCTTGAAGGCCTGTAGAAGAGGAACCTGATATAATGCAGGGATTTTTCTGGCAAGCGCACGCTCCCTGTAGCAACACCCATTGTGACCTGCATAGTCTCAGTAAGCTAAAGGTGATATTATTACCCAATCACGAGAAAAGTGACTTTCATGTAGATGAAAAGGACTCCAATTTCACCTTATCAGCAGAGAAGAAAAGGGGATCAACCATCTAATAAAAAAATCACACAAACTCTAGAGCTATAGCTATTTGAGGGTTCCAAGCATCCATCTGCAGCTATTAAGTTGTTCAGCTACAGTCCAAGGGGAATTGCCAAGTTATGCCCACACAAGAGAAAAGGATTTTTTTGAGAGTAAGAAAAATGTATATATATGCAATTAATTTTCATACCAACTGCATACCTGAAGTTTAGAACCTGGTAACACAATTCATCAAGAGGAATAACACATCTACATCACTATTGCAGGTTCTATTGTAATAAATTACACAAGGAATACAGAGAATAAGTGTTTTACTAATGTATTAAATATTTTAGAACTAACACATAAGGGTTTTCTCCCATGTGATTTCTAGCCTACAAGATGGTCTCAGCGGGTCCTTTCTATTTCTTGCATATAAATCCATTCCCTTTCTATGGATGTTGAACCTAGGGAATTGTTTCTAATAAATTGACTAGAGTACAAATTTTGAGTATAATTATAAAAACCTTGTCTTCCATCTTGTTCACCACCCTTTCTACTCTGTCTTTACTATTCATTTTAGAGAAGGGCACTTCTTCTTGGAACTGCCATTCACAAAGTTACATACAGCAAGGATCTGAGGGCAGCCTCTGGCAAACATCATAGGAGGAAGCAAAATCTGTTGCTGACCACGCGTGTGAGCTTGAAGATCCATCCAGCTCAGCAGAGATTTGAGTTAATTGTCATACTCAAGGCACCTTGATTTATGTTTTCTGCTAGATCCAGAGTCATAAGACCTGGAGGAGTTGTGCCCACACTCTGGACCTGGAGCAACAATGAGAGAGCATAGGCATCTGTTGCTTTAAGCCACCTCCCATAAGTAATAATTGCCCAGCAAATGATTAACAGAGCATGTGCCAATCATGACAGTGAGTTTACCATAATATAGCACAGGCTCAAAAGATTCCTAATTTTTTAAAACTTAACTGATATTCTCTTCTGGCCAAGATTTCTCATTCATACAAATAATCCACTGTCTATTCTTTGCTCCGAGTCCATCCATGGCCTCTGTCTTCCATAGCTGATGAGTGAAATTCATTGTCATACTTCATGTTCTAGGCAACACTGAACTTCCTCTGTGTGATCCCCCACATAAGGAACTTTAGCAAATACAGATCTTCTCTGAACCTTCTGCCTAGATGGCCTGTACTATTCATCTCTCACCATCCCTCTACACAAACTAAATTATGCCTCTATTAGAAACGGGATAGTCATCGAGTTCTCCAGGAATCCTTCTATGACTGTTATAGATTGAGTCGGAGTTCAGACTTCTGGAAGCCCGTGAAGCATTAATTATTGGTGTTAACATCTGTGCCATATTCTAAATACCTATTATGTCCATGTGTCAGTCTTGGTGCTTAAGTTCTAAACATTTTTAGGGTTGATCTGAATCTAGTAATCTATCTTTGTGCTTGTGAGGTGTAATGTTCAGTAGGTATTAAATAGAATTCTAAGCAAAGGCACTGAACTAATCCTAAAGCTGATTGTGTTTAATGGTCTGTTTGGGATCATTTCAACCAAGCAGAGAGAACAGTTGTAACACAAGAAGCAATGAAGGAACTTCCTGAAGATTCAGTGTATTCTGCTACCTGGAAAACTAGTAACTTCACAGGTTTTCTTTGGATTCATTGGAGAACTGTCTATCAGGGAATTTTATCCTGGCATTCTTCCTCTGCTACCTGGTTAGCTCAACTATAACGTCTGTCTTTCTGTGGTGTTTGTATTAGAGACTTCTAACAATGTTTTGGTTTCCTGATATGAGTAGTTTTCTTAAAGACATGGCTTATAACAGACTGAGTTATATGAATTTATTCAGTTTTTTGACTCATTTAACTTATAAGCAGCATATCTTTCCATTCAGAAGTAATCTAACAAATAATGTCTAGACCACATTTCTCCTGTCATAGAAATGACAGAATATACATACTTGCTCCCTATCCATGGTCACCTCTGTAGGAGCCAACAGAGATTGGACACAAAGTTCATTGTCTGGCTATGGCATGGCTACAGTACTTACAAGAGCAAAATCCTGATCTAGAAGACCAAGAGTCTGGGTACAATAGGGCATCACACAGAGAAAGCATTGTTCAAACCTTATTTTAAATCTCATCAGCTGGCCACTGTAGGAGTGGAAACTGGCATGCTGGCCACGGTGGCCTCTGATGCCAGGCTGGAGGTGGAGACAGGGGTGGTTCTCCCTGCCACCATAGATGCAGGGTACCATTCCTACACACCATGATTTTGGTTTGGGTCCTGGGAATTTTTCCTGGTGATAGGTTCTAGAATGTGATTTGCAGATCCATGTGAGAACCAGAACAGAGATGGTCATCCATGCAGGGCTGATTTCCAACCTGATACAAGTGTCAAAGCCGATGAGAAGAATATGGGAACCACAGCATATGCATTAAGTATACAGGAAGCAGTCATATTGCAGAAGCCTTTGCCATCACTGAGCTGCTTCCTTTCTGCTGTCATTCCGTTAAGCTGGGCTATGACTTGAGCCGCTTCCCAATACAGATTATGTTAATTTCTTAGTTCATGGTTACTCCAGCTCTGGTCCCATATCATCTCCTTCCGCACCACACCCATTTTCTCTCCTGTTATTGTCCTGCTCCTCTGTGACTGGGTTTCTCTCACTAAGCCTTAAGAACAGCTGTGGCCAGCTCTCATACCCAAGAAACACCTTAGCGTTTCCATGTCCTCAGCTTTAGCCAGGCCCTGATTTTTTACTTGTTTATTCCTTGGAATACTGTACCTAACAAAATGTAGAAGGTCCTTCTGTTGTTGTGATGACTGACATCATTTGTTTAGCAAGGTAAGGTCTTATGTAGACCAGGGTGGTCTCAAAGTCACGCTGCAGCTGAGAAACATTGAATTTTTACAGAGTTGGGCTAGACAGACAGACAGACACAGATACATGCACACACACAAAGATAGAGAGAATTGAAATTAGGGTTCAACTTATCATTTTTCGGTGTTCTTGTGGTACAAAAATGACATATAGACAAGGGAAAGTAAGTATTGAATTTTGCATTTTTTTCCTCAGGCTAAAGACAGGCTGTCTGTCCTTTGTGGGCTGGACAGTAGCATGATCTACAGGTACCAGCAGCTTCTCTGCCAGGGACTGTTGGAAATGTGATGCACTGCTGAACTAGAATGTTTAGGGGATACCATGTACTAAATGCACTTTGCAGGAGGCACATCAATAAAGGCTGAGGAGCATCTGTATTTCTTTTTTCCAGTTAAAAATCACTTTCAAAGTAGTTTTGTTTTAAATTTGGAATATTTGTTTTCAGATTTCATTCATATTCAAATTTCACTTACATATAATAAAATTTTTCTGTGTTAAATACTACATTTATGTTTTGTTATAAATACTAAAATATGTATGGGTCAGCTGAAACAATGCACTATTTAATAAATTTGAAAGAACATATTGACTAAAAATCAATGACTTCATCACTGGCTAATATAAGAGAACAGCAAAGTGAACCCCGAAATATATATAAAATAAAGTAATAAAAATAAGAGAAGCTATTAAATAGAAAACAAATGAAGTTTAGGATGATTAATAAAGTTGACTATTTTACCGAAAAGCCTAAGAGAACTAAAATATCAAGAAGAAGGAAAGAGAGACAAAGAGGGGAAAGAAGAAGAGGAGTAATAATAATAATAATAATAATAATAATAATAATAGTAGTAGTAGTAGTAGTAGGCTGAGAAAGAAATCAGAGAAACATTACCCTTTACAATTGCCACAAACAACATAAAACATCTTGTGGTAATGTGAACCAAACAAGTGAAAGACCTGTATAGTAAGAAATTTGAGTCTCTAAAGAAAGAAATTAAAGAAGACACCAGAAAATGGAAAGATCTCCCATGCTCTTGGATAGGTAGGATCAACATAGTAAAAAATGGCAATCTTGTCAAAAGCAATCTACAGATTCAATGCAATCCCCATTATAATTCTACCACAATTCTTCACAGACCTTGAAAGAACAAATCTCAACTTTATATGGAAAGACAAAAAACCCAGGATAGCCAAAACAACCATGTATTATAAAGCAACTTCTGGAGGCATCACCATCCCTTACTCCAAGTTCTATTATAAAGCCATAGTCCTGAAAACAATCGTGGAATTGGCACAAATGTAGACAGGTAAACCAATGGAATCGAATTGAAAAACCCTGATATTAACCCACACATGTAGGAACACCTGATTTTTGACACAGAAGCTAAAGTTATAAAATGGAAAAAAAGGAAGCATCTTCAACAGATGGTACTGTCATAACTGGATGCAGACATGTAGAAGATTGCAGATAGATCCACATTTATTGCCATGCACAAAACTCAAGTCCAAATGAATCAAAGACCTTAACATAAATCCAGCCACATTGAACCTCTTAGAAGAGAAAGTTGGAGTTACCCTTGAACAAAATAGTACAGGAAACTGCTTCCTAAACCTAACCCAGTAGAACACACATTGAGATTGACAATTAATAAATGGGACCTCCTGAAACTCAGGAGCTTCTGAAAGGCAGAAGACACAGTCAGCAAGACAAAATGGCAGCCCACAGAATGGGAAAAGATCTTCACCAACCCCACATCTGACAGAGGGCTGATCTCCAAAATTTACAAAGAACTCGAGAAGTTAGGCACCAAAACACCAAACAATCTAATTAAAAAGTAGGGGTACAGAAGTAAATAGAGAATTCTCAGAGGAATCTAAACCGGATGAAAGACACTTAAAAATGTGCTGAACATCCTTAGCCATCAGGGAAATGCTACTCAAAACAACTCTGAGATACCATATTACATTGGCCAGAATGGCTAAAATCAAAACACCAATGAAAGTCTACACTGGAGAGGATGTGGAGAAAGAGGAACACTCCTCCATTGCTGGTGGGAGTGCAAACTCGTAAGACAACTTTGGAAATCAGAATGGTAGTTTCTCAGCAAAATGGGAATCAGTCTACCTCAAGATTCAGCAACTCCACTCTTGGGCATATACCTAAATAATGAACATTCATATAACAAGGACATATGTTCAACTATGTTCACAGCAGATTTCTTTGTAATAGCCAGGACCTGGAAGAAACCTAGATGCCTGTCAACCAAAAAATGGATGGAGATAATGTGGTGCATTTACACAATGGAGTATCACTTGGAGGAAAAACCAATGAAATCTTGAAATTCACAGGCAAGTGGATGCAACTGGAAGAAAACATCATGAGTGAGGTAACCTAATCACAGAATGACAATCAGGGTATGTACTCACTCATATATTGATATTAGACATAGAACAAACGACAACCAGCCTACAATCCACACCACCAGAGAAACTAAGAAACAAGGAGGATCACAAGAGAAGAACACATGGTCCCCAAAAAAGAGGGAGACAAGAATCCCTGAGCAAATTGGGAACACAGGGGTGGGGGTGGGAGGTGAGAGTAGAGAGGTGGGTAGGGTACAGGGCAAGAAAGGAGATGCCTTGATAGAGGGAGCCAGTATAGGTTTGGAGAGAGGTCTGACACAGGAGAAATGTTCGGGGATCCACAGGGATGACCCCAAATAAGAATCTAGTCAGTGATAGAGAAGCTGCCTTTGATGTCCTTCCCCTATGATGAGATCAATGACTACCTTAGCTGCCATTCCTAGAGCCTTCATCCAGTAGCTGATCGAAGCAGAAGCAGGCACCCACAGCTAAACACTGAGCCATACTCCTGGAATCCAGTTGTGGAGAGGGAGGAGAGAAGAGCAAAGGAGCCAAGAGTGTGCTGGACAAACCTGCAAAAACAGTTGCCCTGACCTAGTGAGAGCACGGAGAGCCTAGTTGTAAAACTGGGAAATCAGCATTGGACTGAACCAAGTCTTCTGAATGTGGGTGTAGGCAGGAGGCCTGGACAGACTATGGGACCTCTAACAGTGGAGCCAGTGTTTACTCCTAGAGCACAAATAGACTTTGGGGGCCCATTCCCTTGGAGGGATACTATTGCAGTCCTGATACTGGAAGGGGGACCTAGGCCCTCCCACAAATGATGTGATGGACATGATGATGCCACATCAAGGGTCTCACTATCCCTGGGGAATGCATGGAGCATGGGTTGGGGGTTGGTAGGGAGCATGGGAGGATGTGAGGGAGAGGGAATGGGGGGATTGACATGTAAATAAGAGTGCTTCTAAAATAATAATAATAATAGGAAGAATAAGAAGAAGAACAAGAACAAGAAGAGCAAGGAGAAGGAGAAGGAGAAGGAGAAGGAGGAGAAGAAAAGGAGGAGGAGAAAGAAGACACTAATAAGAACTACAAGATCTGTAACATGCTGCTACATAACTGTCCTAGTTTGGTTTCTGTTGCTGTGATAAACACTATGACCAAAAGCAGGTTATGGGAGGAAATGGCTTATTTGGCTTGGATCATGGAGAAAGCCAGGGCAGGGGATCAAAGCAGGAACCTGGAGGCAGAAGCTGAAGCAGAGAGCATGCAGGGGGGCTGCTGATTCTGATTGGCTTGCTGCTGGGCTTCTGTGCAGCTACCTTTTAATAAAGCCCAGGCCCAACTGCCCAGAGATGCCACTGCCCACAGTGGGTTGGGCCCTTCTGCGTCAATTAGCATTCCAAAACCTACCCTACAGACATGCCCAGAGGCCATCTAACTGAGGCAATTCTTTAACTGAGGCTCCCTCTCCCCAGGTGTGTTAAGCATGATAACGGAAGCTATGAGTGCAACAAATTCAGCAGGCTTTTATTAATACAAATGCCCTTGTAGTCAAATTCCAAAACAAAATACGTAAGTGAAAGCAATTCAAAGCATGGAAAATGAGGTTTCACAGGAGATATTCAAAGCAAAATGTTACCAGAAGTTTAAAACCCTAATAACTAGCATTAGGCCCAGAACTGTATACAGATAGGTTCTACAAGTAGTGCAATCCACAGAGAATTTAAAAGTTAAGTGAACATGAGGACAAACTTCCACTAGTTGTGTGACTGGTAGCCAGGAAAAGAAATTGGATCCCCTTGAACTGGAATTACAGATGGTTGTAAGCAACTATGTGGGTGCCTGGAATTGAACTCAGGACCTATGGAAGAAGTCAGTGCTTTGAACCCCTGAGAGATCTCATCAGGCCCCAGTATAGGAATGTTTCTTAAGTGACTGAGTTGTTTTATCCTGGAAATGAAAAATTGATTCAATTTTCAAATGAATTAAGTAGACTTGATTCTGTGAGTGGAGACCTGCCATGAGCATATGAAAGAAGACTCAAAATAGGCTGCTCAGGTGTTGGATGTGTGTGTGAGTGTGCATGCGTGCGTGCGTGCGTGCGTGCGTGTGTGTGTGTGTGTGTGCGTGCGCGCACACGTAGTGCATTCACTGATTCTGTTAGCAGATGGACTGAAGACACTCCACTTCTATGAAGCACCTGCTGATGGTCACGCAACTGGCTAATGTTTACTCCCTGAGAAACAATGACCATCTTGGCCTGGACAGCATCCTTTCCATTTCAGCCAGGCTCCTTCCGAACATCACTTTAGAAGGTAAGGGCAATCTCATCCATCTATTTTGTTTGCAATGGTTTCCTTGAACCAACTTATGCAGGTAACAGTTTATACAGTGAATCTTAGTCCTAGAATACTTGTTTGGTCAACTTTGAGAGGGAGAAAAAAAAAGCAACACTTTACATTTCAAAAAACAAAACAACAGTTTAATAAAGTGTGATACACTTATGATAGAATTCCAAAGCAAACAGTGATACATAAATGTTTTATTTCATTTCATAGAGGGGATTTGATTAAAAATATAGTGAGCATCATATTCAGTAACTAAACTGTTAGAAGGCATTGCTCCAGAGTCAGGAACAGAGCAAGGCTGAATGCGCTCATGCTCTCATTGCTTTAGTAGGAGGATTTGCTGAAGGTCAGATTAAACACAGTGACACAGATGAGGAAATAGAGATAATGAGAATCAAAGAAAACAATGAGCTGCCTAATGATATGATTATCTATATAGGAAATCCAGGTGAGTCAAACATTAATTATAATTGATACAGGAATTTAGGAACATAAACGATCAATATAGAAATATCAATTAAAATTTGAAACACTAGCTGCACACAAATGAAAAACTAGTTAAAGAAAACACGATTTACAATGACAACAAAAATAGGGTCCATGGGAATAACTGTACAAACATATATAAGAGATTTATAGCAAAAATTATAAAGCTTTATTAAAAACCTCAAAATGAGATCTAAATAAATGGAAGCCTACAGTGTGCTCAGGGATAGAAAAAACTGTCATCATAAATATGCCAATGCACATAAAATTATTCCATAAATTTTATCAAATACAACTCTAGAGAAAATACCAGGAGAATTTTACATGACACTACGCATTAATTCGAGGAGCATAAATAAAGGATCAGAAATAACTGAGATGAATTTGAAGAGCGAAATGGGAGGGTTCATTCTCTCTGACAGTGAGATGTGCTTGGGAACTTCATCAGCGTGGGTGGTATATTGTAAGGCCAAGAGAAAGAAGCACAGATCAAGGGCATGGGCATCCTGACACACAATCACACCACACTGAAATGGAGTCTCCCAAAGAGATATCTGAGATCTTTAAAAATTAATTAGTGAGGGCAGGACTCCATCCTCAGCCACACTCAGAATTCAAATGGCAGGAGGAATTCTATGAAAGAGCTGGACAAGAAAATAAGACTTTGTTGTTTTTAAAATGCCAAAGTCATGGTACTGTCATGTAAGGAGGTATTCTTCATGTAAACACATATGCATAAACACAGAGCCTCATAGGGAAGAATATAGTTTTAGTTCAGTTAGGAGGATAAAAGAGCTCTACCATGAAAATTATCTTACTTTCAAAACACAAGTCCCTCATTGAAAGAATAAATTTGTATTGCAAAGGATAGAACTAACAAACTGTGTAAAAAGTAAAAGGAGGAATTCAAAACCCTATCAACCAAGACAGGGAAACAAAGCAAAACAGAGTCTTCTGGGGGGAAATGGACAACTCACTAAAGAAAACAAAAACATCTTTAAAAAATAAGAGCCAGATATGGTTTTGTATACCTGCAAAGCCAGCTACTCCAGAGGCTGAGGCAAGAGGATGGATTGAATCCAGAAAGACTAGGCTGTAGTGCTCTGTGCTGTTCGCGTGTCTGCACTAAGTTTGATATCAATATGGTGACCTCCGAGGAGAGGGAGGCTGCCAGACTGCCTGAGCAGGGGTGAAATGATCCAGGGTGAGGAAAAATGTTAAGCCAAACTAGAAATGAGGAAAATGCAAATGAAAACAATAAAATATCATTATATCTGCAAATTGCTTACTCTAATAAGAACATAAAACCATTTTGTTTAGCAATTTAACCATATCTGGGAAATTTGAAGGTTTTTGAATACCACACCCAGTAATTCCTGATCACATGTGCACAAAGTGCCATGTATTAGAACGATTACTGCAGTATTGTGTTTGAAAGAAAAAACGAGCCAAATGCCTCACACAATGCCAAATAGTGCCGTGAACATAACATGGAACACTATCCTGGAATTTAAATGAATGAAGGGGATATCTGTACATATAGCAACAGGCTGGGAATTATGGCCCGCATACAGTATCTCAGCTCTCAGGATGTTGAAGCAGGAGGCTCATGAATTGGAGGCCAGCCTGAACTATTAAGTGAAATTCTGTCCTCAAAAAATAAAAGTAAAAAACTATTGTCCAATTAAAAATGAACATAAGGTTACTTAAAGGTGCAAATAATGAAAGCTTATAATCAGGTGAAGATTGTGTGTGTGTGTGTGTGTGTGTGTGTGTGTGTGTGTGTGTGTGTGGTGTAGAGGGCAAAGATTGATGCCTGGTGTCTTTCTCAATCACCCTCCACCTTAATTTTGGAAATAGTGTCTGCCAAAGAACCAGGAGCTCAATGATTGGGCTGGAATTGCTGACTTGCCAGTGAGCTCCAAGAATCCATCTGTGTCCACCCTTCCAATCTCCACATTGAAATGTTCAGATGATGCCTGGGATAGAACTCAGGTACTTATGTTTGCACAGCAAGTGCATTGCCACTGATCCTTCTCCCAAGCCTGTATTGAGATTATTTTAATAATTCAATGTCACAGAAAAACATTATATTTTGTTTATTTGCATAGGAATGTATTTGGAATAAAAAAGAATTTAACCAACTTATACTAATGAGGAAGGCAAATAGAAACAAGGAAAATGGATTCAGAGAAAAATAAAAAGGTTTGTGTTGGTATGTAACATATTGCTTTGATAGTGAGATCCAAAGTACAAAAGCTAATATGTGGAAATGTAGGACTTTAACACATTTTTGATTCCTATTCATGATGTTTCTTTATATGATGTGGCAATTATAAATGATAGCTCTTGAATCGGGTCCACCTAAAACATGCCAAGTTTTCTATTCTATGGCTGAAACCATCAATCAATACTTGTGTTGCAACATCCTATTTTAAAGGTCAGTTTTCTATGATTTTTTTCCTCTGTCTGCTTGAACATGATCAGTAGATGTAGCACATGTCCAAATCATCTCCAGGAAACAGATTTTGAGCACTGTTCCATGGGAAGCACACATACCACTGTCTCTTAGTGTTGGCAGACCATGCTTTCTCTTCTCTTCTCTTCTCTTCTCTTCTCTTCTCTTCTCTTCTCTTCTCTTCTCTTCTCTTCTCTTCTCTTCTCTCCTCTCCTCTCCTCTCCTCTCCTCTCTTCCCCTCTCCTCTCTTCCCCTCTCCTCTCCTCTTCTCTCCCTCTCCTCTCTTCTCCTCTTCCCTTTCCTTCTCCTTCCTCCCATATTTCTCCTTCTCATCTTCCTTCTTCCTGTTTTTTTGCTTTCTTTCTTTCTCCTTCCTTCCATTTGTCCATCTGTCTGTCCATCTGTCTGACTGTCTGTCTCTTGTTTTATGTTCCTTTTGGAGACAAGATGTTTCACTAAGTAGCTCCCACTGGTCTTTGAATTCTACTTATTGTTAATTAAGCAAAAATCCACACACCTGTGCTAAAGAGTCTTCCAGGCTGACTAGAACTTGGTGATTGTGGAGAGATAGAGTGTTGCTGATGCAAAGTCAACTTGTCTTGAGCTATCCATAACCTCTTTGAAATTACCCATTGTTAACTTCTTTCTGGCCTAACAGCCTGGTGACTATCAAGTAAAATCTTTTAGAATGTTGTCTTAGTAGTTTCATATTGTTATGATTAAACACTTTCCAGAAGAACTTGGGGAGGAAAGGGCTTATTTTATTTTATCTTATACTTCCACATCACAGGATAGTAGTGAGAGAAGAAAGAAAAGGAACTCAAGTTGTGTACCTTGAAGGTTGATGGCAGGGACTGAAGGAGAGTTCATAGAGCAATGCTGCTTACTGCTGGCTTGCCCAGTCTACTTTCTCATACAAACCAGGACCATCTCCCTAGGAATGGCAAAGACCACTGTGGACTGTGGCTCCCATATCAATTATTAATAAAAATGTGCCTTGGGCAGCAGATCAGTACCCATCCCAAGTATACACACGGACTTTAGACTCCCATAGAACAATGTGAGGTGCACTCTCACCCTGAACTCTTGGGGAAGGGTCTAGGCCCTGCCCTATATGAAATGACAGACTATGGACACCCCCATGGAGGGCCTCACCCTCCCTGGGGGAATGAGGGGATAACAGGGGGGGTTGGGGGGAGGGCACGGGAGGAGGGGAGGGAAAGGGAGAGGGACCTGGAACTGACTTGTGAAGCAACCTTGTTTCTTATCTAAATTTAAACTGGAAAATAAAATAAAATGCTCCACAGGCTTGCACACACGATAATCTGATGAAGGCAATTCCTCAACTGAGATTCACTCTTCTCAGATATATCTAGGGTGGTTTCAGGTTGACTAAAAACTAACCATCCCACACTTAGTAATTAAACAAGTCACAAGCGTTTTTCAACCCAAAGGCTAGAAATGTCAGTAAATGACAGCTGAGATCCATCTGTTGTGGCCCAACCACCTAATGTTCCTACCAATGTATTTGAAAAATGTCTTCATTTATTTTCCCCCTCTATAATTAAAATTTCATGATATTGTTTCTACACTAGAGCACTTTATTGCAGCCATCTGAATCCATGTTCCCTATTAAGGGCCATGGTCACTCAGATTTTGCTCATGAATAAACTCTCACTCTCATTGAGGTGAGTTCTGTTTTGCTTGATACATTATGCAGAAAGCACAGTTTGAAAATTGTGCTAGAGATTATAAGACAGAAGAACTGGACCAAACTAAGACTCACAGTAGAAACAAACTCACCTGGAAATATGTTAATACCACCCCATTCTGCCCCTTACATTTCACAATCAAGGGACAGTGGCTTCTCATGAACTCACATGTTCTAAAGACCACAGACTGTTCTAGCAAGTGAAATGCTGCACAAGCCATGGTCAGTCATTTCCCTGTCTTCTCATCACTTGAGGCCTAGTACCATCCAATGGCTCACCAAGTCAACCAATCCCCTTTCCCACTCCTAGGCCCAGCTGAGACCATCTCAGGTCATGCTCACCCATGCTCTGCAAATCCAGTTAACACAGTTTTATATAAACAAAGCGTTTCTTTGAATGAGACTCCAGTAATACTGTAGAAACAAAAATGAAATCTACTCCTTGCAGTGTGGCTTCTGCCTAAAGGGCACTCAGCATCTCTGGCCACTTTAATTCTTCTTCATGGCCCAGCCCTCAACCTATGGAAGCCTTCTTCTCCCTAAGTGCTATGCCCCTCTTCCTAACTCTTAAACATTTTTGTTGGGTATACTGAATAGTTTTATGTCAATATGGCACAAGCTAGAGTCATCAGAGAGGAGGGAATCTCATCTGAAAAAAAAATGCCTCCATAAGATTGGACTGTTGGTAAGCCTATAGGGCATTTTCTTAATTAGTAAGTGATGGGAGAGGATCCAGCCAATTAAGGGTGGGGCCACGCTGGGCTGGTGGTCCTGGATTTCTATAAGAAAGCCAGCTGACAAAGTCATGATAAGCAAGTCAGTAAGCAGCATCCCTCCATGGTCTCTGCATCAGCCCCTGCCTCCAGGTTTTTGCCTTGCTTGAGTCCCTGTCCCAAATGGATGGATGATGAACTGTGTGTGAGGTGGAAAAATAAGCTGAATTAAACCATTTCCTCTCCACCTTGCTTTGGTCGTGGCGTTTTCTCTCATCAATAGTAACCCTGACTAAGACATGGGGCTTAGCTAGTTTGGCTGGTTTTTCCTCCAAGCCTTTCAACTGCACTCTCTCCTTTTATACGTGACAACATTAGTCACATCTCTCTTTCCTTGTTCTGTTTTTTTTTTTACAACATCAGCAATGTTCATCCTTGGGTATACATTAGAAACAAAAAGGAAGGTAAAAAATTATAACTGGCAGGTATGAATATGGCCTAGATATTTTAGAATTTTCTAACGTGATTTTAGTTGCTGCTAATTTGAAAATAGCTAAGCACGTATTGCCTGCCATTAATGCCTAGCCCAGGATGGTCCTATCATAAATATACTAAGCACAATCCCTATTACTGAAGACTATATTCTGCTTCAAGTGTGAAATGCACTTGCTTGCCGGGTCACTATATTTGGCAACAGCCCTTGGCAGTGCTTCCCAAAACAATAAGGATAACTTGATTATAGAATTATTACAATTTATTACAGTTATTGGTTTCATATTTCAGCCTCTTTCCAGGGTTGTAAGTTCTGTAAGGTAGTGACTGTCTTCTTCTATTCATCTTTATATCTCCAGAGACAAGAAGAGTTCAGGACCCATAAAATGTCTCAGAATTGTGTCCTTAATCTATTTAACTGACCATAAATTGAGTAGTCTCACTTTAAAGTAATTATCAAATTCTCACATGGATCTCATGTTTCTGGACAATCACACTTTTCTATTAGTTGCTTCCGCTGTCTGTTTCCCACGATGGCCATTCTACAGACTTCTCTCCTTTATTCCACTCCTGTCACCTTCCAGCATCCTCAGATTTGCCTGGTGTCTTCACTTCCTCCTTCATAAACATCCTAGAGCAGTCAGGGATGGCTTTCTCTAACTCAGCATCCTACCTCTGCCTTTCTGATTTGGTACGACCAGCCTCAGAGGAACACAGGCCTCCAGCGGTCTACTTCAGGACATCAGCTTCTCTCCACTCCCACCTCATGTTCTCCTCTCAGTGTCTTTCTCCCTCTTCACTTTCTGGCCAGTTTCATCATTATATAAACTCTTTAAAACTTCCCTTTCTTTTTCTGTCATACGAGGAAACAAAACACAAAATTAAATAGCACAATTGTCTGCAAACCAATGGTCTCTCTCTTCTTGCCACACAATTGTGTGTTCTTGGGATGCTGTTAGGCTCCCTGTGTTCAATCTCATGGTCATTTCTTAAGCTTCCTTTTCTTCTTAGGTTTCTTGTTTAATTATTGAATGGAAAAATAACATCTATTCATTTGAATATAAGTGAAATTCTATTGCTCTTCTCTGCAAAACACTCCAGCGTCTGTCAGTTTCTTAAGAGTAAAAGTCTACACTCTTACAATGACCTATTTATTACTTCCAGCATCCTGTTCTTACTGCCTCGACTCATACCAGTTTCTCATCCTGACAATTTTAGACGTGATGAGTGTCTGTCTACCCACTGTGTGCACTGCTGTCCATCCATTGTACACACTGTATATTCACTGTGCACACCGACTGCCTGTCTACCCACTGTGCACACTGTATATTCATTGTGCACACCAACTGCCTGTCTATTCACTGTGTGCACTGCCTGTCTACCCACTGTACACACTGTATATTCACTGTGCACACCAACTGCCTGTCTACCCACTGTGTGCACTGTCTGTCTACCCACTGTGCACACTGACTGTCTACCCACGGTGCATGTCAGTGTTTTTAGAGCTTCTGCAGTAATAGACTCCTGGCTTAGACACTTCTTCTCCCAAGGTTTACTACATTTTATGCTCCTCAAAAATTTAAACATAGGAAAGACAAAAGTTTTTTTTAAATTTATAGACATTTTCAAAACAGGTGAGGGTGGCTTGGGGGATCAGTGAGGGGATGGGAGGGCAAGGGAATAGGGGGATTGATATGTAAAATAAGATTATTTCTAAAATAAAAAATCCATCAAGTCTAAAAAAAAAGAATGCTTGCTACAGTACTTAGTCGATGTTTACTAAATGAACAAGGGAGTAACAGAAGATTTCATGTTCTGTTTTATCCAGCTGGTTACACCAAGTTGATCATATATACTATTTGCTATACATGCTGACCTTATAAAAATTTTCTTTCAACCTTATTTTCCATTGATCACTTACGTTCTGCCTGTTGATACTGACATTGAATCAAATACGTTATCAGTATGATGTCTTGCTTCACAATAGTATTGAAAGCTATCCATGATCATTCTTTTCAGTGACATTGGTTTATATTTGTGGATGTGTGTGTGTGTGTGTGTGTGTGTGTGTGTGTGTGTGTGTGTGTATGTTGGAGGACTGTGCATGCCATGGTACACTTATAAGGTCAGAGGACAGCTTGCAGGGGTTTCTTCTCTTCTTTCCTTCTACTATGCTCATCCCAGAAATTGAATGTAGGTCTCCAGACTTGCTGGCAAGGGCCTTTTGCAAGCAACTCCCGATGGAGCCAGGACTTGACCCAAACATCTTCCATCTGTAGTCCCAGCTCTACCATTTTTCCTTGAGCATGCCCACAGCCACTCAAAACACAAACAAAACCGGATGCTCAGCTATATTGTTCTCACGTCTCCCATAGGTGATTACAGGACACTCCCTGAGACTCCTTAGCATGCTCAATGGCTGCAGGGTCAACATGGATGGCAAGCACGGCTTTCCTAGAGAGGCAAACGGAGCATGCTCACAGGCCCAGTGCAGTCTACATCCACCCTTGCAGCAGTGGTGCAGGGACAAAGTCATCCTTCCCACTTCTTACCTGATGCAGATATAAATAAATAACTGCAAAAAAAATCCAATCTCTGTTTGGAGGCACTAAATCCCCTCTCCTTTCCAGATGGCTGGGAGATTTCTCCCAGGTGGTAAATATATTATTAAGAACTCATTTCACCGTGAAATTGACTATTCAAAACACAGACAGAAGTTAATATATTAGGACAACCTGTCTGAAAACTCACGTTAGAGAAAATTTATTTTTGTTTAATATAAAGCCTAGTATTATACACAATCCTTTCTAGTTCAACCAGTAAAAGTTGTTCCCAGTTAGAACATGTGTCCCAGTGTCAGGAACACTACCACCAAGTTTCACATGTCCCCATAAGAAGCTTGGTCACTCCTGTGTGGCATGGTAGTTAATGATGTTCATCCTCAGACAGCACTGTTCAGGTCTCTTGGGTACACAGTGACTGTTCCCATCTGGCAGTTGAAGCTAAGCTAAAAAAAAACTTTAGCTGAACTTTTTCTAGAACAGTTTTGCAAGAGATGACCGGCAGCCCCAAGGGGAAATGTAGAGAAAGAATTGCCAGGAGTCAGTCATGAGCTGTTTTATCAACGGAAACGTCACACAGAAAAAAAGGCTTGTTAGTAAGGGTTCAGCTGACTGCGAATGCCTCAAGCATTAAGTCATTCATGCTTGGCAGATTCACCTTTCAGTAACTAGGCTACTTCCTTAGATTGGCGTAGGGGAGAGCATCACTCAAACAGATCAATAACTTGCTTTGTATATTGGACTGGTCCTGAACGCCCAGATATCTGCCCACCTCTGCCTCCTGTGTGCTGATATTAAAGGTGTGGACTACCACAACTTGCTCAAACAGATCCTGGACTATATCAGCGAGATCCCACGTTATAATAAGAAAAGTATGTGTCAGGTTTATGCAGGATTAGAAAAATCCAGCATCAAGAGTCATTAACTAACTACTTAATGAAGGGTGGGAGTGAAGGAAAGCATGTCAGTGTAGGGAGGGGCATTTTGACTTAATCTTGGTAAGGGTGAGTGTGGCAGGCATCTCTCTGTATGGAAGTGCTTGTCTAGAAAGGGGCTGCTCACCTCAGTGTTGATAGGAAAGTATCTGTGCCTTCGCCGGTGGGGCGTTCTCATTCTAATATATACCCACTTCCCCACACCTTGACTTGCTTGAAGCTTTGCCCATAATCTTAAATTAAAGGAGAAATGCAAAATAGTTCTGAGTTTCTCTGAAGGAAATAGTACAGGTTCTCTGAGAGGATCAAAAGAAACTGTCTTTTGTTTTAAAAATGATCCCTTCAGGAATGACAGGCTTATTGCTAATCACACAATGAACTTGTTATGCATTGGCACGAGTGAATCCAAATGACACCTAAATAATGTCTTTTAAAGAATTCTTAATTTATACAATTATTTTGATCCAACTAATTATTCAAATAGGAATTTAGTGAAACAACTTCCTACGCTATTCTGAAAAAAAAATGAAGTTCCAGAGTAATTAGTAAACCAGTAATGAATAATCTACTGAAGAATGAAACGATTTTTCATATGTTTCAAATAAAACAGTGCCTCTTTTTGGGCCACTGACTTCTGCAGCAACTCGGAGAAGACCAACCACGAATGCGGAGAGTCCTGCAGAGACAGAGCTCATTGCAAAACCACTTCTATGAGTTAGAATTTCTAGGCTCTGATAAATTGCCAAGCAGTACAGAGACTAAGCAAACTTAAGTGATTGAGAAAAGTTCACTCACCCCTTTTTCCTTACATCAAGCACTCATCATCTACACCACGTACCAGGCACGGTGCTGTGCCATGGCTTTTACACCATGTAAGAGGCGCTGCGCTGTGCCATGCTGTCTACACTGTATATCAGGTACTGTGCTGCACCGATGTCATCTATACCATCTGTCAGGCACTGTGATGTGCTACACATCTACACCATGCACAAGGCACTACACTGTGCTATGGCATCTACACTGTGCACCAGGCGCTAGGCTGTGCCATGGCATCCATAACGTGTACCAGGAGCTATTGTCCATGGCTTTCACAGAACTAAGTTTCTCATTTAATCCTTGGTTAGGTCTATAAAGCCTTAAAGGCAATGGGAGCAAGAGTTTTTCTCTGCCAAAGCTCGCTGACTTGTTTAATGAAGATGATTCTGTGAGAAATTTGGGGGAAAAGAGGAATAACCAACAGATGGAAGATGATAAAATAGTAACTACGTTAGAATAAAATTATGTTAAAATACAATATACATGCAGAAAAAAATAAACACATCATGGTTGAACAGCTTGGTAAGAATCCATGTGCTGAACACACTTGTTTTCCTAGCACTCTTTGAAGAGAGAGCTTGCCTGAGCAAAGGAGCTGTTCTCTTGTACTCTCAATCTGAGCCCCCTCAAGTCTTACTATTTTGCTCTATATTTGTAGGTCAGCCTTATCTATATTTGTATTGTAGATTAATGGAGCCACTTGCTATTAGCTTTTTCTTTAGTATGTGAATTAGTTGGTTAAATATATCCATCTGATTACATGACTATGCGTTGCTTCCAGTTCAAAGATCTGGATGTTCAAGCATCCTTGTAAATTGTCTTTTGCCAAATCTGTATTTAAGATCTACATTAGCCTGGGAAGCCAGCATGGGACTGATCAAGACCCCCTGAATGTGGGTGTCAGTGAAGAGGCCTAGGGAATCTATTGAGCCTTGGGCAGCAGATCAGTACCCATCCCAAGTATACACACGGACTTTGGACTCCAATAGAACAATGTGAGGTGCACTCTCACCCAGAACTCTTGGGAAAGGGTCTAGGCCCTGCCCTATATGAAATGACACACTATGGACACCCCCATGGAGGGCCTCACCCTCCCTGGAGAAATGAGAGGATAACGGGAGGGGGGAGGGCACGGGAGGAAGGGAGGGAATGGGAGAGGGACCTGGAACTGACTTGTGAAGCAACCTTGATTCTTATCTAAATTTAAACTGGAAAATAAAATTAAAAAAAAGATCTACAATGCAAGGAATAATGTGAAATCCATAATTGATATTTCTCAAGAGTTTGCCAAGGTGTATGTACCAATTTGGATTCCCAGAAGCAAAGTGTTCAGTTCCAGTTGCCTTGTACCCTTGCCAGCACTTGATATTGTCAGCCTTTCTAATTTTATGCATATTTGTAGGTAAGTAATAGCATATCATCATTCTTCTAATACATATTTACCTATTGGTGACACCGAGCCCTTTAGAGATCATTATTTTGTGAAATGTCTGTCGAAATCATTTGCCCCAGGCCTATTGGGCACCTGCTGATTTTTGAGTTTCCTAAGTTGTTTATGCATTCTGGAGGATAGCCCTTTATCATAGATGAGAATTGTGAAGACCCCAATTGTTCACATCTGGCCACATCAAACCAATCATAAGCAGCATTCTTGGGGAGGAGGCAATTTAGAGTGTCATAGTCTCCAACACACACATTCACATGTGTACCTGGTAAACTTAAATGTACCTCATTCAACTTTTCACTGCAGACTTACAAGGCCTCTCCAATCTGAGCCCCAAAGCATAGGGTCATCAAAGTACTGCAAAAGTGGTCACTCCTATAACACACCCTGATATTACATAAGCTACAGACTGTATGTCCAGGAAGCCAGGGATGTCTGGTGGCTTGCTCATCATTATATCCCTTTGTGTTGAAAACAATACTGAGCACATGGCAAGAAGGTATGTGTTGAGTAAAGAAATAATCACATTACTTGGAGCCCATCGTGTGTCTGGTGTTCACTGTTGGTAGCCATGATAGAAGTAGGATGTGACATTATATGACATACCTCAGCAGAGTGGTCAAATCATGAGGAGGAAAGCTATATTTCCTGCACTGTTTTACAATTTTAAAAAATGAAAGTCAAGGATATTCATGGAAACTGTGTGGACAGTTATGATCTAACACATTTGAGAAGAATTGTATTTATAAACTATTTCTCAAAACACAACCTTAATATTTTTGTAGCTAGGTGCTATGCTATCATTGGAAAAAATTATGTTATGGATATTAAGTATAATTTTAATCCTGTCATCTCAAAAATATGTTGTTCACCTTCTGAGCAATAGCAAATTAGTTCATAATTACTAAAGGAAAAAACTCATTAAAGTGAAAGGACACAACAGATTAGCTTAAATTGAATTTGAAAATTAGAATACCATTTGGATAAAATGCAGCATTCTTCTGTATGACCCAGCTAAATGTGCATGTGTGTATTTGTATGTATTCCTGTATACATATATACATGCACATGTATATGTAACTACTACCAGCAGATCCCCAAATTAGCTCAGAAAGGAAGTTATCAGTATTTTCTTCACTTCAAAAGTCTTAGCAGAACTGTATGTAGTAGTCCATACCTTTAATTCTAGCAGTTGGGAGGCAGAGACGGGCAGATTCTCTGAGTTCTATGCCAGCCTGGTCTACACAAAGAGTTCCAATTGAGACCCTGTCTCAAGCAGAGAAACAAAAATGTCTTAGCAATGCATTGGTGTAACTGGTAGGAATGGGTCAACTCCTGTACTAGGCTACCCTATCCTAAGCTGCAGCCTTATATCTAATTGAGAGTGAAATCAAGATTGATTTTCAATGGCCAGTGAGATTGATTGAGACACAGTTTACCCTGCCTTGGGATCAGAAATGAAGCCCCTGGTGACTCGTTTTGAGTGATTCTACAAGAATCGCGAGTTCTTTTTGCTATCAAAGGACAAATGTACTCATCCAACCCACGTGGGACATCCAGTTTTTCCTAGAAAGTAAATCTTTGTTCTAATACTTTCTTAGCCAAACACCACACCCTTGGTCTACTGGCCTGATGGTCACAAGTCCACCTCTCTACATGAACACTGAATTAGCAAGGGAACTGATTGCTTTGAACCTAACAGCGAAAAGACAGAGCATAGTTCATACACAAGCCCCTTGGGGTCTTTCCTCCTTTAACATCCAGAATGTGGTCTGATGGCTGGTGTTCAAGTTTGAGTGTGTGTGACTTATTTGCATGGATGGTGTGGAAGTTGGAGAAAGTTATAGCACAAAATACTTTCTGTAGGTCATCCATCTGCATACAGAAAATTCTGTTCTAGAGGAGAACTGATTATAAGAGCATGCTAGCAATCCAGACTTCTCACACAGTACTCTTGGCACAAAGATTAGTTTTCATAGCCTGTTTGCCCTCATGAATATTTAAAAGGTGAATGTCAACCCTAAGACAATCAGAGCACTGTGCTAATCTGAGAGTCATAGTTAAAATACAGCCTTTTCTTTGGAGCTAGGGTTAATACCAGTTAGTAAATTTCCCCGTAAAAGTTATTGCACAGACACTGCTACAAATTCTCTCCTCAGACATGTGAAGTCTGAGGAGAGTCTCCCTTTGTCACACAAACTATGGAAGATTCCCTGAGAAGCTTGGACATATAAAAATTTGGGAAAGGATGGCTTATAAGATTGGCCTGGGCCCTCTACAGGTTTCCTGGAGTCCTGACCTCCAGAAACAGGTGAGTCTTCAGACTAAAACATGGACTCCCTTGAGCATTCACTCATGGTGAGGTTTAGGTCTGGGGAGCGTGAAAGCTGAGCCTGGACCGTTTTCAACTGTGAGGACTTGGGATGGGCGTTAATCTATCTCATGGCAGAGTCTGTTGATGAGAAAACTGGGAAACTTGTGCTTCCTTGTGGCCATGCTGACCTTCAAAGGAACCCGGTTTGTATATAGGCTTTATAATCAAGTGCAAACCATATCGATTTAATTGCTCATTAACTTCTAGAGATGTGCATGTGAAATGGAGTCTTGCAACCTCCAGGAAGCCACTATTAGTTAAAAAAATGTGAGCCCTCAAAATACAATGGTTTACTCGGAGATGATAATGAGAGTTGAAGTCCTGAAGTTCCTGTATGTGCAGGCAGACTTTAGGAGATGACATATCCTTAAATGTCAATTTAGGCATGTATATGTAAAAGAGAAACAGAAAAACAGAGACAGACAAAGCAGTCATGGTGGAATGCTAAACATGAAGCTAAAAGGAACCTGTTCTGTTGCCCTTAACTGTTTTTTTTAAATAACCAATAACATTGAACAGAGAGTTTCAAATATAAAAGTAGGATGCAGTTTTCCTGATCCTTTGAAAGTACAATAGAGATCAGAATACCAAGAACATAAGCTAAAAGAACCTGGGGAGCAAAAATTTTATGTATGTATGTGAAAAATGCAAACAGACAGTTGTTGGCTCCAGTCTTAGAATAATGGTAGCATGTTGCTGTTGCTGATGGTGCTTCAGTGGTGATGAATATGATAGTTGTGATCAGATCAGGGGTGATGCTGTGATGACTGATGGTGGTAGGAGGAGTGACTTGTGGTGGTGATGGTGGCGGTGGCAGTTATGGTAGAGATGCTATTGTTGGTTCTGGGGTGATGGTGATAGTAATGATTGATGGTGTTAGTGATGGCCATAGGATGGTGTTATTGGTGGTGGTTTGTGATGATGGTGATGTTGGTAATAATTAATGATGGTGGTCAAAGTTATGATGATGGTAGTGATGATGGTAGTGATAACAGTGATGGTGGAGCAGTAGTGATTGATAGTGGTGGTGACAGCAGTTATGATGGCAGTTATAATGGAACACAGATGATTACTGTACACTAACTACAGATAACACTGTGATAACTACTTTGCCTGGACCAGCTCATTCGGACCTAAAAGTATTCTGTGTGGCAGTTGCTTGGCAGCTGCTTTAATTCTCGATACCTTAAAGATGAGAAAAATGAAGCATGGAGAGTATAATAGCTTCTCAAGGTCATATACAGCCATATATGTGAACTCAGATAATTTGACTACCGAGTCACGAACCTAGCCATTCTGCGGAAAATGCAGAGTAGCAAGAATTAGAAACAGAAAGATATATTCCTTGTGTGACAGTATTCAGTGATGGGAAACCTGAGGAACATTACTGCCTAATAATGGCAGGGGACTGCTTAAAGTACAGAAGAGCCCAGTCTGAAGAATAGAAAAAGGGTGGATTTAGAAATTAGAGAGGTAACTGCCCATAAAATTTTATCATTTCATTAGAATGTGACATGACAAAGTGAGTAATGGCACCAGATATCTGCAATTTACCTTATATGTAGCCTGAGCTTCAAGAAAACCATTTGGTGTGAGTATCCACTTCTACTACACCCTCATCTAAGTTCCAGGTCTTGGGTTATGCTGTATAACCGTTGAGAAACATGAGAAGAAGGAGGAAGTATGACTACATGGACTCACGCTGGCAGGACCAGCCATTAAGCATGCATGGGTCACAAACAGATAAAATGACTGGTAGTGTATTTTAAATAGCAACAGGCAACCTAAGCACCAACAGCCTGAATTCTCAGTCTACCTAGCTTTCCTCATCTTCCTCTACTACAGTCCTATCTCAATGACATAGAGTGGTCCTTCACCCAGCTGTTGCATGGAACTTCACCTGTTTCCCATTTCTCTTTCTCAACTCTCCTGAGATTACTCAGTCTCCAATCTTTGAACAACTAGAACTACCCGGTTCTTATAATTTTCAGTCCTTGTATATTTAAAGTGTCCCCATAAGTACTTCCCTTTCATTTTCTACCACTGAATCTTACCTTTCTATTGTTGTATGCTTGTTAGCCTTTTTGTCATTTCCCCCTTCACCAAATAAACTTTAGGAACTATGAATTTAGAAATACCTCTCAGGCATGTGGAGATAGAGTTTAGTTCAATGTAGGCACACAAAATGATTTATCGAATGATCAGACCAAAGGAAATAATGGATATATATATGAGTGAGTGAAAACTCAGAACGCTACCATTTCAGGAACTCCAGGGGCAGGGCACAGGCAGAGACTCTCAGCAAGGCTAACTGAAGTGCACAGAAACTGCACATCTGTTTGCAGCTGCACCAGTCAGTTCTATACACATAGGTGTCAGCTTGCACCACAAAGGCTCCGGAAAGCTAGATCTGGCCACCTTTTTATTGCTGTCAACAGCAAAAGGAAAAGATTCGTCCCTTGCCTCTCCACCCTCCATTGGTTTCTGCCCCTCCATCTCCCATTCTCATCTCATCCATTATGTACCCACCGTGCCATACAGAGGACTTCCTCCATAAACTATTAAGGATGTTATGGCCAACTCCAGGACTTAGGAGACAGTGAGCCTGTCTTCTCCTGGGCATCCTGCCCCCTTTGCCACTCAAGCTTTATATCCTCACTGTGACACTTATTTCAGAGTGTGAAGAGGTGTGAATGTGTCCTTACTGATTATCACTGGCCTCTCCATGCTCACTCACTCCCTTCTTGAAATTGATTCTTTGAAGCTCTGCTTGCTGCCAGCTTCCTAACTTCCTTGTCAACCCCCATTCATCAAAGGTCTTAGGACTTATATAAGTTACTCAAAACTCTAACTGGTGCTGGAGAGATGGCTCAATGGTTAAAAATATTTGCTGCTTTTGCAGATGACCTGGGTGTGGGTCCCAGCGCCCACAACACAACTCAAACTGCCTGTAACTCCAGTTCCAGGGGATCTGACACACCCTTCTGGCCTCTGAGGGTACAAGACATGTATATGGTGTACAAAGTACATCTACATACATGCAAACACTCACACATACACATAAAAGTTAAATACAAATTTTAAAAAACGCTGGTGTCATTTATGACCACCCAACTCTAATGAACTTTAGGAATCTGTTCATCTATTCCTGTGAAAAATCACAGATTTGCCATAATCTATAGCTATGTTTTCAGAATTACATACTTTATGCCATAACATCTTCATTATCCATATTGTGTTTCTTTCTAACAACTTCTACTAGATGTTTTCTGATGTGTTGGTCAGAAGTCCCTTCCCCTTTCTTGTGCTTCTCTCCCTGAACCATATGGGACCACAGCTCACCTTGTCAACTAAAGTCTTTCCACCCTCTCTTAAGGATCTGGCTCCTCTCCCCCTGTAGCACCTCTCTGGTATCTACAACTGGACCACAATCTAGGATGCCGGCAATCCAGACTGGATTTTTAGCTGCTGAATATCATGTATCAGGGTAGCCTGACTTTATGCTAACTCAACACTACCACCATCTCGTGGATTCCCAGGAGTACTGGGAGATGCCCCGTTCCATGTCTTTATTATATTCCAATTGTACAACCTCTTCTACGCTCAGGATCCTCATTTGATATCCCTTTACAAAGTTAAAAATTCTGAACTAAGTAGATTTTCTTCATTTTTCCAGATTTACCAACCACTGCCTTCCCCACAGTTTCATGGCTACTGCGATTCAGTTACTTCATCCAGAAGCTGTGTGTCCTGGCCAAACAGAAAAGGAAACAAAGAAGGTGAAGCCACATATTTGAGGAATGTATATTTGTGACAGGTGTTGAGAATGGAGGAAAAGGTCACAGGAGTCTCAGAAGTGTTGCTAAGTAAACTGCTGGTTGTCTATGAGATAATCAGTCGGTTCCTGGGATCAACTATCTGTGGGCTGCGAAGCTGGTGGACCTGGCTTTCAGAATTGATAAGATGGGATGAACAGCAAAAAGAAATGTAGTACGCATGAGAAAAGTGAGAGTACACACATAGTCTCCTGAGATTTCCTGTAGTCTGGGAAACCCACTCAGTCTTTATCCACCACAGCCTGTGGGCCACAGAAAAATAGAAGTAAATGGTTGCGGCCATAATTGTATCTCTTTCCTTGCTCTCCTCTGTTCTTCCCACAACTCGAACTTCCTGATCCCTCATGTTCTCCTTCCCCCCTCCTTCTCCCCTCCTCTTTCTCCTACCTACCTTTCCTTCCCCGTGTCCTCCCAATTTACTCAGGAGATCTTGTCCCTTTCCCCTTCTCAGTGGTCCATGTACGTCTCTTTTAGGGGCCTCCTTGTTTCCTAGTATTCCGGGGTTGTGGATTGTAGGCTGGGAATCCTTTGCTCTATGTCTAGTATCCAAGTATGAGTGAGTACATACTATGTTTTTCTTTCTGTGTCTGGGTTACCTCACTCAGGATGGTTTCTTCTAGTTCCATTTATTTCCCTGTGAATAGAAACTTGAGATTAGGGAAATCTCCAGGAATTTACAAGGATGACCCCAACTAAGAATCTAAGCAATAATCAATAGTGGAGAGGCTATTTAAATGCCTTTTCCCTATAATGAGATTGATGGCTACCTTAAATGCCACCATGGAGCCTTCATCCTGTAGCTGATGGAGGTAGAAGCAAAGATTCATAGGTAAGCACTTTGCCAAACTCCAGGAATCCAGTTGTAGAGAGGGAGGAGTGATGAACAAAGGGTCAAGACCAAGTTGGGGAAACCCACAGAAACAGCTGACCTGAGCAAGTGGGAGCTCATGCACGCCAGACAGACATCTGGGGAACCTGCATAAGAATGAATCAGGCCCCCTGAATGTGGCTGTCAGTTGGGAGGGCTTGGGCAGTCTATGGGGCCTCTGGCAGTGGAACCAGTATTTATCCCTAGTGTGCCAATGTGCTTTGGGAGCCAATTCCCCATGGAGGGATATTTGCTCAGCCTAGATATATGGGGGGAGGACCTAGGTCCTGCCCTAAATGATGTGACAGACCTTGATGATCCCCTATGGGAGGCTTCACCCTCCCTGAGGAGTGGATGGGGGTGGGATGCAGGGATGGTGAAAGGAATGGGAGAACAGGAGGGAGAGGGAACTGGGGTTAGTATGTAAAATAAGATTGTTTTTAATTTAAATAAAAATTAATTAAAAAAAGAAATGAATGGTTGTGAGTGAATGAAGCCTCTATGGTTTTCAGCACATGGGAGGAAAGCATATGGACCATCCAGAAAGATGTTGATGGTCATCAGATGAGGATCAACTGGAAGAAGGAAGGGATTCTCTGTACTAAGGCAAATAAAGTTAACTAGAGACAGTGTTTAGGGTTTGGACTCCAATTTCTGGGCTATTGTTTTATTAGCCTGCCTTCTCTAAGCCTGCAAAAACTAAGCTATGAAGTTAAGATTCAACAACTTACAATTCATATGCAGTCATCTCTTTTCTTTGGCAGAGTCTGTTTCATTTTATTTTCTGTTTCTACCTTCTTCCTTTCCAGGAAAGATAAGAATGTATAAAGAGTAGGTAAGCAGGTCATATCCGTAGCTATAATTGTACTCCAGGCCAGTGAGCTAAAACTGGAAGTCTTGCAGGCAAGAGGACTTTGAATAAAATACAAAATTTTAATTCTAAACCTAATTGCAAGCATTGATTAAAAAAAGAAACAAATTGACTGAAGTATTATGGAATTAGGTAGATATTAAGAATTTCTGGTAGCCATGGGGAAAAGAATTTTCTTTTTTTCCCCAAAAGTTGACAGTAGCTACTAGTACTAATTCTGAATTCATCTTTCAGTTGAGTATTCCTATATCATATGGAGGTCTAGCACATCTTAGGAAGATGCCCCTCCAAGCTGCAGTCCGCTTACTCTGTCACTTGTCATACGTCATACTCCCTCCAGACTTAGCCAGGGCATTCCATTTGCTCTTTTGTATAAATAAACACTCTGACAACAACAGCCTCTCCTTCCAGATATTTTTCTTGGCTCCTTGTCTTTCTGTGTCCATAGGCCTGTTTCTCTTCTCACAACTGTATCAGATATCTCAAAAGAATTGTGACTTTTTCAACTGTGTACTGTCCTGATTTGACTCCTCATAGTCTCACAATAGCCACTGCCTATGTCACCATGGTAGGACATTAACTGTCACTCTATATGTCAAGTTGCCCCATCTGCACATTGTATGCGATCTTCTTTTCTTCCTTTGACCCCTATGGCTGTTTTATATTACCTCTCTAGTCACTGTTCTGATTCTCTTGCAGACTTGCCTCTCTTATATTGGTCTATGCAACTGGAGCACAGCAAAGTACATGCCTGCACATTCTTATAAGACCCTTTCCTTAAGACATTTTGTTGGTAGACACTAATTAATGAACGAATGCACATAACACTATCCCCAAACTCAAGTCTCTAGCCCAGCCCTCATTTCCAAGATTCAGAGAGCTTCAGAAACTGCTCAATGTCTCCTCCAGGATGTTAGAAGTTCAATCTCTAGACAACCACAGCTAAGTTGAAAAGGCTTTTTTGTCAGTTCTGACTGGGCCTTTAAATGGAATTTAGTTCTCATCCTTGACTTGTAGTCTTCTGACCACTCGAATCTAACTATTGGTCTGCTTTGTAAGCTTTTAAAGGTTTTAAATAAAACTCACTTTATCTTAAAATACTTACAAATAAAAGGCTAGATTCATTAAGTCACTCAGTGAAGCCCTTGTCCAGACTCAGTCTATACACCTCAGTGAATTTTCTGTATGTATAGAATAGCCATTCTGAATCTATGGAGCTTCACTTTGGACTTTACACTATCAATTACAGTTTTCTACACATATCCCACTGGTCACACAACAACAAAAAACACAATTGACTTAAGATTAGAAAAATAAAACAATTACCTTTTATCCTCTTTCACAGTCCATCTGTTCTTTCCCTTGTATTCTGTCCTCCCTCATCACTTAATAGTACCCTTTCTTGCTCTCTTTTATAAGTGTTATTCTACACCCACATGTATATTTGTTTACATACACACATATATGCATTATAACCTTAGACCTTCATATGAGGTAAAACAGATTTTACTTTTTTTCCTAACGATTAACCTCTCGATTTCTATCTTCTCCCTCCTAGTATGCTTTCATTCATCATTTCTCTCTCAGATGACTAGAATGGTATTCTATAAATCTATCCATACTCATAAGTACACTCACATCCAACTTTCTCACAATGAATCCCAAAAGAAATATAAACCTGGTGACTGGACCTTGTGCTTAGAATACTAGGATAGTGAGACGAGTTCTTAATGCTCCCTGCCTGTTCTCTGAGGAGTCAATAGCTCGATTCCAGGTCTTCAAGTGTGTCCACCCAGAAAGTCACACCTTAGTGTTCTTAATCCCTGCATCCGAGTTCTAATTCCCTGCCTCACTTGGGTATACAATTGTTTGGTACATAACCAATTAAGTTAGTGTGCATTTATTGTTTATTCCAGGGATCCTGAAACCCTATGCCAGCATGGCTCATATGCTCATGGGAAGAGATCTGAATGTAGATATACCCAAGAATGAAAACAGGTCAGCATCATGGTTGTGCTGGGCAGTTTTGTAAACTTCATACAAACCAGAGTCACCTGGAAAGAACGAACCTTAGCTGAGTAATCTCCTCCATCAGACAGGCTTGTGGGTGTGTCTGTGGGGGATTTTCTTGATTATCAATTCATATAGGGAAAGTCCAGCTCATAGTGAGTCAACATGAATAACTATGGCATCTGCTTCAGACCCTGCCTGTCTCCTGTTTCATGGCTTGAGCTCCTTCTCTGGCTTCCCTTTATGACCTACTACATAAGCTGAGAGGCAAAATAAACCCTTTCCTCAACAAATGAGTTTGGCCATGGTGTTAACCACAGCAACAGTAACCAAACTTGGACAATGGCACTACAGAGTCCTGGCAAGGGACGTGTGACAGATTCCTCCTGCGAACCTGAGAGAAACTAATTGACCCCATCATCACTGTGACATTAGCTTCGTAGTTCCTAGAACTGTGGGAACTTTTTGAAGTTCTAAGACTTACTCTGAGAGTTCATGCAATAGTACTTACAAACTAATGTAAGTCACATGTCTTTAACTATAACTAAGCTGACCTCTCTTTCGATAATTTGGGTTCTATTTCCTGAAAGAAAACTTTGTAGCTGCATTTCCATCTGGTATTTCTTTCTTCTGTCTGTTACTTTGCTAAATCCCTAACAATCTCCAATTCCATTGGCCAGGGGAAGAGCCACAGCTCAAGGAGATTCTATTTGTGATTCTGTTTGTCTCGATTTATAATTGTATATCATTCAAGCCTTTCAGAGGCTGACATAATGTCTGTCATAGTGCAATCATGCAAATCATACTTGTTGTTTGAAAGAATGAATTCTTATAGAAATACATATTCTGGATTGATTTTAATGTGACCCCAAGCAGAATTAATTGCCTACTGTTCTTCACTTTCCTCTCAAACACCATGACCCACTGACAGTAGGGACTGCAACTTCTTTGAGTATTATGTTCCAAAAATATGCACCATGCTGGGAACTGAGTGGGTACTCAGCCAATATTTGTGTGACTGAATTATGTTGCTGGTGTAGGAATGATGGACCACAGCATGCTGCATAAGTGGAAGGGATAATTACTATCAAATGACTTGGATTATTTCCCTCTACACTAAGGACTTGCTACAATTTGCCATTCCTGGTAAATACAGTTATGCCCAGTAAATTTTGCTGCTCAGCCTCAAACTTACGTGGAAGTAAATTAAATATGCCTCCCTCAGATTCATTTTGAACTCATGGCTCAGTTGATGTGGTTTACAACGCCTTTTGAGAATTCTTTTCAATTCCCTTCATCCCTTCTCCTCCCTTCTCCCTTCGATGTGTGTAATCCAGGGAAAACAAAGCACTTAAATGCAACCAGCACTGTAATCATACACACTGTTGAATCGTACAAAGAAGAAACAGAAATGGGAGTCTTTTATGTACCCCTCTTTGGATTGAAATTCTTATCTCTGAATATATTAATTATACACATAGGTTAAAGTTACAGCTCTTTGTAGTTGGGGAGCCATCTACTGAAGTAGATTGTAACAAAAATTATTTTATATCACCAACATACTTTTCCAATTTTAACTAACACATGCTGGAAAAAAATTCAGGAATTTTGCAAATATGACAAACAAGTGCTCCTTTCAATTAGGTTATAACAATAGAAATCTCTGCTTCTACATTTCTCTTTACCTGGTGTTTCTAAAGCACTTGTAAAGACTAGAATTAGTACCCAGAGTTGTCAGGGGATAAAAACCATATATTTATGAATGAAGCAAGGTCAACCAGATGGTTGTTAGGATAATCGTCACTCAACCCGGGAATACTTTGCATTTCTTTGGGACAGAGAGCTAAATCTGATTATCATATTGTTGTTTCCTACCACTAGTTTTATGCTGATTTAATGGTCATTTACTCTTACTGTGAAGGACAAACCAAAAGATTTAAATCAATTCAAAGAGAATGTGACTGACTGAAGAGTGGGATCCTGTGTAAAATTTGTTCTGCCTCTAGTAGGTAAGTTTGTTCTGGGCATTGGTTACAGAATTGTCTTGGTTACTTTTCTATTGCTGTAATACAACACCATGACCAAGGCAACTTATAGATGAAAGAGTTGCATTGGTGGCTTACAGTTTCAGAGGTTTTATGTCCATGGCTATCATGGTGGAGAGCATGACACCAGGCATGCTGGAATGGCATTAGGGCAGTAGCTGAGAGCTTACATCTTGATCTACAGGTGCAAGGCAAAGAGAGCTAAATGGGAATGACATGGATTTTGAAAACTCAAAGCCCTTCCCTAGTGACACTTTCCAATTTGCTCCACCAACTGAGGACCAAGTATTCAAATACATGATCTTATGGGGACCATTCTAATGCAAAGCACCACAAGAAGAAAATAATTCTTTACCAGTTGATGAAGAATTCCCTGTTCAGGATGTCTTGTGATTGGTGTATCTGAGTATGCCATTATTATTTCTCACCTCCCTAGCAAAAGATTTCTTTTCTAACATCAATTATTTCCTAATGCTATGGATGGATTATACCATCCCTCTGTGTTTTTGTATCAAAAGAGAAAGAAAAAAGAGAGAAAAGGAATGAAGGAGAAAAGAAAGAAAGAACAGAAGGAGGGATGCTGGAAGGAATGAATGGAAAATGCAGTGACTGCTCTCCACCCAAGTGCATGCTGCCTTTTAATCTACTCATGGAGATGAGGCATTTCCCTATGGATGCAGCTTTTCCTTCAAACCTGCCTTTATCCGTTATTCAAATCAGTTTCTGAATATTGAAAACCCGCCTCCATTTCTACTTTCATCTTCATAATTTTGTCTTTCTCATCTGCCTGTTCCTGTAGGATGCCATTGAGCCAACAGAAAGAAATGAGCCCTTCACTCAAGTATTAGACCACATCTGAACTCCACACAAAAGTAGCACATTACTGTGACGTGATGAAAAATGATTCACTGGAGACGGTCCTACTTTCCTTGCTTTTATCAGTTACTCATTCAGGACACTGAAACCAGCTGTTACAAAGGGTGGTACTTGCTTTATGAAAGAAGAAAAGCTCCCTCTGTACACAAAATTTATTCTTCCTACTGATTCCAGCGTCAATAGCATTTGACAGGTTGATAATTTCTATTTTTTAAAAACGTAATTCATTTAGTCCCGTTCTTCTTTATTGTTGTAGGTTTTACACATTGGTGCATAGAAAACATTGTTGCATATTAACAATTCTATTCTTTGCAGTGATCATTCATTCAAGAGGGGCTGTATGAGTGTCTTTGGGGACAGTGTGATGAATTGTGGCAGTGCCAGGGGGACATGGCAATGAGGAGAGGGGAAGAGGAAAGAAGCAGGGCAGAAAGAGATGGAGACAGAAACAAAGACAAAAAGGATAATTACCTGGGGTGACAAAGAGGAGACAACAGCGTGGGAAAACATGGGGAACTTGGAAGAAGAAATTGACACAAATATTACATCCTTATGCACTACAGCATGAAATGGCTTCGGACTCTCAGCTTTTCTTGCACCTCTAACAGGCTAGCTATAAGTGTTTTGCTGTTCCTGAGTTTTTGCTGGGTAAGGGACTTCGACTTTACTTCCTCTTAGTAAAAATAAAGAAATATAGTGACAATAATCAAGGTTACAGCTTCACATATTTCAATGTTTTCTCCATAAAAGTCTGTGGTTGTCGCTATGAATCCATAGTCTCAAGCAACTCCCAACCAAAGCTATGAAGAGTAGGATGGGATGTAGCTAGTGGAAGAATACGTATTATATGTACACAAGACCCGACACTTGATCCCTGGTGCAAATCCCCACAACAAAATAAACAAACAACCCCTCTCAGATTCTGTCTATAATGAGAACACACACACACTTTTCTCCTGCTATTATTCCCAAAACAACAGAGAAGACTTATTTACATTATGTTAGTTATTAGAAGTCATCCAGAGATAATGTAAAGTATGAAGTGGCCAGGTGTTAGGGTGCAGGCCTTCTTCCTTAGCACTTGTGAGGTTGAAGCAAAGGGTAATGAATGCTGGGCCAGCCTAGGCTCCCACACACATGTACCCCCTCACACACACATTCCACTCACATAATGAGGGATGTGCCTAGGCTATATGCAGATATGGTAGCACTTTGTGAAAGAAACTTAAATATCCCCAAATTTTGATATTCGTGAGGGAGTCAGGTACCCAGCACCCAGGAAATATCAAGAAATAGGTTCAATTGTACTAACTCTTTCCAGTTAGAACTGGTATGCTTAGTGAAACTTTCTGAAAGTGTGCTTTTTTTCTGAACTGTCTTGCATCAACCAACGATATGAGAATGGACCCTGGCCACTAACTCCGACATTCAGACCCAGCAAGAGAGACTGTATGAAAACAACCCTCACTTCGAAGAGTCACCTGCTAAGTAGGTATATGGACCACACATGCCAAGCATGCAGAATATGTGCATTACGAGTTTGGAAATGCCTTCTTTCAGTTATTAGATGACCACTGAGCATCCGCAGTTATGAAAGTCACTGTGTGTCCACAGCTATGATGACGACTGCATAATGACAGCTATGATGGTCACTGTGTGTCCACAGCTATAATGACCAATGTATGTCCGCAACTATGATGACCACTGTGTGTCTTTCCATAACTATGATGGCCACTGTATGTCCACAGCTATGATGACCTCTGCTTATCCTTGCTTCCTTCTCTTAATCCTCACAGTCTCTCTGAATGGTAAGTATTGGCCTCATTTTGCTGATAAAGACACAGAATCTGAGAAGTAAAGAATTTGATTCTGGTAACAGTCATACTTAAGGTCAGAAACCAAATTAAAATAGACTTTACACCTGTAGATACATACACAGAAGTAGAGGAGAGAGAAACAATAGGCTTGGAACATCCTTCATAGAACAAGGCTCTCCTGCCTGGGCCAAATAAGTGAGTTAGCTTTGATGAATGGTCTTAACCTGCCCACGGTACCAGAAGAAAACATAGTCACCATTGAAGTGAGAATTGAGTGACAAGTGTTCATGCAGATCCATTAGGAGAGAATGGCAATCTCTTTTTGTCCGAGATGCACTGGAGATCAAGACAGGCACTGAAGAACCAAAGGGAAGAAGCCTTCCTTTAGTGGTGTTGTTGTTTTCCTGACCCAGACAGGGAGACATCATTTCTTTGTACTTACTTGTGAAATGGCATTGCCTGATTCTTATATTTTACTTCATACCTTCAAGTGGAAAAGCCTTTGGCTACAGCTTAGTGTTACTGACTAGGGACACATATTCCTGATGCTTAAAATGCAGCAGTTCAGCTCTCCCTACACCTGCACGCCCAGCTCCAGGTGACTTTGGGTCCTCCTGGGAACCCCTTCCCTGCCTATCACCCATTGCCTCAATCTTCCAGGGCTTCTCCTGGCATTGAGAGGACCAGCCCACACAGGAAAGATGTGAGTCCTTCCAGACCCCACCCCGGCGTGCCCAGCTTCAGGTGAGCCTGAGTCCTCTTAGGGACCCTTTCTCCACCCATGACCCACTCTGCTCTCTCAATCTTCGGGGAGGGAGTGCTCCCAGCATCGAGAGGACCCGCCCACACAGGAACGACTTGAGTCCACTCAGACCCAAGCCCTACCTCTCTCCATACCTGTGTGCCCAGCTCCAGGTGACCTTGGGTCCTCCTGGGGACCCCTTCCCTGCCTATCACCCACTCACTCAATCTTTGGGCTTCTCCCAGCATCGAGAGGTCCTGCCCACACAGGAAAGACATGAGCCCTCCCAGACCCCATCCCCAGGTCTCCCCACACTTGCATGCCTGGCTTCAGGAAAGAAGGAAACCAGTGGAGACAGAGAGACCCCACCTGCACCCACTGGAAGAAGGGATGGGAAGACGACATTATACGAGCACACTCAGCAATAGAAAGGCCAACATTACTCCACAAGAATCTAGAGACCCCACGCCAACAAGACCTGAAAAGCATAACATAGATAAGGCAGAAGAGACAGACCTTAAAAATTATTTTATGAAGATGATAGAGACCCTCAGAGAGGAAACGAGAAAATCCCTTAAAGAAATAGAAAACAAACAAACAAAAAATACATGAAATGGAGCAAAAGACAAACCAAAAAATTCAAGAAACAAACAAATCTCTTAAAGAATCTAAAGAAAGCCAAGAAAAAACAACCAAACAAATGAAGGAAACAACTCAAACAGTTAAAGGCTTGAACACTGAAATAGAAACAATAAGGAAAACTCAGAATGAGGGGATGCTGGAAAGAGAAAAGCTGGGTAAACAATCAAGAACTACAGATGTAAGTGTAACCAATAGAATACAAGAGATGGAAGAGAGAATCTCAGGTGTTGAAGACTCATTAGAGGATATACAGTCATCAACCAAAGAAAATCTGAAGTCCAACTAATTTCTAACACAAAATATCGAGGAATTATGGGACACCATGAAGAAGCCAAACCTGAGAATAATAGGTATAGAAGAAGGTAAAGAAATACAGCTCAAAGATACAGAAAACATATTCAACAAGATCATAGAAGAAAACTCCCCTAATCTAAAGAAGGATATGCCTATGAAAATATAAGAATCTTACAGAACACCAAATAGGCTTGACCAGAAAAAGAAGTTCCCTAGCCACATAATAATCAAAACATAAACTCTACAGAATAAATAGGAAATATTAAGAACAGCTAAAGAAAAAGGCCAAGTAACATATAAAGGCAGACCTATCTGAATTATACCCAACTTCTCAATGGAAACTATGAAAGCCAGAAGATCCTGGACAGATGTCCTACAAACACTAAGGGAACAAAGATGCCAGGTCAGACTACTGTATCCAGCAAAGCTTTCAATTGCCACAGATGGAGAAAACAAAATATTCCATGACAAAACCAGACTTAAACAATACATATCCATGAATCCAGCCCTACAGAAATTACTGGAAGGAAAACATCAACCCAATGAAGATAACTAGGCAATTAATAATCCCACTTTACCAAACACCAAAAGAAAAAGGGAGGAAAATCTACACACCACCACCAATAAATCAAAAACAAACAAGAATCAACAATCAATGCTCATTGATATCCCTCAATGTCAATGGTCTCAACTTGCCTATAAAAAGACACAGACTAACAGAATGGATGCGAAGACAGAACCCATTCTTCTTCTGCATTCAAGAAACACATCTCAACATCAAAGAGAGATGTTACCTCAGAGTAAAGGGTTGGGAAAAGATTTTCCATTCAAATGGACCCAAGAGACAAGCTGGTGGAGCAATCCTAGTATCTAACAAATTAGACTTCATATTCATCACTGGAAAAGTCCATCAAGATGAAGTCTCAATTCTGAACATTTATGCCCCAAATACAAAGGCACCCACATTCATGAAAGAAACATTACTAAAACTCAAATCGCACATAAAATCTCACACACTAGTAGCAGGAGACTTCAACACTCTACTTTCACCACTAGACAGGACCTCCAGACAGAATCTTAACAAAGAAACAAAAGAACTAAGAGAAGTTATGACCCAACTGTGTTTAACAGACAGCTATAGAACATTCCATCTGAACACAAAAGAAGATACCTTCTTCTCAGTGCCACATGGAACCTTCTAAAATTGACTACATAATCGGAAACATAGCAAACCTCTATAGATATAAAAAAATTGGAATAAACTCCTGTATATTTTCAGACCACCATGCATTAAAACTATAATTCAACAACAACACAAAACACAGAAACCATACAAACCCATTGAAATTGAACAATGCACAATTGAACCATGCCTGGGTCAAGGAATAAATAAAAAAGAAATTAAAGATTTTCAGGAATTTAATGAGAATGAAGACACAACATACCCAAACTTATGGGACACTTTGAAATTAGTGCTAAGAAGAAAGTTCAGAGCACTAAGTAACCACATGAATAAACTGAATAGTCACACTAGAGAATTAATAGCACAACTGAAAGTTCTAGAACAAAAAAGAAGCACACTCACCCAGGAGGAGTAGATGCCAGGAAATATTCTAATTTAGGGCTGAAATCAATAAAGTAGAAACCAGGAAAACATTACAAAAAATCAATGAAACAAAGAGTTGGTTCCTTGAGAAAATCAACAAGATAGGCAAAGTTTATCCAAACAACCCAAAAAGAAGAGAAAGAGAGAGAGAGAGAGAGAGAGCATGCTGTTTAACAAAATCAGAAATGAAAAGGGGTATATAGCAAAAGACACTGAGGAAATACAGAAAATTATCAGGGTGTACTTTGAAACCTGTATTCCACAAAATTTGAAAATTTAAAGGAAATGGACAATTTTCTGGATAGATATCAATTATCAAAACTAAATCAAGAACAGATAAGCAACCTAAACAGACCTATAAATCCAAGTGAAATAGAAGCAGTCGTCAAAATTCTCTCAACCAAAAAAACGCCCAGGCCCAGATGGCTTCAGTACAGAATTCTACCAGAAATTCAAAGAAGAGCTAACTCCAATATTCCTCAAAGTGTTCCACACAATAGAAGCTGGAGGTTCGATGTCAAACTCTTTTTACGAGGCTACAATTACCTTGGTACGTAAGCCACACAAAGACACAACTAAGAAAGAGAAGTACAGACCAGTTTCCCTCATGAACATTGATGAAAAAAATACACAATAAAATACTAGCAAATCGAATTCAAGAACACATCAGAAAAATCATCCACCATGATCAAGTATACTTCATCCCAGGGATGGTGCTGGCATAACTGGATGTTGGCATGTAGAAGACTGCAGATAGATCCATGTCTATCACCATGCACAAAACTCAAGTCCAAATGGACTAAAGACCTCAACATAAATCCAGTCACACTGAACCTCTTAGAGGAGAAAGTGGAGCGCAACTTTCAACGAATAGTGGAGAGACTAACTTAAATGCCCCACCCTGATAATGATTTTGAATACTATCCTATATACCATTCTAGAACCTCCATCCAGTGACAGACAGAAGCAGAGGCAGACACCCACAGAAAAATACTGGAACACAGTGACAGAGGGAAGAGTGGTTAGCAAAGGGGTCAATACCGGGCTGGTGAAACCCAGAGAAACAGGTCACCTGAACAAGGGAGAGATCTTGGACACCAAACTGATGGCTGAGGTGCAAGCATGAGACTGATCCAGAGTCCCTGAATGTGGGTGTCAGTGAGGAGACCTACCTAGGCAATCTATGGGGCTTTGGGTAGTAGGTCAGTATTTATCCATAGCACACAAATGGAATTTGGGCACCCATCCCACAATGAGGGATGCTCTCTAAATCTGGACACTTGGAGGAGGGCCTAGGCGCTCCAGGGAATGAAATGACAGACTCTAGAGATTCCCCCATGGAGGGGTTACCCTCCCCAGGGAGCAGAGTGGGGTTTGAGCTGGGGTTAGGGGGGCTGGTGGGGAGAAGCGAGCGTGGATGGGAGGGAGAGGGAGCTGGGATTGACATGGGAAGCAAGCTTGTTTCTAATTTAAATATATAATAAAAAAGTGTTTAAAAAATCCAGTAGTTCATTTAGACTGGAAGATGTGGGTATGGGCATAAAGAGGGGAGGACCAACCCCATACATGTACATTTGTTAACATTACATGGTATGAGACATCCTGAACATCCTCCAAGAAATGCAATAGTAACTGAAGTATTATGATTAATCATACTGTATAATACATGACTGAACAATAAAATTAAACTACTGCTCACCTGTCAACTGAAAGGATGTATATAAAACTTTCAAGTTGTGGAATATACATGGTGTGATAACTTTTGTATGATTTTCAAAGCATGGCAATGCTTCCCATTCTTGAGTGACCCATATATATATATATATATATATATATATATATATATATGTAATGTAGACTGTCCATTAATTCCTGGACAGTAGACTTTGTAGTAGAAAGACTAACTATAACTGCATAAGTTAAGGGCTCTCAAAGGTCCTTGTCTTGATTGGTTGTGTATATTTTTTCATTAATCTGAGTAGTAGATATGCTAATGCTTATTCCCACCTTTTTAAAAAACATAACTAAAATATTTCACAGTAAATACTTTTTGCCAGAAAAGATATGAAAATATGCTCAGAAACTCATAAACACCAACAGATGGCCACCATGGGATGAACAGTAATTCTTATCCAGAAACAGAGAGATGAGAACACACACCTGGCCATCAGGAAAATCCTGTTGCCACTTGAAAGCCAGACAGTATGGCTTCCCAATGGACCACTGGCTTTGGTGGTCTGCTATCATGAGCATCCATAGGCAGACAGAGACATAACGGGAACAACAGAGGGAGACCGAAGATGGAGTGCACTGTGAGAGGCAAGGTTCTGGGGATGCAGGAGGGAGCAGCTCTTGTTAATCTCACCAGGCTGTTGTGGTTGAGTGGACTTACTTTGCTCCCAAAGCAGACGCTTATGTTATTATTTCTCTCAGCGGGTTTCAAGCTGCCTGTTAGTTAATAAGAAAAGTGAGAGAAGCAACAATTGCCTTTGCTTGGCTAGCTTGTAAAGGCTTTGTCACTCAAAAATGGAACAAAGGCCCTAATAACATCCTGTGCCATGAAGGCAAGTGTCAGAGAACAGACAGAAATCAATTATCTGGGTGAAATTCAGAGGCTGGAGGAGCGTTGTGCACGTGCATGGAGGCATTCAGACCACATAATCCCATTAACAGGGTGCTGGGCTCCCACGGGAGGGCAGAGTCACTCAGGAAAATTATAATTAAAAGTAAATAAAGGGAAATGAGTCTCTGGTGGCCTTCTGTCATAGCACTCAACACAGACATGGTTCTGTCTGAGGGCAGCAGAACTTTGAGTGGCTTGTGCACCAGACAGGCTTGGAAATGGGAGCCACAGGCTCTCATGGACATGCTCACTAATCCTGCCTGTTAGTAACAGTAACACTTAGTAGCTGGGTAAGACATTTGAAAAGCTGCAGCAGTGTGCCCAGAGCCCAGAACTGGGATGAATTTTCCTGACACAGGATCTGGACTACTCTGGAAACATTTAATGTGCATTGCTCATGCTGAAGTGGTGTTTAAGGAGGTGAGTAATGAGAGTGAATTGACGAACAAATGGGTACATGGTTGTGGGATGGCTTGATGAGAAGTCCACTCACTTCTTCCCATAATCAATGAAAAGCCATCCACAGCACCTTGTAGCAGTTCAGAAATTCAGGCGTGGTCCCAAACCAAGTACACTAATATTTCTGGGTGAAACTTGGGCTTGTCTAGCTTTGCATGGCCCCTTGAGGCACTCCAGTGTACAGCTGGAGCTGGAACTCTTTGGATAGGATAGTTATTCCCTATTCTTCATTTGAGTAGATAGGTGTAGGTCCCAGTCTTGCAGAAGAGAAAAGGCAGTCCGCAGATAATCTGACCTCACGCCTGTCGGTAATTGGCTTTATGACTTCAAGTAAATAAATTAAACTTTCTAAATTGTAGTGTCCTAAACAGTTTTAAAGGGAAGAGGTATTTTTGTGAAATGAGAATTGAACTCAGAGTCTTAGCTTGCTAGACAAGTGCTCTGCTGCTGAGCTCAGCTTCCAATCCTAGCATGGAGAGATATTCAGTAGATATTTTTGCAGTGTCTTTTGTTTGTAAGTTTGATGACCTTAGAACCCAACAACCCGTAGCCTATGCAGAACAGTCATCATGCATGTCTTCTGAAGGGTGCTCCTGACCACTGTGCATCTGTGCAGAGATTACAGATGTGTTTCCTGTAGGAGATAAGTGGTGACAGAGACTACTACAAGGCCCATCATACTCTAAATAGATGCTGTATAGAGATGCAGACATACACATGATGAGCCGTATGTTTAAGTAATAGAGACAGTGCTGCAGCAACAGGCTTTCACACATTATGTTCATTCATATATCCAGTTATGGAGAAGTGAAGGAATGAGTTTATGAGTGAATGAATGAATGCCACTGTAGTGAGTTGGCTCATCTTTGGAACCTGCCTCACTGGATATAAGCTTGATGACTTCTAACATCCGAATCCATCTACACAGATCCAGGGTATATTAACAAGAACAATAATGACTTTGGTACCAGGAGAGAGTACCCCCCAAACCCTTATAGGAAGAGTAAATTTGCAAAGAGGAATACTTTAGTTTATGGCACGGGGCGGAAATCCTTATAACTCCTCAGCAAGCTCACTTCTCTTTTAAGTGTGTTTTTTTCCCTTTTACTAAAGACAGTGGGTGAGAGTCTGCTTTCATATCAGGTAGGCGTAGGATCGTGATGCCCCACGAAGAGATACCAGAGGTACTGACAGGACAGAAGAAAACAGTTTTAAATTTATCCCCTAGAAGTCATCATAAAGTAAGCACTGCAGCGTGAAGGTGGATTCTGCAGCAGGGAGGGTGACTTGAGCCCACTGTCCCTCTCAGATTATGTCAGCCGATAACTGGCGGGTGCTAACAGCTGCTAATGTGTACAGAATGAGAGCTGTAAGCTCCCAGCCCCCAAGCCCATCATCTTCAGTGTTGCTGGTGGTGAGAAAGCTGTTTGGAAGAAAGCACAGTCAGGGGATTCTCCCTTATTTACGAAGACAGTAAGTGGTACAATCCAAACCCAGCAACAGCAGCTGGCACCAGCCCCAAGGCCTTCACAGTTCCTGTGGGGTTAGGGACATACCGAGAAGTCATTCAGTGTATGCTAATGACATGTGGGGCAGCAAGGAACCTCAGATAGATGCAGAGAGGGCTGGCAATTGTTGCTAACTAAATGAGGAGGCAAAACCCTCCATGCTGGACAATGTGTTTTTGTCAGAAGGTAAATCCAGGGCAATGTCAGGGGAGGGGCGCCAAAGGGAGAGACCTACCATCTCCTTCCCAGACAACCCTTGTTTAAGGCCCATGGATGTGGTACTTGTTGCACATAAATGCTGGTCATTGTGGGACAGAGAGATTCTTCTCCCTTGCTGCTGATGCGAATGTCTCTTGAGACATGGTACATCAGCATCAAAGAATTTGAAGCTGACACCTCTGCTGGGAGCTGTCATTGAGTTGCCAGATTATATCAAGGCTACTTTAAGATCAGACTGAGGAAAAAGACAGAGTAATTTGAGGGTCAAGCTGTTTGTTTGCTTAAAATCAGTACCATTCTTTTAATTTTCAATTCTGCATACTCCCTATGTATGAGTTTGCTTTTTAAGACAATCTGTTCTGCGTGAAACAATCCTTAGCCTTAAATGTTAGGTATAAACCCTGTGGTTATTGGGCTTGGGGTAAGTAGACGTGATCAAATTATTAATATGGAAGTGCAATGATGGGCATGAGTCTCCCAGGGTTCCAGAGAGTACACGAGGGCCTTGGTGTGGATGGAAAGCAGGAGACATTGACAGCCAGCCTTGCTTAACTTAATGAAGTTTTAAAAATGCTAGATTCTGTTGAATCAAGATTAGGAGATGGATCTCCATGTGCTTCAAATTCTCCCACAGCATGGATCACACATCAGAAGTGTTTGGAAATAGATGCTGTATCACAGGAGAGAAAAAGGAAACAGCCCACAATTTCAGGATCAGTCGGAGGAAATATTTGTTATTAAGAAGCCCTTGGAAATCCAGCCAGCTTACATACAAAATAGACAGCATGATTTTACATTTCTACAATTAATGTGAACATAACAGGTCCTGTGTGGTATGCCATTCAGTATTGGACCTTGGAACTTAAACATTGGCTCTGATTCCCCCACCTGACAGGTGGTTCAGAGGATGCGCAGTAACGTAACTCTAGGACTGCAAAGGTTGCCACCCAAAACAAACACACGTAAAAACTTCACTTTCTCCAGCCTCTAATTTGGTGTGACAAAAAGTAAGGTGGTTGGATTATTATCCATTCTTACCCTTACAGTGTTATGTGATTTGGGGAAAAGTTCCTGAGACTTACAAGCTTTAACTTGTCAATGATGAGCTAAAATAAATAATCTTTAAATTCCTTTTCTAACTTAATATCAAAATCTTATTCTCTCAGATTTCCACTTGGATTCATATTAACAAATCTTCTAAGATATGGTGTATTTAAGAAAGGACACCCCAATGGCTCTATAAAAATATCAATGATTAAGAGCTCCATTGCTCTCAAGGAATTTACTTACCAGAACTTTTGTTGGGCAGCACACAACTGCCTGTACTTAGGGCTCCAGGGGGTCTGCTGCCCTCTTCTGAAGTCCATGAACATCTGCACTCATGTGCCTACTCTTCAAAATTAAAAAAATAATCTTCCTTTTCAAGGCTTTTAAGGCAGCATCATGCTAGGTCATCTAAGAAGGAGACATTCAGGCATTTGGGGGAAATCAAGGAGAAGTATACACTGGTACCTGAGGCCAAACCATGGTGGTGCTTGTGACATCATGCTGATTCAGGTTTCTTGTCAGGGAGATGCATTTCCAAGGCCATTGGGGCACTTGGTGTGATCTGTAGTATAATCTTCTTACTCATCCGTAGGATTTTCTTGTCACATTTTATTATCACATGATCCACAACGACCAACTTCTCCATGACTAATGAGAACGTCTCACAGTTAGAAACGTAAAGGTTCTAGGGGCTGCTTTAGTTTGTCAGTTTGAGACAACATGGAGTCACCAGGAAAGAGCAAACGCCACTGAGCACTTATCTCCATTGCATTAATTAATGTTTTATGTGGGAGAACTCAGCCCACTGTCCCCAGTGCCACCCCTGGGCAGGTGGTCCTGGCTTGTATTAAAAAGTCAGCTGAATGAATAATGAAGAGCAAGCCAGAGAGTCCCTCCATGCTTCTTGCTTCATTTCCTGCCTTGAACTCCTGCCCTGACTGCCCTGGGTGATGGTCTGTAACCTACAAACTGAAATAAACCCTTCCCTCCCAGTTGCTTTGGTCACAGTGTTTATTACAGTAACAGAGAAGCAAACTAGAGCACTCACTGAATGCAATATTGGGAGAAAATAGAAGTTAGGGGTCTTAGAGGGAAACATTCATGCCTTTGGCATGCACATCTCTCCCCAGCTCTAGACACCCCTCAGCTCATTTCTCAGATTTGCTGAGGCATTGAGGCTTCAGCCCAGTCCTAGGGACATGCTGGGATCAACTCCCAACACCCCCACCCACCCAGAAGAAAGCAAGATTAAAGGCAGCTGCTTAATCCTTCCCCAAAGCTTCTTAAGCGTTTCTATCAGGGTCAGCTCAGCAGTGCTTTTTCAACCTGCCCACAGAAAATATCCTAATTTAGGTCCTTTTGCTGACTGTCAAGTTGAGAAAATGAGAGACTGGATCCTGATCAGAGAACAGGCTGGGGGAGATGCAGGTGGCATGAGAGAGAGCAGGTGGGGGTGGATGGCAGGGTACCAAGCCATCCATTTCCTTTGCAATGACGAGATCTCAGGAAGGAAGATACTTCTTTGTTGACTTCATTTTCCCCCATCAGAAAGACTCATCAAGAACCTCTAATGCACTGAGAACCTACTGGGCTGTGCTGGAGGGGGAACACTGTGAGCAGGAGGGCAGTTAGAGACAGCCAACTGGAGGTGCTGATCTGAGGAATAGATGGCAGGTGCCGGCAGAAATGTGGGATGGGACCAGGGCAGACAGGGTATAGGAGATGAAAGGATCATGACGATCCGTCTAAATCAAGTTTGACTTTACCTTTGCAGTAGCAGAAAGCCATGCAAGTATAACGATATTCGATACTATATAAGGAAAACAATATATTTATTTACCAGAGAGAGAAGGAGAGAGTCGCACAGACCAGGAGTTAGAAGTGTGGCTGGCTTCCAGGAGAAAAGGGAAGGCCCTTTACCTTTCACTTCCTTTTATCTCTGCCTTGACCACGCCCTATTGGGCAGATAGCTTTGTGGGGTTCACTCCTACATGCAAGCATTTTTATCTGGAGAGCAATACAACTTAATTTGTGTTTAGAAAGATCTGATTAGCAAGTAGAACACAGGATTGGAGGAGATCAAACACAAAGAGAGATCAAGATCCCTCGTTGTGGGTGTTGGTAATGTTGGTGTCAGACGGCAACGGAACTGAAGATTACTAGGGTTGGTGTGCAAGGGAAAGTAAGAGGTGGCGTCACCAGGGCTTGCTTGGTGATGGTTGGGGGTGATGCAGAAGAAAGGGGATCCAGATGGAAATCCTGTTTCTATCCTGGATGCTGTCTGACACCACGCAATGAAGGGCAATGGATGCTGCCCTGAGGGAAGCAGAAGTGAACAGAACCAGGAAGTCTAGAAGTCATTGCAAACACAGTCACTTCTCATTCCCCTATGATAGCTGTTTTTCTCTGAGTTGACTAAAAACAGAGACAAGTTTAGGAACTGCCTTTGGATCCAGACCATCGGTAATTGCTTTGTTTTAGTTGTGAATGCAGAGGGGTGGAAATGAGTGAAAAGAGCACGAGCATCTGAAACTGCATGACAGGGTTCCAGAACTTTCGTTTCCATGGTGGAAGAGCTAATGTGCAATAAAGAACCTATTGGTGTAGACTCATAGTCTGGCTCAGCAGAGAACCAGCTGGGGAGGCACCTAGGGGGAAGCTGGGGGAGGAGAGCCAGGTGCAGGCTTTCATAGCAGCTTTGTTAATGATCTGGAAGAGGAAGTAAACTGCGCACTCATGAAGTTTTCAGCTGAGTAGCCTGAATGGAAAGTGCCAGGGAGGAGGGCAAAATAATTGGTCTAAAACCCAAGTGGCAGCAGAGAATAGGGACCATGAGTACCCACTTTTGCATTGGTGATTTATTGCAAGAGGACCACATTCTCTCTGAAGAGATGCGAGTAGAGCGCTCTATTAAGGTCTCCAGGAGGCACATTAGCTCTACAAAGTCACTAGGCTGTGGTTCATCCAATGCTTCATTAGGTGTTAAATGACAGATGGTAATAATAATATTAATCATACAGGGCTAACATTTATTTAGCTCTTCCTGTGGAATTAATGCTAAGCTAAGTCCTCTTACCCCTTTGACATTCTGAGTTCTCCGGAGCAGCTCTTCTGCAAATGAAGAACTCAGAGTGAAGGGTTGAAGTGACTTACCCAAGGTCACACAACACTTAATTGGCAAGGGTGAAATGTGAAGACAGATCGCTGTAACCTCAAAGATTCTAGTCCTAACTACTGTCCTGTATGGTCAGTATCATCATAGAAATAATGTTATAGCCAACATCCTTTATAGGATAAAAGCCTTTATGGAAATGGCAACAATTTTAACACCATTTTGATTTGGCTGGGGGGAAACTCTGATTCTCTATGTATGTATATTTTCTAAATCAAAACCTTTAGCTTTCCTATCTGTAAAGCCTACTTGTGGGAAACTCCTAATTATTCTTTAAGAAAACTTAGATCTCTCTTCTATTCAGTGTTCTAGACCTCCTCTGGAAAGGTCATACATTCCTATACTCTCCAGAGTCCACTTATTGGTAGAAAGTAATCCCAAAGTATTTGTAATCATCCACTATTTACTTGTGAGAAAGTCTTTTATTATGCATCTCTGCAAACCTAATACCTAAGCCACGGCTTTGATCTTAGTTTGTTCTCTACCAATATATCCTGTAGAAATATAATTTTTTTAGAAAAGGCTGAGTCACAAAGTATGAGTACCTTAGGATAACAATCCTCTGGTGTCAGAAACTGGAAACCACGTTAGCCAGAGTTGACAAATCTGAGAAACCCTCAGTTCTTTATAGTGAGTGCTTAATTACAAACAATGGACACCCACAGAGGAGTGGCTTGGATGAGAACACTTTTTATCTCCAACTGAGCACCCATTTAGCACACTTGATGACAATGTAGAGAAATAAGAACAACTCACTAAAGGTGAAAATGTGCAAAAGGCAAATCTTAACCAAAGAGTCTCTTGCCATGAAAAGGCCTGCACTTTAAACAGGTGTAATGAGGTTCTTAAGGAAAAGGATTTCTTAACCTGTCTTAACCAAAGAGTCTCTTGCCATGAAAAGGCCTGCACTTTAAACAGGTGTAATGAGGTTCTTAAGGAAAAGGATTTCTTAACCTGTCTTAACCAAAGAGTCTCTTGCCATGAAAAGGCCTGCACTTTAAACAGGTGTAATGAGGTTCTTAAGGAAAAGGATTTCTTAACCTGTCTTGACTGTGCCTTCTCATATGCTTGTTTATTGCTTTGTCATTGTCTCACGCCCATAAATTTGCTAAAGTCTGTCTAACTATGGAAATATGAAACCATTCTTTTGAGTTTTTTTTTTTGTATAACCTAACTTTTCCACTTTGCTTTCTCTCCTTCACTCTTGCTGCAGAGGTAAAAATTCCACTAAAATGTCCCCTGTTTATTTGACAGCCACCTCAACTCCCTTAATGGTCTTGGCATTTTCATGATATGTGCCTGTGAGGCACGTATGGCGGCCACCCCGCAAGCCCTGGCATTTAGTCTCTTTCCTCCTTCGTGTCCTATATTCTGACCTTAGTGTCTCGTTCACAATATCCCAAATATTTAGTACAATCCATGGTGTCTTTAGTATGAAGGAGGCGGGGGAGAAGGAGGAGGAGGGGAAGAGGGAAGAGGTGGAGGAATTCAGGGAGGACAGGAAAGGAAAGCAGGCAGACCGATTCGAACGCTGTATTTTCTCTAATCTGGGTTGACCAAAAATGAAGTGTTTTTTTAGCCAAGCAATTTAGGTTCAAGAGTAAATCCTCATGACTGAATGTTGAACTGAAGTTGATCCAAAACTCATTATTGGTTAAAATGATACATCCGTTCTCATATTCTAATATATACTAGATATTTTCCCACACATGGTAATGACAGTCTTGTTAAAAGAGAAAATAAAGGGAAGAGAGAGGGAGATGACAAAAAGAAAGGTTTTGCTTTTTTTTTTTTTTTTTTTTTTTGCCTGGAGCAGGTAAAAAAGACAGGGAGAACACTAGAGTTTAGAGCAAGAGAAATGGAGTTTCAAAACCAGCACGCATCCTTGCCTGGTGCAGGGTCACTTGGCTGGGAATGGGTTAAGGCCACAAAGTGTCCTTGTTAGTTAACAACCTCCATTCAACTGAGTTTCATACCAGCATCAACTACCATACACAGTTCATTCAGGGATGGCATAGAGACTTCTAGAAAACCTTATGAAAGATGTAGATTATCTCAGGGCTAAAAGGTGAAAAATAATTATATCTTTTAAAAAACATTGCAAATTCCAGATGCTGGCGCAGCTGTATTTTAATATTCCAATACTATGACAAGAGTGAATCTTGCTCTGTGCCTCTTATCTTCCCCTCACATACCAGTGCTGTCAATGCCATTGGCAATTTTACATGTAAATGAGCTCATCCATCACCCCTTGCTCTGCAGCAACTCACTTCTGAGCCTGCCACAGAGTTACACCATTAAATCTCCCTGCTTTACAATATACATCATGACATATTTGACATCAATCAGCTGTGTCAGCCTGCACACTGTAAACCATAAACTCACTCTGCAGCCCTCCCTGCACGGGGTGATTAAACCTGCTTGGGGTAGCTTCCTGATTACAGTGATAAATGGCGATTCATTTCCAACTCATGCTCCCCACCTGTTCCTGGCTTCTGCCCCATACTCCTCATGCCTACCCGATGAAGGAGGCAGTGGTCACTGGAAGGTGCTTACTGATTTGTAGGCTTGGGTTTAAACCCTGGCTTTGACTTTGCAATTACCACTTGGCTCTGGGTTATGACTTTGCTATTTTTAAATATAGTTGTGAAGCTGCATCCTTTATTGTGTAATTAGGACACAGTGATGAGTATGTACTTAGAGTTCTTCCAAGGACAGCCTCCCCAAGCCCCAATGTTGAAGACAGATCAGGAGATTAGCTCCCAAGTGCCAGTGACAGAAACTATGCTGTCCATCACACCCCTGTGTAGCAGACAGTGTCTGTCAGGTTAGCCCTAACTAAATACCTCTGAGTCCTACCCAAGTTAGAGTATCAGAACTTAAATGAGTAAAGATGACATTAGTGTGAATATAACCATGAGTATATTTTAATCACTACTTTCAACTTGCTCTCTTATAAGATTCAGTATTTTGTTGTCAGAAGGTCCACATTGCCAGCAGAATTCTGGCACATTGCATCATACCATACAGCTGATCACACGTGCCACTATATTATGACAATACACTTGGAAGCCACTAGACCAGATAATTTATGTGCTTTGTTCGAGCAGATAAATCCAAAATAGTTTTAGCAATATGACGAGATACTCCACTGAGCTGACTAGGCAAACCATCTGATCATTCCAGGAGTCCTTTTGCCCTTCCTTCTGTTGGGCCTGAGATAGAAGCTACTTTTCTTGTTTTCTGGCACAAGGACCAAGCCATCTGCTGACCAGTGGAAGCATCCTCACTGGTGTGTATGCTCCAGAATATCTCCTAAGCAATAAATCAGAGGGCTCTTTGGACCCAACAAAACACAGAGTAGTAAGCATTCTTTATCCTTAGTTACCCTACTCACACACAGATCAAGGACTACCCACCTGCTGCTTGTTCTGATTTTCATCAGCCTTGTTGCTCAGGTCTCCTTTGTCTAATGATCTCATTCATCTACCAGAATCCATAGTGGTCTGTCCAGAGAGGAGTGTACAAACCATCTGGAAGGTGTAGATAGAGGAATGGGCTATTGCTACAACACTGAGGAAGACCGATTCAGCTTGGGGATGCCCACGATATACAGGGTACCTCTAGAATGCGTGGCAGAGAAGTCAAGAGAAATGCAAGAGCATGTGGGGAGATGAGGAAAAGGGGGTATTTTGATGATTTCATGAAATCTAAAGGGAGGGAGGAGAAAAACAGAAAGCAGAGGAGGGGCAGCCAGGAACAGAAGGAGAAAGTTAGCGTCTTGCTTTCATTTGTGGGACATCCAGAGTAATGAAGCCTCTTTCTAGAGAAGATGAATGGGCATTTGTAGAGATTATGAGTGAGGTTTTATTGCAGATCAATAAATCTGTGTCAGAGATTCCCATCTGGAGGGAGTTTTAATTTAAAGGAAAGAATGATGAGCTCACAATGATAATAAATCAAAAAGTTGTGTATTCACGTATGCATTAACCTTCTATCAAAACACACATCGATGTCAAGCAAGAGTTTGGAAACAAATCTCCCAGGTGATTCCGAAGGACAGCCACGGGAACCCTATAGCTCACCTGCTGAGGGACAAAGAGAGTCTGCTGCTTCACTTTATGCTCACCCACGTCTTTGACAAGAACTGAGGGAAGTTGAGGATTTATGTCTCTGCCATTAGCAGGAATTGCAAGTTGTCACGATGAAACAGCTGTCTTGGATCAAAACCAAAAACAGTTCTCCAAAATGAAGATTTCACAGCCACAAAACTGAGATACCAGCTGATAAAAGATGGGAGAAGGGAGGAATGAATAAGGGACATTCTGAAACCTTTGCTCAAACAAAATTTGAAGTGTGGGGGAAAGTCAGAAAAAAACCTGTAGTTTCATGCCTACTCCATGGACCCCAGAATTATACTGATGGCCTCCGCTGAGCATAGCAGTGAGCAGAGTGACACAGGTGTGGCCATGGGCTGATGGTGACAATGGCCTGGGACAGTGTCGATACCATACTTCAAGAAAGCTAGCACAGACAGGCAGTGTTAATCAGCTGCCCACCTCACTCTAGAGAAGCTGCTAGTGTTAAAGGACACCTATCTGTTGAACATTTGTTGCCATTTTTGTGTGATGCTCTATATGAATGTGCTCGCCTTTCAAATACTTACGAGGCTTTCAAAGGGAACTACTAAAGAAATTAATCAGAGAGCATTTACCAGCATCTTCCTCTGCACATATTTTAGGAAGTCTGCTCTCTGTATCCCAGGCACTGCATGCATGCATTCAATCAACTACATATCAAAAACATTTTTTGAAGAAAGTGCTTTCCATTGAACTTATATAGACTTTGTTTTTTCTTACCATTATTCCCCAAACAACACAGGGTAGTGACTATTTACATACCACTTACAGATAGTCCAAGTAATCTCCAAATTGTTTAATGAATCTGGCAGGAGTCAGGTATGGTGTGGCATCCTGAAATCCCAGCATTCTGGAGGCAGAGGCAGGGAGATTGCCTTGAGATTGAGGTCAGACTAGGCTCTATGGCAAAATCTTGTTAAAAAATTAAACATCAAAATACTAAAAACTAATATAGAAATCTACAACTGATCAATGGGCTAGAAAATAAAGAGACTGGATTCTGAAGCTCAAAATGAGATATTTACATCACATATCCTCGCCCCCCCCACCTTAAGACTTGGGGAATCATCATAGAAGAGGGAGAAAAAAGATTGTAAAAGTTAGAAGTAGTGAATCTCTACAGTGAAACATTCTTTGCTATTCATGACAGACATAACACACATGAACTCATCGTGATGTGACTGCATATGTAAAACCTGCACAAATTTCAGCATGAACAGAGGAAATCTCATAATATCCCACCCACAACTGAGAAATTATTAGCAATTGATGGTTGCTAGGGAGATAGAGTAAGTTTTACTCATGGATTGGCCCCTGAAATGTTACCCATTCTCTGGAAAATGGTCCTATATACCTGCACATACAGGAAGCACCAAGTGGACTCATTGGGTTTAAATAATGTCACAGAGAGAGACTGAAGCAGGGAGGAAAATATGGAGGGGGAGATAGGGGAAGAATTTGAAGGGATAGAATGATAAGGGGTGGATTTGGTTAGCATACACAAAGACACACAGCAACTTAAAAGTAAATTTTAAAACCAAATAGTTATGAAAATAAATAAATGAAAACACGATAAATGGGTGATGCTGAGTATGGTGAGGTAGTAAGCCTGCAATCTTAGAAATGAGGTTGAGGAAGAAGGATCCCATTTTTAAGACCAGCCTAAACTATGAGAGACTATGTCTCAAACTAACTAAGTAAAACGTGAGGACTAACATAAGTATCCAAAGGCTTTGGTATCACCACAGTTTCTGGAAGTAACCCTATCTTCCTGTACATAAAAGGTGTAAGACATCCCTGTTTACATCTGCATGGTCACACAGATGATGTGACAGGAAAACAGAGACCAGAGGATAAACAGATGAGCTTAGCTTAGATCTGTCTGTCTCACCCAGCAGGCAGCATCTGCAATCCAACCTGCTCCTGACACCTTCCCCTTGTTCAAATCAAATGTTTAACATGCTCCTCCTGATGGGGCTGCTTCACGCCAGTGACTCCGAGGGCATGTCTGTACTATCTTCCATACTTGGGGCTAGCCTTAGCTAAGCAGCTTGTGCTTCCCAGCTGTAGTGTTACTCAGGCCACATCATCCCACCGCACATGGCATCCTTCAACTTTTGTCTCCTATTCATTTATGTGAGAGCATTTTTTTCAACTTGCATTTTTATTACATATATAGCTTCTTAACATTCACAGCACTGTGTCACAGTTACATCACGCACAGGTGCACCACACAGTAGGACCCATAGTGGGTTCTTTGCTGAGGGTGGTGTGAAGAAACTCTTTAGGAATGATGCTTAAATGGGGGGAAATCATCTCTAATGGAACAAATGGGCACATTTAACAACTGAAGTGCAAAGAGAACTTAATTTCTGAAAATGTACCACCAATTCCCAATCATCATTAAGAATCTGCATATGTTTTACAGATATCCCTTCCGCACCTTCAGTCATGAAGAATATTCATTGGTAAACATAGAATATTTTACTGGGTTGGCTCCCAAATCCCATTTCAAAGATCAGTAAAGTGACTTCTGGAGAGGGAGCAGAGTTTTTGTGACCCAGTGGGTCAACCCAGCAGCCGAGAAAGAGTCTTTGATGTTAGAATTATGACAGCCGAACCCCGGCTCACTGATCTTCTAAATCAAGTTCAAGGCCGCTGCCTCTGGAGTATTCATCTTCAACTGAAAATTCCTTCTCTCTGAGTTCTCTGCTGAATATGTAGAAATGAGACTCAGTTTTAGAAAAGCTTTTGGTACCATTAATAATCATCTTCATATCAATGAGGCTGTCTGAATGTTCCTGTTGGAATCTTTATGCAAATAACATTGTATGCAAGTATATCTAAAAAGGTATAAAGGGAGAAGGAACACACAAGACACTGACAATAAAAATAAAGGCAACAAGAATTTATTACTTACAAATTACTTGTAAGTGCCCTCTCACATTTTCCAGTTGTTACATTCTTAGTGGGCAATGTTAGCCACACTGAATGCAGAGAATTTAAAACATGCATAATATAACTGGATGTTGGCACATAGAAGAATTCAAATAGATTTATATCTATCACCCTGCACAAAATTCAGGTCCAAGTGGATCAAAGACTTCACCGTAAACCCAGATACACTTAACCTGAAAGAAGAAAAAGTGAGGAATAGCCTTGAACACATTGGCACAGGAGACAACTTCCTGAACAGAACACCAATAGCACAGATGCTAAGATCGAAACACAATAAATGGGACCTCATAAAACTGTAAAGTTTCTGTAAGACAAAGAACAGAGTCAATAGGACAAAATGGTAGTCTATAAATTAGGAAAAGATATTAACCAAATGCACATCTGACAAAGAGCTTATTTCCAAAATATATAAAGAACTCAAGAAACTAGACATCAACAAACAAAATAATCTATTTTTAAAAAATGGGGTACAGATCTAAACAGAATTCTCAATAGAGGGATCTAAAATGGCCAAAAAAATACTTAAAGAAATATTCAGTATTCTTAGCCATCAGGGAAATGCAAATCAAAATGATTCTGAGATTCTGTGTTACAGCTGTCAGAATGGCTAAGCTCAAAACTGAAAGTGACAGCTTATGCTGGAGAGAATGTAGAGTAAGGGGAACTCTCCTCTATTGAAGGTTGGAGTGCAAACTTATACAGCCACTTTGGAAATCAATATAGCAGTTTCTCAGAAAATTGGGAATCCATCTACCACAAGGCCCAGCTCTAAAACTCTTTATACCCAAAAGATGGTCAGTCGTCTAAGGACATTTGCTCAGCTATGTTCATAGAAGCTTTATTTGTAATAGCAGAAACTGGAAATAACCTGGATGTCCATCAACTGAGGAATGGATAAAAAATATGTTGTATTTACACAATGGAATATTACTACTCAGCTATTAAAAATAATGACATCATGAAATTTAAAGGCAAATTGATGGAACTAGAAAATATCATCCCAAATGAAGTAACCAAGACATAGAAAAACAAACATGGTGTGTATTCACTCATAAGTGGATATTAGCTATAAAATAAAAGATATCTATACTACAGTCTACAGACCCAGAGAGACTAGGGAACAAGGAGAGTTCAAGGGTGGATGCCCAGATCTCCCTGGGAAGATAAAATAGTAGGCATTCATGAGTGAACTGCAAGCGTGGTGGGCATGAAAAGGAGAGTGCTGATAGAGACTTCTGGAAAGGGTGGTGCATCTCAGGGTCACATAAAAACCTGTCTAAAGGGAGTCTCCCAGGAATCTACAAAAATGACCCTCACTAAGACTCCTAGCAACATTGGATATGTATCCTGAACTGGCCATCCATCTCCTGTGACCAGATTGGTACCTAACACAATTGTCATCAGAGAGGCTTCATCCAGAAACTGATGGAAACAGATGCAGAGACGCACAGTCAAACATTAGGTGGAGCTCAGGAATCCTGCAGAAGAGGGGGAGAAAAGGTTGTAGGCACCAAAGGAGTCAAGGATACCATAAGAAAATCTACAGAATCAACTAACCAGGTTCACAGGGGCTCACAGAGACTGAACTGGCTACCAGGTAGCCTGCATGGGACTGACCTGAGCACTCTACATATGTGTTATAGCTATGTGACCTCGGTCCCCTTGTAGGACTCCAAACAGTGGGAACAGGGGCTGTCTCTGACTCTTTTTGCTGGCTTTTGGGATCCTACTCCTCACACTGGGTTACCTTGCCCTTAGTCTTTTGGCAACTTGATGTGTCATGTCTGGCTGATATCCATGGAAGACCTGCCCTTTACTGAGCAGAAATGGCGGAGTGGATTCAGGGGCAAAAACAGACAGAGGGGAGGCACTGGGAGTAGAGGAGGGAGGGAAAACAAACAAATAAATAAATTTGCATGCTGACATAGAATGTAAACACCATTTTGAAAACTGGGGCTGGGATATAAAATAAATCTATAAAATAGATAGATAGATAGATAGATAGATAGATAGATAGATAGATAGATAGATGTGCATACTGACATAGAAGGTAAAATTCATTCTGAACCCAGAGTCCAAGTTGCTAATTTTTCTTCATGGTCTGTTTTCTATTTTCTTTATTCTTGGCATTATTTCCTGTTTGCTGTCAACTTTCTGAAACTTTGAGAAGGCTTGTTCTTGATCTCTTTATCCATTCCTGATCCCAACCTAAATGCACTCAGAATGGCTTTCTGGAATGCACAGGGTCCACCGGGTACATTCAATCCTATTGTCCTTGCTGCTTGAAGTCCCAGGTCCCAAGCATGCTTCAAGGTACTCAAAGATCAGGACAAATTTACATTTCTATTTTATTCTCCGATGTCTGCAGTGATAACAGCGAGTCACAGTTGGAGGAAGGACAATGTTGCCTTCCCAGCTTATTCCCACCTGCTCTTTAGTAGAGCTGTCCTGTCTCTTACAAATGGGAGCCTGGCTACTATTTGCCCAGAACACTGCATAGACTTAATCTCAGCCCAGCACACAATCAGACCTTCATTTACTGATAACCTTCCTCACTTTTCCTGTATCCCTCTAGGGCATTTATCTCTTATTGAGTCTTAAGTATTGACTATTCTTATAAGTCTGTTCCCTTAAAATCAAAGATTGTGATTTAGACTGCAATGTTCATAGTATTTAGTATCTTCACTGGAACATACTATGAGCATCATGCACACTGGCTGAATTGAATTTGTTCTTTTTAACACTAGAGAGTGTTTCTCACTCAGGGAACAGCTGATGCGGAGTGACATGTATGAAAATGCATTAGACCATTAGCTGAGAAAACACTGGGTGTTGGGTTTGCTATTCCATGGACTTTGCTAATTAGGCAAGTTCCTTGTCCTCTCTCAACTGTATTCTCAGTCAGAATAAAAGAGTGGTATCTATAACATAAATTGCATCATGTAACATTTGAACATCATCACAATCTTCCCTAATGCTTTTATTTTAATTTAATTAACTTATTCATTTATTATGCGCACAGTGTTCTGCCGGAATGTATGCCCACATACAAGAAGAGGGCAAGAGATCTCACTATAGATGGTTGTGAACCACCATGTGGTTGCTGGGAATTGAACTCAGAACCTCTGGAAGAACAGTTAATGCTCTTAACCTTTGAGTTATCTCTCCAGCCCCCCTATGTATTTTTGAAAATATATAATACATATTTTAACACCCCTTTCCACTCTAGACACCTTCTTGGGCTTCAGAGATGTGGAGATAAAAACAAATAACTTAAAAACTTTCACGAAAATCACATATCAACTTTGTGATACCAGCAAGTCATTTACCACCACTTTCACTTTTAAAATAATCATTTTAAAAACTAGTTAAAGTTCAGGGAGTTTCAAATTTGATGTTCACTAAGTATTTTTAAGATTCTGAGTAATGGTAGAATAATACTGAGTAAACAATTATAAGTATAGGTTCTTCGTAAAATTTGCACTTAGGTTTATAGAAAACCTCAGTTGTTGCATGGAATTGCCAGGTAATCTAATTTAATCTAATCAAATCATCTTTTAAAGGCGCATTGTCAAGCTGATACTGTTTCGCTTCCCATGCTTGAATGAAGATATAACAGAGAATGAACATTTCTGTTAAAGATACAAATTGAAATGATAGATGTCTAATCTGATTTTCCCACCAAAATTGTGTTATCATGTAGGTTATACTCCTTACCAAAAGTGTGATGTCCAGTGTGTTTTAGGCATGACCAGGAACATCACATTTAATTTTGTGCAGAAAACAAAACTACATTTTTTTAAAGCATAAAGCTTTCTAAATCGGTTTGCTCCATTAAATCCAAAAAATGCTATAAGTAACAGAATTATGGAAGGTTGTCTCATGGTCACTGATGGAAAGTAAAATGTGAATTGGATATTAAGAGTCTTTTTCTAGGACAGACAATAAGAAAAATACCTGAATGTGTTCAAAAGTCATGAACAGTAAGTGATTTAAAGAATGAGGGATGTGAATTAATGTTTATTGATCATTAACTATATTCTGTGAGCTACATACCAAAAGACCTTGTGCTGGAAAAGTTGAGTGTGATGGTAGAGCAGCGTAAAGATTTTTTAAAGGGCAAGGATAAAACACTGTCTTATCCATATAAGACCCATATGAATCTGATAGCCATGGATCATTTTCAGTCATGTTTGGAATTATGCCCATCCTCAAACCTACCTACCCAACCCCACCTTTGTATACTAGGTTGAGTGAGGTTAAAAATGGTTTCATATGAAAGAAAATGTGTGCATTAAACTTTGTCAAGGAAGAATAGAGTCTAGATAAACTGATAATAGAAGGAATTCAGCTTGAAGAAAAGACCAGGATAAAAATGGAGAGCAAACCATAGCAGTTATCCCCTGTTTCCATGGATTTAATTAATGCTGATGAAAAATATTCTCTAAGTAGTATGGTATAGCCACTACTTCTTCTGGTTTGAGCAGGAATGGCCCCATAGACTCATGTGTTTGAATGTTTTGCCCATACAGGGTGGGCACTATTAGCAGGTGTGGCCACGTGGAGTAGGTGTTACCTTGTTGGAGGAAGCGAGTCATTGTGGTGGCAGACTTTGAGGTCTTATGAGCTCAAGTCTGGCCAGTGGGACACAGACTACTTCTGTTGCGTGTAGATCAAGCTGTAGAGCTCCCAGATAATTTTCCAACATCATGTCCTCCTGCACACTGCCAGGTCCCACCCTGATGACAATTGTCTAAACCTCTGAAACTGGAAGCTAGCTCCAAATTAAATGTTTTCCTTTATAAGAGTTGCTGTGGTCACAGTGTCTCTTTACAGCAATAGAAGCCCTAACTAAGACACTACTGACATAATATTCATGTTTAATAAGTTATAAGAGTATATGAGAGGGTTGTTATATATAGGTTATGTGCAATTTTCTATAGTGGCCTTGAGCATCTGAAAATTTGGGATCCCATTAGTATCATGAGACTCATCCTCCATGTATGCCACGAAACATTTGCGTGTTCTTATGGAACAATACGTACTGAAGATTGGCTGGAAAGTAAGTTACTGATGACACACAGGACAGCAGACCCTGTACCCCACCATGGTACCACAACAGATCCAACCCTGTTAGTGGAAGTGGTGAATTACCCCAGAAATCATCAGCATGGGACAGCTGTCCCCATTTCCTATCTGACAGACCAGCCCTACAGCTGCCCAGACCAAGATCCAGGGTGATAACTTGGCCCACCCCAACATCCATCCCATTTATGACCTGCTAGAGGACCTGATTCAGACACCCAAAGCTGCAGGATCTCCACAACACAGAGTGACAGCAGGATATCCAGGAAGAGTCCTAGTGGGGACCCAGCATCAAACATGTAGTGGGGACCAGGATCCTCAAACCAATAACTCTGCAATGAACACCTGCAAATAGAGATGTATGGATCAAGATTTATACAGAGTGATTTGTTGGGTGGCACTGAAGCTTCCATAACAAAATTTTTAATTCCTTCCCTTTTTGATTTTTTCCTCATTTTATTTTCTTCATTTTTTTCTCTTGAATTTTGTTTTATTGCAGGGGTGCAGTGGTGGAGGGTGGATGCAAAGGGATGGAGAATGAATGGGATCAAGATACATGATGTGAAAAACACATAAAATAAGTAAGTTTTATTGATACAAAAATGAGATGTTGCTGACTCTAAGTCTGTAGACTACATAAGGTATGCATGGAGGGCTATGTCTAGTTACAGTAGTCTTGGTGTTTCTTTAACAAAATATGGTAGGCAGGTATGATGACTTATCTTGTAATCCTTGTACTCAGAAAATTGAGGCAGAAGGATTTCTATGAGTTTAAGGCCATCTTAGCCTATAGAGTGAGTTCAGGATAGCATGGGGTTCAAAAGCAAGATCTTGTCTCAAAAAATCGTGAGGCTAAGTAAACTAAGAAGAGAATAAATGTATTTGCCACCACTATAAAAGCCACATCAGTTTGGTGGCTAAAGATTCTGAGGGCCCTGCCTTGTGACTATTTTCTCTGGAAGAGGTGACCCATTTCATTGTATGGGTGATAGAAGGGTAAAGAAAAATCTGTAGCTAGTTCTGTGTGCCCAGCCTTTTGTCAACATACCAGTCCATTCAAAGGGATGTACTTTATGACTTGTCACTCCCCAAAGAACCTACCTTTCAACATTCCCACAGTGATGGTTAAAGGTCAGTACATATATTTTGGGAGGAAACCTTCACAGTGGGATAAATGAGGCATCCTGGTATTCAAACAAAAATTGTAGCTAGTGTTGCCAGTTTGGGTGAGAGAAGATTGCCCAGGATATAATCCATATTTTGAGTTTTGAATGGTGACAAATACTCTGCCAAAAGAGCATGGAAATGGAGTGAGGTAGGACAGAATGGGAGGTAATTATAATCCTACAAAATGTAGGAGTATAGCACAAGTTCTAATAGGTCTTAATAATAAAGCCCAGAGTCAGATGTAGAGGTAAATGCTGAAAGATCAGACCCAAAGGAGCCAGCCACAGCCCCACATTACCTCACCAACTTCCCAGCTGAAAAGAGAGTGAACTCCTATCTCTTTCTGCCTCATATCACTATTTCTACCCAGCCATATCAAGGCATATCAATTACAGACATCCAGACCTCTACGGTTAACTAATGGCTAACTCTGAACTCTGATCTTCAGGCCAGCTTTATTTATTAGAATACAAACAAAATATTACCACATAGAAGCATCATGGAGTATGGTATGTTAGAGAAACTATTGTTAACAGATGTCTAGAGTTATGTATATGCTTACTGCACACAGTGAGTGAGAAGGCAGGGACTAGAGGTTGACCTGTGCAAGCACATAACACTCACCTGGGAGCTTGTTAGTATGGCTTGACCCCACTCAACAATGCCTGAAAAGGTGAGGTAGACTTAGATATCTTGGCAAAGGGGACATCATTAACAGTTTCTGATCAGGGAGTGCCAGAGTCAGAGCTACACATTGGGAAGTTAATGAAGCAGAGCTACAAAGAACAAGAGATCAAGGGAGAGAGATGTATTAATTGGTTATTCTGGTATTTCAACAGATAAAGCAGGCAGGAGGCGATAGGGGCTGGTGTGGGAGATAGTGGGAAATGACACTTTTCATACCAACTGATCAACAGCCCGAGGGGTAGAGCAATGCAGACAAGGGTAAATGCTGGCAGGTTCTTCAGACAGAGATAGATTCAGAATTAGATTTCAGGACAGGAGTCCAAGTGGGAAGCAGATCTAGGCACCATTCCCACAGAGGTGATAATTGGACAGTGGGAGGTGATGAGAAAACTACCACAGAAGAAAGTATGTTAAATTAAAGGGTCAGGAACAAATTCCTGGAGGGTGATGTCTCTCAGGGGCACAGGAGAGCTCATCAGTGGTGGACAATTAGCCAGAGAGGCTGGAGAAGGCAGCAGGATATGCGCAGTAGCTGGTCACCAAGTGGGACGGACTATATACAAGGGAGTAGGTTGGACTGAGATTCAGCCAATTCATTTCATAATTAATAAGTTGGTGATCAACTTCAAGAGAAAAGTTGGGAAAGTGTGAAAGCAGAAAACAGGAGGCAGATTCCACAGAAGCTTAGACAGGCTGGTATACCCTGAGTGCAGAGTGTTCTCTCACACATTTGTCAAAAGGAAAGAAAACACCCTGGAAAAGTCAAGCTGGTCTTCTTGCCTTACTTGAAATCCTTACTTAAATAAAATTGCCTCATTTGATACTTTGCAATACTATGGAGTTCTGTAAACTAAGAGTACCTGGTAACTAACATGTTAGAATTATTTTTGAGGTTCATGGCTCACACCGCTTCTGAAATATCCAAAGAATTGTCTGCATCTGTCCAGAGGTTCACAGCCATGTACTCAACACTGGCAACTCCCACCCAAGTCATTGCTTTATAATAACAACATCAGCCAGCACTACAAACCATGGTGGGTAAACATCAACAAATAAACCCATGAACAACAGTGGTTAGGGAGATGCAATGTTCATTGGCAGGTAGGTGAGGTCAGGTAAACTCAGGGGACACGGAATAACTTTTGCCTGTATCCACAATATAAACCATGGATCTACTGAAGCCTACTAACGCCCCACCCCCAGCAGCTCTTCCTTGGACATTTCACCACTCTCCACTGCTCTCCCATTTTCTCGGGGCAATCCAGTTACATAGAGGTCTCCAGAGTTGGTGGGGGCTGGGGAAGCTGCCTGTTAGCACCAGAAGCATGTACCCTTCTTCTCAAAGATATCTTCAAGTGTGGTTGAGGTGGAGGTGACATCAAGGGAAAACAGAAAGGAAATGACAAAACTGCAAATAGCAAGAATGCTGTTTTCATGCAAATGGCCCTAAGTAAAATGGAAGGAGGCAGACCCAGCAGGAAGAAATGGAACAGGGAAGAGATGCAAGAGAAAAGCTGAATCAGTTTTGAGTAAGAGAATTTCTGAGCAGCATTAGCCACTCTTGGAGAAAATGAGTAGGCTTTCTCCTCACATTTATTAGAATTTCCATGATTCTCTAATGTGGAAGTCTTTAATTTTCAATTATAAGACTAGAGTCTTCAGGTATATTTCAAAAAAGAGAATTCTCCCTTTCACATGCATGTATAATACTAACCACCAGTCCCTGGGGCCGAGTGGGGTGAGATGGATGGGGTGGGGTGCGGAAGAGGGGACAAGGTCACCTCACCTGAGGGGCATGAGATCCTTTGGATGACCTGTGTGGACAGCACCAGGCTAGTTTCTGGAAGCTGCACGGGGAAAGATGGACGCCAAGGAGATTGAAAGAAAGTTTAGAGATGCCAAAAGTGATATGGAAAACAAACTGTGTTTGTGGCAAGTTGACCTTGTTCTGGCGACACCGGTAATTGAATATGTCATCTAACTTGGTTTCTTTATTTGTGATACTAAGAATAATGTCACCTTTACTGTGAGAATAAAATGGGATAAGGTCGTGGAAATACAGGGGAAAAATGGTCACAGTGGCTGAGTATATACACAAGAATCCAGTACACAACTGGGGCGCTAGCTCTCAGTTGGGAGAACACTCATCTAGCATGCACAAAGCCTTAAGTTGGATTCCCAGCACCATATAAGCCAGGTGTGGTGGTACACGCTTATAATCCCAACAAATCTCAAGCTCAGGTATTGGAGTCAGAGGTTTAGTATGTCATGATCCTGCTCAGCTACAAGTTTTGAGGCAATTTGGGGTAAATGAGACCCCCATCTAAAATGGTGACGACGATGATGATGATGAGGGCAATAACGACAATGATGATGATGGTGATGACAATGACTATGATGAGAATTCTGGTGATGATGATGATGATTCTAACACACTCTGGATTAGAATATCTTTTTAAGAGCTTTAATAATAATTATTAATATAATTTTAATGAAGTGACTGTGTTATGGGAAATCTGCCACTGAACCTTTCCTGAAGTGTTGGAAAGAGTACAGTCTTCAATGGCGGCTTCTATGGGAATGTATAATATCCTAAGAGTTCAATGAGTGAACAAGGAAAGGGGTTGACATAGCTGCTGATTTGTTCCTGGCTGCATAATAATCTGGGTAGCTCGGTAAGGATGGCTGCTTCCTTGGGGTAGGAACTCTAATATGCCATTGATACATGGCAGCTTCTACAGGACGAATACATTCTACCCATATCTGCTATGTTGATTTAAAATCTGACTTTGGAAAAATCCATTCCTTGGCTTTTTTTTTATGGTTTTGTAAAAATAGTTCATATAGCTCCCAATGGTTTTGCTTTGATGCAGAGGTGAGTCATTGGGTATTGTGTAAAAGTGCTAATCTTCCCCCCAAACATTTCTGAATTCTTTAATTTCTCTGACATATTAATTCTAACCCCAGTCCCCAAAGCCCCAACATCCCTGAGAATCCCAGAACAGAAATTATAGCAATTTCCTGTAACCTGAATCAAATTCCAAGGTTGGAGAGCACGGGCCAAGTCCAGCCATTAATTCAAACAACCATGTGAAAGATTATGGTGGGCAGCTGTGATTCCATTAAAGGGGGCAATTTCAACTCCATTTCCTTGATAAACAGACACAAGCTCACCCCTAAATTGGGCTTGATAGATTTGATTAGGGGAGAGTTTTTTGGAGGTTGTGATTTCTACAGGAAAATTGCTGTTTGATGTGCAAGGCCAAATTGCACTTGAAATCTCCTTGGGGGCTGGGGGTGGAGAAGGAAGAGGAAAGAACACCTAGCCAATTGCCATCATCCAAGCAGCAGGGGAATCAAGCTGTTGTATTCAAAATATCTGTTAGGTATGCAGCCAGTGTGTGGTGCAGAATGTGTGCCTTATCAGGGGACGTGGTGATTAAAAGCAACAAAACCAAGTGTTATTTAAACAAAGCAAAATGTGCCTCTCCGCATTCTGTGTCCCATATTAATCTTTTTTTAGGGTAGGTATGTAGCTTTTGTTGGGGACACCTGTAGTTTTGTGTTTCTGTTTCTATGTTCAGAACCCAGGCATCTGAACTAGAAGGTATGGGAGTGGGCACCAATGATAGCTTCACAGCACAGCCTCTGATCACAAACAGAATAATGGGCTAAATGACAGTGCAACCTTTTAGTTCATTTGATTTGTGTTAGTCAAATCGAAACTTTACTTCTTAGGTCATCTCTGCCAGATGAGACAATGAACACTGTAATTAGTTCTCGAAACACTGACTAAGGATGAAAAAGTCATTAATGTTTTGTATTAGTAATCTGGTATTTTTTTTGTACAAGTACTTAAAGGAACACTCTTTAACATTGCCCATTCTGCCTGGCTTGGTGCCAAGCTTGTAGGGAATAGAGATTTACTGAGGACCTAGGTTGTGCCAAGAATACCAGGGTGCTTTAAGTATGTGGTCTCATTAAATCTTCCAGTAACCTTGGAGGTGGCTACTATTTTCCTATTTTCAAATAAAGATAACAAGTTCGGTAAATGTTTGATGTTTTAAATAGCCAAGATCTTACAGGCTGTAGGAAGTGGACTGGATGTGATCTAAAACCACTTATGTCCAAGTCCACATACTTGCAGTCTCAGAGATGTGTTGCCAGGGCTACGGGAAAAGGGTTTCACAATCCTCTGTCACTTTATGTAATGCCCTTGGGAATTTTTATAGAGATAAATTTATAAATATAGGCATTTGTAAATTAATAAATGCAGAAATTCATCAAATATATTTTAATAGATCAGTCAGTTTAAACTGAACTGCTATGATCTCCAAAGCAGAGATATTTGAAAATCCAGGCTCCACCCACTCATATCTACTTGTTACCAGAGTGAGCACATTTCAGTTCATAGCATCATCTCCCATAATCTTATAACTGACCAGGATTTTCCACAGAATCCATCCCAGCCACAATTCTCTAGCTTTTCTGCATCACTCCCCCATTGTCCTGTCTTCAACCATCTACCCATTTCAATAAGCTCTCAGAATTGGCTTTTGTGTAGATCAAGAACACTGTTGAGCTTCTGAAGATAATGCCACCCTAGGACATGAACCATTCTGGTGAGTATACCGGTCTTTCTGTTATCCTTCCCTTCTCATCCATCACTTCCTGTACCCCCTAGAGAAGGACTCCAAGCAAGAGAGTGATCTTAGAGTACTTCTTAGAGGAGCTGATCAGGATCCAAAGGCCCAGAACGAGCATACTATACAGATGTATACCAAACCCTCCATTGAGCTTATAGTTCACCATATTGTTCTCCACCACTCAAAATCCTGTGGTTCCCTGGCTCCACCACACAGCTTGACGCACACTGCTTTACTCCAACTGAGACTAATAGAATGATCTTATTCTGTGCACACTCCACGTGTTATACCTGATTTTCAGTATGAATTGAGAGCTTAGAGGTTTCATTTCTTGTGCAAGGAATAACAATAGCTATTTGCACTTATAACATCATGTTCAAATGGAAATACCCACGGAGGACTCTGTGTCAGCGTGCGTTCACCCAACATATGTCTGTTATTGAGAGTTATGTAGAATGGAGCCAGGCTAGGGTGGGATAGGACAGAGTATAGCTGTTTTTGTCTTTCAAGTCGGATACTCTAAATTGCTAATAATGAGTGGGAGTTATTTGTTCTTTACTGATAAACTAAATAATTAAGTAACAATTAAACAAGAAAATGTTTTACCATGAGTCTTGGACATTTTTTCTCTATCCACTTTTTGCTATTTCAGGATATTGACCAACAATTAATTGAATAAATATTTACCCAGGACTAATTGGTAGTAACACATTGTTAATTAATGCAGGTGTAGACTCTGTCTGCCTGGGACTGAATGGTCTGGAGAAGGAACTATCATTCAGCAAGCAGTTAGAAGTTACCTGGATGTTACCATCTGCTTCCTGAAAGCATTGAAATAACCTTAGGCAGGTGTCAGTCCAGATGGTCAGGATCCACCTGCAGCGGTGGGGGCAGGTGCTCTAAATGACCTGGAGCCATCACTCATCATCTCAGAGGTGAGATGATGTATCTCCACCATGACTGATGTTCACACCTTCACAGGATGGGCAGTGGCCACATGCTGTTGTAGACTACAAATCAACAGGCCTCTAAATTGTTTGAGATAAAGGGATGATGGTAGTTGCTTCTCCTTTTAAAAAATAAGGATCTACCCAGGTGTGATGCCTCCGGACTGTAGTACCAACACTGGGAAGTTCAAGACAAACTTGAATCCAGTTTAGGCTACATTGTGAGTTCCATACAAGCCTGGGCTACAGAATAAGATTCCCTCTCAAAACAAAACAACACAATAGATACAACAACAGAAGCAAAACCTTAAAACCAACAGCCACTTTCTTAAGTGTCTTTCAGTCATTGTAGATTCCTCTATTGAGAATTATCTATTTAGTTCTGTACTCCAATTTGTAATTGTATTGTTTGGTATTTTGGTGGCTAGCATCTTGAGTTCACTCTATATTTTGGAAATCAGCCCTCTGTCAGATATGGGGTTGGTGAAAATCTTTTCCCATTCTGTGGGCTGCCATTATGTCTTATTGACTGTCCTTTGCCATCACGGAAATGCAACTCAAAACAACTCTGAGATACTATCTAACACTGGCCAGAATGACAACTATCAAAAACACAATGACAGCCTATGCTTGAGAGGATGTGGAAAAAGAGGAACATTCCTCTTTGCTGGTGGGAGTGCAAACTCGTAAGACAACTTTGGAAATCAGTAAGGCGGGTTTCTCAGCAAAATGGGAATGAGTCTACCTCAAGATTCAGCAATTCCACTCTTGGGCATATACCCAAAGAATGCACATTCATACAAAAAGGACATATGTTCAATTATGTTCATAGCAGATTTGTTTGTAATAGCCAGAATCTGGAAGCAACATAGATGCCCCTCAACCAAAGAATGAATGGAGATAATGTGGTGCATTTACACAATGGAGTACTTGGAGGAAAAACCAATGAAATCTTGAAATTCGCAGGCAAATGGATGCAACTGGAAGAAAACATCATGAGTGAGGTAACCCAGTCACAAAATGACAATCAGGGTATGTACTCACTCATATATTGATATTAGACATAGGACAAAGGACTACTAGCCTACAATCCACACCACCAGAGAAACTAGGAAACAAGGAGGATCACAAGAGAAAAACACATGGTCCCCGAAAAAGAGGAGGGAGACAAGAATCCCTGAGCAAATTGGGAGGATGGGGGTCGGAGGTGAGAGTAGAGAGGTGGGTAGGGTAGAGGGCAAGAAAGGAGATGCCTTGAGAGAGGGAGCCAATATAGGTTTGGAGAGAGGTCTGACACAGGAGAAATGTTCGGGAATCCACAGGGATGACCCCAAATAAGAATCTAGTCAGTGGTAGAAGAGCTGCCTTTGATGTCCTTCCCCTATAATGAGATCAATGACTACCTTAGCTGCCATTCCTAGAGCCTTCATCCAGTAGCTGATCGAAGCAGAAGCAGGCACCCACAGCTAAACACTGAGCCATCATCCTTGAATCCAGTTGTGGAGAGTGAGGAGAGATGAACAAAGGATCCAAGACTGTGCAGGAAAAACCTGCAGAAACAGTTGACCTGACCTAGTGAGAGCACAGAGAGCCTAGTCATAAAACTGGGGAACTAGCATTGGACTTAACTAAGCCTTCTGAATATGGATGCCTGCTAGGAGTCTTGGACAGTCTATGGGACCTCTAACATTGGAGCCAGTGTTTATCCCTAGTGCACAAATGGACTTTGGAAGCCCATTCCCTATGGAGGGATATACTATTGCACCCCAGATACAGGAAAGAGGGTCTAGGACCTCTCCCAAATTGACTTTGATGCCCTGCCTCATGGAGGGCATCACTATCCTTGGGAAGTGGTTGGGGGTGTGTTGGGGGGTCAGCGGGGGGCATGGGACGGTGGGAGGATGAGGGAATGCAGGGATTGATAATGTAAAATAAGATCGTTTCTAAAATAAAAAAAAAGAAAAGAGAAAAAAATCAACAACCACGGGAGGCCCTAGTACTCAATAGGTCAGTCGATATGTGTTACATAGTTTCGGGAGCTGAAGGCTTGCCATCTACTCTAAACTCATCAGCATTTAGATGCCTTGTTCTTGAGCCCTTCTCTACTGATTCTGTGTACATCCTTTGGTGCAGTGGAGTCTGTGGGAGGCTGGGTGCAGGAAGACATTATGAGGAGACCCCACCTCTTTTCCATTATTTCCTGACCCACGATGGAACAGAAGTTACAGGTCCAAACAAGTCCTCTAATCTGTCTATGATGACAGCAGTAACGAGAAGGAACGATGGAGAGGTACAAGGGGCGAAATCCTACAAACATCTGCCTGTACATCTACCAGCATCACCAGGCTGAGAATCTCAAAGACAGTTACAGCAGAGATAGTCCATTCATTTATTTTACCCAGACACCCATTATTACTACCCTTTCCTTGTTTAGGTCTTGCATCAATATGCTTGGCTAATTTTTTTTCTGCTTAGCTGCCAACCTTGGGCAAGAGAACATCTGGTATATCCCAAAGGGCATTAGCCCATTACGAAAGGCAAATTGATTTTTTTAAAATTCATATATCAGCAGTCAAATGAAAAATGTCATTTTAAATTACAAACATAACTGTGCTGGTGCATGGCTGGTACCTGTGAGTAACTGGAATTATTTATGATTGTTTAATATTTGTTGGGGGCATTGTAATTTTAATTATGTAATACAAGGTGAGATAATTATTTACTAGTGCTGACATGGAAATGCCAATAATTACTTAATATCTGTTGGAAATTATTCAACAGTTTTTAATTAGCAATACATACTAAAGTGATTGTTATTCTCCAGCAAATATAAAAATCCAGCCATGAGAAAAGACACCTGGGACTTACATTAGTAAGTGTTCTAAAATGCATTATTGATTTATACACATTATCATACTTATGTTATTACTTTTCAATGTTTGATGGATTCTTGCTTTCATCAGCAAAATAACACAAAAGTAAAGAACAGCTATCAAAGTGGGCGATCAAGTAAAATAAAAGGCACTTATTACAATGGGCCCATTTGTTTCACACATCCTTAGGTTGCATCTGGGATAACAATGTTTGTTGCTATAGGCTTTCATTCACACACTTTCTCCAATTAGTCTATTCACTTCCATTACAGATCCCTAGAGGAATGCATCCAGTCCTCACTCTCAGAATGTCTTATAAACAATGCTCTTTGGAAACATACAGCTAAAGATGTGGGCCAGGGAGAATTGGCAATATCTACAAAGCACATTCCCTCTTTGGTTGAGTGCTTCTGCTCAGTTTTGGAAACCACAAGGATAAAATGATAAAAGAATGAAGAGACAATACCACTGGATAGTAATAAATGGTCTCAGGCGTTTATTGTATGTAAGGGCTATTCAGGAACACAGTTAGTTACTAAACACATTCCTCAGGGTCTCTAATATGTTAAAAACCATTTAATTAGAATAACATTTTTAGAGTTTGCCTAGTATTTCTTTCATAAGTTAGTCCTTACACAATGAAGTGCTTTGCTGAGAGGGGGGAGAGAGGGAGAAAGGGAGTAAAAGAAATACTCCATTTCATCATTTGCCAAATACATTTTGATGAATTACTAAGAATTGATTCCAACCATTAGTGTTATAACCTCAATTCCTCTTCCATTGACTTGTTACACCTTCTCTGAGAGGATGTGACATGGGGATTTATCCTCTGGATGGATACAGCATCATTATCATTGGGCTATATTATTGGGTGCATGGGTATGACCAAGTTAATCTTCTCTTGAGCCCTACCTCACTCTAGTTCCAGCCATTTACCTCTTCCCAACTGATACCAAAGACAACCATATTCCTAACAAGCTCCCTGTGTCTTCCACCACTAATACATCCTCCATCTTCTGCCTTGTGATGCCGGAGTTGGAACTCTATAGCACTCTATAGAGTTTTGTCAGCTGAGTTCTTGTTAGGAACTTCATCAGGAAACAGTACATGAGGATGGAAGGCAGAAAGAGGTCAAGGGTCGTGCTCCTTCCATTTTGCTTGTTCTTTGTGTCAGAATAACCCCAGAACATCTATTCACCCTAAAACCCCCTCACCATTCTCCCCACCCAGTTCTCAGTACAGTGTGCTGCTTGCCCATAGGGCTGTTCCATCTCTCTGTGTTATTTCTGTCTGCTTTTGAGATGCCAGGGCAGCTGCACACATCCTGGTGTCTTGGATCCTCCACAGGCTGACAACTTAGCATTTCCAATAATCCCAACTTCTCAATGTCTCCTTGTATATAGGAGAGTGGTGGAATTTGTTTTCGCCTCCCGGTGTCTTCCAACACCTTGTGTCATCATTCTCTAGACAAATGTTCTCAGGTAAAAAAAAGACCTATTATGGGTTCTCTTTTCCTGTAAGACTCTTGTATTTGCACCTCTACATGTAAATGCTGCCTCACTGAACACCATTGCTCAAGACCACCTCTCTATCCAAAGTACTGCAATGCTTGATCCAGTCCATGATGCAGTTCAGTGGTGTCCCACTCCAAGAAATGTGTCATACCCCACTATATTTGGCACCCCATTTCTCTAGTTCCAGAGGAGTTTGTATGTTCTTAATATTGTGTTATCATGAAAGCTTGTGGTCCTGTTCCCTCTGTCAGCTGTTCCTCCAAGGCAGGGAACATAGTAGCCTTTATACCTTGCTCCATGAATGGAATATGGAAGGTTCAATGTGCATATGCATTGCTTACCCTGAACTCATGTGCTTTGCCACTGTACAAGTCTAAATTAAAATCCTACAGGGAATCCCTGACTTTTGCCCTTCAGAGACCTGAGTTATCTTGCAGAATCTCAGGATGAAAATTTCTTTACTATGTCTTGGCGAAGTAATGTTTTCTTATGAGGCAGAATCAGAAAGACAGCAAAGGGAATGCTAGCTCACAGACAACATGGTATCATCTTCTAAAGTTGATCTACCAACAGTGAATTAAGAACAACCCTATATCACTGCTGTTCCTTCCTTAACAGATGTAGAACAAAAAGCCAGTAACAATCATATCTGTCATGTGCATATAAACACTTAAATATTGTACGATTTCATTAAATTCCAACAACACCTCTCTAAGAGAGAAATCATTATCCTACTTGCAAATAAAGAAAAAGCTAGCAATAAGGCTGGGATTAGAATGAGATATATGATGCCTTCACCCTGGAAGCAAAATTTTAAAAAATGAGAGACAAAAGGGAAAACAAAGGAAATCTCAGTAATTTCCACTTACACTCCAATACATTATTTTAACAAATAAAAACTAATGAAAACATCAATGATAGAAAATGTGAAAAATTAAAATAAGACCCAGTTTTTGTCACCATTTTCTTTTCCTGGGATGCCAGACACTTCACTGCACTGTTGAATCCTACTATACCTTGCCAAAGAATGTGCATCCTTGCTAAAAGGAGCTAGAACACACACCCAGGTTGTCCTAATTTCAAAACTCAACTCATACTTAACACACTGTTGTGGCCTACATGATGGTAACATACTTTCTATGGGGTTTATCAGTTACTGCCGCTTGTAGACATGCACATTTTGTTTGGTGTCTTGCAATCGAGGCAGGAACCTCCAAAGTATGTAATTGCTTTTTGCATATCATATGGAACTATTTTTTCCCTAAAGTCAATGGAGCATATCTCTGGTTCTAGATGTCATGTATTCTGAAGTATCACTGTAAAAATGATAGCTAAAAGGTACAATGTCAACTATGCATGTACTGTTTACCCATCTATCCACTCATTCAACAACAGTCCATGAGTACTTGTCCTATAGCAGTCCATTAGCATGATACATGCAAACACCTGCAGATTTTTATCTGAATAAACGGATAAAAATGACAAGAAGTGAGATTCTGTATTCCTGAGTATAACTCCTGAGAAACAAGGCAGTAAACTATGAATGACGAACAGAAGCCATTGCCAGCGGCATAGCATTCGAACAAAGAAACCATGTAGTAGAGACACAAAGTGATGTTTGGACAGATGGCTATTGTGAATTTATGACCAAGTTCCATACCCTAGGTACTACATTTCCCTTCCTTCTTGCATTAAATTGGGATATAGCAACATGATTAAACTTGTGATTCAGATTGGCTTATTCCTAAAATATCAGTATGGTTTCTCACCCCAGAGAAGTAGAAACTCAGCTAACTTTCCACCCAGAATTTCAGGAGAGAAACTGAGCACCACTGGGGGCATCAGCAAGGATCAGTGGAAGCCACCTTTCACACCTCCCAATCCCACTCTTTAGCTTCTCAAAGACCACATCTTCTTGTCCGAAAGCCATCCATGAGTCCTGCAGTCTGAGATGATCACAATCAATGGGCATTCATTAATCACTTCCCCCTCTGTCCCAGCCACAGCTCAGATAGATGATAAATATTGAAGTCTTCTAACCTCAGCTCCCCAGTCAAGCTCTCTGATCCTCTAGTCATTCTTGTTGTACTATGGTAAGGACCTTACCATCTGGCTATTTCTTGCTGATTTGGGAGTGGCCAAGCCCAGCAGCAGCTGCAATGGGCTGCAAAACCTCAGCGCTGTGTTCTTGTGCTTGGATCCATAGTCACAAACCTTTTAACCCTCTCCTTGGTAACCTTCTGCCAGTGTGTCTCTCTAGTACACTGACTCCTAGTTTTGAGAGAACAGCACTGGAGATGTGGCATGGGATGTGATGAGGGGTGCATGCACAATGAAGGGGTTTCAACTGCTTTATGAAGGTTCTTCCTGTGGTTTCATGAAGGCCCACCAGCCTAGAAGAATAGAGGTGCTCCATGGACTGGAATAGGACAGACCTGCACATACATAAGTGCTGTGGCTTTGATGAATTGTTTAACATCTCTGCTGTTCAGTTTTGTTATCTGTGAAATGGAGATAAGGCTTCTTGTTTCACACAGTTGTTTCCAGTTAAGGGAGATACCACAGCAAAGTATTAGAAATCACATTTGTTTGATTTTTAGCCAGTTGGTGCTCCTGAATCCCTGGTTTGTGCCAGACAGCAAGCACTAAGAGTAGTGTATAAAAAGGACAGGTTAATCATTTGATTCACAAAGTTGAAAAGGTATTTAACAAATCATTGCTTCTTGTCCTTGTTATTGATACTGGTAATAGCATAATAACCAATCAACTGTGTATTACTGTTATTAGCAATATAAAACTTACTGTGTAAACAAAGCGGATTTCCTGTAGCCTCTCAGACTGTATTCATAGGAAACTTGCCAAGTTCTGCTACCTTGTAGCTATTGAAGGATAACAGGCATACTAAAAGTACTTCTAAGCCAGTTGGCAATTCTTGCAAAGCAGAGGTCTGGAATCACCATTTGAAAAGAACTGGATCCACTCATGTATCCTAACTTCACTCCCTAATTTTACCAACTCAGCATTCAATCTAGACCATTTTCATTTTGTACTCTAAGTAAATGGCAATAAGGGGAATTAAGCAACTGAATGAGTAAATACAATTCATTGTGTAAATATTTATCTTCTAACCAGATATTTGACTAGAAATGCAGAAAGTAAAGCTTGTGTGTGAAACCTAATGTTTCTTCTTACATGAGAAATCAATTGCTCCATGTTTACCCCTTTTATTTCACAAACGCAAATAATAGCAATTCAAAGAGCAGGGGCTGCATGTGGCCCTTCAGGGGGAGCTGTGGAAAGTGGCATGCCATTTTTACATCTTTTATGCAAGGATGATTTGAGGTGCAGAGATTTGAGGCAACGATGGTTGAAGTGGTGATGAGCAAGAGGGAGATTTATGAATAGATGGTGGCAATAGTATGCAGAGCTGAAGAGCAGGATCGTACTGGTAGACCGCACGGAGGATGATTGTTATTGGATTTAAGGTCGTAAGATATAAATGTGCAAGACAGACTTGATAGGATGCTAGCTCAGTTTAACCAGATAGGGCTGGTGAGACAAAAATCAATAAGATAACCTGTGTACAGTAGGTAAGACAGGCAAAGAAGTGGAAATCCACATCTCAATCTAAATTTAGTTCAGGTGATGAAAATTTGTTTTATTCTTCCAAAAATATATTCTCTGGTTTCATATGCATGCATGCTTGCTTGCTTGCATGCTTGTGTGTGTGGATGTGTGCATTCCTCTGTATGCATACACACACATGCATGCACACTAAGTGCGCATGCACACATACCCAAATGTGTGCATGCATTAGTTTTGCTTAATATACTAAGCATAATCAAACTCCCTTTCCAATATATCAAAATTTGGTTATTTTCAAAAGGATTCAAATGCTATTTATAATAAAGATGCTATTAAGAAGGTCACATTCTAAGTCAACATAGGTGCATCCTTTAATAAACATAATAATTATTAACCATAGTTAACTTGGTTCTGGGATCTGGTTCCATAGTCTTTAATTTAAGTCTTATGTCAACTCTATTGAATAGACAGTGTCATTCATAGTTTTGGATAAATAGCTCAAAGCTTGGTGAGATTTAATAGCTCATTTCAGATTTAGTGAGTTGAACTCAGATATCTGCTGTAAATTCTGCCTACAATCGAAAGGTCTCTTCACTTCATAGTTGACTTGTTCTTTCATTCTATTCATTTGCAATTTATCCAATGAGCTTACACTGTTACAGTTAGATAGAGAAAGCCAAGACCTACTGCCCTTGCAAAGATCTTTTAGGCTGTTCGGACTGGGATCATGCTCCCCTTGGAGGTGGGAGCATAAAGGACATTTTCAGATGTTATGGGGTGTTATTCTTCAATCTGGGTATCAGTGACACAGATGTCTTCAGTGTTGAAAATTTATGAGTTGTGTACTCACGATATATGGATTTTTCTCCTCTATGCAAATATCCATGTACCCTTGCATCCCACAATTACAAAAAATCCTGCTAAATAAAAATTTAAATGCAAACAAAAACAAACAAGAAAAAAAGACATTTCCTCTGGCTTTAGGAAGGCATTTTACTCAATAAAAGAAGTAAATTGACATACCCAGAATATTCAAAAATCTACCTGGATATTGTCAGAAATTATTACATACTTATACTTAATATATTTATTAGGAACAACTGGAAGTAGTGTTCACTTCAACTTCCTTATTTAAATAGACAAAAATCATAGAACATAGGCAAGCAAACCTTAGTTTTGTTGTGCTTACCAACTTGAGAATGTAGGCACTGACCGAAGCTGATTTGATCCTGTTGTCACATAGTGATACCACAAAGTGTGGAGATTCTGCCTTAAATGCTGGATAAAGAATGACAAGTCCTTGGGAAAGTCATAGATCTCAAGTTTAATGCTTTTTCAAGCCCGAAAGCACTAATGTCAATTAGTAGTTGGTGTTGTGGCTGCAACCCTCATTCCATTCTTTCAGTAAAATACCTCAGAGATATTTTTGAGTGATGAAAACAGACTTAGTGCCTAAGAGACCTGGATGCTTCCCTTTCCTCCTTATTTCTAGCTTTAATCTATCTCTTGAGCCACATGTGCCATGCTAGAGGGCAGCTTGATGCAGGCAGCTTTGCTTGAACTGCTATGAAGAACATTTTTGTAGGTCTTCATTTCTTGAGAGCTGGATGAGAGCTGGAAATTATCCTCAGGACCAGAAAGACACACACCTCACATCTTGGAACAAACCTTTCTTATAGCAACCTGTAGGCTCTTAGGTGGGAGCTCGATAGCTCGATGTTAGCCTAGTCAGAGGGTCCAGTTCTCACAGGGATGAACAGATGACAAGTCATTCTTGTTCTTGAGGCCAGGAGTGGAAAAGGGAGCATGTGGTGTGTGTGGGATAGGAAGCCATAGTTATTCTACACGCTTTATCTCAGGAGATATTGTTTCACTTTCCCCATTTATTTAGTATTTTCACAATATTGACAAGAGGGAAAATCCATTTAAGAAGGCCCAACAATTAGAAAATTAGAATATCAAAACAGAGAAGGCATATGCCAACAAAAACGAGCTGCTGGAACTGACAGAGCAATTAAACAAACAGACAGATGGACAGCCAGAAGACTCAAACACTCCCCAGAAGAATTTCTGGAATGACGTTTAAAAACACCCCATGCTTTCTCAAGTGAAAATGCTTATTTTTACGTTCTTTAATTGAATAGACAGATAAATAACAATGTTGAAATTCCAAGTCTTTGTCTAGACTATTAAGAGAAAAAATTATATATATACATATATATATATATGTATATATATAGTTTTTACGAGACAGGGTTTCTCTGTATTGTTTTGGAGGCTGCCGGACCAGTCCAGCCTCGAATTCACAGAGATCCGCCTGCCTCTGCCTCCCTAGTGCTGGCATTAAAGGCATGCGCCACCACTGCCCGGCTGAGAAAAAATAATATTTTAAAGCATAGATCAGTGGGATAAAAAGATATTTGTGAAGGTAGGTACAGAAGTTTAATGGGGAGATTTTATATATACGTGTGTGTGTGTGTTTACATTACATACACAACACACACACAAATAAATCAAGGACTGAAGAGACTTCTCAGGAGGCAAAAGATCTTGTTTGAACAAGTATGAGTCCATGAGTTCAAGTTCCTAGCATTGACAAAAATGGATGTATCTGTATATGTGCTTTTAAACTGTGCTGTGAGCTTTGGGCGAAAACAGGATCCCTGTGAAGATAGACAAATGAATGAGGATCTCACTAAAGACTGCTGGCTGCCAGCCATCTCTTCTTCTGCCTCCCCAGTCTTGATTCTGATAATAGTAGAGATTGAATACAGAGCATCATGCAGTTGAGATTAAGCCCTCCACCACTGAGGGACCCTGCTTCAAGGAAACATAGTGGAGAATCATAGCTCAGGAATCTGGTCCTTTTTGCTTCTGTACACAGAAGCACATACATGTGCATACACCATACATGTATCACACACATATTTGATCACACACACGCACACACACAAACACAATTGTTGCAAATAAAGGAAAACACGGAAAAGAATCAGAGCAAATGATAATAGAAATGGGAAGCTGACTTTTGGGGGGAAACTGAGGAAAGATATGAAACTCAGTGGGTTCCCTCTCTTCCAGACTGAGTCGGCAAGGAAAGATGTTTGTCTTACAGACTATGTGCCATCACACAGGAATAGTGCAATGCACCTCTGGGTCACACAAAAGCATGCCACTTACATTCTGTGAAGAAACAGTTTTTTTTGTTTTGTTTTTTTACCAAGGAAGGGAGGAGTAAAGACTCAGACTTGCATGCATTTCACTGACAAACCTAGAAACTGGAAGACAATGATACAACCTTCGCCAGTGGCTGAGAGAAAATGCTGCAGTCAGAATACTATGCTCAGCCTAAAGTTACTCCCAACAATGGAGATGACAGGACTGATTCAGAAAGAACTTCACACATTGACCCCATGTAAAGACAACACTCATTAACAGCCCAATCAGCAGTTCAAGTCAGAAGTCAAGCCAGAATGAGTCAGGCCTGAACTTGGGAAAGGCAAGAGACAGAGAAGTGAGTAAGAAACCATCCCCTGCCCTGCCCACCAAAAAGGGGAGATTTCTCAGGAGGGCACACACACAGAGATTGTTCTGCAAAATGCTTAGAGCACTACACCAAAGCCTGGGACCTCAGGTGGGGAGAAAATTAAGTGGGAAAAAAATCCCTGAGGAACAATGAAGACTTTGAAGAAGTACGCAGGAGAAAGAAAACAACATTTTCAAATAGTCATATTTAATTGCGGAAGACGAGAAAGAAGTAAGAAGCGCATTTTTCCTATTATTGCTTTATAATTCATTTTTTTTTACCAGACAAAATCTTGCTATATAGCCTCAGCCGGCCTGGTATTTGGTATATAGCGCAGGCTGGCCCCAAAGTTACGACAACACTGTTGCTTCAGCCTCTTGAATTCTGGAAAAATGAAGCATTTTCCAAGTGAAAATAAATGTTAGAAATAATACTAAAATATAATATTGATTTTAAATAATAGAAAATGAAGGCCAAGCCTATGTCTTAGTGGTAGAGTCCTTGACCCGCATGAGGCCATTGGTTCAATCCTCAGTACCATTTACAAAATGAGGAGGGACCAGGAGATGTCTCAGTGATAAAGCACTTGCCCTGTATGAGGCTCTAAGTTTGGATCTGCAGCATCCACATGAAAATCCAGGTGTGAAGGCACACATCTGTGGTTCCAGCACTGAGAAGGCAAAAACTGGTAAATCTCAAAGGTTAGCTAACTAACACTCTCACTGAAATGTCATGTTTCCAGTTCATTGAGAGACAGTGTCTCAAACAATACTGTTAATAATAATAATAATAATAATAATAATAACAACAACAATAATAATAATGTGGAGAGTGATGAAAGATGACACCTGATGTCAACCTCTGGCTTCCTTATGTGCATACCTCTATGAACACACATGCACATGCACACACACACACATGCACACACACACACAGAGAGACTGAGAATTTGTGTTCAATTTTATTGCAAGAAAAACTGTAGCTATTTGTAATATAGAATGGAACTCTAAAAGTAAAACTTAGAGCCATAAAATGAATAGAAATTAAGTTGTAATCGGCATAGGTCTCTATATGCAATATATGAAGTCAATTGCGCAAAACAAACGCAAAATTGTATATAATGGAAAGGGAAATTGCCATAAAAATATTATACAACCTATTCATAACTTGGTGAATTTAATAGATAAACCCTTGAAAAAGACAGAGGAATTAAAGACCATAATTAATAAAATTGGCCTTAGGTATAACATACAACCTTGTATTCCTGTAACTCAAATATAAACATACGTGTATATGTACAAGAATTCACTTTTAAAAATAAACTTTCACTGGGCTGCAAGGAAACTTGTAGACATGTTAAAAAATTTAATGGGCAACCCTATCAGATCAAAATTCTGTATTAGAATAATTATTGGAAACTTACTTGAAATAGGTACTATGTTTTGGTCATATTTGTTTCAAAAAAACAATAGAACTTTAATTTATCCAAGAAGCAAATGAAATAAGATATCTGTCATCTAATCTTCTGACACTAAGAGTAAGTGCATTTCCTAATTTTCTTTATTATTAATGAGGAGATATGAAAATTAAATGTTCATTTTTTAAAAAGCAGAGAATGAACTGCAAAATATACTGAAAGAGGATAAAGGAATTAACATGGATACAATCAGGAATTAATTAAAAACAAATCGAAGTGGAACTATCCAAAGTTGAGTTCACCGAAGAGCTGTTTGTGATCCTGACTGATGAGATGGCACACACACACACCAGCACATGTAGACATGGTTTTAAGGGACCAAAGAGAGGGAAAAGAACAAAGGAAAACAACGCACCAACTCTGGCAGATTAAAGCATTTTAAGAGAATGTTCTATGAACTTCGCTAACAACCCAGAGAACACAGATGATACCTTAACAAAATGGGAGGGACTGAAGTCACCCAGGAAGTGGACTCTGGATGGAAACAGTGAAGCACCCATTGTTTTCCTAGGTACTGGGACGCAGGTGAGGTTCCAGCAACCTTTAAATTCTACTAATATTCAAACTATCCTACATAACAAATACAGTTTTCAAATTTGCCATATAAATCTGTATTATATTAGTGTTAAGACCTAATAGAAACACTGTGAATTGATTTCACGCTTTCATATACACATGAAGAACTTAGTAGTAATTCCATCAGTGACAGAATTGAGCTGCTAGCCAAAATGAGCTATATTACAAGAAAACATTGTTTCTAACCATGGTGGTGGAACTCTAAGCAGAAGGCAAATGATTCAAGTAATCACTGGAAGTTATTGGCTGAAAGTTACCACATCAGCTAAGGACCCTTGGAAGGTAACCTCTCTGCCTTCAAGAGTTTAGCAACTGTAGTCAAAGAGTCTTAGTATTCAAATACAATTAACAGCAAGGAAAGATTGAGTATATTAACATTCAAGGGATGGCGTACACATGGATGTTTACAGTAGGACATATTTATTTAGTTCCATTTACATAATTTCACAACATTACAAAGAAATAAAAGTCTCGATAATTAAAGTGAAGCCTGTTTGCAGGATTCGTTAAAGCAGCTCAAGGGACAGGAGGAGCTGCAGCCAACAGATGCCCCTCAGTGAATGTTCCATCAGGCTGGCATTTGAACACTTCTGCAAACCTTGATCTTGATGGGAGCAGCCCACTATGGTGGAGTCTCTGGCTCAAATGCTGTCAGCTAGACCTGAACTTGAACATCGAACATATCTTTTTAGTTCTTTTCTTATTTAAATAGTATGCTAAATGTAAAAGATCTGTGACTTTGTGATTTTCACCCTCCCTGAGAGTGTTTTGCTTGTTCTTTTAAAATTCCCAACAGAATTTGTATTTTACCACTCCATTTTGGGTGGGAGCTCTGTTATTATCTTGGCCGCAAAATAATGCTGAACTAACCTGCTATCACCCTGGTTCCCTGTGTCACTTCATTCATCGTACAGTAGACTCTACCCATTCACTGTGCTTTTCTGAGTTGTCCTATGTGGTTTTAATGTCAGTGCTGTTCATGTACATTTGCTATTAAAACACATTTAAGCTATTTAGAGAGAGGAATCTGGACTCAAGCATCTCGCCACCACTTTTAACTCAACCTGCCAACACTGCCTCCATAAAACACTCACGATCATCATCACAGTGAGCATATACCACCGTTCTCTCTTTCTACTACTAAAAAAAACAAATTCCTGGGAAAACGGGGTGGAGCCAGCGAGATGACTCAGACAGTACAGATGCTCAGTGTCGAGCCTGGCAACCTGAATTCAATCCCTAGGATCCCTGTGAAAGGAGACAACTGACTCCCCCAAGCTGTTCTCTGAACTCCACACATGCGCTGTGGAACATGCATGCCCCACACATTCCAATGAATAAGCAAATTCAATTTTTAAAATCCTACAATAAGCAGACTCGTACTGAGGAAATTTTGAACTGTGCTCCCAGACTGGAATGTTTTCATCCCATGATTGGCTGAGTCAGAACTTGTGCCTATGGCCAGGCAGTTTATCGTGGTGATATAAGCTCAATATAGAGTAAAGGCACTTGACTCCTGGAAAGAAAAACAGAGACAGACAGACAGAGAGAGAGATAGAGAAATAGAGAGAGAGAGAGAGAGAGAGAGAGAGAGAGAGAGAGAGAGAGAGAGAGAGAGAGAGGAGACTGGGGTACCATAGTCCTCTTCAACCTCGCACATCTAAGTAGTATTTCTGAGGATCAAGCTTCACATGTATACCTCTGGGAGCCATGGCACAGTGACAGCCAGTTAACAGCTGTAGTACCTTGGTAGCTGAATCATCTTGGTATGCATATTAAGGTAAATTCTGCCTAACGTTTAGCCATTACTCAGTGTTGACACTAATAAGCAAGCTAGCCAGCCCCAAGTCTTGTTCTGAAGTTTTCAAGCTAAGAGCTGGGGCTGGGGCTCAGTGCTATAGTTTGTCTCCTGTGCATGACCTCCTAGGTTCAATCTATTACCAAGAAAATAAATAAAATACTAGCTTAAGTCTTTCCTTCGCAGGTTGTGTATAACTTTGCGGTCTTAACCAAACACTGGCTGAAATAATTTAGTAGACAGAAAGTGCCTCACTGAAGAAAATGTTGGCTCTACCTGAGAGACACCCTGCTGTCTGCACCTGTCTGCACTGAGATAGCCTTCTGTCTGCTCTTCAATGTTCACAGCGGAATGACATCTCCTTCCCATCTGGTGGCTCAAGCATATGGCCATCACAGCAACTTAGGATGCCTGCACTACAGGTACCTGTTAGAGAACTCAGTCATAAATTGTCTGAGTCCCAGAATTAGCCAATGGTTCTCATAACACACTGGCTATTTTTAAAAGATTGATTAATAGCGATATTCACTATTATTTTTCCCTCATTCCTACTAGAATGGTGTTAAATTAGATTATCACCCAAAAGAGCTTTGTAGATTATTGTCCTAAATTGACAATATCTTTTCTCCTTCTTAGTCCTCTCTGCCACCTTGGGCACAAGCACGGAGCCTGGGGGAATTGCATTCTCTTCTAGGTACCATTAACCTCCTTGCTAGAGTAAATAGTGTCCTGAGTACTGCTCCAGGAACACACTGTCTACCCTTGCTGGCATGTTTCCTCTCTGTTGAAAAGAATGACTGATGCTGGGTGATTTCTTTGCTGGTGTTACTTGTTAGTTTCCTGTACTGGTGTTTGGAAGAATCAACTGTTTTAGGAACAGTTCTGATGCGTTCTAATCTCTGTCTAATTTTACTTACTTAAAATTCATGTCCTCATCATTTTTTGCCTCTTATCAGACTTTGGCCTTGCCACCACTCAGGTGTCTTCCTTTTGTGTTGGTCAGCTTGCTGGCCCCCCACCTGCCTGCCAGTGCCCATGACCTTGTGTTGGAAAGCAAAAAAATGCACAGGTCAGCTTCAAAGATTGGCAAGGAAATTATAAATCCAAATGTTGTCTATCCCCCGCTGTGTTTCTTTTCATTTTTAAATGATGAATCTATCCTGTTGCAGGTAAAAGTAGATTCTACAACTATATACACCTTGTCTTCTGCTTCTATAGAATCTATATCTGTGGATTCAGCTAACTGAAGATTGAAAACTATCTGAAAAAGTATGTCTATAAAGAAAACAGAATTTTCTTGCTGTTTTCTAAACAATACAGTCTAAAAACTCCTTGCATAATGTTTATATTGCATTAGGTATTATAAGCCACCTAGACATGATTTAAAGTAGAAGGTTTAACGAATGTCTTTTATACATGGCATCTAAGCCTCAGAGTGCTGGTTATCTTGTGGGGGCAATACACACTCAGCTGAAGCCATACTTCACGTTTTGAATTTGTTTTCTTCCCCAAGCTAGCAATATGCAATGTAATTCTGTCTTTTGATGCCAACAGTGGCAGTAGCTGCAGTTCCCAGCCAGCTACACTATCATGAGGGGATACAGCTAACATTCCATGGGGTACTGTATCAAATGAATTACACAAGCTACTCAACCCTTTATTATAGAATGGGCTTTGTGTGACAAGGTTTTGTCCACCTATAAACAAGTATAAATGGTCCAAGCACATTAATTTAAGCTAGACAAAATTATGGTATGCAGTAGGTTAGTTTTGTTAAGTGAATTTTATACTTGTGGTATTTCAATGTCTGAAGGCTCATGAGGACATAACCTTATCATATGTTGGTGGGGCATCTGTAATATATTCACCCTTGTGTCTAGTTTCTTGGCTCAGCATAATGTTTTTTGAATTTATTCATTTGGTTTTGTACACCAGTGTTTCTTTTCATTACTCAATAGGATTCCACTATGTGGATATAATGTAATATTTTATCCTCTCACTTTCTGGTAGACACTTGAGCCATTCCTGATTTTTAAGCTGTTATGGGTGAAGGTTCTGTAAAAATTTGTACCTTTTGTAGGGGCAAGCCTTCATTTATCTTAGACAAATGCCTGGGGATTACTAGAGCACACGATAAAGCATATTGAATTCCATCAGAAACTACCCAATTGTTTTTCAAACTGCTTGTGTAACTTTATCATTCCCATTAACGGTGTGTTAGAATTCTTTGCCCCACGGCCTCATGGATAATTCCTTTTTTAACCTTTTGCATCTCATGCTGGAGGGCAGAGAGAAGAATCCAGCCTGTTTTCAGCTCTATTTGCTTGACTGTTGCTGAGCAACGTCTCATTTAATCATCAACCTAACACACTGGTCATTTGTGAGTAGTTGCTTAAGCAGTTTTCCCATTAAAACACCTTGAACTACGTATCCTTTGCTCCTGAATTATAATATTGCTTTATAGATAAAAGTCATTTTTTAGATACTGTCATGAAGAATACTTTCATCCAATTTGTGGCTTCCATGCTGTTTTCTCCATTGTACTTTTTAAAATTAGGGTTTGTCTATGTAGCCTTGTTTGCTTCTGGATTGGGTTAACTGTGGTTAAAAAAAAAAAAAGACCCACTCAAGTAGCAGTACTCTGACTAAATAAATAGGAGAACAGGAGCTGAATGGCAACCTTGACCTGTTGCTGCTTTCTGACTGTGGATGAAGTGTGACCAGCTGTCTTATACCCCTGCTACATGGCTGTCCTGCCATGATGGACTGCATCCTTAAACAGTGATTCAAAGTTTTCTTCCATAAGCTACTTTGAAAAAGTATTTTTGTTGGCTGAGTGTGGTGACTCACACCTTTAATTCCAGCACTTGGGAGGCAAAGCGAGCTCCAGGACAGCCAGTGCTGCACAGAGAAACCCTGTCTCTCAGCCACTGTAAAAATAACAGCAAACTGCAACAACAAAGGTTGCAAGCCTGGTTTGGTTTCTGATGCTATGATACACACCAGGACCAAATGCAAATTTGGGAATCAAAGGCTTATTTTAATTTACAGATTATAACCCATCATTTAAGGAAGTCAAGGCAAGAGTTGCAGGCAGGAGCTTGAAGCAGAAACCAGTGGAGGAATGAGCTTAGCCACTCCCCCCGTTTCTGGTTTGCTCAGCTCACCTTTTCGTAGGACACATGATCATCTGCCTGCAGTGGTATTGCTCGTAGTGGCTTGGGCCCTCCAACATCAACTGGCAATAAGGGAGATGTTCCACACGCAGGACCACAGGCCAGTCGGAGGGAGGCAATCCTTTGATTGATGCTGTTTTTACCCAGCAGCCTCTAGCTTTGTCTCAAGTTTACAGATGAAGTTAACCATAACTCTTTATACAAATTTTGTAGAATTTTTGTCCTTACATTTATTTTTATCTACCATTATTCAAAATTGAGTATTACATTCTACACTAGTGGAATTTTTCACATTCCCTCAAGATATATGTATATATATTTCACTTATAAATACAGATTCTTGGCCATGATTTCCAATTTGTATATTATTCTTTTTCTTATGTTATTGCACTAGCTAGAAACACAAGCTCAATTACATATAGAAGTGATGAGAGCAGGCATTCTTTCCTTCTTAGATGTAGATAGAAAAATATCTACTTTCCCTACTCAGTGTCATGATAGATATGGATTTCCAATACACAGCCATTATCAAGTTGAGAAAGCAACTTTTGTGCCTTTCTTTATTAAGAGTTGTAGTTGTGGATAATGCTGAATTTTGTCAAATGCCTCTCTGCTTCTATTGATTTTTGTCTCTTTTATTTTGTTAGTATAGGAAAGTTTATTGATCGTGTTCCAAATATTAAACCAACCTCCTCATCTTAAAATAAAAGTCTACTTGTCATGATGAATTATCCTATTCATATATTTCTAGATTCAATTTTCTAACATACTGTCAAATGTTAGCTGTGTGTACGTTTAGATGTAATTTTGGTTTATAGATTTTTTTCTCTTGCAATTTCTTTGGCTTTGAAATCTGTATAATGTTGGCTTCATAAATTTAATTAAGAACTTTTTCTTTCTTCTATAGTTCCCAAAATTATTTCAATAGATTTGTTATTATTTCTTCCTTCATTAGTTGACAAAATTAACAGCAATATCATATGGGTCTGGAATTTTCTTTTTAGGAACATTTTATACAACTACATATTCAATCTTTTATTCTTGTGACAATATTCATAAATTTCTCCCTTAATGTTACTTCATTACATCCAAGATGCAGATTTTATCATATAATCTCTATCTTATTCTTACCCTTTTAATATTTGAACAACCTTTATTGATATTCTTTCCTTCATTTCTGTCTGGCCAATCTGACCTGGGATTTTTATCTAACAATCTTGCTGTTTATTAATCATTTCAAAGGTTAGAATGTTTTTTTCACTATCTTTTTCCTGACTTGTCATCCTTCTGATGACCCTACTAACTGTTCTTCTTTAATCTAGTTGAACAGAAATTAAACATCTCCTGGAGTTTCCTGAGAAGTTGCCTATTGTAAAGATCATAGCTGGGGACATGTTCACTCTGCACAAGCTCCCATTTCATATTCACTCGGAGAAACTTCAGGATTCATGTAGCAATTTCTGAAGTTCCTTGCACCTGATATCTTCCTAGTCTCTCCATCCTCAATGAACGCTGAGCTGTCTATCCAATGGGCTTCCAGCAAAGGCTTCTAGACAGAAAGCTGTGTGAGCCAAAGGGTTTCCCTCATCTATCCTCATTTCCTCTAGAATCACAGTCCTTAGTGGCTTTTGGCTGAAAAAATACATTTGTGCCATGATTAGTTGTTTACAGCAGGAGGGAATTCTAGTACAAATTAATATCTCATGACCACAAGCAAAATTATGAGAGTTTCACGATTAGCATTCTGATGTGTCTTTTCTGTTTTTAAATTAATTAATTCAGCAGGATCTTATTCAGCACTTACTATAGTGGCACACATTTAACAATAATAAATTAGTATATAATAAAACATGTAAATTGGTTTTATACATCACTATGTTCTTGTTTTCATTTATTTCACCTGCTGTTTACTCAATATTTTCAACCTATAAATTAGAATGTTTATTCAACTGAAGAAATGATTATGTATTGTTTGGATATTGCTCCCGTTGGGGATGATTTGTCCTTATGGACCAAAACTCTCCTTAGTTCTGAACTGCAATGCTTTGCATTTTCTTCTATTCGTGTCTTTGTTCTTTTAAATTTTTTAAGAAAAAAAAAGCCACTCTCAAACATGTTCTCTGCATCACCGATTAAATTTTAGATCTCTATTTCTGTCCTGTACTTCTTCTCTGGCATTTCTAGTTTCCTTAAATATTTCTTGATATAATGAGACTCCCCATTTTACTCAGTATGCTGCTACATCATGTTCTATTTTTCATTTTCGGAAAGTAGCTTGGTTCTTTTTGCCTTTATGAAATTCTTTATATGATGCTTATTAAAGCTGCCTTCTGGTTTCTGTAGTGTGTGTGTGTGCTTGTATGTATGCCTGTGTGTGTGTGACTGTGTGTTTCTGTGTCTGTGTATGTGGTTGTAGATTAAATTCAGACTTCACACATGGTAGGCAAGTACCCTACCACTGAGCCGTGTCTCCGACCTTTTTGTATTTTGTGTTTTGTCTTCTCTAGGCTGACCTGGAACTCTCTCTGGAGCCCAGGAAGGCTTTAAGTTTGAGATCCTTCTGCCTCCCACAAAGTTGAGATCACAGACCTGCACTACCAAGTTAACTGCAGTATGCACACAACAAAAAAAGACAAAAACTGCTCCTTCTCATGTGCTCGAGCATAATAATATTCACCTTGTTTACAAGGCTCCTGTGCCCACTAGATCTTTCCTTATGCTTATTGAGTGGGTGGAGCCATCACAGTCCTCTGATACCATAAATGTAAAGGCTGCACCAAGGATTTATTCCATCACAAATGTTTTGACATTTCCCACATCAATTTATTTTCCAGAATATTCTGCAAATCAGGTGAGACAGTGCCCAAGTAGTAGCTCAGAGTACTGTTGAAAGTCTCAAACATTTAGAAGAGCACATTAATGTTATTGTCAGCTAAGAGACACTAACCCACCCACTCACTCTCCTGACATCTGATAGTCCCTGAACCATCCCTGGCAATTGAATTAACAACCCAGCCTGTGCAGGTGACCTCAGAACCATGTAACTACTTCCTGCTGAAGAGCACTGCTCAGTCCCACAGGCCTCTCAAACTCGGCATGTCCAAATGAAACTCATAATTTCTCCTATGTGCCTGTATTTGGAAATAGCACTTTCATCTCAAAGGTGCAGGCAGATACCGGAGAGTCTTTTGAGATGGTCTAGTGTGCTTCAGTGAGCTTGCCTGGGGTACTGGTCCTGTATCCTTTATTTCTTTCCTTTCTGAGTATTGCCCTCCTTCTTATGTTTGCTTCTGGTGGGTTTGTTTTTCCTAGCTTATATCTCTTCAGTCTTCTTCTTCCCCTTCTTCCAAGCCATTTTTTGGAGACTGGATCTCACTGTGTAACACTGGCTGACTTGGCATTCTGGATATAGACCAGGCTGGACTCAGACCCACAATTCTAGGATTAATGAGTAATCCTTGCTCAAGGCTTCTTCTGAGAGAAATTTAATGCTTTCTGATGGAAGGCATTTTGATATCATCCCTATCTCTGAAAGGAACAACCAGATTCACTAGCTTCAGTGTCCCCAAAACCTTACTGTGCACGTGGCCCCCACTTTCCAATGCATATGGGAAAACACATTGGATCAGACAGGAATGTATATGTGAAAGGGAGGCAGTTCTGCATGTCTGCAGCAGTCTCACTAACTGCCCACACTGCTGCACTTCACAACACTCCAAGTAGCATGTCTTTAAGGCATTTTATTGCTTGTATCTCAGGACTCGCATTTCTCTCTGTTCCTCTCCTGCACCTGTGTCCTATTCCCAAGTTTTATCTGCACACACTTCCTAGAGAAAACTGCTGTGATTTGCCCCCATATGCTTCTCTGTCAGCATATACTTCTGTCACATCTCCACTTCAGAAACAAGTGTTTCTCTCTCAACATCTAATCCAAGATGTGTTTTATGTCTTTCCTAAAGTATCTCCCATTCTACCATAGACATAATTGCTTTCCCCTTGCTTGTTGGCTACAACGTATGACACTTTCTTAGCAGATTTGGACACTTGTTTTCTTCACTAGTGTACAAGACTTAAGAGGCAGAGTGCATGCTATATAATATGTCTCTAGCACAGTGTCTCCGGTGTTATGGTTATTGTATTTTATAAGAAAGGATAAATACAAAATACAACAATGTGTTAAGCATTAATTAGAACTATACTGTAGAGTTATATTTGGTTTTCATTACCACAAAACTATTATCACTGACTTGTCAGTTCAAAATAACAAATACTTGTTATCTCACAGTTGAAATTCCAGGAGTGTTCTACTCAGGGTCTGTACTGGCTGAAAGGAGACTATCGGCCTGATCCACACTTCTCATCCTGGGATCTATGTTCCTTTCCAAGTTCAATGCTTGTGGGCACAGTCTACTTTTTATGTTTCTGGGGAAACTGTGTTCCTGTTAGGTGTTGTATGGTTCCACACAGTGACTAGAGGCTGACTGTGATTCTTTACCACATACCATCACATAGACAAGTTACAACAAAGCTGTTTGCTTTCTTCCAGGCCAACATGTATTCTCCAGTTTCTGTGGTTACCACACACATAATGCCACACAACCACAGGTGTGGCCATCTAATCAACACTCATCATATAGCACAATCTAGACAAGGAACAGAGAGAAACAGGTCCATCATAGTTATAGTCTATGTCCACGTTCAAAGACAGAGTATTCTACCTGTTCACCACCGTGGGGGGTAGATACATTGATGAGTATTTTTAGAATTCTATGTACCACTATAATTGACTAGAAATGCCCACAAGGAATTTTGTTAATGTTTCTATTGCTACGATAAAACAACCTGACCAAAAACATCTTATGGAAGAAAAGGTTTCTTTCTTTTTATGCTTTCAAGCAACGGTCTATCATCAAAGGAAGTCAAAACAAGAACTCAGGGCAAGAACCTGGATGCAGGAACTGAAGCAGAGGCCAGGGAGGGATACTGCTTACTGGGTTGCTCTTTATGGCTTGATCAGTCTGCTTTCTTATAGCAACCCAAGCAATCAACCCAGAGGCAGTACTGCCCACAGTGATCGAAGCCCTTCCATATCAACCGTCAATCAAGAAAATGTACCACAGATTTGCCAGTAGCCCATTTTGATGGGGTCATTTTCTCAGTTGAAGTTCCCTCCTCTAAAATGACTCTAGCTGGTGTCAAACAAACATAAAACTAGCCAGCACAGCATGATTGAGAAAGATAGGAAAGAGAGTCAATATTAAACAAAAAGATAAAGAGAGACATTAAGAATGTTTATAAGATAGGAGTTTTACCATGATTATATGCCAGAGTTATTTTTGGTGTTTAAATTCTTCCTTCTATAAATGAACATGAAAATTGAGGAACTTGCAATTTATGATAGAATTCCTGACTACAGCTAAAGGGGTGTTCTTCTGCATTATAATTGCCTTCTACTCCTACTCATTAGCAACAAAGAAAAAAAAAGTAGACGCCTTCAGCCTTGGAATAAATAAATGAAAAGGAACTTGAGTTTGGTATTAAATCTGATTATTTGCTCTTAAATATCTTCCTCAGCTTGATCAACTCCAAGTGGAATCTTAAAGTCTTAAATAATGCAGTTGAGGCTTTCTGCAGTAAGATTGGCAGGGAGCATTTTGGTAAAGAATTAGTGGGTAGAAAATAGTTGCATTAGCTCCAGTTTATCCTTTTGGAAAACCAGTCACCAAATAGTCATAGGCTTTTGGCTCATTGCAGATGTGCCTGATTCTTCTCTAAATTCTCCTGGATCCTAGGATTTGAATGACAGGTGCCTAATGTTACCGAACATGGCCTGGTTACCTCTTCATCTCCCGTACTGAATGGGATTACTCTTCTGAGCTGTCACAGGTGATGAAATGACAGTATTATCAGCTTTCAAATTTTTAACATGTGCTCACTCATGACTTATTCCACTGGGATAGCTCCTTTTCTATCCTGAAACTTACCAATGATCTGTGTATCATAATTCAATATATTCATCCCTCACCATGCAAGCAGAATTAGGTCAAACACTATTTGGCTCATAGGTAAAAACTCCCATAGGCAATTATCAATTCCCTTTATGATTAATGTAAAAAAAACAATGGTGCTCGATTAATGGAAATGTATGCTTCAGTATTCGCAGTCATGTGCTGTAGATAAACTCGATCATTACACTAATACGAGGTAAAAATTCCTGAAGCAACCAAGAACTTGGTAGCAAATGTAGTAACTGAGAATGTCAGTTTGCCAGAAAATTAGAATAAACTGACACTGTTCCAGACAATAGCGTTAAAGTCATTTTTGCAAAAATTGGGAGGTTTTTTTGTTTTACTTTTAATGCCATGTTTTGAAGTGTTGTATTGACAGAACCCATGCTGCTACAGGTTTCAATGTATATTAGAATGAGTATTGTTAACTTTTTACTTGCAAAATTCAGGCACAGAAACACATGGCTTATATATCTTATAACTTGATTAAAGAGTCCCATGCAAGAAGGATTACTATAATTGGAATCATAGTCATCATTAAAAGATCTTCACTTAACGTGCATATCTGTGCTTATGTATGATGTGTGTGTTCTTCATTGAAACCAATGTTTCTCCATACCATCACTCAGTACTGAACTAAGATGTCTGTCTCAGACCCACAAATGGATGACACCTTACCAAAGAAGTGGGAAGCACAGAAAAATGGCTGCACTGAAGATGTAAAGGGTATATGTGGTCTTGATGCCTATAATCCTAGCATTCAGGCAGTTCACAGAGGAGGGTCTGGGTTTTGAGGCTAGTCTTGACAATGTAGTGAGTTTAGCACTAACCTAGGCTACATAAGACCTTATCTCAAAAATGTGGGAGGCCCTAGTTGATATAGTCTAAGAACACAGCATCACAACATAAATAAATAAGTAGATAACCATAAATATAGCAACAACTATGGTTGAGTCCAGGACCCTCTGACAATATTGAATGTTAAGGGTGCACCTTCTCATCTAAAATGGTGTATTTTTGCATAACTTATGCATATCCTTCCACATACTTAAATCCTTCTAGATTATTTGTAATACCTATTGCTAAGCAAATTTCCTATACAAAGCTCTCATACTATGTTGGCTATGGAATAACAACAAGAAAAGTCAGACTGTTAATATAGTAGTAATTTTCATTTGGGTATTTGTGATTCACGGTTAGCTGAATCCATGGACATGCAACCTGAAGTCGTGGAGATCTAACTGTGTACTGAACACATCCTTCATGGTTAGAATTCAAGAATTTCCTCCAAAACTTTTCTCCATGTGGATATTTTGACTCTTTGATAACCCAAACTTGTAATTCACTATTTTAAAATACACACACACACACACACACACACACACACACACACACACACACACACGTATGTATGTAAGTATGTATGTATGAATGTTTGTAGGTATGTTCTGGGAAAGTGTTGTCAGCACAGAAACATTCTATGCCCATTCAGCATTTCCCGAGTCCTAGCAAGACAAAACCTGATAGAAGTAAGATGTCTCACTTTCAGGACTGCTCTAAAAAGCTCACTTTTTTTTTTGCTGGCTTGTGGCTGGAGGTTCTAAAGGGATTAAGACAACAGCTGAATCCTAGGACAGAGGAGCCTGGTCATCTGAATCACCATTTGGAGGGATACTAACTCTCCATCCCTCAGGAAGGCTTGCACTGAGGTTTATGTGAAGATGAAAAAGAAAAAAAAAACATTTACTCCTTATGTCATTAAAGGATACTTTTTTTGCAACATATATTAGCCTAACTAATACAGAACGCAGGGTCTTGAAGTAGAGGCTGTCATTATGTTTTTAAAGTCTACAGTATATGACACCAGCTTAGCAGTTTAGTGGTAGACAGACCTAGCAAGATGGAAATCCCTTCTCTGCTGTAGTGAAACATTTGGTAAAACTGTCACCCTTGTTAACATGGAAGACAGACCAAGTGCCTACTGAGCCGGTGCATCTCGGGGAAGTGGTTGGAAAGAGGCAGAATGCAAGCATATGTTGATCTTCCCTTGCTGTGTTTGGCAAGGTATTTTAAGAAAGATGAGCTAGAGATGGAATTAGCTGCTTTGCACACAGAAAAGAAACAGAATAAAGTACCAGAGTTTTAGAGTCACATGCTTATTTGAATCTACCCCCAACAGGACAAAGAATGGGAAAACAGTGACAAAGGGCCATTCGGAGGCGATGTAGTGACATAGTGCAACAGAAACTCCTAGGGATCCCTGAGAGTAACCTTAGCAGTGACTCTTAGCGATGGAGGTATGGAATCTGAACCACCCTCTTCTGTAACCATGGAAGGCTTCCAAAGGAGGGATTGGGACCCCGATCCAGCCACAAAACCTTTGACCTACAATTAATTAGTCCTGCCTGTAAGATGTGCTGGGGTAAAGGTGGTTCACAACTTGTGAGAGCAGCCAACCAATGACTGGTCCACTGAGACCCATGCCACTAGAGGGATCCCACACATGACACTGCCTGGAAGGCCAGGAACCAGATTCTGGGTAGGCCAGAGATCAAGGACAGAACCAAACAGGATCAATGGGGGGAAAAAGCAAAAAAAAAAAAAAAAGAAAGGGGGGAGGAAGGAAGAGAGAGAGAGAAAGAAGAAAGACAGACAGACAGACAGACAGACAGACAGAAAGAAAGAAAGAAAGAAAGAAAGAAAGAAAGAAAGAAAGAAAGAAAGAAAGAAAGAAAGAAAGGGTTCTTTTTTTCTGCTATATCCATAGACCAAAGCCTAGCATAGTCATCAGGAAGGCTTCATCCAGCAACTGATGGGAGCAAATACAGAGACCCACAACCAAACATTAGGTAGATTTTGGGGATTTGTGCAGAAGAGTTCAAGAAAGTATTGTAGAGCCAGAGGGGTCAAGACACCACAAAAAAATGGTTCACAGAATCAACTGTGCAGGCCTCATGGGGGCTCACGGAGACTTAACCAACAACCAGGGAGCCTGTATGAGTGTGACCTTGGTTCTCTGAATATATATAATGTTCCTGTGGGACTCCTAAAACTGGGAGCAGCAGCTGTCTCTGACTCTTTTTCCTGTTTTTGGGAACTTTATTCTCCTACTGGGTTACCTTTTCCAGCCTTACAATGAAGACATGTGCCTGGTTTTATTATAACTTGATATTGCCAAGTTTGCTTGATACCCCTGGGAGGTCTGACCTTTTCTGAAGGGAAAGGAGGAGGAGTGGATCTGGGGAGAGGGAATATGGGGCGTGGGAAATAGGAGAGGATGGAGAAGAAACCACCTGGATGGGATGCCATATATGAGAGAAGAATAGGTTCTTTAAAAATCTCAGTTAAAGTGCCACAGCCACACAGCTTGGGCCAAACTTAAGCTGGAGCATCTGCACAAGATTATTATTCCAAACAACCCCAAACTACCCACTGCCATCGTGACAGAGAGGGGCTCAGGACTGGAAGGGAGATACCCTATTGTTTGAACAATGAATTTCTGATATGACATCTGGCTTGTAGAAAGGCTGAGAAAAACCAGTGGACAGTGGTGGTTTGTCGTTTTCAAAGCATTTGTCCTGTTGGAATGACTACACCATTCCAAATAGTCACTTAATATGCATAAAATAAACACATAAACCCTATCACTTGGGCTCCACCTCAAATTCACATGACCATTTATCTTTGGTGAGGAAGGCTGTAGGAACCATTGCTCTTTGGTAAGGAAGGCTATAGGCACCATTGCCATTTGATAAGGAAGGTTTCAGGTATCATTCCTAGTTGTTAAGGAAGGCTATAGGCTCTGTACTGACCAAGCTTCTCAAATCTCCATATAGTATCTTGGACTAAAAGACCTGGACAATGTAGAACAAATATGTGGCATTCTTTTCAAAGTTTCCATATGTGAAACAGAGCTATTCTAGAATGTGTACCATATTTTTGAGTGCAAGTCACTGTTTAGTGACCATACTTTTGGGACTGAAAAGTTGACTGAAACCAGCATCTGGAAAAGATGTTCCATTGTGTGTCCCTGGAGATGGTATCAATAGTATGGAGACGGAAATCCAGGACTAAATTTTTTCCTGTGGGTATTAGATAGGAATAACATGACAACATTTCATTTCTGTTGTTTCCTCCTGCCTGAAGCTCACCAGAAATTCACCTCTTTTGTGACTGATTAAGAGTCCACTCTGGGGAGAAAGTGCATGGCTTTCTTTCCTGTATAAATAGCCACTATTCATAGCAAAAAGTGTTCTGATATGGAAACATATACCAAATGATATAAGGTTAAGGGGCCAGATGCATTTGAGCTATAAAGCTCCATCCAAATGTAGCATTTTCAGGATTTGAGCCTTGTGCACAGTATTAATGACATACATTTGTTGAAACACAACTGAATATGTTTTGTAAATTCTAAACTAGCTGTCACGGCAGCCCGCCCCTGGAGGAGTGCTGTCCTGAGTTACACTCCAGGGACATTCTGATAGCAGCAATGGTGGGTCCCTCTGTCAACCGAACAAGTATTCATCTCAGAATGATTATTTCTAAACCCATTAAAAACAAAGCACCTGGAGAGAAGTCCATCTGCTAAGCCCCAAGAATCCGTTGCAGGAAAAGAGAGGAAGTGAAAAGGGCAAGGGACTCGTACACTTGTTCCTCTGGAGATGCCATAGGAATGTTGCAGCAGGCTCGGGTTCTCAGCAGATTTGAAATCCAAGTGTGCTTTACAAACCACAGGCATCCAGGAAGGAAGTAGCCCACAATAGCTCTCAGATCATTAGTGACGCAGTCACAGTGAATGCTGAGGCAAATTATCTTCACCTTCAGTTCAATGCGTTCCTGGAAGCTGCAGAGAGAACCGCTCTTAGGAGTGTTCTTTAATGGCGAGTTACACAAAGAGAACTCTCACTACAGATCTTTATGATGGTTATCTGAAACAGAGAGTGGGAATTATATTTGGAGCCCCCACATCTGTCATCCTCATGTATTCTGCATGCAATGAATAAGTTTTTAGTGAATCGATCCTCAATTGGCTTAGGAGGAATGATACAAGAGGAGACAATTCTTCCAGAGAGTAGAAGGTGGAGAAATGTTTCTTATTCTACCAAAGTGAATAAGGAGGGAATGGCTTTTGAAAATGACTTCTCCAGCTCCTTATGAAAGTGTGTGTGGCTGTGCAAAGTCAAGGGCTAGTGTGAGTGATAAGGATGGGCTTCCCCAAGGGGAAGGCAGAATGGGAGTGAGGAAGAAATAACGTACATCCGCTGCCTCCCTGAGATGCCACTACCGAAGAAAAAATTGAGGTTGTAAGGGGCAAACCCCAGTGCCTGCAGGGAGGGAGGCTTAATAAAGGCTACTGAGATAAAGGAAAACTCTTGAAATGGATTGGGCTGCACTGACGTTTATGAAGAATCCACCAACAATTAAGCACTTCTAGTTTGTTGGGAGGCTTCAGAGCAATTTTGGAAAAGCCAGGAGAAAGTAAAGGCAGTGACATGAAGGCTGTGGACTATTTTGTTTAAAAAATGGGATGACAGAAAATGCCAAGGACTAGAGGTTCTTAATACTGTTGAATTCGAGCTTTAACACACGTGTGGGAATTGTGTTGTGCATCCAGCAGTCGCAACTGACAGAATGATGCACGAGAAACCAGACCATGTAATAAAGGCAAGGAGACCATGCACTGCTTAGTCACCCTAAGTGAAGTCATACGACATGCTGAGGTCAAAACAGAACCACGTTACCAACCACTCTCAGCTAAAAGTAGTGGGTTTGACAAGACAACCTGTGGTTTGAGGTTATGAGACTTAAGTAACAGTTTTACCAGGTGAGAATTTGGACAGTCTGAGAAAAAGAGAAAATGCCCTAAGTCAGAGTCAAAATGAAATTTCATCTCTTTTTTGCATGCATTGAGAATGTATATCTGACCTAAAAGTGCTTCAAAAGGAGCCAACATTTAGAAGACGGTAGAGGAGGGCAAACAGCAGGACAACTGGAGGAAGGTAGCGTCCCCTTCTTGCACACAGAGGTCACAAATGTAGTTAGGAAAAGATTGCATTACCAAAGAAGAAATGGGAATATAGGTACACTTCTACCATGTTTTTGAGTGGATGTGTTCCTCTAAATTTCATAACTAAAAGCCTAGTCCACCAAGGGATAGTTTTGGGAAGCAAGACTTCAGGGGAGGACATGGAACTAGTTCTATTAATGAATTGGGATTCATTAAGCTGTCTTTCCTTCTCAGCTTTTCTAACCGTTTATCCATGTGAGAAGACAGATTGTCTCTTGCTGAGGATGTTGCAGCAAAGCGCCAGAGCAGACCTACCTCGACACCGGCTTGCCAGCACCTTAGCCCATCTATTGGAAGAGCAGTGAGGAATCAATTTCCATCAGTTAAAAACTAGACAACTTCAGGTATTTTGTCATAACATTAAAAATGCTAGAGTTTGGATCTGTGATGTCCTCCAAGACTTGGTTCTATGGAAGAGGTGCACTCTTTCAAAGATGGAGCCTGCTGTGTGGTCTTTGAGTCATTAGGGGCACACTCTTGGTTTTGGCATTAAATCTACGTGTTAACATTCTACTGGTACAACAAGTAATGAACTCACACATTTAAGAACTTAAAATAATGAATGTTTTCTGTCCATCCGCATTTCTTATGTGTTAGCAGGGTAGCCTCCTTAAGGTTGCAAGAGACTGAAGTAAAAATGCAAGCTGGGTTGTGTCCTTATTTAAAGTCAGGAAGGTAGAGAATAATCCACCATCTCGATTCCCTGGGCTGTGAATGTAAGGAAGCTGTAGCTGGGACAGTGGCCCTGCCTGAAATCCCAGCATATGAAGATGCCTGGGACAGGAGATTCACAAAGTCAAGGCCATCCTAAAGCTATGAAGCAAGCTAAAAAGCGTAAAACAAAACAAAAAAGTAGATATTCAATAGCTTCTCAGATAAATTGGGATAGAAAAAAAAGTAGCCAGTCAGTCAGCAAACAAAAGGAGAAGGTGGATATGGTAATGAAGGAAATATTGACAAACATTGGGGGTGAGAGGTTACCTTAAATCAATTTTAAGGCTTATTTATTTTACTTTATGTGTATGGATGTTTTATCTGCATGTATGAATGTGCACCAGTGAGTGAGTGCAATGTCTGCAGAAGCTAGAAGATGGCATAAGGTCCCCTGGAAAATGCCCAAGTTGTTAACAAAGATCGTTGTGTTTTATATCACTGCCAGTCAAGGTACCAATTTCTGTAACTTTAAAATCAAAGAGAAGCATCATGACATGCAGGGACAGACTTCCATGTTCTCCGTGTTTCCAAAATTTGAGACACATGCACAGAGCAGAGGCAACTTTGGAAGGAAGCTATTTGAAAATAAAAGACTCTGAGCCCCAGCATGTAGAATCAGGACCAGACATGGCCAGACACAGAGATGTCCTTCTTGAAAATGTATCTTTGGTTCTGCAGAATTGCCTTACAAAACAGTATGGAGCTGGCCCCAAAGGTTGCCTCATATCACTGATAGCCATTTTAATCAGATGATGAGGACTATTAGAGGTGCAAAAGATGCCCCCAGGGGACCCTGAGTGATAATCCCCGCCAGATTCTCAGGAAGAGAACTTTTGACACCTTCGTTTCTAACCCTGTCGTCTTTGTAAAGGGCACAGCTCACAGTTCAGACTCTAAGACCCCTTTGTCCTGTGATACTCCTGAAGAAACACATAAAAACCCAACTCCTTTGTAGTTATGAACAAGAGTAATGTAACTGATACAAACTATCACGAGACGGAAGCAGCGATTTGAGAATTTCCAAGATCCCTTGTATCGAGAAACTACACATTTTTATTTCCAGACTTGTGTGATGTCAGTTTTACAGCTGAGGCTGGTGGCATTTTACAGCTCCTTCACAGAAGTGGGCCTTAGTTTTGCTACACAGGCACAGAGGGCCTCTTCAGTGGAACTCACTGACTGGAGCTGTGATCACTTAAAAAGGAGCATCATTCTGAAGCTGAGTATCTGTGGAGGCTACCACCCAGTGCTCACAACAGCTGAGTACCTCAGAAGCTGCTGCTGCTGCCCAGTGTTCACAACAGCTGAGCATCTGTGGAGGTTGTCTTCCAGTGCTCACAACAGCTGAGTATCTATGGAAACCGCCTCCCAATGCTCACAACAGCTGAGTATCTACAGAAGCTGCTGCCCAGTGCTCACAACAGCTGAGTATCTATGGAAACTGCCTCCCAATGCTCACAACAGCTGAGTATCTATGAAAGCTGCCATCCAGAGATCAGAACAGCTGAGTACGGAAACTGCTACCCAGTGTTCACAACAGCTAAGTACCTACAGAAACTGCTGCTGCTGCCCAGTGCTTACAACAACTGAGTATCATCTGAGGAAGCTGCCTCCCAGTGCTCACAACAGATGAACATCTGAGGAAGATGCTGTCCAGTGCTCCCAATGGCTGCAGCAAGTATTGTGTCACAGCAAAAACTCGGGACTCTGGATATAAAAGAAGACCTGGACAGTGTCTCTTCAGTGGTGGTCCTTCCTGTTCTGACCTTCGTAGGGGAAATATTGGCTGGAGAGAAGGAAGTTGATGGCAATGCCAATGTTAATGTCTCCATTTCCAAAGCTGTACAGCCCATTTGCCAAGGGGCAGTGTTTCCCATTGATTCAGAGATCAAGGGCAAAGTTCCAGGAGAAAAACACCCAAGAGGACAGAGCAAAAATTCCCATTCTATTTCATGCACTAGAATTTGAGGTTTCTAAAAGTGATGCTATTATTTCCACTCACAGGCTGTGGAGTTAATGTAGAACCTTGTTTTCTTGGTAGGAAAATCTTACAATGCCAGCCTCAAGAGTGGCCATGACCCCGGAGCCTAAACACTAAGCATTTCACTCCCCTTAGACTTGCCCATGAATTCACACACAAAAGAACTGTACTGACTGTTCTGGGAAGCCTGAGATGTGTGTTTCATCATTGGCAACCAGAGGTTTTTGCTGTTTGTGGGAGGAAGAGCAGGGTCAGTTGAGTTGAAGACTTTAGTCATCTGAGCTAAACTGGGTTGGAATTACATGCCCTCACATTACCCTTTCCTTAACATCAGAGTCTTGTCCTTCCTGAATTTAAGGCTGGGCTCTTATTGTGGCCATCTGTGAAGGGCAAATCAGGTGACTGATTTGGGGACATGAGACCTGCTACTTAAATAATGCTATGTGTGATTCAGAAGGAATTTTTCATTCAGCCCTCTAATTTCCAGGAAAGAACATGGCCTATAGCTGTACTTAACAACTACTTCCTGAGGACCCCACCTCTTCTAGCAAACCTTCCTAAATGGCCAGTCACTGACTCTTGCTGAGTTGTGGGTGAGGTTCTTGCAAGAAAGGGGCCCCAGAATGTATACTGCCACCCAGATCTGCTGAGAGTCAAATTGTCAGGAAATGGGAGCTGGGCTTGCACCCCTGGCATACCTGGGGCTGGATGATATTTATTATCCGGGACAAAGCTGTCATTCTTCAGCTGATTTCTAGGTATAGTTCTCAGTTGGTTCAGAATATGCCAGTAGAGACACAATGGGTGGTCCGCACTCCCCAAGCCTCTCTCACAGATACAAAGCATCATGTTTGGAACCCAAGGAGTTGATGCAAGGCTTTGCCTGTGTCACCTTGAGCACTTCTCGGCAACGCTCTGAACCTCTCTGCTGCCTCATTTGTGGAAGAAAGATAATGATACTAGCTCGGCAGGCAGGCTTGTGTAGAGCTCATATAGGACAGCACTATCCAAATGTCTGTAATTAATGAACTCAACTTTCTTGATCTCCCAGGAGAGAGAAGTAAATGCTTTGTAAATACCAGAAGAATTAGTGACTGATGAAAGCTTATTTTTTCTGCTTTGCTCTTTAATTTCTTTTTCTTCCATTCCTTCCTGTCTCCTTTCTCATCTTGGTTTTCCTTCCACTGGAGTTTTCTCTGCCAGCGTTTTCAGAGGCATAAAGCTTTAAGAGGGTTTTGAGTGCTTTCTGACTTAATTGAAAGAGTACTTTCTGTGGGAGACTTTTTAGCCCTAAAGAAACTAAAAATACCTAAATCTTGGAGAATAAAATAAGAGCTGAGAGAAAGGAATATGTACGGGGGATTCTGAACTGAAGTAAAATGCTAAACAGAGGGGGACCATTGGAAAGAACCCCGTGAGATAAGCACCTGGTACCAGGAAAGAAGCCATTATAGTGTTGGATACCTATTGTTCAGAAAGGGATCTATTTGCTTGGGGGTGGGAATGGGGGAGATGGGATACACACCTGGCCTTTGCACTTGGTAACTGCTGTCAACATTTGCCTACCTTTTCTTAGTGTTACTATTTACTCATATCCAATGAAATTTGAAGTGTTTAAAGCATTTTATAATATTAATCATGATGACATATGCACACTTAAAAATAGTCCAAAATGTTTACAGTATATTATTCAATTAAGTCCACCATCCTGCGGCATGGGTCATATAGACTGGAAATAGTAACTAGGACTGTTAATGCCATACATGCTTCAATTATTGCTATTACAAACAAAAATAGTAGACTAAGATACGGTGAGAAATTATTAAATATCACATGGTCCTGGTGCCTTTGACTGGACAGCTATATATTAGAGAGATTATAAGTGGGGGAGGGTTAAGAATCAAGATTTCTTTCTTCCTTTTATAATTTAGCTTTTTATTTCCATATATTGACTGTTTAAAGTGAAAGTCTTCATTGTGACATTTCCATACATGTATCTAATTTATTTGGATCCTATCCACCCTTCCTCTGTTATGCTTACTTATCCCCCAACACACACCATTTATCTTTCCACATTCTAAATAACTCTTCTTTCATTGTCTTTTCTCCTCCATAAGTTGGGCATATGAGGGAAAACATTGTGCTTGCCATTGTGAGATCATACTTCATTTAACCTGTGATCCACCCATTTCCGGTATACAACATTTTATTTTCCTTTATGACTGAATGGAACTGTGTACATACTACAGTTTTTCCATTCATTTACTTATGGATTGACATCCAAACTGATTATATAGCCTGGATGTTGGGAATAGTGTAGTTACAAACATAGAATGTACAGGGATGTCTGTAGATGACTTCAATTCTTTCAATTCAGAAGTGGTATTTCTGAATCATATAGCACTTGTATTTTTAGATTTTTGAGAATGTCCCATAGTAGCTGGGATTACTGGGATTATTACCACCAATAATGTGTATATGGGCTCCTTTATGAGTGTCATCTCCAGATTTTATTGCTCTTTTTTTCTCCTTGATGATAGCATCCCAGCGAGGGTAGATGGAATTTCAATGTCATTTAATATGCATCCCTTTTCAAAGGCTAAATTTTTTCATATATCTTGGTTCATTTACTTTTTCAATCAAAAAGTGTTTGTTCAAATAATTTGATCACTTATTGACTAAATGTTCTGATCTTTTGATTTTGATTTTTAAAGTTCTGTATATATTCTGAATACTAATCCCCCATGGGATGGACTACTAAAAATAACAATTCTTCCACTCACTAACCTCTCTTTTCACTTTTTGGTTCTTTCTTTTGGCGTGCAGAAGCTTTTCCATGCTCTGTAACCCTAGTTTTCAATTCCTGCTCTTATTTCTTGAGCCTTTCTCACAGGTGTGGAAATTGAGAATTTGAAGCACAGGTGTCAACAGAGAGTTGAAATGCTTCTTATCACTTCACAGGGTTCTAGTCTCTTCTAATACGCACACAGAGCCCATCATGGGCTCACAACCTCCAGTGCCTTACTAAACCTAATTCTCTTCCAAAGGTCCCATAGATGTTATTATGGATTGGGATTACAGGAAGAAATTCAGAGGACTGCAGATAGATACCTGTGCATAATACATGGATTATCTTGCTCAGTTTCAAATCAATCCTATTTGGTAAGATCACTGAATTCTCCCTGGAGTAAAGGAACCAAGCTAAGTAATTTGTCCTAGGTACTCAGCAAACAGAAATCTGCAAGAGAAATCCAGAAACTTATTCTAGAGTCTATTAGTCTTCACACTATACTCACTCTCCTGCTCATAGTTCTGGATGCACAAGAAAGCATTGTAGAAAGATGATGTAAATGGTTTAGTTTTCTGATTGACCATGCTAGTGAGTGATTTTAAAACAAAATCAGTCAAAGACCACCTAAGAAGACAGTGCTAGAAACAAAGTTAAAGATAAACAGGTAGAGAAATATCCTCATGAAGGTGAGTGGAAAGAAAAATGGGAATTCGAAAAGGGACAAAGAAGGCTAGATCTGAATATTTATGTGCCCTGTTATTCATGTGGCAGTGACTAGAGTGGGATGTGTAAGAATGAAGAGAGTCTGATTGAAAAGAAAAAGCCAGTGGAAAGGAGAATGAAGGCCTTGCTATAAATGATGTCACTTATATTCTTAAAATCATGGGCACACACATATAACTCAAAGACGGAAAATATTTCACTCAAATAGCAACTCGGGAGCAGGCAAAATAATGGAGTCTGGATTCTTTGGTCGAGAATGGTACAAGTGAAAAACTATTCTCGGCAGATTGCCTGCTTGCTGTGGCTGTGTGGGATTCTGTGTTGAAGACTTCCCCCTGAGATGTAAGGTAGGAACATCAGTGGTTGTCTCCCACACCTTTTAATGGTGAAGAGGTGCCTCTGCGTCAGCCCAGCAGTGTACCTGCTGTAGCTGCTCTTCCCTCCCAGGCCCTCTGAGGTACGCTGACCATGGCCACATCACCGTCCCGTGTGTAAGTACAACCTGCTTTCTAGTACCCAAGGCATTCTTACCAAGATCTTGGCTTTTCAAGATGAGCATCACACCACCCCTTGGACGCACTTTAAGGACTCTTCATGAGAAAATATGCCTTCCTTTGAGTCTCACTATGCATGGCAATTTAAACCCCAACAAAACACACTGTTCCCCAAGTGAAGACAGACAATGTTTTCTTCAGCAGGTACTACCTGAGTGACTACTTTGTGCTAGCTACAGAGATATAGATGATGCTATGGGGTTATACAGTGAAGAAGACAGAGATGGTGCTGACTTTCTGAGAATTATATCGTGGGGTGGGGCAGATGATCAGAAATTAAAACAAACTATACATAAAACAAATGGGACATTTGATTATGAAGAACAGGAAATGGGACCGGGATTCATTTAGATGGAATTTGGGGGTAAATTTTCAGAGACTAGAATAAATGAAACATAGAGGAGGAGGTACAAATGGCTCTAAGAGGCACATCTGGGTGGGGAGTTTAGGAGAGACAGAGTAAGCTCGGCACATGAGGGAAAGGCCTAGAAGCCTGGCATGGGATGGAAAATGGGGGGGGTTGGGGAGAAGGAGTTTGAAATGGCAAACAGAGCTCAAATCATGCAGATACCCAGATTTACGCCAATTGGGGTTTGGACTTGGCTTTAATAGCAATGGAAAGCCATTGGAGGGCATAAAGGGCCAATGTGGAACTGAATTTGCATTGTAAAGTGCCCAGTCTAGCTGCCCTGTGTGTCATGCATGGGAGTAAGACAGAAGGGAAGCAGGACTTGGTGCTGGAACTATGGCAATTAGGAGTGGCAATTATACCTATGAAGAATGTACAGAATAGCTGGAAATAGGCAGGGTGGGTTCCCCACACTTTCAGTGACATCAGAGAACCTGGAGTACTCTTAGCCTCACTGTGACTCAATTTTCTCACTTAACTGATAATATTCATAGCACCCCTCTAGAATGAACTGTTGAGTGTTGTGTATAACAAGTCTGGCACATAGACATCAATCACTTTGTAAAAATATTGGCTCTTTTTAATTGCCATTGTGACCTTTAGGTGTCTGTAAAGAGTTCTTGGTTATGAGTTGAAGTTAGAACAAGGTACTCATGGAAAGGCACAACTTCAAGCCATGTTTTGGCTTTTAATCTGTCAGCCAATGCCTTCAAAACAGCAGCTACTAACAGATAGCAATCGCACTCCAAGTTATTTCACCCAGTATTGTATTTAATTTCCCAACAGCCTTACAATGCAGTCCTGTTACCATTGCATTTCCTTTGTGTTAGCACCTTCAACTTTGGTTTGAGGAAAATGTGGTACACACACAGAAGTATGGTAACCCCTTCAAGGTCAAGTAGTTAAAGACAGAGCCAGAATTCAATCTACATCTGTTGAAACAAAATCCCCAAACTCTCTCCACCTTAATGGCTCATAAGCAACACAATGCCTGTATCCAAAGAGCATCTCAAATTATTGGGATTCCAAAGACTCTGTGTCTCAGCACAAAGTATAGCACACATGGGGGGGGGTCCCCAGGGCACATGGGAAAGAAAGAAATCTGCCCATTCTATGCTTTACAAAGAAGGACAAAACAGACCTCTTCCATCTGGCATTCTGTAAAGCCCAGCTTTGCCAGGTAAAGTCTGGAAATGAGTTTGCACCCACTGCTGAGTACCAAATGTTAGATAGCTAATTAACCACAGAGATCTGGGAAGGAACCCATTAAAGAGACCAAATACAGCATGAAGGGAAAGTAAATGGTACTATTGTTGCTTATTACTGTTATTGCCATTAATATTAATATTAATACTATTATTTAATTTTATTATTACTCTGATACATCATTATTATTGCTGTCTCCTACCATCTTCCATGTAAATCTATCACCAAATGTTTTAGAGGTTTAATATTGTGATAGTTATGTAATTAAACAAATAGAAATAATAGTTGCAGAATTGCAGAGTTACATAATCATTGCTCTGCAATGGAAACCATTAATAAAACTTACATGCTTCACTAGCAGTTACATTAAAAACAATAGAAACATTGAAGCCTAAAGCTGGAGAATTATTTAATGGCTACATAATTAAATAATAAATTATAGAAGAACAACAGAGACATGCAGATCTAAAGCAGTCTGTAGAATGGGGGGACCATTAAGCAGGGTGGGCCCTGACAAAAGGGGTGCTGACAGTTCTCTGTCTCCTATTCTGGATCCATGTATGTGAATTTTATCACCCTCGGAATGCAAAGCAATTTGTCTGAGGCTATAAATCACTTGGATAATATAATACCCTAAAATGACCCACATGTTACCAACACATCTCTGTGTTTCAAATGATCTCAAAATGTCTTTAGTCCTGACTAAATATTAGACGATGACTCCTCCATTGCCTGCATTGATCCAAGAACTAGTTGGTCGGCTTGAGAAGAAATGCTCACAAGGGGCCAAATATGATATCACTGGGAAAATTATTGAGACAATTGCCATTCCTGAACTTTTTTTGGTTGTGTTATCCCCGTATTAACATAGCTCAATATTTGGAAAGACCACAATATTTGGTATTAAATCAAACACCCAGGTGACAGACTGACTGGCTAATATGATTTTATCCCTGAGTTCTGCAGTCAGGCTGCCTGGATTGTATATAAAGGTGTATTTATTGAGGTCTGGAGTGAGGGACGCCATCCTCCACCTAAGGACATAAAACAGGCACCTGTTCTAAAGACTGAGCTCAGAAGGGGAAGCCAGAGTGATAGCAACACATTTTGCTCTCTGAATCCACCTGTCTCCCTGGGTGTCAGCAGAACTGAGCCCATTGTTGGAATGAATGGTGTGATGGGATGTTCCTGGGATGCCAGCAGCATGCAGGATGAATAAGCACATGGCATCGCTCAGCAGTGACAATGGGGAGGCAGAGGGCTCCTGTCCAGAGCCAGCAGGGAACAGAGCTGTAGTCTGCCAGTCTCTCTGTAATTCACATTTGAAGGAAGCTCTCAGTTCTCCATCAGGCCTGTTCTGAGAGCAGCCAGGCTGGGCCATTATCATAATGGGGTCACCTGGGAGGCTAGAAATAGACAGGGGAGCAGTCTATTGGGGAGAACTAATTGACTCCTGTCTCCTTATTTGGCTCAGCTTGACAGGCAAGCCTAATGATGGGAAAAGTATGGCTTCAGAAGAGGCCCACACCACAGAAGGGCCAGGAGGCCATTGCACCTGCTGGGCCTGAGGGAGGTGGAGCAGACTGCCCAGTGTCAGCCCCATAAGCTCAGGTCACAGTTTTCCAACATGCAGCTCCGACATGCCTCTGGCCTATGGGGAGACTGTGCTGCCATCTGCCTGTGTCCTACACTGACACACTGATGAAGGACACTTAGAATTCACATCTCTCAGCATCCTTTTGTCCTCATTCCCCAAGAGCTCACCTTTGAGTCCCAGAGACAAGGCATTTGTATCCTTCTGAAGAGCTGGAAGGATGGTCCTTATCTGGGAAAGCTGAGGAATCAGTATGATACTGGGATATATAGGGCGATTTCTAAAGGCTCTGCTGACTCTGAGCTATCTGAGAATCTACTTAAAAGCACTAGACTCCTTGGCTAGCTCTGACAGGTTCCAGGGTGCTGTGGTGCTGTGAACTCCCTGGGGATTCCAAAACAAACAAACATGATATGGTAGCTCAGGCATTTGTACCAACATATCACAGTCTAGGAAGCTTTAAAAACATCACAAATATATTTCTTACTGTTAAGGAGGTAGAAACTCAAAGTCGGGGTCTTCATGGGGTCAGAATGTGTTCCCTTCCCTAGTCCCCAAATACAGCATAGTGGCTTATGCATATAGGCCCTGTGTTCAGAACACAGAAGCAGGAGTATTGACATTAAAAAAAGAAAACAAGATCACTAACTCACCCATCATGAACGTCCACTCTCACTACTGTATTACTTAACAGTAATTACTCCCCCAAAGACCCCATTTCTAAAGCACATCACTCTAGGGATCAGGGATAAAGTATAAGACGGAGGAATATCAACCATGGGTCTATAATGTCTTGGTGGGGGGGGGACTCCTGCTTCCTCTTTTTGCCAGGTGTGAATACTGTGTGACTCCACTCTTGGTGTCAGTTACCTGTCTGTAGGATGACCAGCACGCTGCTGAGCTGTGTTGTGCAAAGGGGCCAGAGAGTGCTAGGAATCCTTGTATTAAGTCAGGTCCTCCACGATCTGCTCCCGGCTTTTTTCCCGTTCCTTTCGAGGGATCTCAATTGTTAGTTTTGTTTGGTTGATTTTTTTGCTTTTGTTTGTTTGCTTTTGTTTTTTGTTTGTCTGTGTGGGGGAGTTGTTTTGGTCTTCGTTGTTGTTTTGCACATTTGGGGTTTTGTCGGGAGGTCTGCCCCTTGCCCCCACTACATGTAGAAAATTCCTTTTGAGATTCCTTTCATGCTGGACTTCCACCTATTATCTTTGCGATCAAAAATCATCAGATGAACCCACCCTTCAGAAGGCAGGAGGGCTCTTCTGGAAGTTCAGGAGGTAGGAGGTCTCTGTACTGGAGGATGCCCTGTCAGCTGCCAATCGCATGGCAGAGTGCTCTGATCTCCTCTGGAGCTGGCTTTCTCAGCTTCTCAACACCCTGTTGCCCCTTTCTGGGGTCCTCTCTGGACAGCCCCCAAGCCTTGTTCCACAGGACCAGATGCCGCCAGCCTATACCCGCAGATAGAATTCCCCCGGCCCTTCCCAGGCCCACACACCACAGCCTAGGCTGTATCTAATGGGGATGCCAACGCCGGTGCGTGGAAACCGCATCCCTGAATAACGTCTTTGTACTGAACGGAGGAATCAGAACGGAACAGATGTTTTAAGGACTCTATAAATCCGTGAAGATGAAAAACCACCCACCCAGCACTTTTTAACAATGCGCCATGCTGATGAACCAGCATATCGGAAATACCAAAATAAACACGAAATCCCACTGAAGCCTCAGAATAAATCTTAGGTTTCTTTCTTACTCCCTTCCCTCTTTCCCCCTTTTAACATATACCAGACATCATTTTTAATATTCATTGAAGACCCACAGCTAATAGCAGGCAGCCTATAAAATCATGGCTGCTTCCCTCTGAAGTAACCTGGTGATCAGACTCGTGTGTGTGAATAATCCCCCAACTGTTTCCTGAAAAACTCCTTCTACTCTCCCCAGAACCTTCCCTCTCTCCCTCTTCCAGCACATCCACTGTTGTCATGTTGCCTCTCATAACTCCTTGCTGAATTCCAATGAGGTTTTCTAATTAGCCTAATTAATTTTCTGCCCAACTTAATAAGACTGTCTCTGGTTCAGAAATAATTGGACTTCCCAAACACTATTTTCCCTCCCTCCATTTCTCAGTAGTGAATTGTGATCCAGCCTCCTTTAATAATTCAAAATTAGCTTCTGTTTTTCAGATGATGGGTTCATGTTTGGAGAGTTATTTAGTTTTTTCATTAACGCTCTCACATCTCCCGCTCGCTCTTCTGAAGAACACCTTTAAAAGCAATAAAATAAAAGGGAAACTTGGATCCCTTCCTGCAGGGAAAAATCCATTTGGGACAGAGGTTTCAGTGGATTCTGCTTCTTATCTTATTAGTTTTCATGGAGGGAAATTATTGACCCTGTATGAAGAGCACTCTTTCCCACAAAGTTTGGAAGCAGCTGTAAAAAATGAGCCCTACCAGGCCAAGGCCTACATTCAAAGGAAAGGTTTCCAACCCTCTCAGGCAATCGGTCTCCTAAGGGGAGAAGAGCCTTCTTGTAACCACTTACAAATTTGTTATGTGTATTTGTGAATGTGTTACTATAGAAAAATACAATTGTTAGGATCACAAGTGCGCGTTCTCCAAGAGCAAAGCAAAGCAGACCAAGGAGTTGGAAATAAAGAGGAAGGCAGAGAGCTAAGGAAAAGGAGAGATGAAAGAGAAGCAGGGAAGCCAATGAAAAGGTCTCTGTTTGAATAAGAGCTGCAAAACTGTGTAAACCCCATGTTGTCTTGTGTTTCTACTCAGGTTCTGGAATGCTGGGCAATCTCAGCCTCTGTAGTATTGCTTTTGCAGCCCTAGGAATATTTTGCTTGGAAGCATGAAGATGGAATTATTTTCTCATTCCCTAGAAAGCCTCAGGCAATTTTTAAAGGACTCATAAATACGACAGAGACTACCTTGCCAGGATAGAGAGCACAGTAAACCTATGAGTCTCCGAGCCCTCCCTCCCCTACCCTGGACCATACAGCTGGGAGCCTTCTAGTTATGGCCACTAGGTTTTTTTTTTTTTTTTTGGTTTTACGAGACGGGTTTCTCTGTATTGTTTTGGAGGCTGTCGGTCCAGCCCAGCCTCGAACTCACAGAGATCCGCCTGCCTCTGCCTCCAGAGTGCTGGCCACTAGGTTTTAAGTGTCTCTTGATGACTGGGGGTGGGGAGCGCTTCCAAAGACTTCATTTCAAATGATCACAGTAAGAGAGAACCTATGTTCTTCCCTTTTGATCATCCTAGAACAAACACCCAAACAAAATGACTGCAGATATTGGACTGGATCATTATTCAGTGAAAACGAGCTATGTACTTGTCTTCCAAGAATCCCAGCTTCCACTAAGACTCACTTAGACATGCAGGCATATTAAAAGAACATGAGCCACAAACATCTGTGTGCACAAAACTGGTATGTTCAGACATAATAACCTTCCACTCACAAACAGGATGTTTTCTCCCAGGCCTCTTTGTGGGTGGACTCCCCATCCTCTTCTCGTCCCACCTCTCTTATTCACGTGAGGATATTTCAGACACAGCATTTGGTAGTGGGTATAAAGCACAACCTAATTTATTTTTCAAATGTAAATACCGTTTAATTAACCACCAATGTCTCGAGATGAAGTATGTCTACACTACAAGCTAACAAACTTGACTGGAGTTACTAATGGTTAGTGGGAAGAGAAGTTGGGTTACAGAACCAAGTAGGAAATGAATAGTAACATTTGTGGCCATCTATTTGAATGGGGCTTGTTCTCGGCAGCCAATTAGGACAATGTGGAGTGGAATTTAGTAATCTGCATTGGAATAAAAATCTCAGACTCCCCCTTTTATTGCTTGAGTAATGCTACATGATCTCACAAAGAAGCTGCAGAACCCAATGGCAGTCTGGGGTTTCCATGAAGCATGGTTCATTTAAGAAGATGGATTTTTCAGTGAAGGTCTGTTTAAACTTTGAAGATAATAAAGTAGTAACTAAACTTGAGGTCCTTTGCCCACTTTCTAGCCCTACAGCTAAGTCATTCTCCCTATGGCTCTGGTCCTGATGTTGTAAAAAAATATGCTTTGGGGATGACATCCTGTTGAAAAAACCAACCAAGTAGTTAAAAAAAAAAGCAAGCACCATTTCTATAGTTCAATAGTCACATGAGGACCTAACTCCAAATCAACAGAGCAGAAGTGCTTCTATTTGCCTTCTGAGTCTGTTCTCACTAGTTGGCACTGAAGACAGACCTCATGCAACCCTGAAAATGGGCTCTATAACAGCAAGAGGTAAGCATCTTCTCCACTCCAATTTGTCTTGACGTTATGTTTTCAAAGGTTTGAACTAATATATTAATCCTGATTAGATGCGACGTGGCAGGCAATATTCCCTGGGGAAGGTAACATTCCCAGACACACCACTGAGGGGTCAGTTTGACAGAGCTCACAAAACCAGTCCCCCAAGCGCAGCTATTTAATTCCAGCACTTTTAACAAAGGTGTCAGGAAAATAGGAAGGTGGGTGAGTAGAGATCAGAGTTAAACAACCACGGGGCTAGGATAGGGTGTGGGAAAGAATCGAGTGATGTGCCCAGTACAACAAGCCAGGTTCCAGCTAAAACTACTATGTTAGTTCTTCAAGAAGAAACTCCAAATACAAAGACATATGTACCAATTTCTAGAGAAGCCTCTCCATCACTTGAAGCAGAAAATGGTAGAAATGTGTTGAACTGGGAATAGCTTGTTCAAAGACAGCCTGCTCCCTCTGAGGGTCCCTGTCATTCAAGGATAAGCTGGGATATATGCTGTCTGACTGGAAGCTCTGTCACTAGTCAAGGTTTGACAGATAATAAAATAGCTGGGTCACCTTTCAAAATCTAGCCAAGTTTGTTGCAGTGATCTCCCACAGCAAGCAAAGAAGTGCTTCTTTATAATGTCCAGGAGATTGCTGGCCATGACCTCCACACAGTGCTTCTGTATTTCTGTGTTATCCTCATGGAAAGCACATCAGGGAGAAAGTAACTATAAATGGTCCCCCTTGAACACCCAGGCTTCCGTCTTCTTCTTGAGATCAGGTAATCTGAATATGTAATAACTCCATAACATAAGAAGACTCCTCCTAGATTCTACCCAGGCTCCTTCCTATTCCTCCTTCATTGTGCCTGGTAAGGCTTTATCTAAAAGAATGAAGAAGGCCTAGGAAATGGCTCAATGGATAACAGTGCTTGCCCTACAATCCCAAAAACCTGAATTCAAATCCTTAACACTCATGTCAAAAGTCAGGCATGACTGTGCATCCTTGCAACCCAGCCCCTGGGAGTTCAGATTTCTGACCAGCCAGCATCAAGCTTCTAGTTAAATAAGAGACACTGTCTCAGGGCTGTAAGACAGTGACAGAGAAAGATATCTGACACCCTGTTCTCTGTGTGTCCCCGTTGACAATGGGCTGCTCTTGCTTTCTGCCCAAGTATCAGTGCTACTATGTACTGGGAGTACAGAGCCGGATCTGCACTGAAAGTAAGAAAACAAGGAAAGTCTTGAGAGTGCCATAGCCAAGCATGCGCTCCACCCTCACAGGAAGCTTGAACTCAGACAAGAATCCTCACTCTACTAAGGACTTTGTCTAATTCCTCAGAGTGAAGAAGCATTGGGGTTAGTGACAGAATCTAACTCCTACACAACCATATATTTTTTCCCTCTGTAGTCTGAGTGAATGGTATCATACAGGAGAACCATGTTCAGAAGTGTCTTTTTCCACATAAGAGTTCAAACACTGTGGGGATAAGAAAACATGCTAGAAAAGCTACCAGTTGTCTTGGCAAATCAAAGCACAAGGCGCCCAGTTAAACCCAAATTTTAGGTTCATGAATTTTTTAATATAACTATGACTCATGTACTTATGCTAACATCACGTGATATTTTACCAGAAATTGGAATTTAGCTGGTCTTATACGAGATTTTTTTCTGACAGCCCTCAGAGAAGTCCATGTATATCTTAGTGGCCTGAGTCCCCACCTTCACTTTTCTGGGACAAACTGCAAATGCTGTCAAGAAATATAATGACTCTCTTCTACTGTCCTTGTCTGTTTCTACCCAAGGGTAACTGGATCTTCTCCTAGACCAAGAGTGAAATTTGAGATCTAAAATATATCCAAAATGAAGGCATCCTGTCATAAACTCTTGAGTTTAGTCAATTTTATTGAGATAAATTTATGAATAATTAATTTAAAATTAGGTAGTATGGCTTGAGGGATTTGAGGAGTGTATATGTCTATTTGGCACTGTCCTATTCAGGAGAGGGAGCATTCTTATTGCTTCCAAGAGTTAGTTTGTTCCCTTTGCTGTCAGTCCCCATGGCCAGCCCATGCACATTCTGTTTTCTGTCCTTACAGATATGTTTTGGCTTTCCTAGAAGTTCATGTAAATTGATTCCAGACTTGCATTCAATACCTCTCTGTCTTCAAGTTCTTTACTCACAAGGACTGGAAGCCAACCCAGGTTGGTGCACAGCCCAATGGTTCATCCCTTTTAATTGCTCAGTAATATTCCATTGTCTTGATTTACCATAATCATTAGTCACTTCTCTCTTGATAGGTAATTGATGGCTTCCAAATGTGAACAACACAAATAAAGATACTTGCAACACTTGTCTGAAAGTGTTTGTGTAGACATATGATTTTTGTTTGTCTTAGAAAAATGGGAAGAAATATCAAGGAAGCAGAATTATGTATTTAAAATTATGAAAAAAGTACACAAGATTGGCAAAGTGCATTCAGTGGTTTACATTTCTCAAATTGGTATATGGGATTTCTAGTAGACCCATGTGCTTGCCATCACTTGCTTGTGGTCAGCCACAAATAAATCACACTAAGAAAGAACAGCAGGTAATACCCAAATGAGAATAAGTGGTGAAAGATATACTCTACAGAAGACCATTTAAAACCCGGTGCTTAGGGGTGATTGGACAAAAGAGAAGCTAGCTATGCTAGTGTGGTGAAAACGGGGAAATGGTCCAGACAGTGGGAACCCTGAAAGGAACTAAATGCTGTCCTCTTGGGACTAGGAGCAGGACCTTGTAGTTAAATTTGTTCAGCTGAGCACACCGAATTCTGCAGCTCTTAGAAGCGTTTAGGGTGAGCTCTAAGGAATGTTTGGTCACTCACTGATGGGTGCATGGTAGTGACCCAAGGGAAGACATGCATCCAGCATGTGCCCAGATTCCAGTGATGAGAGGAAGATGTTAGTTAGATGTCAGTGCCATCATTCAAAGACACGGACTTTCCTGAATGGAAAATCAAGGAAACCAAAAATCGGGGATGAAGTCTGTAAATGGTATCAAGATAAAATAAGCTGCCCTCACATCAGCAGCAGGAGTGTGGAGATGATAGGGGTAGGAAGTTCCTGGTCTCTGGTTTGAGCGGGTGGCTTGATGGAGACAACAGGTAAAGAGAGAGGAAGATTAGGGGAAACAGTAAATGGCAGCAGTGACATACAGAGCAGGTATGATAGATGACGAACTTGTCACAGCAGCATTTTTCCTGACCATATAGAATTCACAGGTGTGAGGCAAAGAGAGTTTGACTTAATGTTGAGCCTTAAGGGTTTCTGCTTGGACACTAAGGACAACTGAGGTACAGATCTTGCATCATCCAGCTTGAGCAAATGTGCAACAGCACTGAGCCCAGGTGGCTGTACCTTAGTGTCACAAATAAAAGTGGAAGATGTCTTTCAAAAATAAATGTGGAAGGCTAGGAGTGGTGGTGTTTGTCTATAGCCTCAGTGCTCTGTGGGCTGAGGCAGGAGGATGGCAGATTTCAAGCCAGCCTGGTTACAGAGTGAGACTGTGTCTCAGGAAATCAAACCCGAGATGGATGTTAGGAAAATACTTTGTAGAGAAATGGGAACACGAAAGTGAGTGGTGCTTTTCCGCTGTCACATGCCAAGTGCTGCCTGCTGGCTTATTACCTAGAGCCACTGAGTTCTTAAGTAATCAAAATAGGTCCCCTGTGGCTGCTGGTTGGCCATTTCACCTCCTTTTCTCCACCAGACATTAATGGAAACACTACTCTACCAGGAATCCACTAAACATGGGAGCTACGGAGATGCTGAAAATTTCGTTTGCACCTTTGTCAATCAATGACAATTCAAAGGCCTAAGTCCAGAAGGAGGTACATCCCTGGGGTAGGGAGAACAAATTAAAGATATCAATCTAATGAGTCAAATACTCAAAGTTGTAAAAGGAAAAAGAAAGATGTCTGTCACTGTAGATTCTACAAATGTGACTGCAATTGCTCAGAGTCTTCTCCTTTTTTGTGCTCATTCTGTGAAAGGCACAGAGCAAGGGCTGTGTCGTCTTGTCCTCACAGCAAACCTATTGATGGAGGTAATCATTAATCTTTTATCAACTTCCTGGAAACCATGGCCTAAACAGGCCATGTTATCAGTGCTGTTATTAGGAGGTAGCTGAGTTGGGTGCAATGCCAGGACTGTGCAGTCCTTGAGCCTGAGTGTTCTTGATTCCCTCCAAGACTTTTGATGTTGGGTTATTTGGAACAAATTCACGAGGAAGCAGTTGCTTCACCCGTTCTACTTTCTCCAATGCCCACTCTCGATGGACGTGGTACTCCAAGTGTGCCGGATAACTATATGCAATGTCGTGTGCCTAAGTGCTAAGGACACAGGCTACTCTGTGATTCTCCTGCTTCTAAACAAAACAGATAGGCAAACTGCAGGGGTTTATCCAAGAAAGGCTAAACCAAAGACGCTTCATGCTGATGCAGCTCTACTTCCCCTTGGTGCTGTGGTCCTTACCTATGCAGAGTTACAAGTGAGGGGGTAAGGGGGAGAGAGAGAGAGATGAGAGAGAGAGAGAGAGAGAGAGAGAGAGAGAGAGAGAGAGAGAGAGAGAGAGAGAGAGAGAGAGAGAGAGAGAGAGAGAGATTATGTCCCACTATCTGCTCGAAAAAAACCTGAAAACCCGCGTCAGATCAGATGGCCCTTCCCTGGAGACGTTCTCAGCACAGAAAGTTTTATGAGCCAATGTTCCCATGCTCTCAGAGCTTCTCTTGGTGGAGGAGGGGGTGACGGTTGCAGGGACAGGGGAGCAGGTCACAGGAGGCACGCTGTTTACAAAGCCACAAAAGGAGGATGAATAGATCTAGTTTGGCCCCCAAAGGCAAAGATGTGACTTTTCCCAAGTCAACAGGAAGGGTTTATTTAGACCGATAGTAATTCAAGACGGAGCCCCTGATTTAGGTCTCTGCTTTGCTGCACTGCCCTCTGCCGGTCAGAGTCTTCCTTTATGGAGCCGACAGCTGTATTTGCGGGCTCACAATGGTACTTACCGGTGAATGTATAACAAGCTTCTGTCCTCATTTTAGTGTGTATATGGAACACATCCAGGACTTCAAACTCATAACTTTTCACCTCTAGCAGCCTCTTCTCCTGTCATCTCTACTGAGAAGTCTCACACCTTAGAATTACCTAGAATCCACTACAGTACCTCCTTCGTAATAAACTCTTGACAGAGCTTGAGTGATGATGAGCCAAGGGACACAGCTGTAATGCAAATACCGACTGAATTTGGCCCATGGCATCTTAATCGTGTATGTACAGTAATATTGGAACTTCTTCAAGCCAATCAGTGGGTCCTTCTAAGAAAGATGTATCAGGTAAAACTGGTGTCACTGTGTGAGGTAGCAAGTGCCAGAAGCCACCCTGGCAGCCAGTACACTGGAGAGACCCATCATTAATCACTATGACACCAGGTAATGTGTTGGCTGTGTCCTGGTGGAGGCATTCCTGACACTGCAGGATAACGAGGAACTAGCCAGGCAGAGAAACCGGAGAAAGGGGTTCTATGCAAAGAGACGGAATGTCAATGGCAGGGATGTGAAACATTGCATGAGGCTTTCAAAAAATTCCCACAGTACTGCTCAAAGTTCCACTGAGGGGCAGGACTTGTGATCAGCTGCTGCTTCTGTCTTCTGATTAAAAAGCTTACTGTTAGAGAGGAGTAGATGGCTTCGTGGATTACGTGAGTTCCAAAGTTCAGATCCCTAGAGCTCACATAAAAGCTGGGCAAGTGGTATGGCCTTACTGTAATCCCAGCAGAGGAAGAGACAAGGGGTCCCTGGGGTATTCTGACTTTCTATACCAGTAGAAATTGGAAAACTCTGGGTTCAGCATGACACCCTGCTCCAATAAATACCATGGAGAGTAATTTAGACAGACACCCGACACCAGTTTCAGGCGTTCATACGAGCACCCCCACATACTCATGCACCGATGCAGTGCACACAGGTTCAACACATCTATGTCTCCCATACAAGTGACTACAAATTCACATGTTTACCCTTCAACCCACAAACACACTCAACAGCAAAAACAAAAAATAAAACAAGCAAAAAACAAAGATTGGGTTTACTCATGGGCTTGTTCTCTATTGGGAAGTGGCATGATTTGCTTGCCCTGGGAAGAAGGCAAAAGATGATTCTGGGGCAAATAAAGATGAGACAGGGAGGGGGCCCAACTTCAAAGTTTCTGAATTTATTAGAGAACCAGGAAAGGTTTCATGATGATGTCAGTGACCAGAATAGCAGAGAGAAGATGAATGGGAGGAAGATTTGAGAGGCACAGAACAGTGATCTGTGCCAGCAACTAGAAGACAGGATAGAGTGTGCAGGCAAAATCCAGGAAGAGGAATAGATCCGCAAGGAAAATGCAGCCGAGACACTGAGCTGGGTGCTTATTAGTTATTCCACCAGGATTTCAATGAGTAAGGCTGCAGTTCATAGAAAAGTCTGACTTCATGGAAAGTTTCCAGAGTTGTTAGTTTATATAACGTTCTAGGAAAAAGTACATTTCGTATCTGTGCCTTGGTTTCCCTCTGGCAAATTAATATAAAAATGTGGACTGTTCCTAAGGGACATAGCACATTCCAAGAAATGTTTATAAGACTTCCTAGTCTATTTGTTTAATGCTTTATCATAAAATGGGTGTGTTTTCTATTCTCCCATCACAACCTTACAGGTTATATGTTTTATCTCAATCTGATTTTTTCAGAATGAGTGATGGGTTTAAGACAGTGCAAGACATTGGAAAGGTGAGAATTGAGAGCTCTGGGCCTCTGCCTCTGATGTATCACTAATTCATTGTTATAATAATTTATGGATCCTTATGTGGGGCTCCTATGGTACACTAGGTTTGGGAGAAGAAGAGTGAAACTAGAAGCATTTTTACAAGAATGCAAAGAATACCAAATGTCTAAGACAGAGAAAGGAGGGGGGCAATGTCCCATCATTTATAAGGTACTGAGCTCCTTGGAAGATAAAGGTTATTTAAATGCATAGGCTTATTAATGTCTGCGTACTTACAGTTCTTTCCATCTGAGCACAACCTGAAACTGCAAATTGTACAGGAGGAGAGAGAGCATGCTTCATGCTTATCGTGATCTGGAAAATTATAGCGTAAGGATGAAAGAAGGCGAGCTTAGAGCCTGGGCACATAATGCGCAGATGCATTCATGAGCAACCATCCTCTTTTTCTTTGCAGCTCCCTCCTTTCCTGACAGGAAAACTTCCCCTACACCAATTTGGCTACATCACATCCCTATGCGCACGTTGTACACATCGACGGAGTACTCCCCGCGGGGCAATGGTTCCCTTCTCCAGAGTTGAAAAAGAGCAGCATGTATCCAAAGTCCTGCCGGCATGCAAGAAACGTCCCCAACCAGCTCTGTGAAAGATGTCTGTCCCTGATGGTTGCCACAGAGAAATAAATTAAATCTCGCCAGCCCTGAAAGTCACCTTCTGAGGGAAGAGCTTTTTTGTTGTTCTTGTTCTCTGGCTTAGCTACTTCCCTGTCCTTCCAATTACCCACAGGAGTAAGAGCACATGAAGACTCCCCAACAAGGCACATGATGTATCCCCTGAGAGATAGATGATACAGTCTGAGGGAAGGGGGTGGAGGAAACTCCCCGCACTTCCCACCAGCTGGAGTGTTTCAAGGAGTGGCAGAAGGAGGGCCACAGATTAAAGAATAATAGTGTTTCCTTGAAATGCTTTCTTTGTTAAATTAAAATAACACAGAGGGTTCACTGTCCACTGGGGATATTTTTCCTGGGGCTGCAATTTCTCTTGTTCCCTGTGAGAAAGTGAGTTTCCCTGGAAGCTAGAAATACTACCAAGAAAGGGTTAAGAGTCGTCCTGCCATATTTGAACAATGTTTTATGATTAAGCATCTCGTTGTTTGTCATTACTTAAAGCTTAAAGACTGGGCATTCTAGCCTAATTTTATAGGAAACAAAACTGAGATTCTACCATGTAGACACTTGGCTAGACCCTCACAGCAAATCAGTAAAGGGTGAGTCGGGACCTAAAGACCATTTCCCATGTTCTCTTCTGCCTTCATTGTAGGTTCCTTGGTGTAATGATTTGGAAGCTAAGGCCAAAGAGGGATGAGTGGGGAAGCATAAAATAGGAAATAATCCCTGCTAAACCTTTAATCACCAAAAAAAGCATAGCAGTTCTGATACTATGGTGGCTTCATGGGGTTTTGATAATTTCCAACCTTCCTAATTGTTCTCTTATTCTGTCTTCCAAGATTGGAGTTCCGTGTCATTTGTGACTTCCCTTTTGAAGGGGAGATGGAGCATGAGGAGATGGGCAGAGCCATTAACCTGTCCCTTCCCAGGCTGCCTGGCTGCAGCTTCCTAATTCCCAGTGCAGGATTCGGGGGCTCTGTTCTCATCAGGAAACTGTTGAGTCCCCCAGAGGGAGAAAGAGAGAGAGTTCTAAGAAACATAGCCTCAGGAATATACACCATAATCATAGTCACCCAAGGCTATAACTCCACAAAGTGGTTTGTGGTGGCACCATCAATCAGAGAGCATGTCACCATAGTCCCAGTAGAAGTCCCTGCCTTTGTGTGTCAAGACTTGTTTAAGGAATGCCACCTCTTTATATAAAAGATGTGACTTAGGTTGTATTATTACTTGAGAAACTATCTAACCCTCTGTCAGTGTATAATGGTGCTTACACTTGCCCCAAAGATAAGCACACACACCTTGAAGCCCATAGCCCTACAAGCATGGTGCAAATTATTGTATTGACACATTAACTTAAGCACAGTGAAGTCAGAAATAGCTAATATTAGGGTTTCAGCATGTCTTGGCCAGGGAATCATTTCCATTTTCTATCCCTAGACCACAAAGAAGTAGGCTTAGGGGTAGGAGTCTGCCCCTAAACAGCTGCAAAGAACACTTTTACCCAAAACATTACAGAGTCTAGCAACAATACAATCAGGAAATGATCTTTCTTTCCAAAAACATTAATTATCTAAGACAGATACAATTTCTAAACAGACTTCTCCTTTCACTGTCTCTGACAGGTTTTCTGAAGATTGCTTCAGGAGGAAATCCCCAGCAATATTTGAAGCTGGGAGACACTTTCTCTCGGATGCACACTTTGCTTCTAACGACAGTCATTGCTGTCAAAATTTTATTAACGTGAGTAGAAGAATTTGATTTACATGTTCTGTATTATGTGTAATAATCATCTCTGTACAGATGTTGGATGGATAGAATCACATTTTTTGTAGATTGGTTAAATAAAATCAACTATTTATTCCCTTTAGATTCCAAATTGCAATTTATTTGTGCAGAATATAGTAATACTTAGCACTTTACATATCTAAAGTACTTTACAAACATTAACAAATTAATCCTCTCCATCGCCCCTTAATGTTCGGGGTAATTAACTCCAAATCACAGATGGGGAAGTCAGGAAAGGTTAAGAGATATGCTTCCAGGGGCAGAGATAGTCGGCATCGCCCAAGACAGGAAGCAACATGACCTGCTCTTCAACTGTGGGCTAATTTTGGAACATGAAGAGCTTCTAGGGTAAGCAGCCATTTAGGCTTCAAATGAAGAGCCAATTAGATGCTGGCAGGTTAATAGAGCGAATCGGTACCCATGAGAGGAAAATGCAGGTGACAACAGGGTCTATGTGATCTGATGATAAAGGGCTGTGTGCCTGGGACAGTCACGCTGGATACAGTTGTTCTCAAAGGCCAATGCATTTTAAACTTCCCAGTGTTCTGCAGTGTATGGAATGATACATTCAATTCCAGAGAAACAATGGCTGCCACTTCCAATGTGTCACAAGATCTCCGGACTTAAATGTTCATCACCTGTTCTTCATGAGTTGAAGAAGGGAAACAACTTAGTGGTCATCTGCCAGTGTGGTTGGGCAATGAGGTGAGTCTTCACTCTGGGTGACACAACTGAATTCTCACTAAGCCCTTGGTAGGGAGGCTGCTTACAACAGTTGAGTTTTATTGAATCCGTGGTTCTGAGTTGCTTTAAATTCACACGGCAAATTACCCCTTTTAGGAAAATTACCACGAAGGTGAAACTGGTAGAATTGGCTTTTACTTTGTTTCATAATTTCCGCAGACATTTGCCACATCGGGTTTTTGGAAAATTGCATAGAAATTATTCCCTCTTCCATTTTATCTCCATCAAAATCATTGCTCAAATAATTGCTAGCTCCTGGAAATGGATGCTACCCAATCAAAAGTTACTGTTTTAAAAACTTGAGAGGGATCACAGTTAGCAATAGCCAATGAAACACGAAGTCGGGTATATGTATTTACTTTTTGTTGCTGAGATATAGACTGTGACCAAAGGCAACATGGGAAGGGAAGGGATTATTTCACCTTGTGGCTAATAGTCATCAGTGAGGGAAGCCAATGCAGGGACTCGGGGCAGGAACCTGGAAGCAGGAACTGAGGCAAAGATCACGGAGGAATCGCATTTACTCTATTTTTTCTCCGTGGTTTACTCAGCCTGCTTTCTTACAACATCAGGACCACCAGCTCTGGGGTGGCAGCATCCACGGTAAGCTGGGTCCCTCCCACATCAATAATTAGCTAAGAGAATGGCCCCACAGACTTGCCCACATGGTAGCCCGACGGAGGGATTTTCTCAATTGAAGATGCCCCTGGTTTATGTAAAGTTCACCAAAACTCTAGCCAGTACATCTGGGGAGACTTAACAATAAAGTCATTGTTAAACACGCCTCCTTTTATGGAAAGAGGTTTCCGTAAAATCCCAACCCATCTTGAAACACTGACATCCCTGGTACCAGAGAAACACAAATCAGTAAACATGGTTTTCCTGGCAGTGGTTGAACTGAAAATAGAGCAAGGCCAAAGGCGTTTCATGTAAGTGTGTGACCATGGCGGCTGAAACACCGTGGCTCCAGAGTGCACCCTAAGAGAGCCGACCTCACACAGCTGGTGCCTTATCCACACTGATGCACTCCAGCCCTGCATCTCGAACCTGTGCACTTACCAGACTGTCCTGCTGCAAAAGAAAACACTGCTCTACTTCTGTTTTTTGTCCTTCACCCAGATTCTACTTTCCGTAAGTATGTAGCCCTTTCTTTCTCCCACAGCAATCAGTTCTGTTTACACGCGTTATTCAAAAGGGATCTTTCGGCTACTGAATAATAACATGTTTACCAGGCTTTCTCTATTTTCAATGGGGAAAATATAAGGAAATAATTAACCCCCTTTCCTCCAAATATTTGGCACAGAGCCCACAATACCTTTCAACTAATGAAAGTGCCCTTTTATCTATTGCCGGAAATAGCTTGGTTAGAATCCGAGACTCTGTGTAATTCACACGGGTTATTTGTCTGGCCCATGGTAAAACAACTTCATAATTCAGATTACAAATACCAAAAGACACACAAACTCTTTATTTGTCCTTGCGCTTTGCTTTTAAAATGAAGGGGGAAAAATCCTGCAGGCTTCACACAATAGAAATAGTGGCAGCAAAGAAGCAGACTATGAATAAATCCAAGCAGAAGCCAAGGAACGCACAGAATAAAGTCACTGCTTGTAACTTGGAGGTATTTTCTGAAGGCCGTGACAAATTTGCCTCAAATTTATGTACTTTGGGTCTATAACTTAACTTGATGAAATTCTTTGACCATAAATTCTTATATATTTGCTTAACTGCTGCTTATCTTTCACAAGTTTTTCAGGTAGCAGTGCATCATTCATTCATTCATTCATTCACTCGTTGCCAAATTCCTTGTGTTTCTTTTTTATGCTTTGCTTTCAACCATGAGGTTGCAGTTCCACTTTCAAAGAAATTGCTGCTGAAATATTGTTAATACCTTTGTTTTAGAAAGTTCGTTTTATTTCACAATGAAGTCTGTACCTGGATGTGGTAACCACTTGCAGGAGTGACAGAGAATGTGCTCATTGCTAAAAGTGGTCTTCTGTGGCTCTGGCAGTGTCCCTCATGGAGCGCTGAGACTTCTGATCTCCTCCGCTGTTGACAGTGCCCTCCCTTAGGTGAATACAGAACCCAAGTGTCTCCCTTGACTAGTTCAGCCCCTGATGCACTAGGTCACCCCCTTCACCCAGCCTTCTGTAGGGTCTCACCAGGCTCCACCCAGATATCTTGTCTCTTAAAGGTCACGGAAATGATCAAAGATGATCAAAACTCCGTTGTGACGATAATGTGTCCCAGAGCCCAGCCTGCCCTCGGTTCCAGCTGCCACATTCAGGGTCAATAAACTATTATTCTAGCTGTGTTTCACAGCCCACTGACTCAAAATTGACTGCCTGCAGCTCTGTTTTACTGCATAGAGGAAAGAGAGAACAGAGGGAGAGAGAGAGAGAGAGAGAGAGAGAGAGAATATCGTATAGATTATAAGGAAAACAGGGTCAAGAAAAAAATTGAGGATAATGAACATGTCCCATGGATTTTGATGTAAGCCTTTAAAAACAGACACAGTATAACTGATATTGCAGTCTTGTCCAATTAGTAGATAAAAATTATTCCTCTTTATGGATAGTACAATGAAGTCAATAAAATAATAATGTTGAAAATAACCATTTTTTATGAAAAGGGAACGTACACACTGAGGGTTCATTGTGAGTATTCACTTGCATTCCTTAGGCTTCTTATCTGTTTCATATTAACTCTAAGCACAAACGCCTTCTGAGATAGGGGTGCTTATTCTCATTTCACCAGTTTGGAAATTTAGGCACGTAATTGTGGCGGCTTTCCCAAAGAAGCAGGAGTGTTAACTGGTGAAGCCTTCACTACTGCGTTCAGCCAAGATGCCAGGTTCTCACTGCAGCCCCATGAAGGGCTATTATGCTAGCACTATAAATAAATAAATAAACCAAAAGACTGTGTTGATAATAGCTGACTCCACAGTTGACAGGGTGCCCTCTCAGAGTGAGAACCCTCAAACACACATTTGCTCCAAAACCCAGAGTTTTTCCATTAAACCAAAACACCAGATTACTATACTTCTTGGCCTAAGCACATGGATTGATTTCCCTCATCATTGATGTTTCTGATGTTTTTGAATCCACTGGCTCATGAGTTGTCTAAGATCCTACCCCTCAGCGTGTTGCTGTAGCTCTGTTTGAGTTAGACAGCAAGAGAACCAACCCTGAAAGAGAGCTTCTGGTGACTGCAGTTTCCAACCTGTAACGTTGAGTTACACTGTCACATCCCTCTGCTGGCACATTCTGCCACGTGAGCAGGCAATGCCCTGAAGGGAGACAGGGGTGCCCTCCCACCCATCCGCTGGCAGCAAGCTGAGAGGCTACTTAGAGGCAGCAGTTCTCAACCGATTTTGAAGTCCAATGACCCTTTTACAATGGTTGCACAGCAGATATCCTGCATATCAGATATTTGCATTACGATTCATGATAGTAGCAAAATTACAGTTGTGAAGTAGCAATGATAATTTTAGGGCTGGGGGTCATCACAACATGAGGAACTGTGTTAAGGGTCGCAGCATTAGGAAGGTTGAGAATCGCTGGCTTAGAGTGTTGTCAGGCCTCAGCACTGTGCTCCCTGGGCTGTCAAAGCTCTCCAAAGAAGACAGAAGGACCAGAGTGTGGTCGGGAGGAGGTCTTCCCTAAGGTTAGGAGGCAGCCGAGAAACAAAATCCTTCTCTACTTTGCTTATACACTAATTGAATAATGGCAGCCAAAAGCTAGGGGTGCAGCTTAGTAGTAGCACACTAGGACAGCATTCACAAGGCTTGGAGTTAAATAGACCCCTCACCACAAAATGGTGCTGATGATGACAATGATGGTGGTGGTGGTGTGGTGATAGTGATGTTGATGGCAGTGGTGGTGGCAGAGGTGATGGTGGTGGTAATGGTGATGATGATGACACTGCTGGTGTGGTAATGGAGATGATGATGACACTGCTGGTGTGGTAATGGAGATGATGATGACAATGGTGGTGTGGTAATGGAGATGATGATGACACTGCTGGTGTGGTAATCGAGATGATGATGACAATGGTGGTGTGGTAATGGAGATGATGATGACACTGCTGGTGTGGTAATGGAGATGATGATGACAATGGTGGTGTGGTAATGGAGATGATGATGACAATGGTGGTGTGGTAATGGAGATGATGATGACAATGCTGGTGTGGTAATGGAGATGATGATGACAATGCTGGTGTGGTAATGGAGATGATGATGACAATGCTGGTGTGGTAATGAAGATGATGATGACAATGGTGGTGTGGTAATGGAGATGATCATGACAATGCTGGTGTGGTAATGGAGATGATCATGACAGCAGCTAGTTGTTTCTATAGCTTTAAGAGACACACATTCCTGTACTGACATTTTAGATTGAGAAAACAGGCATTCTAAGAAAGCAACTTATAACATTAACATACAGTAACAATATGAATATTGACACCTTTGAAACAACCGGGATAAGGTTTCAAGAGAGAATTCATGTAGCAGCCTTTTCTTCTGGAGACTCCTGGAGATATTGAACCTGTCAACCTCATGGTGCTACAGTGAACTTGGCACAGAGTGGGGACTGACACTTTACCTGACAGATGGAAAATGTAAGTGGATGACCACCATGGGCCACTTACTAATTTGCAGTGACCGCTTTCATCAGGTGAATACAGATTCCGATAGGGAAGACCGTAATGAGAAATGTGTAGAGACCTTGGGAGATGTGTCAACTTTTCATTGCTGACATGGGAAAGGTAAGCATGCCACTATGTGTTCCACAGAGGAGCAGGCAAAAGGAACAGGGGCCTTCTCCCCTGTCACCATTCATCCCAACACCATGGATAGCACCTGAATCCTCGGTCCATCCGTTTGTCTGGATTGCACCTGTCTATCCCAAAGAAGAATTTGAGGACAGAGAAGGAGGAATGATGGCTAACGTGAACCATCCATCTGCATTCCCCTTGCTCTCTGCTAATGAAAACTGCTGCTGCCGGCAATCCTAGCAGCTTCAGGGACATCAAGAGAGGGGGAAAAGCCACGGAAAACGAAAGCGTCAGTTTGATCTACAGTGTAATTACACCCGTGCTGGGAGACAACACAAATTTGGCCCCAGTGCAGGTATATTTCTTTTTGTCCAGAAATTAATTTTCATATCAAGAAAGAAACCATTTAAGTTGTGAAACCAAACAGGACAAAGGAAAGAAAAGGCCAAGGATGGCAACCTGGGGCCTGGGTGTCAGCCCTGCATTGGGTATTAATAACTTGGCGAGGGTTTGTGAATAGCCTGGGAACATTTCCCAACCTGCTCACTCCAAGGCAGAAATCAAGCATCTGATTCCAAGTGGAAGATCTTTTGGAAGCAAGGGTGGGGAGGAGGAGGTGCATGAAGGAGACAGAGAGGGGAGGGAGCAGAGCTCAGGTCTCTGCACACCCAGAAGCATTTGTCTTTCCCCAGGATCCAATGAGCAGAGCTAAAACAATGCTGATGCTCTTTTCAGAGCTCTGGAGGGCAAATGAAATAACAAATAAGAAAGCGCTGGTAAATCAACACACTTGATACCAGATAAAAATAGATGTGACTAAAGACAAATAGCATGATTGGCTTCCGCTCTACTGAGAGGCAGAGTGGCACAAATATGCTAACGGAGCTTAGATAGATGTCAAGGTTCTTCTGGAGCTCCAGTGTGGTCTGGGAGAGGGCTGGTTCCCTCAAGAGTGACTTGGATGGGATGCAGGTATGTCCTCATCTTTCCAACTCATTGGCATCCTTCCAACCCCTTTGCATCTTCCTTGAGCCATTATTACAAGCAGTAGTTGGAGACCCTCTCCCAAGAATAAGTTAGGATATAATGAACCACCCTGTGTGGACACCCACCACATGTGCCAGGCCCATCATCACCCTTCCCGTACCTCCCATGGATGCTATCGGCCCAGCACCTTGATTTATGGGGGGAAAAGAGCTTCTGTCTAGATGAACCTATGGGAGCATTGTGTCTCACCAGCAAGTGCAACTCCATGCTCCCTGAGGACGGCTCCTTTGTGTGAAGGCCCTACACTGGCATGATTCTTCATGTGCAAATCACAATAGCGTGATGGGTCTAGGCTGAAATTTCAGCTAAAATAAACAAGCTCCTTTCCAAAATGGAAATAGGGACAACTTAACTCCCCGTTCCTTCTTGTGCCCAGTGTCTCTCTTCTTTTCATATGCTACCCTCAGGTAAAAACAAAACAATCAGCAAACAACAAAAAAAGAGCGTGGGAGAGGAAAGCGGTACTTTCCACTGTTTCCCCAAAGTTAAGCTTATCACTGCACCTCTTTTTCTCTTCCCTATTGTGCCCTCCCCATCTTGCCAGAGAACGAGAAGCTTCTGGCAGGTGTGAAGCTGACAGAATACCACCTCAGAGCCATTTCCAGCTGATAAAGTGTCAAATGAGATGGAACGGGAAGTAAAATCCATTTGAGGAAGCCGCGATGGCTGGGCTGATGGATAAAGGAGGCGTGGGTGAGGCTGGCCTGCCACTTCCAAGACGCTTGGCAGCTTAGAGAGTAGAGGACAGTGAGAGAGCCATCAGATGCTGCGGTTTTCAGTCACATAATATGCCGCATTTGCTACATACTGGTGAGCTTCAGTGCTGGTGGAATAGGCTTGGAAGACGGGAAAGGAGTGCTCCAGTCTGAGAAGGAGGGAGTGACTAATTTCATGTCATTCTGGATACAGGGCAATTTGGTGACCTAGAAATAGCACTGGATTCTAGAATTGACCGTGCAGGGCTGTCATAAATGGAGCATTCACTGAAGACTGTGACTTCAGACAAGCCACGTTTCTTGGCTCCTAGTTTCTCATCTGTGAAACAAAAGAAGTGAGAGTTGGCAGGGGCAATTTGTTCCTTGCACTGTTATTATTACCTTTAAACTCTTGGACTCAGGGATGGGGACTCTAGGATGGTATGGTCACATCGCTTTAAGTATATCCGCAGAAATGGCTCAAGGAAATTTATCTAATGAAAGAAAATGACAGAAGTGGCCAAAGGCTCTATCAATCAGCTTTCCATCGCTGCAACAAACTACCTGGGATATTTCATTCACTAAGTGAAAGGTTTGCTTTGGCTTACAATTTTGGATATTTCAGTCTGTTATTGGTTCATAGAGCATTCATTTTGTTTGGCTTTCCTGAAAATATCCATTTGCTCAGGGTCTGCAGTATACCAGGGCAGATGTAAACGGTAGGGAAGAGAGGGCAGCAAAATTGATTGCTTTGTGATTGTGAAGTGAACAAGGAAAACACATGAAGGGGTAGGGCCATGGTTCCCTTAAGGTATTTAAGGACATTGTGACAATGACCTAGTGAACTCACACTAGGTCTCATCTCTTTAAGCTTCCACTGTCTTCTGTGTGCTCTGTCATGAAGACAGCACTCATCACATGGAGCTTTAGAGACACACAAAAAATGGCAATCTCTGGCCATTGTTCTCTCCAACACATGCTTAAAGGGGCTGGCCACACTGACCTTAGTCAGAAAAGCATCAGAGCTCCTCAACAAAATGGAAAAGCACACTGTACACATAGACAAGGTCTAGTCTCTCTTGAAGGGAATGCACAGCCGTGCATTCTTAGTTCAGAGTCAAACATCCGTTAGGGGATGCAAGAAACAAAATGGCCTAAATGTTTCTTCTTTTTCCATTCGATTTTATTTCAAAGAGCAAGTGTCCTTGCTGGTAAGCCAGAGGAGAGAGTCAGACCCGTGGCCTTGGAGTTGCAGGCAGTTTGGAACCATTCCATATGAGAACAGATCTCCGGTCTTCTGAAAGAGCAACACAGACAGGCTCTAACCACTGAGCCCCTCCACTCTGGCTTTCCATTCCCACCAACTTCACCAAAATGGATGCCATGCCCCTGTTGTCAATTCTGCATATAGGCAGCTCTTTCGTAAGCTATGCATCCAAACATTGTATCCGTTTTGCAGATTAGAGCCACTGAGGGCCGAGCATATACGGGTGTATATAAGCAAGGAAAGGGGCTTGTGGGACTACCTTAAGCTCTTCGAAACTGTTGCAGGGCCTGGATATCCGAGAGAGAGCCTGGGAGACCTGCCAGTCTCACCTTCACTAGAGGGGGATACTCCAGTGTGGCTCCCATACTGAGAGAGATTTCTTTTCTTCACTGCTTCTCCTTGTAGCACACTCTTGGCAGCATCAGCTAAATAAGTGTGATACAATCCAGCACCCCTGGAGACCTCAGTGTTAAAAGGGCCAATGGAAAAGGAGAGGAGTGTTCTCAGGTTGCCGGGACGGCTTTAGTCATGGTATTCCTAGTTGAACTTATTAACACCTGTCACTGTGAAGTAAGCCCCTTGCTTAGGTTTTCTTGGCTTTTTTCAGTATTTGTCATCTGCTTACTGCTTTTCCTGGTATTATTGTAATTATTCTTTCCTCTTGTTACTGAATCTAAATTGTCTGAACGGTCCCTGGATGCTGTCACAGAATGACGAAAAGAAGTATGGCAACAGGGATTGTGAATGGTGTCACAGGGGACATCATGGTACTGATAATACAGATATCTCTGTGTGGATTATTAATAATGTTATTAATAGTGACGATAATCAGAGCAGCGACTAGCTTGGAAGCTGAATATTTCTGAGAAATAGCAATTTGTGCCCAGTGACACGTCTCAGAGTCAAACAAAGGGCAGGGTGTTGATAGCACATCTGCTGTACAGTAGGCAACACAAGCACAGGGAGCGGCTGGGAATCTCGACAACTTAAAAGCACAGTTGGAGGCAAGAGTGACAGGACCCTGCAAATGACGAGGGTTGTCCGCTAGGATGACCCATGTCTCCTGAACATCTGGGCTCTACTGAGCATACGATTAAACACATGTTTGGCTCACAGGCCGTGCTTGTTGAAATGATGCAAACTAAGGAGGCAGAGAAAAGAGTAAATGAGGAATGGAGGAAGGAAGGATGGGAGGGAAAAGAGAAGACTGAGTCACTAAGTTGAAAGTCATTCATCAAAAGCAGATAGGGTCGAGAGCAAAATGTTGGCCATTAGGCTGTGTTACCAGGTGAGCGATTTTGGAAGGGTATTTTTTTAAGCTGCTGTGCATTAGATGTGTTTTTGAAAAAAGGGTCTCAGTACTTGTTCTGGCTATCCTTGAACTCAGAGATCCACCAGCCTCTGCCTCCCATGTGCTGCAATTAAAGGTGTGTGCCACCACAGCTGTTACTATGATAAAGACTATTCTACTACCTCAAATTCTGTTCTTCTCTAGAATGACAGTGAGAAATATATTACCCAGTTCACCCAGGAACTCAGCATTCTGAGGCAGTTAAGCTGCAGAAAACAATGAGTAGAAAGTCGTTGACTCATTCATGGTGCCCTGGAGTATCCTCCCACCCTGGAACCTCCCACCCTGGGGCATCTCTCTACTCTGGAGCCTCCTCCCACCCTGCCCTCCTACTCTGTACAGTTACTCTATAGTGTCCCTTTGCTGTGGGGTAGGTACATCCATCCAAGATTCTGCAGTAAACTGTCACTTAAAGAAACCTTCATTTGGCAACTAGTTGTTATAAAAACTATTTATTAATGCAGACAAAAAAACAATAATGTGCAGTACAGTTCTTTAGAGTGTCGTTCATAATACCAGATAATTGAAAATTACCTTAATGATCAACAATATTGTAATGTTAGATAAATTATAAAATGTGATAAATTGTTTTGTAGCTATTAAAATAACATTTTAGAATAAATTTTAATTGCATTAGAAAATGCTAGAATATGAAATGGTGGTTAGGAGTCTACAAGAGGAGACAAGGGATGGAGCTCCTTATTTTGGAGCAAGAATCACAGGCACACCTAGAGGCCCTGTGGGCATTTCAATGTAGTTCACCTGCATGGACATTCTCACATAGTTGCATAGTTAGTTGTCAGCTTACACAAACTTATCTTCACTAAACCAAGGCTTAAGCATTTGTCTGATCATTATGCTCACCTTACAAATGCTGTGAATTAGTCTATGATTATTACTTAAATGGTGTGAAGGTAAACACTGAAGGGACACTAGCCCACAGAAGCATGAAGCTCTGGCAGGCCTTGTCCTTTTTCTCCCTGACTCCCTCTGCCCTGCTAAAAACCATTAGATTACATTCCTGAAGCTAGCCCCTGAGGTTCATTCCCTTATTTGGCCACTTCCTTCTGAGGCTGACTATGAAGGACCAGCAATCACAAGCCCCCTTTGACTCACATAATTAACATGCCCAATTAAAATTAAACACCTCATCCTAACATGTGGTCCCCCCCCGTACCTTTATAAGCTGCCATTTTCCTGTGTGCCAAGCCTGTCTTCTCTCTATCCAAAGGCAATCCTTCATCCTCTAGGACAAGTACCCCTGCCCTGCCCACTTTTCCTTGTCCTCGTCCTCTGTCTCCTGTCTTTCTGTTATTCCCTGCCTTCTGCCCCTCTGTGGCAAATCAATCTCCTTTGTGCTGAGAGCATGCATGGTCTTGAGCTGATACTTTTCCTTTCAAACATGACACCAAGTAAAATCACTAAAATGAAGGGACACATGTATTGGGCACATGAACATATACACGAGGACAATACAGAAGGCATGTCAAGGCTTCTACTAAATACTGTGTGGAAAGGAAACTATCCATGCCAATAAGCATTTCTGGGATATTTCAGTGCCCTCTGAAATTATGTAAAATCATCTATTTAAGCTTGATACCCTATACAACACTAGGCTTGAGAAGAAACTTCCCTGTGAATGCTGAAACTCATGGAAATTTTAAAAAATGGTGCTTAGTAGTTTGAATGAAAATGGTTCCATAGGCTCAAAGAGAGTGGCACTATTGTAAGATGTGGCCTTGTTGAGGAGGTATAGTCTTGATGGAGGAAGCATGTCACTGGGGCATGGGGAGGGCTTTGGGTTTCAAAAGCCTAAGTCAGGCCCATTATCATTCTCTCTTCCTGCTGCCTGGCAGTACAGATGAAAAACTCTTGGCTCCTTCTCCAGCACGATGTCTGCCTGCATGCCGCCAATCTAACCATGATGACAATGGGCTAAAACTCTGAGCTGTAAGCCAGCCTCAATGAAATATTTTTCCTTTATAAGAGTTGCTGTGGTCATGGTGTCTCTTCACAGCAACAGAACACTAAGATATGAGTCCGTTAGAAAAATTATAATTGGTAAAGTACCTTAAAATATCCCCTGCTGAAGTTCACATTGAGGAAGTTAGTTATTCAATTTGACATAATGGGTTATATTCTTTTAGAAACTAACTAACCTAGGTGAGGTTGAGGGTGGGAACAAGATCACTGAGACCTATGGAGTTGACCAGTGTCACTGGGAATAGGCAGAAGATGGTGGGTTCTGGAGAGTCCCATCACACAGGAAAAAGGCACAGTGAGTGAGAATGAGGAGGTAAATGAGTATTTACAAAGACTGTGTGCTTCCAGCTTGGGTAACCAGATGAATGAATAAACAATTGTGTAACTGAGTAACACAATGCAAGATGGCTTGATATTTTCTATTGTACTAAGAACTTGCTGTAGCTTAACTCATTAATTCTCATGACAATCCCAAAAGAGGGTTCCTTAATTAGCTTCACTTTACAGATGAATAAATGGAAGCCCAGAAGGTTTAAGTAAAATATGACCAAAATCATCTTGTTAAGAAGTGGCACAGAGGATGAAGAGAGGACTCACTGGATGATGGCACTTGGTATAGGAGCATGAGGACCTGAATTCAAATCCTAAGTACCACTGAAAACAACAACAGAAACAGGCCAACTGCCGTGCTGTGGGAAGTGGAGGCAGGAGGATTGCTTGGGCATGCTGGCTATCAGCAGAGCTCAGGTTTAGTAACAGACCTGGCTCAAAGGAATAAGGTAGCAAGTGATAGAGAGGACACCTGACATCCTTCTCTGGCCTCTGGACCCTTTCATGGGAACATGCATCTGCATACACATATGCACATAAACTATGCACACAAAATTACTCACCCACACTAGAACTGAAGAATGGGATTGCTAGTTACAAATCACAGGGGTGCTACTATGTGGTGTGTTATGTCAAACCCAGGAGGTCATGAGGCTGGAAACGTATGTACACAGACAGAGGTCTGCCAAGTGTTACAAAGGTACAAGGACAGGTGACAGGTGCCAACACTAGGCAGCATGCCAAGCCCCAGAGGTATTTTTATGGAGAAGAAGGACTCTCTCCAAGGTTGGGTTGAGCATGCTCTTTGCTCTATAGATAGATTTGGGTGGACTGAGTCACAGGATGTAGCTTTCAGCAGTTGGTGAATTGCTTCAAAGAAGCTTTGCAGCCAATATTCAGGCTCAATTCTACTCTGATGGCTTCCACTAAATCAAGGAGGAAATTGAAAAGATTGGCATACACATGCACAGACTGTGTGGAAGTCTGCAAAGGTGATGATTGGTGCCCCAGACATGACCTTAATTTTCCATTAGTGGGCCTGGATGAGGGTCAGTCGTGTTTGAAGATGTACAAAATGAACTGGAATAAGAGGGATAAACAGGAGCGGTTAAGAGCCTTTTCTAGAGGAATTGGGAGTTGATTAAATAACATCATATACAAGGAAGCACTTTGATCTTGCTCACAAATGGAAGATCAGCATGAAACCTAAGTGTTGACCTGCCTGATGAGACTAAATCAGGTTTCTGAGAAACATGAAAGGGGGACTGATGTACACGGCTCAGATCTTAAGAAAGCAGGTAAGCGTAAGGAAGGGGAGCAGTTACGAGGCTGATGATTTTCCTTCTGAGTCCCCCAAGTAGAACAAAATCAGGTTCAGGAGTTTGGACTGGACAAATCATAGGCACAGGCCACAGCAGCAGAGGGGATGTGGGCCACACAAGATTCTAGAAACAATGGTCAGTCTGCTTTGCTTTTGTTTGCCTGTTCCTGGCTTGGGAAAGTATAAGAGAATAGAGTTTTATTATCGTAAGTGACATTACAGACAGGAAAACAAAGAGTGCCCAATTGGGGTCTAATGCAGTAAAGCACTGAGTAAAAGTCCTCTGACTACCACTCTGTTCTAGAGAAGGCTGGTGAGATCTTACTATCCAGTGTTGGGAGCCATCGGTGACCTTTCTATAGACAGTTTTATAGCAGGAACAGGCTGACCTAGGCAGATGGCTCACCCTAACAAAGACGGTTTTATAGCAGGGACAGTCTGACCCAGGCAGGTGGCTGGCCCTAGTAAACCCCTGGAATTTGACTTTTGATCTGATAGGGGATGCTCTAACTCCATTCCTCGTTTTACAAATAAGCCTGATTTCATTTGTTCTTTTCTCCAATTATTTCCCTCTACATGCAATGCAAAGATTTCTCACTCTTTTCTTCCCATCAGAAATCATTTCTTCTTTATGATCTCAGCAATTATCAATACGCATATTTTTTTAGATTTGTTTTCATGTGCACATGGCTGTGCCTGTGTGTCTGACTTGTGTGACCCGTGAGGCCATAAGAGAGCACCAGATTTACTTAACGGGCAATTGTGAGCAACTAGGCCTGGATTCTAGGAAGCAAACTCAAGTCCTCTGGAAGAGCAGCAGGTGTTCTCAACAGCTTAGTCATCTTGGTAACCCTCTATCTGTATGTTACAAAAGTCTAATCTTTGCTCAGTGAGATGGTCTAGTGGGCAAAGACACTTGCTATGGACCCTGATAATCAGGAGTCACATATCAGAAGGAGACCTCTAATTCCCACATTTGTTCTCTGGCACACATGCACATGTGTACTTACACACACACACACACACACACACGCACGCACACACACGCACACACACACGCACACACACACGCACGCACACACACACACACACACACACACCACCATCACCACCATACCTGACACACACTGCACACACACAGGAATGTAACTTAAAAATCCCTCTGAGTCTGGTCTTTCCTTCCTATGCCCATGTCTTTAGAGAGGATATGGGTTCGCCTGAAATTTTTTATTTAGCTTTGCTATTCCAACCTCAACAGAGCATGTCTAAAGATCCGGAAATAGACAAATGGCCAGTAAGTACATGAAAATGTGCTCAACATCATTAATCTTCAGGGAGATGAAATAAAATCACAAGAAGAACCCATTTCACCACATGAGGCCGTGGAGCTGGCTAGACTCAGAATGGCAGACACTAGGAAGGGCTTGCAAAAAAGGGGTGGCTCCCCTGTGGTTGGGATGAAAAGTTGGTGAAGCCACTTCAAAAGACAATTTCACCTCCTCAGAATGTTAAACATAGAGTTACCACATGACCCAGGAACTCTGCCCTAAGTACATTCCCGAGAAAATGTAAAGTTTTTATCAAGTCAATCCTGTAGGCAAGCTTTTATGGACAGAATTCTTTTTTTTTAATATTTAATCTAATTTGATTTTTTATAGTTCTGATTTTATTTATTTTTATTTAAAATAAAAACAAGCCTGATTCACATGTCAATCTCAGCTCCTTCTCTCTCCCCTCCTCCTCTGCCCCGACCAATCCTCCCAAACCCCCAACCCATCTCCCCTCTGCTCCCCAGGAAGGGTAAGGCCCTCCATGGGGGAATCTCCAAAGACTGTCATATCATCGGGGGCAGGGCCTAGGCCCTCCCCCACGTGTCCAGGCTGAAAAAGCATCCCTCCACATGGAATGGGTTCCCAAAGACCATTAGTATGCCAGGGATAAATACTGATCTACTAACGGAGGCCCCATTGATTACCGAGGCCTCCTCACTGAACACTCACGTTCAGGGGGTCTGGGTCAGTCTTGGGAAGAATTCTTAATGACAACTGCAAAACAGAGATATCCAAGATTTGTACTGTTCTATGTATGGATTAATAATAATAATAAATAATAAACCACCCACAACAACAACAACAAAAAACCGTTGCATTCACAGAGTGGATTATTCATCTAAAGCGCCAAGCTACATTACAACATGCATGGATGTCAACAACACTGTGCTAAGTGAAGAAGCCAATCACAGACAGCCATATGTTGGACTGGTCTATGCACGTGGAATGTGCAGATGAGGTAAGTCCGTAGAGTCAGAATGTAGATGCATGCTCTCAGGGTATTTGGAGAACCAGAACAGGAAATGATTGCTTACGGGCAAAGGGAATGCTGATAAATGTTTTGAGGTCTGTGGCAGTAGTCACCCAGCTCATTTCATTCTATACATTGAAACCAATTTTCAATTGGATATAAATTGCAAAGCAATGTATGCTATGAAAATTAACTTATTCTTACAAAAAGAACCTCTTTTATTTGGATGAAATTATTTTTAAAAAATAAGCAGTGTCCTCATGAGTATGGGAGTACTGAAGAGCAGACAGCAGTCTGCTCCCTCCTGCTGCTCATCCCTAGCTGCCGGGCTCTCTGTCCTTCGGGCTTCCACATGATAGCAACTTTCTTCTGCTTTCAGATTTAGAACTTTCAACACAGCCAAACCTGTGAGAATTCTTTCCCCTGCCTGCTTTGTTTGTTTGTTAGACTGATTTTGGTTTTGTAGCATACACCTATTATTGTGCAAAATGATAGTTTTCAGTTCTCATATGTAATATCGCCTACACTGTTCATATGCATCTCCTCCCTTGGTCTTTATTGTCCCTCTCCCTCTCTTTCCCTCTCCTCTTCCCAAATAGGCACTATTTTGACTGGAATTTAGAATGTCTTCCATATTCTACTGGTTTGAACGCTTTGCTCTCCACTTAGCAAAGCTGTTTGGGGAGGCTTGGAACCCTTAGGACTTACAGCTTTGCTGGAGGAAGCAGGTCATAAGGTGTGGAACTTTGAAGATTATAGCACAGCTTCTGGTTTTCTGTGCCTACTGCTTCCTGGTTCTTGCCCTGCAAACAGTCTCAGCAAAATGCTCCTGCTGCCCAAGCCCATACTCCCTCCTCTGATAAGCTGGAGTCCCTAAGACCATGACCCAAGCAAATCTCCCCTTCCATAAGTTGTTTCTGTCTGGTTCCTCTCTTGTGTCTGAATAAAACTCCACTGTGTTCCCATCCCACACACTCCCTTTTCATTTGTCAGTGAATGGACATCTAAATTGATTCCATGGTTTGAATATTTTCAGGAGAGTTCCAACTGCACAGGTGCCTGTGTTGCATGCTGACTTAAACTGCTTCAGGTGCACACACGCAGGAGTATAGCTACATCAAATGGTATTCTGCTTCCGTGTTTTGAGAAATGTCTATACTGATTTCCATAGTGGCTGTACTAAATCACACCCCCACCAGCAATGCATAAAGGATCCTTTCCCCGTATTCTCACCAGCCTTTATTGGGTTTTGCTTTCTTGGTAATAGCCATTCTCACTGTTATCAGTGTAACACCAATTTGTATTTAACACTATGGTAAAGACACTGAAAGTTCTAGGCTTTCATTTACCATTCATGAGCTTCTTGATTGAAAATCATCTGTTTGCTTCATTTGACTCTTTGTTGATTGGATTATTTATAGTCTGAGTATTAAGTATTTTGAGTTCTTTATAAATTCTATCTGGTAATTCCCTGTAAGATACAATGCTGTCAAAATTTGTAGATGATCTCTTTGCTCGTTGGTGGTTTTTCTTGCTGTGCAGAAGAAGCTGTTCAGTTATATGAAATGCTATTTACCAATTCTTACTATTATTTCCTAGAAGACTAGAATCCTTTAAGAATAGTCTTTTCTATGCCTATGCAAGGGCTTCCCCTGTGTTATTATAGGGCAGTGTCAGGTTTTCCATGAAGGTATTCAATCCCTTTTAAACTGATTTTGTAAAGGGTGAAACACAGGAATCTAGTTTCATTCCTCTACTTGGGGATGTCTAGTTTCGTCAGAACCATTTGTCGAAGAGGTTGTCTTTCCTCTAAAATATTTTCAGGGACCTTTTGTGGAAAGTTAGATAGGTGTAGCTACAAATATGCAAAGCCACAGAGAAACCCTGTCTCAAAAAAAACAAAAGAAAAAGAAAAAGAAGAATAATTTCTGGGTCTTTGACTTTGTTCTGCAAGCAAGTGTGCCGGCTTTCTTCTTGTACCATGCCTTTCTTATTACTATGGCTCTGTGGGATAATTTGAAATCAAATGTTCTGGTACTCTCATCTTTGTTCTGTTTGGTTTGGGATTGCTTGAAACAAATTCTTATTTGTTGACTCTGCTATCTTGTTAGCAACACACTGTCACCTCAGGCAGCTAAGTTTGAGGCCAAAGAATCCACAACTAATGCCCACTGTATTTCATGGTCCTGGCAGGTAGCACATAGTAGACATTCAGTCCATATCAGGTGGTCTCTACAGACAGATAGGGAACAACCAAAACTGGGACTGAAGGGAACTGATTTGTTCTTTCATAGAAAAGCCAAGCAAGGACATTAATGGAGGGTCAGGCCTCACCCCTAGTCCTGACATTAAAGGTACAATAGCCACACACACAGATGTACATGAGCACAGCCTCCCTAGCTTTGTCCTCAGTCAGAACACACCTGTGAGCTGCCTGGAACTAAACATGTGCTTTGGTCAGTTAGCACAATCACATTAGTGGCAAAAGCCCTTTCTTCATGAAGGGCAGGGATGACACCTTTTGGTGAGACTTCTTTCTATCCCTTCCATTTTGATGTTGATCAGGGAGCTGCCACCTGCCTTGTCCTTAATCAGATCTTCATTTTCCAACTAGTCAGAGCAGATACCTCAGTAAATGTCTTACTTCTCCCTGCTCTCTGTCCATTCTGGACCCAAGAATCTGCCCCTACTAACAGTGACATGCCTCATACATATTAACTTACTGACTCTTCCTCACCATCCTGTGCACAGTTTAAAAAATGAAGACAGAGATTATTGAATTCACTCAAGGTCATGCTGCTAATAAATGCCAAGACATTTCAGATGTCAAGTCCAATAGACTGAGTTTTAACCTGATGCTTTTTATCATTACATACCATTGCCCGTACCTGTAGTGCATTCTCCCATAATATGCTGCGCTCGTGTATGCTGGTTTTGTTATTCTACTCCACTTGAGAGGCAATGAGGCTGAGGATCTAGTTCCTGACCTCATGAAGCTTATTTTTGAAATCAACAAATACACACAGCCTACAGTCCAGATGCAATGAGGGACCTGTACCGTCTCCTATATAAGCAGGAGACTTCCATTGCTAGCACTCAGGGACATGGAAAAGACAGGATTTTTTTAGTCTGGAGGCAGAGATTTGTCTATGAGTTTGGCAAGAGATAAAGTGGGTGTAGCAGAATAATATCCGTTCCACCTATGTTTCTTCATGAAGCTCAACCCAAGACCAGTGTGCTGGTTAGGCTCGCTCGTTCTTTCTTTCTTTCTTTCTTTCTTTCTTTCTTTCTTTCTTTCTTCCTTCCTTCCTTTCCTCCCTCCCCCCCCCTCGACACAACTTGAGTCATCTGGAAAAAGGAAACTTTAGTTAAGAATTGCCTCCATCAGGTTACCTGTGGGCAACTCTTGGGAGGCTTTTCTTAATTAATGATTTTAATGTGGACTGTGCTACTCCAGGGCAGGTGGTCTTAGGCTATATAAGAAAGACAATGGATGAGCAGGCCATGGAGAGTAAACAGCACTTCCTATGGTCTCTACTTCAGTCCTCACCTCCACATTCCTGCCTTGAGTCCCTGCCCTGACTTCCCTTGATGATGGACTACAAGTTGTAAGCTGACACAACCATTTCTCCCCCAATCTGCTTTTGGGAAGAATGTTTCATCACAGCAATAGGAAGTAAACTAAAACATCCTGTACCTCTGATTCCATACTCTTCATTCTATAGTCCACCTTAAAGACTTAGATAATGTTTAAAATTTTCTTCCTTTGACCAGCAACCTTACAGGACAGGGACTGCTTTCTTTCATATTTAGGGGGCAGGGACTGCTTTCTTTCATATTTAGTCTACCTACATCCGTGTTTCTAAATTTCACCCTCTCAGACACCTAATCAGCAAGTACTCTTGCTGCAGTATGTTGATTTTACTAACTCATAAACAGCCCACCATAGCTTGGTACCCCCTTTTTGATGAAGTCAAGGATAAGCCAAAGTTGTAGCTGTCTTCCTGCAACTGTTAGAGCATAAAGCCATCTGTTCAGTGGGCTGGTTTTACCTTATTTTCTTACTTTAAGTTCCCCCACCCTTGATAGATATATTAATGACATATCTGACCTTGATACCTAACATGTCAGTAGAAAAATGAAGAAAGGTACTTATAAATTGACTGCTTTGCAAGGCAGGTGTCCCAAGGGAATATAGCTTTTACCTTCCTCAAGAAATAATGCTTGCCTAGAAGAACCCATAGCAAAGTGTAAGGGTGCAGACTGGAGGAAGAAGATGGAGACGGCACCAGGTCAATCTGCTCTGCATAGGAATGGAAGAGGATTCTGGAGTTTGTCTGACAGGTTGAAGATGGAATTAGCTTCAATAGCACTGGGGTGGAGGTGCTTTCTTAGGAGAGAGAAATCAACCTAACCAAAGTAGCACACTGAAGCTTGGGCAATAATGGCCAAGCAGAAACGTCCCAGTTCCAGTGGCAGGGGTGGCTGAGAAGGCTTTGGTGCTGGGATGTTTGTTAGCTCCTTTTAAAGGTGTTTACTGGGCTGGCACGTTACAATTCAAACTCAACAATCCTGCAGTAAAATCCTACCCCTCACAGTAACCTTGGACCACGACTGATCAACTGAGGAAAGAGGCATTGTCCTGCAAAGACAGAAGCAGACACATCTACAACTGGAAGGAGGTGCCAGGAGACAAAAGCCAGATGAACATCAGGGGAGACCAATGAGAGGCGGTGATTTGAAAGACCTTCCCTTTGCTTTAAACATAATAGGAAAGTGAGAAATTTGAAAGAGTAAATCAGAAAGGCTAGGACTTACCACAACATAGATGAGGTTTCCAGAGGGTACTCCCAGTGGATATATATCCCCCCAAAACCACCCTACATTCTTCAGCAACATGTAAAATAGGAGAGAAAACACAACACCCTCCTCCCTGCTATGGAATTCATTTTTACTCTAATGGCTCTCTACACCGCCGGAGATCAAACTACCCCCTGTGAGCAGGAATCTTAAACACTCTATCCTTCATCACTTTTCTTATTTCTGTTATAGCAAACCTTCTTTGACACATGTTCTTTATTTTTAGTTGACATGGACATATTACGTGCATGCTTCTGGGATAGAGTGTGGCATTTTAATACAGTTAGGATAATTGGTATACCAATTGCCACAAACACATATCATTTCTTTGCCTTATTAGTTATGTTGCGTTATTAGCCTTATTAACAACCACAGTTATTCTATCAGACTATAGAGAACACTATACAGCCATCCATCCTGGCTGCCTGCACATCAGAGCCCATTCAGAATACTTTCTTCACTCCCTCCTTTACATCCTTTCCATGTTCTGAAAAAAAAAACCTCTTTTTCTTGGAGATCAATTTTGAGCTCTACATACAAACAAAAAAGTTTGTTAATTTTATTTTAATTAACTTAGTGTTGTCAAGTTGTTTCCATGTTGCTGCAGATGAAGGGCTTTCACTGTCAGTAGATGAAAAATATTCCACTGTGTATGAGCATGATGTCTTAGTTTATTCACCCACCATGTGCAGGTAGGTCTATTCAGCATCTCGGCTGTTGTAAACAATGCCTTAATAGACAATTTGGTTCGGTTCTTAGAACGAGGTCTTCAAGAACAACAGCAGTATCTCTGGAGGCAGATTAATAGAGCCTCAGGCACACTGAGCCTGGGGGAGTTGCTCAGTGGTGTCCATCTCAATAGCTCTCCAAGTGATGTAGGCATATCACAGAGAACAGCAGCATCTTGTCACAGTAGGACTAGGTGGTGTTGGGTTTTTGTTTCTGTTTCTTCAGCTCGATACAACCCAACAGCTTCTCCTCTTATTTTCATAGCAGAAAAATATTAGGCAGGCCTGTAATCCTAGCTATCCGAGATATTTAGACAGGAAGCTAATGAGTTCAGGGACTTTGGGGACCGGAGAGTTCTGGGCTATCCTGTTCTACTTAGTGAGGTCCTGTATCAAAATGAAAAATGAAGAGTGCTGGACATAGACTTTCAAGCAGAGTATGTACCTAGCATGCTCCGGACCTGAGAAGATATGCAATTTTTTTAACGACCTTCAAGGACTCCTTCTGCTCTCTGGCCTTACTCTCTGTGTTCCTGCACTCTCTTTGTCTCTTACTTCCCATAATACTGGCCTCTTTGGTGTTTGTAAAATGTGCAAGGCTTGCCTCTACCACCAAACCTTTATTAGAAGCCACTTCCTCTGCCGGGGACACCCCTTCAAGTCACTTCATTTCTATAGCCTTCCTGGATCCCACTACTTGCACCCAGGCTCACCTTCATCAGGTTGAGTCTATTCTCATTTATTTTTCTCTACATGTCTGTATATAATATCATATATGTGCTAAAACCTTAAATATTACGCTGTCTGACTCACCCTCCTCAAATGGATATTCAGCTAGAGTAAGGATTCTGTTTGCCCATGGTGTCCACTGATGCAGTATTTGCACACACTATGATGCATAGTCAATAAATACTTGTCAAGTATGTGAAGTCAACACTTCTTTGATGTCCTTTTTGGCTTGTGAACTGGCATATTCCCTGAACTAGAGCTCAAAATGAGATAACTTGTGCTGCATTTACGAACCATCAGAGTCCTCCTTCCTCTTCCAACACACAGTTTAAGCCCCAAGCCCTCTTGTTTCCTTGTCCAGCTGTAATTTCTAGGCATTTCCTCTGTCTTGCAAAGTATTAGCCTCTCCCTGCCTGCTCTCTCCACCCCCGGGCTGTGCTGTTCAGGCAGCCTCCATCTGTCCCTCATCTGAGTTCCAACAACACAGTATGCAGCTGAGATCTATAATTTATTAGTGCCCTTCTGCTGGTTTTTTCTTTCTTTCTTTCTGGTCATTAATGGTGCACAGGTCTAGTCAGCACCATCAGAAGGGCTGCGGGTGTTTGAAAGTCTTCAAATTTGATGTAATCTGAACCCAGCACTAGGCTAAGACAGGAAAAACTCAGGGACTGTCTTGGTGACTTTAAACTGTGACCTGGACTCTCTTCACTCCTTATTTGCATATCCCCGCATGTGCAGTAAAGCCAGTTTGTTCGTAGAGGAAGCATGTATAAGGGTTGATGTGAGGGCCACTGGAGTGGGCCAGACAGCACGAATGAGCTGTCTTCTGAAACCTCAGTAGGCAATATATGTTTTTAATAATCATCTGGTAATTAGCAGCTGTGATTCAAAGCCTTTCGCTTGGAAAAGAAATAATAATTCTACTTCCTGGTGCCAGGAGCCAGATGGGCAGCCAAAGACAGAAGCCTCCAGCTATGTACCAGATAAGTAGAGACGGTGAGTTCCACAGGCTCCCTCATCACCCTGCAGCTGGCACAACATCTGGACAGGAGAACAAAACCGTGGCCCAGATACCTGCCACATACACACAACGTGTCCACTTAGCACCTAATTACTGTATTTGTTTATAACCAATGATAATATCCCAGGATTATTTTCAAGGGACTTTGGAAAAGATGTACTGCCTTATAAATAATGTCAAATTGGGAAATGCTTTTGAAATGTCACATGACCATGAATTCTTTATTTGGGTTCCAAGTAATTGCTTTAGCCCTCAGGCCTTCTTGCATCCTGCTACCATCGGACAACTTCCTCCCACTTCTCCTACTAAGCTTGGCTCCCTCAGGGTCAACCAAGAGCAAACCTTTTTTCAAGAACCAGGTGTCTTTAGCAGATATACTAAATATACTCAACACTCCACCCCATCACACATACACTTCTTTGCTGAAGATATTAAAAGAAGGCAAATCATATAAAGGATGAGGGGGAAAGTAAGTCAATTTAGATGTATTTTTATTTCTCTAAAAAGTCCAGCGGTTAGTCTCTTAGAGGTTTGAAACACGACGGTGTAAATTTGTTTGCTTCATTAATATGGATGACATAGAGTCAGGCCTTTGTATGGAGAAGAAAGAAAAAGAAGGAAAAGCAGAAAGAATGGAGAAGGCAATAAACAACAGAAAGGGGGCTCAAGGTGTCTCTGAAATCTACCAGTATCAGCCCTGCTTTTATTGTCTGTATGTTTAGCATACACCAAGAAGGCTGAATTCTGCTCCGGCAGCTGCACCATCCCCATCCCTGTGAGCAGAGGATCAGTAGTAACTGGTCTTTGGCTCTGCACTTTCCTCTTCATTGCCAGGAACAATAGCAAAGCTGCAGTTCCTGTTCCAACCCTGCACTGAAGAGCTAAATATGTTGATGGTTGCCATGGCAAACAAGCTTAAAACACCACTGGATAGTGTGTATGGTAGAAGATAATGCTTCATAAGCTTCAGTGTTGAGATTCTGAAGACAGGATTTTCCTAATGCTATTGTGCAATGGGGAGAAGCAGTACAATGAGGGTCAGTAGGACTGGATCTTAGTCTCAGATTGGCCACTAAAAAGCCCCATGACCTACAGAGCAAGACCCTTAACCTCTCTGAAAAATAAGAACTGGACAAAGTGTTGGGATTCTAAGAAAGTAATAATAGAAATCATTGTCTAAGAGTTAGTATCGGATCCCTCCCCTCCATTAGCCAAATATGAGACATTAGATATTTCATTTAACCTTTCTGGGTCACCACTTCCTCACTGTGAAAATTAGAGATTACAGACAGATATTATATATCTTATGCTAATGTGATATCAATGATAGAAGAGCCAGAATTTCAGATAAGAACATCATGAGAGAGACAGAACAGCTTAGTTGGCCTTGGACTGTCATCATGTTTCTCTATCATGTTTTATAGTGATCAACTAGGATCTTGAAATGGGAACATTTCTATAATAAATTAACACACAGTTCCAATTATTACTGTACTCTAAGAATGACCTTGAATTTTGCTGTATAGATATAAGTCTGTGTGAAGGGAATCACACCTAAGTTCTCTTTGTAGTAGCTGCTTTGTACTCCTAATAGTTCATTCTTACTCAGTGTTTTTTTTTTACTTCAGGAGAAATAGTGACCTTGAAACACAGGAGACCCCCTATTTAAATGCAATGAGTTGGATTGTATTTATAGAATCTTGAAGAACAATATTCAAGTGCATATTGATTTTGAAACAGTCACAATCAGATGAATAAAAAAATAAGGAGAATAATTGTGATAGTATGAGTGTCTGCTATAGTTCATGGGCACTATATTCCAGGTATTGTGCTTGGTACTTTATAAGCATTATTTATTTAATCTTTTCAACAGCCCAAAGACATAAGGAGTGTGTTTCTTAATGTATATATTGAAAGTTAGAATAAGCTTTAGAGAAATCATGTGACTCAAACAACATCATCTGGTTTAGCGGAGCTGCATCTCAAGTGCTAGCAATATTAACTCCCAAGTCAGTACTCATAGATATTAGGCATATTTGATATTTATTAAATAGATATAATATTTGGCAATATATTAAGTCTATAACAAGCAGTTTCACATTTTGAATTCACAAAAAAAATAACCTGATGAAGAATGTTTTGTTTTTACCTCCCAGTCACAGAAGAGAAAATCTATCTCTAAAAGTCTAGGCAGCTTGCAGACCTTCTGGATAAGTCATAAATTGGTTCTATGTTATCTTGATGCAAAGGGCACTATACTAAGGGGAAAACTTAGAGGAGTGACATAGTGTCACAATATGTTGAGAAGAGAAATCCTATATTTTCTGACTTCAAATTTAGGTTGAACATTATTAATCTGGAAATCTGAAAAGCTCTTTAATTTACTAATATCATATTTATGTCCATCACATTCGTGTTACTGTAGCTACTACCCAAGTTAATAATTTATAGAGGGTAAAATCTATGCTACTTTACAGATCTTGAGTTTTCAGTTCATAATCAGTTGTCTTGGTTGATTTGTACCTGGGACAAGGCATAATATCACAGTAGGAACTTGTGGCAGACCAAACACTGTACTTATGTTTCAGGAAGTAAAAAAGAGAATAGGAAAAGAAGGTTGGAGTCTCATAGCCTACTTAAAGCACTGCCCCAGAGACCTAAAGTCTTCTCAATAGATCTCACCTCCTTAAGTTTCTACCATGTACCAATAGCATAACACAGGGGCCAAAAACCTTTGAATATGGGCCTTTGGGGTGGGGGTGGAGGATTAAAAAACCAAGCAGTACTCAGATAGTTTTGTAATTGGAATCATTTGGGATTTTGTATTTCTAAGCTGAAGATGACCAACAGAGAAAGTCCATGCAAATGTTCCTAAATATGAATATGCTTAAAATGGTAAACCTTTATACTCTAAACATTTTTAAATTACGTACTCCATCTATAGCAATACTGCACCAATTAATGCAGTTACTTTGGGGTCGCTAATACAGAATTAGGAAGGAGATATTATAGAGGGTAGTAAGCTAATGCATATTTAGGAGGAAGCTATGATAGAAGGTAGCAAAATGCCATGAGGGTGCTATACTTACTTAATCCTCATAAAAGGCCTATAAGGCAAGCACTTACTAGTGAGGCAACTGAGGGAAAGTGAAATTAAGTAACTTATACACAATCTTGTGGACTTTGTCTAGAATGGAAAATGCACTTGGATAGAATAGTTTACACTTTGCAACATCAACCATGACCATGTATGACACAAGGAAGAAATATAGTTCACTAACCTAATAGTCAACATGACACAAAACTGTATTGAGTTGCAGAGTGGGGTCATGGAAGAAGTCAGTCTTAGATGTCAGGAAAAGCTGTGTTTGAACCTTTCATGGCTACTATAACTACATTTGTTGAAATAAGAGTCTAGTTTGATTATTTTCTCCCAACTTCTACAAAACCCATACTGCTTATCTGCAGACTAACAAATGAATGACTATTCAAGGTGAAGTCAGTTTGCCAGACGTTTGATTCCAAACAATAAGAGCTTGTGTTTTTATAAAAAGGCCAACTTAAATATTGAATACATATAGACTTGTACAAATGTTAGTTATCCTCCAGAGCTATAATCAAGAACCCTGAGATTTCCACATTTTGGGCACAGGACATGGAGAAATCAAGTTGGTATTGACAAGAAATCTTAATCTAACTTTAACTGTACCATAAGGTGCTATGCAGACTACCTAGAGGAAAATTGATAGTCTTATCCAGCTGTGACCCCTATGGTGTCTATAGGTGCAATAGTGATGCAAATGTTTCGGGGAGCAGCAAACTGCTTTCTGGATTTACATACCAGTCCACAGGAGCATATTCATGTCTGCTAATGTAAATCTAGTCATAACCCATGGTTGAGGAGTTCATAGGCCCCAGGGGTAAACCTACTACTATAGCTAAATGGGAATAGTATTGTACTGCTCTCTACATGTGTCATGTATATTTCTACATCCATAGATTAGTACAGCTCTTAGACCTCATCAGGAAAGTTGCTTTGTGCAGTGGGTGGTGAGTAATGCCGAAACTTAACACTGGCCAGGATGCAGACAGTAAGTGTCTTTGGAGTGCTCAGCCACAAAAGGAATACCTATATCACACCCCTTTTCCCTAAGGCCAAAAACCATTGTGGAAGAGGGAGAGGGAAAAGTGTAAGGACCAGACATGGGAGAGGACCAGAGTAAAACAATGTACTCTAGAACCCTGTAATCATAAACTCACAGAAGCTGTGGGTGCCTGAACACAATTCTGGTGCAATCTCAAGCCAATAAATATTTCATCATAGAAGAGGTAGGGCCCATGAGCCTGTACCCCTAGTTCAGAAGCTAATGACAGTGAGGGTTTCTAGGAAAGGGAGAGTCAGTTTTCTTTGCGGGTTTGGCCTCTGGTTGGGGACCATACTCAAGTGAATGGTTTCATATACATGAGTATATAGGCAATACTATTGAACTTTATGGGTTATAACTAAATGAAAAGAAAAGATAAAGAGGAGACAAAGTTTGAAGGGAATAGGAAGTTGAGGGTAATCTGGGAGGAGCTAAGCAGAGGAACAGGATGAATTTGGTCAATATACATTGTATGCATGCGTATGATCTCCAAGAATTAACAAAAAAGTTATGTTTCTACAAGTTCCTGGGGTTTAAAGACAAACACATGCCAACAAGGTGCATGCCAACTTTCATTTAATGTAATCTCAAAATTACGGGGAAGTCGTGACACACACGCTCATCATGAAAATTAAAATAGGTAACTTCCATCAGGAACCTAGCACATTCTCTGGCAGAGTGGAAGCACACAACGTTAACTTCTCAGCAGCCTAGAAATGAATCAACTGAAGCAACAGTATCTATAGTCTGTCATTCAATTTTTCTGGGCAATGGGGCTTCTTTGCTCTAAGGAAGTACCCCCTAACACATAGTGGGGTGGATTTCCTCCCACATAGGTTTTTAAAGCAGTTTATAGTAAAAATGTGTGCATGGCGAGCATGAACCTGCTGTGAGAACACACCTAGTAGCAAAGGAAGTCCGCCATCTGCGCACAGCCAGACCAAAGCAATTTCCAATTATCTTCAACTTGCACCCTTGTGAGTTCCGCCTAAAGTTGAAGCTGTTGTTACTTTTCCACTCAGATCCTGGAGCGTGAATTTCCCAGTGGATATAATGTGTGATGATTTGGCTTCTCAACCCCCATTAGCATTGATAGAACACAACAGGACACTTAAAATAAACAGGGTCCCCTTGGCCTCCATAAATGCTTCCACACTTAGCAAATAAGCAGCATGGTTAGCTCAGAATCACAGGATTGAATGGCTTGTTGGCAAGTTCCTATAGTACCCAGAAGGCCATGCAGAAACCCATAATTTCTGTAACTTGGCCCTCCAGAGGTATTGCACCTTCAGCCGTATGAAACCTGTGAGGAGACATTTCCTGCTTCTCTCTCTTTTCCTTCCATGGTTTCATCCAAGAGCCCTCTGCTGTGGTTACTGGGAGTGCTGTCTACATTCCTCTGACTGAATATCCTTTGACATAACCAGAACAGCAAAACAGCTTCCCTTGGACAAAGATTTCACATATGATTCCACTGGTCAAGAGCAAATGATGGACTTGTGTTTCTGCCCAAAACAAAGGAGTAGAGAGGAAACTGGGCTATATTTCTGCCTCAAACATATATAGAATCACAAATGAGATAATGCTTTCAGGACAGGACCAATCTGAAATATAATATTCCCTGAAAAAAAATGAACAGCAAACTACATGAGCCCTAGACCTGTCCCAACTAACTTTTTAGAGCAAGTGTCTAAACCTACCTACTTCAGGGAGGAGTACATCAGGCCCAGCCTGGGGAAACCCAAAAATGAATGGCTGGAAATGGAGAAAGAGAGAGAGAGAGAGAGAGAGAGAGAGAGAGAGAGAGAGAGGTAGTAATTAGAGTTGTCAGAATAGAACTCCAGAAATATGAGTAATCCCCAGAGTCCTGACCAGCATGTGTGTGATGAAACATCCGGAAGCTGGGAAAGAAACATGACAGAAGAGGGACCAGTTCCCAGCATTTGTACACAGCCAGCAGCATGCCGCTTCTGAACAGGCAAATCGGAAACTCTAATAATTCATGAGATACTGAACAGGGCCCTTGTGGGTATCTTTGTCATCAGTGAGTCCTGACACTGAATATTGTTCTGATCTTACCTAATAGATCCTAGAAAGCGAGCTCTCAAAGCAATTGAATTTGTAAGTAAAACCCTTCCACAAGAAAACATGAGGGCTCGATTGGCTTCATTGTAAATTCTACTCAATACTTAAGGAAGAAAAACAATCAATTATACAGAAATTCCTTGGAAAATAGGAAAGGAAGGAAAACTTCCAAATTTATTCTATAATGCCAACATTGCCTTGACAAAATCTGGAAAAATGACAAATAAATAAATAAATAAATAAAATTATAGAGCACTATTCCTCATGAACACAGATGTTAATATTCCAAACATAATTTTAATAAACTGAATAAAACAGTGTACAAAAAAGATACAAAAAGGTCATGTAAATTTTAACTCAGAAACACAAGTTTAGTTGAACACTAAAAAAACTAATCACTATGATACACACTATTAACCAACTAAATGAGAAAAGCCTACAATATCTCAAAAGAGAAAGAAGAAACCATCTCATAAACTCTAAAATCTATTTTTGAGTTAAAAGCAACACGACAACACAGAACTCTCAGCAAATTAGACATAACTGATGAAGCATCTGTGAAAACCCCAGAGCTATCAACTCAAAGAGAAGAGTCTGAAAGTCTTCCATGTAAACTCCAAGACAAAACAAGGGCATACATTAAACATCTTATATTCATATCATTCTGGAAGTCCTAACTAATGCAATAAGTGAAGACAAAACCATAAATAGATTACATTATTACTATTATAGACTATCTGTTGAAATACATGTTTTTAAAAAATAACCCATAGAGGACCCGTGTGAAAGTGTCTTCTAGACATGACGGAGCCCATAGTACTCACGAACTTACAGCAGTTATAACTGCTGGCATAAAACCTGTATAATATTAAGCCAGTAACAATCTAGCAGAGATGGGTAGATAGCAACTACACCCTAGCTGAGGACCACTGGCAGTTTATGGCTACTTGGAAAGGAAGAGTGTTATGGCCTCTTGTAGGATGTCCATGTTCCAGTGAACAGACCATTTGTCTATACATATGCAGGCAGCATTAACTCAACTCAGTGGATTACAAAGAAAATAAAAATAAATCATATGAATTTGGGTGGGTCATGGAAGGGTATGAAGAAGTTGGGATTTGGTCAAGATACACTGTATACACAGTTGAAAATCTCAAAGAATATGTAACCATGATAAAATTTAAGAAAGCTTTTAAAACTAATTATACCACAATAGCATTATACACTAAAGAATGTACCCAAAAATAAATTGTGATACTTCATAAAATCAAAGAACAATTAGAAATTGAAAGGAATAAAGAAAAAGAAATACCTTTAAGAAAGGCTATTGCTATTACTCTTGGACCTTACTGGAAAGCCTCCTCTGAAGACTAGCTATCATGGTTCCAAATGAACCATGTAAGTTTGAAAAGGAAGAAAGAAACCAATAGTCCTACCCGGATATGATACCTATGAAACATGATCTGAATGGCATGATAACCCTAAGTTCAATAATGACACATATACCAGAGATATATAATTGGATTTAAATTCCACTCAACAAGAGAGAAATCCTGCATGAACTAGAAACCTATTCATAGAAAACCACACTGATAAAATTCAGAGTTGTTTGAACTCTTTCTTTCCAATCTGTAGCCCCTTGATCTCCTATGATAGTTTACATAAGTGACCCAAAAAACTCTACCAGGGAACTCCTGCAGCTGATAAATACTTTCAGCAAAGTGGCAGGATTCAAGATCAACTCAAGAAAATCAATAGCCCTACTGTATACAAACTATGAAAGGGCTGAGAAAGAGATCAAAGAAACATCGCCCTTTACAATAGCCACAAACAACACAAAATACCTTGGGGTAACGCTAACAAAACAAGTGAAAGACCTGTATAGCAAGAAATTTGAGTCTTTAAAGAAAGAAATTAAAGAAGACACAGAAGGTGGAAAGATCTCCCATGCTCTTGGATAGGTAAGATCAACACAGTAAAATGACAGTCTTACAGAAAGCAATATACAGATTTAATGCAATCCCCATTAAAATCCCAGCACAATTCTTCACAGACCTTGAAAGAACAATAATCAACTTTGTATGGAAAAACAAAGGACCAAGGATAGCCAAAACAACCTTATTCAACAATACAACATCTAGAGGCATCACCATCCCTGACTTCAAGCACTATTATAGAGCTGTAGTCCTGAAAACAGCTTGGTATTGGCACAAAAATAGATAGGTAGACCAATGGAATCAAATTGAACACCATGATATAACCCATACATGTATGAACAACTGATCTTCGACAAAGAAACTAAAAATATACAATGGAAAAAAGAAAGCATCTTCAACAAATGGTGCTGGCATAACAGGATATTGGCATGTAGAAGAATACGGATAGATCCATGTCTATCACCATGCACAAAACTTAAGCCCAAATGGATCAAAGACCACAACATAAATCCAGCCACACTGAACCTGTTAGAAGAGAAATTGGCAGGCACCCTTGAATGAATTGGAACAGGAAATCGCTTCCTGAAAATAACTCCAGTAGCACAGACACAAAGATTCACAATTAGTAAATGGGACCTCCTGAAAATGAGAAGCTTCTGTAAGGCAAAGGGCACAGTCAACAAGACAAAAAGGCAACCCACAAATTGGGACAAGATATTCACTAACCCCACATCTGACAGAGGGCTGATCTCCAAAACTTACAAAGAAATCAAGAAGCAAGTCTCAAAACACCAAAGGATCCAATCAAAAAATGGGGTACAGAACTAAATAGAGAATTCTCAGTAGAGGAGACTAAAATGGCTGGGAGACACTTGAGAAAGTGCTCAACATCCCTAGCCATTCTGGAAATGCAAATCAAAACAACTCTAAGATACCATCTCACTCCTGTCAGAATGGCTAAAATCAAAAACTCCAAGGACAGTTTATGCTGGAGAGGATGTGGAGAAAGGGGAACACTCCTACACTGCTGGTGGGAGTGCCGACTTGTACAGCCACTTTGGAAATCAGTATGGAGATTCCTCAGGAAAATGGTAATCAGTCTACCACAAGACCCATCAATTCCACTCTTAGGCATATACCCAAAAGATGCACATTCATACAACAAGGATGCCTGTTCCACTATGTTCATAAGAGCATTATTTGTAATAGCCAGAACATGGAAGCAACCTAGATGCCCCTCAACTGAAGAGTAGACAGAGAAGATGTGGTACATTTACACAATGGAGTACTACTCAGCGGAACAAAACAATGGAACCTTGAAATTTGCAGGCAAATGGGTGGCACTAGAAGAAACCATACTGAGTGAGGTAACCCAGTCACAAAAAGAGAAACAAGGTATGTACTCACCCATTTATGGATTTTAGACATGAATCAGGGGAGAGCCAGCATACAAACCCACTGCCAGAGAGTCTAGGAAACAGAACCTTCATCCAGAGACTAATGAAAGCAGAGGCAGGTATCCACAGACAAACACTGAACTGAATTCCTGGAATCCAGTGTCAGAAAGAGAGAACTGATGGGCAAAGGAGTTAAGACTGGGCTGGTTTTACCTACAGAAACAGTTGACCTGCACAAGGGCAAACTCTTGGACTCCAGATTGAAGGCTGTGTGGAAAGCATGGGACTGACCCAGACCCCCCTGAATGTGGGTATCAGTGAGTAGGCCTAGGTAATCTATGGGGCATTGGATAGTATTTATCCCTGGCGTACAAATAGACTTTGAGGGCCCATGCCACAATATGGGAGGCTCTCTCAGCCAGGACTCCTGGATGAAATGACAGTTACTGGAGATCCACCATGGAGGGCCTCACCCTCCCTGGGGATCAGTGTGGAGATTGGGTGGGGGACTGAGGAAACTGGTGGGAGGGTGGGGGAGGAGGCGAGGGAGAGGGAACTGGGATCGATATGTGAAACAAGATTGTTACTAACCTAAATAAAATAAAAATAAAAACAAAAAAGGAAAAAAACATTAACCAAAATAAATAATAGAAAAATGCAGAGTTGTGAAACCTGTGCCCGACTGACACATCTTCAACACAACAGTTGCACAAGGATCATTGCAGTAAAGTGAGTGGGAAGGTTGAAAAAAGCCAGAGAAACAGGAAGTTTATCATGTGCTTGTTGCAATTTTAAAAACCCTGCGGAGAGAAGTCATGTCATACAACAGAACTCACATCGAAGGTTTATTGGAAGAGAAGAGAGAAGGGACAGAAAGGGGGTAGAGAGAGGGGCAGAGACGGGACCCTGTGGATAAGAACGGTGAAAAAGAAAGAGAGAGGGGGGAGGAGAGAGACAGAGAGAGAAAGATGAGAGGTGGGCAGGGCCCTTTTAAAGGTGAATGTGCACAGGAGGTGCTCTTAGTGACTGCAGCTGAGGGTGAATCCTGTCAGAAGCCCAAGGGCAGACCAGTACAGATGCCTGAATACTAACGGTAATTGTGTCTCTTGGAAATAACAGAGAAACTATACACTTTAAGTCTCATCAACATGGTTGCTGAAAACCTGAGTAAGAGTGATTGCAATAGACATGCTACCATAGAATGCGGGAAGCTCCAGAGGCCTACAGGAATTCTGAGAACAGGAGCAATAGTCTTCCCCAGGGAAGAGCACACTAATTGGTTATCCAGTACCAAATGGTGGGCCTGTCAACCCTGAAAACATCCAAGAAACATTATGTAACCTAAGTAGACTGTATTTATATATTTAGGAACACACATGTGTGTAACAACAATTAAAGTAAAAGAGGCCATTAATTTGAAAGACAGCAGGGATGGGGGAGAGAACATGGGAGGGAGAGGAGAGAGGGAGGGGGGAAGAAAAGTATGTAATTATATTTTAATATAAAAATAATATATACATAACTTTTAAAAGTACTGCAGATTTAAATAGTTAGAGCTAAATACAACAAAGATTATCTGGAGTCTTACATTAGACATGACAAAATAATACTGAGAGATATTAAAGAAGATCTAAATAAACAGAGACACTAATATAATCAGTCATGAGACTTGATAGTGTTATAATGTCATTTCCTTCAAATTAATCCTTGAATTCAATAGAATCTAAGTACAAATACCAGTAGATTTCTTAAGTAGAAATTGACAAGTTGATTTTAAAATCCACATGGAAATGCAAAAGGCTGAGAATAATTTTTTAAAAACTTTTAAAAACAAATTGCAGACCTAGCACTATCTAGCCTGAAGACTTAAAGCTGCGGTAATCAATAGTGGAAACACTAATTTAAAAATATCAATGGAACAAAATGGAATCCAGCAATTAACCCTCACTTACAAGGACACTTGATTTCTTACAGAGGTCGTAAAGCAATTCAGTGGAGAAAATATAGACTGTTGTATAACTACTACTAGAACAATGGGATATCCATGTTAAAAAACAAGACTGGCAGTCCATCTTTGTAGCATACAGAACAATCTATTTAAAATAGATCAAAGACTTAAACATGAAACTTTCCAGGAAAAGTGGGAGAAAACATTTGTGACCTTAGATGAGTCAATTATTTCTTAGTTATGACATAAACAAAGTACAGTCTACACAGAATAACTTACAAGTTTGACTTCAACTAAATTAAAACTATTTGTTCTCTAAAGGCCTCTGTTAGACAAATAACAATGTAAGTCACAGGTTGGAAAATATTTGAGATCATGCTTATGGCAAAGAACTTTGAATATGCTAAAAGTTTTCAGACAACTATCTTGGGTCTACTCAAAGGCTCTTCTCATCAGTAGCTTCAAATGGCTCTGCCACAGTCTCTTTCATCATGGGACATTCTATCATTAGGACATTTTCAGGCAAAATGCCAGGATATCCTGGAATTTGGGGAAGGACTACTGTTATTCAAAGAGTAGGAATGCCTATGTTCAGTGAAATTATCATGATGGTGTGATATAGAATTATAGAAACTTTGTCTCTCTGGCTATTGGCTATCTCGAAGCCAACCCAGTCACATTTCTGAAACAATGGAAAGAGACTAGGAATACAAATATACAAGAAACGGTAACCATATATCTAGTTAGAGAATGTTTCAAATCTCAGAAGATAATTTGGACTTTGAATGGTGTTGTGACCCTTCAAAAGCATAGAGACATTTGAAGTTAAACTTGGATGTGGTTTGCATTATTATATGATCATGAGGTAGACAAGGGGTAAACTATTATGGTTTGAAAGTGATGTGGTATAATATCAAGTTGCCAAGGGCTGAACTTATGAAGATTAATTTTATTATTTGAATTAAGAAATGCTTAGAGTCCTTGGGTGTATCTGTGAGAGTGCTTGTAGAGAGACCTAAAAGAGTGCTTATTTTTAATACATCTATCTCCCTCATCAATAAACAGGTCACCAAGAATTTGCCCCAAAAAGCATAGGAGATAAAGGACATTGTAGAGTAAATGGACTTAGATGTCTATAAAACATTTGACCATACATTCTTCTCAGCAGCCCATTGAATTTTATCTAAAATAGACTAAATTTAGAACACAACTGAGACTATTTTATACTTGTGCCCAAGTTGTCAACTATGTGCTCTTTAGTAAGTAGCAGCATTGTGTTTGGGGAGGCACTATGAAAGTTGAGGGCATGCATTTTTGCATGATTATTTTTGTTACTATAATTAATTGAATTTCTCCATCCCTTTCTTCATTCTAAATCTTCCAACTTTCAATACCTCTCCTCTTTCTCCTTCAAATTCATAGCCTCTTTCTTCCTTGCTATTGCATGCATATAAGTATTTGTATATGCATATATATTTCTAAATATAACCTGTTGAATCCCATGTAATGTTTTTTGTTTGTATATATCCAGAGTTGACTTTTAGCACTAGAAAGTTGAGTGATGTCCTCTTCCCTGTGAAGGACTATTTCTCCCAATCTTAGCTTTCCCAGTTGCCTATAATTATTTATGTAGAGCCATGGCTACACAGGCATTTTCCTGGCCAATTTGGCATGTCTGTTAGTATCATCCTTGTTCAGTTCATGTTTAGGTAGTCGTGTTGATTAGATCTTGCAGGAAGCTTATTCTGTTACAAGGAGCAAAAATCTCCCAGGTAACTTCCTGACCCTCTGGCTATTAAGATCTTTCCACCTCCTTTTCCACAATGTTCCTGAGCCTTTGGTGTAGAAGTGTTTTGTAGATATATTCATTGGGACCACTTTCCACAACTCTGCATTTTGATTGGTTGGGGTTTTCTGTAATAGTCTCCATCTGATACAAACAGTAGTTTCCTTAGTGAGGGGTGAAGACTACATTTATCTCTGAGTATAAAGATAAAGTTTGTGACCATACAGAAGGCAAGGTCTGTGTTGATGTCTGTGGCTCCTCATACCATCAAAAGCCATGCCAATACCAGAAATCTGGACCCCTGCCTGGAGCCATGTTGGCATCTGAGGACTACAGCTATCCTAAGGGCTATCCTGACCAAGTGGCCTGAATTGCCATCTGGGGTCATGGTGACATAACAGACAGCCTACTGCCGAGGGCTATGTCTGAGTCTGTGGTCTTGTCACAGTCAATTTCTGTGTTGATACCCATAGCCCATGGTACCACCAATGGCCACATGAATGCCCAGGGTCTATGGTGTCTTAGAGCCTTGCTACTACCGGGGCCATACTGACTTGAATGACCTGTGCTGCCATCAGGGCCATGGTGATGTATAAGACCAAGCTGCTGCCAAGGGCCATGTCTGGGTCTGTGCTCCTGCTGCAGCCTGGGTCTGTGTTGATGTGTATGGCCTGTGTTGCCACAGAGGGTCATAGGAACCATGAGCATTGAAATTTGAGGACCTCCTGGACCTGGGATAGCTGGTCCTGCATCTGGAGATCTGGCCCTTCCCCTCATGGGCATTCTAGAACTAGTCCCAATGGCATGGGCCTAGAAGAGCTGGCTCGACCTCTCACCAGAAATGATGGTCCCAGTGGCCCAGACTAACCAGTTCAGGTACCACCCAGATCCAGATCCTGGGCTTTGAGTTGACCCACACTAACATCTACCCTATCTATGTATGACCTGCTGGAGCATGTGAAGGGACTGGTCCTGTGGAATGATAGCCACAGGATCTTCATGACCTGGCAACAGCACGATGTCCAAGAGGAGTTTTGGTGAAGGTCCAGTGATGATGGTGTGCCAGAAGGCTTGAACCAGACCAATGACTGATTGCAATGAGCATTTCGCAGGTGGGACCAGTTGGGGAAAAAAAGGTATACTGCATGACACAATGCAACACCCAATGCCACAAGAATGAATGAAGAGCTGTTGGAAAGATGGAGAAGAAAGATGGACTTTGTTTTATCTTGTTTTGTTTTTAATTAATTTGGGGGGTTGTTTTGGGGGGGATACTGTAGGGGTGAGGAGTAGAAATGCAGGGACTGGGAGGTGAGTGGAACTGGAGTGCATGATGTGAAATGATCAAATAATCAATAAAGAATTATGTTATAAAAGGGACAAATATCTATAGGTTATTGTTAGGGATTATGCCCTTTAGTAAATTAGTGGTTGTAGATTCTCCTCCAACAACCACAACTTCTCTAAACTGCATAGTGAGCTAAGTTTCCAGTACCAGGTATGTTATCACTCTTGTTGTGTAATTCAACTCTTTTTTTGTCTTTTTTTTATTTTTAAATTTAAATTAGAAACAAGGTTTCTTCACATGTCAATCCCAGCTCCCTCTCCCTCTTCCTTCCCTCCTCCCACAATCTCCCACCAACCCTCCCATCTTCCCCTCCCCCAATCCCCACGCCTTTCCCCAGGGAGGGTGAGGCCCTCCATTGGGGTGTCCATAGTCTGTCATTTCATCCAGGGCAGGGCTTAGGCTCTCCTCCAAGAGTCCAGGCTGAGATAGAATCTCTCATTGTGGGATGTGCACCCAAAGTCCATTTGTATGCCAGGGATAAATAGTGATCTACTACCCAAGGCCCCATAGATTGCCCAGGCCTCCTCACTGACATCCACATTCAGGGGGCCTGGATCAGTCCCATGCTGGATCCCCAGCCATCAGTCTGGGGTTCAAGAGCTCCCCCTTGTTCAGGTTAGCTGTTTCTGTGGTTTAAACAAGCCCAGTCTTGACCCCTATGCTCATCAGTCATAATTCAACTCTTAATAAATTCAAGAAAATTAAAATATCTATATTATTCTACATAATAAATAAGGAATAAATCTATAAATTAAAAAGAGGAACTACAGGAAGCATATGAACTCATAGACACTGAACAACACACTATTAAATGCTGAAGAAATCAGAAAATGAAAGTGAATATACAATATACCAGATCTTTGTGAGATCTAATGAAAGTGGTTTTAGTTGATAACTATTAATCTCTAACTTAAAAAAAAATGAAGACGCCTCAAATAAATAATGTAATGATTCATCTTAAGGTCTTAGAAAACAAGAACAAGCCAAAAACCCAAATCAGTAGAATGAAAGAAACGATAATGATTAGAAGAAAAATTAATAAAATGGAAACAAAAGAGCATTGCAGAGGATTGATTAAACTAAGCATGGCTTCTTTGAAAGGATAAACAAGACTGACAAATTCTTAGGCAATAAGAAAGAGCAGACCCTAATTAAAATTTGAGATGAAAAGAGAGATGTTACAACAGCTATCAGTAACATTTGGAGGATCAGTGGAGCATGCTTTGAAACCCTAATTTCCAGCAAATAGCCATTTTAGAAGAAATAGGTAACTTTCTAGTAGCATACAACCTATCAAAATTAAGTAACATCTCTTTCCAGCGGTGACGACCTCCATACGAGAACATGCCTCTCTCAAAGGAACTCCTTCATCCCTCTCCAGAAGAGGAAAAGAAGAAACACACCAAAAAAAGCCTGGTGCAGAGCTGCAATTCCTACTTTATGGATGTGAAATGCCCAGGATGCTATAAAATCGCCTCGGTCTTTAGCCATGCACAAACGATCCACTGTCTTCTGTCAGCCTACAGACAGAAAAGTATGGCTGACAGAAGGATGCTCCTTCAGGAGGAAGCAGCCCTGAAAAGCACCTGATTCGAGATGAGTAGGAAACATCCCAATAAACACATTTTGGATTAAAAAAATTAAATAGCATTGATGTTATAAACAGTGTAAGAACATCTGTAATAAGCAATGGTAAGGAGGTAGTGAAGAGTCTCTCAACTGAAACCAAAGCTGAGAGGGATTCACTGCAAGATTCTACAAGGTCTTGGGGTTGGGTAGGGGGTGGTGAGGAGAGCTAACACCAATGCTGCTCAAACTACTCCGTAAGAGAGAAAAGGAAGACAGGTCACCTGAAGTAGGTAGATAATACCTTGATACCAAAACCAGGCAAGGGTACAACAATTTCAAAAAAATTATAAGTCACTCTGCCTGATGATCAGGGATATAAAATTTCCTAAAACACATGTAAACTGAATTTAACAACAAATTTAAAAGATCATTCATCATGAACAAGATAGCTTCATTCTGGGATGCTAGGATTACTCAAGACAAAGAAATCAATCTATGTAAACATACCATAAAGATTCCCTCAAGGACAGGAATCATTTAGCATCTCATTGATACAGAAAAAGTTTTAGACAGATTCAACATCCCTTCATGAAATGTTTTGAAACAAAGATGAATAGAAGAAACTTTCCTAAAAACAATAAAGGCTACATGTTACAATCTATAGCATCGATAGCCAACATTATATATACTACATGAGGAAAAACTCAATTTATACAAAAATTACTATCAAGACAAGGATATCTACAGTCTCCACTCTTATTCACTATAGTCTTTCAAAAGAAATAAAAGGGATGAAAATAGAAAGAAAACAAATAAAATTAACTCTATTTCTAGATGATATGATACTAATGATTGAACCAGAAAAATATTTTTCTTATTTAAAAATATTTATTTTAATTTTTGAGTGCATAGATGAGTACATGAATGTGTACTGAGCATGTATATTATTCCATGGAGGTCAGAAGTCATCACATGAGTGCTGGGAACCAAACCCAGGACCTCTGAAAGATCAACAAGTGCTGTTTACTGCTGAGACATCTTTCTAGCCCCTGGGTTTTTCTTTGATAATTATAAATAAGTATCAAAATATTTATGACAAAATTTTATTTTCCACACATCATATCTAAATATCTAAAATATGATAGACGGACAGAGAAACAATAAGAAACAATGAAATTTTAGCATGCTACCTGAGCATGATTGTATTCCTTTTGGTACTATGAAATTTCAGGTTAATCTCTTGTTCACTGAATGCATGGTAATGCTAACTATGTACCTAAGGCAGAGACTAGGACCTGGGAGCTGGGGCATACTCAGGACTCTCTTCCTCCTTTCTGGAAAAAAGTGGGCACCAGAAAATTCTTAAAGCTGGTAACTACTTGAGAAAAGTAGCAGGGTACCCATTTAATATACAAAAATCAGTACATGACTTATGAGCCAATAATGAATTCGATGAAAAAATCAACTAAACAATGCTGTACAATAGCTCTTAAAAATAAAATACCCAGGAATAAATATAAGACACAAAAAGATCTTTACAAGAAATGAATTAAAAACCCAAAGGAACAGACAGAATAAGTAAGATACTATAAGATGGAAAAACTACTTGCATGCATACATCAACAGAACTAATAATGTTAAAATGGTGAATACTGGTACATTTACACAATGGAGTACTACTCAGCGGGAAAAAAAAAACAATGAAATCTTGAAATTTGCAGGCAAATGGATGAAACTGGAAGAAAACATCCTGAGTGAGGTAACTCAATCACAGAAAGACAAGCATGGTATGTACTCACTCATATTAGACATACAGCAAAGGACTTGCAGCCTACAATCCACACCACCAGAGAAACTAGGAAACAAGGAGGACCCCAAGAGAAAAACACATAGTACCCCCAAAAAAGGGGAAGGGACAAGAACCACTGAGCAAATTGGGAGGGGGAGATAGGAAAAAGAGAAAGGGAGAAGGGGAATGGAGAGGAGAACATGAGAGATCAGAAAGACTGAGACAGGGGAAGAAAGAGGAAAACAAGAAAGAAGATACCTTGATAGAGGGAGCCAGTATAGGCTTAGAGAGAAATCTGTCACTACAGAAATATTCAGGGATCTACAGGGATGATCCCAACTAAGAATCTAGTCAGTAATGGAGAGGTTGCCTTTGATGCCCTTCCCCTATAATGAGATTGATGACTACCTTGGTTGCCATTCTAGAACCTTCATCCAGTACCTGATTGAAACAGAAGCAGGCACCCACAGCTAAACACTGAGCCATACTCCTGGAATCCAGTTGTAGAGAGGAAGGAGGGAAGAGCAAAGGAACCAATACCATGCTGGAGAAACCCACAGAACCAGTTGACTTGACCTAGTGAGAGCACCGAGACCCTAGTCGTAAAGCTGGGAAACCATCATTTGATGGAACCAAACCCTCTGAGCGTGGATGCCAGTTAGGAGGCCTGGGCAGTCTATGAGGCCACTAACAGTGGAGCCAGTGTTTATCCCTAGTGCATGAATGGACTTTGGGAGCCCATTTCCTATGGAGATATACTATTGCAGTCCAAATACAAGAAAGAGGGCCTAGGACCTCCCACAAATGATGTGACAGACTTTGATGATCCCCCCCCCCGTGGAAGGCCTCAATATTTTAGGGCAGTAGGTGAGGTGGGTTGGGGGGTCAGTGGGGAGCATTGGAGGATGTGAGGGCAAGGGAATGGGGGATTGATATGTAAAATAAGATTGTTTCTAAAATAAAATAAAAAATAATCAAAAATGGTGAATGCACACATAATACTGACTTCAAGCTATACCACAGAGCCATAGTAACAAAAACAACAACAAAAAAAAACCATAAGGTATTATTTCAAAAACAAAAAGATAGATTAAAAGAGGAGAACACAAGAACCAAAAATAAACCCACAAAATTATAGCCACCCACCTTTTTTACAAAGATGTAAAATATAGTTTGGAGGAAAGACAACCTCTTGCACAAACAGTGTGGGGAAAACTGGATATCCACATGTAGAAGAAAGAAACTATCTCTCATCCTGTACAAAAGTAATAATATTCAGAATGGATCAATGACTTCCTTGTAAGACCTGAAAATCTGAAATGGTTAAAGGAAAATATTCAGCATATAGGCAAAGACAAGGAGTTTCTGCAAAGGGCTCCAGTCTGCCTGAAAATGAAGCCAGAAATTGACAGATGAAATTGCATGAAATTAAAAAGTTTCTGGACAGCAAAGGAAACAATTAACTGAGTGAAGAGACAGACAGCAGATGGGAGGCAATCACTGTTACTCATATATGGTAGAATTTATTTTGGGGTTCTGTATTCGCTTCCACTAATCTATGTTTCTATTTATGAAAAGTGTTATGTTGTATTTGTTACTATGGTTTGGTGGTATATTTTGAAGTCAGGTATTGTGATACCACCAGAACTGTTCTTTTTGCTCAGGATAATTTTGTCTACCTCTGGTCTTTTGTGCTGTTACATTAACTTTAGTATCATGTTTCTATTTCTGTGAAGAATGTCATCAGAGTTTTGATGGAAGCTGTATTACATATGCTATTTGCTCATGAATGCAACCATTTGCAAATCAACTTCACTTATCCATGATTGTAAGCAGTCTCTATATCTTCTAGTGTCTTCTTTCATTCTTCTCCTCAAGTGAAAATAATACAGGACAGTTATTTAGGTAAAGATTTCCAGCTTTTTGAAAGCTAAACATAGAGTTTCCAAGTGATAGAAGTATTCCGCTCTTGGATATTTGCCCAAGACAACTAAAAACATGATTGCCTGATATGTTGTGGATATTCATGTCCCACCCCCAAATTTAATTTAATCATTCAAGTGATCATCTTAAGGAGATATGGACATATGGGAAGTGATTAGAAAATGCAGAGTACCTACCAGCAAGAAAGCCTTAGTGGAGCCAGGCAATGGTGGTACACACCTTTAATCACAGCACTCAAGAGGCAGAGGCAGGCAGATCTCTGTGAGTTCAAGGCCATCCTGGTCTACAAAGCTATACAGAGAAACCCTGTCTTGAAAAACCAGAGAGAGAGAGAGAAAGGAAGGAAGGAAGGAAGGAAGGAAGGAAGGAAGGAAGGAAGGAAGGAAGGAAGGAAGGAAAGAAAGAAGGAAAGAAGGAAGGAAGGAAGGAAGGAAGGAAGGAAGGAAGGAAGGAAGGAAGGAAGGAGGCCTTAGTGAGATGCATCCCCCAGAGCAGTGGTCCTTAACCTTCCTAATGCTACACTCCTTAAATACAATTCCTCCTGCTGTGGTGACTCACAACCATAAAATTACTTTTGTTGCTACTTCATGACTGCAATATTGCTACTGTTATGAATTTTATATGTAAATTGTAAATATCTGATATGCAGACTATCTGATAAGTAACCCCTGTGAAAGGGTTGTTTGACCACCTCCCGAAACAATCACAATTCACAGGTTGAGAACCACTGATCTAGAGAATGACCATTCCATTAAGCAGAGCCATGGGCTGAGCTAATATTCATTCTTTATTACGTATCTAGCCTGGCATATTCAGTTATATCAACAGACAATGGACTAAGACACTGTGACACAGTGTACTTAACTTTAAATAAGAGGAAAGGAGTTTCTGCTAAATAAAAAAGGAAGAAATTGTTGTCTACTTGAAGTATAAAACAAATATTTGTGAGAAAAAAAAACAAGAAAGAGGGGAAAGTTTTACAGATACTGTTTATTTCAAAAAGTAGAAAAGAATGATTTGGCCTGGAGAAGTTAGGAAAATCACTAGAGACACAATTGTTCCTGGTGGCAGGAAATGTTAATGAGGCATTTAACATTTGGACTTTGCTTAATAGCTGGGACTAAGTCGAGATGGAGTAGGCTGAGTCATGCCGATAGGAGGACAATGAAGTAGATGGTTAGAAACAGTTTTATCACAGCTAAGTGGAAACAATTCTCTTTTGTTATCTTTTATCGCTCTCTTCTACTTGCATGTATGGCATTGTGTGCTTTGTATTTAGCAGTAGTGCTTAACTACTTTCCATTTTGTTGCTCTAAAAATTTGCATTGCTTTATAATTACATATCCAGTGTGAGGTGTGACATCCTTGATTTCCCAAAGAGATTCAATTTCCCAGCCTCTCTGTAGGTCTAATGAAGCACTTGGCCTCGGAAATGGAACATAAAGAAATGCTCAAGGACACATAGGCAGCCAAGAACGTGCCTTAAATCTCCAAACTTGGCTTCTACTCTGTCACTCTGTGGCTCCTGCCCTTCAGTCAGACTGAGAAGCCTAAAGCACATGGAGAAGCTGGTGCACTTGCTTCTGTTTTCCCTTGATTCCTATTCTTCTTTTCCTTAGTCCTTCTCAATGATTTTTCCTATGAACTGAGGAACTTACCTGCTAAAGGAGATTTGAAAAATGTAGCGGGGAATGAAAAAGGGGTGAGGAAGAGAAAGAAATCAAGGAGGAGAAGTAGGAGGAGGAGGGCAATGGGGAAGAAGAGGATGAGAAAGAGGAAAAGAGAAGCCGCTCACCCCATGTATGGACAATTGCTTGTGGGTTTGTTTTTTGTTGGTATATTTGTGTGTGTGTGTGTGTGTGTGTGTGTGTGTGCATATGATCATTTCTATCTATGTTATATGTTTATGTACACACACATTAGAAATATTGTTATAAAAGTTTCTGAGAGGATGTTCTCACTATAGCTAACAGCAGAATCCCTCTTCCAAAAGAAGGCCACTTTCTTCATTAATGGAACAAATGTTAGAAAGAGAAGAGCCCGGGCTTATGTGAGCTCAACTGCAATGCTATTCACATTTCTTGTTTGGAAAGATTGAGTAGTGGGGCACATAGAAAGAAGGGGGACTTAGAGAGAAGGAAGCCAGACTCTGAACCAGAAACATCCATTGAACATGCTAGGATGGAAAACATTTCTAGAAAGAGGAAACACTGGTCTCTTTTGAGTTTCTAGTGGGGACATGGGATGTGATCACTCATCCTAGGAAACTCACCATGGCCTTCATTAAGACTTTCCTACACACACAACCTTGGGCCTGGAGGCTGGGTATAACATTAGTGACTCCACAGTTTTCTAAGCCACAGACAGCCAGGCCCCCTCCCTCAAGTTTCTGGTTCACTGATACCTGAGGTGGGCCTGAAGGATCTGCTTTCCCTCAAGCCTCCCAGCTGTAGGTGGCACTCTGTATGTCACCTTCTGAAAGCCACTGGACTAGTGAAGTAAAGAGAAGCAACCAGATATCCTATTTGGGTAGATATGAAGATGGGAAACAAAAGATGGCCCCCTCAATGGTAGGTCTACCTTGCTGCCTACCTCTTCCTTACACTAAAGTTTTAGAGAAGCTTTGACCTCTGCATTGATCTTTCCTCACCCTCTACTATTCACAATGAGCCTCCTTGTCTCTATTCTTGCCACCTCAGCATCTCAAAGCAACTAGAGGGGGTCTTTCAAATCACCACATAGGGACCCCTCTCTACTCAGAAGTCACCAGAGGCTTCCTGTCATCCACGGTACAGTGAGATAACTCTCCTTCCACTCCACCTTCCTGTGACTCTTCGGCACCAAAGACACTAGCTTTCTTACTGTCTATACATAGAGTTTGTATGCTCGTCTCTGCAAAAAGGACTGTCTCCAACTTTCCTTTCATAAAATACTTGCTCCATCACAAAGCTCACTCCACCTTCTGTGCATCTGCTCAGATGATACCCTCTGAGCAAGGACAACCCAAACCACTTGAAATCTCACCTCCATAGCCCCATTCTGGCCACTCCCATCATCTCTCGGGGCACTTTTCTTAGCATGTGCTATCACCCAGAATTTTCTGTCACTTGTACATGTTATGATTTCTGGATGTTTCTACTTCACAAGAATGTAAACTTTCCCAAAGTGAAGATTTTTTTGTTTGGTTCTCTGATGTATACTGGAGTAGAAGATCACTTTTACTACATAAGAGTTGTGAACAAAATTTTCGTGTCTAAATAAAGCATGTACATTTCAGTTATATCCTGGTGTGTCTCTTCTTTACCTCAACATCTGATGCAGAACTGTGGATGCTCAGGTCCTATCTATGAAGTGGTGTAGTATTGTCACAGTCTCTGGGACACATCAAGCCGTCCCTGTATGACTCATCAACCTGATTCAGTGTTCATTCTGTGCAGAGTGGGCATGCTACATTGTTCAAGGAGTCATGACAAGAAAAAATTCTACAGGGGTTGAGAACAGATGTGATTTTTTCGAGAATTTTCTATTCAGGATTGATTCATCCTGCAGATAAAGTTCTCACAAACACAGAGATGTGCACCATTCTCTCACTGATAAGTATTTAGGTTATTTCTACCATTTTACTGTTTTGTAGAACACTGCAATGAATAGCCTTTTACACACACACACACACACACAATGTTTTACTTAGTTATTTTTTTACCACCCCAGGAGATAATCCTATAAATGGGAACAACAGGTATAAAAATATTCCTAATACTTTTAGCATTAGAATTTTAATACCTTCATTGCATGCAGCCAAATTGCTTTTCAGCTTACATCTCTTACAGCAGGGTTTTAGGTTACCCACTGGTAGGATGTAGAGTCAAAATTTTTCTGACTATGGCAATTTGCGAGGCAGAAAGAGACCCATCTCAATTTTATTAGTTTAAATTCCTTTAAGTCTCGTTATGTTTCTCGATCATTTGGGCATTTTTTTCTAGCTCTAAAGAGTCTTTGTTTATTTTCTGTTGTGCTCATGTTTTCTTATTGGCTTTTGGCAGTTTGCATCTTGAGATTATTTAGAGTTCATTGCACTTCAGTGGATTTACCTATATTGATTATTTTAACTTCTTTTGTGAAAGTCCATTGTTAACTTGGGGAAATGAGAGGGAATGCATATTTTTTGTATTGAAATATTAGTGAGTTTATGCATAGTTTATTTCTTGGGCTACTAAGGTCTCCTGTTTATAAGATCATAACAAAACAACTAGAAAACTGAACTTCTTTCTGTTTTGGATGTATGTATTTCTTTTTTTTTTTTTTTTGCTTGATGACACTGTCCAGGATGAGATTTCCTGAAGTACTAAGAGAAGCATCCTTATCATCTTGAACTTGAGGGACAGTCAGCTTTTCATCACTTTGGAGGGTGTAAACGATGGCGTGTCATAAGTGCCCTCCTTTACTTTGAGACATTTTCTTTGAAATAATGTAGAATATCATCTAGTAAGGCCTTTGCAGAGGGTGGGAGCCAAAAATATTTTAAATGTTAGCAAATATGAGTAGAAAACAAAGCACTGTTGCTGGGAATGTACAACCATAGCCTTAAGTCAAAGGAACAAAGACAGGAGAATACTCCAGCTAGAGAGAAGGAATAAGTGATCTATGTCACACCATGGTCTTTACAGTTCTCTCTCTCTCTCTCTCTCTCTCTCTCTCTCTCTCTCTCTCTCTCTCTCTCTCTTTCTCACTATACTGCCCTGACTGGCCTGAAATTCAACAGAGATCCACCTGCCTCTGCTTCCTTAGTGCTAGGATTAAAGACATGTTCCAGCACACCAGGCTCTTAAGCATTGTAGTCAGCAATGGTTTAGTGTTACTGCAAAGAAAGCCTTGTGTGATATATATTTTTAATAATTATGCTATATTTACATACATATATGCCGGTTAAAAAGATTACATTTTTAAAGTAAAAATTATTATTACCATTCATAATTTGTTTTTCCTTTTTATTTCAAGATATAAAACTTTTTTCTTTTGATTTCTTCTCTGACCCATTAGTTGTTCAGGAGCATGTAATTTAATTTACACATATTTATGAATTTTCTTCTACTGTTGACTTCCAGGTTCAAGCTACTGTGGTTGGAAAACATACTGGTTATTATCCCAATCTGAACTTGTTAGGACTTGCCTTGTGGCTTTACATTAGTTTCAAAATGCTCCATGCACATTTGAAAGTAATGTACTTTCTCTTGTTGTGTGAACTCTCCTTTAATGTCTCCAAGGTCCATGTAGTTCATAGTGTTGCCCAAGTCTATTGTTCCTTACTGAACTGTCTATTTAAGAGACTTACATGCTGTTGAAAGGGGGCATTTAAGGCCCCTTCTATTATGACATGGCTGTCTCCTTTTAGTTCCGCAAGTATTTACCTTATATACCAAGGCATTCTTTTTTTTAATTTTTTAATTCCATTTTTTTATTTAGGCTAGAAACAATCTTGTTTCACATGTCAATCCCAGCTCCCACTCCCTCCTCTCCTCCCCCACCCAATCTCCACTCCGATCACCAAGAGGGTGAAGCACTCCATGGTGGATGTTTAGTAACTGTCATTTCAACCAGGGCAGGGCCTAGGCCCTCCCCCAAGAGTCCCAGCTAAGAGAACCTCCCATATTGTGGCATGGGCACTCAAAGTCTATTTGTACGTCAGGGATAAATATTACCCAAGGCCCCATAGATTACCTAGGCACTAAGGCATTCTTATACTGAGTGCATATATATAATTGTTATATTCTCTTCCAGAGCTGAGATCATTATAATTTGATAGCAGCTCCCTTTGTATCTTCTGAAAGTCTTTCACTTAGAACCTATCTTGCCTCCAATGGGCACAGAGATTCTTTCTCGATCTCCTTAGATGGCCTTTGCACAGACTTGTCCATTGCCTTCTCTTTTAACTGACTAATGTGACTTTAAAACTAAAGAGAGTCTCCTGTAGGTAGCATACAGTTGGGTCATGGTTTTTTTAATATAATCCATTCAGCCATTATAAGTATTTTCATTGAATAATTGAATACATTAATAACCAGTAATTTATTGACAGTTAAAGGTTTGCTTTCACCATCATGTTGTGATCTGTTCTGTTGGTCTCTTGTTTCTCTCCTGGTGTCCTTGTGATTTAAATATTGTTTTGTGTTGTTACTTTGATTAGTTTTCCTTTATCTGTTGTGTATCTAATGCAGGTGCTTTTCTTAGTCTTTACTATGAGGCTTATAAGAAATATAACTATATATTTTCAGATGAAAACAGTTTAACTAGCTATTACCAAAACAAACTCTACACATCTCTCACAAATTTTATGTTGCAGATGTAACAACTCACATTTTCCATGATATAACCATTAATAAATGATTGTTGCTATAATGACTTCTAATACTTTGGTCTTTTAGCTTTTATAATAGAGTTGAGTGATTGGTGTACCACCATTGAAATATCAATTTATTCTAAACTTGACCTTGACCCTGTGTTTGCCCTTCCCCATCCATTGCTACCTTTCATTTCCCTTGGAAACTGTTTTTTTTTTAACACATCTTGTAAGGCAGGTCTTGTTTACTGTTTCTCTTGGACTGTGGACTGTTTCATCTTCTCTCTCTCTCTCTCTCTGTGTGTGTGTGTGTGTGTGTGTGTGTGTGTGTGTGTGTACCTTCTCTCTCTCTCTGTATGCAGGGTTTCTACCGAAAAATTTCTATTGATAACCATACATAAAGTTGTTCATTTGTACATGAAAAGCAATATGTATGTGCACACACACACACACACACACACACACACACACCACATTCTCTCTGGCTTTTGAAATATGGCATTATTTCAGTAAAGTTTCTACTATGTTTGATTTTCAAGAGCTGTTTTGCCTTCGAGGATCTGAATAGCATTTCCTTATCTACATGTGGGCAGAGTTCTGTAATCTTCCCTTTAAACAAGCTTTCTACCTTTCTGCCTCTCAGCTACTTAACCTTCCATCATGAGTGTGCCGCCTTGCTTGTTGGTAACACATAAGACCTGTGAGCTTTCGTCATTCTATCTCACTCCATTGCTTTCTGTTCCTTAAACAAATGACTTAAGCATCCTGCCTTTGCCTGAGCTTAAGACTCTTTCTTCTGCCTACAGCTGAAATTCTTGAGACACATTTAAGATATGGGCATTGTATTCCTCAGCTCCAGAGCTTTCATGGAACTCTTTTTATGTTCTATCTTTCCCTTCATTGAATTTCAGGTTTGCTTGTTTGTTATTATCCTAGTTGTGTTCTGCTATCTGTGTTTCATGGCAGTTTCTCTGAGGTCATGTGAGCCCATTACTTGAATACCTTGTTAAGCAGTTTTTATTGATTATTTGAAGTAGTCCAGAATGGCCTTGAATATACTCTGTAACCCAAGCTGGCCTCAAACTGGAAATCCCCCTGCTTCAGTCTCACAAGTGCTGGGATTTCAGATATGCCAACATTCTTGGCTTTTGCACATTAAGATGGGTCACTGGTCAGGTGGTGGTGGTTCACACCTTTAATCCCAACACTCGGAAGGCAGAGGCAGGTGGATCTCCGTGAGTTCGAGGCCAGCCTGGTCTACAAAGCAAGTTTCAGGACAGGCTCCAAAGCTACAGAGAAACCCTGTCTCAAAACAAACAAACAAAAAGATGAGTTACTATTATTTTGTGTTTTCCTTTGACTAGGCCATGCTTTCTAGAGTATGTCTCAGCCTTGTAGAGTATGTGTCCATCCTTGTCGTTTTATATTTGCTTCTATTGATTTGAAGAATTGCCATCTTTTCCAGCTTTTATTGGTTGGCTTCATTAAGGTGAGCCTGGACTAGGAAGATGGCACAGTTCATAAATTGCTTATTACATAAGCATGTATCTGAGTTCCATCCCTGATGTACATGAAAGTCACAAGTGTGGCAATTTGTGTCTGTGATCCTAGTCCTGGAAGTGAGGAGACACAGCTTTTTCACCCAGCTAGGATAGTCAAACTTTTGAAAGCATGTCTCAAACTGTGAGATGGAAAGTGGCAAAGGAAGACATTTAACCGTACAGGCCTGTGGCCTCTTCATGTGCATTCGCGGGTGTGTACACCTATACAAACATGGGCACATTCATGTGATCAAGGTTGGATGTTCCCACACACACATAAGTTAATTTTTTTAAAGGTGGGATTGGAACCTGGTCCTGTGGAACTGGTTTCAAGTCTGGAACAATATGAGCTGCTCTGGTACATTTGTAGACTGTGTAGACTGTGACTTTCAGTTACTGGGGATAAGCTTGGGTCTTAGGTATATGGAGATGAAGTAAGGCCTGCCTAGAGTGGCAAAGATGTTTGGAGTCATCAGAAACATCCTGATATTGAAGTGAATTGGGAGCCTGAGACCATGGTGTGAGCCTAGATAAGGCTGCTTCTGCCAAATGAAGCCTAGGCCTACAGTGTGGCCATAACCTAGTGTTGCGGTCTGTAGAAATCAGGTGCCAATGTCACTCTCCTTCCCCCAGGCCAGGATCAGCATTCTCCCTGTGACACACAGCCTTGGTGGGGTCTGGGACTATGAAACTGTCCTCCCTTTTCTCCTAGTACATGTTATTTTCTGTGGCCCACTCAGATGCTCCAGTCCCTTGTCTGGATCCCTCAGCTCTTAGGAAGCTATTTTTGTGCATGAATTGTTTTTCAAATTAGTGTTTCTATGAAGGGACAAGCACTGGAAACTCCTTATTCTGCCATCTGGCTGATGGAACTGTTTTTAAATTTCATGGTGTTTGACATACAGAAGGATTTTATCTGAACACTGCCAAGCCCATCAGTCTTTCTTCTATTATTTATGACGTTGCTTTGGGGCATAGACAGACCTTCTCCACCCAGAATCCCTACGCAGATTTATTTATGCCTCTAGTTTTAAAGGCTTTATCGTTTACATTCTTCTCTGTAATCCACCTATAATCCAAACATTGGCCTCTATATGAGAATTTTTCTGACAGTTAATCAATATTTAGTGCCACACTCATGAATATGCTCTTATTTTCTAGCTGATTCCTCTAGTTGTCATATTTGTACATAAAATTCTTGAATTTCTTCTCTTTCACAAATGTGTTTCTGGGCAGCCAATGCTCTGCTCACATCTTCTGTTGATTCTTCTGCCCCAAACTCACAGTTTATACCATTGTCACTCTGTGGAATGTTTAAAGGCAGTCAAATCTGGCTCTCCTAACTTCTGTTGTCTTCATTTTTGCAGTGTTCTTACTCATGGCTAAAAATAAACATAGTTTGTTCTAAAGAAAACCATGTCAACAAAGTAAAAACTCAGTACTTGGTTCCAAATCACCTATAAGCAACAAAGTAACTTTCAAAAGAGATATCCTCAAACTATTTAGTCTTTCGGTTACAAAAGCCAGTTTGCCTCTCTGCCTGTGCTTGCCTGTGCTGTTCCGTTCGATCTCCTTTAAGCCCATGGCTACCCAGACTCAGCAGGCTCTGTCTCCCCAGTACGGTGGGTTATTATCTGAGCGCTTCCACCTGCTTGCTGTGTGGCCGTAGGCCCAGTCTTGCCACATCTCTCAAGTCACCTGTAAAATGAAGTTCTAATAGTAGCTACTTATGATGAGGCTCTGAAGACCAAACAGGAAAATTATGCTGAAAGCCTTTGTGTTGAGCTGAATAAGTGCTCTTCAGATGGGGTCTTAAGGAATACCGTGGCATCTTTCCTATCACTGTCCTTAACTTTGTAAAGGGAAAGGATGCAGTGCGCTACAGAAGCAGGGTCTGTCCGACACACTCAAAAGATGGAGCGGCCCTGGTGAAGGAGAAACGGGAAAGCTAGTATGCAGCGTCTGACGCACTCAAAGATGGAGCAGCCCCTGGTGAAGGGGAAATGGGACCCCGGGTGTCAGAGACTTAGTTTCTTAAGAAACTCTCCCAATGTCTGGGCTGATAAATGGAAAGCGATAAGCTATGTCTCTGAAAGAAGGTAGCACTCAAGAGAAGGTGTCCTGGAGCCGGTTAGGAGGAGAGCCATGCTCTGCCCACAGACAGACATCTTTGTGGATGTGGGACCTGTGCAGCTAGAGAGGGCCCGGTGCTCAGAAGTGCTCCATGCTTAGTCCACGCTCAACCGCTGACAGCTCGGAATGCTTGTTTTTAACTGAAAGCATATTCATTGTGCACTAGGGTTTGCCTGTCATCCACCTTCTCCATCTTAACATTTTTTTTAGGTTGGCTGGCCTCCTTCTAAGAACAGCCTTGAATTTGTTTGAAACTTCATCTCTTAGGGCCCAATGACACAGCATTAAATTAAGAAATAAAAAGATACTTAACAATGACAAGCCAAAAGTGTACTTGCTGTAAAGAGGATGGAAGAGCGGGAAAATACACTTTCTTTTTTAATCAGAAATGTACTGAACCTGGGAATGGAGTTCAAATATACATAAGCCGCAATTTATAAGCTGACTGCACAGTTAGCTCTTCAAGAGAAAAAGGAAGAGGCACGCACCAGCTCTGGAGCTGATGGAATTACAAAGCCTGCCCTGTGGTTCACAGCCAAGCTAGTAAATCTGAGGAGATGCCTTTCATCGCCAACCACATGTCCAGATGTGTCACTGGTAACTATTCCCTCCTTAGAGGTGGCTAGAGGGAAATGGACACATTGCTTTCCTTATCTGACATTTTTTTAAAATGCTAATAGCAAAGGGTGGAGCTGGTCAGATAACTCCGTAAGGCCATGGGAGTCTAGGAACCTAAATTCAAGTCTGCAAACCAGGTAAAACTACCAGACATGAAGGCACATGCATATAACAGCAGCACAAGGATTCCTGGGACTCGCTCACCAGCCGGCTGAGCTGATTTGGCCAGCTCCAGGCCAAAGACAGACAACAAACAAACAGCAACAAGGTAAAGAGCACCTGACAAATGGCCAGGGCTGATCTCTGGCCTCCACAGGAATGCTCTCACACATGAAATTGCAAGTCCATAAGCATTCTCTCTCTCTCAACGACAACAACCAAACAACTGCCAAAATATAGAAAACAAGGAATTCTTTGGGGCTTTTGAGAAGCCTTAGTAGTTGAGAGCACATATTGTTCTTGTAGAGGTCTCAGGTTCCAGGCCCAGCATCCATGGCAGGTGGCTGGCAACTGCCTGTTACTCCAGCTGCCTCTGGTCTCAGGCATTATGCTCATGTGCACACACCCACACATGCATACACATAATTAAAAACTATGGAAGCCTCCCCTCAAAAGAACTTCACATAATTGCTCATTTCTGCCTCCTAATGGCCCTCTGAGTAAATAGTGTTTGTTTTATGCATAAACAGAACGGAAACTGATGAGTAAACAAACTTTCCCAACTCACAAATGTATCATCTGGCAGATAGTGGGAGGGAGGGAGACAGGGAGGGAGGGAGGGAGGCAGGGAGGGAGGGAGGGAGGCAGGGAGGGAGGGAGGGAGATGGGAGTTTGGTGATACCTGGCTTAAACAAATAAATCCTGTCTGAGAATCAGAGAATAGAGCTTGCAACTAGCTAACCATAGAGGTTTGCAGTTCTGGACAGACAGACAGGAAGTGATGTAGCTGGATATAAGCAGGGAGAAACAGGAAATCACCCACTTGTCTGCTGAGACGCTAAGGAGGTAAGGTGTGCTGTGGCTTGCTCCTTCTCTCTGCTTTCTCAGCATTTCTTTCTATATCTGACTCTGACTTTTTATTATCTAGACCAATCAAGAACTCCATTTACAGGAGGGAGGGAGAGAGAGAGAGAGAGAAAGAGAGAGAGAGAGAGAGATCCATGTTCGAGCCCCAGGGCTGGAAGACACTGTCACTAATTAACAGACCAAGAAACACTAGCAGCTGAGTTGCAAGCTCTAGGAGAGCAGTCACTGCATCCTTTTGGGACATGCTGAAGTGAGGTGCCTAGGAGGCATTCAGGGGGATGCCATCAATTGTGTCACATTCCTGAAATCAGTGCTGGGAGGACTCAGTGAATGAATACCTGCAAGGAGCTTAGAATGACACACAAAGTGCCAAGTAAGTATGCTCTGGAAAGCTTTGTCATTATGACCTAGTAAGCATCTAGGTCATCATGGAGCTAAGAAGATTATTATGACCCAGTAAACAAGTGGGTCAAATGGAGCGGAGAAGTGAGATCTTGGCTCAAGTTAGAAATCCAGAGTTGCCAACTTATGGATAAGTGAACCATCAGGAAGTAAGATCTCTCAAAGTAGGAAATGGAGTGAAAGAATAGGCTCCTAGAGAGACAGCATCAGCAAAGAGGAACAAGTTGTTTGTGGTGAGGCAAATAAATGTATAGAAGGAGAAGTTTTCTGAAGTTTCAACAAAAGGAGAAATTTCCCTTATATTTAAAATCAAATGCTGGGAAGACAATTCTTCGGATGGTAATCAATCCCACTGGAAATCACTCAACACCTACCGAAGAAGTGCAGCTGACCACACTTTCCTGTGCTTGATCACGATGAGCACCAGGGATGATTCGATATCTCCCCAATGTTAAAAGAAGCTTTTTCTTTGAGAGTAGCCTTCCTGCCAGCCTGGTTCTAGAGCCCCATCAGTCCCAAATAAACACACAGGACTCTATATTAATTTTGAAGCTGTTGGCCTTGCTTGTTTCTAACTGGCTAGCTCTGACTTAAGTAATTACCCCATAATTGTTAATCTAAGTATGTCTCTTACCGGAGAGGTTTCCGGGCTTCCTACCCCAATGGCGTTACATCTCGACTCTCTGTGTTTCTCCTTCCCAGAATCCTCCTGGACTCCTAGCCCCTCCTATCTAGATTCCCTATTGGCCAGACAGTGCTTTATTGGCATAAGACTTCCCCAACACCCCAATCACCATCTATTCAGACTTAGGTGTGGAGAAGAGATGTCGTTTTCAATAGATGCTGTACTGGATACATACACACACTGTCTGGGTACATGTTCATGCACAGATATGATCATGCTGGGAACTGAACCAGGCCTAGTGCATGCTAGGCACGCTAGATAAGTATATTACCTCTGAGGCACACCCCAGCCCAGTCTTCCTGTTGCTAGTTTGACCAGTGACCTGGAAGGGCTCTCATAATCACCGGGACTCCCTGTGGATGTCCTCCAAAGGACTTGTGTATCCCTCATCTGTGAATGACTCTCCTCTACAGCTTCCTATTGTCTCCTCTACTGAACATAGTCCCTACTCACTGACTTTCAACTTTGTGTTTTCCTATCTTCAGGGTTAGTTTATAAGCTTACAGCAGTGCTAGTTTTACTGATAGCCTTAATGCCTGGCATAGCAGAGAACTATTGCAGGTTCTAAAAGACTCAAGTTGTATTCCTGGAAGGAAGTGTTTTCATTTCAGCATCATCTGTATCATCTATCCCCACTTTTTTTTTGGTCTCTGCACTCAGGGAATCTGTGAGGATTTGGTAATCAGGACCACCACCCACCTTTCCCTCAACATGGATGTTTGCCGATTTTACTGTTAATTTTTCCAGTCAAATGGGTGAAGCATATATAAACACTAAAATGTAACTTGTAGTTGGACGTGTCATTCCAACTCTGGAGAGACTAGGGCAGAAAGACTGCCTATGAATTGAAGGCCAGCCTAAGCTATATGATGGGTGCCAGGCCAACATCGACTCCATATTTGAAGAAAACAAGAAACAACAACAAAAACCACACACCAGAGGGTACAGTTAGTAAATACAGCTATACAACTGTAGACTTGTAGCGTCACCTTGTCAAGACAGCCCCTTGGGCTCAGCAGGCTGCCTCTTTGAGACATCCTCCTTCTCTTTCTTTCCTTAGCATTTGTGTCCAAGCAGTAGCAAAAACACCTAGCCCATCTTTTCTGACTTACCTGCCTTGTCTTCCATGTCTAGTAATCCTCAAAAACAGATCCAAAGGAAAGCTTTGGGATTAAAAGGCAACTGAAGAGGCCATCCCAAGTTTCCCTGTGCTCCATTAGCCATAACCTACACTGGAAACCAGCACAATTTAAAAGGATAGTGTCATACCACACAGTTGACCTCCTATACCTTAACAGATGGGATATTAAGCCTTTTTTTAAACAAACAATTTACATTAAGGGAGTAAATTTACAGTGTGGAAGAACACCTTTAAAAACCTGTGTTTGGAAGAAACACTTTCTTTGCTAGACAAAATCAGATAGTTGCATCCTATAATTTTGTGTTCAATGGATACAGTCCCTTTTGATATCCTCCCAGTACTAAGGTAGGTTAGAAAGTTCAGCAGCTGCAAGATCTGAAAACACAGTCAAGGTGCTTCATGAAATGGATGCCTTGGTCCTTCTCTTTCTTTTGGGTTTCTTTCAGCAAACCAAATCTTAAACACAATGTAAGAAATCAGTAGACATTCAGAGGAGACAGACTTCCAACAAGGCAGCCTGGCAGGGTGTTGGGAGGAAGGACATTGGTGTTGATTCGGGCTTTGATGTGAACTGGCTATGTGAGAATCATTTTCCTCTGCAAAGCTGACTTTATAGAAAAACTATTTACTGCATCTTTAATACATATATATTAGTATTTAATGTGTGTGTGTGTGTGTGTATCTCCAAGGAGAACACCTGCTCTTTAAAGTAAATGACAATTGCATCATCTGTAAAATGGGGATAATTAGAGCATCTGCCCCACTATGCTGGAATGAAGGTGAAACGAAGCAGTTCATGGGAGAATGGGAAGCGGTTACAGCAAAGCTTGCACACACACAAACGCTCAGTAAATGCTAACTGTGATGGCAATGCTGTTAATGATTATGACTGGACAATAAAAAGGGAATTCTCCAAAGACCAACAGTAAGAGGGGACTCGAGAATGGAGGAAGGCAAGTTGAGCTTCGGGGAAAAAAATCTGGAGACATGGATCTTAACAGTGATATGGGGACTGAGACAAAGACATGGATGGCATTTGTACCATTTATACATAAGTTTTGGCACTCCTTGTAGACTTCAGAAGTTGAATTTGACTTTGTCTTGGCCTGGATTCTGGATTCAGGGAAATTGTAATTTGCAGGAGGACTTGGGAATCAGGACACTATACACATTCATAATAGTTTATAATTCCTACACTAGCTATAATTATGAAGCAGGCCAACAGAGGCAAACAGATCTGTTCCAAAAGCATATGCTGTCACCCCTGGCCACACAGGAGTTCCAGTTTCCATCTTCTTCCTTAGATTCTTCATAGTTTACGTGGTCACCTAGCCCATGTCACAGCTGAGCACAGGCAAGAGAACAATGTCCTCTTAGTTTCCAAGAGTGCCAAACCATTGAATGACCAAACAGAAACTATACTAGGCAGAATTTCATCACTGTGACAAAGTGTCAGGAGGGACTTGGTAATAGAAAAGATTGATTTTGGCCTCACAATTTCAGAGGTTGCATCCATGGTGCATTTCTGAGGCACAACATCTCGGACTGTGCCTTCTAAAGAGTTTTAGTTTGTGTTTTTTATAGACAATGTCTCATTCTGTCACTGAGCTGTGCTGGAACTCACTGTGAGGACAGGCTTGTCTCTGACTCTTGCCCCATTCCTGAAGTTCCCAGCCCTCTCCCAAAACTCTACCAACTGTTGTCACACTTTGAATACCCGCAACTTCTATGGGGATGCTGCTTCTTATCCAAACTGTATCCGAAACTCACCTTGAGATATTCAAAGAGCAGGAATCAAACACGTCTGAAATCAAAAGACATTAAAGGAAAGTGGTGTCTTCAGATCTCGAAGTCTGGTGGCTAAACAATAACATCACAAGCGTGTAAGAATCTCAATGAACAGTGAAACACCATCAAAGAAGGAAAACTTACAGAGATAAACGATTGACATGGGGAAGGTACCTAGAAATTCAGACAGAAAAACAGAAATGATTTATGAGGAAGAGAAACCTCGACACATGCCCACAAAGTTCTTTCCAAGGGGAGCTGAGAAATCATATTCAACATGATAAAGAATAGCTAACAATTTTCAAAAAATAAGCATAAAACTATTAGTAACAGCCAGTATGCAAAACCATCTAAAGTGATGCTTGGATGCAGCCCCAGCACCCCAGCTTCAGCCCCAAGAAACAATGTCTGCCTGGTTCTGGACTGATTGGCTGTATTTTCAAGTTCATTCTAAACATTCAATGACTGTGATCTCTGTGTTTATAGTGTCCTCTGCCATCTTCCCCAAAAGCCTCACTCTGCAGTGAAATCTGAAAAACTAGCAAGGCCAGCACAGAGACTGACAGTGCCATGCGTTCACCTGCCTTGGCTCTACTCCTCTAAGAGCCCCCCTCCCTGTTGTGTGCCCCACACCCTCAAGGCTATTCTACTAACATTTTCTGCTTCTTGTCTTCACTGCCAGGGGCAAGGTGACATTCCTTGAGATTTATTATTATTGTTTTCCATAACCTGAAGAATGTCAGCCGTCTAAAAGCTTCTGCACCATGTTGATTTTCTAAGTTAACTCTGACTTAGTCTAGATTTATTGGCTAACTTGCTGATTTACCTTGTGTGTGTGCACTAGCGTGCCTGTTTGCTTCACACGAAGGTGAAGCAGGAGGGAAAGAAAATACAATATTTATTTCATTCTAACATGTGCCACCGTGGGAGCTAATTGCTATCATCGATGCCAATCCTCTCGATTCTCGTAGCTGTCAGGTAAGGACAGTGGTATCATTTATCACACTGGAGAACAAGGCTCTGGGAAGCCGAGTGGAGGGCAAGGGTCAAATTGGCTGTGGGTCCAATTCTATAGGAAAGGGGAAAAAGCCAACATATAGAAAGATGACATTCTGGAAGGGCACTCAAATCCGTGTGTCAAACAGAAGCGCAGTGTTGTACTGGTATCCAAGGATGTGGAGCGAATGGAAGTGTCATATTCACTTAGCTTGCTTGTATCCCTAGAGCCCAGCCTGGAGCTCTGCTAGCGCACCCATATCATGCATGCAACCGTAACTCAAGAAACCAGGGCTCCCAATACGAAACACCCGAGCTTGCATCCACCATTCCCTCGGTGTGGCTTCTCTAGGCTTGCATTGCTCTCTCCTGGGTAAATGAGGCTGCACTGTGTCATCCTTCTCTCGTCGCTGTGGTAAGCAGGGCCAGTGACACTGTCACAAGAGTTCATACAGCTCAAGAAATTTGTCTGTACCCTCTGAGGCCAACAGTCCCTTTTCTTTTTCCCCCAAATAGTCACTGTCCCCAGGGGAGCTGCTGTCTTCTTGACTTTGGAATATCGCAGGCTTTATTGCATCAATAAGATTTTCTGTTGGAAAACTAGTTTATTATAGTATCAAGCTGATGTTCACTTTTTCAGCCACAGGTCAGCATTTCTCATGAACTGCAACCCTCCTGTTCCTCTGAGCTCATATATCACGCCCCTGTTGACCTCGGGCAGGAGTGGAGCGGTGAGGACTGTGGGAAACAGCTCTTGGCTGCTATGTGGCTGTGGGGAAGGCGACCTCTCTAAAACTGCTTCCTCGTTTGAAAGTAGAGATAACACTTGTGTGGTCACCCTAAGGATCAAGGGGCACACATCCGTGCCGACACATCAGTCACGGCCAACACTTCTGTATTCCAATTCTGACCTGGTGTTTGAGCCTCCACACTTCTCAAAATAAGTATGCAAGCCTGCTCTCCATATAAACTCAGCATTCCCTGCTTTAAGGAGGTGGTTGGAGATACTTTTGTGAGGTGAAGGCAAAAGAGCTCTTGGGTCAAAACCCAGCTCTTTCTTCTTGTGGTAAATCACCCAACTCCTGTGAAATGCACTCCATAGGTTGAACACACATATGGACATAAAGGTTTGTTATAAAGCTGCATTTCAAAAAGTCTTACCGGGCCAACTCAGTTCTGTCTCCAGCACCCTCTCTAAGTGGAAAACTGTGATAACAGGCACTAAATCACGCGTGGGTAGCCAGCCCAGAACACTGGACTGCACTCCCCACTTCATATGGAAGTCCAGCCCAAATCTTGCCATAGAGGATTTTACAGGTGGGTCGTGAGGAGCAGCACTAAAATCCTTGGACTAACTATGGCTGAGAACAGTTTTTAGGGAGTCTCAGACAACCTGCCTGCATTTTTTAAATCCTCCATTCTGCCTTCCACTTGTCGGGTGACTGCAACTCAGCTCTTCTCACTGCCCTCTGGTGGTAACAGCTTGCAACTTCATGACTGCCTGGCTGACTACTCTTGGTCCCCTCCCAGCGTGTTCTCAGCACTAAGCAAGTGAATTGTCATATAACCATCCCACTGGATCCATGAGCTCAGAATATGTGCATTAATGGGGCCACAGACTGAAAATATATCAAAAATTGAATCAGTATCTAACATGTACTTTTCCCTTGTCGATAGTCTGTTTAAGAACACAGCCTTCAGTTTGCATTGAGTACTTTAAATGATATAGAGCTGATTTAAAGCAGATGCAAGAATACCTATTTGGACACAGACTGAGCGTCCTAGAGTTTGGTATCTGTAGCCGGCTGGTCCCTGAAGCTCTCTCACACTCGCCTAAGGCTCTGGACCTCTACATCATCAGCTGGGCCATCCAGCCCTGAGCTATTGTCTCAGCAAAGTTGATCCTATCACTCTTGCTTAAAACCCTTTAATGATTTTCTCTGTCCTCCAGGAAATCTCGGGGACCTTGGCACAAAATAAAATAGGATCTTCTGTGATGTCTCTCCTTTGACCAAACTTTCACTCTGAGCTCTGACTGTGTCCTTGGGAGTCCTGGGCCATGCAGCTTCCTTTCACTCCTGGAGCCTTCCTGGGGCCGCAGAGCTCTCTCGAGTTCTCTGGGTTCTGCAGTTCTCCCGGGTTTCCTCCCCCGTCTTGCTATTTCTAGTCAATGAGTTTCCCATTTCTCCCCACTGAAGGCTCTTTCCTCAAGAGAGTTCACAACCCAGCTCATGTCACTTTACTAATGAGGACTCTCTGTGAAAACTTCTCTCCCACTCCATATGAGGCGCAGGCCGAAGCCCCCTGCTCTCAGCTCCCATGAAGCCTTTCCCACCAGACCGCATGCTCCCTGACCCAGCAATCACACCTCCTTCGAAGTTTTCAAATCTTCTCTACAAGACAAGGAAGGCGCTATGCTAGAATATAGAACTAAATAAATGTTGAATGAAAACCCTATATCGCCGAGACCTTGAAAAATGGCAGCTGCTTCAAGGGGAAAAGGTAATCACAATCACTTATATTTGCTCACTGATAACAGTGATTCCCATGAGCCTTCATGATAGATTTATTATATGCAAGTCACCAGAAAGAGATTTAAATTCTCTTTTCAACTAATGGGGCGCTGCATTACTCACGGAGCTGCAATACTATCTCATTTAATCATCACAACTGCCCTGGCAGGAGGAAGGCAAGCAGGTGGTAGATCTACATTTCAGATGAGAAATCGAGAGCTGGGGAGGGACCGATGACCAAGCATTTGAGGATAGCATGAATGCCAGAGCGTGAGTCCAGTCCCTACAGCTGCTCTCGAGGTGACACAGGTCTGCTATCTTTCATTAATACTCTGCCACCTCTTTCTGATAGAGGCGCATCCCTGGGGACGAAGCCAAACACGGAAATATGCTCTACCTGCAGAGTCGCGCTGTAAAAGCAATCTTCCTAGCTTCTCCTGTCTTGCCTCCGGTTCCTAATCAGTTATGGAGGAAATGACAACTCAAAGAGGAGAAGAGACCCCCAAGAGGAGCTGCCGCTCACTGGAGGGATCTGAAGGCTTTGTTTCCCACAGCTGGGGATGTCCAGCTGGCAAGACGGGAGCATGTCCGTGTAAGGTTTGGGCGGATGACACCGAAACAAAAGGGAAATGGCACGCTGAGTGAATTAGTGAAGTGAAATAAACGGTGTTCAGCAACAGATGGGGCTGGGGCTGGGTAATTTTCTCCTGTCACCTCCCCTCAGGTAATAGATAATCCTGCAGCTGCCTGAGTTCCCGGGAAGACAGGCGCAGAGCCTCAGTCTCCTTCCTGTTGGAAGCCATGCCCCTCATTCCTTAACCTGTCTCCATGATAAAAATCGTAAGAGACCCAAACTTTTTGCAAGACTTATAGTGGCGATTTAACTCAGTGCCGGTTGAGGTTGCTATCTGTCAGGCTGTCATGGTGACAGGCAGATTTGTAAATGCTCTGGCTCCAGTGTCAGGTTGAAGGTGACATTTTTCAGCTGGAGATTTTTTCTCCATCTCTCACTGAGACAGCACAACTCAGAACACAGAAACAGAAAGCCATCCCCTGAATAAGCCCATGCCCCCACAGTCCTGCTGACCCAGACTACCGACCCCTGAGCTCTGAGATGGTTGTCCCCATCCACCTCCGCATTGACAGGACAGGATCAAGGGAATCCCCCAAAAGGCCAAGTACTCAAGCCTGCCTCCCCACCACAGCTCTCTGTCTGCCCATGATGACTTATAATGATTTGTCTTGGCTGATGGTGGCTCTGCCAGTCCTGTTATAAATCCTTACATAGATTCATTAGCAACAGAAAAACCAGAAGCCCAACTAAATTCAGTTAATGCCCTGGCATCCTATTTCTTGGCTGAAACATCTAATACTGGCCCTGAATACTCAGTGTCAGTGCCCTTGATCCCTTTCTGGAATCATTTATCCACTCCCAGGGTTCCATATTAACCTCTTCTCTCCCTACCTACACAAAAGCCCCCAGAACACACACGGGAGGAAAGACACATGAAGGCCCCAAGTTCTGATCATGTCCCTTGATTATAAGACCGCATGAGTAGAGATTGCAGCGCACAGGATCCACAGGCGGATATTGCCTCTGCCAGCATCGGCTACAAATAGTGTAATGATAGTGTTCTCTGTGTGCACAGCACAGAGCCAAGTGTATAAATGGAAATGAAAGTCCCTCTGTCCCGGGAAATAGACATGAGACCCCAAAAGTGATATTTTCTACTCAAACGGAAAAATCTTTTTTATTACAAAGTCTCCCTAGAGAACTGGCAGATGGTTTAACTGTGGGGAGGAGTAGCCTAGGGCAGAGTGCCAGCTGCTTTGAGAAGGGTGGAGTAGCGTTGACCCAGGCACTTGAGGCTTTCAGCCCATGTCTGGGCTGGGGAAGGGATGGTGGGACAAGTCTGTGGGACACGGAGAACCCCAAGCTCATGGCACCCTTGCTGGCCTCTCATTGCCTGCCCTCCCTTCTCACTAAGAAGCAGTGGAGTCTGTTTCCTTCGCTTCTCTGAACACTGGGGACACAATGGGACCTGATACCTGGTACCACCCATCTTCTGGGCCATATTGGCCAACTCTAATGAGTTGTAACAGCTCAACATCCATGCTGCCCTGCTCTGTTGAATGCTATGTAGGGACAACTCACAACGTCTCTATGCCTCAGTTTCCTCATCTGCAAAATGGAGGTAAGAATGGCACCTACTTGGGAGAACTATGAGAGAGGAATGAAAGACAAAGGTCAGATTCATTGCACACTTGCCCTGCACAGACCCGGCTGTCAGCAGCCCAGAGCTATGTATAGTTTCACTTTGTTAGATTGTGCTGTCTGAAGAGGAGTGAGAGTACAAGGTGCTGGTGATTCTAGGATTCTAATGATTTTTCTATTTCTCCCACATCATCTCTGTCTCATTTTCACCTCTGTGGCAGGCAGAGGAAGGCAGAACACTGCTGTAATGAGAATTCAGGGAGCATCCCGGAGGTAGACGAATGTGGTTCCTCTAGAAACAAAGATGTTTTCCAAACATGGTGCTTCAAAATGCAGGCAGAGCCCCTAGGAGTCTTGGTTTTCTGCCTAACAAGAGAGAAGTAAGCTAAGGCAAGGCCCCTGGCCTGAGGCTTTAGCCTGCCATCCCGGTGGATGTCACCGCCACGTGCCTTCAGGATCTGTGGAGGAATGAGTGCCTGCAGGGGGGCCAGGCTAAAAGCAACATTTTCGAGGAAATTAAATTCTGTGAGATAGATCTTAGAAGTCTCTCCTGAGAGCTGAGCTAGCCTTTAAATTAAGACTTGGGCAACAGAGTAACTGTCCTGTGCTAGAATTAGAAGGACCCAGACCTTCCTTCTCTGGGATTCTTAACCATCCTGGACTAAGACTTTGGGGATTGTCCTTCTCAGCGTTCAGGCTACACAGAGCCAGTGCAATGACCCCTGCTACCTATGTCTGTGCCTGGTGATGGCGAGGGCTCACTTCCTCCCTTTTCACTATGAACCAGATTCATAGGAAAAGGGAAAACCACTTCTCAAGAGGAATATAAAAAGCTCAGGGTACAGAGGCCTCACTGGAGTACCTCTCTCTTCTGCTGGGGACTTTGTTCAGCAAAGCCCTAATTCATAGGCTAAGGCTTGGTTTTACTGAAGGCTATGCCAAGGTGATGTCTACGTAAAATTAAGACCAACTCAATTCTTTTTAAAACTCAACTAGTGAACCAGCTAAAAGTATATGCAGCATAGTAAAAATGGCAATCTTAGCAAAAGCAGTATACAGATTTAATGCAATCCCCATTAAAATCCCAGCACAATTCTTCACAGACCTTGAAAGAACAATAATCAACTTTATATGGAAAAACAAAAGACCCAGGATAGCCAAACAACCCTGTTCAACAAGGCAACATCTGGAGGCATCACCATCTCTGACTTCAAGCTCCATTACAGAGCTATAGTCCTGAAAACAGCTTGGTATTGGCACAAAAATAGACAGATAGACCAATGGAATCGAATTGAACACCCAGATATTAACCCATACTTACGAACACTTGATCTTTGACAAAGAAGCTAAAATTATACAATGGAAAAAAAGAAAGAAAGCATCTTCAACAAATGGTGTTGGCGTAACAGGATATTGGCATGTAGATAGGTCCATGCACAAAACTTAAATCCAAATGGATCAAAGACCTCAACATAAATCCAGCCACACTGAACCTGTTAGAAGAGAAAGTGGGAGGCACCCTTGAACGAATTGGTACAGGAGACTGCTTCCTGAACGTAATTCCAGTAGCACAGACACTAAGATTCACAATTAATAAATGGGACCTTCTGAAACTGAGAAGCTTCTGTAAGGCAAAGGACACAATCAGCAAGACAAAAAAGGCAACCCACAGATTGGGAAAAAATATTCACTAACCCCACATCTGACAGAGGGCTGATCTCCAAAATTTACAAAGAACTCAAGATGCAAGTCTCCAAAACACCAGAGGATCCAATCAAAAAGTGAGCTACAGAACTAAATAGAGAATTCTCAGTAGAGGAATCTAAAATGGCTGAGAGACACTTTACAAAGTGTTCAACATCCTTAACCAAATCAAAACAACTCTGAGATACTATCTCACTCCTGTCAAAATGGTTAAAATCAAAAAACGCCAATGACAGTTTATGTTGGAGAGGATGTGGAGAAAGGGGAACACTTCTCCACTGCTGGTAAGAGTGCCTACTTGTACAGCCACTTTGGAAATCAGTATGGAGATTCCTCAGGAAAAAGGGAATCAGTCCACCACAAGACCCAGCAATTCTACTCTTAGGCATATACCCAAAAGATGCACATTCATACAACAAGGATGTCCTCCATGGGGGTCTGTCATTTCATCCAGGGCAGGGCCTAAGTCCTCCCCCAAGATTCCAGGGTGAGAGTGCATCTCTCATTGTGGGATGGGCACCCAAAGTCAATTTGTATACCTGGGATAAATACTAATCTACTACCCAAGGCCCCATAGATTGCCTAGGCCTCCTCATTGACACCCACATTCAGGGGGTCTTGATCAGCCCATGCTGGATTCCCAGCCATCAGTCTGGGATTCAAGAACTACCCCTTGTTCAGGTCAGCTGTTTCAGGGGGTTAAACCAGCCCAGTCTTAACTCCTTTGGTCATCAGTCCTCCCTCTCTGTCACTGGGTTCCTTGAGTTCAGCTCAGTGTTTAGCTGTGGGAGTCTGCCTCTTCTTCCATCAGCCACTGAATGAAGGTTCTGTTTCCCAGACTCTCTGGCCATGGGATTGTAGGCTGACACTCCCCAGATCTATGTCTAAAATCCATATATGAGAGAGTATATGCCATGTTTGTCTTTTTGTGACTGGGTGTTTCTAACTTAAATAAGAAAAAAGTTTGATTCAAAAGAAAAAAAAAAAAAGCAAATGCAGCAGAACTTGGAAGTGGTGTGGAAGTCCCAGGGAAACCTTGGGTGTGATTACTGCCCCCTTGACATTGGCGGCCAGGCTTCGATTCGATCATTGGATCTGACAGCAGGATAAACAATTTGGACCTCAAACTCCAGGGAGAAGCGGGTATCCCTGATACAGGTATCACCTGCACCCACCTGGAACACCAAGTTTCTCTCACAGCATTAACTGAGCCCTGCTGAGCACTGAGCGCGGGGGGGGGGGGGTGGGGGTGGTCAGCGCACCGCACAAGAAGAGCAGGCAGAGCAGGGAACTCCTGCACAATGGGGCAGCCCTGCCCAAGAGAAACAGGTGGAAGGGAGGCGCTGGGACCACCCGTGTTGCCTTTGCGGGTTTAGAGCTCAGCTCTCAGACTTCTCCAACAGAGAAATGACAAGTACAATCACATCTGATGGGATCTAAAGCATTGATCTCGGGCATTAAGAATCACCCACATGCTGGTTTCTGACTGAGTGATCTGAGTTGCTCCCTCTGTCCAACTCCGCTTTGCAAACCATTTTGCAAATGTAGCCGGAGGTACCAAGAGGCAAGGGAAAACCGGTTCCCTCCCTGCCTGAGAACCCTCACTTTCATTTCAAGGAATTGGCTTTCATTCTGGGCCTTGTCTTCCCCACAGGGGGGCAAGGGTGCCCTCTAGTGACAATTCTGTGGAGCTGCAGGCAAGGTTCGAGGCCTGCATCTGCAGACTCCTTTATCCAGATGTGAGACCGCCTGGCAGCATGCATCGCACCCCTCTGGGGTTTATTAGCCTGCTGTAATGTCAGTGCAATAATAACCCCGGGGAGGCCATTACACCACTATTTCCATCCAGAGGAGGGCTATTCCATCAAGTACTCCAGAGGCCTGCTTAGTAAATGAGTTTTCTTTTAAAGATATGTTCACTTGATTGCTTTGCTAGAGCGCATTTGGCACCAAAGGAAAGTCTGTGGGGGAATGGAGGACATGCAGGGGCCTGGGGACCACTGTGGATCAACAGCAAAGGAAAGGGCAAGATACCACAGCCTGGAGGCCCCTGTCCTCCCTGTGGCCTTTGGTCCCTCTTTTCCAGTGGCCCCAAGTTCATTGATAAAGCTTTCATCTTTGTGTTCCCATCCACGCCACACAGCCCCAAGCCCCAGCCCAGGGACTGGGTAGCATTAATTCAAGCAAGTCAGGGCTGGTTCTAGCTGCTGCCACATCCAGGAGGCAGGGAGGTGGGGACAGGGAGTGCGTATCAAAGGCCTGTCACAGTCTGAGTGCTGGTCCTGACCGGAGGTGTAATTTCAGCCCAGAGCCTGGAAGTTCGGATTCGCAGCCAATTCAAACCTTGAGCCCTTTAGAGCCCTCATTAAGGTCAGTTAAGAGGCTGGAGCTGGCCTGTGACCCAAGTTGAAAGAGGCCAAGGGGTTGTATTCAAGCTCTTGCTATGGGAAGGAGGCCCCGAGAGAAGCGAACATCCCTCTCACATCTGAGTTTATGAACTCCTAGTGGGCCAGGGGTGCACCAAGATTAACACCCATTAATAGCCGCCGTGTCCTAATTCACAAGGGTCACGTCTCCCACCGTTACAAATCTCATTCCTCTTGAAACTTTGACTCAAGGAAACTCCTGTTCAAAAAACTTTGTCAGAGCAAAGTTCTGTCCCCTGTAGACACCTACAGAAGGAACAACTCCTCTTCAGGCCCAGCCCCTTACAGACCACACATCTGGCTGTCCACACCAGTTCTGAAATGCCTGCTGACCCAGGTTCCATCAGGCCACCCTCTGACCCAGCCACCACTCAGCCTGCCGGTTTCCATGCCCCACCCGGGCAGGTGCATCTGCGCTGTAATTGTTTCTAATTGGCTTCTGCAGCACTTGGCACCCTCCGCAACCTCCAACCTGCAGCTGAGTGGTTCTCAGAAGAGGACAGAAATGATTTTGTACTTTTGGGAACATCAAAGGCAATAAAAAGAAATGACCCCATTTTCATTTGCAGCTCCAGGCCAGCCTTGATGTGGTACCCACATGATGCTGGGCCCTTGGATGTGTGCAGAGGGGACAAAGACTTCCTGATAAATCACAAGCAGGTCCTCGGGCCTGGGGATCTCTCTGTGGCCTAGGGCCCGTCTACAACTGGATTAGAAGGATCTTATCCCAGGAGGGGAGGGAAAAACATGCGGGAGCAGGATGGTTGAATAGGGAGAAGAATAGAGAGCAGGATGGGAGACACCATAATAGAGGGAGCCATTATAGGTTTGAGGAGAGAGCTGGCGCTAGTGAGGTTTCCAGAGATCTCACCACCAAATGGCAATCGAAGCAATAGTGGAGAGGCTACCTTAAATGTCCTTCGCCTACAACGAGATTGATGACTATTTTATATGCCAGCCTAGAGCCTTCATCCAGTGGCTGAAGGAGGCAGAGGCAGACACCCACAGCTAAACACTGAGCTGAACCCCTGGAACCCAGCTGCAGAGAGGGAGGAGTGATGAGCAAAGGGGTCAAGACTGGGTTGGTGAAACCCACAGAAACAGCTGACCTGAACAAGGGGGAGCTCATGGACCCCAGACTGATGGCTGAGAGACTTATCCAGACCCCCTAAATTTGGGTGTCAGTGAGGAGGCTTTGGCAATCTCTGGGGCTTCAGGCAGTAGATCAATATTTATTCCTGGAATACAAATGGACTTTGGGAGCCCATTCCACATGGAGGGATGCTCTCTCAACCTGGACACATGGGAGAGGGCCTAGGCCCTGCCCGGGTGATATGACATACTTGGAAATCCCCCATGGAGGGCCTCACCCTCTCTGGAGAACGGAGTAGGGATTTGGTAGGGGTTGGGGGGATTGGTGGGTTGCAGGGGAGGAGGGGAGGAAGAGGTAGCTGGGATTTGACATGGGAAGCAAGCTTGTTTCTAATTTTAAAAAAAGGAAGCATCTTATCCCATCCCCCACTCGCATATAGTTATGATAAACTACAGGAAAATGGAGACCTCCATAGACCCCCTTATCAGACATAGATGTGTGTGGTACATGGTAATCCCAGGTGACCCCTGAAGCCATGACCAGATTTAAAAATGGATACATTGCTTGTTTTCCTTGTGCTAATTTTATACTGGATGGTTAACTAGGTCTAGAACTTATGTACGTGTTGAGCAGGATTAACACTAAACAGATAAATAATGTGCTAGGCACTGAAAATGGCAAGGAAAAATGATAAATCAAGACAAGGAAATACACAACACCATGCAGTTTCCTCTACACGTGGAGAACGGGAGACATCTCTTACAAGGGACACCTGGTGATAAGCCTGAGTGCTATAAGGCGGAAATCCGCTTGCTGTTAGGTCACAAGGAGAGCAGCAAGTATGAAGCTGTTGGTGTGACTGTGCATCGTGCCGAAGAAGACCATGAGGAAGGAAACGAACGGCAACGGGCCAGTAGCACGGTTGACAGGGAAGGACAAAATCAGGCCGCACAGACCAGTGACTAGCAAGAGGGAAGCAGTGGGGCAGTTTTCCTAGTCGTGGCAGTTCCAGAGGTGTCAGGGGGACGGCTCAGCAACATTCTCAGTGGCCATACCCGCCTTGGTGCTCTCAGCTAAGCCGCCCTTCGTGTCACCTTGTACAGCCTTAGGACCAGTGTCCAAAGGACTCAGTATGGTCTGCCAAGGGGTCCCATCCCTTCCCACACATGGGCTTGTCAGTGGAGCCAGATGCGGGACTCAGAAGGGAATCCCTAGAGAATACATGTGAGCAGCAAGTCTGTGGGCCTGGAGAACCCTGGGGAGCATTCTGCGGGCACAGCCAGCCCTCTTCTCTCCTCCCCGGGGTACTTGGAGCTCCCCAAGAACTAGTTTCTCTGGGCACCAAAATAAAATGGTGCCAGCATCTTGCAGGCTGCCGATAATGGGCTTTGCATGCAGGGAGGAAACAGTGGGGTTTGCATCGGATCTGTTGTCTGGAGGAGCCACTCGGTTGTGTCCAGGGCCAAGTTTTATAATCTCGGAGATGTCATTTGTCACTCATCCCCAAAGATCCTCCCAGGATCACTCTGGTCAACTGTGTCTAGGTAGATACGCCATTACGGTAGTGGTTTAAATATACCTGTGCTGTGGTCCATGGGCTACGTACATTAACTCACATAATTCCCCCCCCACCCCCAAATACCTAGAGACACAGATCTCAATGTCACTGGTGGAGGGAGTGAAATTGACTGAGGCCGGCTCTAACCATCTCCCACAGGACCAGGCCAGCAAGCGGTGGAGTTATAGGAACCCAGTTCTGCCGAACCTCAAAAGGCAGAGCATCTGGTTCCATCACAAGAACCTCTTGCCATCACGTGTCCTCCCTCGCTGCCTCTTCCAAACTCCACCTTCACCCTCTTCCCACCCCCTCCCCGTCCTCACCTCTGCCAGCCATCCTTTCCTCCGCCATGGGAGCACTTAGTGAAGTCGACACTCAAAGAAGAACCCAGCCAGCCGTTCCCTCAGGGGACCTCTGTCCCTACCATCCTGCTACCTGCTCTTGGTTAAACTGCAGTATCTGAAAATGGGAATGCACGTGCTGGCTTGGGGTCAGGCCACCTGCAGAGGAGCCACGCACACCCCCTCCGTGGCAATAACAGTGACAGGATTTGTTGCTTCCTATTCCAAGAAGTCCCAGGGCAGTTTGCCATGAACATTTTGACAAGATGAGCCCCAGACACACCTGGGCTCTATTTCTGCGACTCTAGACCCATCATGCCGGTCCCACCGGGTTCCACCAGTCCAGAGGACTCCACTGCCCCTCAGTCTACACTGTCTCAACTGAACCCCTCTGGGGCCTACTTTCTACTTCCTACAAGCCTCCTGGATGGGAGACTTACGAGCTCCTCCTGGAGGGCAGGCGTTTCCCCGTCGTCCTCGGCTTACCCATGCCGTGGCTTCCCCGCCGTGGGCTGATCTGCTGAAGAAGCTCTTATGACTTGCCTATCCTGGGCTCCTTTCTTGCCTCACTTCAAGGAGCAAACATGAATAAGATGAAGGTGGGGAGCTACCCATGCCTGAGTGATGCTCCTCTCACAGAGACCTTGCGAGCATTCCTCGGATTAGGAGTAGCAAATGCAGACTCCTTGCTGGGTTTGGAGTAAGGGGCCAGAGCACAAGTTTAGTTTAATGAGGGGAAAAAATGTCCTGTGCAATGAGAGTGGGCTGGAATTGGCACTAACAGAATTCCAGAAAATTCCATAGGTACCCTTTCTTGTTTGTGGCCCAGAACACGTCCCCTGCCACTGTGACCCAGTAGGTACTGGGTCACGGTTAACAGAAGAGACCTGAAACCAAAAGCTAAAATGCTGGAAGGAAATCTTCAGATAGACAGGCAACTGGTTTCAGATCTGGCTAGCAGAGCTTAAATCAACGTAAGCATCTTTCACTTGCAGGCACTGAGCAAACCACAGCGGGGTATCCTCAACATAGAGTAAAAGGAAGGGCTGCAGCAAAAGGAAGACAGTTCACACCTGGCTGCCTGTTTTGTTAAATCACTTGCAGCATCCTTAGTGTCCACCAGAGAGCGCAGTTCTACGCGTCTGGTGCGGAAACAGGGAGGACAGAGCCCTTCAGCCCGCCAGGGCTTGCAGACAGCGTAGGCACACAGAAAGAAGAGATATCCTGAAGATAAGACTTCCATTTTGGTCCATTGTGGTGTGCAGAGTGGCCTGAAACTACAACTGCTGTTTTATATGAGCGATTCAAGGTATGGTTCTCACAACCTGAGAGAACCAGGTCTGAGTCCTGCTTTCCAGGGAAGAGAGGTGTCTGTAGACCCATGTGCTGGGGTAGAGGGTGGGTCAGAGGTACCTGTAAGTGTATAGGTTTTGTCTCTAGACCTTAGACCTTTTAACACTCTAATCTGGAATGGAGGGGGTGAACTCAGCCTACTTTTCTATGTTTAATCTTTATTCTATAGCCAGGAAGGCCAGGGCGAGAAAGAAAACAGACAGATAGAAACATACAGAGAAAAACATAGACATTTGAAGAGGCAGACATAAGTCACACACACACACACACACACACACACACACACACACACACACACACACGGTGGGGGTAGTTATGGGCATCTAGACACAAGTGTCTATGGAGTGCCTGTCCTTAGGGAGTCCTATTATTCTCCAACAACCCAAATCTGGGAGCTTTCCAATTCATTTCAGTGAAATCCTCAATGTCGATTTTACGAGCAAACCACCGCCACTAGAAGAGGGGGGTAAGACGATACTGCAGCAGACAGGACGTAAATAGCAGAGAGGGATGGGGGGGTCAGGGCCCCCAGGGCTGTCTCCGCTTGGGTTCGTGTCTCGCAATCACCCAGAGAGCTTCATCCTCCCCTGTCCAGGAGGGATTTACCGATGCTCGATAAAATCTGCCGTGGAAATCTTGCTATAAAATATAGGCCTTTCTCAAGTTGCTTTGCCCACGGAATCCTAATCCTGGAGTCACCTTCCCATGACTTTGTTAAAAAGAGAGGTAGTTGGCCAAAACCCAGTACTAGGCTCTCCAAATTCAATGCCTGCTTTTCTTTTTCTTTTTTTTCTTTTCATTCTTTCCCCTAAACTATGTTTGCGTTTCTCCACACTAGCTTGCAATGGGAAGATTAGAGGCATCAACTCAGGAGTTTCAAGGTCTTTACCCTTACATACGGACCCACTAGTTTACATTTTTATGGTTTCGGGTGACATTAATCCAGCCATGTTTTTATACTTTCAATTCTTGCTACCTTTGTAAAGGAACTAAGGCTCTTAAGCTGTCAGAAGTGAGAGAAGATCTGCACCATCAGACGTGTGGAGCACAGCTCCCGTTGGAAACACCACTGGAAAGCAGACTGGCAAAAAAATAAAACAAAACTACCACTTCTCTGTCTTTTCCCTGGCAGGCATGATTAATCAATCCCAGCTCTGGACTCCTCAATCAATTACTTGGGCAGCCAGCCTCTGACTGATTGGATCCCGCAGACAAGGTGAAAATCCCTTGCTGTATTTGATCTACAGTTTCAAATCTACCCTGCTTTTCTTCCATGGCTCCATTCACCCTTCACTCACAACACTTTCTCCTCTGACTTTGAGCATGAGCAACTGACTATCCGGATCAAGAGTACAGTACGGGAGGAGCCAGGACAGGACGGGAGCAAACACGTGAGGTGAGGAGGCCGCTGCCTGAGCTTGGGAGGATAGGCTGACTTTCCTTTGTGAGCAGATCATAGAGGCACCAGCTGAGGTCCAGGGGATTCTGTTCTCCTTGAGTGCTTTCCAAAACGGACACCCCCATCGCAAAGACGATCTTGTAACACAAGAATGGTAGCCAGTATGGGGGATGCTATACAAGGAAGCTGAATGGTCAAAGGCAGGCCTTGGTCGAAGGCATCCTGGGTCTGTGACTGCTCTGTATCATCAGGGTCCCCTGCCTGACTTGGCCCACTCCACTCCTGTTTAGACGTCTGTAGAGAACGCTGTAATCCGGAAATCAGAGGGCACCAACAGAAGATACAAAGAACCAGTGACAACTCCCATCAAAACTTAAAAATAAGAACACAGAGAAGAAAACCATACAATCTTGGGAGAGGGGTGACAGAAAGAGGAAAGACAGGGTGTCCTCTGTCAGAAATGCACACAGGGACCCAGGTTCTGGGAGGGCTCACTGGGCTCTAGAATAGGTGTCCAGATCAGAGAGCATGGCTCTAAGGTCACTGTCTGTTTCTGTGCAGCATCAAGGAGATGCAGAAGATCTCCTAAGCCCCATCTGCCTTCTGGCTCCTAGGCTGCGACAGGGGTGAGAGGCACCAGACACTGGCCCACTTGACAATGCCACTCAAAGGTGTACCCAGCTAGAGGGCTTAGCCATCCATCCAGGCCAGCAAAACTGGATGAAGACTACTGCTCCACAGGGAGCTGCCTAAAGGCTCCATCAGACCAGGATGAGGGCATCTGGGCTCTGAGACACCCTCAAATCCTGACCTGAGCCCAAGGCAAAACAGTGGAGGGAGCTTGTCAGCAGAGTCCCCAGGGAAAGTTGATGCTTGTGAATTCCTTAGAGAGTTCTTCAGACCAAGCCAATAAGTAAATAAAAGTGAGAAGGTCGTGAAGAGAGGTGTGACAGTGGAACTCATTAGCATACATCTGCATATCAATGCAGGACTGAGGGCCTCCTAGAGAGAGGGGATCACTCTCACATTTGAAGATCTGTTACTGTCCAGTGGGACCTGATGACCAGCTCTGTGTCAGGGGTCTGTATGCCACTGGGAACCAAAGATGGCTTGGGGAGAGTGGAAGGACACAGTCAGGGCCCACCTCTGCCTCTACCGAGACTCGGAAAACTTGCTTGTTGGCTCTAGCCGGTCCTTCCTGACTGTGAGAGAATAACTACTGTCCCTGGAACAACCCCTGTCCCTCACTAGTGACAACTGCGATACTCGGAGGTGTCAAGAGAATGGGAGTTTCCTGGAGCAGAGTGGCCCTTCATGTATGATGAGCAAGCTGAAGCTGCAGAGGCTCCCAGGGATGGCACTGGAGGGGACCAGTGGAGATGGGCGGGGGAGGTTGGGCTGCACACTCAGCACTCCGGTCTAGATGGACACGCTCTCTGTATTTGTAAAGACTTTTCAGTTTCACTGTGCTGTTCTAGCTTCAGGCTGCCTTGCTGGCATATTAATAATAAATAATAATATATTGCATCTGTCTAGCACTTCGCCTTGGTTTACTAAAGATTCTCACCTATAATGTGCCACTTAATTCTCATTAGTGCTTGGAAAGACTTGGCTGCAGAGATGAGAAAGTAGGAATTCGTGGGAGCTGGGCATACAAACTCAAGTGGCCCTAGGGACAGAAGGGCACTTAAACCTGGTTCATCTGTCTCTTGGCACCTACTATCACCTATGGAACGGATACTCTTGAAGTGTGTACAGGGGTGGGGGTAGGAGGTGGGGGTGGTCCCAGGCAACTGTCCACAGCTCTTCTCAAGTTCTACCTATACGAAGTCAGCATCTACTATGTGCTAGACTCAGAACCGACTGCTGCTGATTGGTGTGGCGTTGGAAAAGCACTCAGTACCACTAGGTTGCCCATCACTGTCAAGACTGTCAAGGCCAGGGAAGACAAAGGCGGGAGTGGGGTTCCGTATCAGAAGCGTCTAAAGGCTTGTGACAACTGGACGCAGCTAAGCGGATGGGTGAGTGTTCAGGCACGGGTGTAACAGGCACATCTGGAGAAACCGGGATCTGGACTGCACATGAGCCAACAGCAGTGGATTCCCATAGAGTTTGTCCAGTGCCCATGGTGGTGCCGCGATTGCTTGCCTTAGGGGATGCCTACCTCCTAGAAGATGCATGGTAAATGTGGATGGACTGCCTTGGTGTGCTGCTCTGAAGGGGTGACGTGGCTTAAGGAAGCAAAAGCATACTGAGACAGGACGGTGAGTCCCTGAGCATGAGTGGTGGTGCCTTGTGGGACACTCACATCAGATCGAGTCCTAGAAGTCCCAGGGCTAGACTCACACATGTTGGCTGCTAAACACCCCCCGCCACGTGTGCCCCCACTCTCCTTCTGGCTCCCTTCCCTGTGTGCATGAACACACACCTGCAGCTTCATGCTCACACATCCACAGACATGCAAGTTTATATTGAAATTCACATATGTGCATGCATGGGTTCACATGTGCTACAGTCAGGCAGGCTTCCACTGCAAAACCAGAGCAGCCTGCCTTGTGCTGCCTTAGACATGGCTCATTTATTTTATATGGAGCTAATTGTTTTGAAGTCATTTTTGCCCATTTATCTTGGTTTTCACCTTATGCAATTAAAAAGAAAATGCCTCATTCCTCTCCCACCAATAGCACTTTGCATAATTCAAAACAATTCCTACCTATAGGCCCGTGCATTCTTAGAGGCTATGAAACCTTAGAGTCCTCTAATAGTCCCCTGTAAAAACAGTAACAATGACAAATCAGAACCTCCTGGAGAGCAAACCAAATTCAAGGCTTTCATCTCAAAGTTTTCTCCAGGGAGCTCCCCGCCCACCTTGGCCAGCTTTAGCTCTTAAGGCAGAAAAACTCCCACAGACTGGAGTTTCTCGGAGGTGGCCCGAGGAAGAAGGACCATCATGAACAGAAAGCATCCAGCCTTTGGAGTCAGAAGTGAGCACTGAGCCATCTTCTCCAGAATTCAGTAGCTTTGACAACCCAAGGAAACCACTCAGCCTATACCTCGGGCTCTTCGTCTCCTAAAATGAGTTAATACACCCCCCACCTCTGGAGCTTCCATGACAAACAGAAGACAGACAATGAAACCAAACTTTCTATCCCACAATTGGCACTCAACAAGTAACAATTGACTATTAACACAGGTTTTAAAAGATGGGGCCTCACCCTGACCCTCTGACAGACCTGGAGCTCGCTATGTAGACTAAGCTGGCCTTGAACTCACAGAGATCTATCTTTCTCTGTCTCCAGAGAGCTGGGACTCAAGGCCTGTACCACCACACCCAGCCAATAATTGCTTATTAACATGGCCATCCATTCCAAAAGGTTGTGATGATGCATTTGGCAAAGGTCTGGTCTCTATTGTAGTCTGTGTTAGGTTCAAATGAATTATAATAATAACATCAGTGAAATCACATCACAGGCAGTAATAAGAATTTTGAAATGTGTTGGGAAAACAACCCCTGATATATTGGGAGACAGCCAAGTTAACCAGTCGACAAACAGTGGCCAACAGATGAGATGCTTGGCTGTTTAACACACTTAATAAAACAGCGTGGCTTCAGGAAATTGCTGTCTTGCTGAACAGAGGGATCCCAAGGGTTTCTGCAGCAAGGGTCCTTTGGTCTTACACTAGGATGAACAGAACGTGATGGATCTGGAGACAGAAAGCTCAGCCAGGCCCAAAGGGTAGGGGTGCCAGCCAGCGAGGGTGGAGGCTAAACATTCGAAAAGACAAGACTCCACATATGGAGGGATTAATAGGGAAAGAGGTTCTGTGTGGCGTGCCTGGCATGCCAGAGCGCTTTTCCTTTTACTAGTGAGTGAGTGGATTGAGTTAAGATCCACATGAAAGGGAAGATAAAAGACCAAATCCCACGCCCAGCGAGCCCATGTTGTGATCCCTAATCCAGAGCTCACCGCATGCTCATCACCTACTCTCAGGCCTATGACTGCTCATCTTTCTGTGCCCTGATAGCATCCTCCCAGGGGGAGTTTCGTCTCCTTCAGGGAGTTTCAGAGAGGGAACAGACAGGGAAATCGGGCTCGCACGGTAACACTGTCACTATTTTGCACCATCAAGTGGGAACAGAAGGCTGTGGTCCTGCGCTGGGCGACACCAGAGCCACAGGGCCAGAGGGAGGCCACGGCAGTAGCTCCCGATCAAGCTCAAAGAATCATTTGCAATACCAGGAGCCCCATGCCTGGTCCATCTCCATGGCTTGGCAGCCTCTGAAACCAGGCTTTTCCTCAAGGGCACACAGTCACAGCCAGGAGGGAACACAAGTGCCATCCTGATCAAGCTTGTCGTTTTTCAAACGGTGAAGCTGAGCTCGCCAAAGATGTGCTGCCACATGCAAAAACTAAACTGCCACCATCTCCTCTTGTAGAATACCAGCCTTGGTGGGATGAGAATGCCTTGAGCAGCTCTCAGAACATTCTAGTCTGAAAGCAGAGAATGCTCAAACATGCCTCTGCAACATGCCTTCCTTATTGGTAACCATGAGCAGAGAGAGAGAGAGAGAGAGAGAGAGAGAGAGAGAGAGAGAGAGAGACAGAGAGAGAGAGCGAGATGAGAGCAAGAGCGAGCACTATTTTCTTTGGCCACATGAGGGCGCCAGTACCCCACGTTAGCTCTTCCCTACGCTGTACCTGCTGTGTGTATATTTATTTTCAATGAGGTCAGGAGTATCAAGGTTGTAAAATAACATATTTTCACTTGTTTTCTTCCTCCATCTCAGACATAGCATTTCCGAAGTCAATTATCTCCCCTAGATGCTATTTTCCCCTCCCTTTTCCTCTGCGCTGTTTCAACCCATCTGAGACTGTCACCAAAAGTCTGGGCAGGAGGAAGAGCCCCCAGAAGAACCTGTTATTTCCCTGACTAGGGATATCAAATCCCCATCCTGGCATTTTACTTTAAAAAGCAGTGTTCAAATTTAACACCTCTGTTCTCGGGCCCCACAAGGAAGAGCTGAGGGTGCAGGGCTCCAACAGTGTCTGTAAGGGCAGCCGGTACCACCAGAGACCAGGAGGCACACATAGGCTCCACCTAGCAAGGACAAACAGCGTATTAAAGCATCCCAGTAGGGACCAAATGCAGTTGCAGCATTCAAAGCCATTCGTAATCCTGCCAATATGGAGTCTCATGTTTTCAATGCAGGCTTTGTCCATCTGAGCAGATAGATGGGTGACCTGGATTACCAGAAGGGCACAGGACAAAAGACATTCATCTTCATGGGCACAAAGACAGACACAGGGAAAGAATTAGCAGTTCTCAGGAACTATTTCCCTGGGGTCTGCAGAAACTGGAGGGAGTGCCAGGTAGAAGGGTCACGTGCCTTTCAGGGAGGCTATGGTGCCTGCTGAGCGCACCCTATCACCATCTCACAGCTGGGCACCAGGTGAAAACCCCACCCATCCACTCAGGAGCCCAGGCTAGCCCCAACCCCACCCTTGTCTATTGCCGTTTTCACTTCCACAGGGCCCCTTGCATGTACCAAGAGTTCTAGAAATTTCACCTGGTGTAGTCCCTCTCCTCCAGCTTTACCTGGAGTCCGCTGGCCTGAGATATGCGATTTCCTTCCCTGTCCTCGGGGTCAAATCATAGTCAGAGATGATGACAGAGCTCAGGTTGAGCTCGACATTGAAGGAAGACCAAAACAAAAGGATGGGACTGTCCGGGAAACTGAGCAGGGGTAGGGAGCGCTGGGCAGGTGCATGTCTACCGGGTTATCACCAAGCTTTCAAAGTCAGCGGAGCTCGGCTCAGCTGTGGCCTGGAGTGTGGTTGCTGAGCAGGCTCAGGTGTGCAGCAGATGTAGCTGCCTTCGGAGGAGAAACCTGGCTGCCTGCATCCTGAAGGCGTGGGCTACCTGCTTGTACTCTGCTGCGGGTCGCGCGCCTTCTCCCGGTGCTCCTGAGAGGTTGCTGGGGAAGAGGAACTCAGGATCCTGTGCCGGTCATTCTCGGACCTCCCTGCCTCTGCCTCTCTCAAGAAACTCATCAGCTAGGACCCGTAGTTTGCTTCAGCCCACACAACATGTTTAGGAGGAGAGAATGGACGTGAAGGGGGCCAGCAACTGAGCAGCGCACAGTGAGGAATCACCCGTGTGGCCCGCTGTCCACTGCTGTGATGCAGATGCCAATGCTAGCCCAGTACCCGGGTGAGGTCAGGAAGATGGCCTCCGGCCTTCGTTATCCCCGAGTGGAGTATATGCTGTTATCACGGGGCATCAAACCTTGGCACTCTCCAACCTTTAGATGACTTTCAAAGGGGCTGGAGCCACCACCCACGAGGTTTCAACCATCCGCAAAGCTCCCAGGTGCCACACTCCTCTGCCATTTTTGACACCATTTCTTTGAGCAACTCTTGTTGCCTGGCATTTTTGTCCGTCCCCGGTGACCAGCAGATCTTCCCAAGGCCTCAGCTTCTGATACTGCTGACTCTTGGCTGTTGTTGCAGGGCTTGAAGCCATGTGTCAACTCTGCCAAGGAAGAGATGAGCTCAGCCCTGCGTGGGCTCCTCTGGAGGAAAGTAAGGACTCAGCCCGGAGTCAGCATCCATCCAAACTCGCTCTCTGCAAGCCCACGTTGAACCAGGCCAAGGCCAGCAGGAACTGGGGACAATTCCCCTGAATTTGCAGGTAATTTAGATAGAAAGAGACAGGTGCCCCTGGCCCTCCATAAATAAATTGTGCAGCGATAGGGCTGGGAGGAGAACCAGATAGTACCCCCCAGGAAGCCGAAGGGTGGACCCGGCCTTTGAGGGCCATTATGCCTGCCCTGCGGAGGGCAATTGTCCTTCCACAGCATAAAGTTGCTGAGAAGGAAGTTGCTCAATGGCAAGAGGCCAAAAGCCCTCCAACGAATTTTGGGAGCTGAGCTGCTATGGATAAACCTTGGCACAGCAGTGTAGGGGCTGGAGAGGGCATAACGTCAGAGGAGGGATGCTGAGCCTGGACGGGTGGAGAGATGCCGGCAGGACTGAGGATGGATGTTGGAACAAGATCGCATGACCGAGCTTCTGGGAGATAGAAGAGCAAAGGAGAAGCAGCTCGGGTTTGGCTGTTCCTTGTTCTGTGGTTCCTGGGGGCTGATACCCGGCACTCCACATCTATGGCGTGAAAGCCTCCACCCTGAAGCGTGGGTACCGAGTCCCAGCGAAGGACCCACAGGCATGGCTTCAGCCCATCTCGGCCAACTCAACACAGAGAGGGGCTGTGTCCTGGACAGGGAACTCTACTTCACCACTGGGGCAACAGCAGTAGGTAGGGTGGAGTCGGGAGGGGCAGGTGACCCACACTGCCTTCCTTTCCCACCCTGCCCATTTCTACCTTGAGCATCTAATCCAGGGACACAATGACCAGCCAGACAATATCTTGGTCTGCCCTCCTCTGGGCTTGCAAAAGTGTAATAAATGGAGGGTCAAAGAATTATTAATACAGCATGCGAGCTTTGGTTTGAACAAATCAAAGAATTTGACAGCAAGATTGTCTCTTTCCATTTTTCCCCCTTTGTTGTATTCTACTAAATTCCAAGAGCTTGATTTTTGCCAAGACCATGACAGACAAGAATAGAGCAGAGGTCAGAAGGAGAGAGGAGGGCATTTTGGGCCAATCCTGCATCCAGGCAGCCTGATGTGATAGCTTAATAAGAAACTCATTTTAATAGCCTACAAACAAGAAGCCAGAGACAATTAAAATTCACTTCCAATTAATTGTTTCTTCTTTTCTCATTACCAAGCATTGCCAGCCAGATAACAACGGGGCCTTAAAAACAAAAGCAGGTCTTAGCCTCCACTTCAGACCGAGTCTCCTGGAAGCAAGCTGGCTGGAGTCTCCAGCTTTGGTTCAAATTCTGCTCCTCCCCACCCGCCTCTGGGAGGAGGACCCTCTAAATATGAACTCATTGATAAACTTATTGCCACAGCACTGGAGAGGACTTTATAGTTTCACACTGGTGTTACTTACTCCACAGTCACATCTCTTCCTACTGATTCAGCCTTCTCCACAGGCTTTGGGGTCAAATCTCTGTGCACCTCCGAACTGCCTTTCTGGGCTGTGATCACAATTCTGGGCAATAAAAAGCACCCTGAGCTGACACGATCTCAGCCAGGCCTCTCTGGAGGCCTAGAGCCCCTTATGCTTACTGTGCCTGGCCCCAGAAGAGCACCAGGACATTGCAGGTCACTTTTGTTAGGATGTCCCCTAACCTGTGCCACAAAGCAACTACCTGGAAAGTCCCAAGTCACCCAGCTCCAAATCCTAGCATTACACTAGGGTGGCATGAATAGAGCACTCAGGAGGTGACAAATGTCTTCTGGGTACAACCCACTTAATAATCCAAACCACCATCTTAGCCAGACAGCTCACTGTCAGACATTAATAATCTAGTATTTCTCAGGTGAAGGACAGGGGACTTTCCCAAGCACTCAGAGTGTGGAAAGCCTGGCTGATGCTTCCTCTATAGCTTTGAGCCACCCCCAGCCTCTAACCTCTCTCTCTCTCTCTCTCTCTCTCTCTCTCTCTCTCTCTCTCTCTCTCTCTCTCTCTCTCTCTCTGTCTGTGTGTGTGTGTGTGTGTGTGTGTCTCCCTGTGTCCCAGGGGACACACAGAGGTAAGAAGATATCCTTAGGTATTGGCTCTCACCTTCTGCCTAGTGTTTAATAAGGGCTATTGTTTACAGTTGTGTACATGTGAGCATGGAGGGGCTCTCCTCTCTCTGCCTTCCACCCCCAATTCCACTACAGGAGAACTGGAATTCCAAGCATGCTACCCTGCCTGGCTTTGGAGGAGGTTGGAGATGCAGACTGGCAGACTTGGATCTTTGTGCTTGGACCACAAGGGCTTAACCCCCTGAGCCACCTCGATGGCCCATGAAGAGGCATTTAAGATTTCTAACAGAACTCTAGCTTTGTTGGTGTTTTTGTCTTCTTTCCTTGTAAAAGAATGCTTTTGTTGAACCCTTTGATTCACCTGGGTCTTAAAAAAAGCAGAGTTGGGTTGTTAAAGATATCTTAATACCGATTTTTCAGAAAAGAGGGCCTTTCAGAAAGGGGATTCCCTCAGGGTCAGTTTGTTAAGCCATTTTTTAAATGTAGATCTTAAGCTGGAGGAGCAGAGGAAAGAGAGACCCTGAGGAAAAGAGTAGGACCCACCCAGATAAGGTATGGACTTCCCAAGGGAGAGTCATGAGCCAACTGGAGGGACAGCCACTGTGCACAGGTGTTTCCTACTGCAAAACCCAGGGGTAACGGCTGCTGATCCCTAGAATCAGCCCTGAAAAAGGCAGAGCTGATCCTCCGTCCTCCCGCCACCAGCTACCACCAGTGGAGTGAGTCCCCCAGGCAAGAGCTCGCATCATGCCTTTACTTTATCGCTGTTGTTGATGTCTGAGATGCCTCATAATAACTGGGATAGATTTCTTAGGGAGTCAAATAATGGGATGCATTTCCACCCTGGCTTTATAATTAATGTTTGCATCATTTATCTTTCGTGGAGAGATTATTCTGACTAACGAGGTTCTGGGCCACTAATTCATTACGCTGCCTTGTCACTTCCTGCTCCTTCTTATTACCCAGAAATAGACTCATTAGTCAGAGTTCAATGACAGGAAGAAATTGTGTTCGTTAATTTAATTCCCTCACTCACTTCTGGGCCCATGTTTGTCCGAAATTGGGGATTAGAAGAGGGAAAGTTTCCTCCTCTTAAGTCTTTGCCTCTAACTCATTATCCCTTCCACTCCATTCCCTGGTCAGTCAGGACAGAACCAGCGGAGCCCATCAGAGAGGCCACCCTGGCATTGCCCTTTCTTAACTCGTAGCTGAGCAGGTTAAGGGACACAGCCTGGGGATTTAGGGACTTGTAACATATAATCAACTTTTTAATTTTTCTTTCATCTTCAAGCGTCAGTTGATATCATGCGACGGCTTGAATGTGTCACCCAAGTTCCTGAGCTGAGAATGAATCAGTACCACCGTGCTGAGGGGTGGGACTTTCGGCAGTGATGAAGCTACAACTCTCTGAAAGCAACCTACCTATCCCAGTCTCAAAACAAAACAAAAATTGTGAGAAGGACGTACATACACTTAAACATATTCACAAGCACACGTTTGTGTGACATGGTCTTCCCAAGGGGCACTTGATACAACAGGAAACAAATCGTTTCTAGACAGACAAGGAGAGACCAAAGACTAAAGCTGAAGGAAGAGGCTGAAGTGAGAGTCAGCCATGTTTTTAGTCTCCACAGAGGGCGTAGGCCCTTCTCTTCAAGGGCAAACGGGATATTCCTTAAGGACAGAGAAGGGGATGACAGGATCTCTGGGGCCATCCCGAAAGCCCAATTCATGTCCCAGCACTGTGGCGTGAAGGGTCAAGGCTAAGACTTGAAGCACATGGCTCTTCCTCCTCTGTGGGGTCCTCAAGTCACCACAGTCTGTCCTCGTGGAGAGCTGGTATCTCTAGACCGCAGCAGATGAAGGTGGATCCCTCAGATGTGGGGGGAAGAAATAATTTTGGAATATCTGCTCTAGCTGTTTACCCACCAAGGACCTGAGCGACAGCTTGAGCTTTCATCTGCCATGGAAAGGGCTGTCACCCCCCTGTAAAGGGTCCCACTGGTCCTTGGGCACCCTCTCTCTTCTGAGTGTAGCTCTGTTCCTAAGGGTCTTTGTTCACCAGTGCTACCCTGTATATGGAGAGGGTGAAGACACGCCCCTCCACCAGCACCTTGTTCACCAGTGCTACCCGATATATGGAGAGGGTGAAGACACGCCCCTCCACCAGCACCTTGTTCACCAGTGCTACCCGATATATGGAGAGGGTGAAGACACGCCCCTCCACCAGCACCTTGCTCTCGAGCACACGATGGGAATGCACCAGAGACTTTTGGCTTTTAATTAGAGCCAGACTTCTTTCATCTCAGGAAGTCAGGGTCGAAATGTGTGCGCTGGGTGTTTTTCTCCTTCCCCGTATTAGCGATTCCAGGAAGGGTACCCATAGCCAGGGGCCATGGTTCTGCGTTGGATAAGGGCAAAAGAGGCCAGAACAGGTAGCCCCTACCGTTTTGATGTCTCACACATCTGCAGTAGATGCTATATTTATGCTAAGTAACCGTGCACCCTTACCAGTTTGGCTTCAGGTGTCTGTAACTCCTGGTTCTCTTTAATGAAAGACTGTTCCGGGAATGGAAAGGAGGAGGCAGAACCAGCGTGGAATGCCCACAGGTTTGTGGATTGCCTTGAATTCAACGCAGTCCTCCTCCCAGGGGAGTGGGAATGATAACTGGTGAACAACGGGAGGGAGGAGGCAGAGGGTGCAGCCGCCTCACTAAGTAAGACCCTGGAGCTCTTGCTTGAGGGATTCAATAGCCTTGAGGGAGAAGAGCAGCTGTGTTATCTTTAACTATCAACAGCAGATGCTAGATTCAGTTAAGTAACCTTGGTGACCATTTAGCGTGAGGCCTAGTGTGTACACATATCACTACATCGCTTTACTATTAATATTTATTACAATGACTGTTAGGAAACCACAATGAATAATGAGCTGAGGATGTAACTCGGTTGTCAAGCATTGGCCTAGTATGTGTGAAGCATTGGATTTTATCCACAGTATTCAATAAACTAGGTATGATAGCTCACACCTGTAATGCCAGCACTAGAGAGGTAGAAGCAAGACTTGAACACCAGCTTGGGTCCTCTTTGCAATAAAAACAGAAAGAACTAGGTATCAATTGAGATACATCCTGAACTGTTTACGACTCATAATTTGAGGTTTCAAAGCAGTGGTAGGGATGATTTGTACCCATTATACAGGAAGGAGACTGGAGGCCAGACTGGTGAGGTGCTAAAGTCAAGCAAATGGAGCAGAGTGGGGATTGAACTTGCAAGGATGCCTCCTTTCCAGGGCTTGGAGAAGCTCTTGTTTCTTCTCAGATGTTGAGGCTGGGCCTTGAGCCTCTCTCATGACTGAATGTGTTTCCTAGAACTCTCACATAAACTGCAGGAGACTGGAAATGCCCACATCAAGAATATAACCCTCACAGACCTAAACTCTGGAAGCCCAGGACCCAGGCGTGTTGCTCTGTGGCCTGTCCCTGGCTGGTGTTTGAGATTTTATTATTTTAATTGTGTGTATCTGTACGTGGGTGTGTCCCAGTGAGTGCAGATGACTGGAGAGGCCAGAAGAGACTGTCTGACCTCTCTGGAGTTCCAGGTACTTGTGAGGCACCCAACACAGATGCTAAGAAACCGTACTTCAGTCCTCGGCAAGGGCAGGGTTTGCTTTGAACTGTTGAGCCCTCTCTCCAGCCCCTGCCTTTCCTTCTTATTATCTCTGTCCTAATCATTTCCATGACATCTTCACCCAGCCATATGTCCTCTGCCTTCATTTAAGACTTTTTTAAGAGCCCCGTCTCCATTCTGGAGCCCGCAGGAGTCAGGGATCCCGACACACATTTTGGAGAGACAGATGACTGGGACCAAGGAGTTTGATGATAGCTTTTGATCCTTCACTTGCCATGGAGTCTCCTTGGCTGCCCACATCACTGCACTCACTGTGTACCCAAAATCTTTTTACTGTGCTGTACAAAAAGATTTACTCTCTAAAAGGCTGGGCAAATGTCAGGATTAAGACAGCTCACTCCAGAGATGAGGTGTGGAAAAGATAGGTAAGACAAGGCAGCTGTCTCCAGCTGTCAGTCTTCAGTAAAAGCCCTTCTTAATTTCCCTGAGGGACAGGGGGAAAGGGTGAAAGTCCCAGGCAAACACAGGAAGCATTTAGAATGGTTCTGCCACAGTGGGTCCCGCACCTACCCCCTGGTCTGCGGGAAGCGGTTATATGGTTCAGTCCCAGGTCCCCTGCAGAGGTCTAAAGCACATTGGCTTTAGGTATTTCAGGTCATCCACACAGGAGAATGAGCTGAGGGATCCTGGTCTATTTTATAAACTTCTCTGAGTCACAGCCTCCTCTTTCTATCAGACGTCAAAGGATGTCTGTTAAATACTACTGGAAAAGCAAAAAAAAAAAAAAAATCATCAAAACCCAACAGAACGATGAAAGAAAGAGAAGCAGCCCTCGTACTACCTGGATTCTGGAACTTTTGACTTGAAGATGATGAAAGGACATCTCGAGTATACTCCATGTATTTGGATAAAATGATCAAATTAATGTAGAGGAAAAAAGAGACATGGGAACAGAAATGTGAGGCAAGTATAGTCATTTGGTACCTGGCACTTGTGGGTAGACAGCGAGGGAGAGGGGGAATTTAATTTCCTAGGGCCCACACATTGCTGAGTGATTGGCAGGCTAATTTTGCTCTCCACTAGGTCTGGTATGGGAAGGAAGTGAAAGTCACAAAGCTGCCAAGAACTGCTCCTTGCTTTGGCAAAAATTCTAGATTTCATCAGAAAAATCGAGAAGGAGACTTGGGAAGGCCAGAGCAGGAAGGAACTTTCCGGATAGTGAAAATGGTTGTACATTGCACGGCCTCATTTCGGAAGTATTATTGCCTTATTTGGTCTCTCCGAGTAAACTTATAAAACATTAGGCTTGATATGCCTTTGCCACCATCTAAGGGACTAGGAGAAGGAAATGGCTCAAGGGTACACAATAAATTTATCCAGATAAAGATATCCAACCCTGGCTCTGGTGAGATTTTTACCCATGTATGCCAGGCCCTTCAGATCCCATCCTTGAGGATGACCGAGAGGTCAAGTTCAGTCACTGCATAGCCAAACATGAGACCAGTGGAGGCAGGGAACGTAGGTAATTAATCACAGAAAGAAAGAATGGAGCAAGAGTATTGTGGCTTAGACTTTTCTTTCTTGCTCTCCTGGGGCAATGGAGTCTAGATAAGCATCTTAGTCTGAACATCAAACTCAGGCTTCAAGGTCAGGTGACTGGGAAGCTAATTTCATTTCTAAGTTTCAATGACCTCTTTTTAGGTAGACGATGATAAACATGATGTCATAACATTGTACATACATGTATCTGTGTGTGTGTGTGTGTGTGTGTGTGTGTGTGTGTGTGTGTGCTGTGCTGACCATTAAGGGTTGGCTTTGAAGAAATGTAAAAACTCCTCCTTGATCAAAGTGGGCAGCAAAGAGGCAGGCCCTGCAAAGACCCTTGTAGAGGAAGGCATACTTTTTGTTTCATATTCTGCTAAAAAGCCCCTGAACTCTGCCCACCTCAAGCCCGCTGCTGCTACTGTATCCCAGATATGCCAGACCATAATATGCTCAAACGCCATCTGACATCTCGGTCTTTGCTACAGGCAGGGACTGTTGCAAACAGACATCAGGAAGGCCCTAGCACCCAAGGTGCAAGAAAGAACTGAGAAAGGTCAGTGCTGGACCAAAAAGGTTTTGCTATGCTAACCCAGGTTTCTGCCACTGGGAAGGTGGCCAGGTTAATGAGTCAGGGCAGGAAGAAGCCGGGGCACTTGGCAGCCAGGCTAGAAAGAAGAGCTGTGACGGAGCAGGGTATAGTGTGATGGAGCAGATAAAACAGTTCGCCTGTATCTCAGGAACTCATGAAGAGGGCATAGGTGTGACTCTGAAATATGTCCTGGCTGCTTGTCACCTTTCAAAGACAAAATCATAGCTCTTCGGCTATGCATCTAAAAATAAGCGAAGTGTGTACTTTGGGAATGTGTTTGTGAACACTACCTCTGTCTTCTTCCACAAGGGCACACCAGTGCTGAGGAGTGTGCTGTTCTGCATCTAGGTGAAAATAGGATTCTATTCTCATGGTTCAGAGAATCATAGCAGATAAAAACTATTCAAATACACCCCATGTTTTTACGCTCAGTGCAAGATTTTCCTGTAACATTAACATGTACTGCATTATGCCATATTAATTGAAAATTCTGAGGCATTGACTTCATCTGTCATAATAAACTGTGTCTCCCAAAGCTCCTGTGTCTCAATTGACAGGACAAGCCATGGCGTCCAGAGGAGAAAACCCTGAGTGGATGCTAACCCTCCCCATCCATACACCTCTCATTTTGCACAAAATAGGAAAAAACTGCAGGGAATTCCAAGAAGAGTTCATGCCACAGCCGTATTCAATGTACAAATGTATTAAAACTCTGAATTATCCTACTAGGTCAACGACTCAATCAGCTATGACTGTGGCAAAGAGGCCACAGACACATCTGCGGCCTCAAACCTTATCTTTTAATTGTTTTACTAGGCGCAATGCCAAGGGTGGTCTGTGCCTGCCAAGTGGGGTGGGGTGGGGTAGAGCCTCAGCTTGGGCTTCCATCCAGAGAGATGGCAGCTTAAATCTCTACATGATGCAAATGCCCAAAATACTCCCAGGTGTGTCCACAGCCAGGAGAACGTAACACAGGGTCATACCATCCAGAGGGAATACAGGAAAACCACAGGGTGGAGATCTAAAGGCAAGGACCACACTTTCTACCAAACAATGGTACTTTGCCCTGTGTGGGGAAAGGAATTCGATGTTGAAATGATCTTTCTTTCCTTCCTTCTTTCCCTCGCTCCTTCTTTCCTTCCTTCCGTCCTTCCTTCCTTTTTGATAACAAGGGGAAAGATTTGAAGGATGTCTGTATATTTATATTTTAGAAGGGAATTAGACACTTTTATCTCAAGCTCGTAGGCTGAGTGTGGCCCAGTGGCAGAGTGTTTGTTAGGCGTGAGTGAGGCACTGGGTGTGAGTGGAAACACCCCTTTATCACCCCCAATCCTGTTTCCTCCTTCATTGTAGCTGCTAGTGCAGTTTCACTCTCTTACCAAACCTTCTCCAAAGAGCTCTGGTTTTCTCCATTAACTGGACATTGAAAGGGACCAAATCTTTTAGATATCTTACCAAATACATTTTATGCTGTCTAGATTTATAGACCGCTAAATAGGATGCTTTACATTTCTTTCCCTTTCTCTCTCAAGGACAGTAACAAATTCACGGGGGACAGAGCCATCACTCGGTTGTATCAACAGATCCCTGACCACTTATGAGGGAAAGAGCAAGGCATGCGTCCACGTCCACAGTCATCTCAGGGAAGTGGTTGCATTCCAAGCATGGGAAGATCGTGCTGGCTGGGAACTGACACCTTCCATGAGTGACCGGGAAAGTATAATCACTGTTACAATGACAAATCAGTCTCCAGCTTTTCAGAAATGACTCTGCTTTATGCTAAAGAGAAAATAAGTAGTGTTTCAGTCTGACTGATCGTGCGGGAATTGAAAAATACACCAGCAGTAATGAAATTGACCTTAAAATTAAGTAAACGAATCTTAATGTTCCAGAGCTCAGTTTCCCCCACAAACTTCTAGTCTATACAGAAATTTCTGCCGCGCTCACAACCCTCTCTGGGCAGGAATTCTCTAGTTCCCACGTTTTCTCCCTTGGAATGTCTTCATCAATCCCCTTACCCGACGCAAGCTTCCAACCCCTTTGGTCCTCAAGCTCTTGTCCACCGAGAGTGACTGAGGCACAGCCTAAGGACCCAAAGCCCCAAGGCATCTTCAGCTTGCACACCCTCCGGAAAAGCATCCCCTGTCGGCAGTGCAGCCAGCACGTTAGAGTTCCCACCCATTTCAAAGAGCAAAGTCAAGGCCTTCTCAAAGCCAGAGCCATGACCTGGGCCTTCTGTTCTGGAGAAAGGCTTCGCAGCCCCACGCTGGGGAGAGGCCCTGACGTCTGTGTGGAAACGAAGAATGAAGCGGGCGGGCACCTACCTGTGCTGACCCTTGACTGCCGCCTCTTCCCACCTTCCCCGTTCCTTTTTCCACTCATTTTTTCCCACTTTTAAAACATCCAACTTTGCCTTGGGGATGAGCAGAATGAAATGTCACTTACCTATAAAAAGAGAGACAGGAGAAAAGTCATGCATCACATTACACACAGGCTCTTTGAAATCAAGGCTGCCTTCTGACTTTGAAATTGTAACAATGAACGAATAATATTTTTTATTTCCCCTTTCTATATTTAATCAAACCCAGGCTCTTGCAGGTAGCCCATCCCAGGGGCCCAGCCTCCCTTCCCTTTTTTTTCCTTTTGTTTCGAATCTGCTTGATATCCTCGCGCCCACTCCCACCTCAACCTGCCTGACCTTCTCTGCACGAAGGGAGTAAGGGTGAGAGGCACAGACCACAGAGGCCCTCAGACAGATGTGCCACTGAGGTCACCAAATGCCACAAGTATTTTTTTGTCAAAGGTGATGGAAGTGGTAGAGACTATGGATCAGGGCCAGCCTAGCTGCTTGGGACAGGAAGGTTCAACTCCCCACAGGCAAGGTGACCTTCAACCCAATAGCTTTGGGATTTCTTCAAATAGCTTTGGCTCTAGACACCTCTTCTGTCTTTTTCTTCGTTTCACTCTGAGTGGTTCATCTTTGAATAAATTCTTCTCTCTCCCCCTCTGTCCAGAATAATTGGTAATGCTCACTGTTTTGATGTGCTTGGGTAAAAGTGCTCATTATTGTATGATCCGCACTGCCCAGTCCCCTACCTCAAAGCAAAATCCAACTGGCCCATCCTAGTCCTAAGAGAATGTTTTCTTGAGATGCCACTAAGATACCTCTCCTGGGTCCTGGTCCCCAAAGTACTTCTTGTCCACATGGCAAGTTCCCCATAGCCTGAGATCATTCTATTCAGTGCTCAAGAGAAGTTGCATTCAGGAATGGCCAAGTCACCATAGCAGAAGACTTACCAAACTTCACAGCACGTGCACATATTGGAAAACAGATTTCTGTGGCCTGCCAGAATTGTCTTCATATGCCTGGGTACCACAATTATTTTTGCTCTTTTTTTAATTTTATTTTAGTCTACCAGTCTTTCTCTGAGGCCCTCTAAAGAAAATACCCCAGAGCCGAGCACTGGATGGACAGCTCAGCACATCCTTCCTGACCAAGGCTGTGTCAGCATTATGTTCGCCACCAGGATGCTCCATATGCAGCCATGGCCACGTGTATTTAGGAAATTATTTTTCCTCCAATCAACCCACTGTATCCTAGAAATAGTCTGAGACATACAGTTGGTCACACAGTCTTTGTAAGAATACTTGGCTAAGAAATGTTTCTTCCCACATATAAGTAAAAACACGTTGCTTCAAAAGAATGCCCATCTTGGTTGTTCTCACTATGGATATTAAATTTTAAAACAACTAATCTGGTTCTCTTGTAGGCCACAGTTGGCTAGAGCATGCTGAAGTGATGCATTCCCCGTAGGAAACATGGGCTATGAACTCAACCAATGAGACATAGGTTGACTCGGTGCCTCATCCAATGTGAGAAGATGCCACTTCACTCACTGCAGCTCTCTGCAGTTCCCACATCTGTGGAGAGGAGGGACTACCACACACTTCACATGGTCCACTAGGATGTTTGGCTGCACTGTCATTGAAATATATCAATATATTGAGCTCACTGCCAGGAGCGAGTCCTTTGAAGGGCATTGTGTGAACAGAACTGCCGATGTTGGGACCACACTTCCACAAAACGGAACACTGGTTTTTGGCTGCCCCCTGGTAATGGGGAAGAAAGAATGCCTTAGCCCTCTCAGTCACTGAGAATCCAGAAACTTCTGTCCAGTGTTGCTTCCTCTCCTTGGATCCTGAGGAAGAACACTGGCTTCCTTGATCATTTTTTCCATATTCAACATCTTTGCTTGCAAATTCTCTCTCTCTCTCTGTCTCTGTCTCTGTCTCTGTCTCTGTCTCTGTCTCTGTCTCTGTCTCTGTCTCTCTCTCTCTCTCTCTCTCTCTCTCTCTCTCTCTCTCTCTCTGAGTGATCATTGCCTTCAAGGCACTTGCACCTTTGAAAGTCTATTGTCCTGCTTGATCTTTGGCCTGTAGTTTTGCAGCTGAGTAACTTTCTTAGAAGGCTGAGTGGGGGAAGAAAGGAAAGAGGCTGGAGGGCAGAGCTAGGGTCTGAATGTTTTGCCTTCCCTCCATCAGACATGGCAGGAGAGCAGAGATGACTTAAAGATGCCCTGCTGAGGCAAACTCACTATAAGAGGGCATTACTCTGCCATGGTGTCCATAGCAGGGCATCTGTGTGTGTGTCAGGGGACAAGAGTCTCAGGGAAGGTTCGGCTCTATTTCCTACTTGGAATTGCTAGACCATAAAACTGTTCCTGAAAACAAAATCTATTGATAGAAAAAAATCTCTTACTCACTCAAGAGAACATTCCTAATCACAATTATGATATGTCCAGAATCATCTCTTACAAATGAGTGGATTTTCTGTATACGATGGAAAGAGGAGATGTGATGGAACAGAAACCCTATGGGAATAGGAAGATTTCCTCAGACAGCCCTCGAGATCAACAACCCTCCATTACAAAACCAATCCCAATACCTTGTCTGTGGAGTGTGAACAGGAGACTTTCCATGTCTTGGCCTTTCCTTCATTCCTCTTGCAGTTCAGAGTGTCCCCACCAAAGGCCCATATTTAAGTGTCTGATCCCAGTGTCTTTCTCTATGGTCCTTCAAGAGCCTGTGGGAAGTCCCTAGTGGACAGTGCCCCCCAGTAGGATTATGGGAATCTCTCTCTATGCCTTATGGTCTCCAGATGTAAGCATCCACCCTGGCGTGTATTCGCACTAGAATGTCTGTTCTCACCATGGGTCACACTAATAGGGACATCCGGTCTTGGACTTGAACCCCTAGAGCTGTGAATCCAAACAAACCTTTCTTTACTTGACAAGTAGCCTTGTCAAGTGTTTTGTTATAGTGACATGAAGCTACTAAGGTACCCGACACAAAGCCTACTGCTCCCACTGTCCACTGCCCACCTTCCTTCCTGACACCTATTAGAGCTGGCTTTGGCCACTCTGCTACTACATTTTCACTTTGCGACCTTGACTACATTTAGTCCAGGTTTTGTTGCAAAATGAATAGTGATAAAGCTTTAGGAATTTGGACCTTTGTGAATTTGGCACTGTAGATAAGGGATTATGAATCAATGCATGCTCCGATAGCACAGGGTCTACTGCACAGATGAAAGATATGGGCCCTGCCTTCTTACATTCCACAGAGAAAACATGGGGAGATGCTGAGTTATAATACGGCATCCTATGGACAACAGAGACACAAGCACGGGCTAGGGAAGGATACAGGGTAGGGTGCTCTGAGCAATGTGAAGAATAAAAACATTGAGATTCTATGTAACGCACCAGGGAATGTTCACTGAAAGGCCGGCCCTTTGTGAGGAGCTCCCTGCTGAAATGCTACATTTAAAAAAATCTGCTGACCACCACCTGGCCTCCAACCCTCGTCAGAAGAGGGACTGCTTTCCTTTTCTCCTCGGAGGGCAGTCATTTGGCAGTGGAATTCCCCACTGACCCATTCCCAAATCTAAGGCTGGACTCAGATGCTCTGTTCCCCGAGAGAATCGGAATCCTAAAGGGAGTGTAAGCACTGCAGATGGGGCTCAGAGCAGCATGACCTTCTCTCTCACTTGCGGCACCATAAGCCTGGCTGCTGCGATGACTTCTTAATTGCTTCTTGCAGGTTGCTGGAAACCACACATGATAACAGAACAACTCTTGGAAATCACTTTCCACCAAAAGGTTCCTCCTCTAGTGTTCCCTTCTTCATCTTCGGGTTGAGTGCCAGTGACAACACCGTTAGCCCCCTCCACTGCACAGCCAGTGATGCTCTCCAGACATTGAGAGCTGTGAAATGGTGTTGACATCTCTGCTGGCTGCGGAGCACAAAGGACTCGGACACACTCAGTAGAGACAAATTCTAGGTGCTGCTGGTGTTGGGGGTGGGGGGTCAGATTTGGGGAAATCCTGCATTAGACAGTTTAGGAGTCAGTCTTTTGCTGTTACCTCTGCAGTTCTTGTGGCTAAGAAGTTCCCTTGCCTCTTCCAGGACTGACCTAGAACAGGTGACAGGATACCAGCCCTGCCAAGGAAAAGGGAAGCCACCTCATTTTCCTAGTTCTCAGAGAGGAAACTTCCTATGACTGGGGCCACCACAGTCAAAAAGAAAGGTTACCTTCCTCCATTCCTCTCTCTCTCCTGATGCCAGAAGATTTTCTTCGAAAGATAATCCCTTGAGCTCGCCAAAGTGCTTCCTGAAGACAGGAATCATACCAGCTTCAGCATACAAGAGCTTTCTGTCTGTTGAATCAATCAGGGAGCAACCTGCCCACTTGACAGATAGGGAGCCAAAGAATGCCGTTGCTTTGGTTAGAGAAAGGCACTGTGTACTTAATTACCAAAGACTTAACAAACACCTCCTTTGAACACCCACCTACCTAGAGGTGGTAACAGCCCGAGATAATTTATAGGGTCCCTTTCAGCAAACATCTTGTCAACCAAACGTCTTGGTCATCCCAAATGGAGTCTAGATTGGTGCTGTCCCTCTATGCCTTCTCTCCCTGGAGCCCTGCTGGACTCCACGCAGGTGGGTGAGTTAGTGGCCTGGGCTCTTTTCCCAGGACACCCAGGTAGGAGCTACAGGCTCTATCTTTCCATACATTAAACTTGTACTTTGTGCAGGTCCGGATTGGGGGCAGCTGATTAAAAGGCACTCAGCCAGGTGGCTGTGGCGAGGGCTAGAAGGAGCTAGGAGCCTACCTTTCCTCACTCCCTCTGAGCTTGTTCCTAGAGTACGACACAGAGGCCCCACTGTGATTGCTGATCACAGTCGAAGGCCATGGCAGGCTTTGAAATTCACTAGACACCTCCTAAACCTGCAGGAGGCTAGCTAGCCTTGCCCTTCCCCTGGGTCCACTAGCTAGGGCCTGTCCTCTAGAGGGAGCAGGGACAACTGTGAAGTTGTCCTTCTGATGTCCCACAAGGGTTTCTTAAGGATAAAAGTGATGCTTGGTACGCGAGACAGAAAGAACAAAGGGAGAAAGAGGAGACTGCCTCCCGGAAAAGGTCCATAGAAGGAAGAACACACTGTGACTGTTAAGGGTTCTCTGTATTTCCTGCCTTCTTTTTAGAACTGGTTGGTTCTGACTGTGCTTAAGCTGCCCCGACATGGACATGGTGGCTGAGGTCTGTGCTCTCCAATGCCTGACGAATAAGTGCAGCACCTCTTCTTGTGGGGGTTGGTGTTGGATGGCAGGGCTAGAGTCCATGATGTGGGTTTAAAGGAGATGTTCATGAGATGCTAAGAAGCTTGTTCATCTAAGTGACATGCCTTGACAGCCAAAGACGAGACATTATAGCAGACTGCATTCCAAGCTCTGTCCGAAGGTGAGTGTCTGCAGCTCAGTGCCAATGCTGTAGGACATACTGCATGCATGATCTGAGGAGCCGGGATCCCTTAACATGCTGGTATTGCTGCTCTACTATAGGAAAATCAAACACTGAGTGTTCCCCTTTGCTAATTTCTTGTTGAGGAAGGATCTCCTTCTATCCTCTGCCCTTAGGTTATACAGTACCCAGAGCAGGGTGTGCTAGATCACATCATGCTCCAGAGCTGTCCTCCTGCCTGAGGTGTATGCTGTGTATTCGATGATGAGCCAGACAACTTGGGGAGAGTGGGGCTGAATCCTGGGCCCTGAGAGCCTCTTGTTTCTCTGTAAGCATTGTTAGCTTGGGCACCTGGTTTGTGGTCACTGGAAATCTGCATATTCTTCAGATGCCAAAGTTCTCATTTGGCTGCCAAGACCTCATGAAAACTGTGGGTAGTAGCATTTGAAGCCTTCTCATTGAAGTAAGTCACAATACTAGCATCTCTATTCTCTGTACGTGTGCTGCACCATATGGGGTCTTTCATGTGTATTCTTTCTCTGTCTGGTCCTTAGGGGAGCCTGACAAGGTCAGTGTTCTTTCACAGTCCTGGTTTACAGGGTGTTGGCTGGGCTGTTGTTTGCCTTTACTGATAATCACAATTCATTCATGGAACTCAGGACACTTCAATGTCCCATATGCTAAGGATTCTGATGGAAGAATGTCTACTTCTGCCCTTATGGAGTCTACTCCCAACTGCTCTGGGCATGGATCCAACCTCTCTGAAACTTTCTCAGAACAGCACAGCTGGTGAACTGACCTACACATCCCATCCTTGTGGACTCCATACCCCTTTTTATGTTCTCTGTATTTATTCCCAGCTTAGGAAGCAAAAATTTAAATTTACTGGTCCCAAGTTGAATATATACCCAAGAAGCCTTCCAACATCACTAAATAAGCTTTATTTCACAGCATCTGCCAAGGACTCTCACTTAAAATTCACTGTTTGACTATGTCCAATTGATTTGAGTGAACATAGTAACGAGTAGTTAATTCTCGGTAAGTGTTTTTAATAACGGGTTGATATTTATTCAACTTGTTTTTCAACTAACTATACATGAGTGGAATTTATATGTTGGTTGCTGTGTATTAAATGAAAACCAAATGATTATTAAAACCATATTTATTGAGGATTAATTCTGCAATAACCACCTACATAGTATCTATCAAAGTAAATCCTCCATAACTGTGTAAGTGAAAGCTTTATTTAGATTGTTCCTATAAAGCAAACTTAAAGAAAATGCTTCCTATAGGAATTGGCAGTAGCAGAAGCCAGAAACTAGGATTTCTCATTCAGTCAACTAAAAAATGATAGCATTTCTTATCTGTGGATTTGGGAACCCCATATACCAAGACGCAACAAGGGGAAAAAAAAGCCATAGAACTCCCAATCAGTAGTTTGAATTTACATTTGATTTACTGATGATTAAAAGTATCTGAATGTCTACATATAGCTGGAGTTGGCACTGGCATCATCCTGTCCCCAGACAATAACTTGTTTATCATCCAAAGGAAGAAGGTGAGGGTGTGTTTGTGTGTGTTTGTGTGTGCACTTGCACGTGCGTGCATGGCATGTGTGTGCGTGCCTCATTTCCTTGAAATTAAATATCTGCTTTTCCCAGTCATTCATATTTTTAAAAAGTCAAGGGTTTATTTGTTTGTTTTTTGCTGCTCTCATTTCTTCCAGAGGGGTCATAGCAATGACAAAAAAGCCATTGATGATGCTGGCCCTTATTCTAGCTAAGCAAGTTCTGATGTTGGTTGTGGTAGAGTTGGTGTTGGTGGGGGTGATAGGGGTGATAGTGGTGGTGGTGGTGGTGGTGGAGTTGGTGGTGGTGGAGGTTGTGGGGATGGAGATGGTAGTAGTGGAGGTGGTTCTGAAGGTGCTGGTGCGGGTGGTAGTGGTGGTGGTGGTGTGATATCTATATTTGAGACCAGTCAATGAGCCAGGCATACATACTTATTTTTACTTTCAGAAACATCCTTGTGTTGGCCTTACTATGTTGCTGCAGTGTCTTCTTGGTTTGTTTTCAGATAGGGTCTTGCTATGTTGCCCAGGCAGACTTTGCATCTCTGGCTCAAATGATCTTCCTGCCATGATTTCCCAATTAATCCCGATTATAAGCATGAGCCCCACTCTTGTACTTTTAGTCTCTGCTGAGTACAAAAGGGGGGTTGTCTAAAGATACAGGAAAGGCTGGATTCCTAGAAGCTATGGATCAGTGTTGGTCCAGAAGCCTGGAGGGAGAAGGCTTGTAGACCATCAGCATCAACTAAGGATGGAAATGGAGAGGTCACAATGGCCTAGGGGCCAGATTCAATCCACCTAATCCTAAGGTTATACATAATGACTAGCACAACTACAAGGATGTCACCCACAAAGTTAGGAGGAACCAAAATTTCCATCTTCAAGAAAAGGCCTTTCTTTCCCTCTGACTTTCTTAATGAAATCATCCCCTGACATCATACATCATGGTTCTGGCTGCACTGTGAACAGACTGGTTGGTTTTGGACAAGCACTTTTCAACCTGTGAATCATGACCATTTGGGGGGGTCAAACAACCCTTTCACGGGGAGCTTTTCTTTTGTCACAGATGCTCAGTCCCAAGTAATCACACAGAAGCTTGTACTAATTACAAATTGTTTGGCTAATAATTCAGACTTATTACTAACTAGCTCTTACATTTAAACTAACCCACTTGGCCTTGGCTGTATTGGTTCTCTAGCATCTTGCTTCTTGGATGGCTGGCTTGCATCTCCTCCATTCCTCATCTGAGTCCTCAGTTTGGTTGTTGTGCCTAACTTTATCCTACATGGTTATTGGTAAAACAGCTTTATTATTAACCAATGGGAGGAATACATGTTCACAGTGTACAGAAGTGTTATCCTATAGCAACTGAATGTTTACAAGCTATCATCTACTTCCCTTTGCCTCCTGGTCACCCTTTCTATGAGATCTAGGATGATTTACATCATTCTCTCTCACACAGTTTCTTATTGATGGAGTTTCTACTGAAGGAGATGATTAACTTTTGACCTTGTGGGCTCTAGTGTGATCTCAGAGAAGATATATAACCTTGTTATCTTGTAATGAGTTTTATGGCTTATTTCTATGTATTCCAGTTACGTTCATCTGGTGATTAAGGCAATTATCAGCCTACACATTTCTGAATTTTGAATGATGGAGCATTCCCCAAGAATGAAAGAGGCCTGGGAGTGTTCTGTTCCTTTCTTATCCCACTTGGTACTTATTTCCACCTTCCACATACCAGCATAGATAAGCAGACAAGGCATTGTTTCTGTGAGCCCCACATGCCCCATCTAAGCTCTACTTGGGTATGGTTATCAATGCAGTGACCTTTAGATTTAATTGATTTAAGTAAATCCTCTGCTTATCATTCACTAGTGCCATGCACTACGTTGTAATTACTAAGATTATTACTTAAGATTTAGGGAATGGAATCACTTGCTCTGAACTGTCTATCATCCATGAGTGCTGAAGCCTAGGCAATTGTGCTGATCTGAACACAGGGAGCTGTAGTATGACCTGTGGAGACATATGTACACAGTGCTTGGTATGTGGGGCATCCCATGGGCTCATCTTTCTCTCTGGCTCATACTTGGTTACTTTGCAGGTTCTCATATTTTACATTTGAATCTATGTGGCACACAGTGGCTTTTATTTCACCTTGTACTCTTTCTGGATATACCACAAAAAGTAGGTCATGAATAATCCTTAAGAGGGCATGAAAGGGGGCATGGGGAGATTGCTCAGTGGTTAAGAGCACTTGTTGCTCTTCCAAAGGACCTGAGTACAACTCCTACTATCCACAAGGTGGCTCACTATCATCTTCAGCTCCAGTGTCAGGGGATCAAACTCCCTCTTTGGGCCTCTGAGGGCATTTGGTACACAGACACACAGGCAGGTAAAATAACCATACATGCGATAAGAGAAGTAAATGGTATATTGTAGGTCTTATACTTTCATACCATTTGATAGGTTTGGTGAGGGAATAATTATAGTGATGACCTACATTCACCATCCTCACTTTCCCCATTTTCATAGTGTCAATAATTAAGGACAGTTGGCATTTTGAGGGGGAGGAGTATTTGGTAAAAAATATGTTACCTAGATCCAAATCTGTGCTTGGGATATTATACATGCCTACATGAAATGATCTGAAATAGAGTTTTAAATCATGATTGCTCATCTGAACATACTAACACACACCTATAATCCCAGCACTTGAAAGGCTGAGGCAGGAAAATCCATAGTTTAAAGCCATCCTCCCCTGCGTGGTGAGATGGAGTTCAGTCTGTGTTATGGAAGAGAGACCACTATTCAGAAACAATGTAAGTAAATCAACAAATTAAAGTTTCTTTAACTGCCATTTACAGTAAAGTTTCTCTCATTTATGAGATACACCTAGGATAGCTTTCCCCCCAGCTTTATTGAATGAAACTTGTGGGACAACAATATAAATTTGGTATGAAACTGTGTCCCAATTCTGTCATTTATACATTATATGAACCTGTAAAATTCTTTAATTCTGTTAAGGCCTAATTTTATCACTAAGTAGGCATTAATTAAATAATTCTCAAATCTGTCAAGAAACAAACAGACCAAGTATAAAACATTCCCTAAAATACCATGTGGTCCGTATTGCTCACAGCCGTACTGATTTTCATAGCTTACTCTCCCTTATATTGGAAGGTAGACACACCCCAAAAGATCTCCTCATTGCAATCATTTCCATCATGTGTGTGATTATTCCTTGTGATGGAGTTCTCAGAAAAGAATCACTGTGCAATCCCTGACGCACTTTAATGGTCTATAGATGCATCTGTCCATGCGCTTAGGAAAATTTAATGGCGAGACACCCAAGTTTGAAGTGAGCTCTGAATTTCTTTCTTTACTCAGAGCTCACATGATCCCTGGATCATCAAATACCTCTGAGTCAGAAGAACTTGCCTGGCTATTTCTGGAATCCTTTCCATGATCCACCTGACCTTTAGTGAAGGAAAGTTGGTGGGGAATGTAATCCCACTGCTCAAGTGTCGAGGACTTAAGATGTGTGAGCCCAGAGTAGTCATCCAGTTCCAGTAAGACGTGAAAGCCAGTGGCTTCATACACAACCTAAGGCCTGGGAGCACCAAAAGTCAGCATGTCAGTTCCATCCCTCTTTTCCATATCCTGGATATTGGGGTTTCTACATTCCTCAGCAAACACATTACAGTATGTGTTCTGCCAGGCCATAGAGCACACCCTTGCATTTCTTCTATAATGTAAAAATCAATACTGAAAATCAGGAAATGTATTTTACTGGGAATAGTAAGTTAAAATTGAAACACAACTCCAAACATTGAAAAAACTTAGTTGGAAACCCCCTCTAGAGTTCATTTCTTTTCAATTTCCCACTGTACATTTCTGTTTGGAGGTGTCGGGAGCTGTCTGATGGTTGTCACTTCTCCCCAGCAATTTCTGGCCAAATCACAGGACTTGGCAAAGAGATTCCAAGTGAGACACCATGTACAAAGAATGCTGAAATGCAACTTTGGAAGATACAGTATAATACAAAATCTGTAGCTTGATCCAAAATCCACCACAAGTAGATGATGGCCTGGAGAATTCTAGAAAAATATCCCATTTACAGCAATGTATTCAGAGCACCTCTTCTCAGATTGGTACTTGTAAGAAGTGTATGTGAGAAAGAAAGTGGGTTAAGGTACTGGGCAATATGTGTGTGTATGTGTGTGTGTGTGCGTGTGTGTGTGTGTAAAAGTTTTAGAAATATGAAAGTTATAAAATTGTATGTGTCAAAAATAGAACCAGAGAAAGGGGGTCAGATAGTATCTGCTTGGGCTGGTGGGCCTCACGGTCTTGTTCTCGTATCTGTTCTCTGCTGGAGTTATCCTTGATCTAAAACATCCTCTGAAGGACCCTGGGTTGAAGGCTTGGCTGTCAGCTGACATGCTGGGAGAGTGTGTTCCACCCAGGGCTCTGACCTCAAGTCGCTGAATCCAATGAAGGTGTCGCGATGTGTGCTATATTGGATGGTGATGGACACTGGGAGTTGGGAGCAGCTGGCAGAAGTATGTCACAGGAGATCTGCCCTGTAGGAGACTAGCTTGTCCCTTGTCCCTTCCTCACCCCTTTATCTTTCTTCCTCTCCTTCCAGAACTCCAGGAGACAGGCAGATTTGTCCCCAAGACACACAGACATGCTCCCTGCAATGATACTCTGTCTCATGGTAGCCTAAAAGCAATAGAGCCCCCTGATTAAGGATTGAGACCTTTCAAACCATGAGATAAAAATGAATGTTTTCTTCTTTAAGTTGATGTGCCCAGTATTTTATCACAGTGATGAAAAGCTGACTGACATTTGGTACAGCATGGAAGCAGCCATAGACTCTGGGTATAAGAATTGAGTATTGCTGTGTTCCCATAAAACTGTGCTTACAAGAACAAATGATGGCCCACATTTGGCCCATGAGACACCATTTTCTGATCCCTGTCTCAGATGATCAACTGTATATTCTCCTTTGAAGGATGTTCATGAAATAGACCTCCTTTATTCCTTCAAATCCTCTATACCACCTACACAATGCACTTCACAACCTTTCACACGTGTGCTTCTTTAAACGTGTGTCTGGGGTGAAGACTTTTCTAGGGCTTCACACTCAAGTTTTATAATTAGAATCCATGTCTTTGTGTCTCTCATAGCAGAGCCCAACAATCACAGACATCTTTGATGTAAGAGATGATGTTGAGATCGTGATGCAACCCCCAACCTCAGATGTTCATTCAACATGCTCATAGGACTCAGTGCCTGGGTTTCCTGATTCAGTTGAAAGAATGGCATGGAAGGCAGGCATTGCACCTTCCAAGGAAGGTCATGGAACGCATCCCATGGAAATTAAGGAGGACTATACTGTACACAGATATTTTATAAGACACAATCTACCCACCATGCAGAAGATCTAGATGTGTGTATCTGCACACCCAAGAGTTCAGACCTAAAAGCACAAAGACTAAAAGTACTTGGTTGGGTAGAGGCAGAGATGTCTGTGAGCACAAGAGTCCTAGTGTGAGGGGAAAGAAGAAAAAAATGTCCCATAGTTTGTTTTATCACCAGAAAGGCTCTGTCTGGTCACCAGTTATGTGTGAAGGGTGAGGCTGCTGGAGAATGTTCTTTCACTCTTCTGCCCTGGTGCCTGCCACCTGTCCTCTCTCCAGACACCCTCGCGTAGCTGGAGGGGACTGTGCTGCTTACAGAAGAGGCAGTGGCACCTGTCTGAGTGGACAGTCTAGACAGCAGCAGCCACGGCACAGCTCTGAAGCCCTGACTTTGCCATTGAGAACAAACTGTGCACTCCTCTGTAACCTTGGAGTGGCCACTTCACTCCTCTGTGCTTCAATTTTTCTGCCAACAACATGACTAATAATAGCCTCAACTTTATGAGAATACTGTGCAGTTCATTTTCTGCGAAGAAACAGAGCCTGGAGCACGGTCAGGTCTAATACATGGTCCCTTGTATGGCTCTGGAGCGCAAACTGACCTCCCCCACACTCCCTGTCCGCCACCAAGGTTGTCACAGTGGTACAAATTTGGTGATTGTGTAAGCCTGTCCACTTTAGAGGCAGCATTTGGAGGTCTGGAGTGACACATTGAGCAAAATGATATAAACTGTGAATTTCTGCCCCATCACAAAATCTGAGTTTCACAGGCATACTGGCATTCTAGATTCTCTTCTGAGGGAAAATAAACTCATGTCCCTCCATCAGAATTGACAGGAAGATATATCATTTCACTTTAAATCAGGTTCATCGTGTTGATAAGGTACTGAGAGTAAGGAGTAAAGGAACCCTTTTCCCAGGTCTCCTTTAAGTGCGGACAGGCTTAGCGGTGGCAACCCACCATACTGTTTTTAACAGTGAAGTCAATGCTGAGGAGAGAGCCAGCTAATTATGAAAGGAAGGAGCGGGACACGTCCTGGGACTGTGTCAGCTACAGCCTGCTGGAACCTCAAGTTCAGCTGTGATCAACTGAGCCACATGTATGAATAGTGTCTGTGTGCCATGTTCAGTGTGGTCACATATTTGACACCCTCAGGTGTGATCATACATAATGCTACACATCCAGAATCAATCAACCATACCGCATGTTCAGGTATGAATTCAAATACCACGTGTTCAAGCGTGATTGCATGTGCCGCAAGTTCAGATTTGATCAAGCATACCATGTGATGCATATGGACACACGCAGGGCACACCTTGAGTTGCGGTCACCTGCCTGCATACCGTGTGTTTGGGGTTATCACCCGTATCTCTTGCTCAGTCATGAACGCACACATTCACGTATTCTGTGTGAATAGGTACATGGCAGAGGAGCAGTCTCACAGGTAACTCTGAGTGCATCGACCTCCTATGGGCCTCCTCCGCTGCTGGGGCACATTAATCTCCACAGGATGACGTAGAAGAGGGGAGGCTGGGAATACAGAAAAGCGACTTCCCAGAGGGATTGCAGGCAGCTTCCTGCATGTCTCCTGAAAGTCACAGCACCAAATTTCTAGCTCCTCTGCCTCTGGGAAGGTTTCCCCTCCCAATCTTCAGCCTCTTGAGATCTCTTACTGTAAAATCACAATCAAGGGACAGCGAGATGGCTCGGTCATTAACAGCATGGGTTGCTGGGGCTGATGACCTGAATTTGACCCCTGAGACACAAGAGGTGGAAGGAGAGAGCCAACTCCCGCAGGTTCTTCTCTGACCGACGCATGTACCGTGCACTTCCAATGCCCAATAGATGAATGAAAAAAAAAATAATGTGTAATAGAAGTTTACAATTCACTATCAAAGAAGTTTAGTACATGCAAGTTCCCAAGACTGCTGGCAACTTCCAAGATCGCATGCTAGCACCCGTGTTGGGCAGAGTATATTTTTAGGATACCACCATGAGGCCCCCTGGGTGCACTGTTGCATCTCCCCTGCACACACTCAGAATTAGACGGGCCTGGCAGCACCTGCTCCACCCCTACTGCCTTTTGCTTCCCTATCTGTAGCAACTGGTGGTAGGTAGAGTGTGCCCAGGGTAACAGACGGGATGGGAGAAAGACTGCAGGGTTGAGTCTGCTTCTGGTGAATTGGGCTCCCTGTTATCTCAGGGTGAGTGTGACCTCAGGCTTTGACACCACACAGTGAAGACCAAGAGCTGCCAGAGGCCCCAGGGACTATGTGGTCTCGGAAGGAACTGATCCTCACAGCAAACCCTCATCATCACCGGCATTGGTCTCTTGTGCTTTCCTTCCTTGTGGTGCACACTCAGAGTTCAACTGGCATGACTCACGTGCACACTCGGGTACACAGATGCATTGGCAGCTACCAGGGCCAGGAGGGCACTCGGGGAGCGTCCTATCAGCAGGTACACATGTTGGTAGAATCACCCCTTAATTCACTCTGATTCATTATCTTGATCCGTGCTTTGTTTTGCTAAAGTGAATGTCACAGGTTGAGCATTAACGGCCAAAAGAATGGCAAAGGCCTGGATGGCTCTGGTGGGAGCTGAGTTCTGCTGGTTTCCCTTCAACATTGTCTCATTCCCTTCCTCCTGCAGTCCCTTTTCAGTCTTTCTTGTGTCTTTTAAATATAAAATGTAAAGTATTAATTTTGAGCAGAAGCAAGATTAAGCCCTCTGGAAAGGATTCTGGAAATGGAGCCATTGCTGCACTTAATTAAGAAACGATTAAGCTGAAGAGACGGTATTAAAGCTTCGTGTAGCCGGTGCCCACAGGATTGTTGTTGGAGAAGTCGAGTCAGGAGGCCGAAGGAAGGTTGAGGGGAGGATGGAGTAAAAATTGGATAGATGGCATAAAGCAATATTTGTTGAGATGTGAAGAAATTTAATTGGTATGGAGATTTCTCAACTCTATCTGAAAGCTCAGAATGAAGACAAAGCAACTGTTGCTACATCCTCCAGACTCTTTGGATGTCCCCAGGATGGGCCATTACTCTCCTTTCCTCTCTAGCCGAGGTGTCTGAATAGCAAGGGGAGAGCATGCTGTGTGTATCAATACTCCAGGGAATGCAGTTAGCCCCCCGCAGCTATAGGGATAGCAACGACTAATTAGCCCCACCAATTTATGGGCTCTGGGGATGTGAGCAGATGGGTGTTTAAGTTAACGGCACATTCAATTTGTCCTCCATTAATTCCAGAGTGATACCTGAGTTTACTGGAGTTTTTATATTGTTTCATCTGTTTCGGAGTCAGTTCTCCCACTGTCCAAACTGTCATCCTTTTGGCAAGCAACTCTAGTGTCTCTGAGTCCTGGAAGGGATAACTGACTCAGTGACAAGCTGCTTGGGTACCCTAGTGTGCAGGTAGCTCCTGGTGGGGTCTTCTGTCCTCTCCTTCCAGCCCTTCCTATTTGTAAGGGTCATTTTGAACTTTTACCACTGGCCATTCAACCTGGTCAGTTCCAAAAATGCTTACACTTCCTGTCTTTAGATGTTCCTGCTGGAAAAACTATCAGAGCTTGATGCTCTGATTTACTGAAGAGTCATAGAGTCGTGTTAAAACCAACACGACAGCTGAGCGTGCAATGGTGGCCCAGCATTGGGGAGGCAGAGGCAGGCACATCTCTGTGAGTTCAAGGGCAGCCTGGTCTACAGAGCAAGTCCCAGGATAGCCGGGGCTGTTACACAAGAAACCTGTCTTGAAAAACCAACCAACTAACCAACCAAAACAACAACAGAAAGAACAGGGCAGCACTGATTTACAAAATGTTCTTTGCCAATCATCTTTCCTTACCAACCCTCGCACTCCCTGAATGGAGCTGGAAACCAATTCCTGTGCCTCCCCTGGAAATAGTAGGGGGCTAGTGGGCCAGGATAACCAGACAAGTGCCAGCTGCAGAGACCCAGATATTCTTTCCCCTCCAGTCTCGCATCAGATCTGAGATTAGCAGTTGTCTGGGGCTGGCCTCAGGTACTGAAGTGAGGGCCTCTGCTCCCACTATTTCTTCTGAGAGTCAGAGAGACTCCATTCTATCTGATTTATTTTTTAAGTGTTTCACTTTGAAGTAGCTTTGATAATCTCCAATCTTCTTTATGGTTTAATTTTTATGAATGAAAAAACAAACAAACAAACAAATAACCAAATAAAGTCACAAGCTTCCAAGGCTTTGTGAAGTCATTGATGCCCAGAGCAATGGCAGCTCTGATCCTCTATCAAAAGCTAGGTCTGCCTTTCACAGAGTTCTAGGGTTTAGATGAGTAGGAAAACATCCCCACAGCCACGGTCACTATTGCTATCACCGGCAGCATCACATTGACCTGAGTGCAGAATGAAAACCTGACAGAAAAACGACAGGTTAAACGTATCCAATCTGAAAGTTTGAGATGTCAGACACTCCAACATCCAAAGCATCTTGAATGCTGGCAGCACAAGTGAAAAATCCCACAGCTGACCCTGTGGGAGGTGTGGGAATTGCTGTACAGAACACTCCACCTCACTGAAAATAAGTGCCTTGTGCTAGGTGTAAAAGGGGTGTGTGAAGTAGAAACAAGATTGCATGTAGACATGGGTGCCATCCCCGTGACAGCTTGTACACAGGCAGATACTCTAAAACCTGAGGGGAAAAAATCTATAATCTTAAATATGTCTGGTCCGAAGCATTTGGATGAAAGCTATTGAACCAGAGCCAGGAGGCCAGTGTCAACAACCATTATTGTTCTAAAGTGGCAATCACGCAGAGATAACCCCCCCACCCCGCCTGTCCCTCCCTCTCCCTCTCTTCCCCAGGATCACCTTCAACTGGAGATAATTTTCCCTCCACCTCCCTAGTGCCAGAATCCTTCCCACATGAGCCAAACAATATTCTTGTTACATTTTCATGTGTAACAACAATTTCAAGTCTTGAACAAAACATTCCTGTGATTCCCTGGATACGGTGAGCACAGTTCTGTGGCTCTGGATATCCTATATGGAAAGGGCAAGGAGTGTACTTTACAGCCTGGCAGCCAAAGAGCAGGTGGACACCAATAGCCTCATGTTGTGAAATGTGAAATATTAGCTTAAGGTGTGTTACATTAGTTTCCGCTCTGAGACATTTGTTTAGCGACGTAAAGGTGTGTTGCTTTTGTTTATGCTGCATTTGTTTAACTCTGTGAGGCTGTGATTCTTTGCAGGTCTAAAATACCTGATGGTCTAATAAAGAGCTGAGCGGCAAATAGCAAGAGAAAGGATAGAGAAAATAAATAAGAAGACAGGAGAAGGAGCAGGAGAGAAGAGCAAGGGGAGGTGAATGTCAGAGGCCAGCCAGCCACCTAGCCGGTCACAGAATAAGAGTGGAAGTAAGATTTACAGAAGTTAGGAAAGGAAAAAACCCAGAGGCAAATGGTAGATGGGATAATTTAAGTTAAGAAGAATTGGCAAGAAATAAGCCAAGCCCAGGCCAGGCATTTATAAGTAAAAATAAGCCGCCCTGTGTGATTTATTTGGGAGCTGTGTGATGGACCCCCCCAAAAGAACAAAAAACCAAAAGAGCCCAAGGAGCAAAGAATAAAAACAAACAACTCCCGCCTTGGGTAACTGAGGGACTGCCCTCCTGAGCCCGTTTTTCATAGACTCATTCTCCTCTCAGATTCTAAACAACCCTAGACCCTCCTAGAAATTCTGATTTCATAGTTTGGCAGTGAGGGGGACAAGGACATCCCCAGCACCATCACAGGTAATTTCCATATTGAGGAGGCGAGTACTAGCTTCGGAGACACAGCACTTAATTGAAGTCACCCATGGAGTGGTATAATGCAAACGTGGCCTCTGGACTCATGTGTCACGTGTCGCTGTGCTGGTAACAGGATGTCTCTTCCAAAACAGTGGGATAGAGTTAGCCTCATTAACAAGACAAAAAAAATGGCAAATTAGGTCAGCCCCATGGTTCACGCAACACCAAAATGTGGCTTATCAGAGCCCGCAGGGATCCTCTACTGGGAAGGATAATTTCCTCGCTGAACTTGGCCTTCAAAGGATGAGAAGGAAACTTGCTGTTTTCAGATAGGCAGAAGGGAGCCTTTCCCGAACCCATTTCTGCTTTCTGCTCTGTCTTATTGTCACTAGAGCAAGGTGCAAGTGTTTATCCTCCCAGCATCGGGAAGCGTGGCTGCCTCCCTTTGGCCTCCTTTTCTCGGGCTTAAGGAAGCCTTTTGAAGATTATATTCTTCTCAGCTGCCAAGGAGGAGGTTATGGAAGCAGCAGGAGTTCACAGAAGAAAGAAAACAGAAAGTTAGAGTCTCAGGCAGCCAGCCTGTTCTAGGGTGAAGACTGCAGTCTCTCCCTGCACAAAGGAGCTAGAGGGAGAGCCAGGTTTCCTAACCTCAGGGAAGTTGCCAATCCTCCCTGGGAGGCCAGAGAACTCCCAGTGTGGCAGGAGCTGGGGGGAGGGGCACAAAGCCTGGGAGCGGAAAGACACTCCTCTTGTCGCATTTCTTAGTTTAATAGAGAAATGATTCCTGTGATTTCCAGCTCTGAGAACTGTGTCTTACGCACCAGATAGGATGTCTGAAGTGTTACATAAAAAATAGTGCATGATTTTTTTGTTGTTGTTTTTTAAGGCACACACACACACACATTATCTATCTATCTATCTACCATCTATCTATCTATCTATCTACCATCTATCTATCTATCTATCTATCTATCTATCTATCTATATGCCTTTATAACTTCTGAGAAGGAAGCATTTCCAGTTAAACTACCAAATCCTTGTATGGTAAATACAATTCTCTTGGGAGGAAAAATGTCTACTCATGGTTCCAAGGAATTTTCCAAGCCGATGAAGAAAGGGGGAAATAATGGCAATAGTATTACGTTTGGTTTTAATGCCATGTCCATAGTTAGCTCTGTGCCAGTAAACATTTAAAGATTCTAGAATCTTCCCCATCTTCTGCAGTGGCTAATAGTTTCTAACAATTATTAGAGAAGTGTCAATATGAGATAGTGGTCGTAGTGAGGTCCATATGGTTTGGCATCAAACCTCAGCTTCTCCATTCTCCAGGAGGATGATCTCAGGAAATGACGCAACCTCTCTGTGGTATAGGGCTCTCTGTGGGTGCTAGGAAGGTGGACAGCGTATAAGCTATTCATATTTTTGTTACTATTTTTAATCACTAATATGAGTTTTAACATTTTTTGAGATGATCCTATATTTTAACCAACTTTGGTCTAGAACCCAGTTTCCCTCTAACCTCATGCTGCAGTAAATTGTTTTTGCTTTTGTTGTTGTTTGTTTAAAACATTTTAATGTTTTTAAGTGAAATAGAATTACACCATTTTCTTCTCTCTACCTTCCCAGCTTCTTCCCTCAAATTGCCCCATCACCCTCCAATCTCAAGTTGATAGCTTCTTTTTCTTTGATTAACATTGTCATTTTGTTGTATATATGAATTCAAGACTGACCACTGTATATTGGACAGTCACTAAGGGAGCTTCATCCCTGGGAGAGGCTATTTCTCCTTCTCCCTGCAGTCATTAGTTGCCTGTAATTCTTTGTCTAGGAGTGGAACTCTGTAGAAATTTCTCCCTTCCACATTAACCTGTCCACTGGTAATACCATTGCTGCAGCCTTGTTTATGCAGCCACAGAAGATTTCTCATATGACATGCAGAGAGATTGGAACTGATTTCAAAAAGATTGTTTAAAACTTCTTTCTTGCTATTGAGCATCAAGACTTGGACAATGATCTAGGTTTATAGAAGGTGATCTTTAAGTTTAATCACCAACAGAGAGATGGGGGGGGGCAAAGTGCTTAGACAGGCAGGATTTGAAGCATCATCCCATTTTAGCCAGAGCAATTCCAGACAAATGCCTTTGTTATCAGGTACAGGCTACTGTGCCCAGTTTACTCATTGCTAGTGATTGAACCAGGGCTCCATGAATGCTGGGCAAGCCACCAACTGAGCTACATCTCCAGCACAGATGCACAACTTAAGGTTTGGTTCACTATTAATTATGTGTGTGGGGTGGGTATGTGTGCATATGAGTGCAATTGCGACGGAGGTCAGAAGAGGGCACTAGATCCCACAGAGTTGGAGTTACTGTCAGTTGCGACTCTCCCAACAAGGGTGTTGGGAATGGAACACAGTTCCTCTGAAGAGAGTATTCTTAACTGCTGAGCCATCTTTCCATGACCCCAGATATCTGTTTCTTTTTTTTTAAATACAATGTTTCTAAGTTACTTAAATACACATTTAAAGCACCCTATATGTGCAGTACAAATTGCTTATATAAACACAGTGCTGTGGGTATTATCTGTAGGACTCAGTTTTCCTGCAGCATCATCCCCAAGAACCAATATATGTGTGCGATTCCTCCCTGTGAACGAGTACAGCAAGTGAGCCGGGTCAGGGAAACATGGTGTGTTCCTACAAAGACTTACCTCACCCTTGAGGCTACTGACATGGAGGAGGGTTCTCAGTCCAGAGAGAAGCTGAGAGAGGAAATGAGGGTGGAGATCACAGAAACAAGAAACATGGCCTCTCTTGAAAATATATCTGTTCCGAGCATTTTTTAGCTCGTGTTGTCTCTTTTCCATATCCCTGCAAGATGTCTTCTATGCATAGCCAGGTCTTGGAGCTGGCTTTGTTTTGGTATGCAACAATTTATGTAAGTTGTCAGCTGAGGGTATCATAGTGATGGTACTGCCTTTGGTTTGAGCATGAGACTTGGAAGAAGATAGATGATGACAGAGAATAGAAGAGGGCAGGATTAAGGCAGGAGAGGCCAGCTGCAGGTCAACAGCCATGAAGAAGCAGACAGACAGCTGGCCAGATATATGGAGTCCATTTAGAGACCATAGTTTAGACTCGGGAACAAATGGGGAAAACATAAGAATATAGGGAACCCTGGGAACTCACCTTAAAAACCACGGAAGGAGTCATGACAGTTGTCAGCAGAAGGTCCTGGAATCGCACACACCCCTCTGAGACTGTAGGGAATGAGACTAAGGGGTGGATTGTCACTTCTGATTTGCTGCCCTCCCCATCATCATGGAAAGTGACACTGGTCTTCCTGGAGAAGACAGGCTCAGGAGCAGAATGCACAGGTGCTTAGAGTCAGGCGCGCCAGCTGTGTAGGTAGCCCTTCCAGGGCTCACTTTGTGGGGGAGACACAGACAGCCCTGTGGCACTGAGGAAGACCCAGACATGACAGTACATGCATCTCTGTTGGTGTCCGTGAGCTTGGATTAGGAAGCAGACATCTTATTCAGAAGGCAAGGGGACTGGAGAGACCTTATAACATGAGCGAAGCCTGCTATGCTGGCACAAAGGGCATCTGCCCAACCTCAAGATGACAGTTGATCTAGGCACTCCTAGGAAGACATCATCACCAAAAAGGAAACGCTAAAGTTCAGGTCTGCCGCAAACACAGTCTCCAAACTGCATTGGGGTTAACCAGACGGTGAAGGAGATAGTTTAAGGAGACAGTTAAGAAATGCTATTGCCTGCCTGCCACGTGTGCTATCTCATTAAAGCCCCAAGATTGCTCTGCAAGAGATCATACAATTTCTGCTGTGTGTATGGAAACGACCTTGCAGAGGGCAGGCTTGTCAGGGGTCTTCAGCCTGTCAGCTGCAGAGGCCGGGGGACACAGATGTGTGTCATTTTTTAGTGTGCTCTAATTCCACCAGGGCCCGGAGCAGTGCAGGAAAAGTGTAGTCACATCACCATCACTGCAAGCAGACAATTAGAAAGTACTTCACACATCAAGGGAACTCTGCATAGCTCTGTGCAACACTGATCATGTCTCGGAGAAACATATAAAGTGACTATTTCACTTTCACCAACAAAAAAAAGTAAAGCTTAAAGATGTTAGCATAGGGGCCAAGACTGGAAATTTGGTCTTTCTCCGTTTATGAACAGAATGGCACTCAGGGCCTCCTTCCTGTTCCTTCCTTTGGCTGTGAAGAACTGGTACAGAATCATGACTTAAAATATTTAATTGAGAATGTGCGTGTATCAATAAGCACACACTTTATGTACAAATAAGCCCACAGTTTTCATGTCTGTGTGTGTATGTACATGCCACGGTATGTGTCTGTGGAGATCATAGGATAACCTTGGGTATCAATTCTCCCCTGCCATTTGACACTGTGTAGAGTAGACTAGGTAGCCTGCCAGCTCCACCAGCCACCTGTCTCTGCCTCTCCTCTCATTTCAAAAACCTTAGGAATGCAGATGCATGCTCCCAGCCCATGCTTGGTGCAGGTTCTAGGGATTCAAACTCAGATCCCCAGGCTTATGTGGTGAGTGCTTCATCCACTAAGCCATGTCCCCAGACCCCATCCATATATAATTTCTTTCACAGATCCAAAGCTATGTATGTATACTAGGTACACATCTATAATGCTGGCATATTTATAATATTAACAACTGTACAAAACCAGAAAAATCAAATCATATTGTCAAACCCATTTTACAGAGCTGGGAATTGAAGCTAAGAAAAAAAATACTGTCAAGGCTGACAGATCAGTAAAGACTGGAGGAAGGCTGAAAACTTAAGGCCATTTGATTAACAAATCATTCTCTCTCCCTTCCTCTCTCTCTCTCTCTCTCTCTCTCTCTCTCTCTCTCTCTCTCTCTCTCTCTCTCTCTCTTTCTTTTTTCTGTTGGACTGTCCTTATACAGGCCAATATCAAAGTGTTTTCAAAAGGAAACAGTAAGGCCTCCCCAGCATAAAGATTTGGGAAGCAACTACAAAATTAGTATGTAAGCGCTCAGTATTGACAAGTGTTGGTCATTGCATTCAAAGATCCAGAGCTCTGGCATGGGCTTGAAAGAGAGTTTTATTTTCATGACTGCATTATGTGGAGTAAGATGCTTTTTGAGAAAGAATTTTTTATTTTTATTTTTTTTTCGTTTTGGGGGCTTGAAATTTCCTCCAAGCAGCTCTTTGAAGAAGAGTTATTAGAATTTATTTTCAATTATACACCAGAATAAGCCGTCTGTAGTATAGTTAACTTTCAATTTCAGCCAATTTTCGACGCATTCAATCATAGATGCCTCAGTGATTAAGAATCTATGTTGCAAAACAATTCCCACTTTGCAACAATGCAATCAAACAGATCTACAACTCATAACATATTATCCAATGCTTTCTCAGCTCACTGGTGAAGTGGAATAGAATTTACCAACCATCCCCATTACCCAGAGTGCTCGAGCTCATTTGCAAATGGATCTGAAACTCAGAACAGCTCCAGAGGGGGTTTGGGTCTGACGTAGCCTTGAAGAGATAGACTTGGCTGTTTTGGATATTCATGACTTTGGGCTCTCTCATATTCTCCCTCTGCCCTGTTATGCACTGGCTGGTAACATTCTGTGAGAAACCAAACCCCTCCCTATGTGAGTCTGAAATCACTCTCTGTGGCAGGAGTTCAGATTCATTAAGAAGACCAAAGCAGGGTTTATGTCCAGCTGTTTGCTCTTCTAAGTAGAACAGCTTGTGCGTGTGCATGTGCGTGTATGTGTGTGTGTGTGTGTGTGTGTGTGTGCAGAGAAAAGCATACAGTGACAGAGAGAGATGGCATAGGAACCTCAAGAATGATATACAACAGCAAATTCAAATTCCTTTAAAACTTTGGGAGACATGATAATATTATTACATTTATAGATAGTTCAATTGATTCATAGAAATTTCTTTAGTAGGATCTTACTTTTACTTCAGTGCACCAAACATTAACTTTCATTTTGGATTAAGGGGATTAGGAAGGACAGGCAAAATATGTGAAAAGAAAAGGGAACAAATTCTTGAGGAGGACTGACTTGCATTTTTAGATACTCCAAGGTGGAGTGAGGAAATACTGTAGTCATTAGACTGGCCCTTTGAAAAATCAAGATTTATAACCTTGGAGAGGAGAAATGAAAGCTTGGGCATTGAACTACTTAGGATCAGCCCACTTCTCTTATACCTGGGCAGAGAAGACTAGAGTTCCAGACATCAGGGTCTATGCACAGCTTTAATATCCAGTGGAAATAGAGGATGAGACATCACAGAGGGAATGCAAAAAGGCTGCCCTTGCATGACCAAGATGGCGGCAAGAGCTGAGCCTGCCCTGCAGACTCTACAGGACATACGGATAAGATAGAGCTAAAAAAGGTGATTTTCTTACAAAGACTAAAGGTAAGACCTTTTAGGTTTTAGAAGGATATCTAAGTGGTAATAATGACATTCTCCATCCTAGCTAACACAAATAACATTGAGGACAAAATAAGAATTCTTTAGCATCTAGGAACAAAACAAAGAGATGTCACCAGGAAGAAATAACATAAACAAATAGAGAGTAAGTCAAACTTCTGCATTCCTTGCTAAAATACATTAGAGCAGATTCTACCAGAATCTGAGCAAAATAAATTTTGACCCCGAAATATTATGGTACCAAGCTGTCTTAAAGTGTTGTCAGCTATTCAGCCAATCAAAGCAGAAGAGAGGCAGCCAAAAAAGATTTTTGGATATAAAATATTGATGCATGAAAATATCAAATTAAGGCTAAACAATTATGGAAACTGTACCAAAAATGAACGACAATGGAAGATGTGACACAATTAACGAGAATGTGGGAGGAAGTGTGACAATGTTCATTACTGTGTGCTTTCTGTTGCAAGTCAGGAGCTACTGGCTGCACTGGAAAATGTGGCATGGAAAACACTTTAATCACTGAATGTCTTCAATCTCTATTACGATTTTAGAGGGAACTTTCAGAAAACAATGAACAATACATGCAGTGATTTAAAACTATATCATGACTTTGATTGTTCCTAGTAATAATACAGTTAGGGTATGGAGTCTGTAGTTGAGAAGTTAAGGTGATGGAAAAGGTTGGCTCAGTTACTCTCTGTGGTTGGCCTTCTCTGGAACACATGCCCCCCCCACCACAAATACCTACATGCCTGCATATACACATAGATATATGAGGTGCATATACACATACTGACAAACACCCAGAAAAAAAGAGAAAGAGGATAGAGAGAGAACTCACATTGAGTTTCTAGTAAGATAAGAGCTTTCTCTAAATTGTCCATAATCTTTTTACAACTCTACCCTAGATATAATTGCCATATGAAACTGAAATCCCAAAGTCAAGGTGTCTATATAAACCTTAAATGTGTACCAGAGCCTACTCAATTTACACATTTCCAAATCCATACCCTAGTGCCCAGCTACCATGTGACATTTCCATAATTATTTGGTTTAGTTTCATTCATGTCAATTACTGATCAGGTTTTTCTAAGAGGAAATGAAACTCTAGCTGGCCATCATGGTACAAAGAAGACATTTAAAATCAAAATGAGTTTCTATTAATGAAAGCATAGTTTTCGTTGGTCATGTTTTAATATAACGCCGTCCTTGTTCTGAAGAATAATGCTGAAAAGATATCATTAAAAATAGGTTGTTTTTTTTTTTAGGAAAAAGCATTCTAGAACCCTGGAAAACCTGGTTGAAATCCCTGAACTGTCCCGGAGGTCAGAAGAGGGCAGTGTTTGCAACAGAGAAGCTGCAATACAGATCATTAATTAGCTCTGGAGATTCCAGTGCAGACTGCAGTCATGAGCCGATCTGGGATGGCAATGAGGATCCAGAGCGCCTGAAAGCCTCCGTTGGACCTTGTCTGCAAGCATGTGTGTATGTGTGCAAGTGTGTGTGTGTGTGTGTGTGTGTGTGTGTGTGTGTGTGTGTGTGTGTGTGTGTCTGTCTGTCTGTCTGTCTGTCCCCGAGGGCAACTTTGAGGAGTTGGACTCTTCTTTCACCCTGTGGGGCCTGGGACTGAAAAGGGATCATTTGGCTTGGCAGCAGGTCCCTAACCTGCTAAGCCAACTTGCTACCTCTCCAGCATGTTTCTCTTCTGTAGGTCCATTATGGGCTACATAGACTCCCATAGACTGCCCGAGGATACTTCATCAAGGAATGTAAAGGACTCTGTCTCTGCTCATTTGACACCCTGCCTTGCCCCCCAGCCCCAAACAATAGAAGGTCAGTGGGGACTGTGTACTGGCAAACTCCTGCACACAGACTTTTTTCCAGCTTGAACAGAATGTACAGGGAACAATGAGAGACACATGCAGACCAGAATGCTTCCAAAGTTTTCCCTAGATTCCTTCTAAAAAGCCTCTCACCAGCCTTTGAAGCTGGGATTAGTCACAGGAGAACAAGCCAGGGTTCAGCAGAGAGAAAACAGATTTGAAAAGCATCTAGTCCTGAGGATATCAGATCTTTGGATATTAAATGCCATAAACTTCTCTGATCCAAGGCAGGAATTGCTAACTTTCCATTTCAGTATCCACTCTCTCTTTCATAGAGTCAATAGTTTTTAGTGATGCCTGATGAGGGATGTCCTTCTGTACACTGTGAATATATGTTTCTCTTATTTGTTGATGAATAAAGCTGTTTTGGGCAATGGACAGGCAAGATTTAGCCAGCTGAGAAATCCAAACAGGGTTAGAGAAAGATAGTAGACAGAGTGAGAGAGATGCCACGTAGCTATGGAGGAAGTAAGAGACCTGGGCATCACCAGTAAACCAAGACCAGGTGGAGATACACAGATTAATATAGATGGGTTAATAATTAACAGAGAGATAGCCAATAAGAAGCCTGAACCATCGGCCAAACAGTTTATAAGTTAACATAAGCCTCTGTGTGTTTATTTGGGACTGAACGGCTGCGGGACAGAAACTTCCGTCTAGAGATGCCTGTGGTGTGACCTCCTTTGCACTTGATATAGTCATGTGACCAAGTTCTAACCTTCATGGGGCAGCTGTATGGGAGCTGTTTGGAATTTTCCTAAAGCGCATCTGTTTCATGCCATTTGGCTTTTCCTCCTGGAAGGAGAACTGTGTGGTGGTTGGAACTTTCTCTGTGAATGTGAGGCCAAGTGTCACACTAGAGACTGAGAATGTGCAGGGGAATGCTGGTCCTATGTAACAAGAGCCCCCATGTCAGCGCTGCACACTCTATCTTCCAAAATTTTGAAATGAAAAGAGTTTTAAATTATTTAATCCATCTCTTTTCAGATTTCTGTGGGTTCTGAGGATTGAACTCCAGTTATCAGACATGATGGTGTGTGCTGCTACCAGCTGATCCATCCTGTCAGCTCAGAGACCTTATTCCTGCACACAGATTACAGTTATAATGGAAAACAAATGAGGTTTGATCTTCTGTTCAGCTGAGCCAGCCACGTACAAGCACTTCCCTCTGAAACCCTGTGCATGTATCCATGCACCGCCTAGGGTCCTTCTTGGGAAGCGAGCCTTCTTCTTCCTGGGGAGTCCATCAGTAGAAGAGATAAGTGCGAGCAAGAGGCAGTGGGATATCTCATTCTCCTCAGCCAGCCAGTTAATCAACTTATGGATCCCCATGTCTGCATGTTCCCTGCCATACCGCTGGCGCCCGTTGATGGAGCTCTGTACTCTGCTGCTCACATGAGGATATAAGATTTCCAATGGTCTGAACTCTCCAGAGGGTGGGCGGTCATGCACACTTAGTCTGTTGCTGTGGACAGAAACAATACAACTTCTCTAGGCCTTAGGCTAAGGCCAGCTCCATTCCAACCCCACTGGAAATGATCAAACTAAGAAGCCTTGCATGAAACCACTTAGGCATTCTGTCCTGGTTCTACAGATTAAAAAACATTCTGTAAGGCATTTGCAGCCACACAGCTTTACTCTTCATTGAGTCTGTTATTAAGTCCCCAGGAAGACCTCTGTCGTTTTCATTTAAAGAGATGATAGAAAAATTCTGCCAACCCTCAGTCACTGGCTTCACAGGGGCATCATCTATGATCTCTCTATTCCCATTCCACGAGCCTAAAACAGAGCTGACAACACACTCTGCCTCTAGATGAGCCTTCATTCTGGCCCTTGCCCTTGCCCTTGCCCTTGCCCCTGCCCCTGCCTCCAACATGCATTCATTGTACATCAGATAACCTCCAAATATATAACCAAGGGATTCTGTGAAGAATCAGGGTCCAACTTATTTGACTGTCTTGTCCCTTGCCCACGTTCATGGCCCTTAGATTCATGGCTCATCAAGCTTTTTAGACACCTGCCTCTGCTCCCAGAGTGCAACAATTCCTCAGGGGGCCCTCTGAATTATTTCTTTAAGTTTGACTAGTACATCAGTCCTATCATTCAGTCTTAGATGCCTCATGGGAAAGTCCCCTCCAATGCATTCATTTGACTAGTTGGATAATAAAACTCAGATGAAGATAGCCATTTTTTTTCAGAGAGTGGGGCAATTGATTTTGAGAACAAGAACAAGAGAGAAATGATTAAAAGCACCTCAGCAGCAATCATGTTTATCAGACACTTGCATATGCCCATCGCATTACCATATTAAGATAGTCATTGTGAACTAAAAGCTTACCTTACACATTGCAAATGAAAAGAAAAATAACAACAAAAAAGCAGATTTAAGGATGTCCCATCGATTGTCCAAGTTCACAGTCTTTCCGTGGGTGTTGCCTGCCACACTGCTGGCTCCCAGAACTATTGCTCACTGTGTGAGAGGGCACACTGAGAAGAAGTTGTGGGTACGTGTGATGTTCCTGCTTTTTCTCACAAAGTTTTCCAGTGTGTAAGGAACCTAGAAGTTCTGGCTCTCCTCCTACCCCTTCTGACTGTTTCTCCAGAAGGTTTGTTAATCCCTCTCCTGTGGCATGGTTCCTCCAGATTTCCAGAATAGTCTAGAAGCAGAGTCAGGATTCTTCAGTCTTGAGCAGTGCACATTTGCTTTGTGAATGTGGTCACTGTCATGGGGCCTTGGACTTCAAAGACCATGGGGTAGGGCATTACCTGTGTGTGGTAGGAAACAGGAAGTCCTTGCTGTCTCCTTGTTAAATATATACCCTCCACGAGTGAAGGAGAACCAGTTTTTGCTTCTGAGGGGAAATCTGCAGTATGAAAAGGACCCTTCTTAGCACCCAGCAAGATGAGGCTTAAGTTCATCTTTGAGAGGTGCATCTTGTTCTGCAGTAGTCACAGAGGACACAGAGTCTACCCAACAGGATTGGTGCCTTAACATGGGTAGTGTGGGGTAAGGATTCTAGTTCTTTTGGGAGCTTTCATCACATGTCCTTTCCTTTCTCACCTACACTTGCTATTACATAAAATCTATCTCTCTTTCCTTTAGTGCTCCCCTTTCCTCAAAGAGCAAATGCAGACACTTTTGGGCTTCCAAGTGGGGCACGGTTTACCCTTTATTATACTTCTACTCATACCTTCCTCAACACGCAATGCAGCTTGCTTCATTTCATGCACACAGGGCAATTTCTCACCAAGAAGAAACACCTGGGAGAGGCAGGGCGCTTGTGGTACAAGATAATTAGAGATTATTATAATCGCAATTTCATTGCCACATCAAACTGTGTCTTTTAGCATTAATTAATCTCCCGGCCCAAGCCACTGAGCCTCTCAACTCGCCTGCTGGAGATGATCAGCTTGTCAAACACCCAGCCCTGCATCTCATTATCTTATCACAGAGTAAAAGGGGGTAAGATTAGCACAGAGCTCTCTCAGATCTTCACCAAGCAGCTGGGGATCTATGAGATACTATCTCTGGTCAGAGGCAGTGGGTATCATGTGAAGAATATTTTATTTATTTTTATTTGGTGGATTAATTCAACTCCTTATATTGCACATATTTTGGTGACAAAATCAAAGTCTTTCCCAAATAACCCAACATTAGCATCTATATTAGCCAATATCTACATGCATTAGTGGTGTTACTAATGATTAGTTCAGGAATGATAGCTGATTATTGTGTTGTCATTTGAGGAAATCTAAGTATCCTTAGTACAATTAGGTATCAATGCTGTCAATAGATACACTTTTCTCAACATGTCTTTTGTACTTTTCAACTTTGCTTCTAGTGACTCATTGATGCAATGGGTCTAGCATTTGTAAAGTTTCCTCGATTCTTGAAACTGAAGTGTATTTTCACCTCTTCTAAAAATAGTAAGGTCATACACTGATTAGGAGGTGCATACAAAAATTTATGTAACAGCAATGTGTCCTAGATAAAAGCTGGAGCCTAGGCAAATAACCTTTAATGGGATATTTGACTAACTTGGAACATATCCATAATGTAGAATATACACAATATTGAGAACATTCACCACAGATTCATGCCATGGTACAAACAGTGCTGAGTGAAGCAACAAGGAGAATACTCTTCATGGTACTATTCATTCATGTAAGCTGAAAAGCCACACACTTACCCAACAAGCTAGGCATCATGTTTGAAGTCAGTTTGTAAAAGACAGCTATGACTGTAGAAGATCTTGGCCAATCTGGTGATTTTTCCTAATCTGTGTGTGTTGTTCAGGCACAGTCAGTTTGTGGCAAGTCACTGAGATGATATTCTGTGTACTTGGCTGTATGCCATTTTCAAGGAAATAGTTGCATATTGAAGAGGAGGAAAATAGTGTCGAGGAAGAGGCAGAGGGAAAAAAAGCATTCGAGGTTCCACGGGCCATGTTCCTCCTGTCTTTGCTGTTCTAGGAAGCCTGCTTGAGACTATCAGTGAATTCCAAGAAGTTCCCAAGTTTCCTCCTATGCATTTGATCAACTGACTCCTAAAGACAATCGTTCCTTCTCTGCTGAAAAAGTGGTGTTTGCCCTACCAGCTTTTTCCAGCACACCAGGGCAGAGTCAAATTAGACTGACTGGCCTCATCTGCACCCAAGCTTCCCATGAAATAGGTGCATTTGACTAACCTGTCTGTATTCAGAGGACATGATTGGTGCACACACTTAAAATAAACCATGGGTGATTTTTTTAATGATGTGGTTTCCTTCATATGGTTGATTTCTTTATAAAAGGCAACATAAGTTCCACAGACAGAGCAGGGCATCTGGCGACTGCTTCCAGCTCAGTGCCAGGTAAGCATAAAAATCTGCAGGTTATTATTTGCATACCATCAAGCTTCTTGGATTATGATGATCTCTAAGTATCTGGAATCATCGATAATTTCTTTTTCAAAACAGCAAAAAATACAGTTAATCATGACTGAAGTCTACTAAGCTGTGTGTTCTGTAGACAGACACTTAAGCTGTCTCACTCCTGGAGTCCAAGTACACAGTAGGGGGATGAGGCATGTTGATGAGAGAATAAATGAGTGAGTCTAAATGTGAAGTATGACCCAAAGACAAACCGACTCACCTTCTGCATAGGCTATGCAGCCCTTGATTAGTGTGTGTGTGTGTGTGTGTGTGTGCGTGTGCATGTATGAAATTTTGTACACCACTCTTGACAAAGAAAACAGACTCATTCTAACAATCCAATCACTTGTTAAATGTCTGTACTATGCTCGTGTAAAATACTAAGTGCTGCAAGTGATGCAAAACTATGCATGAGCATGATTCTATCCCTCTAAGACAGGCACTAATAAACTTGCAAATAATATAGAAAGCTCACAAATAATGCAGAACAGCCAGCAAAGATGAGAGTGGGGGGAGGGATGGACTGGGTGATGGATGTGGTTTATAACAATATAGACAAGAGCTCTATATTTGTGTTACCTCATTTAATACTCAGAACTGTACTTATTATACAGAAGAGGACACTTATCGGGGCCTGATATTATTAAGTTGGTTGGTGGCATCTAAATTCAAAGCCATAAGGCCATGTTTAGTGCTTTTAGAAGAGGCACTGTGAAAGTTGGTTCTTAAACAAGGTTTGGTGTAAATGGAACAGATGCTCAGATTGAACACCACTTGGGTTCTGCCAGGACATTTTCCCATGGGCTGAGTAAATAGAGCCTAAGGTCAGTCATTACCTACTGCTTCAATCACTGGGTGATCACATGACATCTATGTAGAACAGGGTGCTGGGGTGAAACATCCTGACATAACCCTATCAGCTCCTTTCACAAAAACAAACAAACAAAAAAAAACCATTAAGAGTCATTTGTTACCTTCAGCAAATCAACTACTTTGTTACATGATCGTTGACAGGGATAGACATTCCATCCATCCTGCCCAAGCAGGACAGCCAAGGCATTTTTATACTTGGCAGACAGCAGAGAAAAAGGCAAGACAGAAAAACTGATATGGTCAGAAACAAATATACCATTAACTACCCCTCATTTACTTCCTACAGCCCCCTCGGATGCTTTCTTTTGTGAGGGCAAAACAGGTCCTGGCCCAGTGGAAAACATACTGGCATCACTCAGATAATTCCACAGGGAGATGCACACTGCAGCCATTCCTGTCCCCATCACAACCTAATCTGTGGCTGATCATTTGTTTATTTAGTTACTGCTGTCTTGCTCCAAGCATGCTGTTGTCCGAATGAATTTTCATTAAAATATGCAAGCAGCGGAAGATGGGATTTTAAAATGAAAAGACTTAGGACTCTCTCACATGATGCGCTACAAAATGGAATTTTGTGTCTAGCATGGTGTCTGTCCTGGACGTTAGCCAAGGGCTTTTAGTTAAGAAACTGCGCAATGGGTCTCCTCTCAGTGGTGCCGAGTATTTGTAAATGGCTCTCCTGGGTGTAAAACCTTCTCACACAGATTTCCGCTTGAATTCTCAAAACAGTCCAGAGAGTTAGAACTGTCATCCACACTGGCAGTGAAGGTATGGAGGCCCAGGGAGGGAAAGCCACTTCCTCAAGTTTTTCTAGCCATTACATGGGAGTATTGGAATAACTTCAGTCTTCTGTTTGGGAATTTCACATCACCACTGAAGGGATCTTCCTTTACATGGGGAGCTCTTCTGGAAGGAATATATTGTGTCCAACACCAGTGCAGAGCAGTATGTGGACTAGGAGCCAGGACAACAGGACCATATATTCTAAGAAGGAACCTCTGGGATGTCACAAGTAACTTGCTTCTTCAGTGCACTTTTCACCTTCCCCTCATTTATTTCTAGAAAACTCCACATTGAGGTCCTGTGTATCAACATAAACGCTTAGGCAGCAAGTAGCTAGTGTCTTTCAGACAAACTGCCCCACAATTCAGTGACACAAATGTCAACTGAGGGGTGATTCCCGAAGAGTCAAGGTGAGTCTCAGGCTGTGACCTCAAGGTTGACACCCGAGTTGCTCAAGTGTGGGTGGCCAGGGTAGAAGTCAGGATACTTTAACACCATCTCACCCTAACGGATACAGAATGGGGAAGAAGACAGGAGCCCAGAGGCAGAAGGGAAGCCTATTTGCAGTCTGTTTTTCCTAGTGGCTTCAGTGCTTCCATAACTGTGTGGTCACAGAAAAGAGGGAATCAATTTATATTCTGTTTCTACAGCATAGTTTTGGTTACCAAATAATGGTTAATTTAATAATCTGGTCAACTTAGAGGTAATAAGTGGAATATTAATATAAATGAACTAACTTTTCAAGCAAGAAATAAATTATTTGTTCATTCTCTCCCCAAACGTTGTTGAACACTACTCTGTGCCAAGCATACAAATGAGTGGCTGTCCCTGAGCAAGGAGGTTGTTGACAGAACAAGAGTGTGCTTGGGAAGCTCCAGTCACAGCTTTCTACGTTTGTCTTCCTGGGATTATGTAAACTGTGAAATAAAAAAACCACATGTTTACCTCTTTGACTCCCATACATCTTCCCTGTGTCCTCACCAGCCTGGGGACATGTTATTTTTAATAGATAAAAATTCCTGGCTTTTTTGCACTATTACAGAAATATAAAACCTCCAGAAGCAGCATCCTATGGGTTTGGTTGGGTCTTTATGACTAATCTTCTCCTGTTTTGTTTGCAAGGTTCTGAAACACAGTACCCAGTCTGGCCACAGCTACAGATGCCCTTTGTCACAAATAATGCCGCTTTCTCTGCTGGCCTGTCCAAGAAGAGACTGGTAGGATCCTCTCCCCTTGGCTCTCTATTGTCCTTTGCTATTTAGGTCCCGAATGAGGGCCACATGCCTCGTAGAATACCCTTTGGGAACAGTCCTTTCTGCTCCTCTTTGAAGATCTTTCCCACATGGTAGGTAACACTTACATATGTGGTCTGCATTTAGTGACTGACAACACTCTCCCTTCTATCTATCTGCATGTAATTGCCCCTTACACAGCACATACAACATTTCCCAAGGCCACTCTGAGAACATCTCTCATCCCCCCCCTGTTTATATCCTCTTATTGAATTTGACCTAGAATAAATAAATTTAAGAGATTCTTTGCAGCTATTTCTAAATAATTGCTAAATTAATTCCCTCATCTTCCCAAACAGAGTGCTACTGTTCAGAGGCCTTGGCAGATAAACAGGCAAATATCTGCCTGGTAAATATAGAGGCCTAAGACATTGCCCACTATTGGGGGATTCACTTACTATTTCTACGAGTGTGAATACAGCCTCAGATGAGTGTGTTTCAGGGACTGTGCGAGCTCTGAATTCTCCCCTTGTTCTCACATGCTGCATCATAGAGACTCCCTGCTCCCACACCATGCAATTACAGGCCTTCGTATTCTGGCAGCACCTAATTACTGTTAGCAAGTGATTTCACATTGGTTAGCATAATTTCTAGTTATGTTTCATTAGTTCATCATTTCACAAATAGTTATCGAACATCTATCATGTGCCAACTACACTTCTAGGCACAAGGAATATCTTAGTGGACCCACAGACTAAATGTTGCTGTCACAGCAATTGCAACTTAGTCTACTAGAGAGATAATAGACACTAAGCAAACATGTGACTTGAAGTCAAATGGCCCTAAGTGCTGTGAGGAACAGAGAGAGGCCTGGTGGAAGCCTGCATATCAGCATAGATTTGGAACAGGTTAGTGAGCAACCATGTAAACAGGTGGGACATGAACATTTCAGTAGAGAGGGCAGCAAGTGCTAAGGACATCGCAGAAGATCCTGCTTAAAGGATTTGAGGACCAGAAAGTCAGTTCCCAGGGATGAAGCCCAGGGAGCAAGGGAGACAGGGCAGGAGACAGGGCAGGACACAGGGCTTTGAGATGTCTGGATCAGGAATGGCTCTGTGGGTACATGGACTGTTTTCTACGTAAAGGGAGAAGACCCTGAAAAGGAACTCACCTTGTAGGTGTTCTAAAACAACCAATTTGCCATGTCAATAAGAAGTAAGGTGGAGCCGGGCGTTGGTGGCGCATGACTTTAATCCCGGCACTCCAGAGGCAGAGGCAGGCGGATCTCTGTGAGTGCGAGGCCAGCCTGGTGTTCAAGAGCTAGTTCCAGGACAGCCTCCACCACAGAGAAACCCTGTCTCGTAAAGAAAAAAAAAGGTATGGTGGGAAGGTAGGAGGAAAAAAAGCTAAAACAGAACCAAGTTGGATGTTTGATGAGGATGACTTTGAAGAAGTTATACAGGAGGGAAGAGAAAGCCCACCATGCAGCTGAAGAGGCTACGAAATTAGACGATGATGTCAAGGAAGCTTCACTGCATTGTGTCCTCCTGTGGCTGAACTTAGTCATAAAAACTCAATTGATAAAATCTCTCTGTCTCTCGCTCTCTCTTTCATGCTTGTGTGTGTGTGTGCGTGTGTGTGTGTGTGTGTGTGTGTGTGTGTGTGTGCGTGCGCGCGCGCATGTCTATAGAGTTCAGAGGATTACATTGAGTTTCCTGGTCTCTGGTTCACAGTTTTATTATCTCTCATTCATTTATTTGTTTGTTTATTTATTTATTTTTGGTTTTTCAACACAGTCTTTCTCTGTATTGCTTTGGCGGCTGTCCTGGAACTCATCTAGAGACCAGGTTGGCCTTGAAATCAGAGATCCGCCTGCCTCTGCCTCCAGAGTGCTGGGATTAAAGACATGCCACCAACACCTGGCCTCATTTTTATTCTCTTGAGACAGGATCTTTCATTGATCCTGTTTCAGCCAGGGAGTCTGGCCAATGAGGTCCTGCAATTTGCCTGTTTCTACCCCTCCCCCATCAATGGGGTTACAGGAACAACTATGCAGGGTCTTTTCTTTTGGAGTTTTGAACATGAATTCTCATGCTTGCACAGTACCTTAGTTGTGGCGACTATTGCCATTATGGAACACCATGAGCAAAGCAATTTAGGGTTTATTTGGCTTATACTTCCATATTACTGTTCATCCTCGAAGGAAGTGAAGACAGGAACTCAAAGGACAAGTACCTGGAGACAGGAGCTGATGCAGAGTACATGGAGGGGAGCTGCTTACCAGCACTGTTTGCTCATCACAGCTTGCTTAGTCAGCTTTCTTATGGAGCTGAGGACCACCAGCCCAGTGTGGACCCCACCCACCATGTGCAGCACCCCCTCCCGTCAATCACTAGTTAAGGAAATGCCCTAAAGCTGGATCTTATGGAGGCGTTTTCTCAATTGAGGTTTGCTCTTTTCAGATGACTCTAGCTTGTGTCAAATTGACATACATCTATCCAGGACCCACCGCAAGCACCCTTATCCACCATGCCATCTGCCCAGCCCTGAGGAAGTTTCACATCACCGTTTTTTTTACTGCCTTCATCCTGTCTTTAGCATATGCCACCTGGAGCAGACATACTGCTTCCACATTCCTCCCTGCTGTTCTCTGAGTCAATTAACCTGTGACGTTTCTGCCTATGTCACACCTCATAAGAACTCATACTAGTTGCATACTAGTTTTTCTCATTTTCCTGAGAATATTACGGTTGTGGGAATTCATTCTGCCAGTAGCTTGGGAGTACCAGCCTTAGGTCGTGGCTTCTTGTCTGTGGGTGGATGTGATCTCTTATAGGGAGAGAGACAGAGGGAGTGCTCTCTTGGGTTGTGAAGACCAGGTCAGGCGGTATGAACGTGTGTGAAGCTGTATGTGGCCAGTTCCTAGCTCCCTTGAGAAGAGTTTTCCAATAGTATCCATATCTATATCTATATTTATATCTATATATCTTTGTGGTTCTTGAAACGTATTACCTTGACCCTCATAAGTGTCTAGCTCAAAGAAGTCCTTGTTCTCTCCCTTATATGTACACTATAATTATTGCCACCACTGATGTATCTTGAACAACGATATCAGGACAAAATATGGCGAGGTGCTAAATTTATATCTACTTTTTATTTTCTTCTTTTCCCCATTACCATCAGCTGTGGGAAGGGATGAGTGTACCATCTGCACCCCGAGAGCCCCAGACTACGGTCTTGTTGGAGATACACCTGTATGTACCCAGCTCTTCTAGCTCTGATGTTTTATATAAAACCAGAGAGGGAGCAGTTGGGAGATTGAGAGGCCGAGTCTCAGCTGCCTTCCTGAGACAATGTGGATCTAGAACATGCTACACAGCCATGTGTATTAAAGGCTTTGTCTTTGGAGTGGTGTTGTTGGAAAATGGTAGAATGTTTTAAATGTGTGGGCCTATTTGGAGGTCATTAGGCCACTGGGGAAATGCCTCTCAAAGGAACTGTGGAGCCCGGGTTTCTTTCTATGGCTGTCTCTTACTTGCTTCCAGGCCTCAAGGAGAATAGTTTTGTTTTATCACGTGTGCACCTACCATGATGTGCCACCTTAGGCCCACAGCAATGGAGTCAATCTCTCATGTGTGAAGACAATCTATCACGTTCCTCTTTGTAAGTTATTCATCTCAGGTATTTGTTTTTGCAAAGTGATTCTAAAAGACATATTCCCTGTGTTACATTCTAAGAAGAAATGTAGCTTTCAAAATAACTGTATTGAATTTTCCTGTTAATAAGTTCCATTTTCTTTTTCAGAGTACTGCATACCACTGCCCAGCATGTCATATTAGATGTGTGCTTATATGCATTCCTTTTGAGCTCATTCAGTGTGCAGGGCTGCTGTATCTCTGCAAGTCTAGTTAAGCCCTCGGAGGACAAAGCTCTTGGTATATTGGACCAAGTTCTAAGCTTTCTGCTTCCACACTATAGTGTTTCCTCAGCACTTACTTATGCTGTGAATTCACGAAAATGCACGCCAACTATGGCATTCTTACAGCTAGTTTACATTCCGTGTCTCTGTCTCATCTGAGTGCAAGGAGATAACAAAGAGTCACATCCTAATGTTAGCGGAAGCAAAACTTTATGTCCCCTTCCTCTCTTTGTAGCAAAAAGGATGCTCCCACCAAAATAAATCAGTCAAACAGGAGCCCCAGGCAACAGTAAGCTAATTTAATTTAGATGCCATGTCACCAGAGGGCACAGAGTAGGGGTATATTGGCACATTTGCTGGCTAACTGACTGCTCTCATGGCGTCTGTATACATCTTGGATTGCACTTGGCTGTGGTCCAGAAAAATTCTGCTTCCTTTGCTGCTAGACTTTTTTCAGTACCAGAGCTTTGGGGAGATTATGAAATATTCTTCCAGGGAAATATTTAAAGCCAAACCCCATTGTTCTAGAATGGTTGTAGGCACAGACTTAGTGGGGGGCAGGGGGTGTACTTACCAACCTCTGGGGATCCTTTGAGTCTCACAATGGCTGGATTTCTGACATCACCAGAGTTATACCTATCTGCTTCTTCAATAGAAACCACTCTCAAAGGTCTCCCTCACTGGAAGAGATCTGAGTCGCATGCAAATGAGCAGCCTCAAGCTTTTCTGGGATAGATGTTTTGACATCTTTTCTGTCCCAAACTCTACTGGGCTCTCACCCCCACAGCTGTGTCCTGGTCATGGCATAGTGACTCCAGCTTGGCCCCAAGAAGGTAATTCTTACAGGACAGATTCCTCTGTCTAGCTCCCGGGAAAATGACACACTGGATGGTTCTGCATTCCCCTCTCCACTGCCCATCTGCCTTCTAGACCAGACTCAGCCCCGTAAGCTATAAAAGGCATCTTGTTGGCTTTGTAGCACTCTGTTTCATTGCTTCAGCCTCAACAACAATAAAAACCCCAGGGGGAAGAACTTAGTTTCAACAATTGTTTGTGTCATGGATGATGAAAGCGGGTAGAGTGCATTTTGCATTGTGCACAACAGGGCTCCCTGCTTTTCTGGTTCCATTCATCGATCAGTCCAGTGGCAGTGCAGCGTTCGGACACGTTAAGGCAACTAAAATTGCCTTTAAAGGAAGCCAGGCACCTGCCCCCAACACTAAGACACCAGCCTGCAGCACACACCCATTTCCTTCCTGGGCACCAACCATCCCATGTGACACTGTCTCCACTCCTACTTTGAGTTGTACCACACTCCATAAACATCTCCTGTCATTGGGTCTGTTACAACAAAATCTCTAAATGACAATGTCAGTAAAATAAGCCTGACATCCTATCCATAGAAAATAGCAAGCCAGGACTGGTGAGGGTTGAGAGCTCAAAACTGAGATAAAGATAACTCTCTAGATGCAGACATGACGGGATATTTGGCTCCCATGTGTACACATATTTACCCACACTACACCCAGTTTCTTTCCGGAAAACATACTTGATTTCCCCGTGACAAGACAGGTTTGTGAACAAAGCGTTGCAGCCGTGTAATTCTAGGTTCCTGCAGCTCTCTGACTTCCCCACCCACCGTGCAGTTTCCAACTACAAGTATGGCCGTAGCCACAAAGGCGACACACACACACACACACACACACACACACACACACACACACACACTACACACACACACTCACACACACTCACACACACACACACACACTCACACACACACACACACACACACACTCACACACACACACACACACACACACACACACACACACACACACACAGGACTCAGAGAGGAGAAGCGGGCACCTTGGCTTCCCACATGGCCAAGATTCTGCGTCTGCAAGCCTGCTGCAGCCTCCAGGCATCCGCTCTAACCTGGCCCAGCAGGCTGTCAGAGCAGCGTCCCCCTCCTGACTCCTGCTATCTGCTGAATGAGCAGTCTGCATTCCAAAACCAGCATCTGGGGTGTAAGAACTCAGATCCTGGAACTTATTTCAAGGTCAATTTGCTTCAGAATCAAAACCCATTTGCCATAAAGTAGAGATATGCTGGAGAGAGGAGAGAGGCTCCCAAAAAGGAGAAGGCACTTTCATTAGCAGCTGTAGGAAAAGCAAATGATATCTCCACCTTTCTGTCTCTCTCTGGGCCTCTATCCCTGTCTTTCCATGTCTCTGTCTGTCTCTGTGTCTTTCTCTGTGTCTTTTCTGAGCAAATGTATTAGTCACCAGAGGGATAGGGTGGGTACAAGAACTGTTCACATAGTCCATTTATCTCTTGAGCTGAAAACAGGAGTTCCCTACTAGCATATGAGACTGAAGTCTCCCCCTTGGGGGCTCACTTCTAGTGCTCAGCCATCACTAATCCATGATTAATTCTTGGCAGACATTTTTCTGAGTCTTGGTTAAAGTTCAAGGCACCAAGAAAATTGGTGGCAGTGATTGTCCCCTTCTTACATCGCCTTATCTCTGCCCCCTGGCAGGCTGGGTCTCCCCTGTCTTTGGTGGATGGCTATTTCCCATTTGCCAGGGTTGGAAAATGTTTCTCATCTCTGTATCCTTCAAAACCTCAAGCCTTGTTCTGCTTGGAGAAGTTTGCCTCGATGCAGCCTTGGGAAAGACAAAGAGGCTCACAGAGGGAGCATGGCTAGGGAGAAAGGAGTTAGGCTCTGCCTAACTGTACCTTTGTCTTCTATTCCAGTTGTGGGTTTTCCATTCACTGGCTGATTCCACAGGTGTTCAACAAATGCCTGGAATTGGCTCTCCCAGTACCATGTTTTGTGTCAGAGGGTTTACAAAAGAAAGACAAGACAAAACTCCTTGGTTTCTAACAGCTGGACTTAGGTATGATATATTAACACATGCAAAGTGTACAAAGTGCCTCTCACTCTCCCACCTAACATTGCTGAGGAGGAAACTGATGCCCGTAAGATGCAGAGACCAGGTCCAACTTCCAAAGTGAGTCAGAGTCTGTGGGACAGGGATTTGAACACAAGTTTCCTAGGGTTCAAGTTTTTCCCCCATGGGTTTTCATCTGTGCACGCTGCCAAGTGTTTTCATTTGCTTCCTATGGCTGTGATAAACATTGCGACCAAAAGCAACTTGGAAAGAAAAGGGTTTATTTGACTGACACATCCCTGGTCACTATCTGTGACTGAAGGGAATCACATCCCTGCTTAGACTGGATTCTTCTACAACCAAGGACTACCTACCCAGTGATGACCCAGAGAACGTGGCCCTCCCACATCAATCATTAATCAAGAAAATGCCCCCACAGACTTGCTTACAGGCCTATCTGATGGAGTCATTTTCTCAATTGGCATTCCCACTTCCTAGATGACTCTAGCTTGTGTCAAGTTGAGAAAAACCTAATCAGCAAAAAGAGTGATGCTTGGGCTTACCCCCCATTTAGGTTGGAGAAAAAGATTCTGGCTGAAGGCTCCTGCTAGGCTACACCGGTTTTAGGATCCCATTTTTTTTTTTTTTTGGTTTTTCGAGACAGGGTTTCTCTGTGGCTTTGGAGGCTGTCCTGGAACTCACTTTGTAGACCAGGCTGGCCTCGAACTCACAGAGATCCGCCTGCCTCTGCCTCCCGAGTGCTGGGATTAAAGGCGTGTGCCACCAACGCCCGGCTTTAGGATCCCGTTTTCACCACATCACAAAAGATCAGATGAGGAGAGGCCAGCAGAGAATGGGGTGTTTGGGACACAAAGCCATGTGGTCCAAGATGAAGAGTATAAATGGAAGAGGGGTGGCCAGGAGCAGTGACACTAAGCTCACTATATGGGACATATCAAGAAGCTGACTTGCAACTGTGCACATCTTAAACTCACAGGTATCCCTGTTTCCTAGTCTTGGACACTGAAGCTTCAACATCTTTACGTGCTCTGAGACCTGAGTCAGATACTCACAGCTCTGTTACTCGGTGGACATTTAAACAAGAACTGACAAGACAATGGTAATCTGAGAAAAAAAAACCCACTCAGATCTGCCCCAGAAAACTGTGCCATGCTGCACTAAGTATAGAGGCTGTCTTGGCCTCTGGGACAAACCCAGCAACACTACAGCTCCAGGGCCTCCTCTGGGACTGGGTCCTTCCCAGGGCAGGCCTCAGAGCATTCTTCCTCCTCCTCCCAGCCAGCCTATCACTTTCCAGTGAAAGTTAGTACCTTTGCCCCTCTGGGTAAAATAAAAGCTAAAGAGTAAAAGAATTGACCCATTTGTGGAAGCATGTTTATTTTTCCATGCAAATCTGTGCTGGTTAAGAACATACCTTGCCAGGAGTAGGTCCTCTCCTATTACGGGCAGGATTCCTGACCTTTCATGGCTTTTGGTTCTAGTTTGCTTTCCTATTGCTGCGATAAACAAGCACAATGATCAAAGACAACTAGTGGAGGAAAGGGTTTATTGCATCTTACAGAATGCCTGTGGATGGTGTATTGGATGGGTTTGTGTGTCAAATTGACACAAGCAAGAATCAGCAGAGAGGAAGGAGCCTCAGCTGAGGAAATGCCTCCTTGAGATCCATCTGTAAGACATCTTCTCAATTAGTAATCAGTGAGGGGGGGCCCAGCCCATGGAGGGTGATGCCATCCGTGGGCTGCTGGTCATGAGTTCTATAAGAAGGTAGGTTAAGCAAGTCACGCCAAGCAAGCCAGTAAGAGGCTCCCCTCCATGGCCTCTGCACCAGCTCCTGCTTCTGGGATCCTGCCCTGTTTGAGTTCCTATCCTGACTCTTTCAGTGATAAACAGCAATGTTGAAGTGTAAGCCTAATAAACCCTTTCCTCCCCAACTTGCTCTTTGGTTATGGTAATTCTTCAAAGCAATGGATGCCCTAACTAAGACAGATGGTACCATCCATGGTAAGCTGAGAGCTTCAATTAACAATGAAAAAAAGGTTCATGGGCCAATTTGATGTAAGAAATTCTTTAAGTGAGGTTCCCTCTTCCTACTTGTGTCAAGTTGATCATTGAGATTAGTCGTCAGCCTCACAGATCTGTGTTTATGAGTGCCCTGAGCTTCAAGGACCAAAAGCAATCTCACAACTAGGGAGAAGTCTTCCACAGTGCTCTCTCCCAAGAGAAGGCACTGCAAGGGAAAGAAGGTCTGTAGGGAAAAAACGGGAGTGAGAGCACGAACCCAAAATAGGGAGGAGGGACATGGCAGAGCCGCCCTCGCACATAATCAAGTCTAGTTATCCTCTTAGAGCAAGCTGGTCCCACAGCACGGATTTCAGCCTGGGGAGTGGATGCACACTCAGATAATTTCACCAGCCTTTATAGGAATGAGGCTGCACTGTGAGTGTCACAGATCCAAGCTCCCACAGCAGAGGTGGAAGGAGGAGACACTCTGGCTACTGCAGAATGTCTGTGTGTTTATTTAGCTGGGCCATCCTGTGCATGGAGCAGTAGCCACAGCAACGCAGCATGTTCCTATGGGGTGATGCCTTGCTGCTCATCTCCACCTGGCAGTGCCAGGGAAACTTGTGTTCCACCATGTTAGAAGTAACCATGCGAGCATTCTTCATAGTACACTGTTGTCAATAGTTCAGTATTTGATAAACATATGAGGTGCCAAAAGGAAGTGCTCCATCTGTAACTGCCAGCAATTTCAATTCAATTTAGCTCAATAAGCAGGAGTATGACATTTCCTATGAATCCATCTCTTTTCCTGAGCTCAGCTGCCCTCCACGGAACTTCGCACACTTTTGTAGAGACTTGAGGTTGAAAATATTTTATTCATCAATTTCAGTAGGCTGGTGATGTATTATTACAGTAGCTAAAAGTGTTTTCCATATTAAACATCGTGAAGAACTAGGCACATGGCAAATGCCTTTAATCCAATGTTCACTCAATAAGATTACAAGTTTGTGACCAGTCTGCTGTACATAGTTAGTTCCAGGCCAGTCTAGGCTACATAGCAAGTCCCTGACTCACAAAGCCAATAACAAATAACATTGTGAAGAGTATTCAGAACACTCCTAGGGTATTTTGTGAAACTCAAGAGTATATTGTTGTATATATATCAGCCCATATATTAGTGGCGTAAAATACAATAATACCTTATCCCCATGAGTGTCAAGAACTTATGAGCAGTTCTGCTGGAAAATTCTGGCTTAGGGCCATGTATGAGATTGAGGTGAGATGCAGGTGGGACCCAAGTTGTCTGACTACAGTTGGGATGGTCTACATTGGAGGTGGTTCACATATGGTAGGCAGTGAGTCAGTGCTATTTTTGATTGATCTCAGCAAGGTAGCCGGGTATTACAACTTGAGTGTGAAATGTCTCCCATTGGCTCATATGTTTGACCATTCTGTTCCCAGTTGGTGATGCTGTTTTGGGAGGTTATGGAACCTTTCGGAGGTGGGACTCTACCGGATGAAGGGGATCACTGGAGGGTAGGTCTTGAGTTTAATAGCCCTGGCTCCTCTTGCAGCTGTTTGCTGTGCCACTGAGATGTAAGGCATCCCCATCACAAGTGTCCAATGCCAACCAGCAAGATGCTAGCATGCTTTCCTCACTATAAGAGACTGCAAGCTATAATCCAGAAGAAATCCTTCCTGCCTTAACTTGCTTCTAGTTATGGATTTGGTCACAAAGCTGAAAAAAAGTAATGAATATGCCAGCTTTCCACCAAAAACAGCGATACAGGAGAACAAGGCAAGAATGATGATGCCTTTTATGTCCTAGCCTCTGGGATCACATACAATCACTTTGACATTCTGAATTACATCAAGCCATCCTTGGTCTGTTGTGGAAAGGGACTATACATCGATAGGACATATATTGGGAGGTGAGGGTCTACAGCAACAGCTGTCATAATAGGCAGTTTATCTGAACAGCTTCAAAAAACATGATCACAACACTGAATAAATAATGACCACTCCAAGTGGGAAATCCATTTTTTCTACTTTGACTGATCACTAAATTGACTCCAACTTTAGTATGGAGTTACCCCATTTCCTATCATTATTATTCTGTTCCCCGTTCCACGTTCTTGTGACTGGCAATAGGGCCAGTGTGTATGTTTGGGTCCTAGCTCTTTTTGAATTACAGACATGTTGTCTTTCTCTTTGCTCTCTTCCTCTCTCCTTATATGAGAGGGTTCCCCTTTGATCTACTGTTCCCTTGGTCCCGGAGCAATATGACTCCACACAGAGGAGTCAGAGAGGCAAAAAGCCAGAGGATTTATCCTGTAATTACCAAATCTATGTACACACACAGCACGGAGCCTATGATTACAAATACTATCGTATATCCAGAAACCAGGAATTTGTTTTGTATAGAACGAGGTGTAGTTTGAAGCCCAAGTTCTAATTGAGTTTCTCTGCCTTCCAACATCAGGATATCCGGTTATTCACAGTTATCACGCTCCTCCTCCAAAGCCAGCCTTCCCTCCTTACTCACATCCCCTGGCTCATAATGCATCCCTTGGGTGCTGAGCCTCAGGAACCCTTCTCAGTGTATCACACTCTCCTTTCTGCCCACTAAGCTCAGGGAAAGAAACTGAGCTGTCTACATCTTCCAGTCTTCCTTTTCATTCCTATACACACCTTCAGGTGTAATAAGCTCTAACCAGTATTTGCATTAGTGTCCAAACCACCCCAGCATCTCAGTCAACTGAATCTGTGCACCAAATCAACGTTTTAAAAATGCTGCTGCCATCACTCCTTCCTGCTCAAAAAAGCCTTTCAGTATTCTTGCTCTGATGTCAGGTAAAAGTTTAAATGCTTTTAGCTAGTACTTAGGGTCCTGGGATTTGATTCCAGAGTCCATTCAGATGCTTTTTGCCCAGCCAACATAAATATCCCCACCCTCATGCTTCTTATCCAACCCTTCTTCAAACCTGGTACTGGTGTGATCTTGTCCCTGCCTGTCCAGTGTATGTCCATCTGTGAGTCATATCCTTCTAGAACGAGCTGCCCAGAGCTCCTGCTCCTCACCTAAGCTCTTCTGCTCTTCCACTTTGATTCATGTTATTGCCCATTCAGCTCATTTGCCCCAGTGCAAAACCCTGTTTGAAGAAAGCTTTCCTCGATCCAGGTGCGGGGCTCCATCGAAAAATACCTTTTGTAAATGGTACATCCTCCCACCCCAGATGCATGGATGGCACGTACTTCTCCATAACTGATAACAGTTCAAGCACTTTACACACTAATGAGTTCCATGGGCTGAAAACCCCAACAAAAGCCCCAGGAACAGTGTTTTTTTTAATGGATTCCTTTCTTTCTCTTCTGGCTCAGTAGCCATCTCATGTGGAAAAAGCTGCGTTTGCTGACATGGTTTGAACCAAAAGGCATTTGTGATGGGTCGGGAATGTGCTTGGGACACTCTGCCCAGCAGAGAATGCCTTCCATTTCCTCAGCTGCTGCTGAGCCTTCCATTTCCTCAGCTGCCGCTGATTCCTTGATTTCCTTTCTTGGCTTCTGCCAGGTTTATTTTCTCTCTCAGTTTACCTGGTTCATCATCTGACAGTTTAATGATTGTAGGGGTGCCCATTGGCAAGTGTTCCATTTAGGGACTGACTACCCACTGTGGGAAGCTGGAGTAATTTGTGCTTGTACATTTTTGTTTTCCAGAAGACAGTGTTAAGGGGATAATGCCAAAATTGCGCAAAGGATTGCAACAAAGAAATGCCCTTCTTCCGCTGCCAAGGGCAGCGGTTCCTACCTCTTTCACACAAGGAAGATAGGTGCCCTGAGATCAGCCAGCCTCAGCAGCTGGGAAGGTTGTCTTCAGTGGCTCCCCCAACTCCATAGAGAATAAGGATGTTAGACCTCCATCCTAATTAGCATTTATATTAAGTGAACTAGGGACCAGGAGGAAGGGTAGAAGGCAGAAGCCTGTTTGGCTGTTAACGGGAGGTGTGCAAAGAAGAATAATCCTTTACATACCCAGTGACTAAGAGTCTGTTAAGTGCCGGGCCCAGGGCCCAGCATTGTTGTTCATACAGAAAACACCAAGAAATAAAGCAGCTCGAATGCAAAGCACAGCCTGCTTTTCCAAGGCCATCATAGCTGTCTTCGATCTTTTCAGGATTAAGCCAAAGCCTGTCAATGGAAATCCAACCGGACTCACAGTCAGGAAACTGCACAGCACGGAAGCAGATATGGGGGAAATTGAAATCAGAGATGGAGGCTTAGGTCACAGCTTCCATTACCCAGTGTGGGTCATGTGCTTCCCTGCTGGGTGTTCTCTCCAACCTGGTTTGCTCTTGGTTTAGATAACTTTAATCATAGGGCTTTCACCATAGCTCTGAGGTCTGTTATTAAGCCAGGAATAATAATGGAAAAATAGCACACCTTATCTAGCAACCCTAGCCCAGGCTAGCTATGTAGCAGAGAAAAATCAAGCTCAGAATGATAGTGCTAGCATATCCCAGTGAATGGAACCCAGCAGTCACACACCCACATCCAGAGTTGGTAAGAGAAAAAGCCCACAGAATCTCTGGGTAGGTCAACTTCCTGAGCTTCAGAGGAAAGGGAAGTGGGGTTTTCTGCCCACACCCTGCCTGTCACCCACCCACGTTCATAGGTGCATGCACAGTTTTGATTCATCAATCAAATCCTCTGTGTTAAAAAAATGTTTCAAATCACTATTTGCAGTTATATTTGCAGCCACTATCAATAACACACACACAAGAAAGGCAATAGGATCAGGATTAGAAATCTGGTATGCCACCAGGCCTTCACCGTGAACTCCTTGTGGGATAAGGTCAAAGCAAGATGCCTCTGGGAAATGTTTCTCTTTGGACAGATGAACCATTTGAGCATCCAAGTTGGCTTCATAAGTCAGATACATTGAAGAAAGAAAAACAGAAAGAAGAAAACTAATGGAGGCTGGCCTGAGGAGTTGGGGTGAGAAAGCCCGAAAGACTTGAAAAACTGAAGGGGGCAGAAGGAATGTTACCACACATGTCTAGGGATGGTTCCTGGGCAAGCCTGGCAGGCCAGGTCAGACAGTTGCCATTGGACCATTCTCCTGTGTAGTCAGGGCATGATGCTGTCATCACTGCTGGCAAGTGGTGCCACTGTCACATGAAAGTAGTGTGGCACTATCACTGTCCTTTCATGACTCCCAGTGAAGAGACTTTCCTAAACTGCCAATCTGTAGAAAGAGTCTGAGCACCTTTAAACTTGTGGAAGATATAATTACTTCTTGCACACTTATTCAGCGTCACCTTGACCACAGATTTTTTTCCCATCCAGTCATCTCATTCACTCATTCAGAAATGCTCAATGGACAAAGATGTGTTCTACATACTGACAACACAGGAAACAAAATATAGTCCTTCCCTGCTTTGCGGAATCTACTATATGGATTATAATTGAGCATGGAAAGTGACCATAAAAGATAAGAATAGCCACCATCAATTATATTTCCCTTCTAGTAAGTTCTAGAAGAGAACTGGAGTGCTCATTTTATAGACAAAGATTGGGTTTGGATGTCTTAGTTACCCCATTCAGGATTTTGCAGTGCATAATCATTACAGACAGAATTTAAAGCAAGTCTGCTAACCTCAACCCACATACCACCTACTGTCCACATTGCAGCGTCTACCCCCAGGAGAGAAAAGTCATGAGGTACTGAGGATGAAATGGAGGAAAAGATGAAGTTGCAGTTGTGGCTCAGGTCATGATGGGAACTAGTTAGCCCAGGAAGTGTTACTAGTTGCTCCTGTGAAATTTTACAGTTACAATTTGGCTGTGAAGTGACCAACACAAGGTACTGAAGCAAAGTCTGCGGTGGGAAAACAGACATTGCAAAAAGAACACAGTCCCAAAGAATCACCACAGAAAGTCCCTGCTCTGCCCTCTGAGGAGGTAAACAAGAAGCAGCTGAGAGCTTCAAGCTCCAAGGCAATTCTGCTCACAAACTGTTACAGCCTTCAGCCATGAATGCGTCCCCTTTGCCAGCTCCTAGTTGGTGCTAGTGATGCAGACACGCGTGCGATGTCCAAAGCCATTTAGCTGCTCAGAAGTTATCTGCACTGGCACGCAAGGTGTGAGGGAGAAGGATCCTGTCATACTCGGGACATCAAAGGGAATTACCCAAAAACTGATAAAAGATTTTAATTTAGATGATGGTGATGAGGGCCCAGGGGAGGGGGCTGAGAAATGGACATATTTAACTCTGAGGTGGTGAAAGGAACGAGATGAAGCAGATGATAAAAGCACACTGAGAGAACTATTTAGCCAGCGACCATGCAGTCTCCTGTGCTACATATGGCCATGGCCTTTCCTTTGTGCTATGTGGCTAGCTACGACAGGGAAATTCCCCTAAGGCACCTGGCCTGGTGCCTAGGATTCTCCACTGCCAAGAAGAATTTAACAGCTATCTTGCTGGCTTGCCCTTTGTTACCCTGGAAACAAACGAAAGTTGCATCTTGTTAACAACCCATGTTCTTGACCACAGTGCATACTTAGTGAGGAGGGAATGAGTGTTTCCACTTTGAAAGGAGTCTTCTTCCAGCCAGTTCTCACAGGTTTTAAACATGCATGCATGTACCTATGTAAGTGTGTGTGTGTGTGTGTGTGTGTGTGTGTGTGTCTAGGCTATAGTTTGAAATCCTGTACTGTGAAATCCTTCTTGGGCCTATGAGATAGCTCAGCTGGTAAAGGAAGATACTTGCCACACAAGATTATGATGGCTGAGTTTGACCAAGAGTGCTTATAGAGAGAAAGAAGGAGAGAACAAACTTCACAAAGTTCTCCTCTGGCTTTCACACACATTCTGTGTCACTGACACCCACACCACACAAACACACACACACACACAAACACACACACACACCATGCATCATATAAATACTAAATAAAAAAATTAAAGTTGGCTACTTTGTAAACCCCTCACTGCGGTCACTAAAGTCCCAACTTTGGTCATTGTCTCTCCTACTTCTTTACAGGATGGGTTCACTTTGGCACCTATCTATGTTGGCTATCAATCATACATTTATTCACTCAATTAATCCCAACAGTGTTTTGATTGATCAATCCTTATCTATCAGGAACTGTGGTAGATACGGAAAATACAGCAATGATGAGAACAAATGTGGTCCCTGCCTTGGCAAGGGTTTCCTTGAAGTGGTGATGGCACACACACAAAAAGGAAGGCAAGGTCAGGCTGGTCCCATAGCTCAGTGACAAAGAGCTGGTCTGCTATATACAAGAATCCAGATTCACCCCCAGCTAAACTCGGGTTTTGACAAAAGTATACTGTGGAAGTTAAATGGGAGAACAGAGCAGGGCTATGTTTTATTGTTTGTTTTTCATTTTTGTTCTGCTTTGTTTTCATTACAAACAACTGAATAGTGGTGAAAGGAAAAGTTGAATTCTTTTCTCACTCTTAAATAAAAGTAAAAATTAATGAACTCAAAATCGATCATAAACCTTAACATACCTTGGAAAATGATAAAACCTTTAGAAGAAAAAATTGATAAAGCTTTGTTACCTTGGGTCAAGAAATAATTTCGTATGTGTGACAACAAAAACATTACTAAAACAACAAAAACAACTCTACCAAGCTAGAAACATCTTTGTCATTCAAAGATCACTTACAAGAAAGAAAAGAGAACTCTCACAATGGAAGAAAATATTTGCGTATCTTACATATTAAAGAGCTGGCACATAGAGTATATAAACAACTTGCAGTTCACTAATCAAAAGTTGAGTGTGGTAATGCATGCCTATTACTCGCCACTCAGGAAGCTGAAGCAAGAAGTTTGTAAGTTCAAGGCTGCAAATCTCAAAAACAACAACACTCAATTTAAAAAGATAGTCATGAGATAGGAATGAACATGTTTCCAGAAAATATACACAGTTTTCAAACATGCACAAGAAAATGCATCTGGCAGTGTTAGTCTTAGGAGAAATGAAAATCAAAACCACAGTGAACAAACAACAGATTCATGTCATGTAAGAGTGTTATAATACAAAAGGGACATCAACAGAAAGTGCTGAAATCACACAAAGTCTGGAATGACTAGGAATAGATGTTAGCCTGTTAAATAGTGTGATTACTTTGAGAACAGTTGGCATCTCCTAAAAGTAGATGAGAGAGACAGAGAGAGAGAGAGAGAGAGAGAGAGAGAGAGAGAGAGAGAGAGAGAGAGAGAGAGAGAGTTTACAGCATAAGATTGGAGATCCAGAGACAATTTTGAGAGGTTGATTTTCTCCTACAATATGAGTCTGGAGGATTGATCTCTGGTCCTTGCCCTTGACCCACTGAGCCATCTTGCTGGCCTTGGGGCCTCTAAAAATTTTAAAGTAAAGTTACACATAAACCAGCAAGCAAGTTTATTCTTATGAATATATGGGGAAATGCAAACATGTGCCTGTATATGTATATTCCCCAGCAGCATTACCCATCAAAGATAAAGTGTGAATATACTGAATATGATATAGCTATAGAGTAAAGTGATGTTATATTTGGGTATGGTTGGGAATAGCGTATGATGTATGCATGCTTTCAATGTAGATAAACTTTAAAATAATATGTAACATGAAAAAGTCAGTCACTAAAGAAAACCTTTCATTTCTATTAATTGGTCAGACAAGCAGATTAGTAGAGACAAAGACAGACTAGTGCTACCTGTGACCAGAGCTGATGGTAATCTAGCACCACTGTTAATGTGTCATGCTTGGTTTTAGGTCAACTTGACAAAAAATGTGTCAATTGAGAAGAAGAAACTTCAACTGAAACAATGCTTCCACCAGAATGGCCTGTGGGAAAACCTTGCGGTCTTTTAGTGATTTAGGATTGATGTGGGAGGGCCCATCCCCTTGTGGGTGATGCTACCCCTGGTCTGGAGGTCCTAGGTATTATAAGAAAGAAAGCTGAGCAAACCAGGAGTAGCAAACAGCACTCCTCCTTGGCCTCTGCAGAAGTTCCTGCCCCCAGTTTCCACCGTGCTTGAGGTCCTGCCCTGACTTCACTGGATGATAAATTGTTACCTGGAAGTGTTGCTTTTGGTCATAGTGTTTTATCACAACAATAGAAATAAAAGTAAAACACAAAATTAAAATCGGTGGTGATGGTTTTACACACCACACACACACACACACAAACCTACTGAAATTACAAGATTTAAATTGGCAAGTTATCATTTATATGACTCACATATGATTATTCTTTAATTGAGGAAGAGCTAGCCAAGCAATATACTGAGTAGAAATAGTCTAAAGCACTATCTATTCAAAGTATGGTCCATGAACTAACATGGTAGGATGATAATGAATGTTTGAGTCTCACTGTAGTTCTATGGAATAATATTCATGTTATTAAGTTCCCCAGTTATTCACATGCATGTTATAGTTTGAGAAGTGTGATTTAAATAGAGAGAAAGTAAGCCTTGACTGAAGTGGCTGTATTGAGCATACAGCATGTTTTAGCCAGAAGGGATGTTGGAGCCCATTGATATGTCTCCATCTTGACACAAGGTCAGAGAGTTAAAGTCTATTATTGTTCCTTCAAGGTTAAACAACAGTATCTTTGGCCTAAGGTGTGGCTATTTCATGTCTTGTCTAGATAACAGGTTATTTGGCCTAATGTATAGCTAATGAATGTCTCACCTAAACAACAGGATATTTGGTTTAGGATGTGGTTACTTGATGTTTTGGGTGTTAAGAAGGTAATTACATTTTTTTGCTCCTTGTATCATGGTAATGAAGTCTTTTGTCTTCACCCCTTTTGGTTTGAGTATATAAGAACTTGGAACAATAAACTTGGGACTGATCCCAGTATTCACTGGATGCCCTCTTGACTATCTTTTGTCTCTTGTCCATTTCTTTCTTCAAACTACACTCATCCTTTCAAGCATGGACCAGATAAGCCTGTCGGACCAGACAAAGGGAAGGATGAATAACACTGGGAAATCTGAGCCAGGAAGTCTAAGCCTCCATCTAGAAAATGTTTGAATTCCATTGCAATGGGAAAAGATCAAAAGATTTAAGAAAAAGAGCAACCATATCATAGTCCCCACTATATGAAATATTAACGGAGCAGTACAAGAGTAGATACAAGATATTAGTTGTTAGAAGAGATGGCTTGAGCTACAGTGATGACAATGGAGGCAAAAAGAGACATTTGATTAAAAAATGGTAGGTGGAACTGTATGTAGGACTACATCTTGTAGATAGAACTCAGCTTTCTGACAACTAAAATAAATGGAAGTGATGGAAAGAAGGAATAGAGGGAGAAAGGAAAGAAAGGCTGAATGGATGGATGGATGGATGGATTGAAGGATGGATGGATGGTTGGTTGAATGGAGAGTGGATAGTTCTGGGAGTTGACATACCCTGGAGTTGATGATGATGTTATTTAGTGACACAGGAAACATTAAACAGAAATAGGTATATAGTACAAGAAGAAAAGACTTCAATGTGACAGATTTAACTGAACTTTCTGAAAGGTTTAAAACCAAGTGCCCAGATTGATGTAGGAGTCTAGAACTCAGAGATATTAGTGAGTTACCAGCATAAAAATGCTATTTAAATGGATCACCTTGAGAATGTGTAGAGAATGAAAAGTGATTTTAAAATGTCAGGAAGGGTATTAGTTGCATTGTCTGATTGTCAGGTCAAGAAAACACCAAGAGCATCACAGAGAGAGGATACTAAGTAGAACCAGCCTTGGGAGAATGTGGAATCCATGGAAGCATCAGTAGATTGGCATTTTTATAATGGGGATTTTTGATGTCTGTAATGCTTGGTAAGGTCCAATGCTACCCACTCAGGGCGGAGTTGTGATGACAACGCTTTCCCTGAGTAGAAGAGCAGGTAGGGCAAAGGGAAAGTCCAAGATGATCCAGCTCAAGGTAGCAGAACAACAGAGCCGCTTGGTGAAGTTAGGTACCGTCAGTTTGTTCACCCACGTGAAAGTACCAGAGTGTTCCAGCAGCTAGCAACCAGCCTTTGGTACAGAAACAAGAGAGGTACTTTTAGTTAACAAACTGCCCTTCGAAGTGGACTGAGGAGCTGTCTACTCTGCTCCTTCTGTGTCATGTATGAGGAGGTGAAGGTAGGGAAGAGGGAGGGGAAACACAAGTAAGCCAGAAGCCCAAGTCTAGGGTCTGCCTCAGTCACCCACTACCTAAGTGTTCAACAAAGGCTCTCTCACTAGTTTGACTAATCTGACTTGCCAGTGAGTCCCAGGGACACTCCTATTTCTGCCTCACAAAGGTGAGGTTTATAGTCACCCATTATCACACCCAGCTTTTGACATGGGTTGCTGGGGATTGAACTTAGGCCCTAATGCTTGCTTGACTGAATTCACTGTCTCTCAAGCCCCCCAATCAGTTATTCTTATAAAGCTCACTCTGCTTTTACCAATTTAATTCCCTTGTAACTCTAAACTAGGCCGGTTTTCCCAGTTTAGAGAGCAAGCAGTTTAGAAGCCACTGCTCCGTTAGAGCAAGGACACATCTGGCCCACATTCTCTATGCAAGAATCTAAATGCAATGCAGGCACAATTCACAGTAATTGTTTGTTGGCAAATGGCTAAGAATATGATGTCTCTAAATAAGTAGGAGCAAAAATGAGGGCAGAAAAGCCATTCTCTCGTCCCAAGTCCTCACAGACACGAATAGCTGGAAGGTATTTTCAATGTGGCCACATGCACTGGTTATCACACTCTACTCCAGGTCTCCACATGGAGTGACAGCTCTGGATATGCCTTTACAATCAGAGCAGGAGTGAGTTTAAGGTGAAAAGCAATTTGGTCTTTTCATCCTCTGACTAGAGAAATTTTTATCTTTTCCTAGATGAGACTTTATTGGAACCAACAATTTAATTACATAAATGAACTTTAAGTAAGGTATTTAAAAACTGCAGTAGGGGACCTGGAGCGATGACTCAACAGTTAAGGGTGCCTGATGCTCTTGCTGGGACCCCAGTTGGGTTTCAGGATCTGTGTCAGGCTACTGCACACAACTGCCTGTGGCTCTAGCTTCAAAAGGAGATCCAGCACCCTATTCTGGACTCTGAGGGGATTCCCCTCCCCATCCATAGGCTGCACACTCACAAACACACGCACAGACACATAAATAAAAATAAGAATGAATCTTGTCAAAATTGCACTGAATAGAAATCTGCTCTTTTTGCCCTTAGGACTGAAATCTTCAGAGGTCGACCGAGTCTCTTATGCCTTGCAGTGCATGGCTTTTGTGCATAGCTATGAAGCTGTGCTGCTTGGCAGGTTCTCTACCCTTGATTTTGGGATAACTTCTGGCCCACCATAGTCCAGAAAACTAGCACACCAAAGAACTGTCCATATCCAGTGTGCACGTGCTGTGGGGCGGAGTCTAGCTCTTGCATCTCAGATCCTACCCTCCACCTTTTCTTTGAGCAAGACTGGAGAATTGGCCCATCCATCCGGAAAGGTAAGCCTGAGTTGCTTCAAACCTCAATTTTGAATTGTTCCTGACATCGGATCTTCAAGCCCAGGGCTTCTATTCCACAGAAGTATCATGGATGCACCAGATGATGCCTGAGCTGGGTCTACTTCGTCATTCAGAAATATGAGTCAATTAGCAGTAACCTCCTAAAGTTAGTCCTACTTTACCTGGGGAAAAACGTGGTGGCTGGCTATTTGGAAGCATTTTCACAGGAATTCTGGGCCATTTACTCCAACGCTTTGTTTCTGTTGTGTTTGGACCAGTAAATCCATTTCCCATTCTCTCTTCTTTCAACCCCTAAGTGCTGGTCAGTGGTCAGGTTGTTTTCTTGGCAATCGACATAATAAATGTAGGCAGGATATTTACATTCCCCATTATATGTTTTTAAATTTCCTTGGCAGAAGAACTGTGAATGCAAAGTAATAGTATGGCTGGGAAGCAGGGGGCCATAATTAAAATCTCTTTTTGTTTTTTAAATGGCTTATTAAAATACTTGTGAAACCTGCTACACAAAGAGGCAGCCAAAACCCTGTTGCTGCTAAATGGAATGAAATGGATTTTTCAAATGTCATGCTAGTATCCACTTAATAATACATTTTTCTATAGACAGGACAATAATATATATTTTAATCACTTTTCTACAGGCAAATAGACTGCACAGGGGCTGCCCTTCACGGGCACTTGGAAATTATGAATTTTTCAATAACCTTTTCTATTATTCATCCTGTGTTATTCCGTAACATTTCTGCATGAGGAATGTGCTTCCTAGATACTTTATGCAGCTTTTCTATTATTTATTAAACAGCAAGGTGTCCCCCTACAACCCTTCACCCCAATCCCCTAGAGAAGGCTACTTGGAGGAGGGTCCAACACGGGTACCTACATCCCAACTCATTAATTTAACAGCAGATCTATACAAGATCCTGATTGAGTAGGCACATCAACATGGCTCAACTTTGGCCTCTGGAGATGCTCAGGCTCAGAGATGTGTGTGTATTCTTAGGGGGGAGGCAAGAAAGAGAGCTAGCCTAAGGACCATCTCTGTTCACAGAAACAGGGCCTTGCTCTGTAATTCTGACTAGCCCTGTTCCAAAAGGGAGTTACTTGGGAACATGACGATGACTAGGAGGCAGGAATTATACTACAAGTATGAGTCTAATTGGAGAGACCTCCTTTTCCACACTACCCTCATCTATGCACACTATTGTCTTTGCATGGATAATGTTGGCTCATTCTTTATGTCTTACATTCACCTTGCCTTCTCAGGGAAGCCTTCCTAAACATATACTAAGCACATGAACTCTTTCTGTCTGCACACCTAGCTCAGTATATGCTACATACCATTATTTCACTGTGGGAACTCCCAAGAGGGACACGTTCTCCCTTGTGAGTAGAAACAGGACATGCATAAGGTAGGTGTCCAATCACTACTTAGGATGAATGAATGAATGAATGAATGAATGAATAACAGGCAAGCAAATGCTTACTCTACAGCAGATGTTAGCAATACAACAAAGGTCTAGATGGAGAAGATGGGCATGGCTTATAGATTTACATGCTTACTGCGTGTCTCTTTCTTTCTCCTACCCAGCAATGTCAAACACAATTACACATCAAATTCCAGACAAGGACCTGTCTGAAGAGGAGGCCTGGAATTCCTGGGTTGATGAACTTAAATCGAGACAACAGCTGTTCTGGCATCTGCTGCTGGGTGAATGTTCTAGGTGCTCCAGCCAGGGACCTGAATGGCTCATGAAGAAACCACGGGCACCCATGAGCATGCACACATTGTATCTGAGCACCAAGCTACAAACTTATTTGGCCCAGCCAAAACTAGTTGCACCTAAACAGAACAGAAAGAGAATCCAGGGTAGAACAGAGAAGCATGTGGTGAAGGGGCTGTTAATTAATCTGTTTGATTGATCATTTCCAAACTTTTCTACTCTGGGGAATAGGAATGCACAGCCAGCAGAGAAGGCAGAACTCTAGAAAGTTGCCCTACTTTTAATATGCCCTCGAGGAACTCTGTAAAAAAAATAATTGTCATGCTAGCTCTCTCGCCTCCAGTAATCCGTTGAGCTATGTCCTCCTCCGCTAGTTTCTTCTCTCATCCTTCCTCAGAGCCTGCAAGGAGGATGGGCAGGCTCCCCTCCTTCACATGAGGTGTCTAGGAGAGCAGAGCCAACTCATAGCCCGAGAGATGCATGGCTTGCTTTGCTGGGGTCCAGGCCATTAGCATTGGTCATGTTTTCTGTTTCATGGTTTATCTTACTTTGGGATTTTCTGATAGCTATGGACATTTTACAATGAGAAAATGGAACCCGTTGAATTCTTCTGAATGAACATCCCATAAATCTAATGATGAAGGTTACAATTATGAGATTACTCTTTTTTTTGTCAGGACATTGCTGATTACTTGCTTGAGCCATGTAACCTGCAGAAAATAGGGTACCTCATTGGCATATGATCCTTGTGTTCTTATTCAGGGTAGAGGCACTGAAGTGTTCCAAGGAGCAGAGGTCTGCACACCAGTGTCTGGGAGGGAGAAGAAGGAAGGGAGAGGGAGAGGGGAGGGACAGGAGAAGAGATGAGAGGAGAGGAGAGGACAGCAGAGGAGAGGAAAGGAAAGGAGCATCTCAGGCACACCAAGGACAGATGATTATGAGGACATGGTACTTGATTCCTCCCTGACTTGTGGAGGGGTTGCAAAATGTTCTGGCTCCTAAAAGGAGCAGTTAATGGAGTCAGATGCGGCCTTTTTTTTACCCAGGTATGGGTTCCCACACCCCAAGTATGTATGTTCACATCCTCTGTCCATTGGATATGTCTCAGGACAGACTGACTGGCCTTCCGGGCCTTTTTCCTGCCATCTGTTTAGTTCAGAGGTGTGTTGTTGAGTGTATCTCTTCCTCTGCATCTACTGTGAAGGGTTTAGTCTTTGTCTGCAGTCGTCTGCAGCTACTTTCCTCCCATGAACCACACACTCCAGACAAAGTCTTTCTCAAGTGTCAGGGGTCCAGGAGAGGGCTTGGTGTGTCCTCTTCATCCCCAAAATTCAAAGCCACAGCTTGTGAAGGAGCTGCCGGGGGACTGCCAAGGCTGGCCACAGTCAGTTGCTCTCCAACTGTCATGACTTCTGTGTTTAACATTGAGGAGCTCAGCTTCTGGAGACTGGAAATATTATTTGTAAATCAAGACACCTCCCCAGCAGATACACCAACTCTTAGAGTGCTGCTAACCCTTAAGTCCTTCTGGCCCATTGAACCTTGTGAGGAAACACACACACACACACACACACACACACACACACACACACACACACACACACACCGTTGGGTGTTTCCTTTTATTTCAGGGTGTCTTTTACCCCTGTCTGAATGACTGAATCATCTGGAGATGGGGGCATTGTTCCTATTGGAGATTATCAAGCACTCACATTGTCTCTATTGTTGGAGGACACACACTGTTCTCTGTGGAGGGAGAGGTATGACACTAACAAGTGACTCACTGGAGGGCCATGCCTGGGTGGTGACTGTGTCTACAAGGGCCCTAAGTGGATCCAAGAGCCTCAGGCTAAGGACTAAGCTGCAGTCACTTGATATGAGCCATTGGCTTTGCTCCCAAAGTGAAAACTAAACGCAATGATATTGCAAGATTGATTGGAGGCTCACTGTGTCCTAGACGCTGCATTTAGTGTCTGAGCTGGGCACAGTGGCACATGCCTGTAGCTCCAGAACTTTAGAGGTAGAGGTGGGTGATTCAAGATTTTGAGGCCATGAGTCCCTGCTCAAGAAAGAACATAGTCACTATGCTAAATCCTGCATCCATTACCTTGTATAACTAAAAAAGCCTAATACAAACCCCCAAGAAAGAATTGTCATTGGTCCAGTTTTACAAAAATAAGGAGACATAGCACAGAGAGGTTGCAAAAGTGGCTCAAAACACACAGCTAATGACTGGCTGAGCAAGAATGGAAGACAGAGGGAGACATGACTCTGGTGACATCATAGTGTGTAATAGTTGGCTTTTATTTTTGCCTCTTGACAATTTCTCTAGCATCCCTCCATGGTTCTGCTTTAGTTCCTGCCTCCGGGTTCCTGTTCTTGCCCCCTGGTGATGGACTGTAAGCTATGAGGTGACAAACCCTCTCCTCCTCCGGTTCTCAACCTTCCTAATGCTGCAGCCCTTCACCACAATTCCTCATGTTATGGTGAACCCCAACCATAAAATCAGTTTCATTGCTACTTCAAAACCATAATTTTGCTATTTTATGAGTAGGGTAATATAAATATCTACTATTCAGGATATCTTATATGTAACCCCTGTGAAAGGATTGTTTGACCCCCAAAGGAGTCATGACCCACAGATTGAGAACCACTGATCTATAGGTAGAAGATGTTTCTATTGGCAGAAACAGGGGTGCAGGACAATGTATAGAAAGTTAGCTCAGAGACATCACCAACTGGCAGCAAACTCTGGCCTTGGAATACATTCACCACAGTAAATCTTCTCAGGAGCCCCACTGAGGACTGGAAAGATTCTGGGGAAAGGATATAGATGTCCTCAAGGATCCTCAAGTCAGGTCATCTAAGACAAGCCACTACAGAAGAGATTGAGGTTGCTGGAAACAGTGGAGACTATCCTCATGAGGCCACAGCTGGGGTGTGGACAAAACACAACAAATCAGAACTCCAGAACTAGACAGAGCTGTTTCCCATCTTAACTTCTCCTGGCTGGCACCCCTGAACTGTCCATGTGGGCACAGTTTTCTCACCGGTAAGCCACTGTAATAGTGTTTTTGTGTGTGTGTCTGTGTGTGTGTGTGTGTGTGTGTGTGTGTGTGTGTGTGTGTGTGTGTGTAACTGTCACAGAGACTCAACAAGGTAGCATGTCAAGGGCTTGGAACTGCATGGCACGGGTGGGTGGGTCTATTCCATTGGCTTGTTTCAAATCCACAGGAAGAAGCCAGTAACTTAGGAGTCCGGTGAGACTCTCTCCTGCCCTTCTGATATATTCAAATCAACTTTCCAGTTGCCTGTCTCCAGAAGGTTCTACAAACTGACCCACGGAGAGCTCTGCAAGGAAATGGCTCAGCAGAGATTAGCTGGGCAGGCAATTCCTTTGCCACATCCAGGTTTGTTGAAATCACATCCAAAACAACCAAGAGCTACATCGATGGCTCAGGACATGGTGGCATCAGGCAGAGGGTGTAGGGGTGGTAGGGGCATTTGAGGGGCAGCTCTGCCCCCTGCCTAGTTCCTGTTTCCAGTATAGAGGGAGATAATGAGTCATAAATAATAGTTTGCATTTCGCTGGATGTTGGGCGCATTTCCTGCCAACATTGCCTCTCACAAGGGCAACCGCTTGACACTTAGGCAAGGGAGTAAGCGGGAGAACAGGACAAGATAAAATTACAAGTGACAGCACAGCCCGTGTCTGCAATTACAATGCATTGTAAACAAGGCGGATTGCAATTCCAGCTGCCAGGCATGGCCGGATTGTCAGGGATGGTGCCATCTGAGAGGACAGCAGGCTCCTGCACAGCTGCTTTGAGCCCAGCATACTGGGGAGGCAGGAAACAGGCCCAGAGGAGCTGAGCTGTACCATGGAAGCATGGCAAACAAGAAGACTGACAATTTCCTGGGAGCAAATGGACAGAGGTAGTGGGAGATCATCCAAAGGTCATCCCTGAGCCACTGTGTATGCACATGTGTTCATGCATGTGAACATACTTAATGTGAATGTGTGTGTGTGTGTGTGAATGTATGTGTAGTGTGTCATTAGGTGAAGAGAGGAAACCCATGTGTTGAACCATGTGTTGAAATATGAGGGCCATGTTGAACTGGCCCCGCCCATCAATGGCCCTGAGAGAGCTGGCTTCCAACCTCACTGGAGAACTGACCCTGTCCCTAGCTGCCCTGGGATAGTGGACCCAGGCACTGGAGAGCTGGCCCCATCCCTCATGGGAAAGCTTGTCCCCTGCACTGGGCAAAGCTGGCCACACCCTTCATCAGGGTGTGGGAGAGCTGTCTCTCCCTGACTGAGGGGAGTGGTCCTAGCACCAGCTACCATCCAGGCACACGTTCAGGTTTTTGAATTGGCACAACCCAATATCTAGCTCATCTACAAACTCCTGAAATGCATAAAGAGACTGGGCCTGAGCAACCATAGCCACGGGATCTCCATGACTTGGGTCAATAGCAGGATATCCAAGGGGAGTTATGGTGAGGGTCCAGTATTGATGGTATATCAGAAGCCAGAGGCCTTCAGCCCGACCAACAACACACTACCCAATGAACATTGGCAAGTAAAGCTGTTTGGACAAAAGAGTATGCTGCATGACATAGAGCAGCTCCCAATGCCACTAAGACAAAAGAAGAGGTGATGGAGGGGGGGAAAGATGGAGAATTAAAGTGTTCCTTTGCTTGTTAGTTTTTGATTTGCTTTTTTGTTTTTAATCAGTATTTTTATTTCTTTTTAAATTTTCTTTTGGCAGGGGGAACACTACAACTGTGAAGAGTGGATACTGGTGGACTGGGAAATGAGTGGGATTGGGGTACATAATGTGAAATTCCCAAATAATCAATAAAAAATTATGTAAAAAATAATCTGTTTCTCTAGCCCTTTGCCAAATATTAAGCAGGTCTAAAATGGGATGCAAGCATAGAAGTTTCTCAAGAAAATAACAACTTCCTTTCCTTATCATCCACCAATCCAAGACAAGGACCTGTTCCACACAGCACATATTCAGCTGAAGACAGTTGTTAAGGGCGAGGATCAGGACAGGTAACTTAGGCTTGTGGTAGAAGAGTCTAGGAGTTGCCGAACTCAGGTGGTTCTTGCCTACAGTACAGTATGATGAAACTAGAGGGAAAACAAGCTTAACTTGCAGCAGGAGCAACTTAAGTTAGACACTTGACAACATACACTAACTGGAAATAGGAGCCTCCCCCCATTCCAGGCTGGTACCCCTAAGCCAAACACCTCTGTAACCTGGATCTTGTTCCCATGGCTGTAAGGATGCAGGGTGGCAGGTGGCATTGGATGTTCCCCATGGCAGCTGATAGATAGGGGATGACTTTTGATGAGTATAGTAATGGAAAGAGAGATGTGATGAGCAACCAGAATCACAGTGCTGGTAGGGACTTTAGATAGGCCTTTCTAGACTTATCGCTTGTAATAAAGAAGGGAAGCGCCCTAGAGAATGTTCATCAGCAGCTGGTAAGTATTCAAATATGTATATGCAAATAGATATATGAATATGTATATGTGCATCTAGTATAATGTATGTATATATTATCATACAGTCACAACATAGAAGTGTATATTATATAATATATAGATGGATATGTAATATTTGCTGTCTTTATTTGGAGGCCTGTGTTCCCTACTCTCTGAAGTGGGCAGTGGGGACCCGATCCATCACTCCATTGTGCCAACATTAAGCTTTACACCTCCAGCTATGAAGGCTAGGTAAGGGACAAGAGGTGCCTGGGGACTTAGTAGCGGTGAGACCAAAGCAGTTTACTGCTTGTGTGACTGCTTCGTTAATCTCCTTTAAACACCACTGCCATTATGTTACCTGTCTCACCACAGACCTGCAGTTTCCTAGGATCTACAGAATGAGAAATAACTCTTTCTTCACCTAACTAAATATGGACACACAGCCTGAACTAGACATTTGAAAGTGGTTTTTGCTTTCTCCCTAAGAAGGATGGGACCCTTGTCTTGTGCTCTGTTGTGTTAGGAATCTAAAGCCCATAATGTTAAATATTTGATGTTTGGTGAAATTCCACCAGGGCTGAATATTTATTTCTGACCTTTCCTATTTATTGTGTTTATCCACACTCACTCTCTATAGGATCTGTTAGCCAAGATGCCAGGTGACTCTGGCAACAGTTTTTTATACCCCTGTTCTATCAGAGCCAACATGTATAAAAGTACTAACCCTAAATCTTCCTATTCATCAATTCACATGTTTTCTAACCTCAGCTACAAACTATCCTTCCCTCAAACTGCATTGCTAAGGAGATTTAGTATCACAGCTAAACATTTTGGATGTCATCTTGGAAGAGAAAGGATGCTACCTTCATGACTCATCCTCAGAAAATTCACCCTGGCTTTGTAGAATAAGGTCTGTCATAGTCTTTTGTGTGTTGCTCATCTAAGGGAAGCCCATGGCCAGGAGCTGAAGCAGCCCTCCAGAGAAGCCAGTTTGGTAATGGATCAGCCATCTCATGGGGGAGAAGTCATAGCTGTTCCATTGTATCTTGGCCTTTCTGTTTGTTACTTGTGGTTCACAGTAATCTCCTTGGGTCTCAGTTTCTTCGTGTGCAAAAAAGGAAAACTAACTTTAACTCTTGCAATGATACAAAGTATCAAATGAGTTGTAAAACTTTGAGAGTGGTATCTGCCCACACAGCAAATGTCATCTTTATTGCATCTCTAGCTGCCTTTTGGTGACCTGGCATTCCTTGACCCTCAATTGCTCATCCATTCCCCTAAAGTTAGTGACTTGGATTTTCTCTGTCATGCTTTATATATTGTCAAGAGTGATCTTGTTTTGACACCAGGTGCTGTGTGCCTCGGCAGGTACACTGCTCCATGCTGGACTTCATTCCTCCCAATGTCTCTGATGCACAGTCACGGAAGACTAGAGTTCTGCTCAGCATGGTGGCACACACCTGTAATCTCAGCACTCTAGAAGTGGAGGCAGAAGAGTCAGGCATTTATTGTGGGAGAACACCACACTGTGAGTTTGAGGACAGATGTAGTTTCAGAGAAACAAAACCAAACAAGTACACAGTCCTGTGCTATGGAGCATGTAAGATATAAGATTTGCTTCTGTTTATGTATGTCCATGTTGTGATTGGTGAGGTAGATTTATACACACAGAGGTGGGACTTAGAAATATGAGTATAGTAGCAAAAGCATCACTTCTAGATAATTCATCCGTTTTTTCCAATCCACAGGCACTTCTGAGAGCTAAGATCTGAGTTTGTCCTAGATGGTGTTCTAATTTCATTTCCGTTGCTCTGACAAATACCCTGGCAAGAGGCAACATGGGTGAGGAAATGGCTCATTTGGCTTACAATTCCAGGTTATGGTCCAATGTTTCAGGGAAGTTAAGGCAAGAACTCAAGCAGCCGTCACATTACATCCATAATCAAGAGCATAGAGACATAAATGGATCCTTGCTTGCTTACAGAGAGCTTTCTTCACTCTTATACAGTTCAAGGCCCAGCCCACAAAATGGCACGGCCCACATTCAGGGTGGATATTCCATCCCTCCTCAATCAGGATAACCTCACACAGGCATGCTCACAGCCAACCTGGTCTAGATAATCTTCTAACAAGGTTTGCTCCCCAGGTAATTATAATCTGTAGCAACTTGACATTTAGAACTGGTCATCATAGATGGTAATGGAAAGAATGAGTGGTTGAGATGCCGACTTTGAAGTAGCTATGTAAAGTTGGGAAGTGTATTTAATTGTCCTCTTAGTAAAATGGAGGCAGTAATAGAATCTACTCATGGGAGAAAGCTGAGGGCATGCATGAACTAATAACATGTAAGCCAGGGAAGAATGCAGGCATAGCCAGAGTAGCACTGTAACAGGTCTCTCTCTGGCACACTACAGGCATAAGTAGCCAGCACTGTGGAAGGCCACTCTCTGGGATGCTGCAGGTGAAAGGATTTTGCAACAAATGAGTATCTTGACAATCAGGGTCCAAGGAATGCCACCAAAAATCACACAAGAAAATCACACCATGCAACAGACCTCTGGCACGAGATTTGTTGGAGAGGGGGTAACACAAAATGGCTGCCTCTAAGCAGGGATAGAAACAGCTGCAGACCAGGTCATGATGGCTAGTTTTATACAGGGTGTGGGACATGAGCATAGGGAAAATATTCAGTGGTGGTAAAGGTGGCAATGTGGCGCATTGGCAGTTAGTGATGACAGGGTGTTGGCACTGAGTCATTGAAGGCGGGGAGGAATCTGGTTCTGGAATGTAGGCAAAGGACTTTTGATGGTTCTCAGTATGCCAAGCAGCAGGTGTAGGCAGCCAGCACCGTGGAAGGTCCCTCTCTTTTCCCAGTACTTCTGTTGGACCCATGGCTTCCTGACTGAGCATTTGCTTATTTTTAAGACACTTCAAATCACTTTGATGAAGTGCATTTCCTGACCCCTCTTTCATGAACTAAAGTTGCTCCATGTTCAGATGTAGCCAGCATGAAATCAGTGACATAGATTCTTCCTTCCAGAGACTTAAAAATATTTTTGAAAGGAGTCTCTTGGTGCTAAGCAGCTGTTGCAATGTTTCTCTTTAAGACTCCATAGTCTTTTTCTTTGAGACAATATGAGAAATGGATAGAACGTTACAAGGGTCTATGTGTTTACTGCCTTATTTATCTATTGCCTGGCAACAAACAACACAACTCACAACAGGCTCTTATTACTTTATGGCTTCGGGGGGGGGGGGGCAGTAGTATGGACACACCCTCCCTGGATACTTCCGGCTCAAGGTTTCTGAGGGGTTACAGCACATTTTTGGTCAGAACTGTGATCTCCTCTAAGGGCTCAACCAGAAAGGAGGAGATATGTTCCAGTTGGCTCATGTGATTCTTGGAAGGTGTTTGTCCCTCATTCAGTGAGCCTCTCTAGGATGCCTCATCTCCTGTAGGATGCCTGGCCACCTGCAGCTGGCATCATCCAGGGCAAACAATCCAAGTAAAAGTGAAGAAGTTTGCCCAAGATGACAGCCACAGTCAAATACCTTAATCATGGTAGTGACATGCATCCCATCCCTCTACAACATTCTGTTTGTAACTAACTAGAGATTCTAGAAAACACCCCCCATACACACACACACACACACACACACATACACACACACACACACACACACACACACACAGCACAATCTACAAAGGCTGACTAAATACTTAGAATGTCAGTGACTGTGGGGAGGTTGGAAAGTTGCAGGTTCAGAGTCTGATTAAAAAGTATCTTGGGCCGGGCTTTGGTGGCGCACACCTTTAATCCCAGCACTTGGGAGGCAGAGGCAGGCAGATCTCTGTGAGTTCGAGACTAGCCTGGTAAGTTCCAGGACAGGCTCAAAAACAATACAGAGAAACCCTGTCTCAAAAATACAAAACAAACAAACAAACAAAAAGTCTCTTGGACTAACTTTTAGCCCTCTTAGAAACCCATCTCTGTATCTCACCTAACTTAACATCTTAACATGGAAGGAAGGCATTAACATAGCATACCACTAGATTCCATCAACACCAGAACTAAAACTGCTATTATATAGTAATAATATCTGGGCCCATAGCAAAGGTTTCTTTGCTTCCCTGCAACCTATTTCCACTAATGTATTTTTAAAATGTGCTTTGATTTGTGACTTTCTTTCTTCTTTGTTTTTGTACCATAAAAACTTGATGAAACCGTTACCATGTCAGAAGGTGGAATTTTGAGTGTCCCTAAGTTTGTGCTCTGGGGCCATTTTGGCTACACAATAAACCAACCCTTTGAGGTGAGAACTGTGTATTTAGCTTGTTTTTATGTTGTCAGTTGTAACTGAGTCAATAAACATAGGCCCTACTCATGGGGAGGGCATTGCACAAGATTATTGTGGTGGTATGAATAGGTATAACCCCCATAGACTCATGTGTTTGAATGCTTGGCCCATAGGGAGTGGTACTATTAGGAAGTGTGTCCTTGCTGGAGGAAGTGTGTCACTATGGAGGCAGGCTTTGACATCTCATATATGCTCAAGCCACTCCCAGTGTGGCAGCTCACTTCCTGTTGCCTGCAGATCAAGATGTAGAACTCTCAGCTCATCTAGCAACACATCTGCCTGCACACTGCCAGGCTTCTTGCCAATGACAATGGACTAAACCTCTGAAACTGAAAGACAGCCCCAATTTGATGTTTTCCTTTATATGAGTCACCATGGGCATGGTGTCTCTTCACAGCAATAGAAACCCCAACTAAGAGAGATGTGATTCTCCTTAGGGTTAGGGCTACGTTCTTAGGAGCTCTTCTGGTGGCCATCTACCAGTCTATGCCAACCATGACCTCTAGAGGGGTCACTGCGGTGACTTTGTGATTCTCAGCTAAAGAAGGAAGACCTAAAATACACTAAGTTCCCCCAATGAGAAGGGTTACTACAGGTAAGGTTAGGTTCTGCATGAGCTTGTTATCTTGCTCCAGAGACACGGTGGGGAAGTTAAAACACTGAAGACAGGTTCTGATAAACCATGAGCACTTGCTTGGCCAGAGAGGAATAGAAAGGCAGTAAGAAAAACCATGAACAAATGGATATAACCTGAAGCCAAAGTGTGTGGGGGGAGGAGTGACGTGGGTGGCGGGACACAGAAGGAAGCTAAGTAGAGGCAGAGAAACATGTCAAGGCTGTCTATCAGCTACAGTAGTCTAGAGTGAGTAAGAACTGCACAAGCTTCTCTTGGAGCTTTAATGGCTCAGCATAGCTTGGAAGAAAGGAGGGTGTGGGGCCCAAAGCTTTCCAGATTTACCTGGACTTTGGTATCAAGGATTCTGCAGGGAATGGCAACAGTGACAACAGCGGCCATAATCTAGACAGGTAAAGCGTCAGGGGTGGTTTGGGCGCCCCCTGTGATCAAAAGGAGCGTTTTCAGGCCTGCAAACTGTTCCTCAGCCTTTGCCTTCTTTTCCTTCAGCGATTCAACTGCCAAGAGGGTCTCCGGAGCCCGTCCCGATGCATCCACCCCCACCCCAGGCAGCCCATGAACTAGTCTGTGGCAGCCAGCCTCCAGAGTGGTTCCCCAGCCAGGCCAGCTGGCAGGAAGGCTGCCGAGGCAGCAGATCTGACGAAAGAATCCTCAATCACATTTACATGTGCATGGTGCAAAAAAGGGAAAGGAAGGGGGAAGGGAACCCCTCCGGAATCTAAAAAGAAAGTCAGTAAGTACTCCACAATAATAATAAAAAAAAAAAAAGAAGAAGAAGAAGACTCAGCCACCGGCTTGATTTGTCTCAGATGTTCTCAAACCGCTGTCCTTAAAAGCTCTGCTTCCCTATCTTCCTTCTCCTCTCGTCATCCAATTGCCCGAAGAAAGTCTCTAATTTTGCTTTAATTTGTGCCTTGGTTGCAGGAACAAAACAGAACGTCACTGAAGCCTCCCGTCCCGCCCCTCCCCCTTGGCACTCAGCAGCTGCACTTCCTCAATGGCCTGACGGCTGCTTTCTCTCTCACCATTCCCCAGTCTTTGCCAAGGGATCATCCTCAGAGCGGTAGGCTCAGGGCAGCTTCCAAACTAACAGACATCCAACGTTTGCATTTACAAATGCGAATCCCCACAAAGCCTCACAGGAATGGGGTGCCAGTGGTGATTCAGGGAAGAGCAGAACACAATGGCTTGCTGTGGTGTGCCACATGCTGGGATCTCTCAAAACCACAGCTTATCTTGGGCATCTTGCCAGGAATCTGGTGGAAGGGCAGAGTAACAAATTTGAGTGTTTACATCATTTTTCAAGTAAAAGAATAAACACCCACAGCCTCCTTATTTCTTTACAATTGAATCCTTTTGGAAGATACCATGACACCTTGTTTCCCTGTTGACTGACTCATGGGGCTCAGAGTATATTTCTCAGGTTTAGCCCTGACTGGAACCTCAGGCAGAATTCTCCCTTCCCACCCCTAGGGAGGCTAATTTACCTCTCCTTTAGTGGTCTCCATTCCTGCCTCTACCTAGCAAGAGCACTGGGAAGCACTTCTAATTAATCTTTGTAAATTACTGTGCAATCCTGGGGGCTAAGGGCTGAGTATTATTAGAAAGTGCTGGCTGTGTTGGTAGTGGCCATAAAAAACTGGGTGCTGACCAGATCACTTTTCAGGCTGCAATTATTGGGAATGGTTGCAAGTGGTTTTATGTGATTGGGTACTTCATGAGAACCCCCCCCCCAAAAAAAAGCACTGGGCAGCCATCATCGGAGACACAAACTCTTGTCTCCAGCAGGTGTCAGTACTAAGGTTTGCAGCCAACTGAGCTGTGTTCTTTTTGCTTTTACTTATTCCAATGGGCAATGGTCTTCCCTTAACCACAGCAGCCTTGTTTCCTGAAGCTATACCAGTAGTCCAAGTCTGTACTGTGTCATCCCCACCACCACAAGAAGGTGAGGACCTTGGCTTCTCAGATATTCAGATGTGCACAGGCACATACAGAGATCACATTCACACACTTCCCATTCCAGTATATTAGGGACATTATTTTGCATTGTTTTTTAAGATTTATTTCATCTTAATTTTGTGTTTACTTTGTGTCTGAATATGGGCATGAGCTCAGGTACCAGCAGAGGGAAGAAGAAAGCGTCCAACGCCCAAGAGCTGGGGTTACAGGCTGTGAACAAGGATGCTGAGAACTGAATTCAGGAGCCTTGCAAAACCAACAGGTACTCTTGACCACGGAGCCATCTCTTCAGCTCCCAGTATATTGGTCTGCTTTACTATCAGTTACTGTTTTTCTCATCCTATGTCACATATATTGGTTAAACTTCACAGATAGATATCCATAAGAGAAACACAACCTGCTTGGGTTTTAACACTGCTTTCTGTTTCAGGCATCCACTGAGGGTGAAGGACTACAGCCTCTTGGGAAGACACCTGGCCTGCTATGGTTTGGGCTCTGACAGAGTATCCCGTTGGTTACTTTTCAGGATCTAGAAAAAAGACTCACTTGTGACTGAAATGGACCTTCAGGTCAAGGGACCTCCAAGTTGTTATGTGTAGGTATGTAGGTAGCTCTTCATTATAACCTATTTGGAGACTCTTGGGACAAAATATTCAACTGATTCAAGGGATGGAAGACTTCTTAGTGTTTGATTGTACAGACCCAAAGAGCAGAAACCACCCAGGTGCAATTTCAGATAAATGGCTTTACCTCAGCTTTGTAACATGCTTCTGATCCTGTGCAAGGAGTTCTCAATAGTTGCTGCCTGGAAATTGTTGTGTGATATGAGGCAGGGCATTGCTTCCCTCTCTCTGTGAGTCCCCATCTGTGTTTAGCAGATATGAATCCACATTTCCTAGGACACTCGGTTGGGTAACTAATTAAAGTCCAGAAAGGCTCTTTGATCTGGGAAAGGCCCTGTGTCTGAAGGGAGGGAACACTACTTCCCTGATTTGTTCATTTGCTATGGTGATTTTTCTAGAAGCATATGAAAAATACCCAGTGGCTGCAGTTTATTGTCTTGTGTTAACACAGATATTTTGCCATAATGCTGCATAAAAAAGATATGTTAGATTTACTGTTTTAATATCTATTTGCTACAAGGACTTTAGAATTAGATAATAGGAAGTCCATGATATATTGGGGGATATAAGCTTCTGAGTTACTGCTAAGGGGCTTGAAGCTTCTCTGAAACGATTTAAATTCCAGGTTCAGAGAGATGAAGCAGTCTTCTCTTCCCAGGGCCAGCAGGATGGCATTCAGTGCAGGAATCCTAATCCAATTGGAAAACCCCAGAACATAATCTCTTCCATTGGAACTAAGGGCTCAGAAACCAGCTTCAACTATAACTTCCCAGGCACTGTGGAAATAGTTTAGTAATGCGTTGGATCATCAAAGGGAGCAAGGCAGACTGGAATCCACATGGGAAAAGGGAGGCATTTACATGAGCTTTTCCAGCCACATTTGGAGTCTCTGTCCTTAAGGAAACCATTCTACTACATTTCCTTAAGTCCCCAGTTTAAAGGACATCTCAGACAGCATTATAAAATCTGGGAAGGTATCAGCCAGGTGGTGGTGATGTGTGTCTTTAATCCCAGCACTTGGGAGGCAGAGGCAGGCAGGTCAATGTGAGTTCAAAGCCAGCCTTGTTTAAAGAGCAAGTGTCAGTACAGGGTCCAAAGAGACACAGAGCAACCCTGTCTCGAAAACAAAACAAAATCTGGGAATGCAGAGATTTGAAGATTGTGATGCACATGGGCCCTGCTCTGATTCTAGGGTGTTACTCCCAGATTTTAGTAAGACTGTAAAGAAGGTTATCTTAGAGTGGATACGGGGACTGTACCAGTGATAATTATCAATACGCATTGCAGTCAGGGATTGTGACAGGCTGTCAATTTGGCAAAACCTGGCATGAGAAAACTTCAGCTGAAGAACTGACTTGGTAAGATGTGTTGTGGTTATGTCTGTAGAGGCATTTTCTTAGTTACGAATTGACGAAGGAGAGCCCAGCCCATTGTGAGCAGTGCTGTTCCTAGGCCTGTGAGGCAGAACTGTGTCAGAAAGGTAACCGAACAAAAGTAATCAAGTTGGTGAGCAACATTTCTTCATGGTTATTGTCTCAGTTCCTACCTCCAGTTTCTACTTGAACCCCCTGTCCAGGTTTCCCTCTCAAGGATGAACTATATGACCTGTAAGCTGATATCAGTTCCTTCCTCCACAAGTTGTTGTTGGTCAGTGTTTTATAGCAGCCGCAGGGAGCAAACTAGGATAGAGATGGATTACATACATGGTGGTGGTTCCAGAAGATAGCTGCCTTCATGGTGACTTAATTTTGTGTGAATATGCTATGATGTTGACACCATAGAAATCACCCACGACATGTTGCTCAGAATGTCACCCTACAGTTAACCTACAGCTGACTGCCACATCCTGGATAAAGTTCAGAGTGTTAACTATATACCCGAGAGATGCCCTCCTAAGTGCTTGAGGTCATTCCCCCATTGATTCTTTATTCAACCCTTAGGTAAAGAATAGGATTCCTTTCTCCAAAGGAATCATGCAAAATATAAACAAAACAAAAATAAACAACCCCCCCAACAAAACACCAACCAACCATCAAAAAACTTAATAGGCATGAAAGACACAATTTAAAATGCAGGCAGTGCAACACCAAAGCACAGCTTAACTACCAAGTTAACTTTAGCAGTTTATTCCTTAAATTTAGAAGTGCTACTGCCAGACTCTATAAAAAGCTGAGGGGTTCATTTACATATAGTTAGCATTCTGGAGGGAGAGGCCAATGAGAAGCAAGGAGAGCTAGACAGTTTCTGCCATGTTTCTCACGTGCTGCAGGGTGCCAGTCAGTGCCCATTCTTGTCCTATAGTTCCTTCTCAAGGCTATTATTGTTGTTCATTTAGAAAAGATCTCAGGGCAGAGAAAACAGGCAGGGGTGTGGCTTTGAAAGTGTAGCCATGCTGCCTAACTATAGGGCTTATCCTTTACTGAAACAGGTTCTTTAGGGATAGGGAAGGTTGAGACTACTCAGTGACCTTCATTTACATAGGGACAGATCAGAGTCTCTTGGCCACATTTCCACTGAGGTTCAACCCAGCTCCCAGAGGGGGTTTTGAAATCCCCAACATGCAAAGTGTCCACAGAACAGAATCAGTATGTTCTCCTCTGAGACACAGAATGTCTGGGGAATTTAGGATGGTTATTTGCTCAACAAGAAAATAAGCAGGGAAGTAAGGACTTTGGATGACGTGTTAGCTTGGAAGCATCCCTTTGGTACCTAACAGGAAGAAAGCTTATGGAGACCACTGTTCAGGATTGGACCAAGCAGAATGGAGTCACTGGTGCTAAGTGCCACAGACTTAAACTGAACTTTGAACTGGACCACTTTTCAAAAAAAGACAGACTTTGTTTTTTAACACTTATTGGACCTCTGCCTGGTCCTTGAAACCTTCAGTAGCACCATGGTCTTTCCTGCCCTTTGGGCATGAAGGGAAAGATTAGTGTCTACATTGGGGATAAAGAAGAGAGGTGGAATTAATTACACAATGGCGAAGAGACGGCAAAGTTCTGGATGCTGAGATCTGGTGATCTGTGGAGAACCTTAGACACATGGGAGAGAGAGTCTGCCCCTGGGAAAGGGACTGAGTGAGAACAAGATGCAGCCAAGGAAACGGAAAAAGCATCTGGTGAGAATGAAAAAGCTCTCCTTGTCTGAATAGGAGTGTGTTGTGTCTCAAATATCATTCCCTTTAACAATGACCCTGAACTGTGCAACACATCAAACTTCCTACCCACCCTGGAGGTTTGTGTACCTACTTACCAAGTAGAACCCTCGTCTTTCACCTTCTGACAGCCCCACAACTTCATGAGGGAATTTCTGGTTTTTTTATTTTGTTTTGTTTTCTGTTTTTGTTTTTGTTTTGACTTTTTCAAGACAGGGTTTCTCTGTGTAGCTTTATACATGAGGCTGGCCTTGAACTCACAGAAATCCACCTGCCTCTGCCTCCTGAGTGATGGGATTAAAGGCATGTACTACCACTGCCCACCCATGAGAGAATTTCTGTCTCCTAGGATTGTGGCTCCTAAGGTGAGTTTGTAAAAGATTCACAATCATAATCATAAGGGCAAAAAGTAGAGCCCTCCCCCACCCCCAATCTCTATATTGAGTGCATTGCATTGATGAATGACACAAGCATTACACAGGCAAGGAAAAGTAACTCCATTTAGGCTTCTGATTTCAGATTTAAAATAAAGAGAACCATTGCTTAGTGTTAGCCTCGAGATCCAGGGTAATGAGAAAGTCAATCCAACCACTAAGTCTCCTTCTGACCCTTCCTGCATTCCTGCACCCTAGCCCATTTCTTCCTTCTGTCAGGGCCCCCCTCTTTTTTTTTTAGAAGCCTTTTTGTGAGTTCTCAGCCCAGCAGATCAGCCCTAACCCACTCAGGACCCTGAGTAAAGGTGTTCAAGCCTTTATACTGTGGCTTTCAGAGCCTATTTTTCTGTGTATATAACCTTGTCTACAGCTGCCCTCTGAGGGCATGGTGGCAGGTGGGTAGGAATGGGCCAAATCACCGTCTGTGGCCTCGAAGTCCACATGTGTAATCACAACTCAGCCATAGACTGTAATATGGCCATAAAGATCTCAGAACCACAGTATATGAGAGTTATGCCTGAAATGAAGTCCAATCTGTGATAAAACAGCCAGCATTAATGCCACAAATATGTGACAGCGGGCAGAGAAATGACTGATTGGGGATGTTTATAAATATAGAAAGTGAGCTGCTCATGGCATCCAATAGAGGGGGTTAGCAAAATGAAGACAGATGGCAGGCGATTAGCTCTCACATTCCTTTATGGCTGCCAATCCACTGATGGCTTGCTGCTCAGCTTCATCACCAGCCCCCTGGTAGGGCCCTCTAGGTACTTGACAAGGCCATCTCTACCTCCTGAATGATTCTCCTCCCAGAGAACCACTGCTTGTTTCCCAAGGATGAACTCTACAAGGACAGCGTTGTAAGCTGATACCCAGGGAGACATTCCAAAGATGGCATTGATCCGTTAGAAAGACAGCCAAAATCCTGGGGTTTGCTCAACTGTTTCATGGCAGTTTTCGTAGAAATATAGGATATCATGTTGGGAGAATTTGGAGACTCCCTTCTAGCCTAGCTCTTCAAGCAATGCTGAGAAACTTCCAAGCTCATTTTCTAAGTGATTAGAAGTATACGCTTTCCCAAGAGGATCCATCCTTTTTTGACATGGTGCTGACCTCCAAGTGAATTAGAGTTCTTTTCTCTAGAGCTTCTAGTCTCTGGTCCTTGACTACATCAGGAGCAAAGATCAGCCAGTCTTCCTTCTTAGACAGACATACAAGGATCAGGAGAGGTCACAGGGCCATGGGTAGACATAGCCTTGGTCTTCTCAGTGGAACATCAAAGATTCTATTCTTGACTCACAAATCTTGTGTTTCTCTCAGATTAATAATAGTCCTAGACATTTGTGGTGGTTTGAAAGAAAATGGCTACCAAAGGGAGTGGCATTATTAGTAGGTGTGGCCTTGGTGGGATAGGTGTGGTCTTGTTGGAGAAACTATGTCACAGTGGGGGCAGGCTTTGAGGTCTTATATATGCTCAAGCCATGCCCAGTGAGACAAACCACTTGCTGTTGCCTGAGAGTCAAGATGTAGCACTCTCAGCTCCTTCTCTGGCTCCATGTCTTCCTGCAGGCCACCATGTAGCATCATTATGATAATGGACTAAACCGCTGAAAATGTAAGCCACCCCAATTAAATGTTTTCCTTTATAAGAGTTGGTGTGGTCATGGTGTCTCTTAATAGCAATAGAGACCCTAAGTAAAACACCAACCCAGGCCAAGACACACCTTTTCACAAAGTGCTTGGATGACTGTCACCACAGGCTCTGGGTACTGTGATACTCTTGTGGTGTCTTATTCACCCTGATGTATGCTGGTTCACCCTAATGTATGCTCACATTGTTTTGCATGAGATAAAAGTGGAAAGAATCATGTTATTGGATGTAGGGAGAGACCCAGGCACCTGTGCTGCTGACCACGCCCATTTTGGGCATGGCTACATGTGTGTATGGGTGTGTGGAATAAAGAGCTTAGGATAGAGGCACTCATTCTCTTTTTGGGGTTCCAGCTGGGTCTCAGAAAGCTACAGAGACTGACCTGTGTTGTCAGTGTCTCTTATAAATAGTTCTCCACAATAAATAGCCAACAATATCCTTATCATATATAGTGTTACATTTTCCATCTACAACTGGGTTTTGCAGGAAATCCGTAGTCAGTAAAAGTAGGCAAGCTTTCATTTCATCATTTCTATCCTGCATAACCAAGGTTTACCTCTCCAGCCTGTTAGACAATGCATACTCTCGGGTTGTGTCTCCAGCATGCTTTTTCTTGGATGCCCATTCTGCTCTGAAATGCTGTAGATTTGAGAGTGGACTATCTGAACACCTCAGACCTACCTCTACCAGTTGCTAGCCTCACTCTATCCTCGCATTTCTTTTGAACCCTTAAATACCATTTTAGTCCTTATATTCAGCTGACTTGCTGCTACACAGTTCTGCTTCCTGGCTCCGTGGCTTCCTTCTTGTCACTATCTTGCTGGGCATCTGGGCCTTGGCCATTTCCTAAACAGTTAATAGTTCATATTAGCTTTCTCTCCCAAGGGCAAATGGCCTCGTCTCCAGCCTTCTCCTTGCAGCTGTGCACCTAGTGCCAAGCAGTGGAAAGAGTAAACACTTCATACTGCCTTGTTGAACTGGATCCTTTTGATGACACAATGAGACGGTGAGCTACAGGTTTATTCCTATCTATGCATGCAAGGACCGGACGCAGAACAATCTAAGTAGCTTCCTTATGGCTAAACAGCTAGCGAGTAACAAAGCCAGGTTTTCATCCCAGTGTCTGGGTGTAGACACAGCTTTATACACTTAGTCTCTCATGTCTGTTTCCACCCTTGAATTCTTGCCCTTTCTGACCTGCCCCTTTTCTTATAGTTTTCCTTTTCTGAATCCACAGTGTCCCTAGTGTCCTGGCCTTTCTTCCCTAACTCTTCATCTGGGACTTACCTCTACCAGAACAACCTTTTCAAAGAGCCCTTACCTCTTGCAGTTAGTTGGATTAAGCCTGAATCTGAGATAAGACATGACACCCACCTATATTTGAATACTTTGCCTTGGAGACCTAATTATAAAATACTACATTTTTTTCCACATGAAATTTCATTATCTTTTTATTCTGCTGGCTTGACGAGATCTTTCTGTAATAGATCACCTGAGAAATTTGCTTTTCTTCCCAAATCCGTGTCATCCATAAGTTTGATAAGTGTCGTCCATCACTGTGTCTTCATCTAAGCTGCTGATGGAGGTATTTAATGATAAAGGGCCCAGCTAGCATCAGGTGTACCCTGGCAAGCCAACTTGACAGCTTGATAGGGATCAATTAGTCATTTGGCACCTGTAGGTGTGTGCTGTCTATCCACTTTGACAGTATTCAAGGTAAAGTTTTTTTGTCCAACAAAAGCCTTATTAAAAAGGCTCCTGAGATGCCCTCCTGAAAAATCCACACACTGTGCCCATTGCACTCACTGCAGAGCAATGCCAGCGGAGGAAATGAGGTTTGTCTGACCTTACTTCGTCTTAATAAATCTAAGAAAGTGGGAAATTGCTATTAACCCATAAGAATCAAAAGGAGTCTATGCTTTAGAGCATCTGTCTTTAAACTGCAGCTTAGGGTGTCCTGGATTTCTTTAGAGGCACTGAAGAGACTCCTGCCAGAGACTAGGGTCAAATAGCAGCCATGCTCTCAGCCACCACAGTAAGAAGGTCTAATGTTTTATACAATACAGTAGCATTCAGCTTTAAGTCTTGTTTTTTTTAAGCAAACTGTAATTTGAAAGCCACTGCTTTAAAAGGAAAAGCTGCCTGCCTGTCTGTCTGTCTGAAGCTGTATTTGATTGCTGTATTGACTGATACGTCGGACACTCTATTAGACACATCATTATCCACATTTGTTCTATGTCTCCAGAAGTACTACCAGACTTGATAGATAGCCATAGGACAGAATGTCTGAGCAAGTTCATTATTGGAATATGTACATCTAACTGTCTCCAAAGAAACCTTGTTTGTTTGTTTGTTTGCTTATTTTCCTAAGTGATCTTCTCTGAGGCTGCAATCTTAACTTCAGCATTTATGGGGGTTTCCTAACTTTGGAATATTTCCAAATGCGTATCTTCTTCACCCCCATGATAATCCTAATGAGGAAGATGCAATCATCCACTCACCTCAAGGAAACTGATGCTAAGCAGGGGTTCAGTAGTTTCTTTGCAACTATGTAATCAGAAGTCAGAAAAGCCACCTTTCCAAAGTGTTGACCCAGAGGTCCTTGAAAGCTGCCTTTATCCTACATGGCAGCATCTTATTTTCAGTGGGTTGAGTGCTGATATTTCTGGGTGCCTCCAATGGGCTAGACATTGTGTAAGGCATTTACAGAGATTAACTCATCTAGTCTCACAGGATCCATGCCAATGGCAACTGTTTCACACTCAGTTTTGCAGAGAAATCTGAGGAACTTCTCCAAGGTTGCACAATAAGAAATTGGGAGAGCTAAGATTCAAATGCAAGTTATCCAGCTTGAGAGACTTTAACAATAACAATTATTTCCTTGATTGTATTGGCAATTTGCCTTATCAAACTTCACAGGTGTGACTCCCATTGCTTTCTGGAGAAGTTTGTAAGCTGTATGTATTCTCATACACTCTTATATCTGAATTTATCATCAGGGATTAGCCCTTTCTTTTGAATTATGCCCTTACTTCCTTGAGAAGAAATTCAACTCCGGGCTTCACATATGCTCCACTGATGAGCTCCACCCCCAATCCAAGTTAGGCGCTCCTGAATAGCATCAGACAAGTGGTCTTTGGCCTTCAATCAAGGCTTGGTGTCAAAGAGAGTCTCTCTAGCAAGTGTGGTTGAGATAAAACACTGAGATAAAAGGAACAGAAGCAGACATATGCGCTGATTATTTGGGGGAAGGCTTGGTGCAGGCACCTACCCAATGGTGATTGCAGTTCCAGAGAACAGCACCCAGAAACAAAGTGTGCCCAGGGCTTCAAGAGGAGTGAGGGTGATGATTTATCTCCAGCCCATTTACTATGGGTCAATCCTGCCTCACACATGAGCATACGGTTGTTCCCTCTTATCTATTTCAACCATCCTGAAGAACAGTTAAAAGGGACAGAAACCTATGCACTGTGTTTCCCATGTGAACAGAGCCACACTCTGAAGCAGGAGGATTCTGTGGTGTTAGCTCTTAGCTCCCCTCCTCTAATTGGCAGGGACAGAGTAGGGAAAGGGAGCACAAATTACAGTGACTCCTTACCAGCCCAGTTCCTATACACTCGCTGGAAAGCTGGCTTTCTGCCGGCATATACATATTTCTATCGCCTATTGAGCAGGAAGGAAGATAACACTCCTGAATAGCATCAGACAAGGAATGAAATGAAATTTTAACCCCAGTGTTGTAAGATGCATTGCACTTCTCCTTGTTAGAGTCTATTTGCCACTTGAGATAATTCAGCTGGAATCCCCAGAGTACTCAGTGGGCCCAGAGACAGCAGCAGATAGAGGTACCATGGGTCCTCGTGACATCTGCCTGGTGGTCTTAGGAAGGACTCATTTTGAAAGAGGGGCTCTGGTTGAGCTTGCCTAGGAGGAGAATTAATCTCTAAATAATTCTGAGAGATGGAACAAATAAGGTCATTTCTGCTCACGCCTGTGGGAAACTGAAGTCACTGAAAGCTTGCCCTAGATTTCTGCCTACTGGTTCAAGTCCCTGCGTGCACTCTCTGGACATCTGAGTATCATATAGGCTAACTTACAAGCTCTTTGGGGAGAAAGCAGGCAGAAGACATTTCCTCTTTTCCTTTTCACATTTGGAAAGGTAGGAATTTTACTAATAGGCAAACACAAGGAACACAAAGGGGACTCCATAGAGCCAGAACGTAAGAATGTACCACCATGTTTCCTTCTTCCAAAGCTACTTTCATGGGTCAAGATTTTGATTAAAATGACATGAAAGCACATGGCTGCAGGCATAGGTTAGGATTCACTGCACACCTCTGACTCTTTTCCAGGCTGCGTTAGTCTGCATCTTAAATGTCTCCTCTCTGGTGATAAGGATATCTAGAGTGAGCCTATTAGGAGATGGTAGGAGCTTTGAGGGCGGGGAGCGAAGGTTCTTAGGTCCTGATAGATGTGTCAAGCAGAAGGACTGATTTCCTGGCTGTTATGTCTGTGCTTTTGTTCACAGGCTCACGATACAAGAGGTGACACACCGCCACATGCCCCTGCTGCAATGAACTCTGTGTCCCCAGCCAATAGGCTCAGCTGCTCAGGGATAGAAACCTGAGGGTTTGGCATGCTACAGTGATAGGAAACTGGTAGTTTTACCAGCATCAGAGCCCCAAGTCTAGGACTCCCCAGACTTGTGAGGAAGAGGCAGAGTAAATTGAGGTGTGTTATCACCCCACTGATCCATAGGTGAGTTTGCTTACTGAGTCCTGAGGCTCCTCCCCACCCTCACATGCTGGCTCCTGAGCCTTGCAGGGAGGTGAAAGCTGACAGGCACACGTGAAGTTGGGGGCTGCAGACTCAACCAAGTTACAGAAGTCAAGACGTCGCTTTACATTCCGCCCGCATCCAGACAGGCTCTCCTTCATCAGCTTGAGAGGGGCATATCTTGAGACACCGAAGAAGTTTTCATCTCCTCTTGATTGGGCTCTACAGCAGCTTGAAAAGCCTCTGACTGAAAGTGAGAATCATGTCACACCTTAATAGCCTCATTTCTCAGGCGACGTGGGCCTTTTCAACTCCCCAGCCTCGATGGGGGGTCGAGTGAGAGGGCTGCCCTGTTTGTCTGGCACACATTTCTATTCAGGGAGCCATCTCTGCTGAGCCTTTCAGAGAGCCACCTTCATCCAAGGGGAAGGACAGGCATGCTCCATATGAATGTTAGTGGCAGCTAAAATCTGTCACACCCAGGGTTATAAAGCACAGTCAGGTGAAGACAGACAGAAGAAACAGGAATAGGGACCTAGCTGGAACCACTAGCCAGGCTCAACTGGCAATAGGGGGTGGGAGGTTCAGGCTACTTCTTGCCACCACACAGAACAATGTACACCATCTTTATCTGGCTGGACCATCTTCAAGCCTGAGCATCAAGGAAGCTCAACTGAGCATCAGGAAAGCTCAACTCTGAGAGGTGATCTTTGGGACACACCTATTTATTGTATGTCCTTGTGGATTAGGGCAACTCTTGCAAGTCTGTTACTGTGGTCTCCTTAGGAAATCCTTGAGCAGACAGTTTCCCATCTAAAAAAAGAGGGATATTGTCCTGTTTGTTTCCAAGAATCTGTCTTCATGTCATAGAGCACCCAGCTGTACAAGGACCCCAAGCAAATATATTAACTATTACATGTAGCTCTGGATACAGTTGGCTCGTTGTAAATTTGTAAAATATCTTAGTGTTGGCCCCATGTATTGTAAATAGATCCAGTCTATTTCACATACAGTGTGTGGCCATCATGAGTGCTCTGCACAAAGACAGAAGCCAGACATGCGGAAGACACATTTCGTTCTTTGCCAGGCGTGTTCTCTACCCAGTGCACCCTGTGATACCCAGAGGAAGTCTCCGCATGAGACTTTTTGTGACCTACTTCTGAAAGGATGAGTCCTGTGTTGTTTAATTAAATAGTGAGGGAGTCAGAATGTGGCCTTCTGTGGGAGGGATGGGAGGAGGAAAGGTTGTAGAGAGGGGGTCTCCTTTTGTGGTTTCAGGCTCAGGTTGTAAACAAAGAATGTCGAGGAGACCCAAGCACACAAGGAAAGCCATTGTCAATGCAGCACGGTTCCTCCAGACCTGGGATTAAGTGCTACCACAAGGATAAAGGGGAATTCCTAGAAAGGCCATCCTTCCCACAAAAACTAGAACTAGAACTGCTCTGTCACAGCAGCTAAAAGCTGGTGTGGGTTGTGGGGTTTAGCGGGACCATCCTCGAAATAGAGCAAGCACTCCACCACTGAAAATATGTGCAGAACTTTAAAAAATAATTGAAATAAAGTTTTCCTTAATTGTTAAGCCTATGCTTGAACTTGCCCTGTAGTCCAGGTTCACCTTGAACTTGTGGACCTCATGCTGATCTTTGGGTGATGGGACTACCTGCAGTCATGCAGTATCACTAGTTTCAACATCCTGGATCTTAGCAACCTCAACTGGGTCTCTGTTGTCTTGGCTTTGTTTCCATTTGTCCTGTACAACTAGGACAGTGGACTGGGGTGGGGGGGTGCTTTACTTGAACTTGAAGTCCCTTCCCAGTCCATGGGGCATGCTCCATGAGAAGTATTTCTCTATATTGCGTAAATAACTTTGATTGGTTATTATTTTAGCTTGTACTGGTTCCCACGGAGGAAAATTCTACAAACTGATGATCTGAGTAACATTTTAAATCTGTTGTAAAGGTGTCTTTCTGAAAGGAGCCTATCACTGTCGAGTTTTCAAATGACTGTCGAATTTGTATGTTCAAGTCTCCATACTCTTCAGGTGCCATAGATGTCTGTCACCTGTCATCTGTCTTTCCAATGTGCATTGAGCACCCTGACCAGCAGGAATAAACTTTAGACAGCACCCACTTGCCTTCACCAGCTCAGCGCCTCTCCTTAGCTGATCTTCAGTCATGGTTCTTATGCGTACTCATGAAACTTGGTGAAACTGAATGTGGGGCTTGCAGAGAGAAGAATGTCTCCGGAGTCCAAGATAATGCAGACTCCTTTAACCAAAACAAGGAGCTGTCTGGATAGAGGGTGTGGGGCCTCCTCTCACTGTTCTTTGACACTAGGAGGACCTTTGTGCTGGGTCTTGGTGCCAGGCTGCGGCATGTATGCTTCACATTTAATAGATGCTCGAGGAAAAGAAGGGATGAGTACCTGCAAGTCATGATAATGTCAATGGGTGCATATGCTTGTCTCTGGAAAGGAGGTGGTGTCCAGTGCTGGAACCAAGGGTCAAGAAGGCTCTGAACTCTGGGAGAGTAGTAAAACTAGAGTGGAAATCCAATCTGCTCACATTAGAATTTCCTGGAAAACTATCCTGATTCAGAAGAATTGAGTGAAGGACCCCGAGGCTGAGGTCTGAGACTCTGCTTTCCAACAAGCTCTGGGAGATCTGAGTACTTCACTGCTAGGAAGCAGGAGTCAGAGAGCAAGAAGTCAAGAAAGAATGAAGAAGATAAAATGATCCCTTGGGGAGGAGGTTGCTGCAAACAGCAGCAGAACAGGCAAGATGGAAGCTGAGCGAAGGGAGCACTGCCCAGGGTGGACACCATACTGCAAGCCTCTGCTTGCTCTAACCAGAGTTCCAGGTCTGGGCTCTGTGTCAACCCAGAGCCTGAACCAGGCTCCCTCTGCCTTGCATCTAGAAAGGGGAGGGAAATCAGCCTGACTCTTGTAAAGGATGATGAGAAGTTTTGGTATAAGATGTGGCAGGGTGGGAGGAGTGGATGATTTTATAAAAAGGAATCAGGTACTACGGGCACATGCTGCAGTGTGTTCCAGCCTGGAGAACACGATGCTCTCGAAGTGAAAAGGAGTCGATGACAAAAGACAAGGTGATGTACAATCCCATGTATACGATACGTCCAGGAGACACAGATGCATAGAAACTGAAAGCAGATGAGCAGTTCCCTGGGTTAGAGGGGGCAAAGGGATCAGGAAGGGGGCAGTTGAGTGCTGAAGGGTTCATTTGGGATAAAGAAAAGAACACAAACTTGTGATGGATGCAAGGCCGAAAAATCACAATAGCTAAATGATTGTCAACAGAATTAGTGCAGTTTTATTAAATTTGACATGACACCATTTCTACAATAGGCAAATTAAATGTTGTGTGAATTATGATCACCTAAATAAAGCTACTAAAGAGGATGCTGGGAATACAGCTCAGTGGTAGAGACTTTTATTTGAGTATGATCCTTGTGACACATTTGGGTGGTCAAAATTGCACAAGAGCCTGGATTTTCTATCTCACATACCTTCCCTCCCCCATGGCAGGTATAGTTGTGAGTCTGTTGTGAGTTATGAGTTAGTATCTAAAAGAAATGAAGAAAAGAAAGAAAAGAGGAAGGAGCCATAAAGAGATGTAGGAGGAGCCTGGAAGCATGATTTAGTGTTCACAGCTGGGCAAAGTGGAAGAGTGATGTCACTTACGTGTTTGTAAGTGTCTCAACTACCACAAAGATTCCTCATATTCTTCTGGTTTTTTAAAGATTTATTTATTTATTTTGTATACAGTGTTCTGCCCACATGTATGCCTGCATGCCAGAAGAGGGCACTAGAGCTCATTATAGATGGTTGTAAACCACTATGTGGTTGCTGGGAATTGAACTCAGGACCTCTGGAAGAGCAGTCAGTGCTCTTAACTTCTGAATCATCTCTCTAGCTCCAATTCCTCATATTCTTGTTTTTATTTTTCATTTTTTATTTTTTATTTTTTGGTTTTTTATGAGACAGGGTTTCTCTGTATTGTTTTGGAGGCTATCGGTCCAGCCTGGCCTCAAACTCACAGAGATCCGCCTGCCTCTGCCTCCCGAGTGCTGGGATTAAAGGCGTGCGCCACCACCGCCCAGCCAATTCCTCGTATTCTAATTAGCATTGCTGACAGTAGAGGATGCTGGGTGCTTCCAGCTTACTGGCTCAGGTGGAAAGAGGGGGCACTGAGAGAAGAGGGGAACCAGACTGTATCTGAGAAGATTTGTAGGAGAACTCTCCTCCTGCCTTTCCAGGCCAGTCTCAATGGCCCTGTTGGAAGTTCCCTAAAGAGAGGAGTGTTTGCCCTCCTGCCTTGAGAGAAAGTTTCCTCTTGAGATGGGTCTTCTTGTCAAGTGTGATTGATCAAAGCTACTCAGCTACATGGACAGTGGTCATGGCATAACATAACAAGGACAGGGTTTCAGACTTGTATTCTAGACCTGACTAGCTATACTCCCCTTGACAATAGCTGTGTCCTTTAAAAAAGTGAGTGCTTTCTCTTCAAACCTCAGTTTTCCCAGCTGTAAAATGAAGATTCCACAGGATGGGAAGAGACATAGCTGATTATTTAATCTGTAGAATGGGTCTAAATGAATGATTAATGAGATTCAGTGAGGTCTCAACCAAGTGAGTAGCAGGTCATCTAGAAAACCCCACTGACTGCATCTTTTCCTCACCATGCCCTGAATGGAGACTTGCTCATTCATATATAACTTCTAAATAAATCATGTGAGTTCAATTCTGTTTCCTGACTTAACACAGAAAGATTTTTTTCCTCCTGTGTACATAATAATTCATTCTACAACATACAACAGAAAGCTCAGACACAGTGTTCTCAAACATGGTGCAGGCTCAGGAAGTGTTTGCTGTGGTAGAGTAATAATAGTGACACCTTCACTATTGTCTACTTGGTGTTCACCCAACAAGTAATTACTGAATGCTGTGGTAGCTTTCCTGTAATTACAAATATGTGGAAGATTTTTAAGTGCCTGGGAACCAAGACTATGCCTCATTTTACCCACCTGTTCCTCCATGGCAATGCTGACTTATCTTGAAGGATAAACAGGATGGGTCCAACAATTTCTGAGACATGCATTTACATACCTGAGCCTATACAGGGTCACATTTGGACCTATAACTAGTTTTCCAAAGGAGAAAGAACCATTTTATAATGCTGGGACACATTATTGCCCATGAAATGCAAGGGTTAATAGAATGGACCTGCAGAAAGCTTTCTAGCCATCAGGTCTTAATGGGTGGCCATTATTTGACCATGTCAAGACATGTATGCAGTGTGTAATGACCAAGATTCGAGCAATCAGCATGTCCATCTCTTTAAAAACTCATCATTTCTTTGTGTTGGGAACCTCTATGTTCTCACAGTTCCTTGTAACATACAAAACAAGTTGCTAAGAGCTACACCTGCACTACTTGTTGTAGAACATGGGAAGTCAGTGTGCATTTGTAACAGGGCTTTGAACCATATGCTTGGCCTGTCTCCATGCCCTCTCTAACCTATGCTTCTGGTGACCTCTGCTCTTCTCCCTACTTCTGTGAGCTCAACCTCGCTTCCTCATATGGGAGAAGAGTGCGATGAGTCCTTCCAGGCCTGGCTTACTTGATTTCAGATAATGTCCTCCAGAGGGAGAGTTTTTCTTGGTCAGAGTTCTCCCAGTTGCCTCTGGCTAGACTCTTATGTGACCCTAGGCCATTAAGCCCCTCCCACCCCCCATGCACCCCCATTCCAACAGATTGGGGATCCTCAGATGGAATAGACAGGGGGTCTTTCAAACCCTCTGTCTCCAGTTGTCTCTTCACCCCTCCCACGCCCCGCTTCTAGCTCTTCCCACCTAGAGGGTGAAACCTCAGCAGAGCCATTTTTCCAAGTCTGGAATGTGTGGCATCTCAGAGAGACTGCCCTCTCTAAAGCTTTCTCAGTGCAAGCGACTACCTGGCAGGACTTCCAATCACAGACGATTGATATTCCACTGAGCATCTTGGAAAATAATCTGCAAACAAGAGGCTGCAGGCTATGAGCGTTTCTGTCTCTTTCTTGCTCCCTCTTCTCCAGCTCTCTTTTAGAACTCAGCTTACAGCTTCATAAAAATACAGCCTGAGCCGGAGCAGAAAACCTTAGCACTTTACCCAACAATATTATCCTTTTAAGAGTTTTATTAAGCGGTTTAAGGTTGTGCTGCATTTGGCTAAGAGGTGCAAGGTGCCATCCCCTGCTGACAAGATTGTCCTTGCATTTCAGGAGTTGGCACGGTTGGCTCAATTAGCAGAATGGCCAGCGAAAGAGGGTCAGCCTTGGAAAGCTCAAGACTCACACTGCGTGTATGATGAGTTGAGCAGCAATTTGGCTCTCCTGCTGCATCCTGTCTGCACACAGGCATGCTCACTAAATGCACGTACCCATGCAGGTGGCCATGCTACGCATGCATGCAACACACACACACACACACACACACACACACACACACACACGCACACACACACTCCACAGAGCAAAGCACACTGAGACTCTCCCCAGGAGACAACAGCATGGAAGCAGAATAAAGGTTCTCTTGATTTGTTTTTATCTCCTTGCTGTTAAAGAATTTGTAATACGTTCAGCAAGGAAGACTGACTGGCTTGAATAGGCCAATGCACCTGTCAATTTAGCAGCATCATTTGAGCTCAATCAGTGTGGCGCTGGAGGAGTCCCCTAAATGTTTAATTTCTTCCAGCACCATAAGCGCTCTGATAGGTCTTATCAGGATTGTATTGACTGCACAAAATGAGTCCTGGTGTGGAGCAGTTTTCTTGACAGGAGAGACGTTAAAAGCACACACCAGGAACCCGCTTAACAGGTTTCTAATAATATCATCTTCTATTGGCATCCCATTTTCATTCCTGACCACTTCAGTCCTTTGACGTGCACACAGATGATTTTTCCTGCCCTGAGATGCAGTGTTTTCAAGCTGCGGGCTGATAAGACGGCAGGCAGAACAAAGGTAAGACTTGCTCCCCCCGTAGACCGGTCAGCTCAAAGATGGACCTTTCTTCATAATGGGAAATTGCATGTGTGGCTTTGTTATGGACATGGGAACTCTGGATTTCAGCAAAACTCAGATTGATCATATATCATGCGACACAGTGGCCACACGCTGTGACCTCCTTTTCTCAAACATTCTTCTAGGACATACACAAAATGAATAAAATATAGGATTAATTTTTATGTGAAACATGAAAAATAATGAATCCACTTGTGACTTGAATTACATTCATAGTTCATGCAAGTGTCAGGAGAGAACAGAACCCTGAGAGTTGCCCTCTGACCATCACAAACATGCCTGTGGTATGTGTGCCCCTGTCTGCATGTCCATACCCAAGTAAATACACAGATAAATCATTAGAAAATGTTCTACCCAGCATGGAGGATGCTGGCAATCACAATGCACATGGGTATAGTGGCAGTGGAGGAAAATATAACCTCCCACCTGCCTTAGAGAGGTAGGGGTAGATAGGAAGTGACCTAGAAATATCCCCAAGGAGGAACTTAGTCTGGACCAGGAATCAAGGTTGCTTTTTTCCAGACAAAACCTAGAGCCAATGCCATTCCAGCCAGAGAGACAGACACATAGCAAGTCACTAAGTATGAGAAATAAAGTATTTGGTAAAGTAGAAAAGAATCAAGAAGGAAACTTGACATCAACTTCCAGGACCCCATGCATATGCACTCATGTACACTTGTACCTGTACATGTGCACCTCTGCTGGGGAAGTCCTCCGTATATGTCAATAAAGCACTGTTGGCCAATAGGGAAGCAAGATAGGTGGGACTAGGAGTCGAGGAGTATGCTGGGAAGGAGAAACACAGGGAGTCAACGATGTAGCCCGCCACAGAAATAAGATGTCCGGAACTTTGCTCCGGTAAGAGAAATACTTAGATTAACAATTATGGGGTAAATACTTAAGTCAGAGCTAGCCAGTAAGAATCAAGCAAGGCCAACAGCTTCATAATTAATATAGCCTCCTGTGTGTTTATTTGGTACTGATGCGGCTCTGGAACCAGGATGGCGGGAAGGCTTCTCTTTACACACCTCCATCCATTAGAATATGCATAGACTTAGGTACATGACACACACACACTCACACTCTCACACACACACACACACACACACACACACTCACACTCACACACCTGGGATGTGAAGAAAGGAAATCCCAGAAGCTTGCAGGCACTCAGGTAGGTGGCCTTGTGCAAGTCAGGAAGCAAGCCCTCACCAGAACCCAACTGTGATGATTCTTGGGCCTCAGACTTCCAGCCTCCAGAGATATGAGGAGCAGATTCTTCGGCTAAAGAGTAAATCAGGGTCCAGCTGTCCCTAAAGGAGTGGAAAAATCTGTCTCTTGATTAGCCAGGCCCTTCTGCAGTGAAGTGATCTGGGTTTTGAATTCTTAACTTCCGAGTCACATGCTGTAAGCATAGACCATAGGAGCCTTACGCTAACATCTTAACATCTGGAGGCAGCCCATCGAGTCCTCAGCCTGTGGGTCATGACCCCTGGGTGTCAACTGACCATTTCAAAGGGTCTAAGAACACTATCGGGGGAAAATATTTATATTACAGTTCATAAAGTAGTAAAATTACAGTTATGAAGTAGCAACAAAAACAATTTTATGGTTTCAAGTCACCATGGCCTGAGGAACTGTATTAAGGGGATCACAGCATCAGGAAGGTTGAGAACCACTACCATAGGCTGGAAAAGTGTCCCAGAAAACACAGACATATGCTACTCTCCAAGTTTCCAATTTTTCAGCCCAGAGACGCCCCACCCCCCAGGATCTCTGCACTCAGTGATGTTGCTGCAGATGCACCCTCAGGCCCTCTGAAAAGTCACGGAAAAAGCACTGTGACTTTGCTTCAGAGGCCAATGTGAAGACAGCCTGGGCAGTGAGGCGATTCATTAAGACGGGGAAATGAAAGGGACAAAGGGTATCAATGCTTATCATCATTTTTATCTCCAAGGGGAAAGCAGGCTGCAGTCTTAGCAGAGATAGTTGATAGGATGGAAGACCTTTGTGCGGTGCTTTCAACAGAGAACATGCCTAATTATTTGATCCCCACCCAAAAGTATTGAATTAACTCTTGTTTCTCATACTTGGCTTCCACGCCGAGTCAAAGGAAGGGTCAAGAGTTAGAGGGAGGGCTGTTATAAAAGAGAGGCCCTGTGGACCCCTCAGGTGGGATCTTGCCCTAGCTCACCTAAGCTAACACTGAGGAGTCCTGGGGATGCAGTGAGGAACAGGGAAGGTTAAGGTCGAAAGAAGAATGTCCAGGGAAGTCTAAGGCACAGGAAGAAATCTGCCTGCACTGTTCCCCAGAGGGGCTGCAGGAACTTCCAATTACTTCCACAGCGAAGTCCCTGACAAATGGAAAATTTCCCCACTCCCCAATAAATTACTTGCAGTTAAATTTAATATATTTTTTTTCTTCAGAAAAGAAATAATCACTAGCCTCAGAAGCAAAACTAGAGTTAAGGCTCCAGTAATGTAATAATAATAATTTGCACTCACACGAGTTCTTCCAGCAAAGGTCTCCAAAGCTTTGCCAAACATTAATTAATTAAGCCTTGCCGGCTGCCCCCAGGAGGCAGGTAGCTATTATCTCAGCTTTCCAGATGTGGAAACTGAGTCTCAGGAAGGTGAAAAGGATTTGCCCAAGGTCACTGTGGGGATGAGAAGCAAGGTAGAGATTGAAATCCCAGCAGCTTGCTGAATCTCCAAGCACAGAAGGCGGGGCCTGCCACAGCTGTGTGGGGGAGGAGGGCTGGTGGGCCTCATACTGTTCAGGACCTGGGGGATTCAGGTCCAGAAAGCACGCGAGAGAGGACAGGGGGGGGCGGCTCCCATCCTCCCTGTTTTCAGCTGTGAGGTTCACTGCCCGCAGCTCAGTGCCATGCAGCTAAAATCTAGAAATGGACATAGAGGTACCAGGAAGGCGAGATTACAAAACATTCTGGAGAGAAAGCACCAAGGAAACTCCAGTTCTCCTGACCTCTGTCCCTCCGTGTTAGGTTTCTGTAGATATTTAAATCCCGAAATGCAAAAGATCAAGTTGAGAAAAGCAGACTCCAGGCCCAGGATGAGGGCTTCCAAAGAGGTGCCATCTATTGATCTGATCCACTGGACATGCCCGAGGCTTTGCCGGGTCTCCCGAGGAACCTGGTGGGCAGGATTGTTGACAGGGAGGGCAGAGCAGTCTGCACCTCTCCCTTTCCACGGCTGCTTTAGCCGCTGACAAATATGAGGGAGGATCCGGCCCTCCCTGGCCTCCATCTTGGGTGCCGTAAATAGAGAGGTTTGGGCATTTCCTCGTGAGATTATACTTGGTGTAATGAATTCAATTCTCCCATTCCCTCTCTCCCCACCTCACGGGGCCGCAGCTTCTGAGACTTTATCTCCTATAAGATGAATCGCCCAGAGACGCCTGGTGCATCTTTCTTTACACTTCACCTCCCCCACTGCGGATGAGAAATAGACTTTTCCCTCATCCATCATAAGTCAGCGTGACAGGGCTGTCGGTCCTGCGGCCTGACCTACTGCATCTTTCTTGTCTCAGCCCGCTTCAGTGCTCCTCTGCTTCCTTGGGATTGGGCAAGACATTTATAAAAGATTTGAAACTGTAGCCAGGTCTAATCCCCCCCAATAAAACCAAGTTACAAATAATCGTAAAGGGGGCAGAAAATGAATGTGAAATATAATGTAAAGGAGAATCGGTCCGGATTTTTTGATTCTGGGTTGTTCTCGTTAAACGGGGGTATTGTGAAATGCTAAGGAATCCAGTCGTTTCCTTGACACCTTATCAGTCTGCAAACTCCCCTAGAGGGCAGAGGGTAAATCCCATCAGCCTGGTTTCACACCTCGGGAAAGTGAGACAAAAGGAGGTGAGGACTGAGGTAATAATGAAGGCCAAAAGAATTAGGCTTTCTCCGACAGGGGAGAAGCTCTTGGAAGGGTGCAGTGAAGGCTTCTGGGTAGTGGCCAAATGAATGTAGGCAGGATTCCAGCAAAACAACACTTCCTGCCACTCCTCAATGGGGACCGAAAGAATAAAAACAGACTCTCATGGTAACACAGGAAGTAGCCACTCGAAATTCTGAGGTAAAAACCCAGAGGAGTGGCAGGCCAGAGATCTAGCTGGGGTGAGAAGAACACAAAAGAATCAGGCTGTGTCTTTTAGCCTTTGGGAGAGTCGGCTTCTCATCTCTAAAATGGGAGAATCTTTGTCAATGAGTGACCACTGTGTAGAGATTTTAAGGGAGGATCCACCGTCTCCAGGAAAACTCAGAATGAACCCAGCTGGCCTGATGAGTTGGGTGTCTTTTCTATGAGGATCAGAGGAAAAGAAGATCCCTTCTGGAGATGTTTCTCCAAACCCTGAGGCAGATCAATGGACAGCTCTCTGTTCTCACTGGACACCATGAAAAACAGCTAGGAGTCCTCAGCTAGGGCCAATCCTGAGATGGTAGCTTAGCCTGGCTGGCTTGGCCCCTGTCCATGTAAAGGGCCATGTTAGGGAATGGGAAAAGTGAGGTGTGTGCTTGAGTGAGTAGCAACAGCATTTGTGTCTGGTGCGTTCTGGCCACAGCAAGTCTTTCACAGTCCTATGCACCGTCCTATCATTTTTTTTTTCTTCACGGATGATTCTGGCAGGAGTAGGAAGGACCTTGGCTTTTAAATGTTATTGGGAGATTTAATTAAGCACCATTCGAAATTTTTGAATGGAAATTGCCACATTACTCATGATTATTATCCATTTTCTTTAAACATAGGGCCAACTGCTAAGCTGTTAGGCACAAGCCTGGAAATTACAAAAATATTCAGATAGCCATTATCTGGGATTGTGTTGCCAAGCATCCTATCTGATTATAGGATGCCTGCTGGAACAGATGGGCCTTACATGGGGCCCTTCTAAGCCAGGAAACGCAGACATATTGAGTGCCAGTGAATCCACGTGCCAGTGCTGCTGCCACCGCAAAGAAACCATTATGGTTCTTGCAAAACCTGGACAGTCCCACCCACAGCCAGCTTCTGATTTCTGTGACACACAACAGAAAGGGCAACCTTGACTTGGGGGGCATTGCATCATAGCCAGAAATCTGTCTGGGGGATTTCCAGGTGACCAGGACAGTTGGCATAGGGACACTGGGAACACAGAGCCCATTGTAAGGCTCTGTTCAAAGCTGTTAATGCAGGTGCTTTGACATAGAAAAAGTGCCTTCATTTCAACTTCCTATTTACAAGAAGTTTACAGAAAGCTTTGGAGCCAAAGGAAACAAATTTGGTAAACACAGTAAGTAATAGATTCAACAAATACAGCTAAGGATAAAGGACTAATTTACATTTAATGAGACAGCGATTGTTTATTAAATAAGAAATGGTTGCGCTTATGAAGATGGCCTTAAAGGTTTTTTTTAAGAATACATTAAGCTTTTTCATATTCAAAAGACGTGACTGGAGGAGTAGAGGGAGGGAGAAGCCTGCAGAATGCATAAAGAATGTGGGGAGCTGATAACTCCTTCTGGAATTTAGGGCACTGGACAAAAATGTAATGGAAAATAAATTCCACAAAAGGTTCTCTTCCATGGGTGTTATACCACAGGCTGACCCCAAGTATTGATTTAAAAAAAATACTATATGATTACTAGAGAATTGATGGCATGTTGGAACATATATTCTAGCCTTGACCTTGTATAATGGATTTTTGAATCAAAATTCCTTCAACTGTGCTCACAACTGTGGGAGTCTGTGTTGGCTGCTGCTGTCTCTGTGATTTCTAAGTGAGAAAACACCGAGGTTTCCCATGTAGAAAGCACCCTAGCCTCTCATAAAAGAGGAGAGCAAACAAAAGTCCAGCCCACAGGTGGGCTCTAATCTTTTCCAGCCACATAAACCAATTGAATCATGGGATTAGTCAAAACCGCTACCTGCAGGACATTCTGAAGTCACTGGGTTCAGTAATTTTTCTCATTATTTGGGGGGGGGCAAGTCACTTTTTAACTCACTTTTCTGTGCTTCCCATAGTCAGAAAGGCTGAAAGTGTGTCCCAGACTGTCATTAGCTGGCTGGAGCTGAAAATTCTAGTTTTTACCAGTCTCCCTTCTCTTAAAAACCAGTCCTTTTGTGCATTCAGATGGGCTGCATAGCTATGTTCTGAACATGAGTGAAGGCGTAGTGATGTTTCCACTATCAGGTCAAACGTTTATAAGGGGGTGATGGGTAATTTCCTTGTCCTTTTATTTTCCCATATTCCATCAGCCACGATGTAACGGTAAACACTGATCCAGCCACTTGGGAACTGGACTCAAAGCTTGTATTCCAGGGGATACCCTTCCCCTATTTGTATCTACTTACTTGAGAGAGAAATACAACTCCACCCTGCTGAAGCCCTCCCTGTATGTGGAGCAGCTGGGCTACAGTTTCTAATATTGAATTGAGTCACAATGGCTGTGATGGCTGTTCTTGGTTGGTAACTTGACTGTGTCTGGAATTAAGTAAAACTCAAGCAGCTGGGTACACCTGTGAGAGCCTTTTTCTTTAACTAAACCATTTGAGGTGGGGGAAGACCCACTTTTAATCCAGATCTTTCAAGGCAGGAAGCTCCACCTTTAGTGTGGGCTAACCTGGTATCGTATATGAAGGACTTGGAAGAAGGGAGCTGCTGACTTTGTCCTCTTGTCCTCACTCTGACCAGCAAGTCCATTCCTTCACAGGCATTAGAGCCTGCTTCTCTGGTATTCTGGCGGATCACGAAGACCAGCTGAGATATTCCGCCCCATGGACTGAACAACTACTGGATTCTTGGACCTTCCGTTGGTAGACAGACAGCCATTGCTGGACTAGTTGGACAATAGCCTTTCAGCCATTCTAAGAAATCTCCTATGTCTATGCTAATGAAGGGACCAGGCCCCCCCATTCCCCACCCCTGGTTTAGCAGCCATGTCAGACTAACATGTGCTTGCATGACCTTTCTGCTCCTGTCCTGGTCGCTAGGAGGTCAGATGCCAATCAGAAGTTAGCTGCCGGGGCCATGCTTTACGACTCTGGGTGTGCTTTATGGACAAGTGCACAACAGTGACAAGCAGAGCATAGCAACTGCCCTGGGAGGGGCCTATGGGCCATAACAACCAGTTGACCAATCAACATAGGGCCTGGAAGCACACCAATCCTGAGACTGTTTAATGCTCCTTGACACTTCCCTTACACTTCTCTACAAGATCCCTGCCTTGTGATTTCTTGGCGTCTTTCTCCAGCCATCCGCTGTGGTGAATGGATGAAAGGCCCAAGCTAATGTGGTTAGTTCATTAAACAACTACAATAAAAGACTCTTTGCTTTTGTATCAAAATGGGCCTCTTGGTGATTTGGGGGTTCAGAATTTGGGCACAACACTTATAATAATAAATATAATCACTTGATATACAAACAATCAGGTATTATTTACTATCCATACTAAAATTTTATATATTCATTATAAATATATTTTTTCAGTGTATCAGTTCTGTTCCTCTAGAGAACCCTGACAAATACAGGCCTTTGAAATTAACAGATTTTTTTTAATACATTGTTGTCTGTTTTAACCACAAAGTTTTTAGTAATTGGAACTGCATCTAACAAATTTGAGGCTGTGAGGCCACCTGTTGTGTAAATATTGCCTCTGAATTGAAACATTCCCTCCTGGAGTGAAGATGGATTCTTACAAGGCTTAGGAAGCTAATCAAACTTGCATGAGTCAGAAAGTTACAAAACTTAGTTGTTATGGCTGTAAACAAGCGGGGAGATGGGAATGGGGGAGGGGGCACTGTGAAGCTGTCGGCAAACTGGACAGGAAACTCTAAAATGTCAGATTGGACTTTTCCACAATGCTGTTGGCCAAGTGACACCCACACTTCAGTAAGTAACCTGAATATTTGGTTCAACAGACTATACTTGGATGAAATTAACCCTTCCGTCTGTGATATTGGGCCCTCTCTGGAGTGAAAGGAAGCCTGTGCATACTCCACTCTCTCAAATGAAATAAATAGGGGAGCAAAACAGAATCCATGTCACAAAGTGTTAAACGAAACAAAAGTTGATGGAGAAGTTTCCAGAAACATTGGATGGAAGCCCAAGTTGTAGGTAAGTACAACTTTCCTTCCTTCCTTCCTTCCTTCCTTCCTTCCTTCCTTCCTTCCTGCCTTCCTTCCTTCCTTCCTTCCTGTCTTTCTTTTTTTCTTTCTTTCTTTCTGTGTGTGTGTGTGTGGTGTGTGTGTGTGTGTGTGTGTGTGTAGGTGGAAGGGGTGGAGCCAGAACAGTGTAAGAGGAAAGCGCTGCATCTCCAACACCATTGATAAAATTGGCTTTTTGCTGTTGGTTAGTTTTGTGTTTATTTGTTTGTTTTTAACAACTGGAATATTGTTTGGAATAGCTGTGTGTTTTCCTAAACAGAATGAGAAAAGACACTTCAAGGCAGGCCTTGAGGAGGTTGGCTTGTCAAGGAAATCAGACTCAGCAGAGTAGTAAGTGCTGGCTCAGTCAGTGAAAGAAGCAGAGCCAGCCTTTATTCTTGATTTTCCTTCTTTAACACCCTGACATCCACTTCAGAGTGAGTCCTTCAATTATAATATGTTTTGAATTTGATTTTGATTAGAAAAATGGTTCACACTAAGATAGACATGGACACAAGTTCAAGGCCAGCATGAACTGCATTGTGAAAGCTTGTTTGGAAAAGAAAAGAGACAATAAAAATGTTCAAACAACATAAAATGACAAAATTCTCTGAGAGATCCTTGAATCTGGTTCAACAACTACTACATTTTGCTTTATTGCCTTGCCTGCTCTTTTGTTTTCTTTCTTCATTATTATTATTGTTGTTCTTTCAATTTTATAAGTTCAGCAGGAGCCAGACTGAGGATAGGAGGGAAGAAATGAACACTGTGCCCAGTTATTTTGGTAACAATTGCCTGGTACCCTAACACTTATATATCAGGCCAGGCATCAACCATTTGCATTGTTAGGACCCAGAGGACCCCATAAGCAGAAGACATTTTGGAATTCCCAAGGATGCAACCAAACTCAGGAACAAAATAGACTGGTAGCTCTTAGCAAAAGGCAAGAGGCAGCTGAGACTTCTGAGATAATGGCCCATGATAGCATTTTGTATAAAACTGAGATGGTATTTCTTAAATCGTTGTAGATATATGCTGTCCATGGTTAGGCCAACTTGAACACACCCAATCTCTTCTGAAGGGAAAGAAGCTCTCCAAGGTTAAACGTGGAGAGCTGTCAGCCAGGCGGTGGCGGCGCATGCCTTTAATCCCAGCACTCGGGAGGCAGAGGCAGGCGGATCTCTGTGAGTTCGAGGCTGGGCTGGACCGACAGCCTCCAAAACAATACAGAGAAATCCTGTCTCATAAAAACCAAAAAACAAAACAAAACAAAAAACATGGAGAGCTGTCAAGCTTTGGATATTTGGGCTGGATTTTATGCCCCCTCCCATACACACAGATGCATTGTGAGAACCTTTCAATGAGGTTACCTTGAGTAAATCAAGTGCATCAATGTGGTGCCTAACATGGTGATGGAAGTCTACGTGCTTTTCTGGCTTCTACATTTCTTATAAGAAACTCAAACATGAATTGCAACCGAAGTACCACTGAAGAGAGGGAACTATACTCATGGACAGTGGCCTGCCCAGCTCCCTTTCATGAAGAACTCAACTGTAGCAGAATCTTTTCATAACTTGGCTGAGAACTGTTGCCCAATGAAAGGCAACTAGTTCATCTTTTGTACAAATGAGGATTATAGATTCTGTCTTGCTGTCAGGCCTGTGACTCTAAGGTAATCCAAATTTTCACAGGCTACATGGCTACATATTTCCAAGTCCATTTGCCCTAGGCTGACCAGGGTGGGTTTGTCCAATTGCACACAATCGTGGGGAAAGTCAGGGGCTAGAGGGCCAACACAGGTTCCATGGAATGATTTCTGCTTCTTTGTCCCAGTACTCAGCAAAGTGTTTCCAAAGATAGCAGTTGAGTATGAGTTTCACAGATGGGTAATTTGTTTTTGTAGGCTCTATGTTCTGGTCTAGAAAGTAGCAGGGTTGTGGACCCCCAGAGCTCTGTTGTGAGTTGCATGGGGGCAGGTATACTAGACTTCAAGGTTTAGTTCCTTATATATATGGGTCTTTTGTCTATATACCAGAATCATATCCCATGGGACTACAGTTATAGATGGTTGTGAATCATCATGTGGGTGCTGGGAATTAAACTCAGGACCTCTAGAACAACAGTTGGCTCTTAACCATGGAGCCATCTCTCCAACCCTAAAGCTTAGTTCTTGCTACATTCCTGTTTCATGCTGTCACCAAACATTTCCTTTTTGATGGCAGTTTCCATTCCCAATCTCACTCAACACTCCCTTCTAGCCCTTTCATTAAAATTACATAAGAACTATCTAATTGTGTAGCTCACACAGAGACAACGATATCCTTGACAGTCAAAAGTAGAGACTCATATACATTTTTGCATATCATACAACAGAACTGATAAAGTAGAATTATACTGATTTCAAAATGGGTCTCCCAGCTTAGAAATAACACAGAACGGTTACAAATATCTAGTAACCTTTGATGGTGTCACATATCGATAAACCCGCCATAAACTGAAAATGTATTAAATAAAAATCATTAACCCCCAAATGTACTTAGTACATCTAGTGTGCTAAATAACATAAATTTGAGATTGCTCAGAAAACACACATAAGCCTAACATGGACAGACACCTCACATGAAGCCAATTACATCCTCAAGTGTAGAGTAGCTCATGGCATTTGTTGACTTTTGTACTGAGAGGGTATAGGTCTGCCTTTCACCCTGTTCCAAAGAAGAAAACCATTAGGTTGAGCTACCTGGATTGGTTTGGGTCAAGGAACTCGGGTTGCTGAAGGAAAAGATCAGGGTGGGTGGCAAAGCTTGAGGATATTGGCAGGATCACTCCCTGGTCGCAACGGAAGGAACCTAGTCTTCCATTCCTTCCTCACTCCCTAATTCTCCTGCTCCCCACTGCACCCTCCTTTCCCTTGCCCCTCCCAGACTCCTTTTCTTTTCAGCCCTGGGGTTTTGACCCAGTACCTTGGATGGACTAGATAAGCCATCTACTACTGAGCTACGTGCCTACCCTCTATGTTTATCCCTCTTAGCCACACTGATATATTCATGGAATGACTCCATGCTCACGGGGCAAGTCTTGGCCACAGAGACACTTGGAACAACCTCAGCTGTTCACTGTAAGTCCTTTCCCATCCTCCCCCAAGATAAGCGACTTAGCGGGAGAGATAAGATTTGCCTAAATGTTTCCTTCAAAGTAGCAGAGTAAGCCTTCCCTGCCTGCTACGGAACACTGATTTCTAAAAGAGTATGTTACAATTCACCTGGAGTTCCCCTTTGCCATCATAGGCACACACACACATATATCAACACCAGACCCCAAGACACCGTAGACAGTGTTCTATCGCTGCTTGGCCCCAGAACAGTGACGACATCATAGGTCCAGAGCGCCATGGTTGTCAGTGCTTCCTGTAGGCTGGCTGCTGTTTTAAAAGTAGTTTTTTAGAATAGGACCCTGAGGTTCAGAGTTTATGTAATTTGCCCAGCGACTTACAAATTGTAAATGGCAGATCGGGGTTTTAAAGCCTAGCCCTTTGACTTCCCTAGTATTAATTATAATTTCTCCTAAGAGTGGACCCTGAAGATTTAAACACTCTGCTTTGAGTGCAGCCTGTGCCTGAGAGGTTGGTTTCCAGACCCACACTGACAGCCTTCTGCCTGCTGCTTCCCTCTGTTGCAGATGAAGGCAGTGATGACACTTTTGGCTTTAGGTGCCATCTTCTCAACCGGGGAAGGTGGCTTGGGACTGGGTGAGCAGATGGCACCAGAGTCACCCCTTTTTCTTTTCTCCTCCCTTGTATTGGGCTTCACTCTTGTTTCCAGTGTACCCCCTCCTCTGAACTCAACCACATAAAAAAAGTTCCCCACTGACACTTCTCAGGTCCCTTTCATACACATAAACGCCAATCCAATACTTGCTGGCAATACAAGAGGTTTCCTATGGCCCGTTTCCCTTGGAGGTAAGGATTCTGAGCTGGCAGCCTTCACCTGTCCCAGGAGGCAGCACCTGCACTGCGAGGTAATACTGCCTTGCTCACACACGCTGAGACCCGTGTCTGGGGGCTCCACCAACACTGTGGCTCCCAGGCATTTAATATTTTTCTATTAAGTCAGTTCCTGCCTGGGGAAGTAGAAGCTATCAGAGAAAGTGTGTTGTGTGCCCCACAGGGGTGTCGGCCTCCTAGAGGACAATTCTGACAAAGAAAAGGAAGGGGTGATCTGGGGTCTGTTCTCAGTGAGCAAGAACTATATGCATCCATCTCCCCAGACACATCTGAAAATAGAAGCTGCCAATTGGTTTGGGACCAACTGATAGAAATCAAGATGAACCAGAGATGCGTTCCCAAAACGCTCTCCTCTTTACTCCCCCCTCACCTCCTGTACCCAGCATGTTGCTGACTGTAGACAGCACAATTGATTTGGCTAGAGTGGATAGCTCTGTCTTACCACACATCCAGTCATCAGAAAGGACCTGCAGACCAGGGCCAGACAAATGTACCTGTAGAAGAATGCTTCCGGTACAAAATGAATCATAAAGTCATGTGGCCATTGAGTCTATTGGAATTGTCCTCAGCTCATTCTGTCTTCCCATGGAGAACCAAGTTAAAAAATATCAATTAAAATATCAAGAGTCATGAACTGATTGTGACTAGTGATGTTTGTATTTAATTGTATCAGTACTGTCAAGTGAAGTGTGTTCAGCAAAAGCTGATGATTTGGAAACCGCATGGGCTCTTTAACAAAAGAGCCGAGTTCTTCGTTCTTTGGTCTTGCTCTGCTGCTCTCCCAGAGACTCCTTGAGTCATCTAATTAGAAAGGACAGCAAGGACATACGCCTGACACAAAAGGTCTCCATTCCCCATCAGAAGAGAGCTGGGAGGTAGTGCCTTGCAGAAGGAGCCAAGTACAGCCAAGAAGAGGGTGACTTTCTCCCCCAAATGAACAGGGAAAGTTCACTTCTAAGTTCAAATCTTTGCTTTAGCATATATGCTCTTAGTACATGGGAAAAGTCTCATTAGCTCAGAATTTATATCCCGAGGAGGCTTCTGCTTCTGGCCTGTGAAATGACAAAGTCTAAAGCAGGGAGACAAAGAAATGAAAGCTAGGAGAAATGAGCGAGCTGGACTGTTAATAAGTATCATTCTATCTCCTTTTCATTCTATCTCCTTTTCTGTTCATAAGTGTGTGTGCGAGCGTGCTTGAAGAGAATCTAAGTGGCCTTTGCAAATCAAGAAAGAATGTTTATAGTAACATTTATTTATAAATGATTATTCCACTGAAAATCTCAATTTTCATAGAAGGCACAAGGTCCTTGTGCTCACAGACAAGCACTAGAGGAACTGGGAATGTTAAACACGCAGGCTTGTCTCCTCAATGGAAGTGGTCTGTGTCTGTTTCTGCCTGGGAAGCTGGGAATGGATGTGGTTATTAGTGATTTGTGCTATCTGTAGGGCCACAGCACACCTAAATTCCCAGGCTATATGTTTATCCCAGATTCTTCCTCCCTAGACCTTTATCTTGAATACTGTTTCTCCATCAATGGAACCCATGCTTACGGAAGGTGTAACACACACCTTGCAAGAGAGTTTCAATGTAGTCATGACTTAATCTTTATTGTAATAATTATCAACAGGAAAATTTTTCCAAAGTGTACTGTGCTTAAATAGGTCTAAAATAAACTGCCCAGGGTCAGACTCTAAAAGTCTAGCTGCTGAGTTGTTTTGAACTAGATTTATTTCTTGCCTTATTCAGAATAGCCCTCTGCTGACCCTGGTGTTTGTAAAGACTCCACAAATTTTCCCTAACCAAAAGTTGTATGTAACTGTATCTTGTGATTTTGGTCAATGGAGCTGTTTTCTTTTTCAGAGTATAGCTTATCCTACTCCTTAAACTCATATAAGAGCACATAAGAGGCCAAGCATTCTTCACTCACTCATTCAGTTCCTCTTATTGGGAACATAATTTGTGTTAAGCGTGGCCCCAAAGTGCAGATATAAAAGAGACCACATCATCCTGACAAGGAGACAGATATGTCAATAAATGTTGACAAAAGGTCCTGATGAGTAACAAAATGAGAATAAACACAAGCCACTGAGATAGTGAATGGGAGAGAAGGCTGCAGAGGCAGAAAGAGAAGTTTTGATAGAGGGTATTGTGTTTGGTTTGGACCTTAAACACTTAATAAGAACACTTGATTAGTCAGGGATGTAACGGGAACATAGGGACTGGTGGCAGAAGGAAGGCTAGACTTCAGAGGACTGCAAGAACAAGTAGCCAGAGCCCCTAGAGACTAAAGGGAGAGCATTATATGTGAGATTCTGATTACAGGACATGAACGGTGCCACATGGGGAGGTAGACCTTGACTTAGAGTAACAGAGAAAGGGTGGTGATCTTAAAACTCCGATGCAACCTGGTGAGATTACTTGGGAGAAGGGTCCCCATGGCAGCCAGGGGTCCAACGACATGATACAGGAAGGGAAATAGAAATCACAACAGCAGTGAAACATCAGGAAAGGGTACTGTGAATTAGGTTAGAAATGGTGCAGTTCTAACTCAGTTCTGATAATGAGCACAAGGAAGCAGGTACACTTCCATAGCGTGTGGGAGGATAAGTAGACTAAGTTAGGAAACAGTTTGACTCAGGCAATAGAGAGGAGGAGGAGGCAGGCTGATGCCCTGGTTTTCAGAACAGGCTAGTGCTGCCATTTGTAAAATTAGAAAATGAGAAGTTTGGCACTTGAAGGCCAGAAACAATGAGGTTGGCTCTGATTCGAAGAGTTAAGACATCTACGTGCCATTGTGGACTCCAGCACCCAGGAGATAGGACTTGTGTTTGCACCGAGATTACTTAAATTCCTAAAGTCTGTTCTGTTGTTTGAGTGTGATTTGTGGCCCAGCAGCTCATGAAGACTTTCAACTGGGAGGAGTGACTGTAAAGCTGTGGAATCTTTGGGAGGTGAAGCCTCACAGGAGGAAGTGAGTCCTTAGAGGAAGTCCTTGAGGCTTTTTAGCTGGGCCCACTTCCTGTCTGTTCTCCAGGTCTCTAGGTGTCTATCTCTCTGCCCTCTGAATCACCATCCACATATGAGCAAGTTCCACCATGGTAGCTGCTGTTGCCAGCCAAAACACAGGTGTAAGGTCACAGTAACACGGAATGCAACTAATAAAACTTTAAAAATATATAATATTCATATAAACATAAAACATAATTCACAGCTTATTATAAACTGAAGTCTTGGGTCATGGCCACCCAGACACATAAGGAAACAGTGAGCACCCTAGAGACCACCATGTCTCCCTTCCTATCACATACTCCTCTGTCCCACTAGGCATATTTTCTAACATAAATTTTGTCATTGCTGCTCCTTACATTTGTGTGTGTGTGTGTGTGTGTGTGTGTGTGTGTGTGTGTGTGTGTCTTGGGGGGGTGTCTCTATGTCTATGTTACTATCTGAGCAGCCACTTTGTGGTTTTGTGTGTGTGTGTGTGTGTGTGGGTGTTGGGGGGTGTCTCTATGTCTATGTGTCTATGTTACTATCTGAGCAGCCACTTTGTGGTTTTGTGTGTGTGTGTGTGTGTGTGTGTGTGTGTGTGTGTGTGTGTGTGTGTGTGAGACAAGCGTAGCTTAGTGGGTTCCTGTGAATCAGCCTTATTGTGTAGACTCGAAACTTGTCAGTTTCAATGCTGTTTGATATTCATTGAAGGAATATACTACAAATTGTTTCTTCATTCTACTGTGATGGATGTTTGTACTATATCTACCTCAAGGTTATTTTAAACAACAACACCAGGAATATCCCTGCAAAGGTTCCTGGCTACACACACACACACACACACACACACACACACACACACACACTTCCAATAACTAGAAATATAACTCAGGGATTGAGGGTATGCAGAAGTTTGATAGAGACAAACTCGTCCCCCATAGGCTAGCATGAAGCTTCATTCCTTCCGTATGGCATCTGCTATAACCTGATGCCTGGTACCTAAGTCAGTCCTCTCAAGGACAAAACAAGCAGGGGACTGATCAGTTGTAAGAGTGAAATGTCATCAACAGAGCTGACTTCTGAGTGATAAATTTTACCTATGGGTAAGGACACTCACAGAAGACAGTGGGAAGAATGGTGAACAAGTTAGCACATGGTTCTGTGTTGGGAAACACGTTGGTTCTAGCAAGGCTAAACTGGTTTCTCAGTTCTCAGCTACAAGACTTCCTGGAGACTTTATGTACACTGAGAATTGAATTTCAGAGGGGGAGGGAGGGAAGAAGGGCATCAGGGATGGGGAGAGGGAGACAGAGAGTATGGACACATGCTCTCAGGTTGCTTTGCCCATTGCGGTCATAAAATCATTTTTCTTTTCCCTTAAGGAACATCACAAAGTGTTTCCACATCACCTGTGTCCCTTCACTGTCAGAGTTCATACTTTTTTGTTTGTGTAGTTTTGAAAGATTAGCTTACTTTCTTGGCTACCTAAGAAGTCTCTCTTTTATGACCCACTATCTTCTCTCAAAGCTATGACATGGTTTCTAAAGGTCATCTTGGGTTCCTGTCTATCTTCCTACCCATGAAATGAAATGGCAAAGGCCCTGGAGTCAGCCTTGTCTATGTGAACCAGGCACACTGCTGTTCTGCCAGCTGGACACCTTAATGACCTACATCTCTGGCCTAGGTCTCCTTTTCCCATCTGGAAGTCAATCAGAATGGGTTCTATTTAATAAATGCTTGATATGGGAATTCAATCAATACATTGCTTGTAATATGTTCAGAATAGTGCTTGGTACATAGAAGATATTTGGTGTAACTCTCTGTTGTTCTTGTTACTATCTCCTTGTTATTCCTTCTCTTCTGTGTTTTCTGGGACCTAAAACCATGTGCTTCCCTGGGAGCCACGCAAGCAGAGTCAGCCCAAAAGACATGAATGAAAGTCTTCACACATTGACTATATGTCAACAGCACGTGTGTATGCACATGCACAAGACAAAACTATCACCTTAAAGTGAGGGTGGTCATTTGAAAGATGAAACCTCTTGGTGTTAGGATGCTAATCATCTTTGGGTAGAATATAATTTCCTCATGTCAATATTTGTTTTGTTCCTAGAGTTTTCCTTAGTGAAGTTTCCTCCCTCCCTCCCACCTCCTTCCATCCCCCCTATCCCTCCCTTCCTCCTTCCTTCCCTTTTTCTTTTTATAAACTGCATGTGATTGCTTAAGAAACCCCCACTAGAATGAATCTGTCTTTGCCTAAAAATACTTTCTGTATGTCTAAGGCACATAATTATGAAACATTTTGAGTTCCAGCAAATACGACCCTTTGTGGTGTGTGCATGATTACTTTGCTTCTTCGAAGAGATCTTTGTTGTTTCTGTTGTTTTCCTGGGGAACTAAGGATGTAGTCAGTATGGCACGGGATCGTAGTCCCTCACTTGTGAACGCTTTAGCTTGGATGGTGAAGTCTCCATAACCCTTCAGCCCCTTCTCTCCTCTGTGCAAAGGTCTTAGGGACCCTCTGAGTCTTTTTCACAGCATGTAAGCTGAGGCACACATCTCATGGGATGGGATGTTCTCAGAAGTGCTGGAACGGATGAGTACACGGTTCTCTTCTAACTAAAGGCCCTGAACTGTGTAACTGGCATCGGGATTGGGATTGCTGCGTGAACTACTGTGCTTGGGTGGTGACTGTCCACATGGCAAGAAGGCTGATGTAAGAAAGACTGTGAGCTTGCTTCCCAGCTTTTGTTTCCCTGTTTCTGTACTTGTTCCATTACTATAAGTAAAGTAGGAACTAAGAATTCCTCTCCTTACTGTTGGCCACAAAGGTAAGTATACTGTAGGCCATGGTGGCACAAGCCTTCAATCTCAGCACTTGGGAGGCAGAGGCAGGTGAATCTCTGTGAGTTCAAGGCCAGCCTGTTCTACACAGTGAGTTCTAGGATAGCCAGGGCACAGAGAAATCTGTCCCCCCAAAAATTTTAAAAAATTGTTCCACTTTTTCTACATATGTTATCATTGACTCCAAATGTGATAATGATATGGATCTAGACCCAGCTTTAGGACTGGGGGCAATAGTACCTCTCTACCTCAATTCTTCTGGTATTTTAACTATGGGGTCTGAATCCATTACAGAAAGAGCACAGGTCTCGTCATAGCCTGCCACTGTAAAGGTATGTTGCCATACCTTCTTAGTATTACTGCTTTCTTGGTGACACCTTTGGTGCACAAGAAAATTAGTGAATAAAAATGAGCTTTTCTTTGTTAGTAGTCCAATCATTCACCCACCCAGCCACCCACCCACTTCTTCATGCATCCATACCTTAGTTGGGTACATATGCACAAGTCCCTTAGACCAAATAAAGATACTTGACCTACAGATTCCAAATTTCAAGAGCCAGCTTGTCATTGTTTATAAAAATGAATAGTTACTGTTGCTTCCTTACTGATATACTTTCTGAACCACTGTCCCAAATTCTCTGGTATTTAATAACTGCCTTAAATATTTGGTTTGTAGTACAAGTTTGCTGAGGGCTTATTTCTTTTCTTCTGATGTACATGATAACTGCTAGATTTATATATGCCAAGAGGCTTGGAGGCAAGGAGTATGTTTGATATATAGCACATAAATAAATAAAGCAGCCTGTGCCAGCCTCAAGCCTTCCCTCTCCTTTACCAGGCAGTCAATCCTGGATCAGAACAGGAAGAGGTCTGGAAGGGGAAAACAGACTCTGTCAGACCTGCTCCAGTGGGGACCAGCAAACTTGTATCTCATGAAGCTAGCTGTGTTAGCATCACATTTAATATAAATGCTATCATAATTATTATAACTTTATGTTTGTATAGTACTGAGACCCTGGGGAGGATAAAAGCTCTGTGAATGTAAAATAAGATGATTAAGTATCACTGCCCCCTGTGGTGATATTTTGTTTGTGATCTAACAAATAAAGCTTGCCTGAAGATCAGAGTGCAGAGCTAAACCAGGCAGTGGTGGTTTACACCTTTAATACCAGAACTTGGGAGGCAGAGGCAAGCTTATCTCTGTGAGTTCAAGGCCAACCTGGGCAACATGAAATTGATCCAATCTAAAAGAGGAACAGGGCCAGATGGTGGTGGCTCGCATCTTTAATCCCAGTATTTGGGAGTCACATACCTTTAATCCCAGCTCTAGGGAGGTGGAGACAGGAAGGGTTATGATTGGGCAGAAAGAGGAATATAAGGCAGGAGGGGACAGGAGCTCTCAGGGCATTCAATCTGAGGATTCATGAAGACAGGATCTGGCCCATTTGGTCTGAGGAGTCAGTAGAGTTAAATGGTCTCTCTAGTAGCTGACTCCTTTACTTTGCTGGTCTTTCAGCATTTACCCCAAATCTGACTCTGAATTTTTATTATTAAGACCAATTAAGAATTTGAACTACAGCACCCCCTCTTCCATGGGACTAGGGTTGGAGCAACTAGGTTTACATCCTTGGTTGTTTTGTTTTGTTTTGTTTTTTTCATCTCCCAGTTTCTTCCTTTAGGTAACACCTGGATGTGTCACCTGGAGACTAACTTTTTCCCCTGGTGGGACTGACTTAGAGAAATGCAATGGAGAGTGGCGGATGGAAGCTTATTTGGGAACAAAGGGAAAATATCTTTCAGTGATTAAAAAAAGGAATTGGGATTTATTAGCTGATTTGTACAGCAGCAAGACCTGAGTTACTTACTTTATACATCTAGTTTAACAGTCACTAAAATTCCCAGAGAAGTCTTTTACAGTCTTGGAGGAGAAGCTCATTTAAACCCAGGAACTTTCCTCAAGCCACTTAGTGAGTGTGTGGTGTACTCTGAGTTTAAATTTTTCATCTCCTTCTAAGATTCCTGCTTTTCTTGGTGTGACTGAAAAATCAGCTTGCATACACTCTCAGCCTAGACACAGGGCCTAGGTCCTCCCCCAAATGATGTGACAGACTTTGATGATCCCCCATGGGAGGCCTCACTCACCCTGAGGAGTGGATGAGGGGTGGGATGGGGATTGGTGGAGGGAACGGGAGGACGGGTGGGAGAAGGAACTGGGATTGGTATGTAAAATAAGATTGTTTTTAATTTAAATTAAAAAACTAGAAAAATCAGTTTGCAGGCCTATTCTGATGAATTCTGGGTGTGGGACTGGCCCTGAGCAATTAGGTTTCAGAGATATTATCGACTTAGAAATCCTCATTTCCCTTTCAAGGATTTCCAAGAAGAGAAAGTGGATTGGTGTGCAGAGCCCAAGAAGAACGGTTCTGCAGTAAGGTACATATACCTTAAAGGTGAGGTTGATCCTATTGTGAGGTTTTTCAGACAGGAGCGAGGGTCAGGAAGAAAGCTCAGACCTAAACTGTTGGAAGAAGGGAGCTGGAGTAGGCCTCAGGGATGGGAACACAGAGAGAATACACAGGGCATGCCCCAGAGCCTACAGCACTGCAGCGACAGGGAACAAGAAGAGCCCAGACAGAGTTCATGGCAGCTCCCTGGCCTGCTATTCCATCTAGAATGACATCAGAGGTGCAGCTTGAGAAGCCATGGAAAGGAAAGAAAAACAAAGGGGCTTTCTGCTGTCATTTCCAAAACAGTGCTAATTCATTCTTCAGCCTCTGGGATACTTTGAAGCAGATAGTTTGCAGGGATAGTTTAGAAACCTGGGACCTTCACCTGGATTGAACTGTACTGCACACCTCTCTCCAAACCCCACACTAAAATCTTCTAATAGCTCTTTAACAGTCCCTCAGTAACTCCTCCTTAATGGTCAAACACATCCTAGGACTAAGAATATGGAACCAACTTAGTCTGGACATTTTAGGTACATGCCTAGTAAGACAAACTGTGTCCTCTGTGAACTTTTCAGGATGCAGGATTGAGAATGCAAACTACACAGGAGAAAGGATATGAGCAGTTTACAAAATTGTATAACCCAAGCCTGCCAATCAAAACAGAGAAGTATCCACATCACACCCATAGCAACCAACACCTCCTCCACCCACACACACCAGAAGAAACCCGCTACAATTTATCTACTCTGTAACTTTTGCTTTGGTTTTGAAGAAAATTCCTCAGCACTTCGCTATTCCTCTGAGACTCTTTAATTCTTTAAACAAAATGCCAGGAACCTAGAAATTCCCAGTCTAGACAGAGAACACCTGTAAGAGCTCTGCAGAGTCCGTGGTAGTGCTTTCACTCCTAGGGCACGCCGCTGCTTTGTTTACCTGCCCGGCTGAAAGGCAGATGTAGAGGCTGCTGGGACTCTCTAGCTGGGACACCAGCTATCGCGCCGGGAAAGCAGGGCACGATAGCTGGTGAGCACGCGCATTACCTCCATCATGGCAGGACGGAGAGAGCAGTGTGGTTGAGTCCCACACCATGACAATGCCCACCGTGGCTGGTTGAGGACTCAGGCAGGTATGCAGCTCAGCAGATGTTCTTTCTGTGTAGAAAGTGGTCAAGTGAGTGTCATGACAGGGGACTATAATCAGGAGAAGACTCCTGCCGGGACCTTTGTTTCTTTTGTGAACAGAACCATGATGAGTTTGGAAAGCTCCAAGTCCAGAGTAGAGTTATGAAAGCAAGAGGCCACTTTCTTCCCTTTTCTATAAGCTAACATCTTTGTCACCAATAGGTAAAGTCTTTAGAATCTCCTGGCAGATACCCAGCCTCCACCAACCAGGGGGCTAGGAGTGTTGCTTTTGCTTAAAGCAAAACTGGGAATCTCTGCTAAAGGCCTCAGACCCAAATGAGGAGACGCTTAGCCTCCTGCTTGGCTGAGACCGGATGTCCGTTTCTATAATAGAAAAACAAAATTAACCAAGAGGTAAGATGTAGCTTGGTTTAGTCAGCTCACAGACTGCTGAGAGTAGGGGAGGAGGCATCCAGCTGCAGTGAGTGGCTTCAACATGCCACCTTCCCTGTCTCCTCCCTCAAAAAAGAGCGACCTGAAGCCTCATCAGTGAAACCTGGCGGTGGGAATATGCACAATCAGCATTTCCTTCAAGTAAAAGTAAAACACTTTCTCACTGGTATGAAATTCAAATACAACAGCAGGAAGAGAGATAAAATGTAAATGCTCGCCTCCCAGCTCCCCAAGCTAACTACCCATATGTAAAGCTGTTTGCATCTCTCTGTGCTTGGCAAGCTCTTGATGATCAAATTCAGCCACCATCCCCTGGCTCCTGCCTCATTGCCTCCTCCTCAGCCAGGTGTGGTTATTTCCAGTTGTTCACATGTTCTGGGCCATTTCATACCATCAGGATTTTATTCAGGCTGTTCCGGCGGCCGGGAATCTGTCCCCTCACCAGCCTCTCCTGCCTTCTGCTTGCTGACACCTTACACTGGATTTCAGTGTTCCCAACATCACTCACTCTACAAAGTTCCCCAAGATGCCACCATCAAGCTGCTTGTCAGCTTTAAACCCCAGAGAATCTGTCTGAAGTTAGCTGTGTTCTGAGTGCTGGGGATGTAGCTTCACTGCCTGAAACTCTGCGTTCAACCCCCACACTACATAAACTGGGTATGGTGGTGCGTGGCTATAATTCTACCACTGAGGAGGTAGAGGCAGTAGGACAAGTGTATCAAGAGACTCTGTATCAAATAATAATAATAATAATGAATAAAATAGTTGTCTTTGATTTAACTCTTTCTCCCTCTGACTAGCTCAGTTTCTTAGACACTAGGATCTATTTTCTGACAACTTAGCAAAGAGACTGATAAAAATCTCAGAGAATACCAGTGGAATGAATGAATAAGTGGATGAATGAATGAATGAATGAATGAACAAATGGATGCACTAAATGTCAGGTCCAAATTAGGAAGGCATTCTAATTACTTTCTGTGACTAAAAGAACAAAGAGAATGTGAAAGATGAAAGAGAAGAAGAGTAGTTGAATAGTCAAAAGGAAGGAAACTAAAGGCCACTGAGAAGAAGGCATACATAGTAAGAAAGAAAGAGAAAAGAAGAAAGAAAGGAAGGAAGGAAGAAAAACAGAGAAATGGAAAGTCTCTCGCACATCTAAAAAGACAATTTGCTAAGCCATTCTAGTCACACTCAATTATTTACTCACATCTGTTTATTATCATCTGAGAAATGGTAGCGCTTTTCATATTTCTCCACCTTAGCTTCTTTAAACTCGTGGAGAATGGGTTCTGGCTGCTGCATTAGATTGCACAGTCCATTGAGGAGCAGAGTATTGTCTGAATTACCGGGACAGTGGTGGGAGGAGTATTATCACTGCAAGCAAATGAACTGACACTTCTAAGAAGAGGTTAGCTTTAACAACAAAACAGTGGCAGATTGCAGGGGGTCTGGGGGCTTCTGGAAAAGGAACAGGGCATGGATGAGATTCTGAGATCACTGTGGCCTGCCCTGTCCCTCTAATCACACCTGCCTACTGCAGTTTCATTCCCTTCTTGGACATTCAAAGACCTTGGCATGGGACTTTGCCCACAGAGCTCTCCTGTGGGCTACAGTCTCCCTGAAGAATGCCTTGCAGTCCCAACATGTCTGTTCCATGCAGATTCCTGTACAGCATGGCCATACAGGAGGGGACATTTTGAAAAATGCAAAAATCTCAAAGTTAGCCAGATGCAGTAACCCTGATCTATGATCCCAGCACCTGGCTGGCAGATGCAACCCAAGTTCAAAGCCAGGCCTAAGACCAACCATGTTGCAAACAAAATCTCCACCTTTAAATTTGTAGCTAAGTGAGAAGATCCTGGGGTAATTGTGTCTGATATCCGCCATCCCTGACCTCCGGAAGGAGAACATTGGGAGATGAGACAGCCAGGTGGCACCATGGAGCCAACCTCTTTTTAATTTGGCCGTTTGAGGCCTGGAAAAGGTGATCATGGGAAGAAGACTCCTTTCAATCAGGAGAAATGTGTCTAGGAATAGAGAATGGGCAAACACTTTGCCGAATCTGGAAAATGGGTTTACAGCAGCGGAGGTAAAGGTGACATGTGGATACCAAGAAAAGGAGAGAATCGAGTCTCGACAAGAGAGGGTGGAAGAAAGATGAGCAGATCTGACAATTGAGAAGTCAGACCAATCAGTGTCTGTACCATCCTGGGGTGCGACTGAAGGGAAAGCCCACCTTCCTTTCTATCATATGTCTGCAGTAATTCAGCTTTTCAAAGCAAATTATATTAATTTGAAATGAGATAAAAACAATCCAAAGTGGAGGAAAGAAAATGTTTTATTCCCAGTGCTAGGGAGATTTCTCTGGGAAACCCAGAACCCAAAATCCTGACTATTGTGGTCTCAGAGGCAGCTCAGAATCTTGTCTATGTGACTGGCCTTTTCCGGTTCTCTGGGAACCAGGCTGAGACGTAAGACAGGGTCTTTTGAATGTGGGGTAGAGGCCATGGGAAGCCAGGCAGCTCTGTAGGACTCAGCCCCAGCCTCCTTCCTGGGAGGGAGGAGAGGCCACCTGCCTGGCATGTTTGCTAACACACAGGAGCTGCGGCCTGTAATCATCATTAGCTCTCTTTGGTGTTTACTGACTGTTATTAATTAGAACGAGCAAACTTGGCATTAATGTGCCTGCCATAAGGATGAAGGCTCTTTCTGCACAGCCATGCTGCATGAGCAGCTAGACTGGGACTCATTTACCAACTGTTAGCCGGAAGAAGAAGAGCCATGCACACCAGCTGACAGAGGCTGTGGGAGAGCGAGGGGGCCGAGGTCTGTGCCTATCTGGAAGTTCAGCACGAGGAGGAGCTGCATTGAAACAAAGTAACACAGAACCTCTGCCCAGTTCATGTGGGAGCTGCTTGCTGGTTTTGGGTAGCCTCCAAGAGCAGCGCTGGCAAAATCCTATACTCCTTGGTCACCAGACACAGCTTTCCCCTGGCTCCGGCTGCAGAGGTGGGGATCAGAAAGTCACTGAGCATAGATCCCTGCACAAGTCAGTGGCAAGTGTCCTGCCGCCCTTCAGGGAAGAGCGTGTCTTTTGATGAATCTTGGACGAGATTGGATTGCCCTGTTGTGTTCAGTCGCCACGAAAGGCCAAGCATTTTCCGGTGTTCTGATCCATCACGGAATCCGTACATCTTTGTGTTTCTCTGAAAGCACTGCTATAATTGTATGCCCTCTCTAACAGCTTATCTCCCAATGCAAAGGCTGGCCCATGTGGGAGACGCAGAAACCAGAGGAGACAGAGGAAGATGGTAGGTAGAGAACAGGGTTAATTTCTTTCTGCTGAGCTAGGTGGCCTGGGATGTGGCCAGGAGTCTCTAGAGGAAATGGCAGCATTTCAAGTGACACACAAGTAGAATGTACACACAGGAGACTTGAAGTAGGAGACAGTCATTCTGTTCAGAGAACTCACACACTCACCTTCAGTTTCCTCCACTATGGCTGAGGAACTGTTGGATAAGACTTCCAAGTAGACGTCTCTAGGGCCAAGTCCTGCAGCCTCTGGACCTCCACTTTTCACACAGGAATTGCTGTTTACTTTCCCAGGGGAAGCAGCCTGGGACAGACTGTAGGGGTCAAGTCTGACTGTGCAGAAATTTAGCCTGGGCACCAATGTGGAAAAGAGTGGTGGGAAGCAAGGCTGATGCCACCTCACGTTGCCTCCCTCCTTCCTTCTTCTGCTGCCCGCGGCAGACTCTGCATCTCCTGTTGGAGCTTGGTTTCTGGACTGCCTCAGTGACCTGTAGGTATTTGTACTGTCTGGATCGAATGAGTAGAGGAGGCGAGTGATGAAAAGTAGAGGATGCTGATACACTAGGACCTGGGGACTGGAGTAGATTTGGGTAAGAAGGAAACCTGGGGAAAGAATGGGCTGGAATTCTGTGTCACTGAAGCCATTAGATATCTCAGATAAATCCACCCAAAAATGCTCTAAGGCATCTTCCTGTTTCTTCGATCTTAGTTGCCCAGAGGTGGAAAGGCCACTGAGTCACAGAGGTTTGATCCATGGCAGCAGAGGGGGTCTCATGGCTTATCTGCCTACAGCTTACAATGCAACAACTCTGTAGCTCAGACTGGATGCACGTGATATCTGCTTTTTTGAAAACACGTGGGATTCAGCTAGAATATAAAGTCTTGTCTTATGACGATATGCTCTATTCTCTTTACATGTTTGAAGGGATAGATATTCCAGACCATCTGGCAAGGTGTGTTGAATTTCCATTATGTAACTAAGAAGGGCATCCAGGAAAAGGCTAGCAATTCTGAAACATTCTGGGGCCTCCAAATAGTCTTCAGTGATGTTTAACAGATCTCATATCTTCCTAAGTTACTGTGGATTGGAGATCCGACCTTGGACGGGGAGAAAAGAGAGAATCCTCTTTGTCACTTTAAGGTCTAAGTTGTTTTCAGGTGTTTGTTTAGAAACAGCACAGGAGGCTGTCTGACACGCAGGGAAGGTGATGGACCTGGACTCCTTTAGACCTCGCCTCATCAGAGTTACTGTTTGGAGTAATGAGGAAGCAGAGGGATTGATTTGATGCTAATGAATAATCAGCTTCCATCAATAATTGTAATCACTAATCTGGTGCAATTAGAGGCAATTATAATAAATGCAATTTCCTCCCGAGCCAGTAACGAACTACAGAAATATGAATTGACTTAAGGGGGCTGGCAATGACTTATGTGATTGTGAGATCACGAATTCCATTATTTTGATAAAGGGTCTTAAAGGGACAAGATTCTATTTTGAGTTCACAACAAAATGCAGCCAGAGATGGCTGTCATAGAGGCTCCTGTATGTCTCTTACAACTGGCTTTAGACAATGCCAGAAGCCTGTAGAGACTGCTGGCACTGTCACATAAGGTCAGTTCCTTTTAGTTCTGCCTACTAAGGTATCTTAGGTCAGCACTCCAGAGTTTTGAAGAACAAGAGGAATAAATAAGGGTTGCTCAATCGATGCTGCAAGAGAGCGTGCGAACTGCCACTTATGGATGTAGATTTGACCTTTTACTTATTCACCCAGACCTGTTGGCTTATGTCCCTCTCCACATCCAAATGACTCACCAAGTTCCAGCGGGAGGACATTTTTATGTAAATTGATTGGCCTCAGATATTCTCAGTATCTATTAAAATTTATTGAAATCACTTTAATTATAGCATCCTTGTTCCTAGATATGATAATGGCTATTTATATCCTAAAGCATTAGCCAGGCTTTCCTATTTTATTTAGGCACCTGCAACAGGACACTAGATAATTGTGGCAGGACCTTAGTCATCAAGAACAAGGTGAGCAGTGAGATGGCCATCTTCCTGTTTGTGTGCAACTGAGGGATTGTTGGGATTCTAGACATTTATCCCCCAAATGGAAAAGTCCTAAGTCAATAGATGAGTTGTTCCCTTGGAGATGTTGTTTGGGCACACGGAATCCAGAGAATGGAGAGAATGTTAAACTTTTCCACAGCTCTTGGAATATAATTCACCTCCCTTACAATGAATTTCCAGGCTCATTGCAACCTGACCTGGGATCTCCTGTCCTGGTTCCTTGCCAGGTGGGCACTACAGTCATTCCTTAAAGTCTTACACTTGTCTTACACTTAGAACCAACCATTTGTCTTTCCTTTGGCTAGTGGGCTTTCTGGCCTCAATTTCCCCCAGATGTTGCTTCTCTTTGTGTCTCGGTCTTAAATACCTTCTCAATGAATTATGATCCCAAACCCAGTTCCCATGGCATAACCTGTGCACAGACTGGAATGAGACATGCTTCTCATTTCACCCACTCGGTGGCATTTGCTTCAAAGCCCCTAATAACTGTCACTCCCATGAATGGCTATCCCTTCTCCAGCCCCACTTTATGCTGTTCAAGAATCTGTGTTTACACGATCCTCATCTGACTCCATGATGGTCACAGTGTCTCCTCCTTGTGCTCTTTTTTATGTTTGAAATGGATTCTCATGGTGGCTCTCAGTTGAAATTCTCCCAGGAGAACTTCCACAAAGCCTTCTCTGCCTACTTGACTAAATCACCCTTTTCTCATTATTTTCCCCTTAACTGATAAATAATAATTCACATAAATAATAGTTGTGTATATTTATGAAGTACAACATGATGTTTTGATAAATGCGTACATCATGAAATAATTAAATCAAGGTAATTACTATATCTATTGCCTTAGGTTGAAAACATTTGAAACTCGCTGTGTTAGGAGCTTTCAAACATGTATGTATTAACTGCAGTCACATCATACAATAGATCTCACAATCATATTCCTTCTTTTTTAAGTGGAACCTTGTGATTAACACCAATCCCATCCTGTTCTTTAACACACATCTGGCAGGTGTTGGATGGCACACACTTTGTTCCATGTTGCATCATATTCTTATGTGTCTTTGCCTGAACCAAACGGTGCAATCCTTGAGGTCAGGGACTACTTCTCTCCTGCTCTGCTTCATTAGCCACAGCTACCTAGTGTAACAACTACACAACTATACTCTAAGTCCTACTTTGTTAGGGGATTCTGAGGTTTCCGTCAAGTGACAGGCACCTTCTTGTGTAGACATTTATACATACATTGCCTATATGTAATAAGATTCTTTTGTGTGTATGTCTATGTATGATATAATCCTGTATATATATGTGATGTATGCATGTGTGCATATTTGTGTGTGTGCACATGTGTGTAAGCCAAAGGTCAACACTGGGCATCCTCCTCTCTTGTTCATCACTTTTTTTTTGAGACAAAATCTCACACTGAAGCCAGAGATTACTTACTTAGCTACAATGACTGTCCAGTCAGCTCTGGGAATCCATCTGTCTCTGCTTTGCCTCATCCCAGAACAGAGGTTATCTCTCCAGGTTAAGCTTTTCCTGGTGTGTTGGGGATCTGAACTCAGGCCCTTGTGCTTGAGAAGCAGACATTTTATTCCCTGAGCCACCCTCCCCCCACACTTGAATGGAAATACAACCCATATGGTACAGTGATAGGAAAGTAAGTATAAGATTCCACAGATGTCAATGCAAGTTTCAATCTGTCACTGACTAGGTGTGTGGCATTCACAAATTCCCTTTATCCCTGCCTGTGACTTTCCTGTGTATAAAATGAGGTGATATTGTTTAAATTTCTCAAGTGCTTCTAGATCGAACATTCCACGGTTCTGTGCCTTGTTGAAACTGCAGGGGAGCAGGTGAGGGAGGGTAAATCTCACACATTCATACTTAAGATTCCAAATGGAAGAAGTTGTTGTATTCTCCCCCTTCCCTTCTCCCAAGTGGTAGCAAACAAGCAATAAATATGGAAATCCTAAAAGCCAGAGAAAATAGTGAGTGTTCTCCATCTTGCTGACAAAGTACAGAGGCTGTGCCACACAATGAATAGGTTTATCCCTCCGTTTTGCTTGCATGAATTCTTCCCAGCTGAGCATAGATGGGCCATTCCAGGACAGGTGTCCTTTGTTCTGTGAACACTGGGTCCCCTGCCCCTGTGCCAGCCAGAGTGGCACCACAAGACCACTGCGGAGTAAATGTGCGGGCCCTTCACCAGGCAGCCTCAAACAGATGGCCTTGGAAAAATGACTCTAAGATCTGAGGTGGATAGAAACAATCAAGTGAATTGGGAGGGCAGTCCTGAAGGAGGGAGGGAGGGAGGGAGGGAGGGAGGGAGGGAGGGAGAGAGAGAGAGAGAGAGAGAGAGAGAGAGAGAGAGAGAGAGAGAGAGAGAGAGAGAGAGAGAGAGAAGAAAAACAAAAGCAAGACAGAATGTTCCAGCTTCCAGCTGCAAGCAGCCAAATTCTCTCTTGCCAAGGGACAGGTAACTGGTTTTCAAAATTGTGCCGACACCCAGTAATTGCTCTGTACCTTCTCTTGTCTGCCTTTTAAGCACCAGCCAGGATCACGTCTGACTCCCATTACCAGCAAATGTCCCAGGAAGGACCTGAAGTAATAGAGCCTTTTAAAGCTGACTCTTAGAAGCTCTTCCCAAGATGGCACCCAGAACGGAAGTGCTGTCATTTACCTGTCAGTTACTGCTCCATCAACTGCCTCCATGCTGTTTGCTGCCAAGGCAGCAACCCTTCCTGAGGCCAAGGGTCACATTCTGGCAGGTCTGTCTTCCTTTCTCTGCTTACAAGGCAGGCAGAGAAGTTCTCAGTTCTTCAACAGGTACTGTAACAAAGGGGCTGAAAAATCACTGCTTTCTGGGCTGGGAGACCTCAGTTGTGGGGTGTTGGCCAGGCATAGCCAAAGTCCTGGGTTCAGTCCAGGGTAAAGGGAGGGTGAGGAGGACAAGAAAGGAAATGACTGGCTGTCTTTCTGAACATTTCCTCAATTTTATTACTCTATACTTGTTTGATTATAATTGTGCCCTTTAGCTTCATTCATGGTGAAAATATCAGACCTAAGACTTCTTTTTATCTCTTCATGATTGCATCCTCAACATGACTGCTTTTTAGGATGGCGTCAGTATGGTGTCAGTGGTGCTGAATCTCTGGGCACCTCATCCAGGAAGAAAAGGATCTGGTAGTATTGGTCACAAGGATGCCACTCATGTTTACTCAAAAGTGTGCCACCTCAAGCATGAAGTATAGGACTCCACTCTCCTAAAGCCCTAATGTTGTACATTCTTTTAGGTCCAGCTGAAATTATGCTTTCTGATATGAGACAGCATTGGAGGATTTTATTCCACGTGGTTGATCCTCTTCTCAACTCTGTGAAGATGGTGCAGTAATATTTAATATTACTTTGAGAATACTGAGTAATCACCTCACCTGTATATTACTTTTAGTAGAATGTAGTCTTTATAAGATCAAATGTGTCGGAGTGATAGATGAATAGCAGCTAGATGAATTTCTAATAAGGAAAATTAAGTAAAAGTTTGATTGTAGGATCTGGTGGTAGGTTTGTATATTGTTCAATTCCTTTATCTTTTCTATATGTTTGAAAATTCTCATAAAAATGTGAAATAATTTTAAGATTTCTAAACTTTTGATGCATCCATTCATTTCATTCATTGGTTTAAGTAACAAACACTATGATTTGTGACTACTTTCCTTATTACTATAACAAAATTGTTGACAGAAGACGATTAAGAGGTCTAGCTCATAATTGAAAGTGCAGTTCATGCTGGCAGGGAAGGTGTGATAGTGAGAGTGTGTCTAGTTATGGCAAGAGGATCTTGAGACAGCTGGTCACACACACTCTCCCATGAGCCATGCCCAGATGTGTTTCTCCTAAATTCTAAATCCATTCAACTTGATAATGACCATTAATCATCACAAATCCACCACTGTCAACTTGACACCCAAACACCCAAATGTTTAAGCCCTAACATTCTACCCTTGGCCCTCAAAGGTTCATGGCCATCTCATAATACAAAATGCCCTTAGTTAAAATTCAAAAACACCCACAGTGTCAATACTATTCAAAAGCCCAGAGTCTTTTGTGGCACTCAAGACAGACTCCTGTCAGGCCATATAAAACACTTTAAAATTATATACCTCTGGGGGATAGAGTGAGATGGTTCAGTGGTTAAGAACTTATTGCCCTTCAGAGAATCTGAGCTCAGTTCCCAAAACCCACATGGTGGTTCATAAGCATTTGTAACTACTGTTCCAGGACATCTAATAGACTTCTCTGGCTTCTGCAGGCATCAGGCACATATGATGTTCACATATACACAAGCAGGCAAGACACTCATAAACATAAGCATAAAAGTAATTTGTAAACTTTCATTCTTTCAAAATACAGTGACACAGAATAAGCATTCCCATCCCCAAAGAAGGGAGTGGGAACACACCAAAGAAAAATTAGTCCAAAGCAAAGCAGAATCTCATGTCCAGAATCTGGGGCTCTTGGTGGCATTATCTGAGCTCTAAAACCCCACCCTTCCAGTTCTACTGCTGGAAGGACAGGTTAGCAATGTCTTCAGCCAGTTCTACTCCATGCCTACAGCATTCCTCTAAGGATTTCCCATGGTCCTGGGACATTTCCATCATCATAGGCTATCCATTGCAACTTAGGTAATATTCACTGGCCTCAGTGGTTTTCTGAAACCTCAGTACAAGCTCCATGACCTTCTCACTCTTGCACTGTGTATGTCTGAACAACCAGTGCCATGGGGATGATGCTTCCAAGCTCTGCTGTCAGCTCGATGTATTGAGTCCCCACATCCGCCACAGTTATAGGGTTCACTCTGCACAGTGGCTGTTGAACCTGTGAAAACCCTTCTCTAGTTGGGTGTTTTTATCAGTGGAGCTCTCTGGTTGCATTCTGTCTCTCTCCCTTTATGGGTAAAGTCTTGTCCTAAAGTCACTTTTCCTACTGTCTCAATACAAAGTATGACTTTTCTTAGCATCACTAATCTCTTTAACAAATGCATCTACTTTCTCCATGCTCTTTCTGATATGCAACTTCAAACTCACACTCTTCCTCATCAAGCTGCAAATTTTCATGTTTCCATGCTGTTCTTGCTTTTTATCTCTCATTGTAAACCTAGGTAAGAAAAGTGAGCAGTAACCATTACGCAGCTTGAATGTTAACTATCTTAAGTTCCCACCACCAGACAAATTGGTCCATTGCTCATTAGTTAGGCCCTACTCAAGTTCTTAAGGTACAGGCAAAATACAGTCTGCAAAACCATAACAGAAATGGGCTCTTGCCCAGTTCATGGTAGGTCCTTGTTACTTTCTGAATTTTGTAGATGGTTTTACTGTTGGCATCTCTAGCAACATTTGGGTCTTCCAAACCCAAACCACAGTGGCCCATCAAGCTCTGCTTCTGCATCAATAGCTCCAAACTCTCCTATGTTCTTCCTGCAAACCAACTCTGAAGGCTTATGGAAGACATGGTCAGGTTTGTCACAGAAGTAGACCAATCCTTCAGCGCCATTTCTTTTGCATGAGTCATTGTTTTCATTGCTGTGATAAAACTTAAGGAAGGGAGGCTCAGAGCTTGAGAGTGTAGTCTGTCACGGTGTAGAAGGTGTAAGAGGGGAGTGATACTGACTGTGATGGCAGGAGTGTGAGCAGTTGGTTCCATTGTACCCTCAGTCAGTGAGCAGAGATGAATGCAAATACTCAGCTCACTGTCTCATTTATTTGCTTATTGTCTTACTTAGGGTTTCCATTCTGTGACAAAACACCATAACCAAAAAACAACTTGAGAGGAAAAGATTTATTTGGCTTATACTTCAATATTGCTGTTCATCACTGAAAGAAGTCAGGACAGGAACTCAAACGGAGCAGGATCCTGGAGGCAGGAGCTGACATAGAGACAATGGAGGGGTGCTGCTGACTTATTTGTTCTGCACGGCTTGCTCAGTCTGTTTTCTTATAGAACCCAGAACCACCAGCCCAGGGAATGCACCACCCATTATGGGTTGGGCCATCTCCCCATTGATAACTAATTTAGAGAATGCCTTGTAGCTGGATCACATGTGGTCATTTCCTCAATTGAGGCTCCTTCCTCTCTAATGACTCTAGCTTGTGTCAAGTTGACACACAAAACCAGCAAGTACAACTGACCCCTTGTCAACTTGACACATGAACACATCACCATTAAGCCACATCCCTTTCTTTATTATCAAACCCTAAGATCTCACATTAAAATCATAAATAATTTTAAAAGTCCCACTGTCTTTGCAAATTCAAGCATATTAAATTTTCAGTCTCTTTAAAGTATCCAATCTCTATTAAAAATTCAAGTCTTTCATCTGCGTGCTCCTTTAAAAATCAAAATTAAATACCTTTTCCAAGAAGGAAGAAACAGGGCACCATCACAATCGGAACCAAGCAAAACCAAACTCCAGCAGTATAAAAACTCCATGTCCAATATCTAGGACCCACTCATGATCTTCTGGACTACTGTCAAGAGTTTGGGTCTTCTCTGTCTCTGCAGCACACGAAGCTTGTCTTCTAGTCTCTAGCTGGTTTCACTCCACTGCTTCTGCTGTTCTTGGTGGTCATTTCATTGTACTGGCATCTCCAATATGCTGGGGTCTTCTGCTGAAACTTGGTTGCACTGTCACCAATAGCCTTTCATAAGTTCTCTTCATGGTGCCAAGCCCCCACTTCTCTCCATGACCCCTTAAGTCCTGGAACTTCAACTGCCACTCAGGCTGCACCTTGGCCAATGGCCTCTCACAGTCCAAGCCTCAGCTGCTCTCCATGACCCCTTCATGCCTTCAAAACCAGTACCACCTGGGTGACTCTTACACATTACTGAGTCTGGCTGCCAGAAGGAGGTGCAGCCTTGGCTGACTCTAGAACACAGCTTCTCTGTGCTCCCAGGAAATACTTCCCAGAAGATTTCACCTTAGTGATGCTGGTCTCTTCTTAATCACCACTAATTTCTTAGCTCCACATGACCAGCATCAATAGTCCCAGGAACATAAAGGTTTCGTATTAGTAGTTCTGTTATCTTGTTAATCACAGCTGATTCTGCAGTTCCAGCTAACCAGAACCACAGGATCTTAATTCTAAATAACAAACGGCCCCATAGTCTTCAAACTTCTATCTGAAACTTCATAAGCCAGGCCTCCGTCCTCTGCACTTTTCTCAATATTTTTATCTTCCGCATAGCATTCCACAGAACTCAATGGCTCTTCTAGACCAAAGTTCCTACACTCTTTCACAATCATCTCCAAAGGTCAGATCTCCCACAATAATACTCTACTGTGCTGGTACCAATTTGTCTCAGATAGGTTTCCATTCTGTGACAAAACACCATGACCAAAAAGTAAGTTGGGAGGAAAAGGTTTATTTGACTTATTAGCATTGCTGTTCATCAGTGAAGGAAACCAGGATAGGAACTCAAACAGGGCAGGATCCTGGAGGCAGGAGCTGATGTGGACGCTTTGGAGAGGAACTGCTTACTGACTTGCTTCCCATGGCTTGCTTACCCTGTTTTCTTTTAGAACTCAGGACCAACATCTCAGGGATGGCCTGGGCCCTCTGGCATTGATCACTAATTGAGAAAATACCTTACAGCTGGATTTCTTGGAGACATTTCCTCAACTGAGGCTCTTTCCTTTCTGATGAGTCTAGCTTGTGTCAAGTTGTCACACAAAACCAGCCAGTACAATTGTTTGTTTGTTTATTTATTTATTTTTTTAGTTTGGCCCCATGGACTACCCTTGTAATTATCTGCCCACATGCAAATTCACATTCAAGGTGGATCTTCCCTCCTCAGTTAAACTCTAGAAATACCTCAAATATGTGCCCAGAGGTGTGTCTCCAGGTGATTCCAAATCCAGTCAAGTTAATGATGAAAAGTAACCATTACAACATGCTTAATACACTCTCAGCTCATGCTCTGTGCACATGGTTCCTACAATAGCCTGTCAGTGTTGAGAAAATATAGTGTATGCTCAGCAAATATTTTCTGACTGTGGGTTCTTGTCATTCATGTGCCATTGAGTTCCCTTCCTCAATGCATCTACCTTTCTGATTTATTACTGTGTTGGACGATGTCTACCTTGTAGGTACAGGAAATAATAGTGACACTGGGCTCTATTATAAGATTCTGCTTTGGACTACTACCCGTCTATTTTCTTCCAACCTGAATGAAAACCAGCATACTACCATGGGGGGAGCAGGTCTATTCAGTGTGACATCGGATCCTCGGTCCACCGAACTCTTCCTCAGTAATGGAGGAAATACGGTGAGGGTGAGTTCCAACCCTCAATTGTTGTAATGTGATCTTTTTGAGGAAGAGGCATCCCTTCATTCTGGTAAGGCACCATCCACATCTCACAGTTTCCCCTGCGTATAGTGTATGGACTTGGCAGTGACAATCCAGTAAGTCAGTAGAATTGTAGTAACATTCATTCAACCATGTGTGGGAGAGACTGCTGCGTGCCAGCTAGTTATCTTATCCAAAGAGAGGGTCCTCATCCAAGCATCCCCCACCTTGTCTTTGGGTAGCTGGTGATTTCAGGAGGAATACAAATGCATAGACTGTGTCAGAGTGTATGAGATCTGTACTGAGGGAGTGGTCATACTGACATTTTGTTGAACTGTATTTCTTGCCTCTTTCTCTCTGGCGATGTGAGTACCGGACTTGCATGTTGGAATGTTAGGGGATGGAGACATTTAAAAGAATACTTATGTCATTGGTGTAGCAGTGACTAGACAGTCAGTTAGCAGTCTTTGCCATTGGATTAGCAATTAATCATGGAATAGCATATTACGTGACATCTCAATATTATTGGATCAAACTTTTGCTCATTGCTTACACTGCTGTCTAACTCTTTGCATGTGTTGCAAGTCCAGCCTCAGCTGGAACTTGAGATACCAGAAGTTGTCTGCTTTTGCTTTCTATCCCCCATTGTGCCTCTCATAGAGGCTGGCTCGTAGTAGGTACTTAATTAATGCGCTACTTAAGTAAGTCCTTCTGCCTGGGGCTCATCATGCTACTGTGGTCCCAGAGAGCTAACAGCTGTCACCTGGGCTACCCTGGGCCATAGGGACACACATCTAAATGAGCCTCATGTACCTTCCCTCCACCAGCGGCATCAAGACCCCCTGAGAGGCAGAGCCGATGTGAATTTTAAAGATATGTTCGGTGGTGGTTCCTTCTCTCTGTAGAGCCACTGGAGCGGCTCTTTTCACTGAAAGTATAGGGATTTGTGCCGCGTGATTGTGCAGCTGGGGGTGGGCTGAGTCCACAGCCATCAGGGGCTCAGCATGCTCTGAAGGGCTTTGTGCTCCAGGCCCTCGCTTGGGCGGGGCACTTGGCTCAGCAGAGGCCAGGATGCAACTGTTTCTGCAAATGACTTTGCAATAATGGCTCTGCACCCAAAAATACAGAGCTGGGAATGTTTCCTTTCCCCTCCTTCCTCAGATTTCTCCCCCAAATATCACAGCGAAGCAAGGACATTAGCACATGTTTTCTTTTATGTAAGTGAAGAAGTAAAGAGCTGTCAATTTTTGACTGCTTGTGATAGACCAAGACACACTGGTGTCATTAGTCCTAACAGGAGCTCTTTGGTAACTGCTATTCCCATTTTACAGAAGAGGGGCCCAGAATTCAGAGATTCTTAATGATTCATTTAGTGTTTGCAAACTGATAATTACCAAATGATGCACAGCCCTGAGTATGTGTATGTGTGGGGTGTGTTTGTGAGCGCGCGCATTCACGCCCTTGTGTCCGTGCGTGTGTAAGTGTAGTGGTGTCTGTGTGCCAGGGCTTCAATGTCCCCTGATTTACCCTTTAGCATCTATTCTATCTCATCCTTGCTTCAAGTTGTGCGGAGACTGTTCACTCTGCCGGATGGCCAGGTGGTGGCAGAGGCAGGATGATGGCAGTTTCTGGAGCTCTCAAAAATGTCGTCAGCGGTTCACTTATTATTCAGGATAACATCCAACAAAGTGACGACTTCTTTCCTTGCTATCAGTATCTCCTGCCAGCTGTTCACTTGGATTGGGGGAGAGAGGGATTTCATTCTGAATTCACAAATGCAGCTAAGCCTCCCTCTGAGATGAGCTGTGGGGATTAGTGTTTATGGCACAGGACTGTTTGGCAAGCGAAGGCCCAGGGAGGGAAGGAGAACCTGGGTGGGAGAAAATAACCCGCCTCTGGGGGCCCTGCCTTGGGGGGCTCTATCTCTTCAGAGCAAGGCCTTCAAATCCACAGGAAACAGAATAAACAATCCCCTGGCTATTAAATAAATGACCGCTCTGGTGCTGGACAAAGAGGCCCATTTGCTTTTCTATGCAGAGGTGTGTCTGGCAGCCGTCCACTCCCCCTCTTCCCAGCGTCTCTGCCTTCTGTGGCATCCCCCACAATGCATTTTCTGTCAGCTGGACTATTCATGCAGAACATGCGTTGCTTCATGCAGATCCTGGAATAACCTGCACCTAAAGGTTCTGTCGCCACTCTCCAGAAGGGAAAAAAAAAAAAAAAAAAAAACACAGGCAAAGCTAGGATTGAAAGCAGGGATTTTGACTCCAATTCTGGACTGTACCCATCAGGCCAGACAGCTATTTGACTTTAGCTGATGATGCAGGACCCGGTCAATGCTAGGCAGAAAGCTGGCCGCTTGAGGGGTCACCCTTTCTGGCCCAGGCTCCTATTTATACGATTAGGATGCCTACACCATTGTTCTTCTAGACTGGTGTTGCAGACACAGGGGAAAGCATTTATCAAGATGGAGCTAGATCACCCATTCCCGTTTCCTTAAATGTCAGGGTGTAAATCAAACGCCACGCTTATTTGGAACGTGTGGGTGTTAGCGAATCAGACAAGGATAATGTGTTTCTAATCCAACGGCTTTCACGATATATGATTTACATCCTGGGATTGTTTCACGGTGGTTTCTCTGGGTTTAGTTAGCTTGGCATTCTGCATCTGCTATGAGTTTTATTACCTCTGGTCATAAGGGACTATGGAATTGTCACTTATCTCAGAAATACCAAAAAAGGCACGACAACACCAACAATGACAAGAACACCACTACGTAAATACCTTCCAAGACTGTCACCACAGCAAGGCCCAACTGTTTTATTAAAACCTGAAAACAAATAAGCCTGCCACTGAGTGGTGACATTTAGTTCCAATTCCATAGCCCCTGATAATCAAAACTTATATATTCAACAACAAAATACACAATTTAAAAACTAGCCTAAGGACCTGAGTGGATGTTTCCCTAGAAGGATAGGTAATTTTCCAATAAGCACATGGAAACATACTAATCATTAGAGAAATGCAAATTTGAAACTACTTCACACACATTACAATGGCTATTATTTAAAAAGCAAAAGCAGCAAGTGGGTAGATACAGAGAAGTGGGAACTCTTGTGCATGTAAATCCACAGAGGATGTAAAGATGGCAGTGTTGCTACAGAGAATCACATGGTATTTCCTCAAAAGAGTAAACATGAAGTTAACATAGGAACTGGCATTTCCACTAAAGGCTGGGCAAGAGAAGGGACTTGCATATTGCATTCATTGCTTCATTTTTCACAGTAAAATATTGTAGAAATAACTTGAGGTCCACCTTTAGGAATAAATACCAAATGCATGCATTGGCATATTATTCAGCCAGAATAAAGAATGGAATTCTGTTGTTTGTTGCAACAAGAATGGTGCTTAAAGACATGGAACAAACCAATCGGAAAGGGAGATACTAAATGATCCCACCACTATGGAATACCTACAACTGGTAAATTCATTAAAGCAGAAAATACAAAAGCCTGGAAGGAAGAGAACATTAATTTTATTTGTTGAGATAGAATATCTGGAATGTTTTGAAGATGGGCACACACACTGTGAAAATATCCATACTTGTAAACATTTAGAATTATTAGTGTGGTAACATTTGTTATGTGTATTTTACCTCAGTGAAAGAAACTCATGATATCTATTGTCTTGACAGTCATAAGCCAACCTCTATCTTCTCCCTAGTCAACACCTGGATGGCTGCTCACATCTCCAACATGTGTCTCTGATGTGCTGTGTGCTTTCATGCATGCTGTGATCTCTGTTCGGTATGATTTTTCCTATGCTGTCCTTCAAAATGCCAGCCAATCACAGATGCTTTGACTCACCGTCCTCTTTTCTGAAGACTTAACATTCCCCTAATTTGTTCTTTTAAAGCATTTCATGGGTCAGTGGAAGGGTTCAGCAGCTAAGAGTGCTTGCCACCATGCGCCTAAGTCCCCCAAAACCCACAGAGTATAAGTAGAGAGCTGATTCCCACAAGTTGTCTTCTGACCTCCCTGTGTGTACCCTGGTTCACACACACACACACACACACACACACACACACACACACACACACACACACTCTCTCTCTCTCTCTCTCTAAAGAAATATAAATTTTTTAGTTCCATTTTTGCTTTATTATAATGCTCCGCCCTGTTCAGTAAGAATTTCTTCAAGCAGGCTAGCAGTTTCCTCTACCAGTGACAATACTTTATTCAATTTAATTAAATTTTAGTCAGTATACAAAATAAAGAGTTTCATCATGGCATTTTCATGTATGTACCTTATTTATCCTACTTTGCTTGAAGCTGCTTCACCCAAAGTCGTGTGTGTGTGTGTGTGTGTGTGTGTGTGTGTGTGTGTGGTTATCATGGTTGTTTCTTTTGACTGCAAGTATGTATGCACACCATATGTGTGCAGTACACACAGAGGCCAGAAAGAGGCTTAGACCCCCTGAGAATAGAGTCACAGACAATTATGAACTGCTCTGTGGGTGCTGGGACTCAAGTTTGGGAGCAGAACCCCATGGGTGGAGGCTGAAAAATATCTCTAACCACTGAGTCTTCTCTCTAGGCACTTTCAGAATGCATAAGAGGAGTGTAATAAATTATGTATTGGGTTTTTTTACATTTAGGTTTGCTTTAGTTCTGTATGCAGGAAGCACGCAGTCTTAACAGTTCTGAGAAGGGTTTTCAAATTGCAATAGTTGAAGAGAGAGATCAAGGGACAGAAAAGAAAGTGGTCCCTTCTACTGTGTGTTCTGCCTCCATTCATCCCGTGGTGGAATCTGGCAGGTGGTGCTTTCAATACTGACTCCAGCCATGGAGACCTGGTCCCGCTCTTTACCTTTGCTGGAACTCTGGCATCCTCCTCTGTGATGTGGGAATAACAGGTGCATGTTAAATGGTGATGGAGAGAGTATTCAGCGAACAACATGTGGGAGCCTTTGCTCCTGGCAGGTGCTCTGCACAGGCGGTCCTGCCTGCAGAGTCCTCTGATCAGAACTCTGCTCTATACTCCTGTTTCTCTTCTTCCTTCACTCTCCTACAAGCAGGAGCTCAGATATCTGTTTCCTTTGTATTTCTTTTCCCCACATGTTTTCCAACAGCAACACAACCTTCGGTTCTTTACTGTAGTAACTAACTCCTTCCTCCCTTTCCCATCAGGGGAAGGAGTTGGGGTCAGGGTGAAGCTAAGGGTCTCCACTCTGGTCCTCAGCACAGCTGCTCTAAGGTCACCATTTGCTGCTGAAATCCCCTTCCTTGGCTGCATCAAAGGGCAAGTGCCCCACATGAGCTGAAGTTGGCAGGACCTCCAGTTCCTTGGCATGCAGCTGGAGTCCTTTAAGCTTCTATTCTTGGGTGAATATAGGGCTTTTGTTCACTGTCCCAGCCCTCTCTATAATGGGGAAAGTGCTTTTCCTTTCCTCCCATTTTCCCACCCTCCTTTCTCCTTTGGGAGCTTTCAAGTCTTCCAATTAAGTAGCTGGTAAGTTTTCTTTGTGAAAGGCACTAAACTTCACTGGATAACCTCCACAGCAAATGCATTCCTTTTTCCTTTCTGTTTTCTCTTGGATTCTTATGCATTCGATTCTTTTAGAGGGGAAAATAGGTTAAAATAAACTAGAAAGTTTGCAACACAGAGACACTGTGCTAGGCACCAGAGGAGCCTAGAACAGTCAGACATGCCCCACCCTCACCCCAAAGGAGTGTCCATGGAACAAAATATTGCAAGATAGCTTGAAGTCTGATGAGTGGATGGGTGTCAAGATAGTGCTATAATTCACATCTTGAGTGGCCTCAAACATCTATATGTTAAAGCCATGGTCTTCTTGTTATTGGGAGGTTGAAGAGGTTATAAGTTAAAGTGGGTCTCAACCTTCCTAATGCTATAACTCTTTAACAGAGTTCTTTATGTTGTGGTGACCTCAACCATAATATTATTTCGTTATTATTTCCTTACTGTTGTAGATCACAATGCAAATATCTGATATGCAGGATATCTGGCATGCGACCCCTGTGGCAGTAACAACCCATTGGTTGAGGACTACTGCTTTAAGGGCTGGGGTTTAGAAGAAGGTGGGGTTACTTTATGAGGCCATACTTGAGGGTACAGCCTCAGCGGGGATTTTAACACTCTGCTGACCTTTCTGTTTTGATCCATGGCACTTCCTGGCACTAGTTACTGTCTTCAACCACACGCTCCTGCCACGATATGCTTCCATCCCAGCATCAGGACCAATGGTCATGGATGAGAACCTCCAAAAACTGTGAGCCAAACAGAGCTTTTCTCTTTATGGTTGGATTATCTTAGGTGTTTATTGCAATGGTAGAAATCTGACTAACAATGAGTGGTAATACTAAATAATTTACCATTTTAAGATGGGTACTGTGGGGTGGAAGAGATTGCACAAGACAGACAAATTCTTAGCCTGATCTGTTTTCTAGAAGACACCAAAATACTCTTTTAGGTATCTCTACTGTGTGAGTAGAGAGATAGAGCCCAGGGTATGTAGGGTGGGAGGAAGAAGGCCAAATAGGATAAAACACTTAATTCTTTTTATCTGCATTTTCATCCAAGCTAAGGATGCTCATGAACTTCTTTTTTTAAGTTTCTTTTTAAAATTTAAATTAGAAACAAGCTTCTTTTACATGTCAGTCCCATTTCCCTCCCCCTTTCCTCCTCTGTTGCTCCCCATCGACCCCCTATCCCATGCCCTTTCTGGTCTCCAGGGAGGGTGAGGCCTTTCCTGGGAGATCTTCAAAGTCTGTCATATCATTTGGAGCAGGACCTAGGTCCTCCACCATGTGTCTAGGCTGAGAGAGTATCCCATAGAGTATGGATTCTCAAAGTCCATTCGTATATTAGGGCCAAATACTGATCCACTACCACAGCCCCCATACATTGCCCAGGCCTCCTAACTGACACCCAGGTTCAGAGGGTCTGGATCAGTCCTGTCCTGGTTTCCTGGCTATCAGTCTGGGGTCTATGAGCTCCCCCTTGTTCAGGTCAGCTAAAACGCTTCAGTCTTATGAGTTGATATTCATGAACTTGGAATGATCATGAGTTTTGTCAGGAGCATCAAGGTTACTAGGTGCAGGGAGGAGAACTGCAATTAGATGGCCAGCTCCTCCAGACAGACTTCCTGTGTCAATATATGCACCCATCTGCCTTGATTTCAGTTGATACTAAGTCCTATAGTTGAGGGTGCTGTAGGAAGCTGAAAGTTCCTGAGAAAGGCTTGTCAAGGCCATGGCTCTTCCTGGTGTCCTTGGGCACTGTTGGGTGAATCTGCATCTCCCATCTATCTTTCCTCTAAGACTTATTTCTGTTGCCCCATATTTGGGAACGAACAAGACTAAGAGTCAAGTTTTTGTCCATAAATAGCTTAATATCATAAAGAGCTGAATTCAGTGAAGATGTATGTGTGGCCATGGTATATTTATTCATAACCACCAATGACTCTGTCTATTTAGTTCAAGAAAAAATCTTTCTAAGGCTTATTTTGTGTATATGTGCATGCATGGTTCTCTGTATGTATATGCATTGTGTGTGGGTGTTCACAGAAGAGGGTGTCGGATCCCTAGCAATATGGATGCTGAGAATCAAATGCCTGTGATCTGCAAGAATGCCAAGCACTCTTAAGCAGTGTACCATCTTACCAGGCCCAAATTCATGGAATTTAATCAAGTACTTGGGGCTCTATATCTTAGATCATTGCCCTTTGGATTTACTGAGAAAAACACAGATACCCTTTCTTTCTGAAGACCAAAACCCACAGGCCAGCATTAAGTGTACGGTGACAATATGTCAAATTGTGCCTCAAGCTACCAGCCTGGATGGTGCTTTCTGATGTGTCAGAACATCTGCTTAGCAGAAAGCACATGGGAGCTTTCTCTAAAGACTTAGACAGAAACCCATGGAGCTACTGCTGTTTCAGTGGTCATTTGGTTTTAAAGCATGTGAGGCAACATGCAGATGGGACTCAGGCTGTACTTACTGAGCACTCCCAACATCAAAACACCATGAAGAATACAAGGGAAACATACTTGTTAGTGAATATAGAACTAATGAAAGATGGAGTAAGCTCCAATGTCTATACATAAGTAGAAGATGAGAGAAAGGATCCTAAGCTAAACTATAGATTGGTATGCATAGAGAAGACCAGAAATAACCATTCATCCACACATGTGTCCCTTAAATATTGACTGAACAGGTACCAGTATTGGTATCTGCGAAAGGTGATAGGTATATTGGAAGACTACAGCTCAATTATTTAGAAGCAAGTATCAGGCCAGGAAGCAGAACCCATGCCTGAATCCACCACTCATTCAACAAATAAAAAGTATGAGGTTATTATGTGCTGGTACTGGTGCAAGTATTGCTTATTGGTTAAGATTGTATTGTATATTGATTAAACATCTCTGCCACTTTAGGTGCTGCCTGAAACTCCAAAAGTTTCCCAATATTTTTCAGTTATTATTTCCTTAGTTATAAAATGCAGCTAATACCTCATAGAGTAGATATGAGCCTTAAAGTGAATATATAATGACACGTATACATATTATATGTGCCAGTTATGTTTATGATCATTTGTTATTACTATTTTATGATGATGATGATAGTGCAGCCTCAGTTGGTGAAATATCATCTGTTATAGTCTGAATACCCTCTTCAAAGCTCCTGTTGAAGCACAATTACAATCTTGGGGGTGCAAGCACAGGACTTTCCAATAAGCAACTAGGTCATATGGGTGGGGCCCTCATGCATGGATAGGTTTTGTTATATGACTTGGTTGACCACCCTGGAGATGGTTTGCTGGAGAGCACCTCTTACTCCTCTGGCATGGACTTGCTTTTCGTTCTTCTTTTCACCAGTGGCATTACTCCACACAAAGATGCTGGTTCCTATGTTTCCCATTTTTCAGGATCAAAGTGAAACCACCCTCTATGTCTCCTGAGTTAGCTTCTTTCTGGATTTAATTATATCAAAAGAGAAAGGACTGGGAGGCCTTCCTTGAACATACTTAGTTCAGATGGGGATTAAAGGCATATTCCCCCCCCAATCAGAGCTTTTCTGAAATCACTGTAAGGTAAAATAAAAATATACCTAGTTAGAGTAAGTTTAAACAAAGGTGAAAATTATGTGTGATGGAATGAGTAGAATGTTATCAACAATTTTTTTATTGCTTCCTAAATCTACAAAGTTGTCAGAGCCTTAAAACTTTGAAAGGCAAACATTCAGAGCCAATCCAGGTCAGGTCTTGGGCCTATTAATATATTAAGAGCATGAATTAAAAGCCCACTATCCCCTAGTGGCCATTTTGGGAATGTGGGAAGCAACACAAGTTATAGTCCATGGTCCTGAATCTTAGAAATAGCCAGGGAGGAGAGAAATTATATAAAATGACTCTTGCCCATGATGGTGTGGGGAAGCTAGTTGTGCAGCAAGGTTTCCTCTTTCCCTGGCCCCAACAGGGGCAGAGTCAAGCTCCCATGTCAATATCCAGGAGATAAAAATCCTTAGTTTTCGCCTAGGCAGGTGACAGAGAATCTGTACGGATGGTGATTAACCCACTTTGGTGACAGAACTCATGTCAGGAGTGAGACAGGTGTGTGGCAATGTGAATTTCCTAGCAATAGTGGTGTTCACTGGGTGTGAACGACAAATTGTGATCGCAACTAAATTGTTATTGCTCTTGTAATAAGGCGGGGGGATAAGTGTGCAGAATTTAGAATCTAGTTCCAAAGTGTGAGGTATGGAGGGCATTTTATAGAAAATGGGGGCATTGGCCAAACAGGCTGGGATTCAGAAAAAGACTTCCAAGGGATGATGACAGAAGCTTCTCATCCATTCAGACAAAGCAGAGACAACAGAGAGGCTCAGTTCTGTGTGTCTGGGGATTCAAAAATAGGCACATTAGTCTCAGCACACACACAGTTACTCCTTCTCTATCCACAAGGGTAGATAAACCTAACATAGCCATACTGCCACACTGCATTGCCACAGCTCAGGACTAGATCCCAGCCAAACCACTGATGTCACTCAGTATCCCTGGTTATGCACTCACATGGAAAACAGTATGCCCATAAACACACACATAAAAACCCACACAAATATGCACGAACACACACACACACACACACACACACACTGTGAGGTCATACAATGATCATCAAATTAAAGGTCTTCCCATTCAGACATGGAGAGAAATCATATGAAGTCCTTTGTCACCTTGAAAGCAGTTTCTGTGACCACACCCAGGCCTGAACTGTACTGCTTAGCCATGCTCCAGCCCCTGATTCAAATCAAATGCTGACACTTGTTAATATTGCTCTAAATGTCACTGCTGTGGTGCTGACCCTCCCTCCCATCCCCTCTTGCACCCCAAGTTGCCCCCAATATACTATTGTTTTAAAGCAGCTCTTCTGTTAATTAAAAAGTGGGAATCAATTGGCCTCATCTCTCCCTTCCAGGCTCCTGTGCACACAAGGATTAGAGCTGCCTCTACTTAAGTCAATTAGAGATAAGGAGAAGCTGACATTTCTACAACCAGCCTTATCGCACTGCTCAAAAATGGCTCAGATTAACATGTACAAAGATGATTTCTTTAGTCCTTTCCCCTCCTCCTTTACTTTTTTTTTAATTATTGCAGGGAAAGCTGACAATCTAAGCTGATGGTAGATATGTACATTCTTGCCTATGATGAGATGCCCTCCAGAAATATATACCTGACCTGCTTAGCTGAGAGCATCACTATAAACCCACACCTACCAACTAGGTTATGTATAACCCCTGAGGAACCCCAGTATTCAGAGAAATACTAAATTTGTGCCTATACTTGGGACAATAAAATTTTGATGCAGTAGAAACAGTGAGAAGGGCATCAAAGGACATAAGTTCAGATTCTGCGGTGACAGTAAATGTGTTCCTAGGATTCCAGCTACTCTGAGCCTTAATGGCTTTATCTGAGAAATGGAGCAATAGTGTTTGCCTAAGAGCACTGTAGTGAGAGCATACATGTGCAAGTGCAAACAGGGAATTTAGTGCAAGGGGTGCTCATGTGTTAAGTTCAATGGGAACACTGTGAAATAAAGCTCAGACTGAGGAATGTCAAAATGGAGAAAGGAGGCTGTTCACAAGTGATCCTATGTATTATAGAACAGGCTAGTTGTTGGTCCCAGGCATTTACTACACACACACACACACACACACACACACACACACACACACACACCTACACTCATCGCTATTAAACTCTACAAGCTTATTATTATGATCTGTGTTTAAAAATGAAAAACCTTGGGTTCAGAGAGATTAATTAAGTTGCTGAAGATCACACAATATGAGGAATGGCAGAGCTGGGATCTGAACCCAGAGCCCATTATCTTCCCATTACTTCTTGCCCCAGTGATGCTAAATAATCATGGGAAAGAGAAGTGGTGTAGTCCAACGACCTCTGCTTCATTCCTGCAGTGGTAAGAGAGCTACCTCATTGACACTGCTCTGTGAACATATTAGCAATTTTCCAAATGTACTGAGTCCATTAGCCAGACTCTCTGACTACCTTTGACTTTACCCATCCGGGCTCTGTTAAATGCTGTAGCTGACCTTACTCAGCCTCAATAGACATCTTCTAGCATTTCCCCACATCGCCATTCAACAAGCAGACTTCTCTCATATAGAAATCCTTTATTAATCCACTTCTGGCAAGCAAGCTGACTTTCAAACAGTGCTTACAATACATGACATGATAGGCCAGAGTTGAGCTCTCTGAGTGTGTTTACACACACACACAAACACACACACTCACACATACACCACAGACTCTGGGATTCACTACGCAGACAATGCTTCAAGGAAGCACTGTTGTCTTGACTGCCACGTGTGTAATGGCAGAAGGATGAACCTGGACTCAGCCCCTCAGACATCCTCTCAGCTGGGAAGGGACCTCACTCTAAGCAATATCCCTTCTCCAGGTGGTCATGACCAGTGGCTAAATATAGACCTGGCAATCTTAGCCTACTCAAATCTCAGATTTTCCCTGAAGGACCATTCTCACTACAGAGCTCCCTCTGGGGTTACACAAGGTAGCCGTTGACCTTCACAACAGTCTGAGTTGTCCCTCTATGCAATCCAGCTTATTCGCCTGTCTTCCCACACATGGTGCCTTGATTTCAAGAGCACTCCCCAATCAGCAACTGATTTGCTAAGTTATGCCTCCAACTTTGTTTTCTGAAAAAAAAGAAAGAAACTCACGTAGTTGCTGTTAGCAACACTATTTAGCCAAGATCACTTGGTTAATAAATGCCTAGAGTTAGAAACCAGGTTAGTCCTTGTCCTAGGTAGGATTAAATACCATGACTGATAACAACTTGAGGAGGAGATAGCTTGTTAGGTTTACAGGTCACACTCTACCATTAGGGGAAACAGGCAAGAACCAAAGCTGATGTCATGGAGGAGTGCTGCGTATTGGTTTGCTCTCTGTGGCTTGCTCGCTCAGCCGGCTTTCTTATAATACTCGGGACTACCTACCCAAGGACAGCACTGCCTACTGTGAACTGGGCCCTCTTATATAAATCGTTAGTTAAGAAAACGCCCCATGCATTGACCTACAGGCCAGCCCAAAGGAAGCATCTATTCAGTTGAGGTTCCCTCTTCCCAGAAGGTTCTAGCTTATGGAAAGTTTAAAAAACTAAGCAGTGTACTCCCAGACTAGAGCCACACACACACCCATGTGTCCCCCCTTGTTTTACTCACATGGAGAGACCTTTCTGTGCACTGTACCCAATTGTCATTATTTGAGGCTTTAAGATTGTTGTTTATTATCTTCAGTTGTCCCTTTTAGAGGGACTGTGTTTGATTAGCGATGGCCACAAGTTATCTGATAGCCCTGCCATTGAGATAAAGCTTCCATTTTCCACCCCTCTGAGTCTAGGCTGGCATTATGGTCTTGCTAATTCAATAGAGCAGAGAGAAGTGATCCCACATCAATGCCACACCAGCCTGGAAACACTGATGTTTCCCATCAGTGTCTCACAAGGACTTGACTGACAAATGAAAGTTCAGGATCCCACACGAGACAATGTGGAAATGTTCCAAGTTTCCATGGAAAGGTAAGCAGCTCGCACACAAGGTCTCCCACACCATCAAGTCATGCATGTGATGCTGTCTTAGAAGCTCTACATGGACTCAGTCATTGTCTATACCACTTGGTCCCAACTGATAACACAAAGATCAGGATAATCATCAAGTTAATGCCTTCTGAATTTGTGACGTGAAAGCCTGGTTGGAGGATAGTTTGTTACACAGAAATAGCTGATTATAGATCAGAGGCATACAACTGGATTATACTGAAAAGTGCCCTGGCTGTCTTTTGAGTTTTCCTTCTTTGTTTTAACTGATCTACCCATCATTTCAGCTTTACTGCTGCCTTAGTATTTTCCTCTTTGTATTCAGGCTTGCCTAGAGATCTTTATTTTTTCATCTCTGGATGGATCTTACTATTTATTCCCCCTTTCCCTATTAATTCTCAAATGGGTGACCATCATATACAACCTCCAAGTTTGCACTACCCCTGTCCTTCTTAACTTTTGAATTCCTGCTTTTACCTCAATTGTTCTATGATGTAAAATTCCTGAAGTTCAGGTAGTTTTGAACCACAAAGCCTGGTGGAATTTTTTTTACGTATCCATTGCTTTAGGGAACCATACTCACAGCTCTCCTCAGATAACCAAAATGACAAAATATGAACTGCCCTCTTTGGAGCAGCCTTGATATTCATTCATTCATTCATTCACTCCATCAATGAGATGTCTCTGTGTCTTGAGACTCTTATGTTACTTAACAGGAGAAATAATGGCCAGTTCAGACAAGAATATATTAAAGACAACTGACATAGACACTACTGATCTAACTCAATTATGGTACACATCATTTTGAAAGACTTGTAGAGGCTTCTGTGGCTTAGGGGCCTGTGTTCTGTCCCTTTAGTCAGCCCAGCATGTCTCAGCACTGGCTTCATATTTGAATCACCAGCAGAGATTTTAAGAAACACTAATCATTGAGTGTCACCTCTGGAGATGCATTAGTGTGGGCTAGGGCTCGGGAATTAGGAGGTTTTAAATGGCCACTAAGTGATTTTAATGTGCAGTAGGGGCTTGAGAGCCATTGACTGACCTAAATCCCTAATAAGGCAGCTTAAGATCATTTTACCTTATCTGTCCTCCGTGGAGACAGAGGAAAACAGTGGCTGGAGAATGAGGCCCTTGAATTTAACTGCAAGCACTGGACAGCTTTTCAGTCTCAGGTTAAACAAGCCCAGTTCTTCCAACCTTTCTATGACATCCATATTTGCAGCACTTTAATCACTCTTTAATCTTGTTTTGATTTAGCTCAAATAGGTCTGTTTCCCTGGAGAAAGCTTTCCAAGTTAGATGCCTCTGTTTTACAGAAGCACATAACCCTGATAGTTCATCAATTCAGCTGTGAATTGCACAGGAGTTGTTATGAAATATATATCTGGAAAGACTCAGCAGACTGTTGAGTTTCATTCCTAGGTTTGTGCTAGCTAAAAATGAAACCACACATCCCAACCAGGAGACCTTTCTCTGTTGTTCTGAAAGTATGGCTAGCAGTATATCTGGTCACTTGGCTGAAGGGTCACCCAAGGATACTCAAGACCTCACTTTCATCTTCCTGAATCTTATTGTCTTTGGGGAATTGCAGTAAACAGTGGTCCCAAAGAAACTCTGGTTTGCTCAAAAGTCAACCTGCAGATGCAGAACCTAGGAATGGGGCAGGGGAGGGGAGGGATCTTGGACACAGTCTTGGCCATTCAACACACATGAGCTTGATTGACCATCATTAAACTTTCTCTAATTGGAGTCACATTTGTTGTCCTTTCATATACATATGCATGGCTGTTCTTTCCTCTAAGTCACATCAATTTAAATTTTAATTTGCTTATAATTCCAAGAGAAATTTGGCCTATTATTATATTGGAAATGAGAGAAGCATAGCACAAAGATCTTCAGAGATGGCAAACAGGAGCAGAGGCAGCGTGTTCTGGGCAAGGGGATCGTAATAACATGCTGAAAAGAGAGGCTTCATTCATGTGGGAGCAGGTGTCTGTCAGTCTGGGTTTGGAAGGAAGGGTGGAGACTGGTCATCTCCTGAGAGTTTTTCCCCTTCAGGGTATTAACACATATATAAAGCTTTTAGGTCCTTGAGATAGAGTAAGAATCCAAAGCATGACAAAGCATGACTTTTAAAAGTTCTTCCTGCAATCTGAGTCTCTAAGAAAGGTTCATGATCGAAGAACTTATTAGTGAAACCTGCGTTGCTGTTTTAGATGTCACAGAAGCATGGAGGATGGAGGCTGAGGAGACAAGATGTGTGTTGTTTTCCAGGGTTCTTAGAACTACGTGGTATAGTATAGGTCTTGACTTCCCTATTCATAAGCCAGATATGCCATTTCTCTCTCTCTCTCTCTCTCTCTCTCTCTCTCTCTCTCTCTCTCTCTCTCTCTCTCTCTCTCTCTCTCTCGTGTGTGTGTGTGTGTGTGTGTGTGTGTGTGTGTGTGTTCTGATAGTAATTGAACCTAGGGCCTTGTATGTACTAAGCAAGCATCTACCATTGAGTTACATCCCCAACACCTATTGATCATTGTGTGGTCTTAGGCAATTTCTCCAAACTTTAAAACTTGTCTTATCTCACAATTGCGATATTATCTATAAGGAGGACTGAGAGAATTTTGGTAAAATCCTTAGAATTAAAAAGTACTTCCACATGTAGAATGCCCAATAAACCCAGTTATCAAAAGTACCACTGTAGTTAAATGATTTAGCACAAGTGCAAACACAGTTGCCAGTGCTAAGTCGACTCTGGATCTTTCAAAACTCTGATGCTACGTTGTCTGATGATCCCATGATGCAACTGTGGAGGGGGCAGAAGCTGACCAGTGTGTTCAGTGCCACTTATGTATTAATGCAGAAACAAGACCAATGAAGCTTCAAATCAAGAATTGGGCCGGATCTCATTAATTCTATGCTCCCCCTTTCCCACACAAGCCACCTCTGTGGATTCAGGAGGGGTTCCCTGTGATACCTTCAAAGGGAGAAGAAGGGATGGGAAGGGGAAGAAAGACTCATCTGTTTGAATTCACAAATCAACCCTGGAAGAAACTAATCTAATTCTTATTTAGAAAAGCAGGTGAGGGGCTGGGGATTTGGCTAAGTTGGTGGGGTCCTTGCTCAGCGTGCATGAAGCCCCAGGCTCATTCATAATAACACATGAACCAGGCAGAGCGCTAGCAATCAGAAGATCAAGGCAGAAGAATAAGAAGTTCAAAGTTATTCTCAGATACATATCAAGTTGAGTTTTAGACCAGCCTGAGATCTATAAAACCCTGACATCCCCCCAAAAAAGCAAATGATACAATATTTACCCAACACTGCTTTAAGACACCCAAAAGCATGAACCCTCATTTCAGTCCATTTAGTCACTATTAAAGTCATCATGGGTTATTTACTGATGCAACTGAAGGCAAATCATAAGAAAAATATACCTACAATGCAAGATACTTGGAACACATTGCACCTGAGATGCCCCTGAAAAATATTGTGGAAGCAATGTTGGTCTAATTAATTACTGTGATCAGGTATCTATGGAAACAGCCATAGATTTGTCCTTAAGCCAGACAAGCACTTACTCACTTAATAGCACAGGATCCACCTAAGCTGAGCTTGATGATTACACATATTAGTTCCTCGCATCGCATACAAGAAACAGAGAGAGCAGAAAGGATAAGGGAAATAAACACACAGAGGAAAGAGAGCCTGCCACACAGCGCGATCCCAAGCCTACAGTGAGTAGCAGGAAATCCAAAGCCAAAGGGAGACTTCATTCACTTGCCACTGCTTCTGAATGAGCCCCGTGAAATGCCCCCCCTTGGTGCCACAGTGCACGGAAGTATCCTATTAATAGCATGCCTCAACTGCTTTACTGGGTTAAATGGGTTAACTGGGCTTTTGTTGTATGGCCTTGTAACATTGTAACCATTTATAACATAATTGCTATGGGAAACTGTGTTCTGAATTCCAACTACTCAACTTGAAAACCGACTTCTGAAATACATGCGCTCAGCAGAGCACCCTATGTCTCCAGAGAAACAGCAAAGGGTTTAGAAAGAGTCCCCTAAGCCTCTGAGGGTACGGGTGCCCCTATAGGGCACTTTCCACGTGGGTGATTAGAAACTTCAAACTTCTCTGGTCCTCAGTCAGCGGCAGTAGAGCAGACATCGCTCCATCTATTTCATCTGGAATGTAAGCGCCACCAGGGCAGGAACCATGCCCCTTCATCACCCCAGCTCCTCTAGCCCTCCGTAAAGATTTGGGGAGTAAAGGAACGGAAGAATAATTGCCTACCTCCCAGCACTGTGAGCAGAATCGAATGGGATAATGCATGTGGAAACAATTCAAGAAGCTGTAAAATAGAATACAAATGAGAGACATGATAATTATAACCTATTGTTACAGACAGAATGTCACCTTCTGTGCGTTCCATGTAAATGAGGATGTTTGTGTTAGTGTTAATTCGAATGGCTGAGCCAATATCTAGAATTCTGAGTAGTACAGATGGGCCATGCAACCTAGGATAGCAGCAGGGGATGAAGACAGGAGGGAGGGGTGCCTAGTGAGAAAGCAAGCAGGGAAGTTAGAAAGAGTGGGGCTGGCGGGAAAATGAGCTAGTTAAAGCAAAAGACTACAGGTAGGAACATTCAGACCCAGGCATTGGTTAAGGATTTTCATGTACCTGGAGAAGGGAGGGCAATTCTATCTGAGCCCAGGCAGAATCACAATGAAGAAGGGTCTGAGGCTATTTTACAGATTTACAAACAAAAATAAAACAAGAAATATGACAAGAGGGAGGCTAGTGCCTGGATAACAGAATAGGGAAAACATACAGTCATTGCTAAGACACGGGATTCAGCACATAGCAGGATGAAGCTGGGCTCAATCAGATCTTGGCCCTCACTTGTGAGCTTGAATGTTGTTTCATCTCCCAGAAACTCCTCCCGGGACGGAGACGTCCAGGTCTACTTGCTGATAGCAAGGTGTGCAATCAGGGAAGAACCTGGAAAACTTAAACGGGAGGAAGCAGGTTTTGATGTCTGGCCCACAGTACAGTGGCCATCATGCCTGTTTGACAAGTGGATTGGGTGCCAGGGTATTTGGTTTCCCTACATGTGACCAGATCTTACCTGTGTCTTCAGACTGGAGTGCCTGTGAACTGACTGACACTGAGCAGCGTACACCTCGCCTGTGGCACAGCAAACCAGAAGTTGCCTCCTGATCACACATGTGAGTCGAAGGTGTTGTGATGTGAACTTTCTCACCAAGCTGCTTTCCTGTGTTTGAGAAAAGCCTGAGGCCACTTCTGATGGTCCCTTCTGCAGTCATACTATCCTGTCTTATTAAGACAGATAGACACCTCTTCTTAAGGATCTGAAGTTCCAACTCCCGCAGCCAATCCTGCCATGCTGTCTAAATTGTTCCTGCCTATGTTTCTTTGGGAATCACTTGAAAAGCCTGGAAATGAGGTGGGAAAGGTTCTTCTTTATCATTAGATAAATATGTATGAGAGAAAGGGACAGAGACAATCATAAGAGAAATTCTTTCAGGTCACTTCTCCTGTTCCGGAGTCCCGGGTGTCAAGTTAAATTATAATGCAGGTAATGCTGGAGTACGATTTTTAAGAAGGTCGTCACATTGCTTCATGAACATGGGTTCAAAAAACTGAGAGTTTAGCCATAGCAATGTCAGAACATCTCCTGAATTAATTACCTGTGCATCTGTTGTATGGAATGAAATAAGACCCACTTTTCTGATACGTAGGATCATTGGGTAAATGAAGAGAGACAATATATGTAAAAGCACTTGGAGAAATTAAAAACACACTCCAGAAATAAAACATTGATTAGCAGGGGCCTATTCAATCAAGAACTGCTTTCTCTGCTTCATACATTTGTTTAAATATACATAAATGCACAGGGTCATCAACAGAACATGTACTCTTCATCTAGCTCTTTGGGTAAACAGCAGTGTGTGTGGAGCAAGTTGTCGAAATTTTCTAAGCAAAAACTCCACATAATCCTTATTCTAGTTTTCTCTGTGTCTATTTCTCCACCTAGAAAGTGCATAGAAAAGGGGGATGTTTTCTTCCACTTTCCCACAGTGATACATATGATAGTTCAACAAAAATGTGTGAATTAGCCTGGGCATTGGCAACAAGCTTTATGTGTGTAATCTCCATGAAACATCTCTCATTTGTCTACTTAAACACCTGATGCAGCCAAACTGGCCAAATGATTAGAGGAAGTCACTGACTCCAGGGCCATAACTCTGTAAGTTCATTATGTGTGAGTTACGGTTTTGAACCAGACTTGGCTTCCAAGGCAAGAACCTCGCATTCCTAAAATAATGTCCCTGACACCAGCAGAAAATGATTTCTACAATTCTCACCTTGAACTCATGTACAACTCCTACCTCATTTGTTACCTGTTTCCTGGATAGGTGACTCTATCTGGCCCTGTCATTTTGCCTTTAATTATCCCCAGCGTTTAAAGGCTCATGCTCATGGCAGAGGAGGCTGCAGAGGGCCAAATTGCCTTAGCAGGTGATTAAACACTCAGGTGGAACCAGGAATGCCATGCACCATGGGCAGAGAGCTCTGTTTCTCATAGAGTTAACGTCTGCTGATGACATCCCAGGGTCAAGCATGGTAGAAGCAGAGAGAGCAAGCCTACTGCGTGCTGGCACTGCACTGATGCTTAGTGTGGAGTGACTAAATGAATCCTTAGAAATGTTCTACTGTGGGACACAAAGTCTGGATCAGAAGCTGTTCCATGAAAGGAATGGAGTCTCATATCCCGAGATTCTGACCGATTCATCCTGGGGTTGGCTATGGCATCCGCATTGTGAAACCACGAAATGATGACACCAAGGCTTTTTAATGGCTGCCAATATTAGGAACAGCTAATATCACTGGAGGTTTATTACTTGCGAGGTATCTGCAGAAGCCCCACAAGGTGTTCCCATCTGTATTTCCTGCTTTTTGAAGAGGGATCCACACCTTAGAAAAGTCAGGGACTTGCCACAGACAACGCAGCTCGAACCTACCAGAGCTGAGACTCTTGCCCTTTTCCCCACAACCCTGAATACAAACCCTTATCACCATTTTATCATCTGTGGCAAAACCCTAAGCTGGAAAATTAAATCAAAGTGTGTATGTTAGAAGCAATTTTCTTGTTTTCTCTCCTGGGGCACTTGTGGTGATGCCAGCTGACTGGCCATCATTATTATTATCACTATTAACAGATTCTACTGCTTAAGCCAGAAGCCAGGTTTTGGAGGCATAAATTCCAGAGGCAAGAGCCAGGGGAAATGCACACAGTAATCGTTCCAGTCACGAGGATGGTGGTCTGCAGGGAAGCGCACATTTGCTTCTATCCCCCAGGGTAGTGACTGAGGAAAGGCACTTCGTAACACATAATTAAGATAAAACTTAACCTTGGGCCCTCCACCACCTTTATAAATCTCCTTCTGTAGCTCAGCCTGCTAGGCACCCATGTGTAGCAATACTTAGAAATACACTCAGCTCCCAAGGACTCCATGGAGCAGCTGGAGACATCCTGCCCTGCCCCCACACAATCAATATTATCACACTGTTAAAAGATAGCCATAATGCCTCAGATCCTTAAAGCCCCTTTGAGCCTAAAAAAGTTCAAAGTACTTTCATATTGCTTCTTTCATTCTATCTTCATAACATCTGAAGGTGGAAGAGGACTTTGGGGGAAGCAGCTTTCATTCCTTAATCCCATCTCCCATATTCTTGAAATTTCTGCTCCTTTCCCTCAAGTGAGGAGCTCATGAGGAGATGACCTTGACTTTGATCAAAGGTCCTTTGTGGTCTTTTTTCAGTATTGCTGTTTGGATTGGAGTGCCAATCTCTGGGTTCTATGCATATTTTCATTGTCTCCCTTGGAAACACCACATGCTAAAAGCTGAGCCCACCAGTCCTCCTCCAGTAAGAGAAGCCATCTCTGCAATGTCTCCTCCAGCATGTGGGCTACTGACGTCTCTCTGATGAGGCCATGATGACTTCAGCTGATTTTTCAAGTGGGAATGGGATCCAGGTGTAAAGCCTTGACCTCAGCATGCATATGAGTACACTCTCAGCAGTGGAAGGGACTTAAGTATTTAAAAGAGCACAGATCTTGATATTCAGAGAAGGAATAGCCAGGACACCTCACCAGAACATACATCGAGAGTGCCGCATCATGTCAGAAATGGCAGTCATCAGATAGGAGAAGAAGTTAAAAGCATATGTAGAGAGCAAGCTGAGAAGACTAAGTGTGGGTGCCAGGGCTTAGATGAGCTTTGAACAAGGTCCCAGTCTCAGGAGTGCTAAGCACAGGCTCAGTGATGGAATGTTCCCTTGCGCAATAGATTAAGACAATGGAAGAGAAAGCATAGCTGAGGCCAAGCCTTGGCCAACACAAGGGTACTGAATATTCCAATGCTGTTCCTACAGGTACTCCTTGGACAAGTGTTCAAGACTCTCCCTCTGCCCACTGTGGATCCTGGTTTGGCCACTGGCTAAGGAAGCAGGAGAGGGGAGAGAAGGCAGTAAAACTGGGGGCTGTGGTTCACTGAGTACACACTGGAACTGGAAGAGTGATTGAATGTCTTATACTATTATTTCCAATCTTGTCTATTGTCATAAATATGGGAACCTAGAGTCTGGCTTGAGCCTGCTGCAGGAGGGAGTCAGACTCATCTAGCTAATTCAACTTGAGGGAAACGGAGAGAGCATGAGCAACCTCTGGGAATTTCCGTATTAATATCCTGAGACCCAGAGTCCAGTCACGTGGGATCTCTGAGGATGTACATGGTCACAAGGGCTGGCCACTGTGTTCATCATCCAGGTGAGATAATAATGTTGCCTTCTCCAGGCTCTGTTTTAAGGAAAGTTGGAGCTAGTGGAATCTAGAGAAGAGTAGGTGTAGCAGACAGGACTTACTAAGAGTCTGTAGACGGCGCTGGCAACAAAGACTCAGACGGAGACTTTAAATATACCCAGAGAGTGAGCAAACATGAGATAAATGAGCAAACACAAAACAAATTATTTCCATAGTCAGCAGCAATGCATGTGTCAGTGTGGGCTCATTCTTGAATGAGTTGCTACTCCAGCCAAACTAGAAGTTGAGTGTTATGATCCACGAGTGTTTTTCGGCTCATGGCCCATGCAGCAACTCACAAAGCAAGATTTGGTTATCAGGCCTGGGATTCACAAGTGGGCTGGGCAATGTGGAGCTTGTGAATTGAGATATCCAAGTGTGAATTGAGATGCTCAAATGGATAGTCACCCTTCTGTGCCCTGTACAGCCTATCATTCCCCTTTTGGCATCAGTGGTGATCTGTTTAGACAGCAGGTGACTCTCATGTCATTATGACTGGAAGTCCTGGACTATGCTAAGGTACTTGACCCTGTGCATACAGCCCTAGATGAGGTTAGACTCTTAGGCACTCATACTTTGACAGGTCATACTCTGATACACAGATTAGCCTTGCAAATTTCTGCCAATTATAATGGGCATAGCAAGCACTTTCACTGTGATGCAAGATACAAGGGACCAAATGGAACTCAACACTGCTGATTTTTTAGAACTTGGAGGGAGGAGGTATAGGACACAGCTGCCAGGTGCCAGAGTGTGATTGCCTAAGACAATAATCCCATCTCTCTAGCTTCCTGCAATTGGGAATGTAAAAGAATCAATCCTAAACAGAGACTGGACTCAGCCATGCAATATGCATAACCTCAGAGTTTCTGCTGTTTTATTGAGATCTGTTTTGAAGTTAAGCCCACTAAAGTAAAGGCCTTGGGCTTCACATGAAGTCTGGGGCATGACTGTATTCAGATAATCACAAAACAGGAAGGAAAGTGAAGATGTACCGGCACTTGCAAGGTAGCAGACAATTATTCATGTAACCCTGACTCACCGCAGACCTGGACTGAGGGTCACTGGCAGACTCATCCCACCCTGATTCAATTAGGACACCACATTTGCTGTGCTATCTCCACCGGCTGTCATTCTGGCTTTACCTGCTGGGCTCAATGCCTGGCTCTGGCCCCCTGTGATGGCTTGGCTCCTCCTCAGCTTCTGGTCTGGGGACCTGTGTTCTCTAACCACCTGCTTCCAGACTCTGGCACATGTCTGTAAATAGTATCTCTCAGAGGAAAGTATCCCAAAGGCTCTGAAGATACTGTGCAGGATCCTCTGGCTTAAATCTCAGACTGGCACATTCGGTAACTTATTTTCCTGGGCATCCTCTCCCTGATCCCACCAGCAGCCCTGGGGAAGGTCTCAGGCTCCAACCGATCCATTTTCACCTTGGAGAACTGGTGAACCTGGGACACTAAATGACTTCCAATACTATATCGATACATTGGGATATAGATGGGTAGGTCAAATCATGACACCTCCCTTCTGTGCCAATGGCTCCTAGATCCTTTCATAAAATCAGAAAACATAGACTCCTGGAGATAGTTCTCATGCTTAGTAAACTGTAGATCCTCCATCAGTCACCCCCTGCACCAACCAACTCTGGAGGTCCCAGCAGATTCCAACTGTGTTACAAACTTTACTGCAAGGCCGGACATGTGGTGAGCATGAAAGGATGCCAGTCAATTGAATATTAATTCCAGAAAATACAGGGACTCTCAGAACTTTAAGCAGACTTAGGTAATTGATTAAATTTCTTCTTTGACAACTGTATGCACACTTACACAGATCTGTACATATATTGAATTACTTAATTTTCCTCATTTGATACCCCATTAGCCTCTACCATTCCTCCTGCATTTCCCATTAGAACTTTTCCCAACAAGCCCATTTCCTGCTTTGGTGTCTTCTTTTTTTTGTTATCATCATCATCATCATCATCATCATCATCATCTTCACAAGTGAGAGAGGGATGATCACTGAAACATGGGAAACGTATCAGTGCTTACACTGCTGTTGAAAAAGACCCACACCTCCAAATGTCCATTGACTACTCATAGTCCCTCAGTGAGGGATGGGACTCCTAAATCCCTCCCCCATATATCATAAAATGATGGTGGGCTCAATCTTGTGCACATTTTAGGCACATAGTCACAGCTATTGTGAGCTCATGAGCACAATGGTCATGTTGTGTCAAGAGGACACTGTTTTGAAGCATTCCTCTTTCCTAGAATCTGCTTTGTGTATTGTTTCTGGCCTTTCTACTATCTCATGATCCTGAGAGAAGGAAACATGCATGTCCTATTTAGGGTCAAGCATTCCTTGGTAACTTATCTTTCATACTTTGACCCAAGGACTTTCAGGCAGTGGTGGCTCACACCTTTAATCCCAACACTCAAGAGGCAGAGGCAGCAGGAGCTCTGTGAGTTTGAGGCCAGCCTGGTCTACAAAGCTACATAGAGAAACCTTGTCTTGAAAAAAAAAAGTCTAGTGACAATAACACAAAGCACTAATTACATCAAATGAAAACAGCAGTGACAGAGTAAGTTGTACAGACTGGAGAAAAAAATCAGTCACTAGATACTTGGAAGTTAGTAAGCACTGCTGTGTTGCAAATCATTGCTAGTGGGAATTGGATTTCAAGCAGGCTCTATCTGATTCCCAGGCCATTCTTTGATGGCTTGGAACAAACAGGAAGGCAGTATTGGCACGTGGCTGCACTTTCCCCTTCTACATCCAGGGAATGACACAGGCAGGACTGCTTTGCTGGGCTAAGAACAGGTTTCATTTTGTCCTGCAGCAGAAAGAAGGACAGGACAGTAAGACAACATGCACAGCAGGAAGCTGGCAGGAGCACCGTTGCCATGGCAATGAGAACATGGAGCAAGTGTGAGGTTTGGGATTAGAGTGTTGGGATTAGCTGGAGGAGATTGGCAGATGATGAGGCCCCAGCCCAGCCTCCAGCTGAAAGTATGCATTGTTTCCTAGAGTGGAAACGTATGAAATAGTTCTTGTAACTTGTGGAATTTGATGCTGTGTTGCCTGCCCTGTCTGTGCATGGCATCTCCTTTAGAAAACCTTGCTTTTGATTGCACGGTCATATTCCTGCTGTGATGTCCTATGTTCTGTTTTGATTTATGTCCTGCAGATTAGCATCATCTGCTCCCACATGCTCCTTCCTGCTTGAAGCAAAGGGCAGAAATGATTCCCCAGGCCAACAGCTTTCTGGAGGCACTTCCTTTTAACACCTTGGAGCCCCTATTTCCTTATCTCTATGGAAGGAATTAGAACACTTCCCTAGCACATAAAAGGCCCTGAATTTGATCTCCAGTACTTCAAGATAAAACGAAAGCAACAAAGGAAGCAAAATACCCGAAACCCACCCTCCTCTCCCCACTGTTGGGAAAGCAGGACAAGACATTGCCAATAAAGAACCAGGAAAGCACCTAGGCTTTTACTTGTGGATGGATGTATCCTGCCTCCCTGGGGGGTTTGTTGGTTTCTTGAAAACTGAAGCCAGATCTTTCTTTGGACTGCTGCAACTACTTATGTGAGCATTCTTTACTTGTAAGCGTGTATGAGAACTGGCCCTGACAACACTTCTTGTGTAGCTTGGTAAGAAAAGCATGCCAGCACGAGAGTGTCCATCAAGTTCTGTGCCTGGAGAGGAGGCAACAGGCAACCAAAGTCAGGCAAGAAAACTAGAGAATGTATAGACATTCAAGAACAGAATGGGGAGAGGCAAAATGGAGTGTTTAGAGTGAACCAAAGATGGACTATATGTACTATGGTCCCTGGACAACCTTCGAATCATAAGCAATCCCATGCCTCACATTAAAGTCACTATTTGGTGAAACTTTCCTTTGCAGACAGCTTGACCTAGAGGAGGAAATGTGTCCCCTGACATCCTTCTAGAAGATGCACACAGGCCATGGGAATGAACAGACTGGTTTCAAAGTCACAGATTTGAGTTTGAGTCTCAATTAATCAACTTGAAAGCTGTACATCCTGCATCAAGTCACATTATTGACTTCCAATATTATTTTTCATTGCACCTGCTATGGTGCTCTTTCTCAGTAATCCCGGTGATCAAACCAAAGGTTGTCTGTGTACAGTGTACTGACAGGAGACACCTAATTGCAGAAGGAGCTCCAATTTAGGAATAATGAAAATTAACATTAACACCCCCCAATCTGTCACTTAAACCAGTTATTCCATTCTGAGGTATCCATTCTTAAACTCCATATCAAGATAGGCTCTATAGCATGTGTTTTCTCCTTAGCCACCAAGAGCTGGGTCTTGAGTTCTCTAGGTCCTGTTCCACTGGGTTTAGGAGAATGGAGGTACTAGTTTCTGGCAAATAGTTCCTTGTTCATAATCCTTCAGAAACAAGCTTCAGAATATTGATCTGCAAAGGGAAAGAGCAAAATATGTTTCCTATATCCCCTCATCTCATTTCTACCATACTCCACCTTGTTTCTTTTAGTCCAAGGTCTATGAACTCTTCTATGTTCCCATGGAAGGGTTTGGCTCTCAGGCAGAGTCAGTAAGTCATCCTGAGAACTAGATCCCAGCAGCCCCCTTGGTGATCCACCAGTGGCCAGTGCTGGAGTGAGTCTCTCCCTGTGGTCCTCTCTTCTTCCTCCTCCTCCTCCTCCTCATCCTCTTCCTCCTCCTCCTCCTCCTCCCCAGAACGAGTTGGCAGGATTTATAGGACTGTCCCAGCGACACACCATCTCAGTAACTGCAGAATGGCAGTTGTAAAAAATCCCATTTGCCAGGGTATTAGAATCCCATTAGCACTCCCAATGGAGAAATAACCCCGACCCTTCAGAAGGAATTAAAGCTATGTGAGCACCAGCATTTGGAGTGCTATAGGCCTCTCCCCAGTTTGGCGGATCACACCAGCAGACATAAAGCTGCAGGCACCATATGTCCTTGGTCCACAAACCCCTTGAGAGTGGCCTGGCAATGATGTATGGGAGGGTCTCTAGTGCCACAAACAGCTCCAGAGTAATCACCAGGAGTCACTGATACGCTTTCCTGGTTTACCTCTCCCTGAGATTGAATCATTTTAGGGAAAATCTAAGACTGTTTTACAACCTCTTGTGCCCCCTTTTCCCCTTCTCTCATTCTAACAGCAATATTCAGGTTCTAAGTGACATCAAGAGCAACACTACAAACACAGCTTGCATGTGATCCTCAAAGCAGAATCAGCTGAAAAACAAAGGCACTCACAATACTGTCCTGGTTGGGTGTGTTTTCAACTTGACACAAGCTAGGGTCATATGGGAAGAGGAAACCTCAGTTGAGAGAATGCTTCTATCAGATTGGATATGGGCAAGTCTATGTGGACATTTTCTTAATGACTGATGTGGGAGAGTTCAGCATACTATGGATGGTGCCACCTCTGGGCAGATGGTTGTCAATTGTGCAAGAAAGGTACCTGAACAAGCTATGGAGCAAAAGCAAGTAAGCAGTTTTCCTCCATGGCCTGTTCTTCAGTTCCTGCCAAAAGGTTCCTGACCTGAGTTCCTTCCTGACCCCCTCAATGGCAGACTGTGACTGAGATGTGGGGATCAGATGAACAGTTTCCTCTCGAAGTTGCTTTTGGCCATGGTGCCCATCACAGCAATTTCTAGTCAATGAAGACAGATACCCTGGCAAATCATTCCACTTTAGGAGGAAACAGATGCCCAAAGAGGTGAAGCAACTTGCACAGGATCACACAGTAATCAAAATGTAATCTCCTCTTTCTGGCCTAGTATTTTCACTACTGGACTCCCTTCTGGTGGAGGGAAAGAGTCTCAGATTGCTTGTGACTTTCTGAGCTATGAGCACTTCTTAGGTCACGGGTTCTGAATGTACCCAGCAGCCCAAGGAGGAGAGAGAGGAAGTGCCCAAGCTTAGAGCTCAGGCATTGCTATGATAGACTTGTGGTGTGAAACACATTAAAATTATTTAATGGGTTTAAATAGTTGTTTCTTAATCTGTAAATGAGGGTCAGCAACAGACGTATGCAGCTTGTAGCATCTGGGGGAATCTTACTAAACACCAGTTCTGATGCCAAGGAGGTGAAAATGGAGACCGAGAGTCATTGTCTTTAACAAGCTCCATGTGACACTGATGCTGATGTCTGGGGACCACACTGCACTGATGAAGGTCATTAAGTCGTTGAAAAATTAAAGACAATGAAACATACATGGTTCTGAGCACGGTGAGGGCAACTATTCAATAAACATCAGCGGTTAACCTCACGTGTGCAGATGAAGCCTGTATCCTACAGACTTAAGCCTACATCCTAACGACCTAGTCCATGCTGGGAACTGAGCCAGGTGTGCAGAACTTCTTGCCATCTGAACCTCAGGCCATACCTGTAGCACAGGTGAGATGATTTCTGTTTCTCCTGTGAAAGAGAACAAGACTCAGAGAAATTAGTGACTCCCCTGTGGTCAAATGGGAGCACAGAGTAATGACCTCAAGAGACGTTCCTTCCACTGCCTTCAAGTCTGCCCCCTTTGCCTGCTATCCGGAGATGATATTGCAGACAAGGTGGATTTCAACGGTGAATGCTGGCAGGTGACTGTCTGCTGCCAGAAGAGGAGAGAAGGCCACATTAGGCAGGAAAGGGGGTGCTGGAGGGCCCACCGTGACAGAAGGAGCGGAAGAGGGTCCATGACTGATTGACGGGTGCATGGTGGCAGGGGATTTACAGATCAATAAATAGACGGAGATCCAGTGAGTTTGACGGATGACAGACATGTGGGGGTGTGCTGGCACCCAGATGGTCAGGGGTGAGCAGCAAGGGAGGGTGAGCTGGGAAAAGTGATCAATCTGGGTCACAGCACACAGGCCCAGAGACAGAGAGAGAGCAGCACATATGATCTGGCACCACCATTTGTGAGTGAGAGAACCTGGTGCCGCGTGGAATGGATGGTGTAGAAGGGTTCTGTTGCTTTCAGTTTCTCCTGGATTTCTACTGAGGAAGCCATATGGAAAGTCCATTGTTCCCCATCCTGAGGGGTTTAGAAGGGCTGAGGTGGTAGGCTTCAGGTCCTGCTGACTTATGGCAGAAGAAGGCAGCCAAGAATCATCAAAGTGAAGGGGATCTTGTTGGGAAGGAAGGCATTCCTGTGTGCCTCTGGGCACTTGAGCCCACAGAATCTGCGTGCTGGAGTCAGAAGTAGACAAGGGAGCCAGAATGGGATGGATATCTCTCACCAGGAATAGGAAACTTTGATCCTGCTCAGGCCTGGTGTCAATTTGAAGCCTCTGGAATCCCTGCAGATGGCAAGCATTTTGCTAAGCACCTCTGCTCTGCCAGGCCCTGATACACATCTAGATGCATGATCAAGTCCAAGACCTGGCCCTGTGAAGCTGTGCTCTGGTAGAGAAACAGACACCACCTCCAGATAGTATAGATGTATAAGGATGGGTGACAGGTGATATGGAAGAGAACAGAGCAAGGGTGTGGGGAAGGACAGCCAGGCCTTGGGCAAGACACTCACAGCAGTCTGTGGTCCATGTGGCTGCTGACTCTATTGTCACTCTCTGTGGTGCTTTCATGGGAGCATGCTGCCCTGAACCTTCTTCCTTCCCTCTATGACATTTGCTGGCTTCTACTATCCTTCCTTCCTCCTAGGGGTATAGGGTTTCCTTCCTTGCTTCCTGCTGTCCTTATCTCCTTGGGCTGCTGTAACGAACAGTGTTGATGAGCAGGGTAGTATAAATGACATGTATTGGCTTTTCAGTGTTCTGAAGGACGGAGAATGCAAAATCCAGCCCCAAGTGTTTCTCCTCCCTCCATGCTCCAGCACCAGACGTGTGATCCATCCTTTCCTTAGCCCGGGACCTTCTTCGTGTTGCTATTTATCCAACCGTCACTTTTCCATCTGTCTAGGAGTTATTTCTCCAGAAAGGGCCTTCATGGATCAGTCCACCAACAGTTACCGCCTCTGCCTTTGGTCCCCTGAATCCACTTCCCGCCTTTGGCATCTTCACAGCACTTCCTACTCCCTGTTGGGGGTCCCAGAGTGGGTCATGGTTAGACAAAGCAGGCCAGGAAAGTCAGACAGCTTGGATTCTGTGTGGATCTCCACATTTTATGAATTGGATGGTCTCAGGTAAGAGGTTTCTTAAGTTTCTGAGCCTCAACTACATCTCTAACAAGAGGTGATCATAATAATGATGGTAATTCCTATTGAGTAGTGTTGTCGTGAGACTCAAGGAAGATGAAAATGAAACCTGAGGACCAGGGTTTCCTAGGCAGTGTTTACTCAATACATATTAGATCCTAATGATTCCAGGGACCATTGGTGCCACCAAAATATCCAGCCTGTGCAAAGAAAAAAAGTATAGCTTCCTCTGAGTGGGAACCTGGGTAAGTTGCAGTTTCTGGGAGACTGTGCTTCCTCCAAAGTACACAGCAATAAGAAGGGACCTGAGCTGCAGAAGTGAACAGAACTGTTAGGAATGGAGGAGTTTGGTACTAATCCTGTGCTAGGATGAGAAAGCACAGTATGCCTGTGCCTGAGGCTCAAGAGGACACCTCTGTAAAAATGGGTAGGGCTGGAGTTCCGAGGAGCGACCCTTACCCTCGCAACCTTTCCTGTGCCATCCATCGCGTCTGTCATTGCCAGCATTTCTGCCCCTTGATTTGTGGTGGAGTGCACACCATCTAGGAGCTTCATTTGCAGTGATGCAGCTTCTCAAAGACACCCAATGATTCACCAAATAATAAAAGACACCCTAATGGAGCACATGTGCAGTTGATAGAGTGTGGAGTTAGTAGACAGAGTGGGTGCAGTGAGGGAAAGTGGGAGGGACCCAGCCAGGCTTTGGGGCTTAGAGGAATTAGTTAAACTTAATACAGAAAAATAGAACATACTAAATTAATAGGAAAGGCCTGTGTGACTGATGGGTTGCTAGCAGTGTGTGTGTGTGTGTGTGTGTGTGTGTGTGTGTTATGTTGTGGTGACTAGGGGGGACATAGAAGAAAGATAGGATTTTTAAATTTCTGTCACAAAGAACAAGGAAAGCCGGTTTAAAGGCTGAAGCATAGAACAATATGCTCTGTTTTTGTCTGAAAAGAGGACATTACTATGTAGTGTGGCATGGACAATGGTTTCAAAAGAAGCAGAAATAATGTATGGAAGTTGCTCTGGAGGAAGCAGCTGCACTGGCTGAGTTAGAGTAGCTTGGAGATGACTGGAGACGGAAATCAGGTGCCTGTGTGAAAAAAAACCCTCCCTGTTCCAAGACCTCCTTGACTGGGTGAATTGATTGTTCCTAAATCCATGCTAAAGTTGACGGAACTGATCCTCTAGGTAGATGAGTGCACAGCTACATAGCTGTTAGGTGACAGAGAGTACCTGGGTCCACATCTCTGGACATCAAGCACGTTTTTTTCTCCAACATCACTTGCTCTAGGAACGATGCGTAGTCTCTTCCAGTCTATGCACCCCCCATTTTCCTATGACACTGTGGACACCTGTTTACTGTCACAGTGTTCTAACCCCTACTCATGAATGAAATAAACATTGTGTCTCATTCTATAGCACCCTGGACTAAAGAATTGCCTCCAAGTGCAAACTGAGTGCACTGTCCAGGGGGATTTTGAACAAATGATGCTGGCTCCCCAAATACCCGTAGTAATGTGAGCCTCCTGCCACGGTCTGTGTGTCCAGGTCACATCTCCTGCCTGGAGCTGACAATGACAAGGTGAGGCAATGCAGAAGTCTCAGTGGCAGGAGCTTGAATTCTTCAAGTTACCAGCAGGTGCCTCCACCAGGGCAAGAGAGCACCAAGGAGATGAAATGAGGAACCTATCGTGTGGCCAGGCCCCAACTTGCAACCCAGGCCCTGGCTCTCCCCCCCAACCCCCAGTTCTTTCCAACAGAGTTTCCTTTCAGGCTCAGCTCAGCCTAGAGGCCACAACTCCAGAATAGGAATGAGTGCTCATGTATATTCAAATGCTAGGATGTGAAAACAGGCTAGGCTAATTAGCATTTTTAATGAAACAAGACCACAGAGAAAGAACAGATGTAATGGGCAATAACTTGCTTTGGAGTTTTTGGAGAAAGCGGAGGGAAAGGTCATGGGCCTGGGTGGAGGTCAGAGTCATCTGCAGGATTCAGGAGAAAGTTGCAAGCATCTTAACAAAATCAAGAACAACAGAAGAACCAAAGATACAAATTCTGCAATATTATTCCAGAAACCCCAACCATCCCTCAAGGGGCTGGGAATCATTAGCTCCATTTTACAGAGGGAGCAAGCTAGAAGTCTCCTTACCACGGCAGAGGAGCCAGACTTTGTATGTGGGTCTTCTGACATGAGAGCTTCCCATGTCTCACCTCTGCTCAGAGCTGCCTCTGTGTACAGATGCTTTCAAATACAGCTTTCAAATATCATCCACACGGGCCTCACACAGGCTCCCAGCAAGAGCCCCTCGCAGACAGTGATCTACAGTGTTAATGCTTAGGTGGGCCGGCTAAGAAGTGCTGCTTACTGGAGCATCCCTGGACAGAACTTCCCTCTCCAGATCTAAACAGCCTCCGGGTGAAGAAGCACCTCCCAATCCAGTGTGCACTAACCCTGCATCATTCCTGCTGAAGAGAACCCAGAGGCTGGCAAGGCCATCCTGACGCCCAAGGGAGACAGCAGGGGGAGGTCTGATACAGGAGCAGACCTGAGCTCCCCGGAGGTGTTCAGTATGTCTGTCTGATGACGGAAGCCTCTGGGACCCTCCTGTGCTTGCCCTCAGGTTGCTGTCATTAGTCCAATATCCAGGCTAATCATGCCATTATCACCTGGCTTTCATTTGCAGGTTGGGGGCTGGGGAGTTCTGTCCCATTTGGCAGGACAGCCAACATGCCCGCCCCTGCCCTGCAGCCACATACCCATTTGGGTTGTGTGTCAGGCGCTAATGGTTTTATTGAATGCATTATTGAACTGAAACAAACTAAATGCTCTCAGATAAAGCTGATGAAGATGCTGTTCCTTCCCTTTTGAGAAGGGTTTTACTCTTTGCTCACAGGGTGGCTGGCTCTCAGGAGCTCCGAAGGGGTGAGATGGGAGTAGATACTGATGGGGATGTGGTGGCCCTTTAACCTTGGCCCTCCCTGAGGGACTCTGGCCTGACTGTGCTTTGCTCCCATCTATCGTCTGTGGTGAGGACTCCGAGTGCTATTATAGGTATCTCATTTTTTACTGGACAAAATGGCATGAAATGCAGGAAGGCAAGGTAAAATTTGCAGAAGGTAAGGTGTCACGGTATCACCAGAGCCCAGCCTGCTGCCCACAAGCACCATCTTCCAGGTAAGGAAATAATCAATCCTAGTGACCTTAAATCTCTGAATAGGAAAAGGCACCCAAACCCTTCTCTGCCCCAAGCCCTACTCAGGTCATGTCCCCCTGTCATAGGTAGATGGGATAGGTTACAGAGAGATACCCCAGTCACCATTTGCTCCCTTCTAGCGTCTAGTTTGTGTCCTGATGAGCGTAGCCAAACCTCTCATGCTTGCTTCTTAACCAAGATTGGGAGAAAAATCAGATATTCTGTAATACTTTCTCCAAATCTTAGTATCTCTTTTGATAAAACACCTCTCTTGCCCGCCAGCATTTTGTTTTGCTAGAATAGTGTCCTGGGAGCAAAGTCAAAAGCATCTTTGTGTGTAATCACTGAAGCACTTTGTTGATGGGTAAGGAGGGACTGGAAAAGACTTACTCTAACCTAGGGCCTTTACTGAACCTGGAGAAGAGCCTGCTCCTGAGGCTGAAACAGTACTTCGGGGCTTCAATGGTTGCCCTGGACCCTAAGGGGGCTGGTCCCCGAGCAAACCCAACCATTGCCAGCCTCCTTTCCATGCCAGCCTTTTTTTTTTTTTTTTTTTTGGCTGTGCTCCCAGGCTGCAGCGCATGATCCCAGTGCCTGAGCCAAGAAAAGGAAGCGAATGCATTCCCAAATCCGCACCACTGAGGCCCAGAGGGGGCATGTGGGAGACCATTCAGGAAATACTATGGGAAAAGGAAGTGCCGAACCGGAGCTCTGAATCACCTGACCACTAAACCCAGAGCACTGGTAAAGGTTCCCAATCAGTGTGATTGCAATCAGCTCCGAAGCCTCCTGCATTCAATAGAGCAGGCAAAAACATGCAATCTGCAAAATGCATGTCAAAATCAACAACAACAAGGGAGGGGCAGAGTGGGAATGTAAGACAAGTAACACAAGCTGCCTTCAGACAGGCAGGCTGTCTCTGACATCAGGCTGGCACCGGGACTATGCGACCAAATACCCAAGAACCCAGTGAAGACAAGGACAGAGACCGGGAGCCCAGCCGAGGCCAACATCAGCCCTTCAATCAGTCTCTTTTAATACTAATTTTCCCTCATGTTTTTAAATTTAATTCTCAGCTTCCTTCAAATACCAGTCAATGAACCGTCCAAATTTCCTCCAAATACCCTTGAAAATGTTGAATTATGCAATTAAGGATGGTGTAATACAATAATATGAGAAGAAATGTTGTCATACATATTTTAATGAGGCACACAGGCTTGGGAGGGAGAGGGAGAGGAAGAAAACCATTTCCAGAGCTGTCTTGACCCAACTTCTGGTGACAGCTTCATCTTCCTCATTGTTCAGTCTGCCATGCAACACAAACCTCAAATGAGCCTTCCGAGTGGACAGAACTCTGCAGTACAGCTGCGCAGAGCTCAGTTAAGTCTGTTTTGCAGATCCTTACAAAGAGATTGGTTGGTAGGATGTCACACTTCCCATATTTAAATGCATCCATCCATCCTTCCATCTTTCAATTCTTCAAAAACAAAAAATATCTCTTTCCAGACTCATACCTCCAACCTTTAAAGAACTCGGTAGACTGATAGATTATCCACTTAACATAACAGTCTCCCATTTATTGTTGTCGTCGTCTTCATTGCTTCAGATCGAAAGTATGGTCTCAAACACCCTAGGCTAGCCTGGTGTCCTAGTTTATCTCTGAGAGTCCCAACAAATGGAAAGGATGGGTCAGCGTACACATGAGTCATCCTAAAGGCTAGTTACCTGAACATGACAATGCAATCCTGGGATGACATAGCATACTCATTGGACCTCAGCTGGGACCTTGACTGGAAAACCTATTGTTTTGTAAACTGAGAGTCTGTACTTTGTGATGCCTTTATGCTACAATTAAATGTGTCTTCAATCACCTGCTCACCTTTCCTCTGCCCCTATCCTGTGTCCCTGTGGCTCCACTCAGCAGCTTGAGGAAAATTAACTTAATGAGTTTCAGGGAAAGTTAATTCTCCAGCTTACATATGACTCCGATAGAAGCTAGACCGGAGCCATCCAGTCATTTTAAAGCAGAAAATATATAGAAAACAAGGGGTCCCTTCCCCATGAGCCCCTGGTCTATTTAAAATATTGTGATGGTTACCCCATCCTTTTTACTTATGATTTTGGGATTCGAAAACGTGGATTTTTTTTCTTGTGTCCCTCACGCACATTACTTCCTCTTAGACCAAATGCCAAACATCTGTGTGTAAAGATTACACCCTAATTTTTTTCAGCCAGTATCTAGGCAGAGTTGTGGATGAATATGATTAAGATACTCTGTATACAAATAGGAAATTGTCAAAGAATAAATAATAGATATTATGAAGTTTTAAGGAAGAAACTGTATTTACTGGATGCTAGCTTCTTCCAAAATAAGATTTACTCTGTGGTGTTCAGAACTCCACCACATGTTTCCCTCGTTTTTTTAGTTTGATGTTCAGTCATTCCAGGCTTTAACCAAGTGAATATGTTTAAGGTTCCCTGAGTTCATCATTATGCACTTTCAAGTGCTAAGACGCTGGCCCATCTTCTGTCTCTGTTGCCTCTCAAAGGGAATTCTTTGTTCAGAACTGGACAAACAGGCTGAAGATACGTTAGCTTGTGTGAAAATTATTGTTATTTGAGACTCTGGAGTCAGGGACTCCAGAGCTCAAGTGCAACCTGCACACTTGCCTCCAAGAGTCACATATTCCCCTGTGGTCACATTGGGATAATAATAACCACTGTTTAGAAAGCTGTAGAAAGAACAGTGTTAGCATTATATATAAACACATTTTTAGTAACCAAAACACCTGAAATTTATGAATCCACACTGTGGTGTAATAAAAGGCATACAGGAGTTGGCTTTTGATTCTAATACTGCAACTTACTAGCTGGGTTATCATGAATAAGTCACTTTGCAATTTTAGATTTCAATTAATCACGCATCATATGAGAGGCACAGCAGCTGTCCTGCCAATTTCTCCGGGCTCCAAGGATGGGCAATGAGACGCTGTATGCAAAATTGCTTGACAAACTGCACAGGGGCAGAGGAATACAAAGCTGTCTTGAGTGGAGTGAGCAGTTTCAGGATTACAGATGAGCTCAAGGAAATCTGCTAGTGGCAGGTTGAGTGTACCTTTGGTACCTATTTTTCTGTTTACTAAGTAGATATGACCAAGGAAATTGTACCATGTGGTTGGTAAACAGATTAGATAAACCAAGGCAGATAAAGTGTTCTAAATAGTGCTTGCCATTGTAATAGAGCAAGTGGGTTAGGCTATCATTGTTGGAGTTAGGCTAAGCAGTATTATACTCTCCCTTTATTCCCAGAGCTTGACCATATCTTACTATGTTTCATAGCTTAAAAGGTAATGTCCATATCACTGCCTTTATAACACTAGGTAAGCTGGCATTTTATTATTTATTATTAGTATTTATTATTAGTATTACTTTTATTATCCTTCATCTTGTCTCATTCTAGAATCCTCTGGTTCTTTATTTTCCCTAGAAATGCAACTAAAAAAAGGTCATTTTATAATGAGCACGATTCCTTTATGCTAGAGATAGTGCCAACTCCAAGATTCTATTAGTTAAGATTTTCACTTTGCCTTTGGGAGCAAAGTTTCTTAGGTGGGAGAAAAACATGTTCTGGATGCATTAGGGCTTGCATTCCTCAGCATTTTGGGGTTATAGTTAAGAAAACAATGTCCAGGGGCTACAGAGATGACGGTCAGTAAAGTGAATGCCACAGAGCATGAGGATCTTCGTTTAGATCCCAGCATCCACATAAAAGCCAAGTGTGCCAACAAGCTTCTGCAACACCAGCACTGGGACCAGGGGGGAGAGGAGGAAGGGGTGCAGGGAGAGTGGAGTTCACCGGCTAGCTAATACAGCCAAATATATAAGTTCCAGATTTAACAAGAGAATTTCTCTGAAAAATAAGGTGGAACGATATGGAGAAAGATAGCAAATGTCAACTCGTGGCCTTCCTCTGTACACACACACACACACACACACACGTGTCCACATGTTCTCATTATATATTCATATGAGTACTTGCCATATGCATACAGCATACACATACCACATGCATACGAGGATCTTACTACGCATAATATGCAATTACAAATATAAGAGGAAATATGAATGTAGATACTTATATAAAATCAAAGTGATAAATTTTTTTAAACCAGAAGAATAGCCACAACTAACAGAAATTCCACCATAATGGCATCTTGTTATGAATGGCTCCCCAGTGTGTTTTCCTATGTTCTTAGCTATGTATATCTTATCATTTCTTCCCATGCCAGCAATTTTGTATTAGCATTTCTTACAGCAAGAGCAGAAAAACGATTCAGTATCTACTCCAGCATGGCTGATTGATTTTTAAAATTGATAGCTCCAGACAGTTTCTTTCAGCTTCCCAAATCATGATTGGTAATATCATGGAAATTGTTAGGATTTTGTTCTGGAAAACGTCACTGAGAGTCTTTATTTATATGCTAGGGTGTTTGGAGAAAAAATTTCTCTCAGACTAGTTTCTAGCTCTTTATATTCAAAACCTTGTCTTTACTCCACTCTCCTTATATGCACAGTACTGGGCCTAAGGGACACATTAATTACCCTGTGACTTATTGAACACACTGGTGTCTGAACTACACTCATCACCTTTCTAGAAAGTCATCTCTATATCAGAACACCGGCCAAGAATTTAATGTGTATAGATGTGACATCAAGTCAAGAAGGTACATCTGAATATACCCAAACTCAATGAATTCCCAACAAAATACTCTTAGTTGGGTCCCTACAGTGTTTGTGGCTACTCAGATGCCACATGAAGTATGATGAATATTGCCTCCGACTAAAAGTATTTGACTTATTTGAAACATTTTTTAACTTGAGTCTATAAAATATGACCAAGTGACTATTGCCTAAGTGCCTCTTCCAAACTTTTGTATTTGGCTGCCACATATAAGGAACATTTTTTTCTGATACTTATTACTGCTTAATAAATTGTCTCCACACCTAATGGGTCAAGGCCTTTTCTGATACCCCAGCTTCAGACAATCCCACAGCTGAATGTATCATGGCAGAATACCAGCCATCACTGTGGGAGCCAGGGTTGGGTTATCTATATGGAGTCTGTGCAAGTGGTAAAATCCTGAGCAGGAGCTTGTGCTGTGTTGTTGTGAGTCTCTAAGTTTTGGGAAGCTTTCTTATCAAGCAATGGACAGTGGCTTTTGTGTTGTAGTTTTTTTTTTATTTGCTCCTTGTGTGCTTCTGGTTTGGGAAGGGGAGCTGCTGAGGACTTTGTGTGTGGCAGGTCAGCATCATGCACTGAGCCACATCCCAGCTCTTCTGAGCAGTAGGTAATGAAAACAGCAACAGGCAGTTAAATTTTCGCTACTGTGTGAGACTACTGTAATGAAAACTTAAGATGGGTGTATTGGCTTTGGGATTTTGTGGAAGGTTGGAGGGTCAGAGAGGAGAGGCTAGCAGAGACTTGGAGAGTAGGGAGGTGGGGGACATTATGCACTAGGCTAAGCCAGGTACAGCGATGAAGAAGACAAGGAAAGTGGTTTCTTTTAGTAGTGCATCTTACGGTATTGCAAAGAGGGTGGGGACAAGTGATAAATGATCATCTTATAATAGAGTTTAGAGGAGATATAGGAGCCCATGAGAGCATCTGCAAGTGACAGCAGAGTCTCAGAGTAGAAGCTATAGAGTAGAGATCAGACCAAGGCTGTGACTAGAGAACTCTTGGTTATGATATCTGGAAGACTTAAGACCTCTGAACATTCTTGGATCTCTGAGCCAAGCTAAAACACTTCTAGGAACCATATTGAATACTGTTTTCCAGAAACTTCCCATACCCAAGGTAGACAAGGTTAGTTGTGTTACAGGTCCCCAGAACTTAATAAGTCCCATGACCCTAGCAAAACTGACACCATGATGGAAGTGCCATTTGGGCCCTTGAACCCAGAATATAGGCAGCAAGAACAAAGACCTAACCCCTTAAAGTCCACAGTTCTGGGAAAGTTCCTAAATGTACTAACCTTGTTTTTTTGCTTCTATAGTTCTGCTGTGGCTAACTGTTCTTGCTAACAGAAGTGTAACAATCCAGGATGTGATTTTAGTGCTTAAAAACTCAATCAGAGAGAGGCTTGGGACTGCACTGAGGTCCAGAATACCCATTGTAGTTACCTGCGGACTAATAAAGACTTTCTGTTGACTTGACCCTGTGTCATAGTAGTCTCTGCTGGAGGATTCCTCACAACTGGAAGTGTTCTGCTAGGCATGGGACAAGAAGTAAACTGCAGTAAGATTGATTGATTGGGGAAACTGATAAACTGACCAAACTTCACAAAGAAAAACATATCACTCTAAATTTTGAGCCCTGTCCCCAAATTTTCACTGTGGGGCTCAATCTACCCTGATACTTACAATAAGACATAAGTAAGTATCTAGAGAGGATCATATTTTGAATAAGCTTTACTTATTGATAAAAGCCTAACACTCTATCACTACTACATTAAGATAGAAAGCTATAAAACAGGTTAAATAAGGCCAAGGGACCCTTCATTATCAGTGTAGGATCCAGACCCTGTGTCAAAGACATGGGATTGTATTTTATCAAAAATGTGCTATTTTCTCATACATTATAGGACTTCAAGAGATACTTTAAGTTATGTTGTTAATTATGCTAAAATTACTGTGTCAATTTGAATAATTAAAGGAGAGAGAAAGGCAGATAGCCATAACAATTTGCAGAGAATTGTTCTAAAGAGCAAGTTTCAACAAAATGATGAAAAATTTCAAGATGACAAACACATGTGAGGCCTCAAGTCTCTGTGTTAAGAAATCAAGCTAACAAACTCATTAGCCTCAAGCACAGCCATTTGTGATGAACTTAAGGGTGAGGAAGAGGTAGGGAAAAGAATCCAGGAGGTGGAACCTGGAACTCAGAGCTCAAGATAATAGGACAGTTCACCCAGGCAGAACTTTACACTCCTCAGAAAATTTCATTTGCCCCTCCCCCATTGGCAGCAGATGTCTTCTAGGATTTGAGGACCGTTGTGAACCAGGGGTTGTGATGGTCTTGTGCTCTCGTTTTTGAGTGAAGGTCATTCTGGGGTTGATATTAAAATGCGGCTGTAAGTTGCATGTGGACATTTAACTTGCATATAGAACGCGGGGGTGGGAGTTGACACTTCCACACACCAGCTCTCCACATAGGCTCCTCTTTGTCGTACCCCTCACAGACCATCTCTCTCTTCTTCTGCCTATCTCCTCTCTCCCCCTGACAGCTCTAGCTGAATTACTTCCTTCCTTGAATCTTGTCTACTAGGGTTTGACAAAGGCCTCCAGGGGACAGCACTCAAACCCACTGTCCTTTGCTTCAGGACTGGCTGGCAGTGGCCAGGCCTTTCAGGGATTCCTACAGGCAGATCCTCCTGCCAGCTGCACTTCTTAACTTGGCTCCAATACATTCCATCCTCCCCTCCCCAAGTTCCCATTTAGCAATATAGGTGTTAAATGCTTCCTTTGATTGGAAAGCTGCGACTTCCTTGACTGAGGACACGTCATCGTCCTTTTGGGATTCCCTGCCTACAACTTCTTTAATTGTCTCCTCTTTTTCGTATCTTCACTTGAACCAAATAAAATTCTATCTTTTCACTGTTCGTTTGACTGGTGTAGTCTTCTATGCTTGTCCCAAAATTCTGACTCCTACTCAGCACAGAGTTGAAATGCCTATGGAATGGGAAGTCATAGATACTAGATTTCAATCTTCAGTATATAATTTCGTAGTTCAGTAACCTTGAACTAATCAATTAACTCTTTTGAATCATAATGTCTTCAGTTGAAACTGGAATGAATAATGATCTATTTCACAGGGTTATATTTGGGACAGCCAGTATTCACCAGGACCTGAGTCCTGAATGTGGAACCCTTTAGGCACTATGATTGAATGCATCAGAAAGCTGGGCTGGGAGACTTCATCTTTTTCAGAATAAGATATGAAGGCTATAATGAGAGTTTAAAGTAAAAAAAAAAAACATGAGCCTTGAACTAAAATCAGATTGGCTACCATGGTGGCAGTTTCCAGTGGCTCCAGGAATGGCATGGGCATCAAAATGCAATGGCTTGTCGACCCCCCCTCCTAGGGACAATTCAGCAAGAAAACATCAGCCCTTTGCTGGGGTTTTGGACTGATGAGCAAGGATGTATGCACCTGTGTCCATTGATGAGATGGTGGCATTAAGAAGAAACAAACAGGCACTGTGTTATCAGAAGATCTTCTCTTTGTAATCAGAGGACTATGCTGGCTGCTTCTGTGCAATATGCATTATTTATGGCCCCTCCAATGCAAGCATTTCGTTATTTGCTTTCTGAGAAGGGAGGCAGGAAAAGGAATCTTTGACACAGCAGTTTTGAACAAGCCTAAATGAGATGGAAATGAAAGGACAAGGGAGAAGGAAATGTTGGGAAACCATACAGATAGAAAGGAGTAAGAGATAAAAGAAGCCAGTGGCAATCTGTCCTAGGTGATCGGGCCATTTTACTTGGCCTGGAGAGAACCCAGTACCCTAGGAAACTGCATCCAAATTCCAGTGGCTCAGGATGGAGGGAACAGTTGTTGACCAGTGAGAGTCTTCTCAGGACGATTACTTAGGGACAAAGGTTGGCCCATCTGAGAGTGCTGTCACCATTGAAGAAGGAGATGAATTAGTTCTTGGCCTTGTGAAACTCAGATGGCAAATACTAGCAGAGAGAACAGACAGCTCAGCAAGTCTATTTCCCTGGGCAACCCTGTGGCCTGCCCTCCCTGGCTGACTCTGCCTGGAGCTAGGATTGAGCCTATACAGTGTTATGAATGAGCAAAGCTCTGTCCACCCCCATTTGCACCCCTACCCTCCACACAGAGCCATACTCAGGAGGCAACTGAATTCCATGTCTGTCTTCCATCCGGCATGCTCACACTGATACTCTCATTATCATTATCATCATCATTATCATTATGACCATCACCATCAACAACACTAAATCTTTGCCAAGTGTCCTTAATTTTGTATTCTGTGTCAGGGAACTAATATTAACTGAGGCTCCAGTTAAATGGGGGTTGATCTTCTTGGTATTTAAATTGTTTTATCTAAATTAAGCTTTACAACCATACTGTCAGATGTTACAATCCCCATTTTACTGAGGATATAACATGCTCAGAAAAATAAAGTAATTTGCCTCAGGTCACATAGCTCATCATAGACAAAGTATGGATATAACCCATGCTGTGGATCTCAGGGAGAGAGAGAAAGGGGGGGGCACACACAAAGATGAGTTCAAACTAAGTAAGTTCCATGTTTATATTTGGGATGATTGGTGAGTAAACTGATCCTCTCCGGTATCAAACCATGTCTGGGAAGAAGAGTGAAAAAAACCCTAACACCTAATTTACAACTTTTTCTTAGCTCTGCCATATGTCTTTATTGCTTCAGGAATCAATGTTACTGCCACACTACAGCACATCCTGTGAATGGACACACGGTGGTGGTCAGAAGACTTTTCATTCTCTGGAGGACTGAGACATTGCGATTGTTCCTTTGTCCCACTGACAAGCACTGTGGATATTTTCCTGGAGTTTCTGAGATAAGATGGAGGTAGAGAAGTCACACCTGAAGATGCACCTAATAATAGTCTCCTCAAAACGCCTATCATGGTTCCCAACACAGAAGGGCCTCTTAGCATTTCTTTTTGTTTTCCTTATGCTAGGCTTTCTAGGTCAAGGACATCAGGTGTTTGTTTGTTGTGGGGACTATATAGCCCAATTGGTCCTCAAACTCATGACACAGCCTGAGCCTCCCAAGTGCTGGCGTTCCTGGAGTGTTCTACCATGATGGTCTTAGAAGGTTGTTTGTTGCTTCATTTTCTATTTTGCATTTTATGATGCTAGGTGTAGAACTCTGTCTTAATGGTCTTAATCCAGACTGATGCTCTACTATTGACATGCATTCCTAGCCCTTGTAGATTTGTATCATTTTACTTTAATGTGTGTGAGTGTTTTGCCTACAAGTATGTCAGTGTATCAAGTGCATGCCTGGTGCCCTCAGTGGCCAGATGACTGAGTCAGATCCCCAGAAAATGGAGTTACAGGCACTTGTGAGCTACCATATATGCGCTGGGAATTTAACACAGGTCTTTAGGAAGAGCAACACATGATTTTAACCACTGGGACATTTCTCCAGCACACCAGATTTAGATCTTAATGGAGCCAAGTAACAAGTAGTTTTTTGTTTGCCTGTGGGGGTAGATACCCTGATGGCTGTAGATCCATCCCGGGGGCCAGAAAAAAGAAAAAAAGAAAAGAAAAGAAAAGCAGCTCAAGCCCCAATGAAGGATTAGAAGGATGAAAGCAAGGATTTGGTAAAGGATTCATGCCCATTGATTTCAATTATATTATTCAATTTTCCCTGTATCCACTGCCCCGTTTTACTTGTGAAATCTTAACACGTTTAAGGAAAGGAAAACCTGGGGGGTATTTTCCCCTTAGATCTGTGTCTCTTGCATTTCTTTTCAGCCATCAAACCCCTACCTCATTTTCATAAAGGCACTTTTTATTTCCTAGGGTGTGGCCTACTGTCTGTAACATAGACCGCCTTTAAAAATTGCTTATACAATGGGCGAGAGTGAATGTGTGAGCATCACACAAATGCCTTTAGGACCTTAGGCTCAGACTGGAAGACAAGCAAGAGAGTGTCAGTGGAGACACTGAAGTGGCTATCATTGCTCCTGGGGAAGGAGTGGTATCCATGTTTGGAAGAAAGTCTCAATGTCCCTCCTACACCTTTTGGAATGGCCACTTGGGATGCCTTGGAATGGCCCAGCCTTGCCTGTGTTTCTCTCCTCACCCCCATCTGCTTCTTTGCTTGAAAATCATCTGTGCTCCAGGCGGAGCTGTATCCTTCTCTAGTCAAAAGCCTGGACCCACCAGAGCCTCACCAGGTAAAGGGCAAGAAAGTTCCCTGTCTTCAGCATTTAAACCTAAAAAAGGAGAATCAACTTGTGACTATATGCCAGTTTCATCTTTTTTTTTAAAAATCGTACCCTGATACCCTCACCTTTAAATTGAGAAACCCTTCCACTTAGACTCTTTCTTCTTCCAATATGAAATTTACCAATAAGAGCAATTCAGTAAACAGATTTCTGGCACAAAGCGATTGTCATTTGTATAGACGCTGCGGTCCTTAACATAATGCAGGCAGAAAATTAGCCTGTAATCATTGCTTTCTTTTGGGCCCCACTTTAGATGTATTTAAGCCCAAGAGACTCCCCCAGTGAGCATGCCCCTGAGACTTGGTCCCTCCTACCCTCATTATCTGGGGTTTTGTTGTCTCTGACTAGGAAAATTAGGACATGGCGTCTATTGAGAAGCTTCTGTTCAGCCAGTGGGATGTTCACACAGAAGAATGATTGCCCCTGCATCTGATTTTAGATGCTTTAATGGCATGAATTATCATTCAGGCTCTTGCAGGAAATGTCGAAGCTGGCGTCACTATTGCCAAAGGTAGAATGTGGGCTCTTCTTCCCCACACCCACCCCACAGAGAAGTCCAGAGAAATGAAGGAGCTGAGCAGCCACCAAAGCCATTCTGCTGGATGACGGGCAGCACAAGGAGAGCTGGCCCCTTGGTAGGTTTATCTGTCCTTCCCACAACGGGCTCACAGAAGTGAGTCTGCCTGCAAGCGAGACTGTAAAAGAGCTCCACAGCTTTCCCCAGATTCTCACTCCTACTTACAAATTCTATATCTGTTCCTAACAAACCTCACCCTTTTCTTCTTCCCTTTGACAAAAAAAAAAAAACAAAACAAAACAAACAATCAAACACAAAACAGTCTCAAATGTCTGTTCTGCACTGAGTTGCTTGTGCTGTGTGGCCATGAACAAGTTAGTGGTTCTACGGCTAGGGGACATACAAGTGGAATGAGATTCCAACTGCTGTCAGTTTGTGGGAGGACTCAATAAGAATGTGACTGTAACTGCTATACAAGTCAGAGAAGCCGGTGCAAACATATATCTCAGGACAGGAAGCACAAAGAAGGGTGAATTTAGTCATCTCTAGCCCCCCACCCCCTAACATGTGTAAGGAGATATAGCATCATTAAATTCTTTCCTCAGACTATGTGTTTCCTCTCCTAAACCTTTATGCTTGCCACGCCCCATACTTCACTCTGCACCTCAACTCATGCCAAGACTGAATTTTGTTCTTCCCTCCCTGTCTTCCTTCTTTTGGAGGTGGGGTGGGGGGGGTTGTCTGTCTAAGTAGCTCATGATGCCTTGAACTCCGGGTCACCCTCCCTCCACCTTCCCAGTGTTGGAATTACACACTGCTAGCTCCTTTCTCTTTCCTTTCTCTTTTGCTATCTCTCTGCCTTGTTGCCTTGTTCTTCTCTCCTCAGAATCTGTCTCTCTCTCTCTGTCTCCCAATTCGGTCTTTCGCTAGCCACTGCTCCTAGTTTGCACTACACAAACTGACCCCAGAAGGTTAGCATACAGCAAAGGTAGGAAGAGGAGAAAGGGATAAGGGAAAACAGAAAAGGACAGACAAAAATAGCATCCTTTTAGACAATCGAGGAAGGGCAGAGGACAGTCAAAATTCCCATGCTAAGGATTCTGTTGCTTTATCAAGTATGACTGAGGGCATGTTGCAGGCTAAAGCCTGTTCTAGCTCACCCAGGGAGTGTAGGGACAGAGGAACTCAAACAGGTGAAAGCAAGCCACATTTTTGTCAGTCTGCTGGAAGAAAACCTGAAATGATTTAGCCCATGAATATGCATCATGCTCATCTTAGCTATCAGCAGAGATGCTCAGCAGATGGCTGGAATGTGTTGAGATCTGCTCAGTGCTCTACCTGAATATTATGATGGGGAGGATCAAGCTCCAGACAGAAACTGTCAGAATGCATAACACATTGTCTGGGGGTGTGGTAACTCCCCATTACCCTTGGACCCAGGGCCAAAGGCCACGATCTTATAGAACATAAAAGGTAGCTCTAATGGGTGAGACATGAAAGGGGGTCTGACCGTTAGTGGGCATTAATGCTCCTGTTCCCAGGGCCATTAACCTTGGGTTCCTCGGGCCCAATTCCAAGTAGGTTAATTACATACCGCCTTCTCAGACTTCTTCTGCCCTGACAGCTGTATTCAGTATGGTTGTAAGAAACATTAGGGGTGTCGGTCATCATCACCAACCTGTGAGTGATGCCTTCATCACCGACACTGGGATTTTAGCTATACATTTAGGTGATAGTAGGAGGGTAGGGGGCGGGACTTAATAGCACGGGGAAATTCTTGTGCTACTAAAGACATATATTTTATTTACCAACCCTGTTCCTGAACCCCATTTCCAGGAGGCAGCTAGAGCATATTCTTTTGCCTAAGAGGGAGCTGCATGGCTGCATTTCAAAAGCAGAGGCAACGCTGTTAATGATGCAGAGCTCAGGATGACTGAAGGGGATGCCAAGATTAACAACAGTAACAACAAAAAAACAAATACCAAGTCTCCATTTGCTCCATTTATTACAAAGGGCTTGCTGTGTGGCTGCCTATGCTGGCCTGGGGCTGATTCTACTGCGACAGGATGAAGTAATCATGAAGATCCTTGGCTGTTTCTAGTTCATGAAGATGCTGCATAACACGGGGACACTTATGCTCATGAGTATCATTCATCTCTTACCTCTAGTCTCACCAACCATTGCTCCCAACACTTCTAAAGTGCCCAGTCTCCCACAGTGCCCTGCATACCTTACGTACTTCCAAACTCCCTCCTTCTCCAAACCATGCCCAGGTGATCATAGCCAGAGAGAAATAAGTACTACAGGGCTATAGAAATTGAAGTAAGACTGGCTCTCGGATTGCAGGTTCAGAAGATGCACAGGCTTGTTTCCAAATTCATTAATTTTCTGTGACCAACCCTGTATGCATTTTTCTTTTTGGCCGTTAGGGCCCTGCTAAGTACCCATCTAAACCCATGCTCTTGGGAGGCAATCTACTCACCAACTTATTAGGAAAAGTGGCTGTTTGGCTCTCTTCATGCATTTCCACCCATTCTCCATCATTTTCAAATCTCTACAGCAATGTCCATTCATACCTCCTCTAGCACTTTCTGGGTCCATGCTTGCTTTCAGCCTTCTGATGAGAAACCTCCCTCTCCCTTACAACCCTGACCAGCACACTCCATTTGCATATGGACATTCATTTGGAAATCCCCCATTGAGTTGCCTCTTCCATTTCCAGAGGCCACCTACCATGCTTTTCAGAGATGAAATACTCCCTATGTATACTGCATCTGCATCCAGCTGGGTAATAAAGTGAAAAGAACCTTCATGGCTTGAAGGGAAGTGAGTTTCTTCTCCACTGAAAAACATGGGCATAAAGTTGCCTGCCCTTCCAGGCAGGCCATATTCTCTCCCACACTGCTTGACCCAGGATGGGTAAAACGCTCTTTGGCCCTGTTTGCCCAGACTTTTTGTTTCGGAGGCTCTTTGCTGCTTCCCACAATCTGCTCTGTAGGAATTCCTGAAATCATTCCGCTTTATTTTAAACCACCCCTATTTTAGAAACTTCTGGAGCTTGGAGACGAATTTTCATACTTTTTCCTGAATTTGTGTGATGTTTAGGCAAGTTGTGCACAAAGTTTCGTCATTGGAGATCCAAGCTGGGGTCGCTCCAAGGGAGAAAATGGGTGGGGTCTGCATGGTGTCTTCTTTGGTGGAAAGAACCAGGCAGCATTTGAAGACAGAGGAAAGGTACCCAGTGTATGTGGAAGGATGAGAAAGGCACTGTGGTGGTGTGCCAACACATCCTATTTGACCTCACCTTTCCAGTACAGTCTACCTCTCTGACCCCTTGCCCTGTTCCAGCCATGGGAATGGTATAAAATTTCAGAACACACCAGCAAAATAAAATCAAAATAAATAGTAATTGGCATCAACAATTTTTATTGTAGTTAAAAAGTAAGTCTACTTATTGATGCCTTCACTTCTCGTACCCTTTCCCACTCAAGCTCTCCATCCCTCTTATCACCCTCTCAGCTCCTACTTAACACCTTCTTCCCCGGCCTAATTTCCCCTCCCACTTGTAGATCTTTTTGTTTCCTTGCTTGTTGCCCACAGGAGTGTTGTTGTAAAGCTATCCACTAGGGCACTGACAGCTCACCAGTGACTATATAATGAATACATTAACTTCCTGGCCCTCAGGAACCTGTAGCTCCCTGGAGAGGGACACAGCCCTATGAGTCCCTTCCCTCATCCATGACTGTCAACATAAGAAAAAAAAATCAATGCATAAACACCGTTATAAACAATCCATTCATTGTTTAAATAAAGCTATGATGAGACTATTTCCAGGTCATGTTAGAGCTGGAGGCAAAAGGAAAAACCAGTAATGCTGATCCTGTCTCTATATAAACTTGTGATGTTTTGTTAATTATTTTAATATTGATTTTGATTTTTTAAGGCACATAATTAAGTAGTTTTCAGGGCTATTGCTGTGCTTTGTGCCTGGGTCAGTTCTCTATAGAGTGGGTACTTGACTGGCCTTGCCCTGGCCCCTCCCTATCCTGTTCCACCAAATAATCACTCACCACTGCCTTCTCCTCTGTCCACCCCAGTCTCCTTTGCATTCCCCCTTCCCTGCTGCCAGAGCCCCGGTTTGTTTCCTCAACATTTCCTTCCTGCACAATCTCAGTCCTCATTTATCCAATGCAGCGATTTCCAGACACCCCACAAAATGTTGTGGATCCCATTTTTCCTCCTTAAAAGAAAGACCTTGTGGCTTTTAGTATTTAAAGGTAAGGAGTTCAAATCTTTGCCTCACATTTAGTCCATTTTTTTAACTACCATAACAAAATACCCGAGACAGGCTAACTTTATAGGTTCAAGGGTTGTGTTTCACTCACTATGGGAAACTGAACTTCCAAAAAGGGGAGCCCCAAGGCCCCACCTCTTGTGAGAACCTCAAGGTCATGGCTTCAGAACAGCAGGAGAGCATGTGGCCAAAGAAACAAACACAAGGGCAACAGGATACTAGCTAATCTTTTGGTACCCAAGCTTGCTCTCAAGACAAGAATCCCACAAGGATGCTTTAATCCCTTCCCGGGGCAGCACCCCTAAGGCCTAAGGATCTCATATTAGGGCTCACTTCTTAAAGGTTTCACAGCTCTTTCAAACACTACCAGTCTGGGGACCAAGCCTGATGGGGGACAAAAAAGAGATCTAAGCTCCCGCCCCTCCTTTCTTCTTTCTTTGCCTTAGGCAACTCTTAGTTAGAGTCTGAGGCTCCATTCTCAATATTCCCTCTTGCAGACTCCCCGAGTAAGCCACGGGCACTCGTTTTATGATGCATTGCTCCTGCTTTCTGACACTTTGGATCTCTCATGCTGCCTCCCATTCTTCTCAAATTCAATGATTGCTTCTGACTCTGCCTGGATTGCCAGTCTCTTCTCTCTGTCTGGAAAACTTGCCCTTTGTGTAGCTGTCTATTAGTATATCCTTTCCCATTGCATTATAATTGTCTGTTTGTACCTTTTTCTCCTCCACAGAGCTCTGAAATGCTTCACAAGGACAGGGAGGCTGCCTCTAATTCATCTCTATATTGAAGGCATATAGCAGGTGTTCAAAGCAAGTTTTGTGACTCTATAAATGAATTATGAATAATTGGGTAATTGAATCACCACAGAGAGAATTCTTATAAACAGAGCTTTAGTGAGTTCCTGGTTATGCAATGTTGCATGCAGGGCACTTACAATCAGTGCTGCCTTCAACGTTCATGGTGAACTTTATCAGCTCAAGGTTGCTCTGAAATATGCCCTTTACCAACTCATGAGTGGAATAGAGTAGACCCAATATGAAGAACCCAGATAAATAGAAATGGAATTTGTGGAGTTCTGTGCTATGCATGGATGTACCTGTGTCTTTCACAGGGTACAGATGATCCATTTTCATTTTTTAAAAATGTTTCACTGGATAGAAGTAACTGTCTTTAACATGTAACCGTATCTGGTGGGACCACCAGAGTAAACTAGTCTCTTTCAATCTAGAGGGCTGTGTGATAAAGGCTGTGGACTGGAAAGATTACTTTTCTTTCTTTTTTTTAATTTATTTATCTATTACACATATAGTGTTCTGCCTACATGCCAGAACAGGGCACCAGATTGAATTGTAGATGGTTGTGAGCCACCATGTGGGTGCTGGGAATTGAACTCAGGACCCCTGGAAGAGCAGTCAGTGCTCTTAACCTCTGAGCCATCTCTCCAGTCCCTGGAAAGATTACTTTTAATAACAATAGCTAGAGCTCTGTCATATGTTCATTTCTTTGGCAGCTGTGCTGCTCAACACCCATTGCAGAGAACCCACTGAAAGACAAGGGGCGGTAGAGAGAGCCTTACAACCTTGTGAAGGAGACAGATACACACAATGGATGCTGGCTTGCTCTGCTATAGGATGCTCAGTATAGGTGCTCTGGCATCACAGCAGAATGGTACCTAAGTCCCTCACAAAAAGTCCACAAATACTCGCCAAAGAAACTGTCTCTTGGTGCATTAAAATAGCCAGGAAGGAAAGACAAAGTAATTTTGGTAAGAGGGGCAACACTCTGAGTGAAAAACAAGATGAAGGAAATTGCAAGAAAGTCATGATGAAGACAGAGATGCAGCTTGACTGCTGAAGAATAATTGAGTCATTTAAAAGTCTTGCACGTGTGCAAGGGCTTGTGCCAAAATGTTAGGAGGCCTTTGCATATTTTCAAAGAAGGTTGATGTTACCTGATTAGGCTGTTTCAAAGAAGTGTTCTGAAGGCAGTATGATAATGCATGGGAGGTATCAAGACCAGAGGAAGATGTTCAGTGTAGAGCTCTGCTGTGGTAGGAACCAGAAAGTTGTATGTGCTACCTAAGGCAATACTAATACAAACAGGGCCAATTCTACTGGTCTTAAATAAAACTGTCAGAAGTTGTGGATAAGTGTGCGAGAGGAACCTAGAATTACTTATGGATTACAGAATTGGACTTCTGATTGAGGAGAAACAGGAAGAAGCAGAGAGCTGAGATGGTGAGCACAGCTTTTATCACTTGCATTGCGGGGCCTTCTGATATGTCTAGGAAAAGAAATCCAGAAATAGTAGCTATCTTGGCAATAGCAATTTGGGACTCATTAGCAAATGGTTCTACCAAGTCAGGGAGAAGGCAAAAAATAAAATCTGGAATACATTAGCTATTCTTCTCCTCATTGCTGCAACCAAATGCATGACAAGCAGCAGCTTTGGAGAGGCAAGAGTTATTCTGGCTCACAGTCTAAGAGGCCATGGTCCGTCATGGTAGAGGAGGCATGGAGGCAAAGCTATGAGGCAGTTGCCACATTGTGTCTGCAGTCATGCAGCAGAGGGAGAAAAGGATGGTATTCAACTCACTTTCTCCTCTTTATGTCTTTATTCTTGGCCCCTAGCCCGAGGGACATTGGCACCTCTTAGTGTGGGTATTGCTTGGTTAAACTTTCCTGGAAAGGCCCTGGTGTCTCCTACACTAACCTAAATCTAATCACATAGACAATGAAATTAACCATAAAAATAGGAATATAGATACTGCAGGCACCAATATTGAAGGGGTAGGTAGAAGGAAAGTGGTCCACAGAGACAGATGGGGCTGCCATGTCTGTTGAGTATAGGGGTAGTCGCAACAAGAATCCCAAAATACCATTCTTATGTCCTAGAATACTTGAAATAGGAAAGTCATATCTAATCAAAAAAAAGTCTTCTGATATGTAGGAAGGTCACAGAAGAAAGACAATATCAAATGCCTGTAGTATTGATACCCAAATATGAAGATGAAGTGTGTTCTGCTCCAAGTTGGACTAGATAGGAAAAAGGACAGACAACATTGTGAGTTTTGCTCCAAGCACTCCCTCTTAGCCTCTCATAAACTAAAAGCTATTTTCACTAGCAGGTCCCCGGGCTCTTTTCCCTCCCTTTTACTGTCTTGATAAATCCTTTATTGGGACAGCTGTCTTACAAACTAGCCCAGAACACACATAAACCCTGTTCATCACAAGTTATAAGTGTGTGCCTCCTCCCATTACTCTGTAGCCTGTAAATAACAAAAGTGACTAATAAGGAGAAGAGACTGGACCAGCCACCAGCCTTGGATACCAACTTACCTTCATTCTACCCCACCAGGTGAGCAAGAGCTGGGGGACCCACCACAGGGTCTAGACAGAGTTTTCTGTAACTCTGAACACTGCCACAGAGTTCCTGTCAGGGATCTGTTGGAGCCCTGAGGGGACTTGGCTTTTGAATTACATCTCTACTACCCACCCTCTGTCTGTTTAAATAATTCATCAAATTTAATCTGCAGAATTGATATACAATCACTAGCCAATACATGTTTGGCAAGTTAGTCTTTCTCTTCCTGATTCTTGCTTCAGTTCAGTCTTTGGATGATGTCTCTACTTCTTCCTCACTGTGGGGTACTGAGTTCATTACCTCTAGCTCTGATTTATGAAGCTCAAACATTCTTTGGTCTGTCTTAAAAGTTCACATTAAAGAAATTATCTTTGACAGCTTTTTTCCCCTTAAGAAAATGTGCATAATGCTGCATGGGTGGAAATTATAGTCTTTGTATTTGTATTATTTAGAGGAGCATTTTGTCTTTCCTATTTTAGTTGACCCAGGCATGAACTTAACACCTAGCTCACTGGAGACAGCCACTGGATTTGCTCACATCAGGTGTGGGGTGGAGACTGTCCTCTAAGGTGTGTTCTTGGGTCTTGTTTCAGTGTCCCTTTCCAGCCTCTCTGTAACTTTATACCCTTTGTCCCATTCCACCAAGAACTTCAGCCTTGGTGACTGGCATGACACCCTTCTCCTCTATGGGGATTGGTAAGAATTTGAAAGCTTAATATTTTCCAAGGAAAATTTTTAGAGGACTCTCTGAAACAAGAACCCAAGAAGGATGTGATAAGTTGATAAAATGCCTGCAAATAATGAGTGTCCATTAACAATGAAAGTCCTTAACCACTACCATTTAAATATGTGACCAGGAGCCTCATCTGCTTACTTAAAAATCTAGGACTAATTTTCCAAAGTCACTCATTCCCTTTGCCTCTAGCATACTCTCAGTGAACTGAGAGCAGACACTTGTAGCTAATATTGCCAAATACAATTGGAGAGAGAAGTATAGGACGCTCCAAGTAAATAGAACACCATGGTCAGAAGGGTACTTTGGGCAACTGCAAATATTATGCTTTGGCTATCATACAAGCAACAAGGACCACACAGTCCTGGGAAGAAATGTGCCCCGGGATTCGGTCTGTCTCTGGGATATGAGCAAGTTTAGACTTTGGTGGAATATTAGTAGTCATGATGGCAGCTCAGCATTTTGAAAACATTGTTCTATGAGCAGCATATGAGGCAGAGGTCAGGCAGAGTTATATAATAGTCCAAAAAGTGTATGATGAGAAGCTGTACCAAGAGAATGTCATCAGGATGACCAAAATGGATACATTTGAAATAAAATTCCAGAACTGGTGACTGATTCTAAATGTATCACTGGAGAAAGATGAATATTGAGAAGTCCAGGTTCCTTGCTGGGCAAGTTAGCAGATGGGAGTGCTACAAATAAAGGAGAAGTCAGAAGGAAGCAGGGTGGGAGATAAAGAAGATAAATCCAGTAAAGAGCCTGAAGCATATGGTACCTGGGAGGCATCCAGGTGACAGCTCAGCAGAGCTATATAGGTGTAGAGCTCTTGGGCTGCAGATAAAAATTTGGGAGTTTGTAGCATGTAAGTGGAATTTGCCAACACAGGCATAAGTGAAATTACCCAGCAAAACACTTAGACTGAGGCACACACCAAGGTTAAGGCCCAGAATGCTAAGATAGGTGCTAAGGGCAGGGGCCTAATATACAAGAACTAGGTGCAGGACCACATTAGAAATCACCTGGGTATGAAATAAAGGTGCCACAAAAACTCAGGCAAAAGCATTTCAGGTTAGAGGCACGGTCAGCACAATCACCTGTCACAGAGATGAGGTACGTTTACATGATAAAAAAGACAATATCATTGAATTGCAAAAAGTGGCCTGTAGTTTTATAATGCACAGGCCCATCATTGTGAATTTTAAAGAGAGTAATTTTTGGTGGGATGGCAGGACCACAGGCCCAACTGCAATGGATTGAGGAGTGTACATGGAAGAAGTGTTAAAGGTATTGAGGATGTGTGGATTGCTCTATGAATACGGGTTAGACTGGAATGGGGATAGACCACCACTAGATAACTAAGTTTAAGGGTTATTTGAATTCTTCATGTCTAAAAGAATTGACAAGTTAAAACAAAATGCAGATTGAGAAAACATTGCCAGAGAGAGAGAGACAGACAGACAGACAGACAGACAGAAGATACTAGTGAAAGAACAGAAGGGAGAGGAAGAACTGAGAGCTGAAGAGTCAGGATCCTCTCCTACAAAGGAAGGGGCATCTTCTCCTAAGAAAAGAGAGGAAGGAGATGCTTCCCAGCCATCTAGGATGGTTAGTAGCTGTAGTGTTTGCTCTGGGATCCCTATGGAGAGAGGGGATAGGAAGCCCACCTCACTTTGGCATACTGCTGGGCTGCAGGACAGCAGCTGCTTCCTGACATCTGTCCTGTTCTCCCTTCTCAGGTGTGCTTCTCAAAGCCTTGCAGCTAAGAAAGCCTGTGCAATGTCTTGTGTCTAGTGTGCTTGGTGGTTGACATGCCACCCACCCCAGCCTTATCATTTGCAAACTGAAGGAAACCTTAGTTGCTGGGCATTCCTGATCTATAAAGGAAGCCTGCACTCCTAGCATAGAATAAGAAGAGAAAAGTTAGAGTGTCTGGAGACCACAGCCTCCACTACTGACTCACAAGCATACCGCTTTGTCATGGTCCCCACACGTTGCTCAGTGCTGGCTCCCTTAGGAAGGTAGAGGTCAGAAGATGGAGAATTTTTGCTGCAGTAAGGAGCTGCTATGCCACAGTCCACGGTACTCCTACCAACCTTGGCTCCAGCCTGGGTTGTGGCTTGCTCTCTGTTTGTGCTGCTCACCAGCCACTTGTGATGAGTGAGGAGCTCCGTGCTCAGGGTTAGAGCCACATTCTGCTCAGTGGTCAGTTCTTCGGGTGTGAACATCTCTTAAACGAGCCAAGGAATGTCAAATGTTATGAGCAAAATTTAGGAAATAACAATCACATGTTAGTTACTAGAATTGATGTTATTAATACTGTTCCTCAGATTCCTTCCAGCATGGGAAGTCTATCCCATGCTCTGTAGTTTCCAGTGTAACTAATAGATTAGATGCAGAAACATCTTGAAAAGGGGCCTCAGGGTAATAACACCCCTGGGATGTGCCAAGTTAGTATGGGATTTTGAGTGGAACAGACATGAGTCTGAACTCAGATTTCCCCTCCTTAATCTCCAAAACCTTAATTTCTTCACCTGCTTAATAGATGTCTCATTAAGTCCAACTAACTCAGAGGCCTCATTTTAAAAAACTAATATTGTATACATTTGATTCTAAATAGACAAAAAAAACTTTAAAAAATTAAACCCCTCTCCCTGTCATTCACACCCCCATTTCCTTCTCAGTGTGAGAAAGTCATGATGAATTTATTTGGAAAATAAACCTCCCTTAGGATAACTAACACCTGCTATGTTGCATTTGGTGGTTATATGTGTTGTTCATTGATCCTCTGCCTCTTTTATTAGTCACTCTCCAAAACACACACACACACACACACACACACAGAGAGAGACAGAGACAGAGACAGAGACAGAGACAGAGACAGAGACAGAGACAGAGACAGAGACAGAGAGAGTTGGGGGAGTGGGGAGGAAGGCATGGAGGATGAGAGGGTATGAGGCGCTAGACTACCTAAATCTATAAGCCAGGGGCAGCTGTAACTAAGGACTTACCTTCTTGTGTACCCAGCTTCCATCTACTTCTCAGATGCTTGGCCATTTCCTGTTGTCCCCATTGTTCCCTAACATGTTTGTGCTAGTTTCTTGGGACAAGAAGGATGCCCAAAAACCCCTCTAAGACGTGGGTGCTGATACCAAGAGGCGACATGGAAAGCAGGCTGGCATCTTTCATGTGTCACATAATTAAACAGCCACAGAACAGCTCACCCAGGGAACTCCCTAGGGTTGGCAGAAAGAAAAAACTCAGTTGCAGCCCTGGAGTAGCATGGTTTCCTGTTGTTCCTAACATGGCATCCAGGCTGGGAAAATCAGGAATGAGAGGTGGTCAGGACTGAAGTGCTGCCTGCTAATTTTAACATCCTGGCCTCAGGAAGCTGGTTGGAATCTCCAGCCATCACAACACTGGGCGGTATATCTATGTTCCCTCTGGAATTGTTCCATATGCAAATATTGATTCTCCTCCTTTTGAGTCACTGCTGAGAAGAACTTATTCCCATGTGGATTCCATGGAAGATGCCTGGTAGAAAGACAAGCACCAGCTGCTCTGCATAAATTCCCACAATTTGGGCAAGCAGATAGAACTTCCAAAAGTTCTCTTCTCTTTATCCCTGGAGAAAGCAGGCTTGTGTGAAGACTTCGAGCCTTTTGAGATGCCATTAATTTGCTGGCTCCTGTTTCTATGCCAGCTATGTCCACAGTGAAGAAATTCAGTTATCCTAATTTTATCACCTCAGCCTGGAGCCCACCTCCAAGCTTCCAAGAATCCTCACCATCACTTCCTAAGTCTTGACATGAATACCACACCTTCAAAGACCTGTCCCTCACCACCATTCTGCCCTCCAGAGCACGAGGACGTGCACCTCCTTTATATACTTTCCAGTAGTCACATGACGACTACTCTTGATTGTCCCCTTGATTGACTTGAGGTGTAGATGCCTATGGCATTAATAAAACTCATTTCTAGGTGTCTCTGTGAGAACACCTCAGAAGATAGTTGAATAGAGGCTGGTCCCAAAGAACAATTCAATCCAAACTAACCGCTCAGGAGACTACTGGAAGACAGTGGAACCTGGAAGGCAGGGCCTGGTTGGAGGAAGCAGGTCACGGGGAGTATGCCTTTAGGACTCTGCCTTACTCTGACTCCTTCCTGTTGTCACTCCACTCTGACTCCTTCTTCCACAAGATGAATAACTTCTGCTCCACACTCCTGCTACTATGACACTCTGCTTTGTGTGAGTTCAGGACAGCAGGATCCCAAGGCTTTGGACTGAAATAGACCATGCCATAAACCAAGATAAATCTTGGCTCCCTTAAGCTGTTCCTGTCAGGTATTGAGTCGTAGAAAAGAGCAACTAACACATTCACTAACCCTCTTTAATATAATGAATTACTAAACAGGACAGTTCATGCGACAGTCACAGAATAGCCACCCTTACTCATTATCTGCTAAATCTTAGGTGGACAAAGACTCAGCCATCATCATTTCCCCATATGGCCATTTCATTGCCTGGCAGAGAGTATGAATTTTGCAAATATCAGTCATTTGTGTAATGAATGAGCCAAGAAGAATATATTTGGAAAAACAAACCACAGAAATCCATAAACCAAGTTGTCTCGTAGACAAACACCTCCTTTAAGGCATTTATGTCAAAATTAGACTCCCTATCAAGAACACTGAAAAACTGTCAGTGTTTTATAGAAATTATACGTCTGCAGGATTAAGCTTGGTCAATTCCGTTTGATTTCCAGGATTTCATTCAGCACCTAAAATGCTCCCAGCATGATGTTAGGTGGCAGAGAATGTAAAAGGACATGGCTGACTTCTTTTCACCCCTGAGCTTATGATCTCCTAAGGGAGATGGTATTTCTACTGAGGAACCTGTGTCTTAATAAGAAGTACAGTGGCTATACAATAAAGGCTTCAGGGGGTTGAGAGTGCAAGCATTAATAGGTTTATTTCTCTACATATTACTTAGAAAAAGCTCCAGGAACATTGGATACACTCCTTTTTAAGTTCAAAGATCTCCAGCCTTCCCCATCCCCACAGGATCTTTGTTCTGACTTAGAATATGTACAAGCCAAAAGGAATGTGTACAGGTATACATGTGACTCCCCAGGTAACAAGAGGAGCCTTTGGGGACAGCTTAACTGGATCCCATAGGTCAGGCTTTGAACTTTCCACCACCCCTTCCTGCCTTGGGTTAGTTCATGTCTTTTCTCCCAGCTAAATCTCTGCTTTCAAGATAACACCAATGTGTGCCAGCATGGAGGGGTGACAAGAGGTATGACTGGTTACTTTCTCATCAGGAAAAAGAAAAAAGAAAAGCAGCACATTCTGATATTTAGAGGGGCAAGATGAGATGGTTCAATAAGCCATCTTGCTGTGTCTGGTCTTTTATTTTGGAGCAAAAAATGTCTAATACTGTCAAACAAAAGTCTGCTTTCTAGGATGCCTCCTTGCTTGGAGTTTAACACAGAATCTCAAATCTCTTTGTCTTGCACAACTGAGAACTCTCTTAGAAGCAGCATGTGTGGATCTAAGACTCCCTGCAATTTCCTAACTTTGGATTACTCACTGAACAACTCATTAAAATAGAGCAAATTAACCCCACCCCATCCATGAAGATAGCCTGAGGGCTGTGAGATCACAAGGAATGACATATAGGCATGGGCTGCCTCTGCCAATGTAAAAGATATCTAATGTGTATGCAACTTACATCACCCTGCCATTCTGTTTTTCTGCTATAACTGTGCTCTTCTCAGCCTCACACCATTAAGAGCACCAGATATTTAACAAAGTTTAAACACAGAGAAGATCTATAATATTTCTAAACCAACAACCTTAAAGTTTCTGTCTCTGACTCCCTCATGTCATAAATGCACAACACAGATAAATGCTAAATGATGGGAGCTAATATGTGCTAAGTGTTTACTGTGCAAAGTTCAGTATTTTTGCTTTTCATAGAATGGCTCATGCAATGATCAAAACCGTGCTCTTGAGGGAGCTAAGATAAAAATCACGTATATTGTATAGTTGAGGAAACCAACCTCTAGTAACTTCTCCAAGTTTATACAGTGGTGGTGTCAGGGTTTGAATCTTGGCACTCTATTCTTGGCCCGCTTCCCTGCTATTACACAGAAGACCACTGGCAAGGGAGACAACTTACCCCAGATTACTCGACAGTCAGAGATGGCACCAGGTTTGCTGATCCAAGCTCAGATGTCCTTTGTCTACCTGGGATGGTGGCATAGTATAAGAGCAAGACCTTGAGCTCAAATCTTGTTTAGACACTTGATGTTATTGGGAATGACGTTAAACAAATGAATAGCTGAGACTTAGCTTTCTAATTATAGAAGAGTGCCATAAAATTGTATCTTCAGAATGGTAGACTGTGAGAATGAAATGAGACAGTATGTACAAGGCACTCCCGTCCAAAGCAGATGATAGCTGTGATGTTCACATCACGCCACTTTCCTCAGGAGGGGGTACAGAGTGAAGATGTAGCAGGAGGGACTTTAGAGTGGCTTGGTTGTTGGAACCAGGGGGACTGGTTTCGGAAGGGCGGACATAGGCACGGGATAAACCAGAAGCTTGAGTCTGCAACAGAGAGCAGCCTCTCCATTTCAGGAACAAAGATGAAAGCACAGAAAGAGAATAACAAAGCTAAAGATGCTGATGCTGGTGAGAACCACCTGATACTTTCCTCACACACCTTGATATTTCATCTGTTCCATCCACCAACTGGGGACAAGCCCTTCCTCATCACCCAGGTGGAGGCGCCTGTGCCCTGAATTATCTGTTTCTTTTCCCCCAAGCTTGACTGGCCAATCAGCAGCCAAAGCACAGGGTTCCCAGCCAGGGAAAGAGCTGGTTGTTCCCCCCAAGGGAGCGCAGAAGATATGCAAACTTTTGCAATTGCTTCTGCCTACTCACATCTCTTTCCCTCTGTTAACAACTCGACAGACATCTTGTCTGTGTTTGATAAATAAGCTTCTCTATTTATTCAGGGGAGTGAATTTGTACCTATTATGATTCAAATGACGTTGACATGATATTTTCTCTTTTTTTCCCCCTGCTGTTGAAGCAAGAAAAGAAAATTCATAGGAAAAAAATTACAAAAATTCCCCCCCAAAAGCAATTACTCTGCATATTGGTCCATGAAATAAATAAATGCATAAGCTAACTCTCTTTGGGGGTGGAGATAAGGGAACTGATAAATATTTTAGAAATTGTTGCTGCTTCCTGGTTTGCAGAGATGCAGCTGGCATGTGCTAATCTGAGCACATGCTGCATTCATTAGACACCGAGCAACATTTTAATTCCTCAACCATTAACATTATCTGCAAGCGGGGCTGCACTGGAAGTCAGATCCTATGGATGTCAATCAACCCATTACACAGTGCAGAATCCATCAGATGGAGTGCTGCCTCTCATGGGGGCTGCCCGAGCCAGCTAGTCAGTTAGAAGTGACTAGACTAGCAGGAAGAGGATGTGGGTAGGTGGGCAAGCAGTGTACCACTGTGGGCAAGGGATAGGTGGACAGGTAGTGTACCGTTAGGAAAGTAAGGCTGCAGTGGCAGGAGCCACTCTGCTCTTTCTTGTTGACCAGCTTGAACTGAACCTTCCTCACCTTCCCATCCAGCTGCCTTCATCTGAATGCTCCCAAACACTGACTCAGGCAGTTTCTCTAATGTTTGAATACCCACAATGCTCTGCAGATATAAGAAAAATAGGAGGGCTTGAGATTTTTAAGTAAAAGTGGCAAATGTAGCACAGTTTCTGGGGGAAACTCACATGGATTGTGACATGAAGGAAAAAATCATTTTACATCCCAATGCTGCACATATAACCATATATTGCATTCATGTACATCTGAAACATAGTATCTCACAATGCCGTTAATATGTCGTGAGCTTCAACAACTGAATTTCACTTTTCAAAACCCACTAGTGAACATCACTGAGTTGTTTAATAATTTCTAATAGTCTGTGTTTGCTGTTTGGGTAACACTGACTTAGTCCAGTTCTTAGGTATCACAGCAGGCCTAGTACCAAGTCAGACTTCTGCCTTAAGATGGTAAGAAACCCCTGGGAGAAGACTGAACAACAGCTAGCTGTAAACTTCGTCCAATAATAAAGATCTGAGGAGTAGGTGACTATATTAGTTTGTGTAATCTGAGACCAAGGGTGAGCGTGGCTGGGTCAATGAAATCCTAAGCACCTCGGGAGGGTGTTGGACTCCCAGCTACTATGATCTGTAATGGGAATGAGAGATATGTATGAACCTCCCCTGTGAAACGGAGACCAAGGGCTCCTGGGAGTTAAGACTCATGTCCACCTTTGACCTCTCTCCTTCCTCTGCCTTTCTATCTCTCTCTCTCTCTGCCCGGCCTCCTCTTTTCTTTCACTATGCCCTTCTTTCCTCTCTCGCTGCCCCCATCTTCCTTTTGCCAATGATGAATATATATTTAGCCATCCCCGTATTCATTATTCATGATCTGCTGAAACTGTTCTTCAAAGTTGCTGTAAGCCAACAAATAAATAAATAAATATGGATTGGATTGAAAATCTTGTGTGATGTGTGCACAGCGTGCGTGCATGTGTGTGTGTGTGTGTGTGTGTGTGTGTGTGTGTGTGTGTGTGTGTGTGTGTACAGAGAGCTGGAGGGCAAGACAATGATTCTATCTCTGCTCTATAAAGGGTTGTGAGAGCCAGGCATTGAAGGAGTAATAACCACGTGTGTCTCCAACACTGAGAAAATAGAAAATACCCATTGCTGGTTTTTGGTTTGTTTTTTGGTTGTTTTTCTTGGGTGGGTGTTTTGTTTTTTGTTTTTCAATAGCTGTGTCCTTTCTAAGCTTACCAGTCATGCATTTGATTTTATTGCTTTAACAAAGAAACCTTAATGAAAAAGAGGATGCTTGTGGAGCTAGGTCCTGAGCCTTTAGCAGTGTGGGAGCCTAAGTTAGTAAATGTAGGGATTTAACCAATGTAACTATGGTGAATTACAACGTCCCAGGGAGAGAGATGAATGCAACAGTTCTCTTCTTGAGGACAAACTGAGGCAGGGCTCACGCAGCTTTTACTCAGAGAAAGGTTAGTTCCAAGAAACTGGGATTAGGACACAGATGTCACTTTCCCCAAACCTCTACCTTCTGACACACATGTCTTAGTGAAGGTTACCTAAACACAGAGTCTGAATTTTTCACCTGATGTGTGGTGACAATCAAGTCTCCTGTCCTGAGATGACTGTAAAGATTAAATCGCACACTGCACAGACTTGCTTCATGAAAAGTACCCAGTGAGTCTCGTCTGTTCGTCTGTGCTTTCTTTTAGACTGCCCGTCCATAGCTATGCTGACACACTTTTCTGTACCTTGTCGGTCCGTTTCTCTGCTGTCTTCTCTTCCTCTTGCTCTCTCCTCAGGGCCCCTTTCATGAGCATAACCCCTGACAGGGAGGATGGAGCAGGCATTTGGAATTACTGGTGTTTGGGGCAGTCTTGACTGGAGGTGCAAAAAATGGATGGGCAAAAGCCTTCGGAGACCTGCTGCACAAGCTCTCTCTGCTTCCAGCCCCCGCTGGGTGAGCTCCTCCCCCGAAGGGCAGCTCAAAGAGCCAGGCCCCCTGGTTGTCATCAGCCATCTGGTGGTTTTAAGCCACCATCCAGGCTCCCTGCTTGGGCTTCTGAGGACACAGAGGGGGCTCTGTGACTCCCAGAATAACCAAGGAACAGCCATAGACATTTCCTGTTAAGTTTAGATCCAAGGCTTACCACACAGCCTGGCACAACCCAACTGTGCTTTGGGAATTGCTGTGGCTCATTCTCAGGGGAGTCTCCCCTCTAGTCTGTCTGTGTTAATGATAGTCTGGTTTGGAATTCCGAGAAAGGAAGAGACAGTGTTTACTCTGAATTCAATACTTCATTGACTTTCAATTGGGGTTTGTGCTCTGCTCTGCAAAAATCACAGCACCCGAGAAACCTCAGATTAGTGTGTAGGTCCTGAGGGCTTAGTCCTCAGGGCCTGGAGAGAGAGAGTTCCACCTATGTCAAGGACTTTAATTGTGTGGGGGACAAGATATAGGAAGCTGGTTGTCTGGGCAAAATTGTCGAAATGGCTCTGTCTTAGCAGGCTGCTGCTTCTGTCACAGCCTACAGCTCCAGAGGGTCTGTTATTGCCAGATAAGGGAAAGACTATGGATTTTTCTCAGATCTCAGTGTGATTCTGAGTTTACAACTCCCTGTTGCAGTCTAGACTGCAGAGGAAGATTGGGCCATGCTCTGTGTGCCAGAACAATGGTCCCTGGGAGCTGAGGATGCGGCAGGTCGCCCTCTCTTAGGGTTATCAGTGTGCATTTCGCCATGAGCTGCTCACCACCCTGCTGGTGTGTATTCAAGGAGCACAAACTCATTTGTCAGCCACACAAAGCCCAATTAGGAAGGCAATGCCACTATGCATTAATTGTCCAACATGCACAGAAGTCAAATGTAAATCATTCAGAGGTCGGCCATTCTTGGGATTGATCCCAAGAGGCAGCTGCACTCAGAGTAGTATATGTACACTCATTCTCTCTCTCTCTCTCTCTCTCTCTCTCTCTCTCTCTCTCTCTCTCTCTCTCTGTAATTGCAAATAATCTCCTCCCCAATCTAGGTTCTAGTGACACCCCAAGTAAAAGCAAAAATTGGAAATCAAATTCAGAAGTATCACTCTAGCCTAACATGTTTGGAGGCTTGGGATTTTAGGAAAAGCAATTGTATTATTTCACCAACTTTTAAAGCATTGCTTGTTGTCACCTTTGACCCCTTGTAGCACTGTTTGGACATTGATGGATGAAATTCTGCCAGAGTCTTCAAGAAAATATGGTTCCCAGATTGCAGAAGGACATCTTGGCCCCTCAGAGGCCATGCTGGCTCCCAGGACTCAGGCAAAGGACATCTCTGATTTGTGAGCTTGCTTGGGGGTATTACAATGTCTGAATCTGTAAGTCATTTGACAAATTGGAAAAATAGGGTAAAACTGAAGAAGAAGAAACCAGAAGATGGAAGGAAATGGGAAAGAAATGGGGACTCTAGGACGGGCATAGTCTAGTGTGTGACCTCCACTAACTTATGACTTGTAAAATAGGCTCAGGGTACTATATTACACACACACACACACACACCAGTAGTCTCTCTCTCTCTCTCTCTCTCACACACACACACACACACACACACCAGTAGTCTTTAATAATCTCCATCTCTACTCTATGTATTTGGAGACACCCCAAGTAAAAGCAAAAACTGGAGACTTACTACAGGTGAAATGTTATGCCAGCCTGACATGTTTGGGGGCAGGTTAGTGACGGCAACTGAACCAGACTCAGTAATGTATTTACTGTGTTGATTTCTTTCCATTCCCTAGCTACAGTTTTTGGGGAACAATGGCTGCCCTTGTGACTGGAAGTTCTTAACCCTCATAAGTTTCAGAAATTCTTTGAGGCATTGGGTGAACCTTCTTTTGCCTGACAGTGTAAGTATAGACTAAGAGACTGTCTTCCCAGAGTAGCCTCTCCCTTTCTTCTCTAACTCTCTGGCACTCTCTCATTCTCAGCAGCACCCCCAGAAACAACTTCCAGAGAGTGAGAGGAAACAGCTTGTCCGGGAGTAGAAGAGATGTGGCAATTGCCTAGAAAGCCAAGCACCATGTAAACAGCGCTTAGAAAACAAGCGCTGTTGCTTTCATTATGGCTGGCTCTGCTTTAACACCAGCTTCGCTTTTCTTTTCACGTGCTCATCAGAAACCTGGAGAGAAATCAGTCTTCGGAAGGCAGACACTGCCGGGGCCACAACTGCCTCCTGGCCTTAGTATCCTTCCTTCATGGGCTCAGTTCTCTGGGAACCAGAGCCTGATTGATATGTAGCCTGGCAGCTCCAGGATCCAGACTGTATGTCAGATCTGGAGGTGGGAATCAGAGTGATGCTCCCAGTGTGGATTTTACCTGTCAGTTTTGGCACTAATGAAGGGGACAGAAGGGAGGGTGTTGTAAAGGTCATAGTTAAAAGGTTGAATAATGCAAAAATGCATCACTAATAATAAATAGCAATCGTGTTCAATCAATGTGCTATTAATACATTCATTTAGTGAATAGGCAATAAAGTACTTAATACATAGACATTTAATGATAACATTAGTAGCTGTCGTTGACTAAATGCTTACCATGAGGTGGGATAACGCAGTAATCTCCAGTGTTTAGTGCCCAACAGCCACTCAGCCTGGTTTAGATTAAGATTTATGTAAAATGTCCTTCCTAAGGTCACACCACCCTAGTGTGACCCTATGCCTCTGGACTGCTGGATGTGATGTGTGTGTTCCTGTTTAAGGATCTTGGCATATGTACCTAGTGACATAATCCAAGGAGCTGCCATGAACAGTGGATGGAGAGGGAGGCTGTTGTGTATACTGATTAGTTGCTTTCCAGAACAGAACAGAACCTCTCCTGGGACAGACCTTGGATACCCTGTAGATTCTTTCTGAGGGAAAAGGAAGACTGAAACTTGGAGAGTGAAGTCACTGACCTCAGGGCAAGCCTGAGGTCTAAGCACAGGTTCCACTGTCTTGGGAGGTCGTTTCTCTACTACACATAAAGAGGATAAGGAGAAGTTGTGTTTGTAACTCAACAATATCTAGTGTCTTCATAGCCATATCTTTTCCCTTTTACCGGTAGAAAAGTCATCATAGAAACTCAAGGTCAGTCTCATGTTTCATCACTGTCCAGACAGACACAAAACGTCCCGGTCTTAGAGGAAGGCCTGCTCAGGAAGAAGGGTCTTCCTATGGCCCTCTGCAGATGCTGGGAAAAGGACAGGGTTCCCCTGGTGTTTGCCCACACTTCCAGAGAAATGAAAACCACTGAGACAGAGAGCATTCTTCACCCCAAGTAGTAGCAACTTCCCAGGGAAGAGGGAATACACAAGAGAGAAGAGCAGTGTTCAGAAGACAATATCCAATCACTCTTCTTGACTGAACCTAATTCTCAGCTTGAAAGCCTGATTTGTCTCCTGCTTCCTTGTACCATTGTACCATCTCTCACTTGCCTTTGTTTTTAAAAATGAAATATGATTGTAGCATGATCTTCTAAAAATTTACTGTATATTCTGTATTGCTTTTTTTTTTAAACCAAACTTGTTGGATTAGGGAGATGTCTCAGCAGATAAGATCATTTGTGAAAGAATGAGAACCTGAATTTGAATCCCTAGTCTGCACATAAAACCTGGACATAGCCACGTGTGCCAGTAACCACAACATTGGGAGATGGAGATAGGAAGAAATGGGAGCTCATTGGCTCATTGAAAATAGTGAAATTCTGGTTCACCAAGAGACTCTGTGTCAGGAATTGAGGTGGATGGAATAAGGTAGCCCCATACAAGTGAGAATGCACACACACACACACACACACACACACACACACACTGTTGTGCACCTCCCTGTACAATGAAAATAATAGGGCAGTCCCATTACCTAAGAAGTTCCCTAATGCTTCTTTGCAGCCTCCCAACTGATTTGCCTTTTTCTAGAATGTTCTATGGGGGACTCATATAGTATTCAATCTTCTGAATATATCAGAAGTGCAGCCCTGATGTTGTTCCAATAGTGTCTTCTTTCTCACTGGTGAGTAAAAATTCTGGTATATAATGGGCCTCATTCTTTTATCCTCTAGCCAACTGCATGCCATATGAATCATCTCACCCCCCCTTGGAAATTACAAATAAATTTGCTATAAATATTTGTATGTAGGTTTTACTGAACTAACATTTCTGTTGCATTTGTTAATACATAAAGGCATTTAAACTTAAATATTTCCATTTTGTTACTTCTTGAATCTCCTTTTTGATTCAGTTTTATCACAATTGTTTACTAGAATTGTATATTCAAAGTAGACAGTGTAATGTGTTGATGCCCATACATATTGTGAATTACCGTTAGTGAGGTTAACTAACATACTCCTGCCCTCTAATGAGGGGGGCATATTTTAAGATCTATATTGTTGTCATAATTCAAGAGTATAATCCAGGGGGCTAGAGAGATGGCTCAATGGTTAAAAACACTGGCTGCCCTTCCAGAGGATCCAGGTTTGATTGACAGCACCTACATGCCAGCTCACACCTCTAACCCCAGTTCAAGGAATCCAACACTCTTCTATGGTTTCTTTGGGCATGCACATGGTGCATGTACATGCATACATACATGCATATAAAGCACACACATATATAAAAGAAAATAAATGATAAAATTATAACCCACTAATAATAGTCACAACAGTCACTCTGCTGTACTTCAGATCTTCAGAATATGTTCATTTTGTATTCACATGCTGGTAGTCGGACTAAGATCTCCCTTTCGTGCCCAGCCCCCAACCTCTGGAAACTTGTATTAGATTCTTCTAGTTTGAATCAAACCATTTTGGATGGCGCATATAACTCTGTCTCTCACATGTCTTTAGGTGAGTTCTGCAGAAATCACATATTGTTGAATGCAGGTAAGTGCCAGACATTGTACAGACCTGAAATCCGGGATACTGGGATGCTATTCTGAGCTGCTGAGTGAGGAATAAACATGTTGTCTCATCACAGTCAAGGAACTGGAATGCGGCACCACCCACCCGGGTCACAGTGGCATAAAGATAAACCGTTTATAAGCCAAAAATTAATATTGCTCACCGGGTGTCACACCCTGAGACACTCCTATGTAACCCCCCACTCAGATGCATGACAAGGACATATTTTGAAACTAGTAACCTCACTCTAAAAATTTCCCTGATGCTTGAAAGCAATCAGAGAAATACACTTAAGGTATCTGAAGACTTTTAAATGGTTTGTACTGGCAACCCTTTCTATACAGCGGCTTTGGAAAGTACAAGAGTAACTCAAGTGTGATCGCAGAGGGTCAGATTGTTCACCCTCCCATTCTTTAGTTGAACCTTCTTGGAGGCGCTCCTCAGCTGATTTCCCCAGCACTATCAAACACACTGCTGAAGAGCAAGATGAAGCAAGCCCAGGCTCTGAATGGGAGGCATCTGAGGAAACGCAGGACCCCTTACAGTCTCCACCACTCTCTTCACCCTCTTCTGCCCCCTCCCCTCCTCATTATTGCATCTACAGACATCCTGAGAAGGGAAACTCTTTCCTTTATAGTAAGTCGGAATTTGTAACTCTATTACTTCATTCATTGATTTTGTATTTGGCCTTTGGGGCCATTCGAACTAAGTGGAAATCACAGGAGTCTTTTCAAAATATTTGAAATCTGCAGTGTTTCCCTCTCTGTGCTGAAAGCTAACATCCCTCTTTGCCTCCTGCTTCTCAGAAGAAGACACATTAGCCAGTCTGTTCATCACCAGGGCCACTCAGGACAGGATTCTGTTTGCCTGTGAATCCCCAACTGCTTTTAATGCTGCAGATGGAGTGTATTGCAGACCTATTGGTCTATTAGTACAGCCTTGTCCATCAAATTCGGGAGACGCTGCAATGCACTAGCAACACACAGTAATTCCTAGAAACTAAAAGTACTGAATATTTTTGACTTTAGAGCCTGAGCCCAGTTTTCTTTTATTGCTTTAAAAAGATTACTTTACATAAAAAATAAAAATCCCAGCCCATTCCACAAATTTGTCTAAATCCCTTGAAACAATTCTGTTGTGCTATTAACCATTCTTCCAAGCCTTGAATCAGAATACCAGCACACCTTTGACATCTCAGTCTTGTGCTCATAAAAATGTTTAATTGCACAAGGTTGAAGGCCATGACTTCAGCCAGACTGACATGGCCCTTCAGCTGAGTCCCCAATTCCCCTGTCACTTCAGGACTTTTCCTAAATTTAAAAAGTATTACCTACACAGTTTCTCCATAAGTAACTAGGTATCCAAAGGACAGAAAACTGAGCTGAGGGGACTTGGACATAGAGAAATGATGTTGTACTAGTGAGCACAGTTTTTCCTTTCAAAAACATGTCCTCATCCAGACCTTCTTAGTAAAATACAAGCACACTAAATCAGTTAAAATTCTGGCTATTCAGGAAATATCGATCATTTCTCGTTCTCAGTGACATTACCGATGGACAGAACATTCGGGATTCAGTCACATGTGATGAATTCATCCATGAGACAGTTTGAAAATATCCTTGGAAGCCTCCCAGACTTGTTAGGAGGTAGCTGATTAGACTGCAGAGAAGAAGGCGAGGAGACTCTGCTCTGGTTATCTGGCACCTTGCTGGGGACTGCACAGGACCCAAGGCCCTAGTCACAGCAGGTCCAGAATGGCAGCTGTCGGTGTACTCCTCTGATGGCAGTGCAGATGTCTGCCCCTGCTCCATGACAGAGGCTCATGTATGGTGCCGGGCTGGCATTTTAACAGCATGGAGAGGTGGCATTTGCATTCTTGCATACAGCCAGACCAGATGCCTTTATGCACAAGGAGACAGAGCCAACCTCTCCCAGGGAGCCAAGTAATGGACACACTTGAGAGAAATCTCAAAGTGTGATTCCTGAACTAGAAGCCTCAGTACCAACTTGGAGCCTTGTTAGAAATGCAAATTCTTTGGCCACCGCAAACTTCACATACTTGGGAATTCTAGGATGGGGTTTAGCACCCTTGTTTTAACCAGTCCTTCAGGTTTGATGCTCATTAAACTTTGAGAAGGGTTGTTCTAGCATTTGCCAATACGGGAAGTGATATAGGGGAGAGCAGCACAGTAGCCAAGCTCTGTGTCACCTTAGGGTGACTGCAGTGTTTGCAGGTACAGTGGTGGTCTGTTACTGGTTGTCATAAAAACCACATAGTATGTTCAAAGAATGAAGACAGACTCACAGTACCAATGGATTTGGGGATGGATGATATTTTAGTGGGAAGATTGGGGAAGGAGCTCTCCACCTTTTCCACTGTACCCCGTAAATGCTTCTCAAATGGGGCAGTCCTCCAAGCATGTACATCCAGGTGTCTATATTCCCATCTGAAAGGCTCCTGTTGGGTCTCTGTCCCACAGCCAAATAACCTTTTCACATTTCTCAGCTAGATCTGGTGACCTGAGAAGCCAACCATTCTCCCACCTAAGGCATCCCCCTGGTAGCCATGAACTACCTCTCTCCTCTTCATTCTCCTACCTCATCAGCTCTTCCCTTCCCAAGCTCCCAGTCTCCTTTCTACCTCCAGTCATTCCCACAGTGAAATGAATGATCCAGTCACTCAGACCCTTCAAGCTGCTACGATAATAGACTGTGTGGCTGAAAGACAAGAGAAACATTATTCACTGTTACAGAGGCTGGAAGTTGGATATCATCATGTAGTGTGTCTGGATCCAGGAGAGGGCTCTCATCAGTGCTGCACAGGGATGCCTTCTCAGTCTATTCTTACATGTTCAAACATGGGTGTTCCCTGGAGTTTCTGCCATGAGAACTCTGCCCCCCACCTACAAGCACTTTGTCTCCCTGAACTAGTAACTTCACCAAGGCCCTCGTGCCATTCTTAAATCTCTATTCAACTAGTAACCTTATCTAAAATTTGTCTCTATTTGGAGATGGTAGAACCTTTAGGTAGTGGTGTCTAGAAGGAGGAAGTTAGTTTACTGGGGTGCAAAACTCTTCTCCTTCCTATCTTCTTTGCCTCATGGCTTCCGTGAGCTAAGCAACCTTTTTCTGTCATATGCATTTATTCTATCGCATCAAAATTGAGCCCCAAAGCAATGGATCTGAGTAGCTATGGACTGAAATCTTTTTTACTTACAAGTCGATTATATTATGTATTTCATTACAGTAATGGAAAGCTGGTTAGGCGACACTTCCCCCTCTATCTGACTAAGGGCTCTTTATTTTCTTTTTCATGGTTACTTATTTAGGGTTTCCTCCTTTTTCTGAAAGGGAGTGACTTTGTTATTGCTCATCACTCTATTCTCCCACCAGGTCAGGCCCAGACATGGAGAGGATGCTCAATAAGTGTTCATTCACCTGTTGATTAGCAATATGTTACACGTTGATTCTTCTAAAATGAATATTGCCACTTTTAAGTGTGAATAAAGCCCTTTATACAATGTTGGACCTCCATTGTCCAAAACACAGCCTGGCGTGTCCCACTGAATGAATTGAGACAAATCGGAACACAATCACAGACACAGGAAAGCGGAGGAATCCATCCAAGACCCAGTAAATCCTATTAGGTTTAGCAGAAACAGAGGTCTATTTAAGAGGGAACAAAAAGAAGGAATAATAAGCCTTAGAGTCATCGACAAGGGTCATTGACTGTAGTCCCAATTCAAAATGTAATCACCCCAAAGCCCTTACAAGTAGATAGGATATTCCCTATAGGCAAAGGCATTCTGTGATTCCCAGATAATGTTATGCTGGTATTGGACTTGCTTTTTCTTCTCAGTCCGATTTCCCTTAAAGCTTAGCTGGACTTTAAGTTCTTCAAGCCATCTGTACTGATCCTTGGAGAAAATAGCCTTGTTGTCTTTATGGATGTGTCCACCTTGGGAGTCTCACTAGGATGGTTGGTAAGGATGAATGAAAAAGCTATGAAAGAGGAGGGTGGGAAGCTAGTCCCAGTTGAGCTCCAGAGAAGGTGGTAGACTATATTGACATATACCTAATGTTTTGCTCAGGAGAATCTTTCCTCACCAGTGCCTCACCCAGTCCAGACATCTCCAAACAAGGGAGCCAACCAACTATGGATTAAAACCCTTTCTACTAATAAATTGATTATGCCAAATATTTCATTATAGTAATGGAAATCCAATTACTACAACATTTCCTCCTCTAAGAGTTCTCTATTTTATACTGTGCTGTTGCTTCAGAATCCAGATGCGTGAAGTTCAGACCCTCCTTACTGCTGCTCCATCCAGCCATGTGTTCAGTCCTCCATGTGAACATGACCTTAAAGAAAGTTCTCTTTGACTTTGCACCACTATTGTACAACTCCCTTCCCTAAGCATTTTTGCGGTTTCCTCTCCATCCTTTTCAGCCTCTTCTGCCAACTGAGGGTCTCAGCGTCCTCCCACGGAACAGCTCCTTCTGCAGTGTTCTAGACCATAACATGATGCTTCATGTTATTCGCTTGTGGTACATGCTCTGGAGGGGACGTTAATATTTGGGCAGAGCTTTAGTTTGGTGGCTGGACTCTGAGAGGAGAAATTCTAAGGACACATTCTAATCACAGAATGCTGTGTGTGCTGCCTGTGGGCCACTAGCTCCTGTCACACTGCCTGTCTGCCACACACCTCCCTGTCTCTCAGCGTGGGGCCAAATCATGTGCACCCACCAGGCCGGCTGCAGCTGCTGCTTTACATTTGTAGATTTTAGGTCCATTACTGAGCCACCCGTTGACAGCACCTGATGCTTTGACTGGCCCAGCAGATGCCGAGCAGAGATTTTTCAGTCTTGCTGAGCCTCTGAAATGGAACTATCACACTTGCCTTGAACAGCACACACAAAATCAGAAAATTTATAGTCTGCAAGGGTATCTGCAATGAGGTTTCCTGTTTGAGTAAGACAGGCTGATTAAAAATATTAAAGATTGTGGTGTCTTTCCCCCTCCCTTCAGAGGCCCTGTCTTCTCTCTGTGTTTATCTTTTGCTGGAGGCACATTTCAGAGCTTAAGGCTGACAGTTTCATTTAAAATTATTTAAACTATGCGAAATACAGGATGGGTTTGCAGGTGATTTTTCTCCTCTCTGTGGCCCCAGCCACCAAATCAGGAGGCAGTTGGAGGCTTGCTTTGGATGTCATTAATTTCCAAGACTGACCTCATTCTCGGCTTCCTACCACTTGCCCCGCCACTCCATGCATACACAGTGCCCACAGAGACAAACTTCCTCAAATTTATTGCATCTGCAAACTGTATGCTTCCTTAGACAGATATAAACCCTCTATCTGTCTCACCCCAGCCAACATAATCCCATAACTCGGAAAGCCAGCAAAGGGCAGCACAATGTCTGTCCAGACTAGGATGATTGTCATGGCCTTTCAGTGACAGAAGAATGAAGAAATGGAAGGTTCTGTTTCTAAGAGAGGAAAGGGAAAGAATCATATTATGAGTGAGCTAAGGATGTTTTGTCAGGAAAAGTCAAAGCTGAAAAATATTTCTAAACATCATGGAGACTGCCTGTGATGGGGAAAAGGTACAGATGTAAGTAATAGGTAACCCCAGAGAAGACAGAGGAAGAGGACTATGACACTCAGAGTTAAGCTCTTTAGCTCACCCTGATGCAGGCAATCTAGTCAGAGTGGGGCACGCTCAGAGGGCTTTTCGAGTTGCTGTTTGCTCCAGGGTAGAACCACACTGCACCCTGATGATCTGGGGAGAGATGGACGTCAGCACCATCAGGCTGCTCTTCAGAGTATTGGAGACAATAATGGGAAACATTAGTGATGACACACGGTTCATGCTCTCAAAATGAATGTAGAAGCTGGGCTTATAAAACCAGAGACAATCTGTGTCATTTTGAGCACGTATTCTACGTGTTTTGGTGTTTGTCCCAATGTGTAATTTGGGAACTGTAATATTAAGAGATGGTGTCTTTGAGCAGTGACTGAGTAACTTTGCCTTATACGCGAGGTCTCTATAAAGGGGCTTAGAGGGCTGGGTACAGCCCAGTGGTGCAGTATTTGCCTAGCATGGGCAAGGTCCTGAGTTCGATTTCTAGCACCACAAAAAAGCAAGTAAATAAAGAAAATGTGGGTTGAAGCTGAGAGTGGTAGCTGGTGGTGAATGCTTATAATTTGAACCACTTAGAAAACTGAGGCAGGAGGATGGTGAGTTTGTGATCACACTGTATTATATAATGAGACCCTGTTTAAGAAGGAAAGATGGAGGAGTGCTGGGATAGAGGGAGGGAGGGATGGAGGGTATACAGGAAAAGAACGACTCAATTGGTATAAGGTCCTTATCAGACAAGAGAATTTGCAGGCATCTTGAGTTTCTCACTCTTCTGAACCATAAGGAATGAATTTCTGGATTTTGTGGGCTCCTTAGTAAGCCATCTCTGTAAACAGCCAGCAAACAATGCCCATATGCCGGAAATCAAAATGGATGGACATTCTCTGAGGCTTTGTGGGCTTATGAATGTCTAAGGAAGCTCTTTACTTTTTGATCACTTACTTGGTTCAGGTAGGAATAAATCTACCCTTTCCCTTAAATGTATTTCTTTGACTTTCCTTGTCTGCCTTTAAAGAAAAAGAGCTTCCATCCTTCCTGCGGGATATAATGCCAACATCTTAGTTCATGGTTGGATTGTACCCAGCAACGACTGCCTTGAGCTCCTAAACTGCAGGGTACTGCAGGTTGCTCAGCAGCAATTATCATCCCAGTAGTCCTCCTCCCTATAAGGTATGTGCTAGGCAGATTCAAAAATAGGGTTTTCTTCTTACTTTTCATATTTTCTAGTCTTCTAAACACAGTTATGTTTTCTGAGGAGCCACCCTGAGTGGAGGGGATGGCCCTTTGCCTGAGCATTAGCTAAGAGCTGATGGCCTAGATTCAAATCTCCTATCAGAGGTCACAGGGTGTTGTGGTCAGGAAGCAAGGCTCAGAGACTCAGGAGGAGCCCCACCTGTCCCGAAATAGACTTTCTTCTTGGTGAGTTAGCATCACTGAGTTGTAGCCAGTGGAAACACACCTTAGGAAAGCTGGTCCCACCGCAGAAACAAAACAGAGTCCCATGTGCTTTTATCTCTGAGGACACTGCAATTACACAGCCCCAAAGGGTTGCTTTGCCAGAGAAGCAGTTTTTTCTTTGCCTCTTGAGATTTAATGAATAGAATAGCAGCCTCCATCATCTAGACGACAAAAACTCCACACAAAGGCATTCAGGAACCTGCAGGTTTGGCACTTTCTAGGCACCAGAGGGTTCAGGAGCTTCTGAGAATCTAGGCAGGGATCTGGGGAATTTCAGGGGAGCTGGGCTCATATTGAGGCCTTTACCTGGCCATGGAGCATTGACAAAGCTGAAAGGTGCTTCCAGCCTCAGGGTCTTCTTGGGGATGAGAGTAACTGCCCATGTTCATAGTGCTTCTCCATGGAGTAACTACTATGCAGGGGTTATTTTCCTACACCATCACTTGCGTTTATGAGATCTCAAGAGATACTGGCTACCCCTATCTCCATGTGGGAGCACATCACCTGGGTCAGGAGGCCTCCCTCTCGTTTGTTCAAGATAGACATTCACTAGAAACAAGCAGCCCTCTGCTGAGATCCTAGGCTTGACGACCTCTGCCCAAATCAGAGCAGATGGCTTCTAAGATACTCTCCCCTTAACCTGAGAACATCAATGGCAAGAGCTAGCAAGGAATGCATCTGGGCCACAAGAGAGCTCAGGGGACAGCAGATGCTTCCCCAGCACTGAGGCAGTAAGGCAGAGAGCCAGGAGTCCATCCACTGCCACCTACTGTGTTTCCATTTCTCAGCCCATTAAACCCAGAAAACACCAAACATTCAGGAGACTTGACAGTGATAAAATAGTGTCAAACTCCCCATACCTCCCCATCCTTTCTAAATGAGACACTAGCCAAGGTAGAAATCCAAGAGTTTGGAAGTCTCTCCTACTGGGTAAGGGGGGGATGCTTATAGCAGGAGGCGTGGTGGCCCGCAGTACAGGTGAGCAGAAGTGAGGGAGAGGCAGACATCTTGGGCTTCTCTGGGTGTTCTCCTGGAAATGCTGTCTTCAAAATAAGTACCATATCACTCTTTCATGACTACTAAGGGTCGGATCCTAGTGAATTAGTGCTTAAATGACCCAAACAGCTCCTATCCCCACCCTGAATGGATCACTATCTGCTACTTCTTATTTGGCCATCTTTCACATATACTGTAGTTAGAATCGATTCTAAACCCCATGATCATTTTAAGATCCCTGGACCACACCTCTGTTGCAGCCCCTATCACCTCCAGCTTCTAACTCATCTCTTGTGCCAGCTCCTCAGAACCCTCTGTAACAGCCCATCCTCCCTATGCAACATGAACTTTGTGTTCCTTCCTCTGAGTGAGCTCTGCCGCAGGGAGACTGGCTTATGTTTAAGATTGTCTGGGTGTGTGTGCCCATTTATGGATGTGCACACCTAAGTCCTCTAGTCATGCTGGGATTCCCTGTGTCTATAGAAGAGTACCAGTTGGGTCCATCACCATCTTCCTCTGTGGAGCTTTCATGGGAGCCATTGGCTCACGGTGACTTTTCTCTCTGCTCTCCTTGAACATTATTTTCTGCACTGCATAATTAGCACCTGATGCTATGCTGTCTTCTCTAATTATCTGAACCATGTAATGCATGCCTTAAAAACATCCAGAGAAAATACTCATCTATAAATCTCTACCTCATGCATCTGTTTGGTTTGCCTACCCAGACAGAAAATCCAAGTGTTTATCCTTCATATAGCAGACAGAGTCTAGGCATTTAGTTGGCACTCATTGCTTATAAGGAATTATTTAGTGAAGTCTTGCTTTTGTTGGCATCGATATTTTTCCTTTCATTTTTCTAATTCAGGACATAGAAGAAAAGGATTTTGCTCTTAGTTTACAATAAGGAAGTTTGAATCGCTTCTATAAATGAATGATTCCAACCAATTTTCAGGTATGGAGACTATAGGAAGTGAGCACAAGCTATGTGAAGGATTTTCCTAGAATGACCAGACCCCAGCTACTCTGCTGGGTCGCTTTTCTTCTCTGAAATTCTGATACAGAAGCTTTTTCATTCAATAAAATTTTCCTGCATTTTTAGGCGTGTGTGTGTGTGTGTGTGTGTGTGTGTGTGTGTGTGTGTGTGTGTGTGTGTGTGTGCATGAGTGTGGGAACACCAGACCTTGAGCAGAGACCCACTTCCCCTTCTGCCTGGGAGTAGGCAGCTGTAAGACAATGTTTACTAAAAACATGTTTACTAAAAACAATACAATGCCCGGGGCAATACGTTCCTGGAAAAGGCCTGCCCACAGAAACTGCCCTGACCTTGACCTTGTCCAAAGACTAACCGCCTCTTCTGCCACGCCCAGATCAGTTGTTGGGTCAGAGCAGAACCAGCAGGGGAGAGGAGAGAGCAGAAGCTTCTCTGGTGGGAGCCTTTCTTAGGAAGTTTTCTTGAACCTTTTTGGGGCCTGCTTAAAGTTTTCTTTACATCGTTGAACAAGTCTCTGTGTTGTCAATCCCCGACACCCTCTGCACGTTCTCGGACACAGGCCGCGCAGCAGACGCGACACATGAGCACATGCATGAACTGCCATGCATGCACATACATATGGATACAGTCCAGAAGAGAGTTTGTGTGCCCTGAAGCTGGAGTTTCAGGCAGCTGTGAAGCCCACAATGTGGATGTTAAGAACTGAACTTGGGTCCTTTGCCGGAATAGAAAATGCTCTAAACCTCCGAGTCCTTTCTCTAACACCTCTCTTGGCTATTTTAAGTTAAACATCAGTAACGTCTATTAAGAACTTAAAAACCAGGGATCCATTTGTTGTGAAGGGTGGTGTTAAAATCCAAACTATCCCACCACTCCTAACAGGAAGTACAGTCAATGTTAATCTCATGGTGGTGTTGGAGGCACTATTTAGTGTGGATTCACTGAGCCTGCCTAGAAGTAAAGCCCAAACATGAACCACCTAGAAACTAGCACAGTAGGGATGAATTAGTCAAACAAAAAGAATAGGAGCTGTTCTGGAGAAAAGGTGCAGAGTGAGGAGAGGGGAGTACGACGTTGTCTCAGGCAGCAGTTCTGCTCAGATGAGCTCTGTCTAGCAGCACAGGAGAGGGCCCATGGAGCCCCAAGTGACATCCCCAACCCCCAAGCCTGGCCTGTGAACCTTACCTTTCTTCCCCATTCCTGGATGGATGAATGGAAAGCAAGCTGAGGAGAGAGTTTTGAAGAATTGGGTGGGGGTATACTAGCTTAGAACCTCAGAATATACAAGGAGACCATGTAAAAAATGTCATTTAAAAGACCAAATAAGATACTCTACCCAGGAACAGGCAGAAAGGGTTGGACTCTCCAGCTGGCGCTTGACAGCATCAGTTCCTGCAGGTCCTTAACTCAGCTAAAACTTGCCGGGAAACCTCAGGTGCCAGGTCTTCAAATGCAGGGCTTTGTGGTGATGGGGCAGAGGGCGGAGAGTGGAGGTGGGAGGCAGAAGCATCCTTTTAGACTCACTCAGACTACCTGGATACCAAGGCAGGTTAACAGCGGTTCAGTTGTCACGACAAGCTTTCCCACATGCAGAGTGCACAAATAACACAAGACAGGCTTCGAAGGCCATTGAGGTCCCTCACGGGGAGTACATGATCAACCAGCACACCTGCGGCTGCCATGCTTCTGGACACACACACACACACACACACACACACACACACACACACACACGCACGTACGCACGCACACACACACACACACACACGCACACTGGAGTTAATTAGAAGAGAGAGGGTTTGATGGGAGAGATGACAGATACACTGATTTGAATGGTGCTGGAATCCCTGCCTGTGCAGACTGTATTCACTCACAACCCTGGCCCTGCTGGCCCATCTGCAGATGAGACAACACAGGCTACCATGAACCTTAGCTCTGCTATTAGCTTGCTATGTGCCTTCAGGCAAAAGTCCCTTTGTCACTCTGGATCTCAGCTACCTGTTTGTACAATAAAGAAGCTGGACTGTGATTACCTGAGGGCCCTTTCCCTAGCTCTAAACCCATAATATACGTCCTGTCTTCTCGCCCCTGCTGAATCCCAGACAAGTGAGCAGGCACACCTGGCCACCCTCAGGTCTCTCTGACCTGTGCTCTCAGCCACCAGTGGTTTGCTGGCTGTCCCTTCACTGTAGCTAATCTCATGCATGAGTTACTATGCGGCAGCTCCATTACCAGCAACAGCGACCACGCTGATGAGAAAAAAATAAATGTAAGCACCTAATCTGACTGTGCCAATTTATAGCTCAGGATCCCCAGAGACCCTCTCCCGGCTCCTACTCCCTGCTCCCTGGATGCCCACAGTCCTTTGTTTTCCAGATGCTTCCTGCCCTCTACTATATGCAGCTCTTCTCTTTGCACAGGCCCTCATTGCTGCCCCCAGCACCTTTGCAGTGGAGGGAGCAAAGCCTCTTCCCAAAGCAGAAACAAGGCATGTTTAGAGATGTCCATGTGTGACTACCCAACAGACTGGAAAACACAGCTCAAGCCCTGCAATAGCCTGTCCAGCAAGACTGAAGGCCATCAGCATGCAGTGATGTTGACATGTATGTTCTGGGTCACTGGTATCCCTGGCCTGTTAGCAGAAAGCTCCCGCCCTGTATAGAGTCTGAACAACTTTTTGGCATACCCAGAGGAACAATATCAGGACAAGGTGGCTGTTTCTGGCCTAGAGTAACTCTTGTTCCATGAGTCCCGTGCCTAAAGACTGGAGTCTATAGAGAGAGAAGGACATTAGAACAGTAGCAGGTCCCATTGTCCTCTTATGAACGAGAGCTCTGTTGACAGCCCTGTAAATCCTCCTTGGTCTCAAAAGAAGGAAAAGATGTGCTTTCCTTCTGAGCTATCAGCTGCTACCAGTTTTTCCTGGGAATGTCCCACGTGGAAGGTGGCATTGGAAGGGCCTCATCTCAAGCCTGGATATGATTCAAGAGACACGGTCCCTCTGTCCATCCTTCTTCACATCTGACTGTGGCTGACAGCAGGCTAGCTGGAGATGAACCTCTGGACAGTAATGCTCCTGGCAGTGAGGACAGTTCGGGATGCAGACAATGGACACAGTCACAGGAGAAACAGATGCAGCAGTAGACTGTCTATGGCTGGAGCTGGGACAAGACAAAGGCATCCCCAGTCTGGGGGTCAGGCACAAAGACAAGCTGCCTTTCAGCTTCTTCCTCCCAGTACAGAAGCCTGAGAGCCCACTTGTCTGCCCCAGTCCCCGAGTCCTATAAACAATGGTGACCTGATCTCTGCCCTGCCTTACGGAGTCTATGTGTGGATGCTCTGCCAGACAACAGACCAGAGCTCACCATGGACCGAGTGCAGCAGGTCTGCAGGCAAGTGAGAATCAGGACAATTGTGCTGTCTGGGTTCCTTCCTATCCGCACTCGCCAGGAAAAAAGTGTGAAATTTAATTGCTTAAGACACGAAAGTACAAGGAGAATAAGTGGAACAAAGCTACAGAAGTAGGCCAGGCCTGCAGAGCACCCGCTGGGATCCTCGCCTATCCTAGGTGCATGGTCGGAAGGCTGCACATTTGAGGCCTCTGCTCTGGAGGCCCAAATGGAGATGAGCAATCTCATAATGAAACATCTGTCTCTCCTCTCCTTCTCTTTCCCCCAACTCATCCAATTACCACATCTAACATTATCCATCATCTCGTCTTTGTGGCAGCCAGAATCGAAGAGCAGACGAGGGAAATTAATAATAATTGTGGTGTCACGGTGCGGGATGCAATCAGAATTCAGCATGGAAGCAAATACAAATACAAACAAACCATATTTATTCTTCTGAAACATTGCTCAATTCTCCCTCCCTCCTTCCCCAAAGAGCTGCTGCTGATGGAGCTCAGGAAAGAGATGAATCAGCGCTAATGTGGGGATTAGGAATTGATTCTGCAACCCCAGCTTGCTCCAGCCCTGCCATAGAGAGGACTCTAATTGAAATTAGAGCCGGGATTTGGGAGCCTCTGAAGAGACAACTCAAATCCATCAGGACCCAAGTGGGAAGCAAATGGAAGGGATCTCTCTCTCTCTCTCTCTCTCTCTCTCTCTCTCTCTCTCTCTCTCTCTCTCTCTCTCTCCCTCCAGTGATGATGGGAAGTCTGTAAAGGTAAAACAAGAAACTGAATCATCCACTCCAGGGAAAGCCAATGAAAGAGGTGACTCACCCACCCTTTCTCTAGATTTCTAAGAGTCTAAGCAACTCATCAGGGGATTCCCCAACTTTCCCTCTGCACTGCTTCAAACCAAACTGTGCTATTCCCACTTAGGAGGAGTCCTCATAGTCTGGTGGACTCCTGAATGACAGCCTGTAGCCACCTATAATGGAGTAGCCTGCTTCCCAGGCTAGTGAGGGCTGGTCTAGCACAGGTCAAACCAAAGGGCAGAATATTTGAAGCAAAAATAACTGGTTTTGGTTTTCATAAGCAGGACACAACCATTTGCATGCCCTATTGCTCTTCTTGCGATCAATTCACATCAGCCCCTCTGCTCCTAGTCTTCTCTGGAGGCAGCCAAAACACCTGTCAGGGAGATCCCAGCTTTGTGTTGGTGTGGTCAGGAGTGAGGCCTCTTGGAAACATGTCTCTATGTCGGTGTCCATGTCATTTTGGATGATACGTTCAACCTCTATGAGGATGTCTATGTCAATATTCATCACTGCAGAGGCCTCTTCTGAACACATAAGACACAGTATGAGACAGGGTTTGGCAGAAGGTAGAGGAACTCAAGTAGATGTAACAGTCTGTAAGTTCTACAAAGGCAAATGCCATCCCAGCTACACACAGGAGAGGAAGGCAGGCATACTAAAGTGGGTAGAAGGAGGGTACCCCTTGAACAACAGAGTGAGAGGACACTGGCTTAAAAACTTTGGCAAGATATAATAATTCCTCCAAAAGTTTCACCCTTGTACCACTCCACACCCTCCTGTGGCTTCTGAACTATGAGATATTTTACCACCACTCCCACTAAGCAGGACTCAAAGCCCGCTACTTGGTGTTTTTATCCCTATGTCCTCCTATCTGGAAGAAGGCGGAGGACCCTACTAGAGTGATTTTTCTGCCTGGGATCTGTGCAGCTCCACGTCTGGTCATGGCATTCCCCTCTTGCTGTACAGTAGCCAATGCAAGCAAAGAACTTGACCTAGTAGCCTCAGGAAAAGCCCAAGTCCATGTGCAAATGCATAGGAAGTGACAAAACTTCCTTCCCTCTGGTCTCTACTACCCAAATCTGCTCCAAGGAAGGGATAGATGGCGCTTAATGGATATTTCTATATGGTTTGGTGAGGCACCTATTTGTATGATAGCCTCGTAAATTCACACACCTCCATGGCGGCCGAGTTTCTAGGGTGACACTCATCATCACACTCTTCTAGCAGGGGTTGTGAGTGCTCTGCCCTAACCCAAATCTGATTGGCTGTTCCTTATGGTGAATGACACTGTCTAGAGCTCTGCTACAAATACCTTCTTTGGAACCACAACAGATCTTCCTGTACCTGTTGCCAACTCTCAGCATCCAGGAGGACCTCAGTGACTTTTTTTGTCAGCCATAACTGAATCTGGGTTTGCAACATGTCTGTGAAAACAATTAGACTGTTAACTATGAAGTGGCTTTCAGTTTGGATACTTCAAGCAAATTTCCATAAGCTTCCTAGGAACACTAAGAAGACAGTAAGAATGGAGTCCCCAAAACATTTTAAGCTTTGATATTAAATCCTTTGGATTTCACTATCTGGGTTAAGTTTGTCGAGTCATAAGTCACTGGTGTTGGCTAACTGTGCACATAGTGTCTAGAGTTGGCCTGAAACCCAACCCTGACTCACAAGAGAGCTTAGGGCTGCAGAGAGCTCTGCATGGTCCTACTGGGTCTGGAAAACATTGTTTCCTTGTAGTCCTTGCTCATCTCTGCCTATTACGGTCTTTCTATTTCCTCTTCCATAATGATTTCTGAGTCTTTGAGGAAGGACTATAACATAGACGTCCAACTGGGGCTAAGTATCCCACAGTCCCTTATTATCTGCATCTTGATCTGTTGGGAATTTTTGTGCTAATTGACATCTATTGCAAAAGAAAGCTTCTCTGATAGGGTTAAAATATTTCATTCATTAGTCTACGAGCAGAACAATAAGTCATTAAGTATATTTTAAATACTATGACCATTTATCTGAATAATAGTTGTCCCCTAGAGTCTATGGTCTGATTAGCCATCAGTTCCTACTAATAACTGTACCAAGTATGGGTTTCAATGTGTGTAGCAGGCCTTAATCCCAATCAGGATGCAATTGGTTACTCTCATGACATTCCCGCCATTATTGCACCAGTGGGCATGCCTTGTTGGGCTGATCATATTGTAGCTTGCAGGTTCCACAGGTGGGTATAACTGATAAGTGTTTTTTATTCCTCTGGTAGTGAGAATAGCATCTTCCAGCACTAAGGAAAGCTAGCCAGTAGGAAGGATGCTTCCAGGTGAATACAAGCTTGATATCTCTATGATTCGTGACTCAAGTGTGTGGTGTTTATGCAAACAACAACAAAGAGATAAATGTTGGGTGGGTAGATCATGTAGAAGTTGGAAGATGAGTGGATATGATCAAAAAACATTATCCAAAAATTACAAGTTACTGTTAAAAATGAGAAATAGAAAGTGAAAGAAAATTAGACATTTGGAAGAAGTAAACAGCTGGGAGGGAAGAAAAATATAAACACAGAAACTGCTTCCCAATAAAACTTCTGTGAACCTAGAATTTGGGAAACTACTACAAGGTTGAGCTTGTAGAAAGTTTGTAGAAACTGAGAAAATTCTGTCAGCATGCAAACTGTATTTAACCACAGCTACTCCTAACAGGGTCACCACCAACCTTGAAGAAATAGATTAAAGATCATCTGTTCATTGTTTAGTTTTTTTTCTTTTTAGGATTCTGTGGAAGGAATCTAGCACCTTGTCCATAATAGATACATAGCTCACTCTGCAAGTGAGCTATAACCTTATCACTACATAGTGTCTGAAGTATAGATAGTTCTCTGTCCATAAGAACCTGGGTCAAGCATGGTGATGTTATAAGGGAAATGTTTCACAACTCAGAGTTATTGAAAAAACAGGCGTGATCTGTAGCAACTGCTTGGAAGTTTTAGATCATGAGATTTGTCATGATCCTAAAACAGAAGTGAGAAACTCTATACAAAAAAAATCAGATAGTAACTGCTATGATTCAGGCATTATGCTGCACTGCCCCAGTTACCTAGCAGGATGCATTCAGGCAGGACTATGGCTATCTCATTACACAGTCTGCACGAAAGTGCAACCATCCCTTAAGAAACAAACTCCGCCCACTCCCCCCCACCCCCGCCTTTGATGGGAGAGGCAGAACTTTTCCTGTGTCTTCTCTCTCTCTCTCTCTCTCTCTCTCTCTCTCTCTCTCTCTCTCTCTCTCTCTCTCTCTCTCTCTTTCTCTCTCTCTTTCTCGTCTCCTCCCTCTCTCTCCCTTCCTGCACTCCCTTCCCTTCTCAATAAAACCTCCTTCCCATGTAATTTCTGCCTGATGTCATGTTTGTTCCCTGCCATAGGATCTGCGGTGTTCCTGCCTCCTACAGTGTTATAACAGTAACTGTTTGAGCATTGTGGAGTATAAAGTCTTCCGTGTGTGTGTGTGTGTGTGTGTGTGTGTGTGTGTGTGTGTGTGTGTGTGTGTCCAAATCAGAGGACAACCTTGGGAGTTGGTCCTTGCCTTCCACCTGGTTTGAAATAGGAATTCTTGTTGTTCAGTTCCTTTATACCAGGATGGCTTGTGTACGAATCTAGGGATTCTCCTGCCTCCACTTTCCATCATTGCATCCTGCACAGCTTGGTCCTGGATACCTGACTGGTACAAGAAGGAATGGAAGAAGGACAGACACACAGACACACAGACAGAGAAGCAGTGACTGGGTGACCCATGCACTCTGCTGGAGACACACCACCAACAGCTGCGACCTGGGAAAATCAATGCATTTACTTTATCTCTCTGAATCAAGGAGGGAAGTGGATTGTATACAACTGAGTAAGGAGACAGGCATGACTCGTCTCTGTAGGAGGCCTCTGTAGATGAGCAGTCTCAGCTGTAGTCATCCAGGAAAAGGATGCTGTGGAGAATATTTTCTATGCACACTGCCACCGTTTGTAGTCAGACCTGAGGAAAGCTTAGCTGGCTCCCATGAGCCAGAGGCCATGGGATCATTGAAATGATGTGCTCATGCCAGCAGCACACATTCACTCGGGGCTTCGTCCAGTCCCGACATTTTCTCCCATGGCTTCCTCTGTCCCACACAGTGAGACATCTACCAGCCCTGGAAAGTCCTCCTCACCGTTACTTACTTCTGTCCTTGTAAAGAAAAGTCAGCCGCAGACAGAAGGCTAATGAGAAGTTTGGGTAAGACTTCACTGAGAGGAGAGTAGGCTGCATTTGACTTGAGTTTGCTAACTTTGAAAGAAAAAATAATAATAATTGTGCCTGTAATAAGTTATATAATGTTCTCCAAAAGCAAATATGGTTGGGTGGTATATATAAATCTCATCCTGTGAGAATTTTTAGTGTCTGCCAGGTCCATCATCCAGAGAAATGAACAAATCAGGTATTTCCTTGTCATCTACATTATTATACCTCTCAACAGCTTCCAGTCTCTCCCTCCCACTCTCACGCTTGGCGACTGCTTGCCGTCTCTGCCGACATATTGGAAATGTGCGTCTCCATCACACCCACAAGGCTCCAGCCCTGCCTTTGGGACACCACAGGTTTACCCAATGTGGACAATAGCATCCCAGGACTTTCATCTTCCCCTTCTGCTTTCCTTTTCTTATCCTTTATGTGAGAGAAAACGTATTTTTCTCTCATTCACCCCATAGATAACGCCCAGTGTGGTCGCAGGGAACCGAGAGAACCTCAAAACCTGAATGGGCAGACGTGTACTCGGGTACTAATTAATTCTCAGACTCTCCGACGGCTCTACACATACCTTGAGGGTTACAGACACTGCATTAAAATAAACATCTCACAAGATAAATACAATGCAGCCTCAGAAGCATAAATGTTATTTGAATAATTTCAGAGGGAAGTTAAATATTATAACTAATTCAGATGATGCTATATTAAAACATCCACAATAAGGATGGTAATGTAAATAGTACATATGAATAATTGACTTGAATTTACGATCATGATTCTGACCACACTGTACTATGACTTCAGAATAATGGCAATATGCATTTCTGTTTCTCTCTTAGCAGCGTTTGATGGAAAATTTTGAGTATTCTTGACATGAACTCCTTTCCTAATTTTAGTGGGGAAAATAAACTTAATGTGACCTCGCCATTTCTCACCCGTCTTTCAGGAACACATGCACACCCACCTGGGGTTCTCTCCCATGGCACCCGTTTCAGCAGGCGGAGAGCCCTCTTTAAGACCACTGCCCTGCCTGCACACCTCTTCTCTTTTCTGTGGTACCTTTTTGTTTGTTTGTTATTGTTGTTGTTATCCTCAGCCATTTTTAATTTTCCACTCCCTCTTTTCTTCCGGCTTGACTGCAGTCACTAACACATTCAAGAACCTTCCATGGAAACTGCTCATTTCATAATATATCGTGTTTTCTGTTATCCACTCCTTTATTCCTCTTCCTCAATTGTAAGACCGCAGACCGTCTCTGTTTTTCAATCCAGTTCCAGTTTCTTTTGTCTTTATCATTTTATTGAAATCATCCCCTTGCGATCATCCAGTTCACTCTAATCTCTGATCCCTTGGGTCATTCCAAGCCTTCTACTGTTGGAGCTGCTAGCATCACTGCAATGCTGGATCTCTTCACCTCTCTTTCTGTAATATACATTCCCTCAACTTGAAATTCTATAATTCTTTCCTTATTTAACTCTTATCGTTTCTTCTTTTTGTTCCCATATTAGGTTCTTTTATTTGAGGGAGGTCTATCTTTTAGACACAAGTAAGCAGCGGGCTTCTACTTCACTTTCTCTACACAACCTCCTAGATGAACTCAACTGTTGTTTTCATTACCTGTGTTAGTTATCCATTCCTGTGTAACAAATTTTCCCTAAAATTAACAGTTCAATACCATAAGCATTAATCGTCTCATGGTTATGTGGGCCAAGATTTGGAAAGTAGCCTCCCAGAGTTCCTCTGGGTCTATATCTCAAGTGGTTGTGCCCAAGCTGTCACACAGAATTCTAATTTCACATGAAAACTCAAAGGGGGGCAGTTCTTCTTTGAAGTTTATTCATATGGTTCTTACAGATCTTAGTTTCTTGCCAAGTGGGTCTTTCTGCAAGGATGCCTATAGCGTGGAAACTGAATTCCTCTAAGGTGAATGATCCTAAAGAGACCGATTACTTGAGAGCTCAAGACAGAAATCACAGTCCTGTCATAATGTTGGAAGTGAGCTCTTATTACTTCTGCTGGAGTCTACTCATCAAAAGTGAGTCAGTAAATCTAGTCACTCCTGTGTGAGATTATACAGGTTATGAATAGCAGAAGATGGGAGTCCCTGGCAACTACATGAAAGGTCACTCAGGATGCTGCCTGCCCACTGATGGTTCCCAAGGGAATTTCTGTGCCCCTAACACCTTCCTTGAATTCTAGTATACTCCATGGTTGCAGGACAGATATTTTCATATTAGGAATTTTGAGGCAGAAAAAACAATCTGAATTCTTTCAAAATATGACTTATTTATTCCTATTCTCTAAATATGGTATGAGCACAAACCCAGGCATCCTAACTGGAAACTGAGAAAATGTATTTTTAATCTTTTATTATGTTACAGTGCAATTGGTTTTTCTCTCTGGATTGTATCATTAAATAACAACCTTCTTCCCCTTTCTACTGCTTACAAAATTAAGTTGTTTGCAGTGTTCCCCTGAGCTATAACATCAAATCCACGGCACCCTGTCAAGTACCCAGCAGACACAAGGTATGAGATGGACTAAAGATAAGTGCCAAGGCCACAGGTAGTCACAGGCACCAAGTGCTGACAACTGTAATGCACTTTCAAGTGCAGTGTCACTGCTGCTGCTGTAGCTGCTTTCAATAAGGATGACAATGATGACAGTGAAGCCAATGTGGATGAGTTTACACAACCTTGATAATAATATGCAAGGTGCATTCTCGATCACAGATGCAAACAAGTTTTCTGCATACACTGAGCATTTCAGGCCTTGTCAGAGATGCCAAAATCTCGGGTTCCAATGCCACATGTCATCATCTCCGCTTCTGCACCTGGATGCTCAGTTAAGGCTCATCCTCAAAATAAACTCTGTTTGTGAATGAGGAAATCATAACGGGATAATTGGAGCTGCCGAAGAGCATGGGATGTCATTTTAACGGAATGCCATTCTGAAGCTTCCCTCTGTGATCTGAGAGGCCCTACATCTAATCAGTCATGGAATCAATGATTCCATCCGCTCTAGATGTGCCGGACACCAGCCCTCCAGCTACATCTTCTCCCTTGTACTGAACGGATACTGTCACCTCCTCAGGAGTGAATCTACCATGTCATCTCCGTCTCCATCCTAGCACAGCAGAGAGAGCCAGGTGGGAAAGGCTGAGAGACAGATAGCATCACCCAGCAGCAGCAGCCAGCCTTATTCCCACCTGTGAATTCAATGGACTTCCAAAAGCGAACAGACCGCCAGTGCCTTAGGGCAAATTTAGCTGTGGCTGGGCTGCATCATGGATGGTTACTAGCATGAAAATTCATTCATATGAGTCTGGAATATAATACCTGACACAAGATATATCGTGGCTGCCATGCTCCAATCCCAGATAAGGACACAGCAGTAACAGATGGAGGAACAAGGCACTTATCTTGTTAGTTGATGGATTTATCTTTTTTTCGCCTTCCCTACATATTCCATAGTGTTTAGTGAATGGTGGTTTTTACCATGCAGCATATGGAGAGTGAATTGATTTCTTTTCTTCTGCCTTAATTCAATAAGAACCAGAGTGGAGGATAAACAGCTTCTTGTGTTAGAAAAATTTCCAAACAGTCAAGAAAATGTCAAATTGCCTTTTCTTCTTTCTTGTGGTTGCAATCTCAGTTCTGGGGAGAATTCTTCCCTCAGTGGGAATAGAAGACAGAGTGCTGTAATGATTAGGATAATGGCATCTCCAGGGTCTCTGGGCCTGGGGACTTCAGAGAGGCACATGTGTACTCTCAGGAGGAGAGACAAATACATGAGGTCAGAATAATTCCAGCCATGACTCATCATGGCCTTAAGGATGTATCCAATGGTAGAGTTTTCCCAAGATCCCTCTATAATAACTTCAAAGATAAAATGAATACAGACAAAATGAGAGAAGATTTCACTAGATAAAACAAGTTGGTAGAACTGTAAGGCAAGAGCTTAAGAATGACCCATATCAATCCATAAAGCAGAGAAAGTTGAGCCCAAAATGCCAGCATCCATGGTAGCAGCTGACTGGAGCTGAAACCTAAAACCTCAGACAGACTCAGGCTGTCTGTGTTTCTGTGAAGACTGAGGGAAGGCAGACCAAAAAGACAGTAGAAAACATTCATGAGGACTCTCTGCTTTGCTGGAATTCTCCTGGCAAAATACAGAAAGCTTATTTTCTAGAACAATGACATTGAAAAATGTGGTCCCTGCTCTAACATCCACATCGCCTGGAAAGATGTCAGAGATGAAAGTTCATTAGGAAGTCTGCATGGGATTGTCTTCTCAAGCCCTCTAGGAATAGTAAGAACCACCAGGAAAAGGCGAAGTAGAGGTAGGTGGGAGGGACTTAAGCAGGTTCTAACGGTATTCTCTAGGAAGAGCAGATAAACAGTTGGCTTCAGGGAAAGCCTGTACTGTGTAGTGAGTTCCAGGCCTGCAAGGGCTGTATAGTAAGACCCTTTCTCAAAAAGCAGACAGAAAAGAAACAGTCGACAAAACAAAGTCATCAACATTTGAGGCTTGTACAACAAAATGCCTGGCTTTCTCCAGCCAGCTTCCAGTAATGCCCTCCAGCTGCCATGTGAAGACTCCTTGGGGCTTTCCAATGCCTGCCTCTCTAGTAAAACAAGAACCAGGGAGCAGAGGAGAGCTCTTGGAAACTGAAATCAAGAATATCTGAGAAAGCAAAAAATATTAATTTTAGACATGGGATGGGAAGATAAAACCAAAGAACTATCTCAGAAAATATCGAGGCAGCAAAGAGAAATAAAAAATAATATGTAAGCATGGCATTTACCAAATTTATCTTTTTCCAAAAATAAAAAGCAGAGAATGGAAAAAATAAGGGAATTAACAAATAAATAGCAAATTATATATTTGTAAAATTAATTATAACAGAATTCAAGTACAAAGAAGGAGGAGGCTAGAGAGATGTCCTGGTAGTTAAAAACACTTGTTATTATAGAGGACCCAGATTCAGTTTCCAGTATTCACACTGTGGCTCTCAAACATCCTTAACTTTAGTTACAGGGTGTCTGAAGCCCTCATCCTGTGTTTGCAGGCATGTGGTACATATACATACACACATGCAAAAGACACACATAAAATAAACAAATTAATTTTTAAAACAATATATAAAAGGAATAGACTTTATATATAAACACTTACATCAAGATATTGTATACATGGAAGGAAACTCCAAAATGCCAGCTAGGAGAAGAATTGATAAAAATCTTTCCTGGTAGGGAAGATAATACATAGATCCCATACAAGGAACCAGGAATCAGAGTGCTACATTTCTCAATAGCCACCAAACAAAGCTAAGTAGCCACTAGGAAAGTGTCAGAATGTTAGGGACATTCCTGAAGGAAAAAATGTTTTGAGGTCTGACTTTTATGTCTAGCTAAACTATCACTGCAAGAAGGATATACCATAGTTTTCACTGTTCAGGTCAGCTATAGGATCTATGCTGGGTGTAACCAACAAAATATATGAGATGGCTCAGCAGTTATCAACATCAGCTGTTCTTCCAGAGGACTCAAGTTCAAGCCCTGCACCCACATGGCAGCTTACAACTGTCTGTAACCTTACTTCCAGTGGATCCAACACCCTCACACAGACATGCATGCAGACAAAAGACCAATGGATACAAAATAAAAATAAATAAATGTTTTTATTGACATTCATTTTTAAGCATACATTTACAGTCCTTTAAGCCCTGGTTTCAAGTCTGCATCTGCTTTTCTTAGATCCATCATCTTTAACAACTCATTAAACAGCCCTGAAACAGGCAGAGTTTGTCTCTGTCTTAGCAGAAACTGCCACTTCCTAATGGATGTCTTCTCTGACACCCTGCAATGGAAAGTTGTCCGCTGTTAGTGTCTGCCTCAGAAGCTTGCTCTTCTTCTAGTGCTTGTCACAATCTGCAAATGTGATGGTTTTTTGCTGTTATGGGCCTATTATGGGTCTTAGATTATGGACTGTTGGTCGCCCAGCACTAGTGGACAATAAGGGAGTAACAGGATGTCTGTTCCAAGTTCTTCCCCAAAACTGTCTTCTTATAGAAGCAACTGTCACAGGTTTTTCCTGAATGGAATTGAGTGTTCTGGCATGTGAACTCTCTTGTTGCTTGAGGTAAGACTGAACCCTGGATAGAAGACAGGATTATGGAAAGGCAAGGGCTGAATCTTCCATTTTAGTTAGTTACAAACATCTACTCATGCAATATTTGGTAGTTGTTCAAATAAGGCTCATTAATTTATAACACTGTGTACTCCTTGATACTTTATTGTCTAGATGCCTTTCATAGTTCTTCCCTCCACTACTCAAACAGGAATTTATGGGTGTAGTAGAAGGTTGTTGTTAGAGGCGGGGTCAATGACAGAGGTAGGAATAGAATATGGGTGTTTTGGGATACATGCATGGGAAGCATAGAAAGGGGAATAGAGTTGTGGGATTGGATTCTCTGCTGGACTCTGGGCAAGTATGGCTCTACTTTCAATATGAAGACTCCTGATATCTGAGGTAGAGTAGTGGGGTCTGCCATGTCAGGCCTTTCCCAGTGACTGTTTTATGAAACTCTGTGTAACCTGGAAAGGGTCATATCTTCAGGTTTGAAATGGCCACAGAAACTAAGACTATACACATTGTTGGTGGTTCTATCTGACAATGTAATTATCTACTGAATTAATGAGTGGAGATGAGTTACACTCCTGGTGCTGGGGCTCTTTCAGGACAGAGGATCCTTGGTACTCAAAGGTCCAGGCCTATGAGAAGAGAGAAACAGTCACTGACTGGGGGACTTCAAATCAAAATGTGAAGACAACACTCTGTTTAGGGATCTGGGCATGTCCGAGATGTGCTTAGTGATTTTGTTTTATCTCATCTGCTTATTTGCCCATCCAGCGATCCTAGCACATATACACAGGATCTCAGGAGAGGGGTGTGGCCCGAAATATCAAGGGCTTGGTGCATTATCCATCAAAGCAGCCCTCACAATGCTCAGTGAATAAGGCATCCTTTTTGCTTTTTTTCTCCCTGCCTTCTCTACAAATGATGTCCAAATCAGAGCCCCACAACACGCAGAGTGATTCTCAGGAGACAACTACAATCCTGAGCTGGGCTGAAGGGTGGCCATAAAAACAGACAGGTACCACTGATAAACAGCAATAGGCAAACATAATCAAGACGGGGGAGTTTGCAGGTCTCAGCGACGATGCACTGGGCAGCTGCAAACCAAGCCAATATGAATCACCACAGATCTCTCCCCGTGGCTTGTGGGAGAATGCAGTGGTTTGGAACAACACACGGAGTGGAGAAAACACTGGCTTGGATTCAGCAACAGGTTTGGGGGCCTGTGGGGAGATCGACTATTGGGGTGGCAGTCTGCACCACCCTGTGGGGAGGTGGCCTTCTGTGGAAGCGGATTATTTAGGATGGATGGCCTGGAGAAGCTGTTGTAGCCCTCAGGAGAGCTTCTAACACAGAGAACAGGCAGGGCCCACTGTGGGGATCACAGTACCTGTCATCTCCATTTGAGCATTGTGATAAGGGACAGGGCAGGCAGAGGGCTTGGGCAGATCCATTTAGTGTGATGTAAGTGATGTGACTCTCTGGTTGAACCTGCCACCCCTCTGTGTGATCGGTCTCATCTCTTCCCACTGTCACTCTCAAATCACTTGAGGCCTCGTCTCATTTTCCTGACCACAGCTGTCCCTGGTGCGGTGTGGCCTGGACGGAAAGCTTGTGGGTTTCAGTCGTCTCCTACCACTAATGGACTTGGCTGCACACAAGCGGCCACTCCTGACATCTGCCTGGGTCTCAGGTGTCCTGTCATTCCAGTGGTCCCCTTGTCCCCCTACGCCAGGCTTCCTGCTGTCAGCTCAGTCTAGACTACTCCTGACACCCACACATCATCACTCCCTCCCCTCACACTCTTGTATGAATAACTCCTCCTCATGTTTTATATTTTAATAACGTTTCCTCAAGTCAATTCCACACCCTCACACACAGTTGGAGACCCTCATACGTTCTCCAAGCACACTGTATTTTTGCTTTATTGCAATTAGCACAATCTTAATTAAATAATCCCTTATGGCTGAGCCCTGCTAATCCACAGTCTCTATGAATAAACTCATCTGGGATCTTGTGCATTCTCAGCGCCTAGTACTGTGACAGGCACTCCACAGTATGTATTTAATGAAGGGGGAGGGAAGGACCCAAAAATATCACTTGAGCATGACTTATGGGCTCATGCTACATTAGATATCAGGGTCTTATTGAACAAGATAAGGTCCATGTTCCTAAGAGGCTCAACTAATATTTAGGGCAGACTGAGATGTAAACCAACAATTGTACTATCAGTGCTGTCACAGAGGTAAGAACGTGGTACCCGGGGACTCATCAAAAGGAAATGCAAGCTATTTCAGGAGAGCAGGAGAGGTTTATGGCATGAATTCATAATTGCATTATAAATCCTCCTGAACATGGACATTAGTGCAATACAGTGCAAATAGAAAACCCTGGTGATATGGAGACTAGGGCAAATGCATGCTTAATCATTTGTTTACATGAGAGACCCCTAGTTCAACGTGTTCAAATAGCATGCATGGAAACATCAGCGATGTTGATCTAAGTAGTTTTAGCATTCATCAATATTTTCATTTGCTTTAATATTCCTGGGTGTCACACAGTTATTTATTCTGTGTCATTTTATGTCATTGTTATTCATAATTTTCTATAATCATCTTTATCATCAGTATCACTGATGATTACTTTAACAGTAATGACATCCAAATCTAGGCCCACAAATGGCTCTGCAACAAATGCTTAGGACAGTCCCCCAGCCCTTGCAGCCTGTGCATTTGGTGTCTCCTTTATTTTTGTAAAGAGAAACCCCAGGCCTGCCAGGGTTTGAGAGCTTTGGCATCCAGCTGTCTCGTGCTCTTTGCATGCTTTCCCAAGGAGTTTGCCCTAGTTCCTTGGTCATCTCTTTATCACATAGCTTGGAAAATCAGAGCCTCTATTTCCAGTGGTCATCATCAACGACTTCTCCTCTCAGCCCTTAAAAAAGCAGGTATGGTTGGGGAGAAGAGCTGTGAAATGCTATCTCTGGGAAGGACACAGCCACTGCAGTCATAAACTCACAACACCCTCAGCTGTGTGCGCTGGGTGCACAAAACCAGGCCTGGCACAATCAGTCTTGGATGGGAGAGGAGCTTATATAGCTCTCCCCACGCCTGGGGGATCCAACGGCTATTCATTGACACTGGAGGAATAAGAGTCATTGTTTTCATTTGTGTACCCACTTGATGGCGATCCCATCAAGCTTGTGTGGCTGGTCCCACAGCCACAGTCACAGGGGATGTCCTAGGTAAAGTCAGTAGGCCACAAAACAAAGCAAACCTATGTGAGTGCTGTAAAGAAACTTGTAAGGAGGAATGTGGGCAGGTGATGGGGATAGGAAGAAAGTAAGAGAATAAGCATGGCTGGTGGTAATAATGAGAATGCTGTGTGTGCATATGTGAAATTGTCAAACAACAAGTTTGATGAGTTAAAAAAATCAGGCACTGAGTATTACCAGCTTTTAAGACTCAAGTCAGAGGACCTTTGGACAGAACCATACAGTGATCACATCTTACCTATAATTCTACTTTCCAAAGTCTCAGTTACCGTGAGTAAACAACTAAAAAATACTGAATAAATAAAATATGTAATTCCTACATTTTAAGTTGCCTAATGGTCCAACAAATTTATTTTTCAGTGTTTCAGTAAAGGATGGAAATTATACCCATGCTGTGTGTGTTAGCTGGCCGCACCAATTACTAGATTCGGTAGTGTTTTGGTTATCAGATAGAACATGGCAGTGTCATGTAGTAGGCTAGAACCACATTATGATGCCTGCCCATTTATGCCAACACACATCATCTTGCCCGTGGGCACTGAAATACCTCACATCATGAGAAGAATGAGTAAATGTTGGGGCTTGATTTAGAAATGTCCGTCATAGGCTGACGCATTTGAATACATGATTCCCCATTAGTGTTGTTGTTTGTGGAGGTTATGGAACCTCTAAGATGTATAACCTTGGTGGGGGAAGTACATTACTTGGGGCAGGTTTTGAGGGTTGACAACCTCACCTCATTCTCTTCTGTTCTCTCTTTCTACTTCTTGTATGTGGATAATGTGACCTGTTTGCCTTCTGCTCCTACTACTATACCATGTCCTCCCTGACATTATTGAATCTCCCCCTGGAACCACTGACCAGAATAAGCTCTTCCTTAAGTTGTTTTAGTCACAGTATTTTGTTACAGCAACAGACATGTAGCTAATGTAGTAATAATAAGACATTTTGCAGAAGCAAAAATCACGTAAATTCATTATAGTGTATTATCACAACTACTCCTTTATTTTAGCTGCTATTAATCTCTTACTCTATTTAATTTATAAATTAAACATTATAATAGGCATGTATACATAGTAAGGGGCAATATATGTAGAAGTCAATAAAATCCTTGGTTTTGGGTATTTACCGGAAGTTTTAGAAAGTAGGGGCTGGAGAAAGTTAAGAGCCAATACTGCTCTTTCAGAGGACCCAAGTTCTATTCCCCGCACCCATGCCTGGTGACTCATTCACCTGAGCCTCCTCCTCTGGGGGAATCTAATGCCCTCTTCTGGCCCTTGCAGGCATCTGGACTCATGTACACATTTCCACACATAGACACATATATATGCACATCATTAGAAATAAAAATTTAAAAAGTCATGTATAAAGAATGCACCTCCTGGAATTAAGGGGAGTTACTATATAATATTATGACTTATGAAAAAATATTTTAGGTACAAATATTTGTTTTATCATTGGACCAAGATTTATTGATGCTCTACCATGTACCACAAATTGTGCTATAGGGAAAGATTAAAGAATAAATTTCTGTCTCCTCTTCCAAGTCTGGGAATTGAACACACATGTATCATGACACAATATGAGATATGAGAGACACGAGGGCTCAGGGACCAGTTTCACTGAGAGAAGAGAGATGATTCCATAAAGCAGCTGCAGTCCGAAGCAAGTCTTTGAGAATGAGGCACTAAAGGCTTGAAAGAAAGAGAGGCTGACACAGTGGAGACTTATAGGTCAATCAAGGCACTAAGTCAAGCATGCAAAGTCAAAGGACAGAGAGAGAGGGAGAGAGAGAGAGAGGCAGAGAGAGGGAGAGAGAGACAGGCAGAGAGAGGGAGAGAGAGAGAGAGAGAGAGAGAGAGAGAGAGAGAGAGAGAGAGAGAGAGAGAGAGAGAGAGAGAGAGAGAGCCCTACTGTGGTGGAAAGGTAGCTTAGACTTGAGTTGTAGGCCTGGAAATATAGATGTGGCCAAATTATAGTCCCATCACTAAGCTAAAAAGTTTGAGTTTAAACTGAATTAAAAGATGAACAGAGAGAAGAGTGACAGACATATCACAAATTTCAGCTTGGGCTTCCAGGTGAATAACATGTCATTGACGAAACAGATGAGAAGAACTTGGTGAAAATGGTTTTCTACATAATGAGTTGAAGTCCCAGAAGCAGAATACAACCAGAAGAACACAGTGTCCGCGATTTCAGGGTCAGGATTCACTTTCAGAAGTGACAGGTCCATCTTGTCAGTGCTCTCCCACAAAGAAATCACACTGAAAAATACTGAAAAGACTTGTGAATTGTGATGCCATGGCTGAACTTGTTAGAGATTGTGGTCAAGAACTACAATGAGAAATACACAATGACTCAAATGTTAGGGGCTCTCTTTTTAAGGTGTTTATCTTTGAGGAGAGTGATACAAGATGTGGACAGAAAATGGAGAGGGGCAGGTAGCATGGAGTGGGGCCCATCCCTACGTTTTGTGCAATGATTTCAAGCTGCACATTGGAAGACTTTGATGTTTAACTGCTCACTGAGGTCCATATAGTCCTCAGGGTCTCATTAACAAATGTGTATTGGTCATTGTGCTTTCTTGACTTTGGATCTGGGAAGGTAAAGTAAGAGTTTACACCTTTTAAGACACTCTAACTTGTCTATTAGAGTTTGTCTAATGTAAATGGCAAAAGGTCCATGTGTTTAAGAATCACAGATCTTCTTTTGGTTTGTTTTAGGGAAGGGAATGGTTTGAATACAAGACTATAGGCTCTTGTGTTGGAGTTGGGATTTCCTGCTGGGAGCTGGAGCCGTTTATAATGGTTCTAGAAACTTTAGGAGATGGAACCTGACTCGAGGAATGGACTGATAGGTGGATTTTTGGATGTGTCTCTGGCCTTCCTGTCTCTTTCTCACCTTCCTGCCTACTAGAAACAAACACTAGCTTCCACCACTAGTTCCATGATTTCTTTCCAGGCTTTTAGGGCCAAGTGACCATAGGATCAACTTTGAAGTCATTCACCAAAAGAAATATTTCCTCTGTTTTTTTTTCAAGTACTACAGTGACAATGATGGAAAAATAACTTATACAGCAAATTTTTATCCTCTTTAAAATAACTTCTCCAAATGAGAACAACAATCTCAAATAGAGAGACCTTGACCTCTCAGGTGCCAAATGTCTGCTTCAGAACTGGATACCTGAGGAGGTAGTGTACGTAGTTAATTTATTCAAGGTCACCCTCTTTCTCCTGTCTGGCAAGACCTCAGAAACCAGGCCTGCTGCCCCCCTCCTCCTCTGCCTCTGAAGGTCAAAGGGGTAAAGACTAACACGAAGGGAAGATAATAGAGTAACAGAGCCCCATAAGAGGAAAATTGAGGTAAAGCGTTGCCGACCAGAGGAGGTGATTTTGTTGATACGGTGAAGAGCGATGCTGACCCCGTGAGCTCAGTTTGCTCCTCTGCTCTACACTTAAAACATCTTCCAGTTCATCCTCTGTCCTTTGTACCCCAGAAAGCCCAGTACCACAGCCTTCTGCAACCTGCTTCCTGCCTACTAATTCAGTTGTTGAACAAGGAGCCTGAGTTCTGACAGGTGGCCCTTCCAACAGAGGAAGAATGGATATCAGGGGCTCTGGCCTTTGGGGCCCAGCTTGGGCTGATTTCATTTCAGATTAAGAGCTACTGAAATGCAGCAATCGATAACTCAGCTCTTTTGTTTGCTTGGTTTTTTTTTCAAGTCCCCAAAGAGATTAGATCTGATTTTGCAGACCTTTAGCAAATTTAATTGTTTTTTATTCACAGTTGCTCAATACAACTCCTTAGAAGCTAGGAGCAGACAAAATCTCTTGCATTCTGGATTCCTGGGAGCTGAGACTCTGAAGTTCCTCAGGTGTGTGACGAACACAGGATCTCACACAGTGGGAGTACAGGGTTTCTTGAACCTCCTAGCCACAGCACACTTATTTCCAACCACATCCAAGAATGGGATTTCTGTCCTTACCCACTGGACAAAGAGGAAACGCAGGGAATTAAACCCTCCCTCCCCCTGCACTTCACCTCACACCCAGATTGTAGCTGTAAGTGTCTTCAGGGAGGCTATAAAGAACCTGAAGGGATAGATGACCTCATAGCCAAATCAGGATAAGAAGACCTTGCCCAGGTCACCGCTGGTTCTCAGTGACATCTTCTAAGAAGGGACACCTACAAATTAAGTACAAGCAGTCATGGCCAATAGTCACAAATGTCACAGAGTGCCCCTACTATTTTTAGTCATTAGACCCACACAGTGAGAATCCAAACTCCTTGCTCAATACAGCTTTAGTTAACCAGAAAGATGACAATACAAATAGCTTCACTTGCTCCTTCCTTAAATGACTTATTAGTCTATCAATAAGAAGCATGAAAGGCCATCCTCTACCCCAGGACTCTATACACCCATTTCCCTACCCTTGTGGAACCTACTCAGCCCATCCCCAGCTCCTATAATAAATGACATCCCTCATAGTCTTAGTAAGGGTCCAACTTTGTCCTTCTCCGAGACACTGCTAAAATGGTAGCTTTCTTTATGAGGAAGCCATGAACTTGGCTGTGTTACCTACAGGTTGTAGTGAATTTGGAGACGAGCCTGTATTCGACCCTGACTTCTAGGCAGCATTTGAATTTTTTGGTCACCCAGATGACTAGATTCTTCATCAAGTATCAGAGTTGTTAATGAATATTATTTCTTTTAGCATCTTTGGGCCTTAATGTCAGAAAGATGGGAATTGATGAGAACACCTGACCTTGAAAGGTTTACGTCTGATGGAGCTGAACTTCACCAAGGTGCTATGGGAACTGCGGCCTTACTTTTCACAGGAGTTGTTTCATTTAAATTATCTCTCAATTTGTCACTGAAACAAATGACCCTTGCCCCCAAGGTATCAAATATTCTCACTTTAACAATAAGAGACCTGAGCTTCTGAAGGGTTAAGTGATTTACCCAGGTGTAAAGCCAGGAGATAATAGACCTACAAAAATTCAAGTTTAACCCCCTCTTAATCCCATAGGAGCAAGAAAGGACTCTTCAGCTTGGAAAGGTAGACATGGAAGAATAATGGGCTAAAAGACGAGCTAACTGAGCTATACAGCAAGCCACACAGCAAATTATCAGCAGGACCCTGCTGGGAAAAGCAGTGCTTCACAGAGCACCTTGGTACCACAGCCATCTCTGTGGAATGGTTGGACTAAGATTCCTGACTCAGATTGCCTGCCTGTCAAATGGGGCTGAGTGGTTGATTCATGGCTACAAAGCTACAAACTCCAGCTAGCAAAGCCATTGCAGGTCAGTGGAAGCAGAGGTGAGAACAGGCTATGTCCTCAGTGACATGAGGGTTGCTATATGCTCTTGGCAGCCGCTACCCAGGCAGACATGCAAACACCTGAGGGGGTCACCAGTGGTGTTCCCATCTGCTAGTTTCTCTTTTTCCCTTTCGTTAAAATGAGCAGAAATTCCTCCCATTCTGCATTCGTGCTTGATGTAATGGTGCAGAGCATTTTTCATTTATCACCCTAGCAGCAGTCAAAGGAACTCCTAATAATGTAATACAGGAGGAAAGCTATTAGAGTTTATTTGCTTGTTCTCCATCCTGGGTATGAAATGGTAGGACCGCTTCCAAACCAGCTGACCAGGTAGGTCCCACATAGACCTTCTTCCTGGGGAAGGATCAGGTGCAGCGAAAGGTTTGCTTGTATGTCAGCTGGGCTGAAGAGCCTCGCCACTGGAGGAACTTGAACCCTGTTTCCTAGGTAGGAAATGAGGTACCACGTCCTGATAGCAGTAGACAGAGCTAGGTACTTCATGATCTGGAATGAAGTCCAGGGTTCCTGACCACAGAAACCTTGAGGACTTTGAGTTAACACTGAATGTGGTCTCTGGGTTGCACTTCCCCAGCCAACTTGAAGCTTAGACAATCCAGGGAAATTGGAGGCCTGAGTCTTTACTCTGAATAACCTTTCTTATATATTGAAATGGCAGAATAGGGGAGGCACAGAATATGGAGCTACAGAGAAAAGTGTGACTTAATCCCCAATCGGGTATCAGTTTTGTAAAGATGACCTAGGGCAATCTTAATTTTCCTATCTCAGTTTTCTCATTTTAAAAATTGGGGTAATAGTTCCTATCTTCTGGAATTGTTTTAAAAAATGAACGAATGATCCAAAGTAGTAGCTCACTCTATAATGTGAAAATGTATCCCCTGAAGATCTTGCCGTAAAGTTGAAATTTGTTCAGCTTGCAGGTAAGGTCTAAGAGTCTGTGTCCCCTGTGGTAAAAACACTGATACTGTAGGTGGGACACATTGTGTGGTAAAGATGTACCACGACACACATAATTCCTGGTGCACGATAGCTGTCAGCAAATGGAAATCTTGTCATTGGCCATACGCTGCTTGCCAACTGCTTCCTTTCAGTGTTCAGAGTAGAAAGGGGGATAACCTCTGACCTTAAGGCAAGGACTCCTCCGAGATTCAACAATTACTCAAAATACAGAAGGAGAGATACATTTCTCATGTAAAATACATCAAATAAGCAAGTGGTTTTAAGATGTAGGAGGAAGAGAAAAATTAGCCATCTGCAGTGACTTCCTGCATGCTGACGTCTTGATTTACACTGGGATACATTGCTTAGAAGGAGAAGCTGAGGTTCTGATGAAGTTTCTTGCCTAGATATTTAAGCCAGAGGCTCTCAGGCTCAACACAGCCTGGATGAGAGGGCATGGGTCAACCCACACTGGGAGATGTTTTTTTTGTTTTTTGTTTTTTTTTGGTTTTTTTGGTTTTTCAAGACAGGGTTTCTCTGTGGCTTTGGAGGCTGTCCAGGAACTCACTCTGTAGACCAGGCTGGCCTCGAACTCACAGAGATCCGCCTGCCTCTGCCTCCCAAGTGCTGGGATTAAAGGCGTGCGCCACCAACGCCCGGCTGGGAGATGTTTTCTTACTGTGCTGATATTTGTGAGATTCACCCGAAAAGTTTATCTTGAAGCAAGTATTAGAAGGACCTCCCAGGTTCTGACACTCTACTTAATTTGTGCCTAATGAGAAACTAATGGTTTTCTTATAGACGCGGGCATGTGACAGCCATTTTCAATCTAACACTAATTTCCAAGCACCTAGTTCCAGTGGTAACGTCCCAAAGCTTTAAAAGCCAAAGCAAACTGACAACTTGCTGATGCCAGATGAACCATCCTTTCACCAGCCTTTTCAAGTAACATCCCTGGCCCTCTCATCATATTTTGATCAATTTAATTCTAATTCCCCCTTGGGAAATCTTGGCATGGAAAGTGAAGACATGAAACATTGTGGGGTTGTTAAGAACTTTACCTTCTTGAAGCAGGTGAGCCAGCATTCAAATCCAATCTCTGATCCTTACTCTATAACCGTGAGCAAGCTCACGTATCTTGGCAATTTCCATTTATGTCTTCCCTTTTCTAAGGGGGTGGCTTTATGTATGATTATTTGACATAAAAGTAGAAGAGAAGCTATCTAGGAGTGAAAGGGACTATGGGGGAGTGTAAGAAAGCAGGGAATAGGGATGATAGGGATGATTCAACACACCATTTATGTTTTCTATGAAAACATACCAGTGCAAGATAGAAGTGGGTACAGTTAGTATACACAATGCGGAAAAAAGTAAATATTTTAAAAACTGATTTTGCAATGCCTGTTTCGCAAGGGGTTGTAGTAGGGATTAAGTAGGATACTGTCTGCAAGGCCTGGAAGATCACAACTGTCACATACTAATTCTAATAAATACACTTGTTAGTCATGTTAGTGGAGTCGAGGTCAAGAGAGGCACCAGAGAGCCAGGTCAATCAGAGCTGGACAGCCAGATTTTAAATTCCATATACACTATTCACCTGGTCAATGTCCACCCCAAGTGCCCCAGATACATGACTATGTTTATGAAGCCTACATTGGAGAGTTATTGTGAACCCTGAGAATATTGTTTTCAGGGCTTGACATCATGCATGGATTGCAGAAGACTCTCACAGTGTTTTAGAAGTTGTTACCATTGTTACTTTCACCATTTTATTGGTGAAGAATTGGAAAAGGGTCATGTTTAGGGATGATGGTCTAAATACTCCCAATTCAGATTTTGGAGTCCTACCCTCTGATATTTCCAAATATGAGTATTTGGAGTTAGATCTTTAGAACACAGCCCAAGTTCAGTGAGATGAGTGCTCAGCCACATCCTATCTCTGTGAAAGTCAAGGACAGCAGTCTTTGAAGCAACTCAAACCTACAGAGTGATCTTGGAAATCCATCCCTGAGAGCTGTGAAATTATGTTTACATTATTGAAAAGGCCCAGTTGTGGTGCTTTTGTAGTGGCATCTGGAGATGAGGAAGACAGGTGGGTAACATCTTTGTTGTCCTTGGCCACTATGCCAAAGGAATGGAGAGTTTCAAGTCCTAAGTGTTAACTCTAAAGGCCATAGCTGGCAAAAGCTTTCAGTGTCAGTGTCACAATCATAAAATGAATCCACAGAGGCAATGTGAGCATTCACAAGAAGGGAAGGAAGGGGTAAATGTGGTATATAGAAGGGGCACTTGTGGGGCACTTACCTCAAGGTGGTATATAGACAGAACTTGGGGCCAACAGTAGAAAATTCTGTAGGGAGACCATATGCATTCAGGCATGAATGACAGATATCTAGAAGATTTGGAAAAAGAGGAAGGGAGAGGCAACAGAATGGACCAAGGCACATCCCTAATTCTTAGCTATTTGGCAAGGAATTCTCCAATGTTGCTGGCTCTTTTAAATATTACAGGTATTCTCAAAATAGCTTTGTCAGAATCCTGTGGTCTTTTCTATTAAGCAAGATGGAGCATACCTTTTCCCTAACGTCATTATAACAACACAGGCAGATACTTATACCAAGTCAACTACATCATAGGCAAAGCATGAGGTTCAGATCTGAACACAGAATTCCCTGGGTTGTTTCATCCACTGACTCATCAGCTTATGTTCCTGACCAATGCCTACTCGCAGGACATCTGAACAGTCAAAAAATCTCTGGAGAGCATTTAAATCTTAGTTATTATGGAAGTAAAATGCACTTATAGGCACAGCTCTTATTAGCAAAGCAGTCACCATAACACACTTGGTTAAAAAAAGGAAATGCTCATGTGTATTCATAAGCAGAAGAAAATAGCTAACCTTCAATAATCACAGTGCTAAGTGTGCATCTCTGAGGCTAAGGTAGATAGTTCTTAGTGAAGATAGTTTAGTCCACACTGGCTTCTTTAAATTAGAAGGGCAGCTTGGGAAGTCTAAACCAAGCACAATGTTGGAGACAGTCTGAGAAAGAGTCTTGACCTGTGTCAACCCCTGTCATCTTTTCCTCCAGTCCTTAGGGAACCCAACTGGAACTGCATATACAGTAACTTCTGTAAATGATCTCTAATTAAGCCCCATTCCTGGAGCAGGTCTGGAGGGTTACCACATCATTAGTCTTGGTTCCAAAGAAAGAGTCTGTGTGGGGAGAAGGTCAGAGACCCATTTAGGGCCTTTAGCCCTTATCTAGTACCTTCTCAGTCCTCTAGGCAGGCACATACTGACTGACCCACAAGGAAAAGACCACCAGATGAAAAGGATTTTGAGTCTTTAGTAGACACCATTGTTTTCTCCTCTATTGGCAAATTCTATCTGCTTCATAGAGGAAAGGAAAGGAGCTCAAGGTTCTGGTGAGCCAGGGCAAGGAGCAAATAAGACATTCTGGCCAAAAGTAGTAATCCTAGATCTTCATGATGGACACCGCTACAGATATGGATTTAATTAGGGCAATGTTTCTCAACGTGTGGACATGACCTCTTTGGGTCACATATCAGATACCCTGCATATCAGATATTTACATTCCAATTCACAACAGTAACAAAATTTCAGTTATGAAGTAGCAACAGAAATAATGTTTGGTTGAGGGTCACCACAACATGAGGAACTGTATTAAAGGGTCACAGCATTAGGAAGGTTGAGAACCATGGAATTAGGGAAGATTCTTGATCCTAGTTCACTCTTGCTTTCTTTTCCTACTTCAAGGCCATCTCACAAAAACTCTACTATGTATAGCAATGTAATCTGCACATGAAATAACACTATAGTAGAACGATTTGATATAGTTTTAAATAAAAAATAGGAGAAAAAGTTAAAGTTAGGAAAAAATCTCTCCTCAGAGCATTTTTTACATCACTTTTTTCTAAGTAGGTCAATGCAAAAAAAAATGTATTCAGTGACTAGTTGTGTCTAGTTCCCACTGCACTAATGGTCCATGGAATTAAAAAGAAAGTCCAACTTTCACAATCATTGCCTCAAAGGGATAACACATGTTGGATTCTTTTAGAATGCAAAAATGATTCTTGCTACTTCAATACACAGAAAGTTGAATTCACATATCCACCAGGAAAAGAAATATGATGGAGTTGAAACCATAAAAAATAGCTCTATATACTTTTTTCATGACTAATAGAAAAAAAATAAAATATTTAAAGGCCATCTCAGGCCCTGTGGGAACCTCATGATCTTCAGGTGCTTTGTTGTCTCAGAGTGGAACTAGACATAAAGTAGACATGAAGAAGTGGGATGCTCAGAGAAAGGCCATCATAGGGAATATGGAGGATGCTTTAGTGTGGACCAGCACGGAGCAGAGCAAGATCTACATCTCTTAGGACTACCAGACCGGACATTTGTCAGTCAGTACCCACTCGTTCTCAGAAGCTGTAATTCTCACTATTGTTCCCTGTATTTACTACAATTCACCTTTATAAAATACAAAAGGAAATAAAGTAAATGCATTTCCTGCTTGCTTTCTGGGCCATTTCCCAAGCTTACCCAATTCTAGAAGGACAGGCTTTGAATTTACTAATCCACTCCTCAGTTAAAGAGGTTGGATTTCAGAACAGGCCCCTTGAGAGGGCAGCTTCAGTCTAGAGGGTCTCAATCCCAGGTGTTGGGGGTGGAGGGGTGCCAAGAAAGATCCCAGTACTTTTCATGCTAAGTAGACCTTGAGCCTCACAAATTCATCATAGTTGAGGCTTTATTACTTTCCCATTTATACGGTAACAAATTACTTTGACCTTACTGACTTTAAAAAGAGCATAAATGTACTATCTGGAGGGTTTTGGAGGATTCAAGTCCAAAAGCAGTCTTGCTGAGTTAAGGTCAAATGTCAGCAGGACTCATCACTTCTGGAGATGCTGGGGTGGGAAATCAGCGTCTGTGCCTTTATGGGCAGGTGATGGTAGCCCATATGCCCTGGCTCCTGGCCACTCTGCATTTCTGAACAGTTCACACCCTGAAACATGTGTCCCTCATGTCTGCCTTTGACTTTCTTGCCTTCTTCTAAGGCCATTTGTCATTGTATTGGTCCCTCCTGGATAATCCAGGATAACCTCTGTTTCCAGATCCTTCACTGCTAGTCACCTCAGAAGAATCCCCTTTGTCGTATGAGCTAGCATGGCTCTGGGGTCCAGGAATTAGGGTATGGACCTGTGCTTAGGCTGCTATTCAGCAAAGGACACTGACATTGACAAATGATACCTGATGAGAGTAGGATACTAGACCTGATACCTATTACAAGAACCAAAAGATGGGACTAGATGAAGACTTCTTGACAAAACCCTTCAGAGATGCTCCTGGGCTCAAGGATCTCCACCTAAAGTTCCCAGGAAGGATGAACCTCAAGGTCTAAGCTAGAGATACTACATGGAACTTCATGGTGAGTCTCCCTGCCCTGCTGCTGCCAACTCCAATTTCATTTACATATGGTGGCTGAGAGTCCTTTAGAGCCCCATGCCATCCTGCAATGTTTTGCCATTACTCTTAAAATGAAGCCCACCTGCTTTCACGGCCTCAAATCCCTGCATGTTCTGGCTTCTGTCTCTGTCTTTTACAGTGTTCTATTCATTCTCTTACCAACACAGCCCAGCTTCAATGGTTCCCTTCAGTCCCTTGATGCTCACATATCTCCTGCCTCAGCCTTCTTCCATGTCTTTTCTCCTGAGTGCAGTGCTGCTTGGGCAGGGCTTCTCTCTATTGGCCCCTCATGTCCTGCAGACCAGAGTGAAGATGCAGCCTCTCCAAACGCTCCTTGTGGGGTATTCTCCCTGCAGACAGTCAACCCTTCTCATTCTCTCTTCTCTCATAGGCTGCATTGTTAGACTTACCACAACTTGCAATTTTGAATTAGTAACAGATTTATATAAACATGCAAAGTAGAAAAGCAGCTCAGCTGTTCTTCCAGGACTGATGACTGCCCAACCAAACTCTAAGCTAATGGCAAAGACCCAATCCAAGTCTCTTTCCTTCACAAATGTATAATTAGCCTTTAACACAAGGCTAATGGATGTGTACAATTTCATAAATACCCTCATGTTACAAATGAGAAGATTGAGAACACAAAAGACCCCAGCTACATGACAATATTGAAATAGAGCCCAGGCTAGAAAGCAGATATTCTGACTGCTAGTGTTTTCTACCACCAAAGGGGATCAAATAAAAGATCTGAGAAAATGTGTTTTGATTTAGGCTGGTGGGTATTTGTTTGTTTTGTTTTATGCTGATCTGTCTCTCTTGGCACTTCTCCACTGACATTTCTCCAGTCTTCCAGCAAACTCTCTAATTCAAATTCTGTTTAAAGAGTGGGTGCATGGTGCATTAAATAAAGACTAGATGCTTCCCCAATTTTTAAGTCAAATGGATGAATAAGTGAATGAGTAAGTTGGCTCACAAAAAGATGGATGGAGTAAAGGAGACTCTAAGACTTGTGAGGTCTCTCTGATCTGATGTGACTAAACACTCCTTGGTTATTGACTGTTTATTTGGTGATGTAAGTATTAAAATTGAGATGTTCCCAAAATCCATGATGATTTTAGTGCCTGTGTGGGGCATAGATGCTCCTTCCCATGAGATTTCTCCATACATGTCTACATGCATGAAGCACAGATACCAAAAGACAATTGACCCTCTTGCAGTTAAATATAAAATCAATAGACCAACCAGGAAAATCTTGATTTTTGGCTTCATGAATCCTAAACTCTATGGCGTTTCTGCAGAGGCGTAAGCAGTAGAGCCTGCAGTGGCTCACAGAAACATCATCACGTCATATGCTCAGATAAGCAAATTTAGGAAGCCAACTTCATCAAGACATGCCAAATCCTTATGCCAGCCTATTCTTTTGGTTGGTGGTGTTCATTGTGGAAGTGAGTTCAGACAGTGTCACCTCTCACCTTCACTCAAAACCCAGCTGTTGAAAGAACTTCCTTGTGAGTAGAGATGGGAAACAAAGGAGACCTGATGGATTGAAGTAGTCTCTGGCCTTTGCCATGCCTTCAATGCCTTGTGCATTACTTCAAATGCAGACATACTGATGAAGCAGTGGTAAGCTACAGCCCATCCTGATCCATCAGGATGCAGCAAGGCCTCTCATGCCTATGACGTGTCTAGCGTCAGGACTCTGATATGAGCCTCTTGGTAAGCTCTGAATTCTATTCAATATTGCTTCCTTGACATTTAAAGGTTTCCATCAGCCCACTAGCATGGCAAAATGGATTGGTGGATAAGATCGCCATTGCTTTGATGCTGCCTCTGAACCCAAGACAAGATGATTGCTGTCTGGATGGCAAGCCCGGGAGTTCCTTCCAGCTTTAAAACTCCATGATCCTATGATAACTCCCATTCAGCTAGTTGTCGGAACCCCTCTGACTGCCAATAACTCACAGAAATCCCATTAAAGGAGTAAATGAAACCTGTAACCAAACCTGTCAGGAGACTGCCAAAAGCCTAGGGCCTTTTCCACCACAGACAGTTTGTTTTCCAAAAGACTTATACTGCCAGATGTAGAGTGTTAGGTAAGACACAAAATAAAGCTTCCTGTGCATGCTGTGGATCAAAGGCAGGAAGCTGGTGGACCTCCTTCTTAGGAATTCAGCCCATTCTCTGGTAGGAGGAGAGAAAGTCCAGATGGGTTTTCTAGAAAGTTCTGTTGCTTTACATTCTTTGATTCTGTCCTTTGATAACTTTCAAATCCTCATCTGACTCCTTTGCTAAATACCTCAAATAAGCTAATGAATGTACCATTTTCTAATTCAAAAGTGTCAGCTTGAAACAGTTTCCCTAATGTTCTTTAATGTAAATTCCCTGGAGAGTTATAAAAGATTCAGAGTAACTCAACCTCCAGGTTGGAACAAACCACTGGACCCTGCTCCTTCAGAAGAAAGAATGCCAAAATGCTTAGAGAAATAAAGTAGTGATGTGAGCCTGTGGAAACTATAATCTGGGGGTTTGTGGTTAGTGTGGTTTTGAAAGGCCCTACCTACCCACTGGCATCTGCAGGAATCCAGCCAGACTGTCACATAGGCAAGCCCTTTGTCTGCTTTGCAGGTCTCCTCTAGAAATGTCATGCCCAAGACAACAAGCACAACCCAGGGCCTCTTGGAGGCCCTCATTGCATCAGCCACCCAGCCAACACAAGCACATCTACCTTAATGTCACATACAGCACCACATGGCCCACAGTAGACACCAAGGACATTGTATTTGCTTTGTTTCCCTCACTGATTCCATTTTCTACATCCCACAGAAGGTTGCACATCACCTTCAGATTTCCTAGTGACTGATGAGTCTACCTTTTTCCTACTAATATCTATTAAGAAATCTCTTAATGTTTAATAAAGCATAGCTCTTTTTGGAACTAGAAAAGCCTTCCCCACCAACGATCGGCTAATAGGGGTCCACCTCTCCAAAGTCATCTTTCTTTAAGGGCTTCCCAGAGTCAAAAGTGGGACAGGCTCTCACTGCAGAGGACAAAGAGTGAATTACCATCTGTCTTTTTGCTTTCCCGTGTGTTTACTGGGCAAACCTATGGATTAAACAAGTGGTATTTTATCACTTGACATCTTGTCTTCTCATGAATTTTCCAGGACAACTGTGACTTTAAATTGCTATTCGGTAAAGTGTAGGTCTGAGGAAGACTCTAGCAGATCCTGAGAAAAATGATACAATTTATTAGCCAATGGACTAAATACAGGGTGTCTAATTTCACAAATGAGAAGACTGAGAATACAGAATGTTCCTTGTTTAATCCAGAGTGGGTGACACCATCGAATAGAGCTGAGGCCAGAAAAGAAGCTTGTAGACGCCCAGGCCTGACTGCTGTCATGATCCACCCTCCTCCCCACCACACCAAACAGAAAGATAGCAGAATGTATTTTTGAAGATTTATTTTTTATCTTCTGTTGGCACTTCTCTGTCAACAGGCCTCCCAATCTCTCAACCCACTCTCTCATTCAAATTCTGATTAAAGGGTGGCAATCAAAAAGCAAGAGTCTAGATCCTCTTCCTCCAGTTTTTAAATCAGGTCTGACTAGGATCTCAAGTTCATTTGAAAGGCTAGGCTATGGTGTGACCTGCACAGTCCTTTGTTTGTTTCCCGACTTAGAGACATGCTCCTGCCTCATCTCTGACACACTGACTCCACACAGGAGAGACTGACTCTCTTTGCTGATTCTGTCCCCCATACATTCGGATTTGCTGTCACTTTTTGTCCACCTGGGTCACTGACAGTCCACTGACTGGCAAGGTGAGGGAAAAATCAGAAGTCATCAGTCAACATTAGAGCAGCAGAGAGGCTCTGGAAAGGAGGAGTGAAAGAAGCAGCCATGTGATTGAGCAAAGGTTTTCTTGCCTCTTACTCAGCAATTCTTGAAATGCAATGAACATGTAAGTGAAATAAAAATGCAAAACCACAGAGCTTGAAGGTTCCACTTCTGTTATCTTTCTATTCTCTCTTCCTCTCCTCCCCCCCTCCTTCTCTCACCAACATAGAAAGTACTTGGGAAATAAAACCACAGCACAGTAATACATGCCTGGTTTCAGAAGAGAAAACACCACCCCAATTTACTCTATTCTAGATAGAGTTTCCATATAAAACATAAGATGTCCATTTCAACTTGAACTGCTGATAGAAACCAAGTAATTTTTCAAGCAGAAATATGTTCAAGATACCACTGAGGGTATTACTTTTTCTAAGAACTTTTTATATCTATAAGCAACACATTCACCAAATGACCAGGTAAGTGGTTTGCTGGAGATTCATGACATGAAAAGGTGTCACTGTTAAAGAAACTTGGAACCTATTGATTTAGAAAGTTACCCAGGATCTTCACCAAGAACCCACAGTTACAGTTCAAATCCCTTCCAGTTCCATCCTTCAGATCTCCCACAAGAAAAGCCTGTGGTTTCACTCAACAAACGGTTCTATAGTTCCAAGGAATTATCTGGACTTGTCTTATGCCTGATGCACAGCAGTTATCAGTATGGTTCACATGAGGTGTCTGTAGCAGGCAGATGTAGGAATGTACCTGCTTTCCAAGGCTGGGACAGCTGCATTATACAGGTGGTTCTGAATTGCAGGGAAGGTTATAAAGAGGCTACGAGACATTAGGTATACTCAAGTGCATTGATGGGAAAGCAGTGTGTTCTAACAGATAACAGTAGACTGCATATATGGACAAAGTTAAATGAATGGGTAACCCATATTACCAGCCGTAAGTAAATGCAGATCCCCTTACAAAGCAATGGACTCTGAGCAAAGGGTCTACATAACCTCTTGGAGGCCTGGCTTTGCCTCTTTTCCTCTGAAGAGATACTGCATGCCAGTGAAGGGGCAGACAGTGGCCTTCTGCCCTTGTCTTCATACAGCATCTCTCCTGATAAGATAGACTTAGTCTAGGGGCCTCTTTATGGGTTTGATAATGGGAGTTCAACAGGCACCAAACCTGACAATGGCCAGCAAAATAAGAGGAGTGTTCATACGTCCTGGGTGGAAAGACAGCCCAGTTCCAAGGGCCCTGGTCTAAGCAATAACACTTCCTTTTCTCACCCCTCAGGACCCAGGAGGGAACCACCCTGTCTCCAGTACACCTGATTCAAGCCCCATTCCCTCCCTTTAAGCTCTCCCTTTCTCTGTCTTGGAACTAATTCTCTAAAGTTTAAGAGGAAACCTTAAAGACCTATCTAACCCAGGTAGAGAAAATCTGAGTGTCAGGCTTGCCCGACTTGTAGCTACTTAGAGTCATGGGCAAAGGAATCAGGCCCCCAACTTTGCCTTCAGAGTTTGTCCCTCTACTCCCCTACACCCTTCTGCCACTGGGGGCCTCTTTGTTTCCAGACCTTTCCCATAACCAAATCATCTCAATAACCATGGTGCTCATTTTCCCTGCCTGTACGATCGGGGCTGGACCACCGAAAACCCGATGCATCGCACATACATCCTCAAACAGACAGTGCTGCTGTAAACACTACTATGTTTTAAATTCCCTGGGTTTGGCCCTGTAGTTGTTCTTGTAGTGACCTTAATTTAATCAAACTTCTGGTTCTTCCTAGCTGAAGCAGGAAGGAAGCAGCCCAGAGCTGATACTGGGTTTTGTCTTGGAGAAAGGACTCTTACCTGTCACTGGAGAGAGTCCCGGGGCTCTGGACAGCCAGATTTAGCTCAAGGACAGAGTTCTACAGGGCCTCATCCGAGATCAGAGTTCTACAGAGACTCATCTGAGATCAGAGGCTTTGGTGGACCAAGCTCTCTTCTCCATTTGGACTCAGTGCAGAAGTTCCCCCACAGCCGTTACCACCCTGGGTGGGCTGGCGCTCCAGAAAGCTAACGGGAGCAGGCTCCTAACTGTTTATGACTAAAACAGAATAAAATGCTATTTAAAGGCAATCAGTTGGAATTGCTTTCAATACATAAATATTTTGGGAAATGATTAGTTCATTTTAATTACTCCGTTCACATGGATAACAATATTTTTTTTCCTGCAGTGGCTTCTCTGTGGAGGTTGAAAGGTGCTATTGATTCTATTCTTACAGCTCATGCTTTCCTCTGGGAAACCAGTCACTATGTATACAGTCAACACAGGGAGGAGTGGGGGCTTGGAGGGGGGCAAAGGACTGAGTGGACCTCACTGGATCTCTTGTAGAAAGTTAGTCTCATCTTCAGCCAAGTTCAGCACAAGTCTAATTAGATCCTAAATGTTTAATGGTGTTTGTGCTTTAGACCTCTGTAGCTGGGAGAGGTTGAGGCTCCACAAATATCTGAAACCACTGACATCCTGGGAATACATCTCCTGCCATAGATACTCTCCTTTATAAATCATTAGGAAGCAGATAGCATCCCATTTTATAATTAGTAATGATTCGCGTGCACACACACATACACACACATTCTCTCTCTCCCTCTCTCTCTCTCTCTCTCACACACACACACACACATGCACACACACACACACTTCTCACAAAAAGGGAGTTGCTTTCCCTGAGAACTGCATTAGAGTGCATATTCTTTTGTCAAAACCACTTTGTAGATTTTATTAACTCAACAAGCTGAGCACAAATACTGCACTTATTATAGAGAGCAGATCACACACAAGTGCTGTCAATAAGCCACATCACTCAGCAAACAAATTCATTACTATCAATTACTTGGAGAATTACACTCTTTTACTTCCGCCAAGTACCTAAATGTCTGATTTGATAGAGTGGGGAGGGTTTGGGGGTAGTTTTCTATAATATTCCAGATTGTTACTTTGGGAATCAGAGTGACAGATCAAAGAGGTGAATATGAGGATCATAGACAAATGCCTCAGATTGAAAATGTGCAGACAACTGACAAAAAAGCCTCCCTCCTCTTCCCTCCCTCCCTCCCTCCTCTCCCCTCCCCTCTTCCTTCCTCTTTCTCTCTTGCCCTCATTTCCATTCTTCCTTTCTTTTTGTTCTCCCTCTTGCCTTCTTTTCTTCCCCTTCTCTTCCTTCTTTGCTCACCATATTTCCACGAAATTGGAATTCTCCAAAAGGCAGTGAAAACTGGCTTGGACTTCAGGGAGAAATATCATCCTGGCTCCACGATGAGAGCTTACAGGCCTATGTGCTCAGAAACAATGCTGTCTCGGGCATTAAACACTGTTATTCTCAGGGTGTTGTACTCAGCAGAAGGCTGTGAGTGGAACTGTCCTGAGCCTGAAGGGTCCTTGGGGGCTGTGGCCTCCCCTTGTCCCCCAGGAGGAGGGGCAGGGCACATACAGGCTCAGCCCTAGGAAGCCCAGACTGGATAGCAGAAAGCAAAGGCTGCATTTTCAGATCTAGCCAGGCAAGGAATTTCACAGGAGTGAGACACACTCTGCCGCTACTGCTTAAACGTGTGCTTCCTTTGCTATATGAAACTGTCCTCAGGGCTCTGTTCCAAGCACATAATTGGGAAAGGAGAATAAAAAAGTGACAGCCATGTGCTCTGATTTGCCCAAAAACGTTGTGTGCTGCAAGCCTGGTACCATGTGTGAAGCTATCCCAACCTGTAACTGAGACTTGAGACCACCTGGGGACTCACTTTCCCTGGAGTGGGGACTGTAGTTTCTTGGCACCACTGATTGGTTTCTCTAGCTCACTCACAGACATACAGACACATATACTCCTACAGGGAGACAGACAGACAGACGGGGACACACACACACACACACACACACACACACACACACTCAAGGATACAGACATAAATACACATATACACACAAGCACATGCATGTACAAACACAGACACACCCATACAAACAAACATACAAACATGCTCACACAGACACAGTCATTCACACACAGAGACATATATATATATACATATTTAGAGAGATATATGTATATATATACAGAAAGAAGAACATACACATGTGACATACAATCATGCACGCAGGACCCACCACCATCACTCAGCTGACCTCCCTGCCCACAACACACACACACACACACACACACACACACACACACACACATTCTCTTGGCCTTGCCTGAGGAAATAGTCACTAGAACCCAGAAACTCCATCCTTTACTTATCCTCCTTCTCGTTGAACGTAGGGGTGTGCCACTTACTGCTTCTTATTTTGCTATTTTAACTCAGCCATGTCCAAATTGTCCTTGAGGAAGCAGTCACTGTGCTGCGTGCTGTACTTTGGCAAACCTTGGAAAAGCTAAAACACCGTACCTACATGCAAATCATTAATGGAAAGTTCAAAAGAATGCTATCAATGGTGCCCATGGACTTCCAGGGGGAGAACCTGGGAGAAAGAAATTCAGCCCCGGAAGTGGGGAACACTTACTCCGTCCCTGGGAGAGCAGAGGGCAGTACAGCTTCAGTACAGTCTGTGCAGGCTTTTAAAGGGGATTTTCCAGGTTGGGGATAAGATGAAGGCTGGGGTGGGTAGAATGGCACTGAAGGCAAGTCCTGTCAGAACTTGGCCAGGCCAAGAGAAGTCCCCACACAGGGAGTAGGGAGGGGCCCTGGCAGCTAACCCAGGACCCAAAAACCCTGAAGTGCACTGTGGTGTTTGATTGTTATGGGGGACATAATAAAGCAGGTAGAAGCCGGCTTCATTGATGTTTTGTTGTAGAAATGTAGTCTCAAAGTAAAGAGCATAACCAGAAATGAAGAAAATATAGATCTGTTTGCCACCTAGCTGAAGGATATGTCCTCCTACTGCAGACAAAGTAATTACAAAAATGCAGGTTGATACGAGGGGTCACAGAGTCTCAGGAATAAGAGGCCCAAAGGTTAGGGCCAACTGAAACCTCTTCTCTTGACCTCCCTTGATTAGTTTGGATTTTCTGGTCACATTTGCTGCTTGCCTCAAGATAAAGTAGAAGAGCCTGTCTGTGAGGTCCCCGCACAGCTCAGTGAGCACCTTGCAGCCACAACCCAGACCTCACTGTTGGTGCCCGGTGCTGCCTCCACCATTCCCATCCTTCCTTCCTCTCAGTTCCTTTCCTCTTCCAGCAGGGTCCCTCTCCACTGCCTGTGTCTCCCTAGCCCTCCTGCCTTAATTGCTGAGGTTCCAAGCCCTGGGAAGCTGCTGTTAACAAAAGCTTCGCCCTTTTTTACAGGAGGAGGTGATGAAAAAAGGAGAGATTTTTGTTTTTGAGACAGATGAAAGAAAGCCCAAGGAAATGTGTGTTTGACCCCCAACATGCTTCTTCAAGGATCCTTCTGCACTTCTTAAAGGCACCTCCAAAGAAAGGCTTTATGAATGCAAAATGAAGTCAGTGCCTGTGCCTGCTCCAGAAGAAAGGAAGGTAGGGCTTTTATATACAATGTTTCCTTTATGGCTCACGCTGATCCCCTTGCCCCGCGCTGCAGCACAACTTCAGAGGTCTTCCTGACCTTCTCAAGGTCACTCCACTCTGCAGGCCCCCTGTGCCTCTCCTGGGGACCAGCAGCGAAGCTGAAGCTGAAAGGGCCAGGTTTTGTTTTCTGTTTCTTCTCAGTCATAGTGGAGTCCTTGCCCAGGGGCACAAACACCTGAAGTTCCCAGCAGGGCAGTCCCAGTAGGCTGCTGTAGGACTTCGGCACCACTTCGTGGGAGGAAAGAAACTCTCACGCGGTATCTGCCTCATGTACCAAGGATGTGGCTGGCCAGAGAAGCATGCATGAGGACTCCTTGTGCACAGTTCGGTAGCCACCCTCAGCCTCCACCACACAAGCTCCTCCTTTCTTTTCAAGTGGCATTTGCTGCTAGCACTCAGTTGCATAGCAAGTTAGTATTCAGCCATACACCTGGCTGTTAGCTGCTTGCTGACAGCAGTAATTTCTGTCATAGCTTGCTTGTCTCCAGTTTGTGGAAGCGATGCCCCTCCCTTAGATGCCCTGACAGTTTTGGAGGGTACAGAATGATGTCTCAGTCACTACTGTCTGCTTGCTTACATGGCTGGCACTGTTTCCCACATCAATGACAGTTGTCACACACACACACACACACACACACACACACACACACACACACACACACAGTCCCCCACTTCCAAACCTGATTTCTGAGTGCCTGATTTGGGAATGTGCTTCTTTGCTCTCATTGAAGAAAACTGTTTATATTAACGAATTGCTTTCCCACCCTTAAAAGGGCTATTTAGACTGATGTGTTGTGTCTGAGAGGCAGAGGGTTTTATTAGAGGCTGAAAAAATGATGCTTCTAACTAACTTGTGTTCCAGTTAGAATCTTTCTGTGCCCAAAGCCTGGAGGAAACACATTTCCCAGGAACACCCAGGCTTCTTATGTGCAAAATGGAAACAATGTTATTTTATATTTCATAAATTATTGCAAATAATATATAATAGCCTACCAATAAATGTTCAATATGTAGCAGTTTTATTTCCTCACAGGAAATTTTTTTCCTTAGAGAGGGACAAAATTCAAATTTTGACAGGGATAATCTACACCTATCTATCTATATTCTATCTATATCTATCTATATACATATATAATATTTTTATTACTTCTTTGAGATTTCATACATGAATACATTGTATTTTGATCATATTCACTCCCCCCTTATTCATCCAGGACCCTAGTTCCCTCCCTGATTCATGTTGTCTCTGTCTCTGTCTCTGTCTCTGTCTCTGTCTGTCTGTCTGTCTGCTCCCTCCCCCATGCCTTGCTGTATCCAATTTGTCCTGCTGATATGGGCATGGGTCTGGGGTCACACTGGAGCATGACCAATCTGCCAGAGACCAGAACATGGCCAACCTACCAGAGACTACATCCTTAAAGAGACTCTCCCTTACGCTGCTCCCAACAACTGTCAATCGCTCCTCAGCTTGAGGTGAGGACTCCTAATCACCCCTCCCTCATGCTAGAATGTTCACTGGCCTGGTCTTGTGCAGGCAATCACAACTGTTGTGATTTCATGAGTCATCCCATCAAGTCCAGAAGACAACATCTTTATCCCAATCCTCCCTGACCTCTGGCTCTTACAAACTTTTCGCCCCACCTTCCCCAATGTTCCCTACTGGGATGAGCTTAACTTCAGGCATATATTATTACATTTTTCAAGGCCCTTCCTAAACCTACTATCTTCTAGAAGCTTCACCCACAATAGTGCTTCTCTTCACAGAGTTAATCATTTTCCTTAGAAATCCGGAATTTCACAATCACTTAGTGTAAAGTGCTTACAACTTTCTCATACATAAGAACGTCTTATAGACAGGATATATGCTTGTCCATTCTGGTGAACATTTAGCAAAATGAACAAAAGGAAGATGGACATTTTTGTCTCCCTCGTGCAGTAGAAAGGGGTATTTCCAGGAGTCTGCTAGCCATTCTGGTATGAGCCATCTCTTTCCAAGTCCATGGAACACAGATGACCTAATGATTGATGACTGGATTTTAGTTTAGGGTAGGCCTGGAAATGCCCATTAAGGGGGGCATTGAGGCATTGCACATTAATCCTAAACATTTCCCCTTAAACCCAAATGAAATAACTAACTGTTGCATAATTCAATAAGAAACCCAGGCTGGGGGCCACTCTCCTTTTGGAGTAACCAGTGAGTAAGTACCATCCATGAAACTATTAAGTTAATTTAAAATCCTGACAATTTAGTGGCGCTCTGGCAAGATAAGACCCATTTATTAAAAGGCACAGTTCATTAACCCAGATGCTGCTGGCATGTTTGCTGGGAGGAAGGGGTGGGTTTAAACTTCATCAGAAGTTATCTTCTGTCCCTGCCCAGGAGCCAGCTCAGTCCGGTGTAACTGAGAAGTTCAAGCCCTGTGTTAATAGATGTTCCAGGAAGTTTCTGTGCACAGGATTTCCACCCCACCTCCTCTGCACCCTGTTCCGGGAAGATAACTGCACTATGTGGAGTTACGCTGGGAGTGCGATGGAGTTGGGCTGAGAGCAGAGGGACTTCTCAACATTCTTTCCATCTTCCAAAGCCACTGCCCTTCTTCTTCCCCCACAGTTCCCCTGCCTGGCTGCCCTGCCAATCTGTGCCATCTCCCACATATATTTGCACACCTCACTTATGTCTTCTGTTAGTGGACCTCAAACTAGGCACTGCTATGAAACATTCCACAGGTGTACCAAGGCAATGTCTTCCGAGGCATGCCATTGAGCTTTAGCTGTCTTTTTAATACCCCTCACCCTCTCACACATCCTTTGGCCACATGACAAACCTGCATGGAATGAAAACACTGAGTATGAGAAACACAGAGTCACTGAAGTCCTCTCCTGAAAGCCTTACACACACACACACACACACACACACACACACACACACACACACACACACACACTTCCAATACAATTGTAACCTTTCTCTAGAAACCCAAAGAGCACCCAAGTAAATGGCTAGGGGGAGTCCCCAGTCAGGTCTGGGATAAGAAAAACAGAAAACTAGTTCCAGCAAACAGGGTGACAGATTTTAGAGTTCCATAACTGACAACATAAAATGCTATTTTATCTCATTAACAGTAGAAAGTGAGCTTCTCAACATGCAAAACTGCTTTAATCAACTTGAAAACAGACTCTACTTGGACCAGTAAAAACTAATCTTTGTCTGGGGACAGGGTCTTTATTTGGAGTTGCAGGATGTGTGTTAGGAATGGGGATGTCTTTGTAGCCACCAATGCAGAGTTAATTATGCAAATACACCTGTGCATCATCCTGGTGCATGCTGGGAGATGAGAAAGAGCTTTGAGCTGATTCTCCAAGAAGCACCCAGTGAGCTTCCCAGTTGGGAAGATATTTATTTGGGTAAATTATTGTACTTAATTCTCATACTGACTAAGGAGAGAAAGAGCTCTGTCTGGCCACTGTGAAAGCAAACAACCAAAGGCTGAAGCCTAAGGAACTCCCTTTTGTTGACACAGAAGAGAAGTATGCTTCGTGCTTTGGAAGGCTCACTCCAACTTTCACAGACATCAGCTCCCAGAAACAAGTCACCTTTGCACTTGGTGGTGTAGGGGGTGTTCTTTCATTCATAACTTCTGCGAGTATGGAGCAGTCATCTCTGTCCCTTTTACCATGCACTACATTGTTCGTAGCAGAAGTAGGATGATGGAAGCGATTTCCTTCCCTCCTGGACACAGTTGGAAGAATCAACAATACAGCCAAACAAATATACTAGACAATTTCAGAAAGCAACCGTGGAAGACGTGACAGAAAACGGCTTCAACCTTTTCTCTTGCACTTGAGATATTTTTACAAGATTCCAGCATATAGGCACACACAAAGGGAATGAATACAAACCAAACAGTTACTGCTAATAAACAATGAAGAAATTTATTTTAAAACAACTCCTTGGTACACATATGATTTTGCCATTTAATGAAGATGAAAGCCGATTTGCATAGTAATGAGATGGATTTGCTTGTTTATTTTTACAGGAAGAATTAAATCTTGGCTGATTATTTTATACTGCAGAAAAGACAGCATCTTCAACATGTTTCAGAATAGCTTAATATTTTCATTTTCTAATGGTCAATTTTCTGGGAATGCTGCATTTAATAAACACAGGGTGCCAAACTGTAGGAGTATATTTAGGGCCATTTTAGAAATAGTTAGAAATTCTGTCCTAATCCCTAAATCAAACTTCATTTAGTGATGTTTTTGTGAGACTTAAGTCAGTGACTCAAACAGCAATTTTATTAAAACTAAACATTCTCACAAATATAATCCATGCTTATATGCTGAAGAACGGTGGTAGAAATATATTAAAAATCTGTTTTCTGTAATTAAATCATGATGTTTTCATAAAAGCAGAAAGTAGGAATCCTGCACCTCACCGTAAACATTAGTCTCAAATCAGCCTCTGTGGAATGTACACAGAGCACAGTGCACATATGTGTTCAGGACCCGAGCTGCACTGAAGCTGTGATGCCACAGGGGTGAGCCCTTCCAGAAACATCCAGGAATCATGACTCCTGTGACTTTGAGTCAAATTCTGCTAACTCATTTCCCGAGCGCCATTCAACTGTGTCCCACAGTATAAGAAGCTGTGCGATGGGAAACAGGTGAATGATACAAATCTGTGCTCACTCAGAGTGACAGAAAGAAACCAGTGGGGGAGAAGGCTGGCAGAGAGCTCCAGGCAGTTAACAAATGGATGAACTTCAGAGTAAGATCAAAAGTAGCAAATTTGGGAAACAGGAGGGACCAGTTTCTTGGAGCAAAACCATGGAGAAATATATGACGGTCTCTATGAGGTAAGAGAAGGCAAGCAAAACAAAAACAAAAAACCAACAAGTAACAACAAAACAAACAAACAAACAAAAAAAAAAACGTTCAAGCTTTGGGGCCACAGAGCAGGATGGCAGAGAACGATGAGGATTTCATTATAAGAACTGGGTGGCAAATCTGCTTTGTGGGTGGACAGTATTATACTGCTGTTCTGGACTGTAAGAGCATGAGGTAAAGGGAGAGAAAAAAGTGTGAAACCTACAAAATCCAATAGAAGGCTGTTGCAATCATGCAGGCAAAATCCCATTCTACCCCAGATGAAGAAGGTATTTGAAAGGAGGAGAATTAATAAAGACAAAGGCACATTTTGTGATAGATTATGCAAGAAATGCTGAATGAAGTCTTTTATGTTGAGGATAAAGAAAAGGGAGGAATAAGGGTAATTCTTAGGTTTTGAGCTCCAGGAAGATGTTTAGAAGAAGCCATTAGAGAGAACTATGGAGACTAACAACGATGAATGCAAAAATCCATTTAATTAATAGCAAAAAAATAAAGGCGGGAACATTTTTAATTGGTGGACACCGGATTCTATTGATCTGATTTTTTTTTCCTATCCCAAAGGATCTGGCAATTTCCCCTGCCTTTGAGTGAATAATGTCCAACAATTTCTTCTCATATGTCAACAAGAAATTTCTCAGCTATGAGTACCCTCTCTAGCTTAAGTCTCATACAGAAGTTAATTGGTCCACGAGAGAAGTTGGATTGTGGTCAGTGTTCCCGAGACAAGGATGGACTTCAATTACCTTTATTAAATTTGCACCCTGCTGTTTTGCTTCCATGCATTTTGCTGAATGTAGTAACTTATTTCAGTGGTGAGTCACTGTGTGATTCTAAGAATCATGCTTTGAAGAAACCTGAAATGGTAATTAACAAAACATGCATAATGCCAACAATGTAAGGCTCTCAAGAAGTGACCAAGTTGGAGCTTGCACAAGAATGGCAGCTAAGCCTCTGCTTGGGACAGACAGTGATTTGAAAATGCCAGCACTCATGATTTCATCCCAGCTTCAGACGAATAGCAACGTTTAAAATGTGGGTAAAAGAAGGGGATGAAATGACGTTTTATTTGAGACATTTTTGTGTATCTGGAGTGTACAGGCAAAACCCTTTCTGAAGGCATGAATCCAGCTACCACCAGAATGTCAAGGCTACTAGAAACCAAAAGGGTGGATGAGAGAGAACTGCCAGAAGACTGAATGCATCCAGGGAACGCCTGAGAACCAAGCCCTCACCAAACGGCTTGGAGAGACTAGACTGAGGGAGAGAAGGCAAGAGAAGAGTCAGAAAGAGGAGACTGGGAAGCAGGAAGGAAGTAGCAGAGTGTGATGTCAAGGAGGCCAAGAGGGGAATTTTCACAGAAGGAACAATGGGTCATCTGTGTCAAGTGCTCCTGAGAGGTAGGCTGGAAATTGAGCACATTGTTTGACAATAAAGCTGTCGCCAGTGACTCTGATGAGCTCAGTTGTAGTGAAGCATTGTGGACCAGTGCCAAACTGGAGAGTTGAGCAGGATGGGTTGAAAAGTCAAGATAATAAATGGAGATCATTTTTGGAGATACTTCACAGACAGATGTGACTATGACTGACGGGGAATATGAGGTCGTGAAAGGTTGTTGATGTTACAGTTGTTTTAAAGATGGAGAGACAAGTGGTCTGTGTACTGATGGAAATAATTCAGAGGAGAGGGGAAAAACAATGTCATTGAAGACAAAAAATAAGGTAATTGAGGGATTGAACTCCTTGAGGGGAGAAAGCATAGGCTCCAGAACATAAATTGAGGAACCAAACTCTAAAACAAGAAAGGGATATTTTTTCCATTACAACCAGAGTGCCTTATAGGTCCCCAAATGAGAAAAGGTTATTGGGAGATATGTGGGCCAGGAGATGAGTCAACTCCCAATTGCTTCTATTTCCTCAATGAAATAAGCGCCATCCACCTCAAAAGGGAGAAAGGAAATGTTGAGAAGGTTATAAAGATTTTGAGAAACAGAGAGAAGACACAAAGAGAGTTCTTACGGAAAATACATGCATACCTGTTAGGAATGCCTTGCCAGTAGGAAATGCCCATCAACAATGCAGTACTGCTATGGATTTAAAGTGACACAAGACTATCTATCTATCTATCTATCTATCTATCTATCTATCTATCTATCTATCATCTGTCTGTCTGTCTGTCTGTCTGTCTACCTATCATTTTTCTCCCAGCAATGTCTAGCTCTACAGGTACAGGGCCAGAAAAGGTGCTTCAGCAGTTTTAGCCTGTCTTAGGATCCCGAGTGGGAGAGGAAATTATCATGGAAGGAGAGGGAATGGAGGACTTGAAGCTTGCTGGAGTCGATATAGGATATGAGCATCCATTAGGGGCAAACCATTGAGCAGTGTTCCTCCACAGAGAGCTGCAGTCTAGGTGGCTTAGAGACATCAGAATTGTGAAGAAACAGTAATGGCTCTTCCTTTTCTGCAGTCTAAGCTTTACTTGGAATTAAATGAGTTTTCTCCTTCTTTAGTCCCCAAAGCCTAATGAAAAGCAGCTGCTTGTCATCCATGTGGAGAAACCTTTCATTGTGAACTTACATTAAGCTACCCCTTAAATTTCTCTATTCTGATGAACAGCCCTATTTCCTGTGACAGTTCTCACAGGCCCTATGATATGGCCCTTTGATCATTTCCAGTGAGCACCTTGGGGTACTATAGAAAGTGCCATAAAAGTTTAATGGGGAGTCTTATAGGGCTCGATAGGACTAATATGGCCAGAGGATATCCCACCCTGCCTATATTTTTCACCTTGGGTTATAGGCTTTGTTCTAATGATTACTTTTTTGATAGACATCAGCATTCTATGGCCATCTTCTTCTTGTTCCTAGCTGTTCCTGATGAACTTTCCATCCAGTCTGAGCAGGTCCTTGCATCCAGTTTGGCTCTGCCCTTGTCAGCTAGGGCTGTACTTTTATAGCTGCCTTCATTGCAGCCCCATTTCTACAGGCAGCCAGGCAGCAGCCTGTTGCTGCTTCATTTATCATTTCTTCAACCGTTCCTTGGCTGTTCCTCCCACACTACTCCACGTAACCACTGGGCTACAAGAACCATTTAGTTCTATTTCCAGTTCTACCTCTGCCCGGGAGAAGAAATGATCCCTATTGACCATATTGACCACTGTCTCCTAAACACCTCAGTAAAACGTTCCTGAGTACCATAGATGCTCTATATATACAACTCAGCGTTGTAAGAGAGACCATGGTTGATAAATATAGATCCACCCTTCTCCTATTTGAAGGCATGACATACAATATCCTGGTGTTGTTCTATGCTCTGTACATAGTGCATGCTTGTGAAGCCTCATGCCCCATCCTAACCATATCAATAAGACCTTCTGCTCCATACCTGCCAGTCATCCAGAAAGTAGCTAAGAATAACTCCAACTCACAAGGCCCTCTAGTGCGTGTATGCAATTTTGATGATAACCAACAGTCCCTCAGATACCTGCAGTTGCCATTGTCACTGCTTAGTTCTTCCTTAGGGGGATACTTGCTTTCAAAAATATCCAATGCTCTAATGCAAACAATGGTAAGGATTACTTTGTGGAGTGAAGAAGACTTTGACAAAATATTTCTGATGGACTGGGCATTGGTGGCACAAACCTTTAATCCCAGCATTTGGCAGGCAGACATATGTCTGTGATTTCTAAGCCAACATGGTCTACAGAGCTAGTTCCAGGACTACAAAAAAACAAAACAAAAAAAACCTTCTGATGGGAATTTTTTCCATTGATCATTTTCAGTTGTCCCAATTAGAATCTCACATGCAAACATCTAGTAACCTTGGGAAAGAGAGGGCTACTGCTTGACATTAAGGATATCTGACGAAAGATGAAGAAAGAAGTAGCCACTCGTAATACATCATGGTATCAGACACAAAGTGCAATGTTCTATTTGCTAAAAATCTATTGCATATCGAACACAATAATGGAGAAAGGTCTGATGGCCCCACTTAATGAGGCTAGATAGCTTACAAGTAAGAACTTATAGTTAGCAGAGGGTCCAGTTTTCAATCCTCATGTTTTTTAATATCTATATTGAAATATATTGTATTTTAATACTATAGTATTTCAAATGTATAAATTGAAAATATTATATTTTTATTATTAATATTAAGAATTTCAAACATGCATATGATATTTTTTTATCATAGTCATTCCTATTTTTCCCTCTAACTCCTCCCAGGCCCACCCAAGTCCCCTCCCTACTTTACATCTTAAAAAAAAAAGAATAAAAATGAAAATTAAAAAAAATAACCACTGAGTCCAGTTAGTACTAATCACATATGTAGGTGTGGAGCTGTCAAGGGACCATGTCCCTTAAGATAACTAACTCTGCGTCCCCTAGCACTAGTAGCTGCCAATAGCTCCTCAGCTGGGGGAGGAGGCTCACCAAAGCTCACATTTTAACCAAGGAACAGAAGAAACACTGCAGTAACTCTTCCTGAACAAACCACCCACCTCCTTAAGTGCAGAAGGTATCTGATGGGTTTAGATGCTCAACGTCAACAAGCTTGAAGCTAGGAGCACTCCTACTTGTGCCCACGGCAATGGGCAACACTGTATCTATAAGACTGACAGGACAGCTCTAATTCAGGCTGCCTGATCACTCAATATGTTTCACATTCAAGAATTCTAAGTTTTTCTCCTTGCCCTTTCTCCTAATTCTCTGCCTCTGTGCTCTGATCACAGATTGTGTGTGTGTGTGTGTGTGTGTGTGTGTGTGTGTGTGTGTGTGTGTGTGTGTGTGTGTGTGAAAGCCTAGAGTTGGTGTCAGAGATCTTCCTCCACAGCCTTTTTACCTTATTTATTAAGACAGGATCTTTTTTTTTTTCAGTTTAAATTTAGATAAGAAACAAGGTTGCTTCACAAGTCAGTTCCAGGTCCCTCTCCCTTTCTGTCCCCTACTCCCCTGCCCTCCCCGCAACCCCCCATTATCCCCTCATTTCCCCAGGGAGGGTGAGGCCCTCCATGGGGGTGTCCATAGTCTGTCATTTCATCCAGGGCAGGGCCTAGACCCTCCCCCAAGAGTTCAGGGTGAGAGTGCACCTCACATTGTTGGATGGGAGTCCAAAGTCCATGTGTATACTCGGGATGGGTACTGATCTGCTGCCCAAGGCTCAATAGATTACCTAGGCCTCCTCACTGACACCCCCACTCAGGGGGTCTTGATCAGTCCCATGCTGGATTCCCAGGCTGACATCTGGGATTCAAGAGTTCTTTTAATAAACCCTAGAGCACATGGATCTGGCTGGCCAGCTTGCACTGGCAGGGAGTGGGGGACAGGGGGCATGTCTTTTTTCCTTTCCCGTGCTGGAATTGCAGGTGGGTATTTTATGTGAATGATGGGGATCGGAGTTCAAGTCCTCTTGTTTGTGGGGCATGTGCTTTAACCATTGGGCCATCTTCCCAGATGGCATGCCCGCCTGCCTTCCTCCCTTTCTCTCTCCTTTCTTTTCTTCTTATTTCTTACTGCCTCCTCCTTTCTTCTCTATTTCTGTACAGGGAAGGAGGTCAGTTAGGGAGGTTCAGTATCAGGATCCCAGAAACTCAGAAGGTCAGAATTAGGACAAGAGGGAAAAGAAGAAAACTGGTTTCACCCGAAGCTCAAGGGAGAGATACTAAATAACAGAGAACACATGTCCTAGATTCTCTACAGCCTTCCTTGGTTCAGATACTGCCTTCCACTGTCTGCACTGGCAAAGCTCCAAAGGCTAGAACTCAGGAGCCACCTTGCATTTCAGTGCATAGGGTTGCTCTGTACTAATAGAAACTTCTGGTGTCCACCCCCAGCGACCACTCTCAGAATGCACAAGGAGGAAATGTACTCCACAATGAGGATGCACCAACACACCTGCTGCCTGTGTTCTGGAATGTGACCATCTGAGTCAGCACATTTTGGACAAAGCCAAGCTGACAGAGAATTCACTAATCACTCCAGGTCACACAAGAAGAGGCAGGATGGAAAGGCAAATCAAGGGCTCTGCAGTTGCAAAGCCAGTGCTTCTGGTAGGAATTTCCAATGGAGATGAGATGCCTTCCCAGAGAAAAGCCCAACTTGTCTTAGCTGGAGCCCCGCTGGGATTTCACACTTCAGAAAGTGAGTCAAGACCTCAGTACCAGCTGAGGAAGATTCCATACTGAGCTCTATTCATAAAGGCTAGTGGTTCCCAGAAACTGACCGGGAATCTTTTCAGAAAAGCTGATGAGAAGAGTGACAGCTTTCCCACCCCGGTGATGCTGTTATGGAGACTTCATGCTCCTTTTTGATGCTGCTTGGAGGATGGACAGGATGGATAAATTTACCTTCCTTCATATCATTCTATGAGACCACCAGTGAGGACAGTCAAGGCCCATGTATGGCTTCTGTTAGGACAACCTCCTAAAAGCCATGTATATGTACTTCAACATGGTTGAATATCAGCAATCTCTTGTGCACCTGTCTCATGCTGTTCTTGTGATCTGCAGGTTCCCTGGTCAAGTCTAAATGCAGAGCCTGGCCTCAGAAAAGGCTATTGTCTGTCACTGCCTGTCAACTTACATGTGGGAGCAGGAGGCTCATCAGTAGAAGCCAGGGTCTAAAGTGGAAGGCCGGAAGAATCCTACAGTGTCCCTCTCTCCTTTACTGACTTTCAAATGAACATTAAGGATGAGAACAAATGTGATGACCAGGAGCATGGTAGACATCATCATACTCCTCTTACGTGTCCAAGAACATGAAGCAAAGAGTCACTGCATGGGAAATTAAGAACAGAGAGTGGCAGCCATGTTTCTGTGTCTCAAATTCCTACCCGCTCCTTTAGTTCCTACATGAACTAAATGTTTATCCTCTCCAGTCTTCCCATCTTCCAATGCTGTTAAAATGAGGAGAGAGAGAGAGTACATTTAGAGCCACCCCAGTTGCACCTAGCCCCCACAACACAGTCAGCAGACAGAGATGACTGCTATCATCAGAGGCAATCCCATTTGCATCGTAAGGTCTTGAACACTGTCCACAAAAGCATCCTGCTCTTGACACTCAGAAAAGTGCCCCCATCTCCCCTCTACCACTCTAGCTGGCACAAGGAGTTCAAAGGGACGATGCTTGCATCTCCATAGGAGTCACAGCTTGGAGAGAACATTCTGGAATAAAACTAAAAGGCCTTCTTTTTAGAAGACGAGGGTTCTTTGGGATGCGAGCCCAGAGTGGGGCAGATTGGAGTGTTCAGGGTCCCTGTGCTCATCTGGCCTTGATAGATGCCAGTCTCTTCCCTTTTAAGTACATCTGTCTCACTTTGTTTCTATCAAACACATTATTTAAAAGTGCTCCCGAATTTACAGTAGCTTTATTGTAATTTGGTCTTCAATCTTTGGGCCCTAAAAAATAAAATTACTTTTATGTGGAAGCTCCAGGCATTTTAAAGCTCTTTATTTAGGCATTCAGAGGATTACTGTGGAAGGGAAGGAAACAGGGCCCAGCAGATTTCACTTCCCATGTGAATGTTGTTTTTCTAACTGACCATAGGGCCTGGGGTCCCTTTGTTTCCCTGTGTCTCACTTTTCACCAAGTAAAATGAGTGAATTGGTAGTACTAGAATTTCCAGTTGTCGGGGCTTAAGGAAACAATCATAAAACTTCAAGAAGACCATAATAATGCAGATGTTCACAGAAATATTATTTATGGTAGCAAAAATTAGAACAACATAAATGTCCAAACACGGGGTGAGAGTATTGTACATCTATTTGATGTAATATAATGAAACCAATTAAAATGATATTCACTAATACTATGTAACGACATGGAAAATTGCTTCTGATCTATTCTTAAAAAGAAAAAATGAGATATAAATGATATGATTATAAGGATATAATAAAAACCGTGGCAGAGAATAAGAAAAAAATGGGAAGAAATACATTAAATGTAATTGTGCATGAGTGACTTTAAATCTTTTCAAAGCTACTTTTGTGGGGCTCCCAAATTATATTTAATAAGGATACATTACTTAAACTAAACAAAATACATCAATAATCATCAGCTGCAAGTGTTGGGTTAAATGTTTTGCAAAGCCCTTTGGTTCTCAAATCCAACCACAGCCATGAAGATTTAAACAGATAATAGATCTGTTAAGCCCTTTCAAATGTAGACAGCCATGCATTATGATAGAGTCTTATTGTTCTTAACTGGGTGCCAAGCAAGAGCTAACATGAATCTGCTAATAAAGAAAAGGATCCAGACAAGAAAGGCCAAGGATACAATAAGCACTCTCTGTTAGAGCTCCCTTTGGTCAGAATATTCTTGATGCAACCTTTGGAAGAACGGGTTTTACACAGCTTTTTCACATGCAGTCCTCTCTGCCCTTTGTACTGACATAATTGTCAAGCAGATTTTACTGCATTCTCAAGCAAAGGGCAGAACAGATGGCCAGAGACCAGCTTGGGACTGATGTCTACTTAGAGCATCCCTGATGCTTTGCAGGGAAGGGACAAGATGTATGGTTTCCTTGTAAGAATGGGGCTGGGTAGAGGAGCCAAAAGGGGGAAATAGTTCTCTAAAGATGCTCCTCACCCCAACCAAGGACTCTCAGGTGTGCACCACATTACCAAAGTGAGCTTGAACACCACGAAAAGCATATCTAGGAGTAGGAGTCTTGCTATAATTTATAGCACAGGAACAACTACTAGGTTACAGTGGCTGGGAATCAATAGCCCCTAGGATCCATGTACTAAAGAGATAGTAAAGGGAACAGCCTCCCCACCCTACACACACACACACACACACACACACACACACACACACACACACACACACACACACACACACTTTAGCAGCCATGACATGCTGCAGAAAAAACATGTAGGCCTCTGACCTTGCTGGGCCTGCCCTAGTCACTAGGAGGTCAGATACCCTCCCCTTGGCAAGGAACCAATCAGAAGTTAGCTGACATGCCTTACAGGGCTTTATGGTAAAAGTGACATGCAGAGCAAAGCAGCCACCCTGGGAGGGCCTTAACAACCAGCTGACCAATCAACACAGGGCAGGTCGTCCAACCCTGGAAGCTCACCAATCCTGAGACTGTTGTTTACCCCTAGACACCCCCCCTTACACTGCTCCATAAATTCCCCACCTAGCGGTTTCTGGGGGTCTTCTGCTATTTGCCGCGGTGAATGTATGAAGGTCCTGAGATAATGGGGTTAGCTTGTTAAACAACAATAAAAGACTCTTTGCTTTGGATCGGAACGGGTCTCTTGGTAACTTGGGGGATTCAGAATCTGGGCACAACAATAGATGTCAGCCATTTGGGGGATTTGGAAGTTAAGGTAAATTAAGCCATCAAAGGCGTGTCTTTGAGACTCTCGCCCCGTTTCTCTTTCCTTCACTGCCTGGCTGCCACGGTCGTCTGTTTGCCACAGGTCCAACAGCAACGGGGAAAAGTGACCATGTGATGAAATCTTCAAAAGGATGAACCAAAATAAACCTTTCTTCTTTTAAAGTTGATTTACCCAGGCATTTGTAACAGTAAACAGAGTAACACAGTTTACATTCGATCTGGAGTATATCATCTTACTAATTCCCAGACAAACCTGAAGAAGTGTTCAAAACGAAATGAAGTTGCACGAAATTAAATGTTCAGGAGATGTAGGTTGGCCCTTGGCCCTAAAATATAAAATTACACAGACTTGAACTGCACACATAGCTCTTTGAGTTTGTTTCCTCACATACAAAAAAATTCTGGAAAGTTCTTTTTTAAAAAATTAAATGACACAATAGGTGAAGTATCTGGCTCCTAAGATGACCTAATGGTTCATCTGAGGTTAACCTTTAGGCAGCTTTAAAAGTAAAAATAATATAAAACAAAATGAAACATCGAGTACGTGATTCCAGATGCCTAGACCACATTGGCCTGAAGCAAAGGATATCATACAGTTGTCAAAAGTGAATTTAAAATATATATATTTCTGTTTCCCATTCATTTCTGTTTGGTTTGGTTACAACCCTATGCTCTAGGGTACATCCCTTGACAGGACAAGGAAAATTACAGAGTTCAGATAGTCAAGGGGAGTAACTAGGCTTGAGTCATTGCTGTGGCTCTTGGAAAGGCTCATAGATAAGCAAAACATCACAGGATTTACTAAGTCAAGGGACACAAAAATATGGAGCCCCAAAACACGAGAAATGAGGTTCAAGAGGTGAAGTTACTGTACAGAGTTTTATTAAACCGATATTGCTCAATCCTAAGTTTATGTCCATCCTTTGTAAGAGCTTGAAAGCCATGCCATGACCACTCTAGCCAGGAATCCTGGAACTTTTCTCAGCTTGTGGTTTGAGCCCCAGGATCCCAAATATATCGGAGTGTAAAGTTCATTTGCCTAGAACGTTAAGCCACTGAGCATTTTTAAAAAGATAAAAATAATCAACCCCAAAGCAAACTGGGTTGACATCTGGTGCTGGGGATAGGAAGTAGACTACAAAAGACCAGAGGAAATCAACCAGACTTTATCAACTCCACCAGCCATTCCCCTGTGGGCAGAGTGGAGACACTAGCCACTTCCCCCTTTACAGTTTTAACTAAAAGGAGCATTACAGAGGTGAATTAACATTTAAAAAGAATGTAAAAACTCAGAGCTGTTCTAATGATGATTAATGGAGAGCTATAAGGGGGCCATGACCTGCTAGTGTCATTAAATGGATTGGCAGGTTTCTGAGCATTAATTATAAATAGCCACAGGAGCTCTCCTGTTTAACAGAATGATGATAAATCCGAGTCTCTGAGAGAGAAGAAAGCAAAATGGGGAAAAGTTTGCATGTGTCTGCCTGTGTGTTGTGGGGAGCAAGACAGTGCATAAGCAGAAGGAATGAGATAAATGATAAATTAGGCCCCGCCAGTCAATCACATTTTCTAAATGTTTTATGTCCCAAAAGCTATAAAAGCAATATTCCTCTCTGCCCTTATTGGAACCATTTCTGTTCAGAATCACATCAGTTTCCTCGGGGATTTCAACTGAAATGCGCTTTGCCTTTTCTTTTTTTATATTTACTCTTCAGCTTGTGACCAAGGAAGGGGTAGCATCCACACACAAACTGGTGGGAGAGACAGACCCAAGGACCCAGTGAGTGCCGGGAGATGGGTGGAACCGGGTGGAAAGGAATGTTTAGAGGAAGCCTTGGCCTCTGTGGCCACCTCCACAGCAAAGCAGACTGCAGCAGGTTTGTCTATGGTTCTTGCCTTGGAATGGCCTCAGAGGAAGGCCAGGAGTAGCTCGACAGCCAATGGGACTTTACTGATTCCAGGGCTGAAGTGGCAGGAGACTAACAATGATTTTGACAGTGATGTTTTTATTGCCTGCTGTATCCCCAGAGCCTAGGACATCGTGGGAACCTGCATTTGTTGAATGATACATGTAGATCTCCTTTAAAGCCAAGATGCCTGGGACCTACATTGCCTTTGGGTAGATTGACATTAGAATAACTAACATATGCTTGCATCAGGGTTTTTTCTTCCTAGACAATCTTGGCTGGCACTCAAATGATAGGATGCCATTCTCCCCTCAGCCTAGGGTTGGTAAACATGCCCAGACATCTCTACCCACCCCCATTTCAAAGCTCAATGCTCCTTTCCCATGACAGTCTCCAGATAGGAAAGGACTACCTAAACTTACCTAGTCAGATAATCATTCAGTACAGGATCCCTTCTCTCAACGATATACCTGCAACACCCTGAGCTTCCAATGTGTGGGAAGGACAGTCTAAGCCTAGGGAGTGAGGGTGCTGTCATGTGGGTAAAGTCCAGGATCCTAGGGGGCCAGAGCTACATAGAACACCCTCCACAGGTGACGAATCCCTTTGAGGACTCGGCTATTGCCTGTCCTGGGGAAGAAAGAAAGACGGAGGGTGGTGCAGGATAGAAGGGGGCAAGAGAAGTAAATTCCCAGCCAGGATTGGAATGACGGGGGCTGGAAGATCATGCTGTGTTTTTGTGTGTATATAGTTCTTTTAGAGGCTTTCCTCTACAAGTCATTATTTCAGCTGATTGGAAAATCGTGTTGAAAGACCTGCTTCTCTGGTACAATTTTCTTCATATCCTATTAGTTGCAATACAATTACAGAGAATACATCAATTCCTGGCCTGCCTGCTGCTGCTGCCAGAGCCGCCTATTAAAAAGCGGCCTTATTAATGGAATTGTACATCTAGGATTAATCGGCTTGCATTGGCCATTTACATTTCTCATTCCACAAGCACTTTTGTTTGCTTAATAGGCTGAAGGAGGTAGGAAATGACACAACAAAGCCTTTCCCAACTGCCAAGTGTATCACTGGTGGATTTAATATCCCCTTCCTCTTTTCATCCTAGAGTGTTGCATGGGGATACGATCCGGCACATGCCACTAGGGAATGGGGTAGTGGCAGCTGGATGGCAGGTGATTGGTGGGAGAGAGGGAAGGGTGGGGTGGCCCAGGAAGGCCAGCACTTCTGAAAAGGAACTAGGCCTCTTTGGGACCTGAGGGGAAGAGAGGACAAGTGCTCCCTTGTGTAGATCGCCTGCACCTGTGGGGAAAGGTCCAGGAAAGAACAATTCCTGTGATTCAGCCGGGACAGGGAGAGCTGCTCCAACACTGATAGGGCCCTGGTCTTCCTCTAGCTACTGTGGCTTCTGCCAGCTCTTCTCTGTCCAGCCTGGCCCCCAGAATCTCACCACGTTCTCTACCAGTTCCTCTATGATTCCAGTTTGAAGGGAACAAAGTATACTTTGCCATGTGGGAGACCATGTGTAGGGGAGGTGAGAAAGTCCAGCCACCAGCCCTGGGCTTTCTTTGCGTTTTCTTTAGGCTGCAGATACCTGTGAACTGATGGTTTGGATGGTCTCAGAATTTCAGGAAGGGAATTGTGGATGTCTTTCAGGGTCTTTGAGCTCCCCCAATTTCTGAAGATCCATTGACAATGGCTGTCTGTACAGCAGCAGTCTGCCAAGAAGAGTGTTCCACACAGATCAACAGCCTACACCATGGAAAGAGGCCTAGTACATGGCGGGTCTGACTTAGGACAATGGTGTTAAAGGGGAGTAAGAAGGCGGTATGGATGCTCCAGACTCCTCCACTCATGGTGGACTCTTGTTGAGTGCAGGTGCAATACAATTAACTACATATGTGTCTCTACTTACTCCTTCATTAATGAAGGCGAATACTGCATTGGTCTCCTGGAAATTCCTTGGATATTAGAAGGGCAGCCACACCAAGGGAATGTTGCTCAAAAACAGTAGCTCTTGAACCTTTTCCTCCAATGCTGATCGCCAGAAAACTCAGCTTCCTAGGATTCCAGAGGGGTGGGAGACTTGGGGGAGGCTCATCGTCAAGGGATGGGTCTTCTTCTAACACATGGTCTCCCACATGGCAAACCGCATGCTTGCTCCTCAAGTTGGAATCATGGATGGGACGGGATGGAGAATTTGTTAAATGGCCAGGACCAGGCTTACCAGCTTAGCCTGGATGAAGACTATCTGCCAAGGGCCAGGAGACAGAATGTAGATACCCACTGGCTCATCAGCATCCTCTGCCCTTTGTGAATTACTCAGAAGTCCATATAGGCTGAAGTCCATCCCACCCTCAGGAAGCTATGCCTCATTGAATATACTTCTCCTCTTCACTCAGGCTGCCCTCACTTGTGATTCACAACAAGCCATGCAGATCAGAAACAACAGAGGGCTGAGGCTGCTGAAGTCCAAATGCCTTCCTATGCAGGGGCCCCTTGGTTACTCAGAGGGCTCTGGTCCTTGGGTTATCATAAGCAGCAGCAGCAGCAGCAGAGTCACTGCAAGCAGAAGCACTGTAATATGGCGGGACTTTACTCTTTAATGGGTTTCCCTAAACCACTAGGAAAAGAAGAGTGAGAGACTCCATTAGCAACACTACAAAGGCCACTACTTATTAGTATTTTAGAACAGTGGCAAAAACCATTCTTGAATCTAATTATTGCTGACAAATATGAAAATTGGAATCAAAGCAAAATTTTCAGCTACGGCGCCTCAGACGCTAGCCTTCTCTGGCTTCAGCTGCGCCAACACATTTGAGTTTCCAGCGGTTTCTAGAGAAAATTGGTTATTTTCCCTTCTCCTCCAATACCTTGTTTCTCTCCCTCCCCAGGGTCCCCCACTTCCTCGCTGGCTAGGACCCTATAAATTTTGAAGCATTAAATCTGACATATTCATCTTGGTAGCTGGCACTAGGTAAGTAATTTTATGTTTACCTGTCAGGGTTATAGAAAGGAGCCAAGCAGTATGCTACAGGAGCTCGTGGGTCCCTTTTCTTGGCACCACCCATAGTACTAAACTTCTTCTTTTTCTTCTTCTTTTTTTTCTTTTTTTTTTTTTTGATAAAAGTCATTTGACTGATTTCAAATTCCTCGTGATATCAGGACAGAAAAAAAAAAGGACTTGTCAACACCTTTCTTTCTTTCCCCCTATTAAGCATACTGTAAAAATCAATCCCTTTTGTCACCTCGCTCTGCTTGCGAGAATGTTTAATGGATGTCAAGGGAGCTAATGATCGCTGGTAGAAAATTCATTTTAGATTTGCTATTTATAAAGTACTCAGTACTCAGGTGGGAAATTAACATGAAGCAAGGAGTCGGGTGGGGGAGGGCTGGCAGTACAGGCCAGGGCCCCTGCCGGGCTGGTGGTGGCTTTGCCACAGCACCCAAAGCATCCTGGGGACAGAGAGCACACCAGGCAGGGAGGCTGTGCCAAGGCATCCCAGGAACAGAGAGTGCATCTGGCGGGGAAGGCTGTGTGGCAGAGCACAACAGTACAGGCTTTAGAATTTACCAGCTCCTGGCACATAGTATTAGCACATATTCTGTGTCTTCCCTCACAGCCCCGTGTGGTTTGGAAGACACCACAGGATCACCACCTTCTCTGGACCTACATGCACTTACATGACAGTCACACATAAGGACCTGAGCTCTACCTGTTAGCCCTTGCTGCCAGGTATTTTGACCAGTCAGGGTTCTGCCAACTCCAGCAGGTACCTCAGCCACCCGGAGGTATTCTCCATGCACAGCTTTGTAGATTCCTACTACCTGCACTGCAAAGTCAAGGAGACTGCAATACCCTTCCCCCAAAGCCACATTAGTGGCAAGTTGCCAGGCCACCCTGATGTGGCCCTCCGGGCACCGGCTTTTAAGAACCCCATGGACGTCCATGCAAACCCCATCATCTCCTGGCAGTGCCGAGGAGCACTTCCGCTGTAGAAGCTCATCATTCTAGCCTCTCCTAGTGAAAGCGAGAGTCCCCACCCCAACTTCAATCCCGGAGAGGCCTCCGAATCCTGAAGCAAATCTCCCAGAGCTAGTTAATCCCGTCTAAACGTTTCCATCCTTTGCTGAGGGGGTAAATGCCTAAGGTAGTTTCATGATTTGTTTTCACATAGAGCTGAGTCATCTTTTTCCTTCATTTGAGTGGCTGATTGCTCAGGTATTCAGATGAATCAACTTTGTGCTCCCAAGTCCACGCCCAAGTGGAACTCCAAATCAGGGCGCTCTGGTGCACCCCTCTCCCTCCTGCTGGCTTCCCCCTTTCCTGGGCTTCCCTTGGATGCTTCTCTGTTATATTTGGATTAACTGCAAATCTCCTTTGATTACTCACTCTCTGTTGAAACAGACAACCTGTTGCCACGTGTTTGATTACTGAAACCCAGGGGAGATCCTATTTGTAATGCAGCCAGTTACAGCGCACTCAGCATTACACACCGCCACTGAGCTGCTAATTCATTGTCTAAGAAGTTGCTTTTCAGTTTCTGATTTTTCAATAATAGGCTTCTCACGAAGCTCTTAAGCTTCAGAAATAAGCCCCAAACTGCTTTTCCAGTCATTTACATACGCACAAGCGGATCAGGAAGTGGGGAAGAAAGGGAATAATTGTATATGTTATCCCTGGGACTCTAGAAGCCTGGGCAGGTGAGCATTTCAAGGCCGGAAGTCTGGGAAGGCCAATGGGAAGTGCAGAGGCTCACAGGAGACCTGATACCAATCAAACCTGACTGTTTCTCATGCCTTACACCATCCGCTTTGCTGAAGCTGGTCCAATACTCTAAACACCAGCACATTCCTTTTAGGAAGCACCCCTCGAATTCTCCTGCCACTGTTAGTCACATAAGCATCCCTACCTGCCCATCACCAGGGCTAAGTAAGTTGTTGACTGTGTAAAACCAGTCTTGGTGCCAGATGGAGAGGGTAGACTCCATCACTCAGGAAAGTTTCTTCACACTTCTGTTGAGTCACGGAGTCAGTCTTTGGCCTATATTAGCTGTTGTCATTTGAATTGAGGGGAATGAAAAAAAAACCCTTTCTAGTGGTAGTATAGTCCCTCTCTCTCTCTCTCTCTCTCTCTCTCTCTCTCTCTCTCTCTCTCTCTCTCTCTCTCTCTCTCTCTCTCTCTCTCTCCCACTCCCCCTCCAGAGATCTTACAAATAACACAATGAACCAAGAATACTAGCAAAAATCCCATATCATACAATTCCTCTTTAAAATTTAGCAAATTCATTAAGTTTGCTAAAAGTCATTTCTACCTTTAGACTCTGATTTCAAGAAGGATAATGTTTTGCAAATCTCAGATATCATGCCAGCATCCTTCCCACCCCTGTACCCCCCAAAAATCCAAGATGTCTAATTTAAATTTAAAATTTAAAAATTTAACACATGCTTTTCAATACAAAGATACAGATATGGGTGAGCCAGTCCTGAAATTGTGAGCATGGAAGAACGGTCCCCATTATCCATCTGTCTCATGGCTATCTTGTTGTGCCTTCCATCAGTGCCTGGGGCAGGTGAGAGAGCTGGCCTTGTGGTCACAAGAGTGAAAAAGCCAGCCCCATTAGTGCAGGTGTTGGTGAGTTAGCCTTGAAGTTGCAAACATGGGAGAGTTGCCCCCATTTCTCATCTGATGGAACAACCCCACAGCTGTCCAGACCCAGAACCAGAGCTATGACTTGGCCCATCCCAACATCCACCCCATCTTTGATCTGCTGTAGCACATCAAGGGACCTGACCCGCAGACCCAAAGCTTCAGTATCGCACACAGGGCAACCACAGGACACCCAGGAAGAATCCTAGTGAGGACCCAGCATCCATATTGTAGTAGAAACCAGAGGCCTCAAACCAGACGGAAGACTTTGCAACAAACACTTGCAAGTAAAAGACAGAGGGGTTTACAGTGTGACTTACTGTGCCACACTGCAGCTTCCAAGGTAAGATTTTTAATTTTTCCTTCTTTAATTTTTCCCTTTCTTTCTAATACACTTTGCTTTATTTGGGGGTGTGTATGGGGCAGAGGGTGGATGAGAAGGGACAGAGAAATTAGTGGGATGAAGATACCCAATGTAAAAGAGACATAGAATAAACACAAAAGAAAAAAAAGATACAACAAATATGGTATAATTTTTATCTGAGATTCAAATTTATCAGAATCTTGGGTTTTTAGTTGCTAAATCTAGCAGTGCTAGTTAACTTCTTTTGTTCCAGTATTTGGTGGCTCTCCTATGGTAGATAGGTAAGAAGAAAATTAGAGCCCCTCTTGCTATGATTTGGAACTTGTTTTGAGTGTGTTCCCTAATAGATTATGTGCTGGAAACCTCGTCCCCACTCATAGAGCATAAAAGCAGTCACCTAGTGGGAGGGTCTTAGGTCATGTGCTCTGCCTCCCTCACAGAGTGTGTTAAGTGCTCCCAAGGGTGCATTGCATAACCCAGCGTGGATCCTCAGTCTATCTGAATTTCTGCCTCATCTCATGATGAAGCATCCTACAAGCTTGTCCAACATGAATTCAATGACCAAGATTCATTGAAGCCACTGGGGTATTGCCAGGGACTGAATCAGTAGGGCCACCCAATCCTCACTTCCATCCTCCAGGCTATGAGAGAAATAAACAACTTTAAAAAATTATTTTTTTCTGCCTAGCCTCAGTATTTTGCTACAGCCACAGAGCATGGAGAAATACAATGCTCATCAGCAGGGTCTATGGCTTCTATTTCCTCTTCATTCTTGGCACCCAGACCGGAGAGCAGTCCTTCCAGAAAATTCTTCCTGCGGCTGTGTTTCACAGCTCCTGTCAGTCAACAGTCCTCCGAACTCCAGGGAGTCATCTGAAGGGCGTCCTCAAACACAGATTCTAAGGGCTCATTCTAGGCTTTTGGCTGCAGAAACCACTCTCAGGGGTCTGTGGTGTCTAGTGGCCTTGTCACCGACCTCTCTTAAAGCAGGTGAGAAGTCGGGATCCTCATGAAGGCCACATTTGGGGAAACATGTCATTTCCATGGATTTTAAAGAAAAATTGCTAGTTATTTGTGATTCTATATGGTGTGTCTCTGTATGGGTAGGCACATGTATGTTCAGGTGCCCACAGAGGCTAGAAAGGGGGATTGGATCCCCTGGAGTTGCAAGGGGTTGTGAGCTGCCCAAGTTGGGTGCTGAGAAGACAGTAAGCCATCTCTTCAGCTCCTTTCCATCCTTGAAATTTATTTTCCTGTTATTATTATTATTATTATTATTATTCCCTGTCAGTCCTTCAGGTGGAACATTCCTGGTGGAGAACAGCATTGTACTGAGGCTCTCAATTTGAAGCAACATCAGTTCAGTGCTCCAAGAGCTGAGGACAGAATGAAGGTATGAACTCTGGAGAAAGGAGGAGACAGAGGCTGAGAAACATATGGGAAGATCTTCTGTCCCAAAGACATGGAAGTTAATGATGGCTTCAAAGGAGGAGCACTTACCAGTACCTGTCCTATTCAGTAAGTCTCAGGTTGTGGCTTTGAATTTTCCAACATGTACCAAGCGGCAAAAGGTTTCACGAATATAATTTTGATCAAAGCAAAACTATATTCCAAGAAATTGTAAATGCCCCCATCTTACAGATGATGAAAATAAAGGTCTGGGGGAATAACCTCTCAATTCCTGAAGTTGGACTTAGCAGTAGGACTAAAGAGAAAAGTTATTTTTCTTGCTAAATCTTTAACTATATCTCACATAGGCATGCTCCATAAACTGTAAAGACAAAGAGTTTTGCAATTCATGAGAGACTTAATGAAAAGAAGGAGTAGGCACTGAGTTCTGAACACGTTGAGGGATGGTCCTAAGTGACAGGACCAGAATTAGAAAAGGAGGTGGAGAAAGAAGGTGGCATAGATCAGATTAGTTTCAAAATCCAAAGAAAAGAGATTGGCGTGAAAGGAGATGATTGAAAGTACGTGAGGTCTTTTAGGTTCACTCTTTAACTCTCTGCCCCGTCACACAAGCAAATGTCTCGGCCAGGCCTGTTTCTCTTTCTTTCGTGATGACCTGTCAATACATGTCTGGATGTACAGGGGGTTTACATGTACACTGGCAGACACACTGTCTCCCCTGTTTGTGTTCAGGGGAAATGAGAGTCAACAAACAGTGGCTCCCTTCAGCCACAACTGAAAACTCACAAGTATCCACACTGAACCCAGCCTGACTGACTACCTCAGTTTCTTTCCATGCCTGTCTCAGGGCAGTAAAATGCACATAACAATGTTTGCCATTTAACAGTTCCTCACGTGTAGAATTCACGTGATCAGGTATGTTTCCAATATTGCTTAGCCATTACTCTAATTCATTTTCAGAAATTTTCAACATCTCAAACAGAATCTTACACACAACAGGAACTTTCTATCCTTCATCTTCCCCTAGTCAATCATAATATCTATGGATTTATCTACTCTAGATAGTTCATGTGGAGAGATTCCCACAGCGTTTTTCTGTTGTGTGTGAAATCCTTCACTGAGTAGCATGTGCCAGGATGTGTTCTTCTGAAGGCCAAATAACATCTCATTCTGTATCAGTAAGTTTGAGCATCTCCTCCTCTATTGACGGGCACTTGGGTTGCTTCCATCTTCTGGCTGTTGCAGATATTCCTTTGTTTAAACACCCATGAGCAAACAGGTCGAGTCCCTGTTTTCATTCCTTTTGGGCGTATATCCAGGAGTAGAATTGCTGGGTCCTACATTTTCCACAGTGACAAAACCACTTTGTATTCCCTGCAACAGATAAATGGTGTCTTGTCCATCTACCTTGTCCTTCTCCATGTCTTTGCCAACATTTGCTTTTTTAAAATTACCCAATGTGTATGAAGTGACTCCTGGCTGGTCTTCAGACTTACTTACTTGATAATAGATATTCTAAAGGGTGAAAAGCAGTACCTCCCTGTGATTCTCACATGTTTTCCTTAGTGATGAGGATGCAGATGCCACCATGGAGGCAGCAGAGCTTTAAGCCTATGTGCATCCCGTGTGTCTGAGAGCCTTTTCCATTTTCATTCATGGAAGCACAGACCTTTATACAGCACAAAAAGGGGCCAGTAAGTAGTACCCTTTCCCCCTGTGTGCATCTTGAATGTGTCTGTGTGTGTGGTGATCCTAAGAGAATAAAGTATTTCTTACACTCCTTTGTATCTAGAGGAGATGATAGGGTTACTTCTGGGTCAAGGTAGATGTGTGTGGAGTTTATGTGCAGTAGCATTTTGGAGGATTTCTGGGAAGCCAGAACTCGTGCCTCTTGCTTCCCTTTCTCTGTATTTTTCTTCATCCCATGCCTGTTTCACACATGCCTCCGTCTTTCACCCAGGAGTCAAAGTCACATCCATACAAAAGATCCTGGTGACAGAAAGGCCTGCAACCCTGATGTTTAGGAACACCACACCAGCTTTGAAATAGACAAGGCAGAGTACTTTTAAAGTCAGGAGGATGACTTTATATCTTATATAAGCTGCTTTTATTGAACAAGAGCTGAATCCAATCATAATGGATGCTTTCAGAAATGTTTTGGCTTTTTTACTTTAAATAGAAGTAGAACTGGTCTTTCCACACCCATTCTTTGCCTGTGCTCAGGACCTGCCCCCTTCCCTACATCCCTATATTCCCGAGGGACTTGTTGGCCACGTGTCTCCAGATTCTTCCTGCTGTGTACCCCTTTACTGGCCCTTGTCCCCAGCTCAAGAAAATCTTCTCAGTAGCATCCTCTCTTATCACCCTTCTTTCCATTTCCTCTTCTTCCTTCTTCTCATCTTCATCCCCTTCTTTAACCTAAATCCATTGAAAATAATTATCACATTTTTCAGCTCAACTTCTCACACTCTAGGGCTCTTTCCAAAGAACTGTTCCCTCTAAAGGGATAGAAGGTATTTCATATTGTTTTTAAAATGATGTATGCGTGTGCATCTATGTGTGGGTATCCATGAGGGTGAGACTAGGGCATCAGAGCCAATGGAACTTGATTTACAGAGCCATCTAACATGGGTTCTTAGAAGTGAACCTCTATGAGAGCAGTATGGGCTCTTAACCACTGAGCCATCTCCCTAGTTCACAAGTCAGAAGACATTGTTATGACTACATGTGGTGTTACTGGATCATCTAGGAGCTTCTGACATTGCTAATAGTCCTACATGTCTTACATACTTTGTACTTAATAATATCTTACGTTTTCATTTTCCATGTGTGTGTTGGGGGTGTGTGTTTGACCTTTCCCTGTAAATCTCCAATATCAGAACTCTTCTACACTCCACTGGTCTGTACTGGCCTCATTTCTGCCCACAAAGTCTGTATTTTCTTCCTGGGTCATTTGCTGTACCTGTGTTGAAGACTTTTTTTAATCTGAAGAACCTCTCCAAGGTTTTGAAGATCAGAATAGCTCCTTGGAAACACACTGTGATGTCAACTGGATTAGTCACCACCTCCCAAACCCATGTCTGAGCCATTCACCCAGAAACTAGAAGTCCCCTTTCTCCGAGTCACTCAGGAACCTCTGGCGGCTACATTGCCATCTCTCACCATGGCTCAGCACTGTTGTAGTTCTCACACCGGTGGCCTCTTATCTAATTGGCTACATCCCTTAGGAAGTGGCCCTTCCATATCTTAGCTTGTTTCCCTCCAATCCATTGCTCATACAGTAATTAGAGTGTCATTTTAACAACCCAGTAACCCCAAATACTGCTTTTTAAAACCTGATCGTGTTACTGACTAGTATCCAACCTTCAGAATGAACCTTTCTCCCAGCATAAAGTTTGTTTGTAAGAGCCATTCAAGGTGGGGGTAAAATGACTTAAAGGCTAGCCTGAACTATATACGAGCATCCCAAACACAAAAACAATAAAGACAGCAAGAAAGAGTCATTTATGCTCTGACCTCTACCTACCTCTCTTCCAGTGGCCTTCTCTTCACCACATTCCTTCTCCCCTCATTTCGTCCTCCAAGCCACACCTTGCTGAATTCGTTTTGGGTCCCTCATGCTGGCTTGCCTCTAGACTGAAAGGTGAAGCTTCCTATGTGTATCTATTCATCTTTGACATCACTTCCTCTCAAATTGCCTGAATGTCACCATAGCACAGCTTACCGGCCTTTGTCTGAGATCTAACCCCACTACAGTGAACTATCTGTTCATTAAGTGTAAGAATTGTATATCTGTCTTTCTTTGCCCAACACACAGTAGGCTCAAAACAATTTCTATAGTGGATGAAGTATAAGTCTAAAGAAGAATGTAGCAATACCATCAGATGCACTGCTTGGCTTTTTAAATCGTAAGTCTAGAAGATGTGGAAATAGCATGTTGATATCATTTCCAGATGATACAAAATTCATCAAGATTAAAAGAAAAGCATCTCAACAGATTTAGACACTGGGCCAAACTTCAGCAGAACTGCACTTAGTAGAGACACACTATAAGGAAGTATGGGGGAGGTTTTGCATAGTGGCTTGTTGGGATAGTGCTTATTAGGAGAGGCCTCCGTGTGAGTTGATGGCGTATCAAAAAATTTAAAAAAATAGAAAAAAGAATAAAGGAAAGGAAGTTACAGGTGGGTCAAGTGAACCTAGGTATTGGTGCCCTGAAGAACAGATCACACCTGGAAACATCTGCTGTGGCAATAGCTTCTTCGAAGTTGATTGTAATCAGTTGGGACATGTTAGGAAGGTAATGACTGGAATGATTAGAGAAGGGTGTGGACCCTGTGCAGCGAGGCAGTCATAGGGAAGAACAGAGGACAAGGAGGGAGACATCATCTTTTAGAGTCGATCAAATGTGCCCTGTGCGTTATGAAAGCTCTAAAAGGCAGAGGCAGTGGGTTTCATTGGGACTGTATTCAGCTGCAAGTAGAAGAATCCTTATTTACTACTTAGAAAAAAAGTTTCCTGGATAGTAAGTATATTTGATTGCTTTTTATTTGCTAAAACAACAAGTGATATGGTTAGATACAGAGATTTCTTCCTTGATATCTTTGAGGATGTGGCTGCTCTTCCTGTGGGCCATGTGGCTGCTGGGCTTCCAGGCAACATCAAGAAGGGAAATAACAAGCATCAGAGAGCTAGAGTCATCTAACAACAGCTCCTGAAGCCTCGTCCAGCCATTTTATGCTTGCACTCTATTGGTCTGATTGCATTACAAATCCATAGAAGATAATACTAGATAAAGGAACATTTATTTATCCTTATAGTCAGCTGCAAGAGAATCTTGGAGGCGTTTCAGATGGGCACACTGCTGCCCTGTAAAAATTTAGGAGCATCATTTGTAGAGAAAGCATAGAATAGATACTAAGAAGGCAACAAAATGCCTGCTAGAATAATAAAGTACCTCCTCATAGAGGTTATCAGTTGTGAAATGGGTTAACATCAGTTATTTTCACCACACCACTACAGTACGGTATCTGGTATTCTTTCCAGACAGAGATGGCCACACCTTCAGTGACCCAAGCATGGAGGGTGGAAGTCAGACCTGGGACTTCAGCCTGTAACCATCTTCCAAAGTGATGATGATAGGCACCTAGAACATGACCAGGACTCAGGAAGGGAGTGTCTGGCAATTGGAACATTCTAGGATTGCTGGGTAGGAATTGGGGACCGTTATTCAAATGGGATCATTGCCTTGGGAAGCAGACAGGAAATGGAAATGCCAAGATGTCTCAGAACTCTAAGAGTCTGTAAAACAGCTTTGAGATTTAATGGTTGAAATGTTTGATTCTGGACCAGGCCTTAAGATTATGGAAAACAATGACAAGGCATTTAAATCCTCCAGTCAAAAAGTCTTCAGGGAGAAGGAAGAAAACCAAAAATAAGCAGGGAATTTTTTATTTATTTCTGTATTAGCAAGATGATCTATGGATGCACATGCCTTGACTATTGCATGAAGGAAAGAGCCATTTGGTGGTTGGATTTTTGTCAACTTGACTCAAAGTTAGATGCATCTGAGAAGAGGTAATTTCATTTGACAAACTGCCTCCATCAGATGGACTTGTAAGCAAGTCTTTCCTTGATTAATGATTGATGTGGAACCAGCTCGTGGTGGACATGTGGACTCATGGTGAACATTTTCCTCCAGCCTGGGGAGAAAGCAGGCTTGGCAAGCCATGAGGAACAAGCCAGTAAGCAGCATTTCTACATGGTCTCTGTTTTAGTTACTGCCTCCAGGTTCTTGACTTGAGTCTTTGCCTTGGCTTCTGCTGATAACCTGTAACCTATAAGTCAAATAAACACTTTACTCCCCAATTTGCTTTTGGTCATGGTGTTTTAGTATAGCAATAGAAACCAAAGGAAGACAGACAATCTGTCCTTTTTGTGTCTGAGCCAAGGTGCATCTTTGCGGGCCAGGAAGTTAATCAGACTCTCTACTGGAATGCTTAGGAGGGAGTAGGGGAGGAAAGGTTTAAAGAGGCAGAAAGGAAACCCTCCTTCACTTCCTCTTCTCCGTTTGAATGTGTTTATGCAATCCCTTTGTTCTTGGTTTTATTTAGTCCTCCTGTTTCCTGCTTCTGCTGGAGACACTCAGGTGGAGAACACTGGTTCCATACCACAAGGCAGCATGGACCTATCTGTTTGCCACTGGAAGAACTTGTTACTGTTCTTCAGTAATTCTAGCCTGAAACTATGGATTCTGCAAAGATAGCTACATAGTTACCCTTAACACACACTTATTATTGATAGTAGACAGAATCTATTTAAAGACAATTATCAGAATGATTAGAGAGAAGTATGAACACAGCATGGTGTGGCGGCCATTGGAAGGAACTATATAGGATGCACACTTAGTGTCCACTAAGTCTTGTCAGAAAATGTGATTGGACAAAGCTAACAAGATGACCTCAGGAAGTGAAGCGTACGCTTTGGAGTTAGGCCTTTGCTTACACAGTGAAAATACACAGACATAGGATAAGGAAGATTGAAATAATACCTCACTGTAAGCTAGAGATTTTTTTACATACTTAAAAAATATTTTATTTATTTATTATGTATACAATCTTCTGCCTGCATGTCAGCAGAGGGCACCAGATCTCATTCAAGGTGATTGCCAGCCACCATGTGGTTATGTGGTTGCTGGGAATTGAACTCAGGACCTCTGGAAGAACAGTCAGCGCTCTTAACTGCTGAGCCATCCCTCCAGCCCTAGAGATATTATATGGCCCTTAGAATACCTAAAGCACATCAAGGCCTCTTCTCTTCCTTTTCCCTTCTCACTCTCTTTTCCTTCTGTTGGTAACCTTTGCCCCAGCTCCCTTTGCTAAGGGCGCTAGGAAAATAAGACATCCTGTGTTCCCCTGGAGCTCACAGCCTGAAGAAAAGTCACAGGTAACGGGGTAACTACACTCGCATGCTACGAATGTTAAAAATGAGTTTGAGTACAAGTATAGCAGAGCCACGGATGAAGGACAAGGTTCAAAGAGACGCCTTGTGCCAAGCTGGTCCTGAATTACAGAAAGTGTTTCAGGGGCATGCAGCTAAGGGAGAGAACCACAGAAAATGCAAGAGTCCGTCCGTGCACAGGAACTGTAAAGTGTTAGGGATAAGAGAGGTAAACCGAGGTTAAACCCTTAGGGCTTCCATGCCTTGTTAAGGCACCAAGACTCCACCCTGCTTGAATTTGGAGTGAGGAGTCATCATAGCCTCAGACACACTGGGAGAAGAATATTTTGAGAAGCACGTGGGATAGCCATACTGGGGATGTGGTTCGGTGGAGGCATGCTGCCTGGCATGTGTGAGACCCTGAGCTGAGCCACCAGCACCATGGAGAGAAAGAATCACAGAGGAGCAGTTAAAGCCCAGGCCGTGGAAGGTTATATGAAAACATAAGACAGAAATCTTGACCCATTGAACATCATGGAAAGGCAATCGGGGAGGGAATGGCACTTTCAAATATGTAAGAAACATCCAGATTATAGAAAGATCAGATCAGTTCTGCAAATGGCAGATTAAGGTGACCATAATGCTACTGGGTGTTTAATATATACCAGTTAGTGTCTAGGCACCTTTTCAGTATTAACTTATTTATTAAATACTTTGAACAGTATTACAAGGAAATCCTAAAATTATCTCAATTCATTGAGTAAGAAATGGAGTCACACAGAGGATGATTCAAGAGCTGGGAATGTAGCTCGGTGGAAGAACGCTTTCCTAGTGCACACTGGGCCCCTGGTTCATTCCCCAGGACCACGAGGAAACAAAAAACACAGGTTGATTCAATTGCCTCAGTTCTCAAAGTTAGAGGTGGGCAAGCTAGGGTTGGCCCCAAGCCAAGCCATGGACAAGTAAGCTATAACGATGTTGTAGAGTGGGAGAAATGTCTGGAGCCTCCAGAAGGTAGTTTCCGTCTACCACATCCCGTTCCTCCCATCTTCCCTGGAATCCAACGGTTAAATCAATAGATGATCACAAGGAAGTTTCTCCGTTCACACTATTGGTCACAGACGCTGGGAACCCCCAGCAGCTGCGTTGAGGAGGTGTCAGAGCTCAAAGGGAAGGGTTGAATAAATAATATTAGAAGTCCACCTAGGCTTTAGCTGGTTGTGATTCTAGGGTTGTCTGACACAGCAGGGTGAATTCTTTGGGGCACCAGATGGTTGTGTGGGTTACCCAGTGACTAAACCTGGCTCCAATCTGCACAGTAGCTTCGTAACCCATGATCCTCTGAGATCTGCTGACTCCACCAGAAAACAAGCAAGCTCTCACTCCTGCGTAGCCGGCAGTAACTGACCCTGGCATGGAAAGCAGAGGCAACATCAGAGCAGTCTAACAAACGGAGCTTCACGGCTGCTGCTGGGGTGCTGGGAATGAGTCCTTCTTAAGGCCCTGGTGCAGGGTGACTGATTCTTCAGGAAGGGAGGAAAAGTGTGCCCGAAGGATCGGTGCTTCATCCCTGCCTTTGAGGACGGAGTTTCTCCCATGACTCCCTGCGGCTTAACGCTCTGACCTTCACTCAAAGGCTTCCTGAATTTTTCTTGCAGGAAGCCTTAGAGATGGATCAATTAGGAATGATTATAATTTTTCATTCCTTCTGTCTGCAAATCTTTAGCTGGTTAATCTTTTCCTGGCACCCTAAGAATGCTCTACAAGAAAATAAATATATGCCTATATTGACAGTGTCTTACCCATGACACTGTATGTAAAGTTTGCCTGCGCGTGCACATCGCTTTTGAGATCCGTGTTCACCCATCTGTGGCCATTTATATTCCTAGCTTCCTGCAGGCAGAAACTAGTTGTGAGTATTTTCTTCTAGCACCGCTACCTATCAATAACTATACTCAAAAAGACTATTTTGCAGAATTGCTGAATGCAGAGCTTGGAATGAAACTTTAGAATCCTTTGATCCAACTGCTTTATTTTAAAGTGGAACTGCCGAAGCCCGTTGAGGTGTGTGTCTAACCCAGGGTGCAGGACATTTTCAGATGGCTTTCTGGGTATGGTTTGTTAGCCCTGCTCCTAATTAAAACAGGGTGGGGGAGTTGTTAAAATGTCAGTGTTTGCCAGGCTGTGGTGGTATGAGCCTTTAACCCCAGGACTTGACAGGCAGAGACAGGCAGATCTCTGTGAGTTCGAAGCCAGTCTGATCTACAAAGAAAGTTCCAGGACAGCCTCCAAAGCTATTGAGAAACCCTGTCTCAAAAAACAAAAAACAAAACAAAACAAAAAACCCCACAAAACCAAAAGCCAAAAATAAAAAACAACCAAATAAATAAATAAATAAACAAATAAATAAATAAAGGAGAATTGACCTACCCAGCCTGTGATAGGATCTGATGTTGGCATTTGAATAAAGCTTCCTGGGTAGTTTGATGGTGTGGAATGACTAGCTTAGAGTTGGAGGGTATTCAAAACAGACCTAGGCTGAGCATCCATCTGAGCACGTATATGCTGAAGGCCCTTGTGGCTTCTAAGACTGGGTCAGGAGAAGAATTGCACTAGGTTACTGGAATTAGGAGAATTGTAGACCCAGGAAAGGATTTGTTCCATGAGAAAAACTGCAGTAATCACCACTTCCATGGAAGATGGGAACACAGGCAGAAGCAGCCCTCCTACGTACTTGGGCGGCACTGTAGGGCCCAGACTGAACATAGGAGAAGTGTGGCCTGCTCCAGATGTGCAGAGCTGAAAATCCAATGGGACAGACCAAGAGACAAGAGACGATACATATACAGAGCAACCATTCAAGGCGATTTCCCAAATAGAGTATAGCAGCAGAAGACAGCAAATAGCTGTCTTGGGTTAATGAAGCATTTGGCTTGTTTTAGAAACCTAAATTAGGGGAGGTTGACCAAGTAACAAGTAAGCTCTTAATGGGAAGCAAATGTGCATCCCACACCAAAGCCAAGGAAATAGACCCAAGGCAAGTTCTTCTCTGGCCTTATCACAAGTTTTCTCTCTTTACTATCTTTGGCCCTGTTGTGTCTGTGCAGAAATCGGGGCATAAAGGAGGCTGTCTGGCTATGCTATGTGGCAGTGGCAGTGGTGTTACGAATCACCAAATAGTCAATAAACAAAACCAGGAGTCACATGACTAATTGACTCTCATTTGCTTTCAGTTTCCTAATGCTGCATATAATGGAAGACACTTGAGATTCCAGGAACACCTTCTTGGCAAGAACAACAAGAATCAAAGGCAGTGCCTCAAATCTGCAAGAGCACGGAGCTGTGATGTGCACTCTTCCAACGCTTCTGCAAACAAGGACTAAGGGCTGGTGTTATGAAATATTAGTTGAAGATGCACTACATGTTTTTAGGCTAAGGAATATTTGTTTAATTGTGCAAAGATGTGTTGCAATCTTTTTTGTTGAATTTGCTTAGTTCTGTGAAGCTGTGTTACTTTGCCTGTCTAAAACACATGATTGGTCTAATAAAGAGCTAAATAGCCAATAGCAAGTCAGGAGAAAGGATAGGTGGGGCTAGTATGCAGAGAGAATAAATAGGGGTAGAAATCTGGGTGGAGAGGAGATGGAGGAATTAGAAAAGAAGAAGAGGAGGATGTTGGGGGACAGACACACAGACAGACATGGAATAAGATGGAAAGTAGAGATATACAGAAATAGAAAAAGGGTAAAAGCCCAGAGGCAAAAAAAAAAAGTAGACAGGATAATTTAAGTTAAGAAAAGCTGTCTAGCAATAAGCCAAGCTAAGGCTAGGCATTTATAAGTAGTAATAAGCCTTTGTGTGTGATTTATTTGGGAGTTGGGAGGTATGCCCCCCAAAGAACAAGGAACAAAGAGTCAAACAAACCAACTACAGGCTGGTTACTTTCCTGCAGCACCATCATTTGCACAGGAGGCCTGATGCTGCATTGAGTCTTCCCAGTTGCTGCCAGGGTACTGCTGCAAGAACAAATCCCTTGATTTGTTCACTGTTACAGTCCTAGCACCATCAGTACAGCATGAAGCACAGTAGGTGCTCAGTGCACACTCTTTAGTGACTGAACCAGAGAACCAATCATAGAAGATTTTTGACAGAGGATAGAATTTGGCGCCCCGTCTAAGAATAAGCAAGTGAAGCTAAAACAAGCTGGTCTTTCGATCAGTCTTTTATTAATGCAAAGGCTAATATTCTCACAAAAGCCACAAATAAAAAGAGATAGGGAAAATAAATCAAACTTAGTAACCTAAGATGTTCTTGGTGGCAGGAGTGAAGAATGTGTTTTCCAATATTTGATTCTTAGCTTGACAGTCTCTCTTGAAATCCTCTCCTTTCAGCAATGAAAATTAGAATCTTTGTTGGTTTGTTTTGCAGTTTGCAAATGTCTTACAGAGCTCTTCTTGCAGGGCTTCTGGTTTTCCTCTTGCAAATAAACAAAAGGCCATACCTGTAATATGACTTACATAAGGGATAGTCTATGATCGCCAGCCATGATTTCCGGAGAGTCAAGAGTGGGAATGAGAAAAGAGGAACAAGGCAAGCATGAATGCAGAGGGGAAGATAAAGGCAGAAAGAAGGCAAGATAAGCTGGATATGAAAAACCAGAGTGTCAGAGAAACAAAGCAGATGAAGGCAGCATCCCAGCCGCCCCTCCTGGGGATGGGTGAACTTACCACAGTTCATCAGCCCTCCTTCCCCAATGCTCTGCCCCATGCTCTGGGCTCCAGTGGGCTGGGAACACAGACTCTCCCCTCCTTCTAGGCAAGCCTGCAGGAAGCTGAGAAACCCTTGCCAGCTTGACCTAGATCTGTCAACTGATCAATTACCACTCCCATAGAAGAGAAGGGGGGATGAAAGGAAGAAGGAAAAAAGGAAAATGGAAAGTATCTAGAAGAGGGGAGAGCTAGAAGGGAGGGTTGGGCCAGCAGGAGAGGACAGGAGGGAGCATGGTTGAAGTCACTGGCAGGGAGAGTAGAGGCAGACTTCTTAATCCTGAAGACAGCACGAGTAAATACACAAGGAGAGAAAATGAAAGTTTTCAGAAACAACTGACCAAAGTCGGTTAAAGCACAGGAGATCTTTCTTTTTTCTCAAACATTGCTGATTCAGAACAGAGTAGTGCTCCTCCCACCCCTGGCCACACACACACACACACACACACACACACACACACACACACACACACACACACACACATACTGTCACACACACTGAAACTCTCACCTCCAGCTCCTATCCCTCTTCAAGATTCTGCCCCTTGGCTCTTCACACTGCAGCATCCCAACCCCCTGCCAAGCCTCCTTTTACACGTAGATGGGGCATGATCCCTGTGTTTCATCTAGAAAACCCTTCTCCACCCCAGCATGCCTTCCAGTGCAGCAGAGAAGCCCTATGGGGAGGAAGACAGTCTGAGGAGACTCATAAGACAGTGTCTTCCCAACCTGCAGCCACTAGCTACCTTATGTTTGCATGTTTCAATTTTTATGTTTAATTTGTTTTTATTGAATTTCAAATGACTATAGACATAAAGTAAACATGTAACAAGCCAATAGAGCAGAAAGGAAGGAAACTGCATAAATACAACCGGTCTCAGCATGGAGTTCCACTTAGCACCACATGTTTGGAGTGTTACAAGCATTAATGAGTCCTTACAACACCCAGGGGAATCACTCCCTGGCCTGTCAGGCAGGTGGGGAGACAGACTCTCAGAGAGAAAGATTTATTTTCCCTATAGAAAACACAGGAAAAAATTAAGCCTAGAGATGATCAGGTTCCCAACTGAGCTGGACTTAGGTCACCAAAGCTGGTTTGACACCTAGAGGCAACACACATGGGGTATTTGAAGTCTGCAGGGCCTATGATGCCACTAGTAATAAAGCAAACTTTGCATTCTAGGTGGTGAGCAGGACGTCAAGAACTACCAATAACTACAGCAACAAAAGCTTGGCCGAGAGAACCAAATTCCAGGCCTGCCAGTCTTGTCTAGAGGGTATCTTCACCATGAGAAGACATCACGAATATTACAGACCTATCTAGCACATTCTACAATCACACAGGCAGGATGGGCTCATAGAGTCTGCAGCTTCTTGGGATATTGTATGCTCACTTCAGTCCAAGGGATAACTTGGTTTGTCTGGCCCATCCATGACACACAGCCAGGGGTCCTGCTGGTTGTTGTACCCTAGTTCTGCAGAACTGTATATACATGGCAAAGAGATCCCAGGGAATTGCTAGCAGGAAATCAGGATCGGAGCCCCCCTGCCACTCCCCAGCTACCACCACTCTCTTCCTAGCAACCTAGAAGGATATTTTAAGTTACTTTCTTGCACCGTGTTGTTAATACCCGTGTTGAAGGGGAAGCGTCCTTAGAAAGAAGAGAAGTCAAGTATGCATCCTGCTTAATAAAAGTAAAGAGCTTCCTGTATTTCTACTTGACTTTAAAAGGAAAACGAATATCAACAGCAGAACCAGGTTGCACATGGTAACTCTGGTAACTAGGGCTGCAGTTCCAAGAAAGGCCTTCATCAGCAAGGCCTGATGCTCCTGCCTGGCGCTGCTTGACTGCCTGACAGCCTTGAGCAAATGTTCAGAAGCCCAGCAGTGTGGGTAGTGCAGCCTCCAGCAGGAAGGGTGGGGAGGAGCTGCCTAGGAACATTAGACCATGTTGAGCCCCAAGTAGGCAACTCCAAGCATGGTAGTGACATTTCACTTTTAGTTGCTCCCCGTCTCTCCCCGTGCTTTGGTCATGCTTCCAAGTAGCCACAATGCTCACACCAGGCCCTAGATCCCATCACCTCAAGTAGGTTATTGCGTGTTGCCAATGAGTGTCATTTGGTTTCATCTACCTCCTTCCCATCTCAAAACTACCCAGTTTGGCTTACTGTGAGTGAATGGTAGGAAGTTTGGTGGTCTGCCTAGCTCCGTGGTGCCCATGGCCTCGGCTGTGAGCCTAGAACAGTGTGAGGCGAGCCTCTTTTCTTTTCAACTCTGTATTTCCAATAAACAGGTTCCTTGATGTGGGATCTGAGAAGTGAAGAATTAGGAGGGTTGGTAGGGAAACTAAGCTAGCTAGTGGAAAGGTGCTCAGAGGAACCACGATCCCTGGAAGGAGGAAGGGTCGGTTGCTAGAAAGAGAAAAGCTGCAGTGCACCCAGCCATTTGCTTTTGGAACCTCTGCTGGCAGAAGGTGGGCAGTGTGTTGGAAGGACAGCACCTAACCCTGCTTCCTCTATCCTCCAGAAAGAGCTTCTTCTAGTGAACCAGCCCTGGTTCTTCTCAAGGCAGTTCCCTCACCCCCTGGAGCTCATCAATGCCTCCCAAGCCTCTCAGGCCTCCCACCTCCCTAAACTGAATCACTGTTGCTAATGAGTTTGGGGGAAGAATGGATCAGGGAGGGGTCCCTAACCTGCCATTAGAGCCACACACCTTTCCAAGAGGCAAGAAACCCAGAAGTAGCAGCCCTGGGAAGAGTCCGCTTAAAACAAAAACAGAGGAGAAGAAAAAAAATTGCCTTGGAATGTGTGCTGCATTCTAACTAGTCCTGCTGGGTCAATGCAATAGGGGTGGATTATTGCAGGCAAGACCTGGGCTGCCTCGGTAATTCTGTAAGTTTGATAAGAGATAGCTAGCAGCCTCTGCTTCCTTCCCCCAAAGTAAAACAGACATCACCTTTGCCATGTCCCATTGGCATGTAGTACAGGATCTCTAGGGGTCACACTGCCTTAAAATTGGCCAGCCCTGTTCTATTATGACACATGGAGCCTGCTTAGAGCTCCCTGGATGCAGCCAGCACAAATAAAGCTATCATTTTCCTTGGGAAATTCAGAACTTGGTAGAAGGAGACCAGATCTGCTAAATCCCTGTCCCCACTCTCAGCCCCCAAGATGGGAGCAAGACTACAAAAATCAGACTTCACCTGGGGAAATATGTTTTTCCTTCCCCTCTATTCGGAGTTGATGAAGTATGAGCAAATATTATGCTTCTCTGCATTTATTTCTAATGAAAAGTTATGCTAATTTATATGTAAATTTGCTTTGGCCCTGGGGCTCCTGGCATATAGCCAATGGGGCTGCTGACGGTGGGATTTGGGCAGTTGTCTCCAGGTTGATGTAATAAACAGGACAGAGGCTCTCAGGACAGATGACAGTTTCCAAAGGCATGGGTCATCTTCTCTCATCCTCTGACACCTTACTCAATGCCTTACCTACTTAGTTTCCATTTCTGCTGTCAGAAAGCAAGGAGCTATTTCCCTGAGGGGGCCTGGGCTTGAACTCAATTTCCCTACTGCCAGTGTTAGTGCCCGGAATAAGCAGAGTATCGCGCGCGCACGCGCGCTCACACACACACACACACACACACACTGATCCTGCTCCATATTACGTAAGAGGAGTCAACCAAGGATGCCTCTAGACTCCTTATCCTTCCACACCCCCAATGGCTAAGGGACAGGGCAAGATGGAGAACTCAAAGGCTGAGCCCCCACAGTTAAGTGTGACATGCAGTCTCATGGATATCCCTGTATGGCCCTCTATCCTGGACCTTCTTATCACGGGCTAGTTCCCCTCTTCTCCTTTCCCTTCCTCCTTAAGCCATAGCCAAAATGCACAGACATTTGCATTCGATTTTTTTTTCAGCCCTGCCCCTCTGTCGACCTCATATGGCTCTGCAGAGGACAGGGTCCATCACTCAGAAGGGGTCAGAGAGACCAGAGCTTGGGACTCAGTGAGATCACGAGAACTCTGTGCTGCACTGGGAGCAGAGGAGGCAGTTGTGGGATGCCCATCCCCTTTCACTCTGCCAGCCAGAACTTTCCTCTGGGAATGCAACTGCATAGGAAGGAGAGAGCCTTGCCTCCCCTCCTCCCTGCCTCAGGCTCCACACCTCTTGGAGAGCCTTGCAGGACCAAGCCTGTCAAAGTTTCTGCCTGTCTCAATCTCTCAGTTCCAACATCTTAAATATTAAAGGGGCAACCTAGAGCCCCCCCCAAATCTTCAAAGGATGGGGGGTAAAGCAAGCTGGTTAGCAGCTAATCCCATGGCCGGGATTAATGGGAGGGAGGATTGACACAGCGGTAGGGACCACACGGTGCAGCAAATGGACTCAAGGCGGAAGCACATTCCCAAATGCACCTGAAAAGAGCAGAGCAAACACTGAAGAGCCCTCATCAGAGAGCAAGCCAGCCTCGGCAACTGCAGCCACTGGCTTCTCCGCCACCAGGAAGTAGACCGAAAATTAGCATTCGCCTTTTAGTGCCTCTGTCCTTTCAACTTAGAAAGGCTTTCCCCGTATTTCAGAGCCCAGCGCAGCCTGCCGCTGCGTGCACACTCCTTTATCTGCCTGAAACGCCCACCCCCACCTAGCCCCGCCACAAACACACCCCCAAACAGATTCAAAACTAACAGTTGTTCAAGCTCCTGCGAATGCATTTATTAGCCGAAGCCAGACCGTTGACCAGCACCTTCCAGGAGGTACCCGATTATTTCCAGCCTGCGTCTCCCCGCTTTGCACCTCTTGGAAGCTTTACAAGTTCACTGGCCAATATTTAAAGTTTCCTCCTGTAATTTCTCCCCAGTCCCATAAGCAGCACATTCACAATCCGGTTGCCCTCCCCACGGGCGAGGATACCCTGCGTACATGTGTGCTGAGCTGTTTAAGTGTGAAGGATGTGCATGAAGCCAGGGAGCCAGCGCACAGCCATGGACCCAAGGGAGTAGCAGAGACACGTTTTACTTATGCACACATAGTTCCCCATTCCAGTAGCAGCCAGAATCAAATCAATATTCTCACAGCCTGGTCGGGAGAATGAAGTCCCAGCCATGCTGGTTAAAACGCTCGCGCTTCCACCTGCAAACCGCGCAGCGGAGCCGACCCCGAGAGCCTGCAAATGCTTGCAGCACCGGGTACCATTCCCGGGGCTGCTGTAGGCAAATCAAAAGCCGGTCTTACCTTGGAAGAGGCACAGAGCCGCCAGCCCCGTGAAGATTGCCCAAGAGATAGAATTGTGCATTTTTGCCTGGATGGTTTTCATAATTTTTTCTTCTTCTTTTTCTTCTTTTTTGTCAGGATCGTTTTTTCCCTCTCTCTCTTTCTTTCCTTTTTCCTCTTGATAGACTGTGTTGCTCTCAAGCTCTTCCGAAGAGATTTAAATCCACTGTTTTGCTGAAGGACACAACAAGGAAGCCGAGGGCGTGAGAGAGTCTGACTTCTCCGTAATTATCTCCACTCATACTCTGGCACTGAGGCACATTGTACAATCTGGCCCTGGACAGCCCTCCTACAAGCTGCAATCATTGGTTCTAATCCAAGGATTGACAGAGCTACAACACGCGCGCGCGCGCAGCACACACACACACACACACACACACACACACACACACACACACACACACTCACGCACTCTCAGGAATCATTTGCTGGGCAAATCAAGCTGATTAAAGAGACAGGAGCCTGGAGAGATGGAATGATAAATGCCACTTTGCCCCTTGTATATTACTTTCATTTTTTAAACTGACAGTCAGCAGAGCCCTGAGCATCCAAAAACCCCTTTCCTTTGGTGGTCTCTGGCCCGGCCCCCGAACTTAGAAGCACTTTGCACTGGAGAAATCCCATAGCCAACATGGCTTGTAGAAAATTTTAAAGGGGCATTTTCATGCTCTGTGAAACTTGCAAAAATGAGTTCAATTCTATTTGTTGTTCCTATTTTCCTGGCTAGGGAAGTATCATTCACTGACAGATGTCTCCCCTCTTTTTCTTCAACCTCTCTGTGTAGGCATTTTGAAAATAATAAATAACTTTCTGTTTTCTTCTCCTGCCACTCTTTCTTCAGAAAACCTGTATCACTCCTATTTTCATTCACTTTATCTTCTAAAATCACCCATGTGTATGCCACCCCATGCCAAGTGATAAACTGTGCAGAATTTGAGAAGACAGCCCACTATGTAATTACACAGAACCATCAGAAAGAGAGCAAGACTCTTGTTCTATGGCCTCAATCAACATTCACTAAAAAGCATATTGTCAGTGTCTGTATTTCAGCCTTCAGTTAGATTTAAGTTAGATGCACTGAAGGACCATCAGATTGCTATTAAATGTCCTCAGATGGTTGCCGACATTTGTCTCCTTGATGATATGTCAACAAGAAAATCAAACAAAAAAAGTAAATAGATATATTTTTTTCAGAGTTCTAGTCCTAAGAAGTAGGAGGCTTGGTTTTGGCTTCTTCCTTTTAAGGAAACAAGTGATATATACTGAACAAAAAGAGAAATCGAGCCCCTCGTAGATGCTCACCAATTCATTCCAGCACATGTTTTAGATTGTCCTCCAGAACACCACGGTCAAGTATGCTTTCTGGTGACCCCCACAGAATTGTTAATGCACATTCTCGATATGCCGCAGAGAACTCATTGCTTGTTCATATTTATGGGCACAAGAGGGAAATCAAGAGGATACTGAGACGTTGGGACCATCCTAGAGGCTCGTTCTGCTTGTTTAGTGGGTGACTATGCTAGCACCACCTGCAGGTGGGCAGCACATGACCTGGAGCGCTGGGACCCACAGCATCTTTGTCGCTCCCCAAAAATCCAGGCCAAAGGCAGCTCCCTGAGCCTTGGACTTTGGCCTGAAAATTCGGAGAACTGGAGATCACATCCAAAGCTCCTTGCAATTGTATTTAAAGGTGTTCTCTTTCTCTTCTTCTGCCTCTACATTCTAATTCACATGTCCATCCAAAAGTCCATGATGCTGTGAGTTTTTGTACAAGGCTCCGTATAGTGACACATGTAATTAAATGCTCCAGGGCAGCTGGGACAGCAGGTGACAACAGTGCAGGATGGTCTGAAGGGCGGTTTCCCTTTCCCTTCACTTCACTCCTTTCTAGGATGGTGACAAAGACCAGAGTCACCACCGATAGTCTTCAGTGCCTGGAGAGGGAGAGACATCAACGGTTCTCAGCAGAACTGCGCAAACCCATGCACTACACAGAGTTTTGCCATGCTCCCACACATGCAGCAACAGTGAGAAAGTAGCCATCACAGTCAATATTCACTGAGCCTCTGTTATCTGCCAGGTATGAAGATTTGCAGTCTTTTCTTGCATTTTCTCATTAAACCCTCACCGTCTATGAAACAATGCTTCATTGTTATTACTCTGCCCATTTTACAGATGAGTACATTTAGGTCCAGAAAACACTTGCCCACAGGTACACAACTATTAAGAAATAGAGTCCGAGTTTGAATTTAATCAATTGTGGGTTACATCAACTTCAAAACTGACACTCTATGCTTAAGTTCTGTGAGGGACTCAAATGGATATTAGACATTTCTTACATCTAAACATTTTTGCATGTTTTAAAAGCACTGAAAGTATGAATTAATACATGCAAAATAACAGGTATAACAGGATAGAAAATATACAAAAACACCATACACTGCTTTAAGTCTTAATTGAATTGCCAGTGGTTGGCACCCATGATTGATTCTATCAGCCAGCACCTGGCAAGTGACCATTTTCTGTGGTAGCTTTCTAATGTCCTTTGGAGAGGCTGGAAGTCATGATATGCCTTGAGGGGGACATAGAAAGACTGGATCGACAGCGTGGGGGAAGAATCCTGTAGAGAGGTGGTGTCATAAATTAGAAGTTAGATTTGGAGCTGCAAAGGGCCTGTCTCAGATCTTCCCTCACACCCTGCTGTGATGTAATGACATTTTTTAAAACTTGAAATAAGATGAAACCTTGGCCTATGCCTGATCCTAGGCAACCACTTTCTGAGAACAGGTGGGTGGTATAACTATCGAATTAACACAGAGCAGGCAAGCAGAATACACACCAGTTATCATCCATGTAGCTTCTTTTTCTGTAGTTTTAAGAGTCTGATACATGAGAACTGTATTTACATCATTTCCGCCCTATCCTCTCTCCCTTTTGACCTCTCCATTATCGTGTGCCCACCACTCCCTCTCAAATTTATCTCATCCTTATTATTATTGTTACATATATGCATATGTAATTGTACGTATTATTGTTACACACATTCTCTCTCTATATATACATACATACATATATATATATATATATATATATATGAGTCCAGTTGCTCATCTGTATGTGTGTTCAGTTCTGATCACTTAGATTGGATAGATTGGATAGCCTATCAGGGGGTTCATCTTAGCACATATTTATTGTCTGTAGTTCTCCATCTTGGGTGGGGCCCTGTGAGATTCGAGGCAATGTGTAAACCGGTGATTTCATTGTGCTGGTCTCATTTACGAGGCCATGTTGCTAAGATTTTACTGGTGTAGCTTTCTGTCTTATATAGAAAACACTGTGTGACAACAGGCATCCTGATCCTGTGGCTCTTACAGTCTTTCTGTCCGCCTTTCCACAATGTCCCTTAAGCCTTAGGGATTGTGTTGTAGATGTACCAGTTGGGGAGGGGCGTTCTGTAATCAGTTGTTCTCTGCATTTTAACCAGCTGTCGATTCCTGGGATGGTTTCCATCTGCTGCCAGAAGTTTCTTTTAACAATTGGTGAGCTACACTTATCTGTGGGTGTCAGGACAGGCATTTTGGATGTACTTGGGAACTGTAGCAGTTTAGGAAAGGGACAGTTGTTCCTCATGGCAGCTCTGTCCTCTAGAGACTCTGAGACTCCTTTTGAGAGATCCCAACTCCCCATCTGCCGTCTACAACAAGAGTAATTACTCCTCCATCCAGCCATAGCCACATCTCACAGCCACCAAGTCATTTCCATTTATTTTGCTATTTTAACCAAATTGAGACTGATGTGGTCTAGCACATATCAGGGGAAGGAGCAATCAGGGCCTGGGAATTGAGTCTCTCTCTAGGACAGTAGCTTCAGAATGGGGGCTACCCTTTCACTGAGTCAAAACCTATTCCTAAGGGATGCCCGATCCAGCTGGGTCGGAACTACTTGCTGCCAAACCCCAGTGTCCAAAACGTGCTCTCTCTTTCTGAATGCGAATCTATCACACCCAGTAAATTTTCCCAGCGGCTTTCATATTTGGTGAAAGCCCACAGTTAACCTCTCTTAGGGAAGGTACCTTCCCGCTTCCTTTGTTGTGAGGTGTGGTCCCAGTCGACAGACCTCTGAGGTCAATTGCTACCTCCTTTTCGTGGTTATCATCGACAGAGAGGATCCTGCATACTTTAGGAAGGATTTCATCTGACCAGTCTCAGGTGTCACTGAGAGTGGTCACGTGACTAGAATCTGCTACCCTCTCCCATCCTCCCCTTGTGTCTCAGATCTAACCGGATGTATGGCCTCAAACAGCAAGCCACCCAGCGCTGTCGTTTAGGGGGTGGCCTGCGTCTGTGAGGAGAAGGGAAGCACTGACTGATGAACCTCTGATTAGGGACACTGTGATTGGAAGGGGGACGCTCAGAAGTCCCAGTTCCTTACTACACAATCAGGGTTCCTGTCTGCGACTCGAGCACTGCTCATCAGGGCTGCAGGAGGCACGTTGAACCTTGGGGTCGCCACATTCTTATCATGCGTCATTTGTGCTCCATGCCATGTGGAGGGGGGAATGAGTGACCCGAAGCCCAGAATCAGTGCCAAGAAAAGGCACATTTTATGCCAAATGGTGTTCCCATTCACCTGCAATCCTTTAAAGTTAAGGGGACATTACTATGGGGAAGATTTTTGCTATTCGCAGATAAATAAGAAGGAAGGGGCCTCAGAAATCAAGAAGGGGAAACAGATGAGGTCTTTAACTTCTGAGGAGAGGGCAGCCAGCACTGTGTTCCATAAACCTCTCATCATCAGGTAGCTTAGGATTCCGCCCGGTATGTGATGAGCTGCTACAAATAGGGATTGATTCTCTGCAAAATGCCCCCATGCACGCCTGTCACCTTAGGCCACGGCAGACAATAAGTCCAGGAAGGTCACTGTGAGACCCGGCTGCCCTGCTGTCCAAATTGCAGCTGAACCCTGAGAGCAGCCTTCAGCCCAGGAGAAAGGTGAACAATGGCCCACGAGCGGTGGGCCAGCCCCAAGGACCGGATTGGGAAACCACACAGAGGAGGAGGAGAGGAAGGTGTGCAGTCTGCGAGGGAGGCAGGAAGGAGTGTGCAGGCCGTGTTTTTATTTCTCTCAGCCATTATGGAAGGAACGGCGGGAGCCTAAATCTAAAGAGCTGCGCAGAAATAATGTTGAGGACTTAACAAAAGCTGCTGCTCCGCTCTGCTGTCCACCCGCTGTGGCCTGCCTCTGCCGAGCCTCTGTGCAGAGCCTCTGTGCAGAGCGTGGTCTTACATTCTCAGATGCTTGCATGAGTCCCGCTGAGGAGCAGGAGCCAGCCTGCCCTCTGCACACCTGGGGAAGGCCTGGTGCAGCTGACTGGTGACTGCACTTCAGGCAAGGCAAGGAAGGCTGTGACAGAAAGCAGGCAGCCTCTTGCCTCTCCCAAGGACTGTCCCTGGAGAGTGGCAGGGGCCATGGCCATCTTAGGTCAGGCACCATATGAGATCACTGTTAAAGTGATGAGAATGGGTATGGGGACTTAGCATGTCTGAATGGTGTAGCTCCATTTTGAGAATTTCGTAGTAGCAGATGACCTGATCCATTGATGATTCTACACTGATATTAAAATGAAAATGTAATTCTTAGCCCAGAAATTTCAGTCCAAAGTCCTATGGAAAGAGACTGTGTGTGTGTGTGTGTGTGTGTGTGTGTGTGTGTGTGTGTGTGTGTGTGTGTGATGCGAGCGCTCATGCATGTACACATCATCCAGAAGACACCATGCTTTTCCGTTTATTGCCATCCATGTTGTTTTTTGAAATAGGTTAATCAGTCGTCAGGAACTTGCCAAGTGGATTAAGGTCAGTGAGTCTGCCTTCCCCAAGCTTGGATTACAAGTGAGTGACACCATGCCCAGTTGTTTGTTTGTTTTTACATGAGTTCTATGAATCTAACTCAGGTCCTTTTGTTTGTAAGGAAATCACTTTACCAACTGAGTTATCTCCCTACAACCAAAAGTAGCTAATAAATTATAATTTCCCAATATTATCACTAACAACTCAAATGAAAGATGTGAGGTTTAAAGTCAGAAGAGCAGGAATTGAGTCTGTCCCTGTGGGAGTCCATCCTGTGCCTCTTAGAGGCTCAGGGTTCATATCCTGTCTCCTTCCAGACCATTCTCCATGTGAGAGCTAACCTCTGCCTCAGTGCTTTCAAGTTGTACTGGATTTATTCTTCAGAATGAAGGCTATGAGTGTCCTAGCAAATGCATTGGCTCCCTGTCTTTAAGATCTACTTGCCTGAAAGCACTAATCAGTGTGCTGGTTAGACAACAACCAGGTGTCCCAACCTCAGGGCACTGGTTGCCACATTGTCTCTGGGTTGGCAGAAAGCCGGGAGGTGACTAATTTTAGATGGTCAGCACACTGAGCTGTAGTTCCTTGTGGTCTGATGGGAGCTGCCACACTCTTAGTGTATAAGTGGACACAGCTAATCAGTTTCCTCACTGAGAATTTTCTAGGAGTTTGTGGGGGGAGGTATTTTAGCCCAGGGGTGCCTTTCCTGACACATGGGGGATACCTTCATAACACTTGGGGGAAGCTCTGCCAGAAAAATGGAATTGACAAAGGAAGATAGAATCAGAGGGTAAGAATGCTATCAAAAGTAAGACAAGGGACACCTGAAACCAGATGTCTCCTCCTAGAGTTTCTACTGTCCATTTGTTCAGATTAGCTGGAGTAGGGCTCCTGTTCCTTGTAACTGGAAAGATCTAGATCAAAAGTCCAATGCAGAGGGTAATGTATATGAATTTCCTGCTTCTCTACCCTTCCCGTATAGTTTCCTATGTTCTTCCAAGTGAGTAGGTGTTACACAGAGCTTGTAGAAGAAAGAAAGCCTCAGGCAGAGGTGTAGGTGTCTGAGATCTTTAAAATCAAATCACACCAAGTATCCAGTCTTCTTATCAAACTGGAATGAGAATAAGATTACAGGTGGAACAACAGTGGACCAAATCCATCTTTCCCTAAAGGCTGTTGTTGGATGGGTTGGGCAAATCATCATCATCATTATCATCATCATTGTTTATTAATTGTTATTTTAGTGAGTGCTGGGGATGGAACCCTGGGCTTTGCATATTCCAGGCAAGTGCTCTGTCACTGAGCAATAACCCCAGCTCACTTTTTTTTTTTTTTTTGGTTTTTTCGAGACCGGGTTTCTCTGTATTGCTTTGGAGGCTGTCCTGGAACTCACAGAGAACCACTTGCCTCTGCCTCCCGAGTGCTGGGATTAAAGGCGTGCGCCACCAATGCCCGGCTCCCAGTCACTTTTTAATGAGCATCTTCTTTGTGGACAGTCTACAGGGGTCCCTTACCTGTCCTTGGTAACTGAATACTATTATTTCAATTTACTTAGGTCCATAATTGCACATGGAGTAACTGGTCAGGACTTCACCACACCTAACACCTGCATCTTATTCTCACATTTGAGTATGCTTTAAATGAAACCAGACTTAGAGGAAGAAGACAAGGGTAGCCCAGTAGATCAGGACATTCCTCTATCTATTTAAAAGAATGTTGTCCTTTATTCTGAGTGAGGACTGGCAACAGCAAAGGGCTGGAAGTGAACCCTTGGCTGGGTGGCTCAGCCTTGTGAGTCTGGGTTTTGGTGTTAACGAGTTCCAAGAGTGTAAGTAGACAGATCCTGACTGCCAGAAGATTGGAACTGGTTTGAAAAGCATAATTACTCTCGACTCTGTGCAAGGGAGAGAAAGAAATAACAACTGGTAGTTTTAGAGGTTTCAAATGCAGCACCAGTCTGGGTGCACACGTGAAAGCCCAGCTACTCAGAAAGCTGAGGCAGGAGGATTGTGAATTCAAGGTGAATGACCTCATCTCAAGTTAAAAAACTTCTAATAGACCCAGGACTGCTGCTCAGTGGTGAAATACTTGCTCATTCCTACAAACACGCAGACATATATGTGTGCACGCACGCGCGTGCGCGCACGCACACACACACACACACACACAGAGAGAGAGAGAGAGAGAGAGAGAGAGAGAGAGAGAGAGAGAGAGAGAGAGAGAGAGAGAGAGAGAGAGAGAAAGAGAGAGGCTTGCATAGAAATCAGGCCACTCTCCAGAGAAATTCTTCCTGGCTCTCTGGTTATGGGCAGTTATCCACGCTGAGCTTCCCTGAATCAGGTTGGGTACTTTATGGGATGGAGGTTCAGCCCTGTTGGCAACAGAGCTCATACCACCTTTTCTTGGTGGCAGCAGGACCAGAGCACAGGACAATCAGGGCTTGTCAAGATTAGACACACAGAAAGGTGGAATGATGCTTGAGGTGACTGAAGGAGACCTAATACGCCACACTGGAGTTGAGGACTCAGTGTCTAAGAGCCACCGTTCTTATGTGAGCCTTTTCTCTCCATTTACCAATTTACTTTTAGATTTATGAGGACAAATAGTTCTGATCTGGTTAGAGGTTTCTGGATTTCTCAATTGTTTGGCCTCATATAGCCCCCATGCTGTCTAAAACCCATTGAGTTCCACCACATGAATTTGGGAGGAGGCTCTGTGACTAGCAGGGATTGAAAACCTTTCTGTTAGTATCTCATGCTGTCATTTTTACAGAGAGCTGTGGTATTCAGAAAAGGGTGACCACCTGAACAGGCTTGCACAGTAGAACTGGGAACTGGGATTGGCATCAATTCGTATCACCCCTTGTCCAATGTTCTTTCTTATATTTCAGAATGTCTGGTTGCCTTGGTTCAGAGTATGTCTGTTCTCAAGAAATCCATTCTGATGTATTTATCCAAATTAATATTTTTCCTACTAAAAGTTTTACGTTTGAAAAATGTAACCACACCTGGAAATACTGGACATATTCCACTACTGTCTGTAATGGATGACTTAGGGGACTGTGGTTTCTGCTCCTTTATATAGCCTTGTTCACAAGAAGAGACAGTAGTAAGACCACAAGGGCCCTGAGACTCCAAATGTGTGTAAATGCATGAGTGTGAGAAAGGAGGGGAAGACAAGAGTGGAGGAGACCTGGCAGGGATTGCCAACAACATGACTGCCAGCCTTGCTAGTAGATTCTGATGACTGGCTTTCCAGGACAGGCAGTATAGCAGTTAGTGGGCATGGGATGATGCGCTTAGAATATATGCACCTGCTCAAGTGTTGCCCTATGTGGGCATAGGGATGAGGTCCCTTAAGGAGGGTATCAATGGAGTCCATGTGGGAGCTGACTCCAAGGCAGCAATAGCTACTTGTCATAGACAGCTGATGGATTCTAACCTACAGTAGGATATAGAAGAGACATATAAGGGTTTAAAATCAAATCATTCTGTCATATTGAAGAATAACGATAATTCCTACTAAGGGAATGTATATATTTTTAATTTTAGAGTGAATTAAGTGCCTATAAAAGGTGTTGAGTTGGCAGCTCCGAAAGCTGGGGATTTTGATTTATGCCCAGTGAGGAAAGAGAAGGGCAGTTGCCTGGCACATATCTGAGAGCTTGGAACCACCCACCCATGTCCTATACACTTTATCTCACCAAGAATTGCTGCCCATCTTCCTCTTCCAGGCCCCTCCCACCACTCTGCAATGGCTTCACGTAAAGAAGTCAACAGGGCCTAATAGCAGGACATCCAACAAGGGAATATCGAGGTCCATGGAAAACTGCATATCCCGTGACCATCATTTCCAGACCAAGCTTCCGCAGAAGCACACGAGAATCTTCTCTAAGTGCTTCATGTTGGAAGCACATTTGCATGCTTTATTTCACAATCTTCTCAAAAATATTTGTTCAGAAACACTTGCTCTTGTCACTTTTGCTTTAGGAAGGGAGACTTAGGCACAGAAGATGATAGAATGTTGGATCTGGAGTTATCTTTAAAAAGTGACAGGACTAAAAATAGTACTCAGGGTTCCTTACTTTCAGGGAAGATAGCAGTCTCCAGTCTAAAAAGATGAGGCAGCAGTGGGGTGTGGACTCAGAGCCCAGGTTACCTAACGTTCTGCCTTTGTCTCATTGCACAGTTTGGTCCTCATTACCTACCATAGGGTGAAAACAAAATTATGCACAGATAAAGGAATGGCAATGATAAAAAAATTAATAAAAATAACATCTTAGGGAGGGAAAATCTCTATCAAGATAGATAAAAGCCCAGAGGCACCACGAAGGTGAGGCAGAGCTGGTCTCATGGCTTTAGGTTCCCACTTAGACACACACTTTATTTACAGGATGCTTAATCTGTCTGAGCCTCACATGCCCCATTAGCAGACTAGGGGAGGAGAACGAGCCTGGCAGAATTACACACAGCACCTGGGTGAAGCTGCTGGCTCTCAGCAGGCTGTGAGGGTACATTAGTTCACCTACTAGGAGAGCATTGTTTTTTTTCCCCCATCATGTAGAGAAATATGATAATTTGGGAAGAAGTCCTTTTTAAGAAAAATGACTTGATATTTTTGTTACAGTTTTGACTTTTACTGGCTCTTACTTGGATTTCTTTTCTCAATCTTCCTTCAGTTTTGTGTTAAGAGCTGGCTGTTGATTTCACAGCTGATAAAGCAGCCTTCACTATGACTTTAAGACTAGTCCACACAAGCTTTCCAGAGGTGGTATATATTGAAACGATATCAAAATATGTTAAAACTGACCACCGAGCGATTGATTGCAAGTGTTATGGCGTCCTCCCAGCCACTCTGTTCAGAAGGAAATTCTGTTGGAAGAAGAAGAGTCCTGATGTACAACTTCCTGATGCTGAGAACAGACCTATGCACAGACACACACAGAGTTCATGCCTTTCACAGTAATCCAGAAATTCTGTCATGCAGTTCCAAAGGCTGCTGTGGGGGAAAGTCTTTAAGGAGTATGTTTGCGCTTGCTGTTATTATAAATGAAATGTTCATAGAAATGTCACTGCACAAATAAAGCACTTACATGGGGCAAGGAGATGTGACTCTCAAAGACACACACACACACACACACACATACACACATACATACACACACACACACACATAACTCCCCATTCTCTTCCGCGTGTGTATTCCACATTTACAATAGTAATTTCATCAGGATTACTAGTGAAGTATTGAGAACACAAACAATACTTTCCTGTATATGTTTATTATTGCAGCATGTCTTACTTACATGGTTCCCCATCATACAAATGAAGGAAGGAAAGCAGCAAAGTGAAGGAGTCCTAGCATAATCAAGCAAGATGGGAACTCCTGAGGTGTGACCCTCAGCCTTCATGCTACCATCACAGATTCTTATTTTGTAAGAGTATTGGTCATCTACAAAAGAACTGATGCTTTTGTTTCCTTTAAATACAGTATAGAACTCTACTATGCCTCCATGTTAAGTAAGAGAGACATATGGACACGTTTACAAACCAAAGCATCCTAAGTATATATTGAGCTACAGTTGAGTTCATCGAAGTTTTGGGGTAGGTTCTGTGTCAGTGTGAACTTAGCACTGCAGCATCCCTAGGACTTTGCATTTCCATCCTTGGATTAGTGGTATAGCACTTACCCAGCTTCTACATTAAGACAGATACTTTGAATACTATTGATACATCTTTGTTAATTCTTTCTCTTAAAGTTTCTCTTAATGTTTCAAGTGGGACATGGACTATCAGCTATAAACATAATGGTCACAAACAGCAGAAACGAACATGATATCCCAGGTTATTAAGGGAAAACTTCCTGTTTTCATTTCTTTCTTTCCCCCTTTCCCTTCTCTTTTGTCTTTTAGATGTTAGCCGATTGCCCCCAGATGGCCTGGCAGCAGTGGAGAATGGCTTCTAGGCTATATAACAATAGACCTAGGCCCCAAACCCATCATGAGGGCTAGCGGGATGAGCCTGGGGACTAGTGGGATGTGTCTGAAGATTGGTGAGATGTGCCATTACAGAAAGTCTGAGGGCTTGTGTACATGCATCCTAGGACCATCTGTAGGGTTAAAGGAAGTGTTTCCTACTCAGCCCTATATACAATATAATAGATGTCTTCTGTCAGTACCCACACTTTTGGAAAACTATTTAAGAGGATGCTTGAAAAAACCATAGTCTCCAGTATTGACTGAGGGCCCCTCCTGAGATGACGTGATGTCTATGTCTCATCTTTAACACTGCTTGGTAGCTAGGACTTCCCTGATCCACACTCCCCCACTCAGAATCGGACCCAGGGGCTGTTTGACTGGTTCAGAATATAGCCCCAAAGACTTCAGTCCGGAATAGATGGACCTTTAGCTTAGGTCTGATACAGACTGGACCCTGGAATGCTCCAAAGTAAAAAACAAGCAGTTAATGTCCTGACCAGCAAGGCACAACTGGTTCCAGCCCATGGGAACCTGGAATGAACGAGACAAGTAACACGAGAGAGATGGACAGCAAGACAGACCTTCAGATCAAGCTGCTGTTTAATGAGAACTCTGTACAGGCTTAAATAGAGGAATGTGCCTTTGGCCATGGGGCGGAGGTTGTCAGACCAGAGATGCTTGGAAGTGAGGCAGGGGGCTATTCGGGGAGGGGAGCGTTTGATATGAGAGAGAGAGAGCAGGGGATCTCACCAGGAAGTGCAGGTGTTAGGGAAGCATTGTTAAGTGATGGGTGATCTCTGTGGCGCGGGGCCATCTGTGGAAAGGCACCTGAATTTTGGGAAGTGACTTAGGGTAAGAAGTAGATCCAGTAAACTGGTCCCCAACAAGTTAAGAGTAAAATAGCAATGATGTAACTCTAAAGATAAAACAACACAATTAGGAAAAAGGTACTTAAAGGTTTTATTAACAAAAACATTGTGAAATGATAAACTAGATACAGCAGATAGATACGGAGATTGACAGTTATATTATTCTATTCATAGATGGATGTGGGATGACAGAACGTTGAAGTAGGCAAATTAAGAATAAATATTCATCCTTTCAAAACAATGAAATTGTCAACATTAACCATCTACAGGTCAAAAAGTCTCAGTCCTCCTTCACAATAAGTACAATATGGATTCATTCTGAGTTAATGTGCCGTTCTCTTATAAATTAATGTGAAAAGCTGGGGCAGTAGCTTATTTGTAGAGTACCTGCCTCAAACCACAGCAAAAAAGGTCAGTTCTCAGACTCTCATACATTGAAAATGGTGACACACACCTGTAACTCTAACCCTGGCAAGAAGATCATAAGTTCAAGGTCATCATCAGCTACAGAAACAAAGGAAGGAAGGAAGGAAAATAAGGAAAGAAAGAAGGAAATAAAGAGAAGTTATCTTGTGGATAAAAGAAGAAAGTACAAGGATAAAAAATAAGAATTCAAAGGAAATTCTAAATATAAGTAAAAGAGTAAGAATATTATGCATTGAATCATATGTTATGCAACCAAAGTAAATCACAGTCTCAATTGATACTATTAGACAAAAGAAAGTATTAGAAATAAATTCCATAGGCATAGATGAGTACTACAACATTCAACAAGTAAGAGCAACAAAATAGACTTCTTTAAACAAAAGAACGAGCAGTTGTTTGTCTCTGAGAAGAAAGTCAGTCCACAGATAAGCAGATATTGGCATTAGTTAGGGGGTTGAGCAAATCTGAACCAGAGGCTTTGTCCTTCTATGTTTACCTACCTCAAGACAGCAGTTGGCTTTCTAGATTTTGCATTCATATTTCTTGAAGAAAGAAGAAAAACACGGAAGGATGCAGCAAGCTTTATCCATCCCATTTCATCTGGAAGGTTGTTTTCTCAGAGAAAACAGCTTTAGTCTTTCTCATTAGACAGCTCTGCAAGCAAATGACCAACATTGATTATAAGGGAAACGTGAAAGGATTAGTGATAAGTGACTTAAGGGGGAAAGACCTAAAGGGCACAACACTAAAAACAGCAAACTTGACCAATAATAATAAAATCTGCTTGAGTAGACAAATGAAATAAATAAAACCAAGGTGAGTTTGGGAAAGGAACGATCTTACAGTGTTTGATCAGAAAACATACACTCAATTTGAAATGTTGATAGAATGCCAGGTTTAAGTTTCAACAAATACTCCCCAAAATCTCCATGAAACAGAAGATTCTAAAAAGAAATATGGAATTGCCAATATTGACTCTATAGACAGAAGCCAAAGAGTATAACCACTGGAAATGCTTCACCACACATCTCTAACTGTACTGAAATGATAGAATGGTTCCCACCATATGTAAAATCACATGTGACCAAACTATTTTAAAACATTTCTCAGGAGCCCAGAATAGCCATTTTTCAAAAGTTCAGAGTTGGAAATTGCCTTGGCTTTATTTTTGGTGGATTGAAAAGGAAATGGTGGGCCTGAACATAGGGATCATTTTATCTGAGAACATATTGTTCATGACGTGTAGAATCATTCGTCTTTCCGAAACATGTACAGTAATGGAAAAGCTTTGAAAGCCATTACATATGTGTGTAGATACAAAAGCATGGAACCGCCCCTCCTTTCAGGAGTACCCTACAATAGAGTTTGGAATAAGATTTATATGCCTATAGGAATTTAGTTTATTAGAAAAATGGAACTTTAAGTCAGTGGGGAAGTTAACTGATTATTAAGTAAGTTGTGCCAGAAAAATGGGAACTATTCAAATGTGGGGTGGGAAGGACAAGTAAAGGAGGGCTTTGGGAGGGAGGGACAGTGAAGGAGGGAAGTGGGGGGGCTTTACCTTGATTTTAATAAAAAATTAATTCAAAATGGGTTGAAGAATTTTTGGTTAAGAGTGAAGTTTTAAAGTGATGAAAATATCAAAGACTATGTTTTTAATTTATATACTAGAAGGTTTTCCTGAGTAAGATACAAAACCTAGAATTTGTAATGGAAAAGATTGACAGGTTTTGCTGTACAAAAATTATAAATGTCTTCACGACAAAAGACTCCATAAACAAAGTTAAAAGACAAGTAAAAGAAACATCCATTGGTGCTGGGAATAATATTTTGATGTAGTGACTGATTTTCCCCTCACTTTCTTTTATAACCACCCCTTGTCCCTACCACCCCTTTGGCAGCGGCAAGGGTATTCTATGTTCCTTGCCTCAGAGGATAGATGATACAGCAGAGCGCAGAGAACAAAGGAGTCAGTTCTTAGATTTTGAATTTCAAAAGCCTAGGATGTAGCACAGGAAAAAACCATTGGGAAATTGTGTTTGTAGCAGTCTCAATCTTAAGATTTGATTGTCTTGATTCTCAGTCAAGATTCTATTGACTTGGGGAGGAGAAGATAAAGGGAAGTAACAGCTGAGAAACTGGGGGAGTAGGGTGTGCGTGAGAATAGCTTGGTTTTACCAGGGAGAGAGGTAAAGAGAGAGAGGGTGGAGTGGAGGGGTATGTGTATGTCTGTATATGTGTTATGTATACAGGGTAGGTGTGTGGTATGTGTCAGGGCCCTAGTATGATACAGGCCCCAGCTCAATTCCTGGAGCTCGAATCTGAATTCTCCTATTGTCTTTTAGATGTCAGCTGGTTACCTCCTGATGGTCTGGCCACAGTGAAGAAGTAAAGAATGCCTTCTAGTTTGTGTAACAAGAGACCTAGGCCCCAAACCCATCAGAGGGCTAGTGGGGATTTGCCTGGGGAACCAGTAAGACATGCCTGAAGAAGACCATTACAGAAAGTCTGAGGACTTGTGTGTGTGCATTCTAGGACCACCTCTAGGGTTAAAGGAAGTGTTTCCTAGTCAGCCTTATATACGTGACAATAGATGTCTTTTGCCAGTACCCCTGCTGTTAGAAAGCTATTTAAGAGAATGCTTGAATAAACCGGTTTCTCCAGTATGGACTGAGAGCCCTCATGAGATGATGAGATGTTTCTGTCTCCTTCTTAACGCCTTGGATAGCTAGGATCTCCCTGATCCACACCCCCCCCACTCAGGGTCAGACCTGGGGCTGTTTGGCTGGTTCAGAACTCAGCCCCAAAGACATCAGTCCAGAATAGATGGTGCCTACAGCTTAGGACTGACTGATACAGGCCAGGCCCTGGCAGGTATGTACGAGGTACATGTTAGGGGGGGATGTGGTGTGTGTGATGTGTGTATGTGTGTGTGTGTGTGTGAGAGAGAGAGAGAGAGATGTGTGTAATTCTGTGTATGTATGTGTGTGAGATGTGTGACATATATGATGTATGTAAGTGTGTATGTGTGTGTGGTGTGTGGTGTGTATGGTATGGATGTATGCACATGTGTGTGATGTATGGTGTGTGTGATATGTGGATGTGTGGTGTATATATTGTGCATATGTACGTATGTGTGTATGGTGTATGTGTGCATGTGTGTGTAATGTATGTGGTGAGTATGGTATGAGTGTATGTGTGTGTGTGTGTGTGTGTGCTTGCATGCATGAGTGAGTAAGGACATGTTATACTCTAGTAACAGAAGACTGGGAAAAAAAGAACCTGGTATTTGCCTTTTTAAAGCAGATCTGGGAAGGAATGAGATCCCAAATTCTCCTCCTCTAATTGCAGCAGTGTGTGGAAGAGTAGACAAACAAAATGCTTTGTGGTAGCTGTCACTCAGCTTAGTGTCATCTCACAGATCCGTGTGCCCTACAATCCCCAAACAACCATGCTATCCCAGAAACCCAGTAATGATGCCAAAGCAACAAATGTACATTCCTTGGATGGAGCAAGTAGCGATTGCCTTTAACTTAGGGTTACAGCAGAAATATCAGGAAGTGCCAATGTGGACAGAGGTGACAGAAAAATTACAACAGAGACACCAGGAAGTGCCAGTGTGGACAGAGGTGACTAAGAAACTAGTGGTACCATGAACAGTCCAGGACCTTGCCCCAACCCAAGGAATGGGGTGATGACTGTTGGGTCTGAGACTTACTTCTACCACCTATAAGGAAAATCAGAGAATAATGATGAACTTTCCATGTCTGCCTTAAGAATTCATGACATGTGGTTTCTATGATCAGGAAGACAAAGACAACAGCCTCCCGTGGGCTGATCCTCTGAGACCCCAGTGCTGAGATGAGGTGCAAGACCCAGGATGCTTATTAGAAAATCAGTACCCGAGGTCCAGGGAATGAAGGGTGAGAATGGCCAGACAAATGGGAAGTCTGTGCAGTAGGCCAAAGCATCCATATTGATTCCATAGTGAGTTCCAGGGTTCAGCTGCTCTCAGAGTTGTCCTGAATGGGAATGAAATGACTTAATCATCAGACTTCTCTTCAGCTGCACAATATAGCTAGATATGAGATGGACATGACCTTGGTCCTGGGAGTTCTTGACAATGAAGGTCCTGACAAAGTTTGGACCATGTGCCTTTATGCCAATCAACACCTTAATATAAAAATAGGCAAAAATGGCACACGGCATAGAAAGGAAAACCAAGCCAACAAATATATAAGCGTATTAAAAGATGCTGAAGCTTACTGAAGTACTGAATATTCAGTAAAATGGAAATTTTTTATTGTTACAGACTGGCAATGTTTGTAAAGTACTGATAATAGTGAAAATGGTTGAAGGACAGAAAGAAGACCCAATCTGCGAGCCACACATTTCCTTGCAGTCAGCAATTCTACATTTAGGTTCTCTACTTGGACAAAATATGCAGGGACACCAAGAATTACCTACAAATATATTTTCTACAACCTTGTCTATACCCACAAGAATAAGGGCTAGTATCAGCATCTAGGTGTTCACCAAGAAGGGATAGCCTGAAGTATACTTTTGATCTTCCATTCTACCCAACATTACTTGGATATTGAAAAGAATGAGACATGGCTATGTGTGTCATGGCAAAAGACATGTTTCCTAACAAGGGAACTCCAAGTCTTATAATTATTTAAGCAAGTTTCAAATAACAGAAGATATAATCTTCCCTATGTTATAGGTAAGCATACACACATATATATTGAGGGTGAGTTTATGGATGAGTAGTGATAAAACAGGGGCTTTCATGCTTTGCTTTGTATATTTATTCTTTTGACAACATGATCCGAGATTTGTATAAACCAGAGAAGTTTCCAGAAAAAATTAGAAAATAGTGTGCTTTTATCTGGGTTACTAAAAACATTGAGTTTTTGTGTTGTTTAATCCCCTCTGTGCTTGCTCCCAACCCCTACTTATCAGGATGCCCATCCCAGCCCTGAGCACAGTGCACAGAGGAGGAGATCCACTTCTCTTCTTCCTCTTGTGGCCACCTTCTGACCGCTGGGGAAGGCAGGGCAGGTAAAAAGCAGGGATGCTCGGTGACAGCAGAGGAGGCAGAAACCCAAGAAGCTGTCTGATTGTTCCAGAAAGACTGTGGGCCTGTTGGACTGGAGAAGAAAAGATGAACATAGGAACAAAGGCGCACGAGTAGGTCAGCTAGAAATCATATGTGTCCTTTCCTCCTGAAGATTCCGTCCTAGGTCAGAAATTCTTCATCAGTGTGTCTGCAAGCCTCTCTTCTGACTTAAATGTAACAACACTCTATTCTCAGCACATAATCAAAGTACTGAATTTGAGAAAACAGCATCTATCCCAGCTTTGCCTTTGTTGACCAAACTCTCCAGTGTGCAAGGTGCCTCAGGATGACTTAATAAAAGAGTAAAGGACCCTGCACTGGAAATACCTGCTCTAAGGCCACATAGCCAAGTCAAAGAAACCCCCATGCTTAATGATCTTGTGGATCTGCTGCACTGAATTCATGTTGAGAAGTAGTTTTATGAAAGAGATGTATCTGTAAGGTGAGGATGGTGTCTCTCTGATGTCTGGTCCAGGCAAGCTTCAGAAAGGAGATTAGTTGGAGAGGCAGCAGGTGTTGGGGGATGCTGGCATGTGTTCTATGTGTAACAGATGCTTACAGGCACTCTTAGAGGCCTCAATTGGTAATGATATGAATAGGAGAAAAGAGAGGGAATGGACAAAGAGAGATTTTGCTGAGCTTTTGCAAAACCAGAGAAGCCAACAGAAGAACAAGGGTCAGGACAAAAGGAGAGATCCAAGCAAAGGAGCCTATCTTATACCTCCTGACAAAAGACGTCAGAGATGAGCAAACGTGGAGAGACACAGGTGAAGCAAGAGACAGATGAGCCTCAGCCTGGCAACTGGACCTAATATGACACACATGACTGAGAGCAGAGACGAGACTCAAGAGATGAGTGGATCCTTGGAGAAATGCCCAGGCTAGTTCTGTACATAAAACCAGCTGGATGAATCTTATCTAAACCTAGATGTTTGATAGATGGCACCTTGGGCCTTATTCAGAGTTGCTGAATAAGCCCCTTTCCATGCCTGAAGAACTCTCTGACTGTCTTCTTGGGGGCTCTGAGAAAACACCTCACATTTCTAGCCCTTCTATGCAATTCAGCAAGTTGCTGTTTCTCTAATCAGGTAAGCCAAGGCAAACATGGCATTTTCTTCACAGGCCACTTAACAGGACACATTGTAGAACACAGCCAGTGCCTCCCGCGGACCAAGGGAGAGTCTATTCCAAGTGCTTCTTTCTCCAAGGCCTTGGAAAACAGCATGCTCTGAGGAAGGGGCATTTGGAAGTCATGCTCCTGCTGCTAACATGTGTCTGTAGAGAAGGCTCTGTTTTCAAATTCATCTTGGTTCTGTTTCCCCTAGTATCCTGAGTTCATTGGGGACCAACTTGCCCGAATAGAACACTTCACACTGGCCTCTTCTTTCATGGCTTCTCTGAAATTCTCATCACCTCAGTAGATACCTTGGAATAAAGTTCACAAGCCTACCTTGAGTCACATTGGTTCTGGTTATTTCTTATGCAGTTTGGCGCTCCGTATCTAAGGCAAGATATAGCTAGGGCAAAGTACTAGCAGGAGTACTTTGGCATTTCTGGACTGGATTCCTCACCTGGAACATGAAAAAAATAACTATATTCCATCTAATTTTAATACGATTAGAAAGAAATAACATACAGAAAGAGTGTAGTTCAGCACCTGGCAGCTGCAGGGATTTATTCTATTTTATTCTTTTTACAAAAGCGTTGGCCAGGGCCTACTAAGCTGATACTGTGAGCTGTCATGTGGTAAGACATGTGTTTGGAGAGTAATTATCCTTGTTCTAGACTAGCAGGCTGCTAGAACATGCGTGTCTACTGTACACTGTCCATTCCATAGTTATTACCAGGTACCTGTCACATAGACAAGCAGCAAAATCACAGATGTAGCTAACTTGAAACAATAAAGACAAAACCATGCTGTGGACATAGGAGATGTTGCTAGACAGCACACCCTGGATGTCCTCTTGAGTGACTACACCTGCCAGTATAGAGTCCTCCCCTCCCTGTGGAGGGGTGTTTGCTTTGGTTCTTCAATTATGCATGTCTCATTGAGTAGGGATCTGGTTAAATGAAATGGCTGCATCAAGACTGCCCATGAATTCTTCATAAGTGCAGGCAAGGAAATGCCTCCAATCTTCACTTCTTCACTCCATGGAGTTTTTCATCATTCCTTGAGCACTAGCACTCCCAATAGTGTTGGGATGTGCATGGGTAACTGGGGTGTATTCATCACTGCCAATGAGTGGGCTGGCAGAGGACCAGGAGCTGCTCCATACAGAGCACTGGCCAGAGACAGAGGCTTTTAGTTGTCTTGTAAGGAAACAAACTCTAGAGCGTCTTAGAGACAACAGTGCCCAATTGCTCTCAGACCAGTGGAGAAATCTTTCCAGCGAAAACATTCTGCCTTCACGGCAGATAGCTCAGCCTCGTCTCCAAGCAAGTCCTGCTTAAGATGGAGAGGTTGTTAGTTTCCCTTGCTACTATAATTGTTAATATTTTACAAGACCCCCGCCTCTCCAGTCCTCAGCTCACTAAAGGAAGATAACCAAGGTTGCACTTCAGAGCAGGCCAGGTGACTTCCTCCTAACAAATGTATTGTCTGACATGGAGGACAAGCCTTACCCTCCTCAGTGTTCTAGTCCAGAGCCTGAGGCATGGCAGCTTGATGGAGAGACTGACTTGAGAAGAAAAGAGACCCCTTCCAGAGAGCTTCTTTGTGACAGGAGCCAAGAATGCACTGCAGGTGGTTCTCTCACTAGTGCTTGCTGATGGTGCTAATAACACAGCCAGGGCAGACACTTGCAAGAGTAGCCAGGGATGGACTGGGCTGGGATCCAATTCCAGGAGGATTGGAGGAGCGGAGGAGCGGCTCGCTCAATTTACGTCCTGGTAAATGTAAAAAAATCAGATACGATTTTGATTGGACTCAATCATGGCAATGTGCCACGTTATTAACAATGTCATTATTCACAGAAAATGCAGAGGTGGTCTCAGACTTGATGACTTCCCCAGGCCCTGGAGCTGCTCTCTCTGACAGAAACCCGCAGCCAGCACAGGAAGCTTCCAGGGTAGCAGGATAGTTTCATTTACATTTTGCAGGCTCAGACTTTCTGGTGTTTGTTCATCTGCTTCATGGCTAGGTTGTGGAGTCAGGAGCTCTGGATCATTCTCCAGCTGCCAGTAAAATCATCTGCTCTCTCTGAAATACCAGGCACCAGTTAATGGCGAGTCTCCAAAATGAGCCATCATCCCAGCATCGTATTAGGGTCCCCAAATGGTTCACAATGACCAGCTCATCCTATTCTGGGCAGTGATGATAAAGGAGACATTTGAAGGGCTTTTCATTCAGCCTATGTGTTTACCTCTTAAATGTCAGCTATGCAATCTGTCCTTGCCCTCAGTTCTGCCCTACCCAGCCACTTCCTTTGCTTTAAGTTAGTGTCCTTTCCTTCTTACTCGGTGATTCCTTGCCACACACATAATGTCTTCCCAACTCATACGTTGCCCAAGTCATTTGTAACTGTCCTTCACATAGGGACTGTAGGCCACTGTGTCCAAGAAACTCGCCCTACAGGAAGTGCTGGCTGTGTTCCCCCCACGTTTCTACAGGTCCTGGGCTTCTTTCCATGTCAGCACTTACCACTCTTTATTGCAATCATCCATTTACTAGTCTACCTTTTAAAATTAACTGTGCACATTTGAAATCTGGGTTCATGTTCCATTTGTCCTTGGACACTGAACAGCTAACATAGCACTGGTGTGCGATTCGCGGCTAAGCGTGCTGAGTGAACGCAGGAAGTTCATTTCCTTTCTTGATCCCCATCTCCCTACAAGACAGCAACCACGGCATTTCAACATTTTTTTGGTATGTGGATGTGTTGTTGTTGTGATGGGAGAAGGAAGTGAGTTTCCTCGGCAGTAACCGACATATCCCGAGGAAGAAAATTCCTAAGTAAAACCTGGAAATAACTACCGCCTAGAGTGATGTTTTACCAACAAAAATAAGGTAAATCTAGGCAAACTGGAATGTTGCTACAGCCTGGAGACCCCATCCCCTGCTTATCTACCTTGAACTTTCCCGATGATTTTTTTCCTGGGCGTTTGGCTCTTGGGCCTCCTGTAATTCAGTAACATGGACCAGGTTACAGCCGACTCAGCCTTGCCAGTGAGAAGATCTGCTGTGCCTTTTCCTGCCTCCAGCTGCCTACAATGTGTGTGCATTTGCTGTTTACCCACACAGTGCCCCTCTCTCGTAGTCATCCTGTCTGGTTTTCCTTTCTTTCTGTGGCCTTCTAGAAATAGGAACACCTATGGCTGAGGCACAAGAACGAGAATGGCTGTCTTGGATTCGGGGCAGATGTCACATTGAAGGAATGATGGCACTGTTCCGCGGCTATTGCCCTCTGACCATTGGGTAAGAGATGAGCACACTCTCATCTTGCATAAGTCCTTGTGATTTGACCTCTCTTTCCTAAAGAAATTAGGACACATACAGTAGCTAAACATACAGTAGCTACACACTATCCTTATCAACACAAAGTCAAGATTTCCCCACCTCAGAAACTCATGGAAACTGTGGTGGTTTGAATGAGAGTGGCACCTGTAGGCTCAGGCATTTGAATATTTGGTTCCCAGTTGGCGGCAAAACTTTTTGGGAAGGATTAACAGAAGTGTGGTTTTCTTGGAAGAGGTGTGTCTCGGAGGGCAGGCTTTGAGGTGTAAAAATACTCCTGCCATTCCATTAGCTCTCTCTCTCTCTCTCTCTCTCTCTCTCTCTCTCTCTCTCTCTCTCTCTCTCTCTCTCTCACCCACACACACACACACACGTAGAATACAGATGTGAGCTCTCAGCTGTTCCTGCCACCATGCCTTTGTTCTACCGTCCTGGACTTGAACCCTCTGAAGCTATAAGCACCATAAGTCTCTCTAGGAGTTCTAGTAGTTAGGATTCTCTAGAGGAACAGAACTGATTGTGTGTGTGTGTGTGTGTGTGTGTGTGTGTGTGTGTGTGTGTATGTGTGTGTGTGTGCGCGCGCATGTATGCATATATATACATATATGCATATATATATGTACACACACACATATAATGCATATACGATTCATTCGAGTGGCCATGGTCCAGATAGTCCAACAATGGTCATCTGTCTGATGGAAAATACAAGAATCCAATACTTGTCCAATCCATGAATTGAATGCCTCAGCCTGTCTTCACCCTGTGTCAGGATCCAGAAAAGTGTAGGCTCTAATGCCAGTGAAGAAATGCCTCAGCATCAGGGTATGTGAACTTGACAGTGAGAATGAGGACAAATGGGCAAGAAGCAAAAGCTTCTTTCCTCTCTGTCTTTTTCGTAGGCTGCCATGAGAAATGTGGTCCAGCTTTAGGGTGGATCTTGGCACCTCATATGTTCCAACCAAGAAAACCCCCTCATAGGCCTGCCCAGCTGCTTGGATTATTTGTTAATTCCAGATGTAGTTAAGTTGACAAGCAAGAAGAACCATTGTATTTTCCTTGGCCATTGTGTTTTATCACAGTCACAGAAAAGTATCTAAGGCAGAAACCACTATGAAAATAATCAGGGTCTACCACAGTCATTAATGAGCACTTGGTTTGTGGAGAATGGACCTCCATCAGAGACCCTCAGGATACATGATCTCATTTGTCCTCATAGTAACCCTGGAAAGCACACTCTCAATTTCATCTATCAGATAAATGAAACTGAAAGATAGTGCAATTACTCTAGGCCTTACACCCAATAAACAGAAGAGTCTGAATTTGAATTGTGGCCAGTCTTCCAAGTATAAATCATAAAAGATCCACGTTGTCCTTCCTATTACCTATTTCCTTAGACACAGAGAATTAAATGAGGAGTCAAATACACCTGTTTGTTTTCCCAATCCCTTGTCATGGAAAGCATCTCCCCACACACCCTCTTCCCCAGCATGCCCGACTTTCCCTGCATCTCTTAACATCTATGTGTTTTTCCAACAACCACTAATGCTGTCTACCTAAATCAGGACTTATTACTCAACTAGTTAAAATTTGCAAAGGCACCTCATTACCTCCTGCAGATATTCTTAGCAGAGATAACCATCAAGTACAAGGGAATATTGAAATTTCTGTAGTATTGAAGAAATTCCCCCAGTAAGTCTAATATTTCTTATGTCCTCTGTACCAACTCATACCTACATTCTAGGTGTGAACCTATAGCCTAAAGGGAACAAAAGAGCAGAGAAATAACAATACAGAATACCAATATTTATTGAACATTTACTCTGTGCAGGCAACATGCAGTGCGGTATGCCATCTAATTTATTTTCTTAAATATAGTAGTTTCATTTGCATATCTTACCTCCTTCAATCCTCATAAATGTTCCATGAGAAAGATGTTATTATTATCCCTATTTTCAAAATGAGGAATTGGAAACCCAGAGAGAGTAATTCACCCTCACACTAGTAAGTTTCAAAGTCCAAATTCAAACTCAGTCTAGATTTCAAATGCAGATACCCTGCCACAACAATCCCCTAAGACCTGTGCCCATATGGGAATAACCCACACCTCCTGTCTCATAGTCTCATTCAGCTCTTCTAGAGAACCTTCCTGGCATGCCTCTACTCATTAGGATGAGATACGTCCTGTGTCTACAATTCTCGATTTCATTATTTTAAGAACTGCTTCTTCCTCCTTCCTAGTACCCAGTTCCTTTTTTAAATATTCAATTCCCTAGCCAGGAAGGATTCCATGGTCTTACTCTTCAACCATATTTATGCCAAGCTCCCAAAATATTCTCGTCCCATTTATTTTCAGTATTTTTACCCCTGCAAAAACAAACAAATCTTATCCCTAGATCTCTCCATCACTGTCTTTCTCTTCTCTACAGGAGCTTCTCTCAGACTTAAAGAATATCACAATTCATGAACAACTCCATGGTCTACAACTTCTGGGCTTTTACCTTTGTGTGACAATAAGTCCATTCTTCCTGAAACGTTTGTTTTCCTCCATTATTAGAGTTTTGCTTCCTCTTTCATTGAAGAAAAAAAGAGAAGTCCTCAACCATTCACTATCAATTCATATATCCACCCATTTATCTATTCATCCATCCATCCATCCATCCATCCACCCACTCAATATGTATTGAGCCACTTGCCACTTCAGTGAGCACTAAACTCAGCAGACAGTACTCACTGCCCCTATAAATATTACATTCTGCTGATAGGTGATAGAAAATAACTAAATGAACTAACTACTGTAGAAACACTATTCTAATAGAGACAATTCAGAGAGGCGAGTCAGCATCCAAACAGGAGGCAACAGTGCTCCGTGGACATCGGACGTATTGGAAGAGGTTCCAGGGAAGCACTGGCATGAAGCTTCCTGAAGCTCTTCTCCCTTGCCTAAAAACATCTTTGAGTGGCTCAACTGGAGTCTACCTGTCTTATCTCAGTGACAATTTGATCTCCCTATGCTGTCATTCCCCAAAGCTTTGGGCTGCATTTCCTCCTTCTTCAGAAAGAGCTGCCCTCCATTGTGTTTCTTCTTTTCTCCAGCTTCAATTCTGCTTTCACTAGTTACAGCTTGCCTAATGCCATCTAAGTGGGTCATTAAGAAAATCATAAAACAAAATTCCATCCTCACCCTTTGTATTAAGATTTCTGTAACTAAGACCCCAAGATGTTTACAGTACAGAATGTATCATCTCACTGTTCTGGAGGCAAAGATGCAAATCAATGTGTGAATAGGACCATACTCCTTTGGGGAACTGTTTGCTCCTAGTTCTCTGTAGTATTTTGTTAGTTTTGTTGTTGCTTGTCTTGTTTTAGTTTATTTTACTGTGGTGCAGTTATTCCAGACTTCCTATGACATTCTCTCTGTGCTTCTGTTTCAAAATTTCTCTTTTCATTAAAAAACAAAACAAAACAAAAACAAATTGAATTGCTGCCACACTATTCCAATATGACTGTCTTAACTAATTAAATATGCAGCCAATGTTTCTAGGGAAGGTCACAATTGGCGGCATGGGAGTTAGTACTTTCACATGAGAATTTGGAGAGAAAAACCCACAAAACTTTCCTATCCTTTGGAGGCCTCACTTTTTATTTGCATAATATTCCATGGGTATGTTTTTTTCTTCAAAAATCATTTGTGTACTATTGGTTCATCATTTTCTTCATTTTTAATTAAAACTTAATTCATTTTAATGTGTTTGGGTATTTTGTTTGTGTGCATATCTGTGTACCACATGTTTCTTTGGTACATGCAGAATCTAGAACAGGATTTCATATTCTTAGTGCAGCTAGATGTTTATGAGGTGCCACACAGCTTCTGGAAGGGCAGCCAGAGCCATCCAAGTCATCTCTCATGTCCTGACCTCTCCTCCCCTCCCCTCCCTCCCCTCCCTCCCCTCCCCTCTCCTCCCCTCCCCTCCCCTCTCCTCTCCTCTCCTCCTCTGCTCTAGCTCTCTCTTTCTGAGACAGGATTTCTCTGTGTAGCTTTGGCTGTTGTAGAACTCACTCTGTAGACCATGCTGGTCTCAAACTCACAGGGATCCTCCTGCCTCTGCCTCCCTAGTGCTGAGACTAAAGGTGTGCACCATCACCACCACCCACACACCTCATGTTCAACACTGCTTACTGCTCATACTGTAAACTTCCATACTTATCCATTCTCAAGGTTTTAATTACAATTTCTATCTAGACAACTCCAAATTCTCTGTCTCTAGCCAGATCTCCCTTCTGAGCTCTGGACTCATGTGTCTGAAGCCTAGAGATGCTGTAGATGCTGTCTCATCAAACTCACCTGTGTCCCCCCCCATCTCTCTCTCTGTTTTTGTTTTTCCAGGCAGAGTTCCTCTGTGTAGCTTTGGCGCCTGTCCTGGAATTCACGCTGTAGACAGGCTGGCCTCCAACTCACAGAGATCTGCCTGCCTCTGCCTCCTGAGTGCTGGGATTAGACACATGTGCCATCACCACCTGGTTCCACTGTCACTCTTAAACCCAATACACTTGTTTCTTAGTTGAGAGAAAACATTTCAATTCTTTATTACCCTTCCTTCTTTCAACTTCTGTCTACACAGGACTCCACTTATACATACCCCTTATCAAATAGTCTTTGCTAACTATTTCTTCAAACTGTCATTTTTGAAATCTCAAATATTCTCTTACCACATTCTCTACTTGTGTCCTTTATAGCAACTTTATTATACTACTTAACAAAAAACTCAAATTGCCAGTGACTTGCAACTACAGGGATGGCTCTGGGGTTAACAGTGAAAGAGGACCTGGGTTTAGTCCTCAGCATTCACATAGTGGTTCACAACCATCTTTAACTCCATTTCCAAAGAAGATAGTGCCCTCTTCTGGCCTCTGTGAACACAAGGCATGTATTTGTGGTACACATATGCAGGTGTAGGCAAGACACTCATACATGAGTAAAAACAAACAAATCCTTTACAAATCAATAATGTCAAATCTAATTGTACATAAGTTTATTAAATTGTATAGAGTTTGAGTCTGGCTAATTTTGGTGTGTGATATTTTTATTTGATTTATATGGGTTTTCTTTTTTACAGTAAAGTTGATCAAATAAATAAAATGTCAGTAACATATCTGTGGTGGTTTGGATGAGAATGGCCTGTATAGGCTCACAGGTATAAAAACCTTATCCCCCGTTGGTGGAATTTCCAGGGTAAGGTTAGGGGGTGTGGCCTTGATGGAGGATGCATGTCTCTTTTTTGAAATGTCAAAAAACACACGCCATTCCCAGTTAGCTCTCTCTGCCTAGTGTTGGCAGATCAAAATGTAAGCTCCCAGCTGCTGCTGTAACACCATGCCTGCCTGCGGCCATGTTCCCTGTCATGATAGCCATGGACTCTAACTCTCTGGATCTATGAACCCCAAATTACATGCTTTCTTGGTCATGGTGTCCTGTCACAGCAATTGAAAAACAATTAAGACATTATGGTAAAACAGTATAGTATGTTGTTCATATTGCCTGTTTTTAGGCTAGTGATAGATAGCAAGTATCTGCTGCAGATGGGGGTCCTGTGTGTTCTCTCATCTAGGACACAAGCTTAACCAGAAGCCCTCTTCTGAGATATATACGCATTTGTATTGGTAAATGGTGCAGGAGCATAAGAGGCTGATTTGAAAAATGCCATCAAATGTGAAGTCCCTGTCGGACAAGTGGTGGGCTACACTCACATTCCAGAGGCCAGAGCACGTAGTGGTGTCCCACATCAGTGAGGCAGAGAAGCACACACCTCTCTCAGGAAGGCAGGCCATTACTGGGCACATGTGGTCCTACAAAGAAGGAAACTGAAGACTGCACTCTACTGCAGCCTACTATGGTATGCAATCAGCCACAGATCCTCAGACTTGAAAGATTTACCATTTTTGTCTCTTCTACAAAGCCAAAATGACTCATCTTTTCATTCCCAATGCTTTCCAGGACACCTGGAGTATCATAGAAGCTCAATAAATAAGGGTTGAGGGCATATATGTTCACAACAGTTCTTATATATTCTCCTGGTGTTACATTATGAATTATTTTTTTCTTTTCATTTTCAGGGAACAGCAGTGCCTCTTTAGCTTTGGGGACACTGCACTTTGGTTTGTTTGCTTATTTGTTCTAGTCTGCTTGTTTTGATGAAGCACTGACCGAAACAACTTAGGGAAAAAAGAGGGCTTGTTTCATTTTACAGGTTACTGTCCATCAGCTAGAGAAAACAGAGCAGGATCTCAAGGCAGAAACCTCAAGGCAAGAACTGAAGATGGAGAAACACGGCTTATGGGTTCACTGCTAGACTCATACTCAGCTAACTTTCTTATGAAACACAGGTCCACTTGCCCACAGTGGGCTGGGCCCTCCTGTCAATCAGCAGTCAAGAAAATGCCCCACAGACAGGCCTCTGGGCCAAGCTGATGAAGGTAACTTCTCAGCTGAGGGTGTCTATTCCCAGGTGTATCAAGTTGACAACCAAGATTTGCCATCCAATTAGGTGGTTTTAATCCTCTGGACTAGAACCTATGTGATGAGAGCGGATCATCATCTCCCTTCTTGTGCCCTGTAAAATATCCAGAAGAGAAAAGCTCAATATATGCCTGAATCATTGAATCAAATCACTTTCCCCACTGGAAATCAACATGTGTTTATTAATTGCCTACCAGGTCCATTCTATCGTTCACTCAGACTAGGAAGCTACGGCATGCCAAAGGCCAGTGGCATCAAGGAGAGCAGCGCATGCCCATGGCCCCAACTTAAAGAGCAACACTTGAATCCAGCAGCAAGTGCAGGACCACTGTGCTAATCTCGGTGCCTTGTCATCTACTCCACCTGCACCCCTCACCTCAATTTCAACAGCATGCCTATGATCTAATTTTCCCATCCAGTTTATTGCTTTGCACTGCTCAGCTCACCAAGTACATTTGTGTTTATTGTGCGATTAGTGCTGAGTACTCTGAATGAGGTAATGACAGGCAGCAAAGGCCAAGAGCTGATGCCCTAGCTCTATGCATCACTTCATACCTCAGGAGAATAAGGCCCTCCTCTTCTCTGAAGCCTGGCTGCATTACAGATTCACGCTTTCAAACTGGAACCGTCAGCCTCTCAAGGAGCCTGGCAGAATGCAGCCTGGAGACCTTTTTCAGAGGCAAACCTGGCAACGAGCAGCAGAACTGAAGGAGAGTTCAGGGAGAATGGGCAATACGACGGTCTTCCAGACTCTGGGATTCAGGTAGAGATGTGGTACTTTCTGAGCATGCTGGTCTTGAGTTCAAGTAAAAGTGGGAATTCGGAATACTTTAACAGGAAGGAAGGAAAGAAGGAAGGAAGGAAGGAAGGAAGGAAGGAAGGAAGGAAGGAAGGAAGGAAGGAAGGAAGGAAGGAAGAAAAAGGGCAGTCAATGGAAACTTTCCCATCACTGGTCCAGTTTAGACAACTATCAAGTAAGTGCTAAGATATAACTGACCAGAACCCTGGACAGAGATTTCAAAGAACTAAGCATACTTCTGTCTTGTCTCTACGATTTGCCTGCTGCAGTGGTTTCAACGAGAAACGAAATGTCTTGGGAATTTAAATACTTGGTCCCCAGTTGGTGGTCCCACTCCAGGAGGGTTAGGTGCTTCTGCCTGGCTGGAGGATGCATGCTACTGGGGACAGGATTTAAAAGCTTAAAGACTCACTTCACTTGCCGTTTTCTCTCTTTGCTTCATGCTTAATTTCAAGATGTGAGCTCTCAGCTTCCTGGTCCAGGTGCCATGTCTGCTACTGGCTGCCACACTTCCCCATCATCAAGAACGCGTATCCTTCTGGAACCATATGCCCAAATAAACTCTTCTGTAAGTTGCTTTGGTCATGGTGTATTATCATAGCAGCAGAAAGTAATTAATGTGCCTACTCTTGCTTCCCCTAGATAATAAATGCATCCTTCCCTTAGGTGCTCACTTACTCTACCATCTTCTCGATATCTATGTTATAAATATGGTTTCAAACTTTCCCCCTCCCTAGTTCTACTGGCCAGTCCTCCTATTGATATAATGTATAAGTTGCTCCTGGTAAAAGGATAGTCCAAAGCATCCTTTCACTTACTCATACATTCAGCTGTTAATTGATTTTACCGATAGTTGAGACATACATTGCCACAAGGCACTGGGCATACATCTTTGAATAAAATACACTGTCTGTGCTTTTATGAAGCTCACAATCTAGTGGAGGAGAGAAGCATTAAACAATCAGACAAATACATATATAAAGGCAGGTTGTGGTGCACATTATGAATACTTTTTTCCTCTTCTACAATAAGAGTCTTTTAATCCTGAAGGGCTCAAGGGAGTTATAGATGTTTCAGAGGCTCCATGGGTTTCTTCGGGTTGTATCTAAAATATTCTATGTATATAGTTAGGTATGTGCTCTTTACCCTGAAAAATATCCATGGCTTTCATCAAATCTCAAAGAGGACTTTGAGCTGGTAAAGTTAAGAAGTGATGCCTCACAGCCACAGACACGATTGGCTTCTTTGTAACATTGCCGCCTCCCAGAATTGATTATATGTGTTTCTGTTTATGGCTGTTACTGAGCCAAAGTGCTAACACAGAGAAAAAAGGACCAACTATCTCTAGAATCAGCTCATGAGCAAAGAGGGTAAGTAGTATGCCTGGTTAGTACCCCCAAAGACCACATCTCCCTAACACATCCCCTTTAAACTTTATATCTTTTCAAAACATTTATTTGATAGCCTACTATGTCTGATTATGGCTGCCCTTATGAGCATGGATGTGATACTATCCACTGGAACATGGAAAGCCTAGTAGTTGTCACACTCCCAAAAATAAATATTTCTCCATGTAACAGGCTGTCTTTCAGGCCACCAACCACCTCCCAAATCCTGACATGGAGACTTCTTATTAGTTTTGAATGCTTGGCCTTATCTTATGCTTGTCCTACCAGCTCTTATAACTTAACTTGTTCTCTTCATCTACTGAGCTTTTTACCTTTCATTCCTTCTGTATATCTTATTTTTCTCTGTTTCTTGTGTCTGGCTGGTGACTGGCTGGCTCCAAGAGTGTCTCTCTCTTTCTCCCTTCTTCTTAAGCCTAAATGTCTCCTCCTACTTATTATCTTTGTCTGCCAGCCTGGCCTATGCCTCTCCTGCCTAGTTATTGACTGTCAGCTTTTTATTAGCCAAATCAGGTACCTTAGACAGGCAAGATGAAACAGCAGCACATCTTTACATAGTTAAACACAGCATAAATAAATGTAACACACCTTCACATAAAGTGATATTCCACAGTTTAAACAGCTGTAACACATCTTTACATAGTTAAAATAATATTCTACAACATGTCCCTCCCCCAGTAGCTATGAAATGCCAATAACTTCTCAGTAAGGGGTGAGGATTGTAGAACATCTAATCTATTTATGGTAACATTTTATAAGTCTTGATCTTGCTCAGGCCATGTGTAGGCCTTGTACCGATAAGTACTGCTTCTGAGTTTGTGAGCATAATAACCATGCCAATCCCAGAAAACAGTGTTTCACAGAACTCCTCCCCTTCCTCCAGCTCTTATATTTTTTCTGCCTAACTTCCTCTATGTTCCCTGAGGGAAGGGTAGATGACTAGATAACAATGTCTCACCCATAGTTAAGCACTCAGTCTCTTATTCTTAGCATGTCTACATTGACTTTTGCCTACCATTTACATTCTTTTCTATGTATTTTCCTGATCTGAATTGCAATACAATATAATCTGAATACAATAAATGTATTGTTTCTCATAATCAAGAAAAGTAATACATTAAAGCTATTTTATTTAGTGGAAAATTATACATTTACCACTATATCACAATGGATGACTAAAAATTATGGTATTTACACAGACATGCATGTAATATACAGGCAGTAACTATATTCTATGTTGTCATTATGACTGTTAACCTCCATGAGGAAGCAAATTTAGTTAGTTTATTAAACTAAAGAATGAACAAAGGATAGGTACATGCTTCTCACTGGAAAGTTAGGGCTCTATTACCTTTGACACTGACTTCCACTGAGTGATTTCCAATTCACCAGTTAGGGAGCCATTTAAGAGCAGAGTATTTAGGAGAGCCCCCTCCTAGCATATGAGTCAGATTACTCAAGAGATAGTTCCAGTTATTTGTTCTTCAACTTAGAGTGCACTGGGAAGAGTGTTGTCATATGCCTACACTACAAGCTAAGTGTCTACATATACATCTAACCCCTGACTCAGTTTTCAGACCTAAATGGGACATCATTATCAACATATCCTCTACTAGATCTCAGGAAACATTGAGAAAGAGGAAGAGGAAAGAATATATGAGCTACAAAATGAGATGTGTTCTGACATGCTACCTTCAGAACTTGGCATGGCTATCACACAGTCCAGACTAAGAGTCAAAGGCAAAGGCTTACATCTAGGTTCTTCAAGTGTGTAACAACTGATCTAGGCTTTACATTACTCAATTACAAGTAAAGCATGCTATGTGATCACTTTCCATCTCACAACACTCTTCATTAAGTATAAAAAAGATAATTAATGAGATCCACAACCACATAAAGACCAGGTCCGTCAGTGACACTATTTTGCGTGTGATATCGCATCATCTAAGATTAAAATATATCACTGAAATACACAAACTCCATAACTGTAAATAATGGCATAGATCAAGATGTCTTCTATCCTTTGTGCTCTAATTGATGGTGCACAGGGAAAAGAATATCGTACGACTACACCAGGAGCTGTGTTTTCCACACATACGCACAACCTCTGACCCAGTTCATCTGTCTCATCTGAAAACTTTTATTCCAGGAATAGACCCACCTGTCACATCACATTGGACAGAATGTGAGAAAAATGATGAAGAATGCATGAGCAGGTGGCAGGTCACCCAGGGTACAGGGAGCACCAGGGGCAGCAGGGGTCTAGGGATCAGCAGCTTCTTTGTCAGCAAGCCTCAGTCTGTGAGCTTCCCTGCATGGCAAAGTCCAGGGTGATTATTGCTATTATTTATAGAGCAATTTTCCCCCTCATTTAGACATAGAGTATAGTAAGACACCAAGGCACTCATAAATAATACCTAATAGGTCTGTCTAGACAGTCTTCCTCAGGTTTTATTTTTTTTCCTGCACCTTGAATCCAAACTGGACAGAGAGCTTGGAGATAAGAGAGAAACAATTCTCTCTGCAGGAGCAAAATAAGAGGGCAAAAGGATTTGAGAAATCAGAGTCCTAAGCCAGGGTAGATAGTGGGAGTCTGGCACTGTTGGGTAATGAGAGAAAGTATTTTTCTCTCGTGTATGTAGTGACTTTATTCATCAAGAACTTAGTGACACATGGGGAACCTGACATGGGTGAAGGCAGTCAGGTTCTAATCTGACTGTGCCTCTCTCTGTTTAACAGCAGACTTGGTACTTAACCTCTCTGGTCAATGATTTAGTCCCCAATTAAATCTGGGGTTTAGGCCAGATCAGCACTTCCCAACTTGTGTTTCTCAGAACATTAGTTTCTATGGTATAGTAATAAGCATTAGCATGAAGGAAAATTAAAAAGAAAACATGATTCTTTGGTCAGTTAAGTTTGGGGGATGCTGGGTTAAATAGAGTTGAGTGGGTTTCTCTACTATAGGAATTCTCAGGGCGTTTAATGTGTTAATGTTAATTCTGAATCCCCCCCCCAAAGTGACCATAAGTCTGGGAAACTTTCTTCAAACTTGTGTGATTGTAGATGTTCAGTGTTTTGTTTATATTTGGTTTTGTTTTGCTTAGCATCAACGAAGACCTGAAGATGCTTTGGGGAAATATACTTAAAAATTCTTTCCAGGACTCCACTTGCATCATGGAATTTTTCCAAAGACCTAATGAATGATTTTATGCACAAGAAGAAACAAGAGGGACCAGCCTCATATGGAATGACAGCCAGAAATGTCAAAGCTACTTATTTATTTTCTTTTTTAATCTTTTCAGCAAGCCAGCACGGTGAATTCTGCCATTCTCATCTTACAAGGGAGGAAACTGAAGGAACTCTCAACAGAATGCAGCAAGAAAGTTGTAGATCCTCTTTTCAGAGGTGGGAATATGTGCATGCAATCTTAAATACAGTGACATTTAAACAAAACCTCAAGGGGGTGTATCCAGCAAAGAGTTTTAAGGAGAGAAAACAGCCAGTGCACAATACCTGAAGGGAGAATGCATCTGACTTGTTGGGTATCAAAAGGGTACCACCTATGCTGGAATGCAGAGCACAGTAATGGCAAATTGGACATTTTCAATCAAGGAGATGAGATCACAGACCTAGTAGCAATCCTGGGATCTCAAGCTTTAGCCCTGAGGAAAATGGAGGACAGAAAGGTGACACCATCTGGTGTTGATCTATTAGGTTGTGAATAGATGCTAGAGAAATGTAGCAGTCATTTGTTTACAAATTATTTCTGGTTCTCCTAGGATATGACTGGGTTATCTTCTTGAAGGTAAGCAAGGCCACATCATAGATATTTTAGTTTAAAAGCCTTGGTTCTTGCAACTCCAATGGAAGGGGCTCAGCTACTTGTTTTTAATACATCAGTTAAAGAGATGAGTAAAAGTGAAAAGCAGAGAATATTTAATTAATATCCATATCAGGAAGAGAAAGATGTCAAAGGGTTCAGTGGCCCTGAATTCATCTGTGGGGCTGTGACAGGAGATTTAGTTCCCAAAAGAAGAAACATGGGAGCAGTGGGAAAAGGTATGCATAAATAGACATTCCCCATCAAGGTGTAGTCTAATTGACCATGGCCTAAGATCTGGCTCATGAGGTGGTATGAGAGAGTTCTTGTTCCTTGAAAGACAGGCTGGTTCTCATGGAAAGACTGTTCCTGCTGCAGGGTGCAGCCTCAGCATTGTGGATAACTGCCTTCTTCATGGGGAATGGGTTGTTTTTCTTTCAAGATGCTGGTTTTCCAGGAATGCAAGGTGACTGTGTTTTAGGAGAATGATAGCAAACCTTTGGATACTTTGGGTGCATCTGAAATGGGAAACTGTAAAAGGCATCAGTAAGATGTCTCAGTTACTTTTATTTTGGTGCCTATAGCCTTGAAGGAAATATGGTGAGTTAGAGATCACTTTTTTTAAATGGACAAACACTTCTTGAGTGATTGACATGCCCACATAGAATAGTATGCTGAGTACTCAGGGTAAAAGGAGTCAAATACAAAAATGAAGGCAGAGATGCCAGGCTTTCTTTCTGCTTTCTATTACCTTGTGGACCCAAGTAAGGAGTCATTCTTTATAGAAAAAGCAATTTCTAGTGTCTGTTGCAGTCACGGGACTGTCTTGGTCAATGAAATATGCATGCGAGTGATGTAATCCACTTCCATGTCAAAACTTTAAGGTTCCGTGGACAATTTGCCCCTACCATACGACAGGCAACGGGGTGGCTCTGTCAGTCTGGGTCTGATGGAAAACTATAGTGACTCTGCTAACCTGTGTTGAATGTGATAGTGAGCTGTAATCCTGGTTAAGACACCAAGAGACTGTTCCTCCTTATTTCTGCAGAATCCTGAAACCTGTTTGTACTGACACAAGAAAGCAGGGCAGAAGGAGAATTAGCAAAGCTTGCTGCAGTAATCCGAGTGAGAGATGTTGGCCCGAGGGAGGCTCAGGGCAGTGCAGATGGTTGGGTAGCTGGATTGTGAATTCATTTTGAAAGTAGAACCAACAGAACTTCCTGATGTCTTGGGTGAAGTGAGGTAGTGGAGGGGAGAAGGGAGAAAGGAGGGGGGGAGGGGAGGAAAGAGAAGAGGGGAGAGATAGCTCAGCATCTACTCCAGCCTGAATAACCAGAAAGATAGAATTGTAACTATTGGTGTGAGGAATGCTGGGTAAAAGAAATTCAGAGGAAGGAAGTTTTGCTGTGATTTCTTTTCTCAGTGTTCTGATTTCTATTTTGTTTTGTTGAAAAAGATTATAGTTACTGGTTATCTGCTGAAATATTTGAGTTTAGCTTTTATCTCCTTGAACGGAGCATAGGAAGTCATGAGAGGTTCTAAGTGACAAGGTCCAATTTGTGAACCCTTCACAAAGCTCAGGCCAAGTGACAGTGTTATATGTTGTTTTCTGCAGGAGTGGCACAGGCTAAAGTGCCTTGGAAAGATATCAGCAGCATTTTATGTGACTCCCTTTCAGAGCTAGGGTCCCAAACAAACCGCTCGGAACTCATTGATTTGAAACTCCTCTTTATTGTTTTCTCCCTTGATTGAGTGCTTTGACTGCAAAGTGCGGATTGATTCAGACTCCTCTAATTTTCTGCCTCCTTGATGGTTCATACCCATCATGCTTGAGTCCTGTCTACAGACCATCCTTAGTCGCCTTCTAGAAACATTAAATGTGCACTACCTGGGGAAGATGTCTGGCCCCATTCTGAATGCCTTTGCCCTTAGATGATTTATCCTGGGAGATTCCAAGCTGTGTACCTGAAGCCTTTTATGAGGTACAGGTTTCAACCTGGGAGGTAAATTATTTTTCAAGATAATCAGATTTGGTTTGATCCCTACAGTCATAAAACAGTTCAATATTTAAATATAAGAAGATTTTTGTTTGTTTGTTTGTTTTTTTACAGACAAGGTCCCAGGTAGCCCAGGCTGCCCTCCAACTAGCTATGTAGCTAAAAATGGCCTTCAAATTCTTTTCTTCCTGCCCCCACCTTCTCTGTGCTTGAATGATAGACATGGGCAACTACATCCAATTTTATACAGTGCTAAGGATAGAACCCTGCACTCCAACAAACTGAGCTGTATCACTGGCTGCCAAAATAAGAGGGCTTCTTCTGAATAATCAAAGGTGTTGGTGACACTAGACATCTGTTTTTTGAGTCTCAGACAACAGCCTATAAGCGAGTAGTCATTGTCTCTTTTAGAAGGCAGTTACTCGGTAGCACTGTCCAGTTCCCAGCTGGACAGGTGACTTGTTTATGTTACCTGAGCTGTACTAAGAATTTAATATTACAGAGTCCTCCATATGCATTACCCAAGTCCTTACAAACATATAAGGTGAGTATTTTATAGATTGGAGCCCATCCTTCCTAGAGCTAGAATTAATTGCATGTTTTTATTTGAGTGCATTTAAAGGTACTTAAGTGTTTCTATTTGGATTCTCCAGGGGCCAGGATTAAATGTTCTGATTTCTCTCTTTCCAGAGTGCCATCTAGATACTGCTCAGTGATACTCATCCAGGGGGCTTTTGGCATTGCCTTATTGATACGTATGGGAAGTGAACTTTGAGTTCTTACCACACCCACATGCTTGCTATAGCACTCAGAATACATTGAATTATGATTTGCTTTTCTAACTTGTAAAACAAATACAGAAAAATAATACCCAATATGTTATTGGGGCTTCAGAGAATAAGATTGGAGAGATATGTCAAGGCCAGATGCATAAAGACCTTCTTTTCCATGTTCAGATCATTTTATTCCATAACTCAGAGATTTTCAAACAGTTCATTATAAAAGCCTGAAATTGTCATAGGGAAAAGAAACAAGCATTTTCAACGAAGACTTCCCAGCACACTATGTTGAAGGAAAACCATGGATGGTTTTATGTAGGATCTGAACTGTCAAGGTTCTTGTTTAGTCTTCTTCTGTTGAGTGGTAAAACACTCTGACCAAGAGCAACTTCAAGAGGGAAAGGCCTTACTCCAGCTTGTGGGTAACAGTCCATCATTGAGGAAAGACAGGGTAGGAATTTAAGCAGGAATTTGAGGTAGAAACCTGGAGGAATACTGCTTACTGGCTCACTTTCTCTTTTATAGTCCAAAACCCCCTGCCCAGAGAATGGTGCTACCCACCATGTACTAGTCTCTCCTACATCCACTAACAGTTAAGAACAGTGATTCCCTGAAGCCATGGCAATTTGACTTAGGTGATCCTACAATTGTGACTCATGTTTTGACTGATTCTAGGCTATGAGGAGTCAACAATTAAAGATAAATATGACAGTTCTGAATTTACATATTGTCCTATATAGAGGACAGATTTGAGAAGACTAGCCAATGCCAGATAAGAAAGCAAGTAGAAGACAAACATTTTGTAAGCAGGAGAAAAGATCTAATAACCGAACAAGAAAAAGTCTTGTGATTGATTGATTGATTATGAAGGAGAAGGGAGAATCAAGACTAAGAAGTTTTTGGTTTGAGCAATGTTTTGTAGAATGTTATTTAAAGATGTGTTATATTTGTTTATGCTGTAGAACATTTGTTTAATGATGCAAAGATGTGTTGCATTATTTTATGATGTATTTGTTTAATTCTATGAAGCTCTGTTAAATTCTATGAAGCCTGTCCAAAACACACGATTGGTCTAATAAAGATCTGAACAGCCAATAACAAGGCAGGAGAAAGGACAGTCAGGAATGACAGGCATAGAGAATAAATAGAAGGAGAAATCTGGGAAGGAAGGATCAAGGAGCAATAGAAGGAGGAGGACTCTAGGAGCCAGTCATACAGCCAGCCATGGAGTAAGAGTGAAAGTAAGATATACAGAAGTAAGAAAAGGAAAAAGCCCAGAGGCAAAGGTAAACTAGATAATTTAAGAAAAGCCTGATAGCAACAAGCCAAACTAAGACTGGGCATTTATAAGTAAGAATAAGACTCTGTGTGACTTATTTGGGAACTAGGTGGCGGCCCCCAGAAGATCCAAACAGCAAAGAGTAAAAACGGCCAACCACAGTAATGATTACAGAGAAAGAAATGATAAGTCAGTTTAAAAAGATAGTAACCTGTAGAGAAATGATAATGGATTTGAGAAATATGGTGTGCTAGTGGGGCATAAAAGTCTTAACATATAGGCTAGTCAAAAATTAAAGGCACTATTAAGCAGTCATAACATAGAAACTTAGGAACTCAGGAGCACTTCATTTCATCTTCATGCCCATTTCCTCAGTATTAAAGGATGCACATGGTATTTGAGAGGTCAAAACACTCATAGATACTCAAGGATTTAGACTATAATGTTATCTATGAATATCATATTTCACATATCAATTCTACCAGTCTGTATGCATTAGAGATATGACCAAATGATCCCCAATGATAAAACAAAACCACTAACCCCCTGGCCTTGGATCCTGGTCTAAGTACTATGGGTCCAAATGATGCCCACATCTGACTCTTGGGCTTTTTAGCATAGTCTGTCTGTCTGTCTGTCTGTCTGTCTGTCTATAGATATCTCCCCCTGTCCTTCCTTGAAATATGGGTAAATTTTTCCAGCATGCATTCCTGCTTCAGCATACACAATTTGACACCTTTCCTAGACACCAAAAGCAATGGAGCCTCCCACCTTGAACTTCTTCTACCTGAAAATCTTCTTTCATCAATAGTCATTCCTTGTTGATATCTATTATCAAATAAACATTATGCAGATAACCTGGATCTAACTGAGATTTTGTTTTAGGGATTCATAAGAATGTGAACCACGGAGATGAAATATCTACCTTGGAAGTTTGTGACTCCATAATTATAGAAAACAAAATGTGTAACTTCTCTCTATGTGTGTTCATACTGGTGCCTTGATCTCTGTCATGTAGTTCTGTATTAGATAGAAGGGTATATAGAAACATGTTTCACTTCTCGCATTATTTTTGCTATACAAAAGTGACTTATTAAGGATAAGTTCCTAGATTATAGGGTGGGGAGAGATGGTAGGGGTAGTTATCAAAGAGTCTGATGTCTGCCTGGGGTTACTCCTTAAAGCTGTGCTTTCCAAGGGAGCTAAGTTGTAACTCCAACATCTGTTAATCATTTTCATGTGTATCGATGTAGGTGAAGTGAGTATAGGTGTCATTTATCAAATGGCACACCTCTAAGCTCTAGCTGTGTATGATATGACTCAAACAAAGGCCTACAGATCCATGAGCAGTGAGTGCACTCGTAGCTGACAGCCAGACACCCATGCATGACTTCACCTGCTGCCATCCTGCCAGCCACCTTCTTGCTATAAGAAAACCTCTTGCTCATAAGGACACACCACACAATGGTCAAATGACAAAACTCAACCACTGATTTCTCTCTGTTCTGTTGTTCCTTTGATGTAGCATGTGTTGCAGCACTCTGCACAAGTGTTAAAGCTCAGTTCCCTCTTGCTCCTGTGGGGTGGCTGAAGTGGTTTCTGGGATGTGTCCATTAGAAAGAAAAGGTTCATTTGAAAAACACGGAGGCCAGGGTTTATTGTGAGAGAGACTCCACTGTTTCTCCCCACAACACCCTTTTTAAAAATTCGTTTCCTTTTGCATAAGATATGTTTCCTAATTCCACCTCTTCCAGCTGTATTCCCAGCTCATTGAAGAAAGGAGGGAAAGTGCTGTTTAAATTTATACTGTTGAATTTCTGTAGGACACCGAAATATTTTTGAAGTTAATGGAAGATCTCTGAATAGTCTGTTTCAAATAATTACAGGAAAAAATACATTTAAATAATTAGTAGTTGCTACTAGAACATTCAGCAAAATGAAATGACATCTTTGCATGCCTATTAAACAGCACTTTATTTTCAGTTTAGGGTGTTTTGGATGAAATTAGATGGCAAACACACTGCATCATTGAGTGATTAGAAGAACTGGTGTCATTTAGAGCTACACTAGGACCACCATCAGCCCTTTCTTTTTCCTCTAAAAAAAAGGAAAGAAAGGGAAAGTACTGTGCACTCCTGCTAGACAAGATTTTAATAGAAAGAGGACCAACTGTGGCCCTTGAGACTTCAGCTTAAGTGGTTTATGGGTAATCCCCCACATGCAAGGAAAGGCATTAAACCGAATCTGATTATTCTATATTTTCTAATTCTGGGATTCTCATTTAGCTTTGCTTGGAGAATACACAAAACCCCCCACTCTTACATCCTCTCTTCTCTCCAAGCAGAATCTTTTTGGCCCCAAACAGAAGATGATCCTAATCTAACGGGTAAGACCAAATATTATCTTTAGCCTCACTCCTTGCTTTGTTCACAGTACCTCGACTCTTTATTCAAACAAAACAAACCTCCAATTATAAAAATATTGACAAGGAGTCTAATTGCAACGCTTAAATTCAATAAAGATTGCAGTTAGAAGGCCTACATCTCCCATCTCCTCTTCTCCTTCCTTCTCCCTCGTCCATCCTGGTCCTTGAGACCCTCAAGCTTTTAACCATTGCTTCTCTTAATCCTTCCTGGAAATAAACAAGGAAGAAAAAGGGACAACTGAGGAATGGTTGTGTCCCCTCGGTGCAACGCTATACCTCACTATAATATATTGTTCATTTTATGGTATGCTATTTTAGAGGAATATTTTTTAGCCAGACGGACAGGAAATCCATATGTTCCGCTCTTCACTGATACATTGTCATACACCAAGAAATTTGTCAGAATAGCTAAGTAATCTTTTACAAATAAAAAGCCACTTGGAGTCCGGAGATTCCACCCCGTGCATCCAGGAAGCCATTGTGGGAGAGAAGCCGACTTCACATCCCTGGAGAAGGAGGAAACCAGTCAGCGAGGAGATAGCTAGAGCGTGCTCTGCTCCGTGCCTGACTTGGACCCCCATGTTTCCTTTTGGGGATCCCATGTGGCTTCTCATGTTGCTGGGGATCTCTTCCAGTTTCATAGGGCACTTCCTCGACCTAACAAACATTCTTGCTGTTTCTCCTTAGGCGTCTTTTTCCAGGAGTACCTATTAGGGTGTCCTGGCTGTTGCTTCCATCCCTGACCCCTGGTTACGCCTGCTGTTTCTCAAGGAAAGGGGAAGGTTGTCTACCTCTCCTGTCCCAGAAGTTTTGTTCTTCACTAATTATCAAGTGGGACAGTTACAAAGGTCCAGATAAACTCCTAAGAAAGGGCGACTAGGATATATATATCCTAGGATATATATATATATATATATATATGTATGTATGTATATATATATATATATATATATATATATATATATATCCTAATATCTGCTATTCAAGTAGATCAACTCCAGAGAAAAGTGCACTGCGTTTCCCAGAAGAAAGGCACTGAGTTCCGGTCTTTGAGTAAAAAAGGTAAGGGAAGAAAGGAAGAGGAAGCCGACTGCAGGGTTTATGTTGTGGCAGAAAGTCGGATTCCTGCAGAGATGTGCAGTAGGCCCCTGCCTCGGCACTGGTGTCAGAGCTGTGGGCCTCGCTCCTGACACATGGGGGCAGCAATGAGCAATGCAAGGAGCCGAAGCCAATGTCTGCCTGGCCACCGTGAGGGGAGCCTTCTTCACAAAGTTGGCCATTTCACCCCAGTTAGTGGAGCCATTTCTCTCCTTCCTGTTCCTTCTCATGCCTTTCCTTCTCAGGCAATCCCACCCTTCATGCCCTAGTTTATCTCATCCCTTATGCTCGGTTTTGGTTCACTTCCCTTGTGTAATCCCAACCAGTCACATGTTTCTTTCCAGTATGTCCAGAACTACGGTAATGGAAGCTCTGCTCTGTACTGTCCGTTCTCTTATGTCTCTAGGGTGACTCGTCCCGTCAACCCACTCAGCAGCTCCTGCTTAGATGGAGTTCTTTACACAACACCCCGCTGGGGTCTGCTCTAGATTGATGACCATAGATCCCTTCTCACCTTCAACCGCGCCCTTTGGGAGTTCTAACCTGCCATTGACGGGGGTAAACGGGGATCTGGGGCCCGTGAAGCAAAACCAAACCTAGCCTTGCAGTGGCCACTGTTTGGGAACATCACTGGAAGTGGGGTCCCATTCAAAACTCAATGTCGTATTCACCTGCCTCCCACTTCTGCCCTAAATACTGCAGTTCATCTTGATTTGGGAGTGCCAAGAAGGCGCAAGCCACAGCCCCCTTCCATCCCACTGCCTGCAGGACCATGCTGAGCTATCCTCGCCTCGCCTCTCAGCCCAGGCTATATGAGAAGACTCAGCATGCCTCTGTCTGCAGCAGGCACTGCGGGAGGAAAGTAAAAGAGGCAGTTTGGTTTTATAGGCCAGCAAATATACTGAAAGCCCTCCGGGAGAAAGCCACAGCCTCGGTTCCCAAACCAGGTTGTTGCAGAAGCATGGTGCTCTGTATTTACTCTGTCTGTTTGGAGCCAATTTAAACAATTTCAATCAACAGAACCCATATGATAAATTGCATGTTACTCATCCTTATGAAAAAGAAACACGGCTCGGATTGAATTTGAACTTTGAGTGGGAGGTGGATTTCCAAAGAGCCCCAGAATTTTCTCTTACAGACACGGAAACTAAAAAAAAACGAGGCAGGAAAAGATTGGCCCATAAGCACACACCACCTGCACCTTTGGAATAGAGCTGAACTTAGTAGTTCCATTACAGACACTTTGTCCTGTGGGTCTTGGAAAGGTTCGGGGAATTTAAGCCTCACCACCAGGCTGTATTTGAGGGAGTTAAATAACCTTACCAGGCTTAGTCAGAGAAAATAGCATCGAAGCTATGTAGTTTTATATACTCACTAATATTTAACATATAATTAATGAGTGCCAAGTAGTAAGCATATGACCACCTTCCATGTGCAGGAAATGGTTCCAATCACATAGTAGGTACTCAGTGAATTTTGGCTATCACTATTAATAACAACCATATTCACAAACACTTAGAAAACTCACAGCATGCATTACATGCTGATCTAAATACATGTAGTATAAGAGAAGGCAGGTGATAATGAATTCACTAGATCCAAGATAAATGATAAATGGGTGTTTTATTGGGGAACAAATACACAGATAATAAAGAACCACTACAGCCCTTCTCTGCCCTTCCAATGGGATCCACAACTAGAGAGAGAGAGAGAGAGAGAGAGAGAGAGAGAGAGAGAGAGAGAGAGAGAGAGAGAGAGAGAGACCCTCTTCATGCTTCCCTCTTTCCGGTCAGTCTTGAAGCCACACACAAAGTGGTGTGGCCATTAGCACAAATATACTGGTAAGGAAGATGCAGCTACACATTAGTATACTTCATTATTCTCACAACTCTGTAAAACTGAACTGTTGCTGTCTCCCCCATTTTACAGACAAAGAGACAAAGGACCCATGCAGAGGGAATAAAGCTTTCCCCAGTCTAGGTATAGCTGAGTGGTGGATCAGAAATTCGAGTGTCGGGGTTTTCCATAAAGGCCAGTCTCTATTAAATATTACAGAGCTCCTTCTAGACACCAGGCACTATTCCAGGAGCCTGAGGTGTATTACAGTCCCAAGGTGTTTTATGTCCTTGAGAGAGGCACCAACAACAAACACGTCAAACCAATGAAGGCTCTGCCGTGTTAGGAAGTAGTCACTGTGGAGGGGAACCACGAATGAAACAGAGGAGACTGATAAGATGGTGCAACATGAGGGAAAGGCTGAGTTTGGATCAGGAGAGCCTTGCTGAGAAAGAGATGAGTCAAGAACTAGGAAGCAGAGGATGCTCGCCAGACCATATGGGAAGAAATCATTCCAGGCAGAGGGAGCACGTGCAAAGACCCTAAGGCTTGGATTGTCGGAATCAATTATGCTAATTGGTCCCATACTCCCTCCCCATCCTAAATTTCTAAGCTTAGCAAATGTAGCCTAGCACCATGAATAACAGCAAAGACTGAGAAGTAGATTTTGTAATGTCTATAACTTACAAATCCAACTGTTAACCTCCATGCGGAACTGATGAGTCCACTCCTGCTGCGAGACACTGTGCAAGGGTCCGGATGACACATTTAGGACATATCATTGCTTTCTTCCTAAAGAACCTCCCTCACATCTTCCGCTCAAGGATGCCAGAGCAGAGCTAAAGCCAAAAATCCCCTTATTAAAAACCTTTGTGATTCAAGGATTATAACCATTTAGTGCTTATTGTTTTTTCCTATTTTTAGGAAGGTGGGAGCATCTCAACTAAACATTTTTGATGGGTGCCAGTTCCCAGGGAGGATAGCCTCAGAGTCCCTGAGAGCAGAACCCTATTACTTACTAACAGAAGATTCTAGAGCCTGGACAAGTTGACTGACTTCTTTTCCAGCCCTTAACCAGGCTGTGGCACTGGAGTAGGGGGCATTTCTGACCTCTGCATCTCCTTCTTGTCCCCTATGGTGGTTTAAAAGAAAATGACCCCAAAAGGGAGTGTCATTATAGGTATGGCCTTGTTAGAGTAGGTGCATTCTTATTGGAGGAAGTGTGTCACTGTGGGGTGGGCTTTGAGGTCTTTTTCTCAAGCTTCACCCAGTGTGATAATCAGTTGACTTTCTATTGCCTACAAGATGTAGCACTCTCAGCTCCAGCATCATGTCTGCCAGCATGCTCCCATGCTCCCCATAATATTAATAATAGACTGAACCTCTGAAACCATAGGCAAGCCATCCCAATTAAATTTTTTCTTCGAAAGAGTTGACATGGTCAGTGGTCATGGAGTCTCTTCATAGCAATAAATGAAGAGAAACCCCTGTATTAGTCAGATTTCATTTCTTTCTTTCTGTCTGTCTATCTTTTTTCTTCCTTCCTTCCTTCCTTCCCTCCTTTCTTCATTTCTTCCTTTCTTTCTTGTGGTGTGTGTGTGTGTGTGTGTGTGTGTGTGTGTGTGTGTGTGTGTGTGTGTATGTGTGTGTGTAATACCTAAGAGAGGGATGATTTCTTTTGGCATACATCTTCAAAAATTTAGCCCATGATTGGATAGACCCTACACTTTGGCCCTAGGACAAGAGAGAACAACGAGGCAGCAGAGTCATGTGGATGGGGAAACTGTTCTCATTGTGGCAAGGAATTAAAAAGACAGGAAAGAGCCAGAACAAGGTGCATTCCCCCATAACAATACTCCCAGTGTCCCACTTTCTCTAGTGAGTACCCATCAACTCAGGTTTGCAGAACCTCCAAATAAAACTACCCACTGGGGATAAAACCTTCAATCCCTGAGGATGTGGGGGTATTTCATAACTAAACATTATCAATCTCTTGCATAATGGGTTGTCTTGACAATAAATGAGTAGTCTTTCATGAGACATATAACAGCTTTTCTGAGTTTATTAGTACATGGTCCATCACTGTGAACCCACTGGGTGACCACTCTGGAATCTCAGCTCACTTCCATATGTTAGACTGACTGTAGCTAGCAGATGGTCAAGTTGGCCCTGCCTCCAATTCTTGGAGGGATGTAGGAACCAATGTATTGCACTGCTAGCTAGACCACCTAAGATGTTCTCAGGAGTATACAAAAGGAGATGAGGAGGTAGCTTGTCTGAGGGCTTTTCTAAGGCTCATGGGTCTGGGTGATGTTTCATGAGTGAGTGCTTTGTCACAAAAGCAAACAAACATGCATTAAATACATTTTTTTAGTATATCTCTCTTGTCTTTAATTTCACATTTGTTGTGAAATTATTCTGTGTGAATAAGGTCTACTCTTACTTTTTTTGCTTTTAAACATTAAAGATGACATTTAGAATATACTATCTTACCTCATCTCATAAATTCTTTCCCAAATCTTCCAAACCATATATTATTATTCCCATTTTCCAGATGAATATTGCAATATTATATGCTTTATCCCAGATTATATGCTTTATTCTTTCATATTTAGTACCTGAAAGAATGTCAAATGCTGAGATTGATATTCTTAATCTTTATCTTGTCTAATCTTTCTGTTCAGCTACCTTATATCCGAAAAGGAATACATGTACATCCTCCAACTGAGAATGATGCAGTTTAACAATATTTTGACTTTATAAGCTTCATGAAAGCATACCATCCCAATCATTCAATTTTCACTTTCTCTACAGTATTCAATAAATGGTACAAGACAGTCAACACTTTATGGTAACTGCAGGCTAATGTAAAAGTTCTGAGCACATTTAGGTAGGCTAGACTGAGTTATTATGCTTGGTAGGTTAAGTATAGTAAATACATTTTCTGCTTAAAATATTTTCTACTTCTGATGGGTTTATCTGCATGTAACCCTACTATAAATTCACACACACACACACACACACACACACACACACACACACATACACCTTCAAAATTTACATACACCACCAGGAAAAGGAAACATCTTTTTCCATATGGGATCCTACAACAAAAGACAGACTGGTAGGAGAGAGAATTTAAATGTATTCAATGCACATTTTATGTACTTGAGATCCTTCAACACCGGAGACCCAAAGAAACAGAGAAATCTGTATATGTTTATGTTGCTTAGGATTGATGAAAAATGGGGAAGTGTATTGAACAAAGGTCAATGAGCTAATGAACTGGGAGGGAATTGAACCAGACATGTTTGTTCGGATTCTTCTCCCTGTCCTCTAGGCAAGGAACTTGCACAGGAGGGACTTATAACTGCTCCCAAACAAACGGCAGAGGGAAGGACAAGCCTCTTCCATCTTCTCAATGCCAACATGTCATATTTTAAAGGTTGAGTCCTTAATCCCATTAAGCACATACATATCACAAGCATAATCACATATCCAGTATTTGAATGTACATAGCTGTGAGCTCACACATAAGTACACACATTCACATCTGAGCACACAAACATGTACACACGTGCTCAAGTTCGCGCAGACACACAAGCACTCACAGTCCATGAGCTAGGGATTTAGGAAGTGAAGTACTCTCTACCAAGGCAGAGATGCAAATACATAACGGATGCTTATAAAGGGGGGCTAGGATGGCGGGATCAGAGCTGCCTGGAGAACCTGGGAGTTCGCTGCTGAGAGGCTGAGGTGATTCTGTCCTGAGAGTTAAATTCAAGAAAGAGGCTGGCCACCATTCTAGCACGGCAGCCCATGCACAAGAGGAGCCGACAGCTGGAGTTGACAGCAGGAAGTAAGTGGTTCCCCACCAGGAACCGCAGCTAGGAAGACCAAACTAGAGGTGCAGGCAGAGGGAAAGGATAAGGGAGTGGGAGATAGTGAAGGAAGCACCGAGCAGTAGTTAGTGAAGACAGCCAGAGTCTAGAGCAAAAGGGAGGAGAGAGCTGGTGGAGACTGACACAAAGGTCCTAAGAGAAAGCCATTAGTTATCAGGCCTAAGAAGGATTTGAAGTGTATGTGACCACAGACTTAGACTTCAGGTAAGAGAATGGGCTCCCTGGTGCCTTGTGGGGATTCTACTTTTCCCACCTGAACTGCAGTCTGTGACTTGGTCATAGACTCAACTGGGTCTAGGGCATCTGGGCTTTCTTCCATTTCCAGAATGACAGGGCCTTGATCTCTGAAGACTAAGACTGAGGTCTTGATGGAAACGTGAATGTTTCATACTTAAAAGTGTAACGAGGATGATCTGGCCTTGTGCTGTTCATCTAAGGAACCTAACAGTTCACACACAGGCCAGAGATCTGCAGAGAATTCACTGCAGACCCCGCTTACTGTTAGCCACAGAATGGTATTATGGTAAGAGTGCCAAGATCATATTATCCAACACTCCTCTGTGAAGATGAACTTTCAGGCAGTTTATTCTGACCCAGGCAAAAACCACTGCACTGCATTGATATTGGCCTCCCTCCCCACACTGCCATCATGCTGGCCTAACATTCTTCTGCTTCCTACTAACCTTCTATGGGTTAGCTATACTTAGGGTCTGCCCTGGTATGCTTGTCTTGAATTCTGCTTTTTAACTAAGACTACACCCAGGAGCCATGCCTTCCTGGTGGGCACTTCCAAGCATTAAATTATATGACAAATTTTAAACACTTGGCATGTTGTCTCGTCTACAGTGGAAACTTGCAAATTGTGACAGCTATTTTATCCCTGTCACTCATCTTCTTAGGAAGCTATCCAGTTCAAGTTGTTACATCTAGGAAACCAACTTCTCATCTTCCAATTCCAGTTTAAGCACTTAGTCCCTCTCTGACCTTGGCCAAGTTATTTCTCATATGGTCTTGCTGCATGGTGTCTGTAGTTCCAAGAGGTTGATATTTACCAAGACTTTACTATCAGAATTGCTATCCTTATCTATTCATTACAAAACTGCTACTAGAATCCTAATCTCTTTTGGGCGCACCTCTAACACAAAGTGCTCAGTAGGCCTTCAGACACACTGACTCAGTGACAGAAAGAGTGGTGTTTTACAGAGTGTGCTCGACATGTTTGGCGCAAGCTTACTTTCTCCATTACTTCCTTCTTAAGGATAAGTGACAAGTTGAACACTAGGGACATTGGAGAAACTGTATAAATACCCTTTGCCTGTTTTCTGGGTCACATCTTAGGAATAAAACAGGGATGTGGCAAGGCATTTCTGAGTCATTCTCCCTTTGCCTTCTTAAAATCTCCCTAGCAGTTCCTTGGGGGCAAACAGGGAAAGTCATATGACAGTTACAGTGTCCCATTTCCCAGAGCACTGTCCTTCTGATGGTAAGTGAAGCTTTTCCTACGCATGTCTCCAGCAGGTGCTCTGTGAAAATCTCTAGGAGCCTTTGAGGTGACAGTCATGGGGGACTCCTAGGATGATCTCACTCTTGTAGGGCAGCTCTGAGATCATCCTCTTTGTCTGTTGGGCACTGACAGTAATGGCAGCTCAGAGCAGCTGTGGTACCCAAAGCGGGATGCAAAACCATTCTATCCACAGTGCCTGGATGCCATCAGTGCAGCAGCAAAAGCTGCCTCCATCTCCAGCTGATTTCATCTAATGTGATAACACTCATGATAATAAATATTGTTAAAAATAAAAGTCACTCTGGGGATTGCGAATCACTGGGACAGGTGTTCAGAATGAGGAGAGTGCAGTAATTGGGTGACTTATTCATTATTGGAAATGCCGTTTAAAATCTATTGCATTTAAAAAAACAATACTTCAGCTGCTCTCTGGCCTTCTGAAGTCATTAGCGAGTGTTCTTTATCTGTTTGTTTTCCTCACTGAAGTGAGCTTTTTAATGTCACATAAGAACTAACTTGACTCTTTGCCAACATCTCTGAGTGAATGATGAAGTCTTCTGAGGCTCACACATCACTCTGCAAGACAGCTCCTCCTTGTAGAGCTCATTGTCTCTTCAGTCAGGAGACAGGATGGCAGGGAGGGACAGAAGCCCTGACGACAGCTACTTGATAATAATTCCCATGTAGTCATGGGTAGCACATGGTTTCCTTCACTTCACACAGTCAGACCACCTAAGGACTTTGAGAGACGCCTATATGTCCTTCCTCTCAAGGATCAATAAAATTTTATCGCAAACTCTGTTGCACACTTAAAGTACCCCTTTCATTTTAAGGAAGTTTGGAAAAGGGTATCATGATAATGGTAGTCCCAAATGGAAACGGGAATAGCCATGTCCCTAAAAGAGACAAGAGCTCCCTCTGTTATATAGTAGCATGGGGAACACTTTTAATTGATCTTTTATTTTACATTATTAACTCTCTATTCCTTGAGTATTCCTTGAGCCATCATTAATGGTTATCAACACCCTCCTGGAAGCTGTGGTTATAACTAGGTTCCTTCCTAAATATACAAAATTTGTACTAAACACAGTGAGTGCTGGGTTGCAAAAGAAGGATTCATTTGCTGCCCCCAGATGTAAGTCCTTGTCCACAGTTAAATAAAATATTAAAAAAAGCACATACAAGTGCTATTCAGGTTGGGTTTGAAACATATATCCTATTGGTTCTTGATTACACATGTGTTACCCATGATTTTTAAAAAGATTACATTTATTTAAGTGTGTGTGTATGTGTTTGTGTGTGCATACACGTGTGTTTTCCTAGGGAGGTCAAGGAACAAATTTCAGGAGTTCTGTGGGTTGAAAGAGTGTCATCAGTCTATACTGCAAGTACTCTTATTCACTGAGCTATCTGGTCACATCAAATCATCCACAATTTGAGTTTAGTCTTCATTTTTATTTTATCCCTATATTAGAGGTTTCACCTATGACCAGTCTGGGCTACAATTCACTCTAATGCCTAGGTAGACCTTGAATTTATGATCTTCCTACCTCAACCTCCCGAGTACCTTAGATTATTTAGACCTGCACTACTAGGCTAGACTCCATGATTTGAGTTTGTGAAGCTGTGATTGATCCTGGGCCTTGAAGGAATCCTATCCATGGCACAGCACAAGTGAGAAATAGATGGATTTGATCCTTTGCTGTGACCTAGATTTGTTCATCTCCTGCAGCAAGAGCCTGATGTGTTCCTGATGAACTTGGTCTACTGAGATGGCCTCTTCCTGACATTTCCAGAATGTCAAAAGAAAATTTGCATGTGAAGAGAGGACACTGTAGGTGCTTTCCTTCTTTTTTGACCCTATATAAAGCTGTCAGAGGAAACCTTGGGCCAAAGCCCCATTTTATATTCTAAGTATAAATCCTATAGATTGATTTCTTTCTGAAAATACTCCTAGTTGAGCTGGAAGGAGCAGCAGTAGCGTTCCTCTATTGCTATGGAGAGGGCATGTAGTTACCTATAGTTCATACTGAGTGCAGGTATCTAGGCAATGCTAAACATATACAGAGGAATATCTGCATCCCACTGTACTCTTGAGACCAGGCAATACGATGAAGACCAATCAAAGTAAGAAAGGGCAGAGTCTATGTCTCTTGGACTTCATGGAAGTGGCTCTAAGTCTATAAATGTGTCACAATAGGCCACCCTCAGCATGACCAGCTGCTTGCAGTGAGTTTCAATTGAGAAGCCTTGAGGCCTGGGTCACTTTCTTCTCACACACTGAATGACGCTTTCTCGTAGCACTTGCTCAGCCTCCAAAGTGCAAGCGCAGTGTTTAACTGGAGATTCTCACTCCTGTACACGCATTTCCTGACATTCTTGAGGACTGCAATTCAGAAGATTTTGTGTGGTTGCTTGAGTATGACAGACCAGAAGAACCAAGAAGATAGGGACCATATGTTGTCCCTACTCCATCCTCAGTTTAGTGTGATGGCTGCAGATTCCTTGAACACTTGCAGAGGAAGGATGGGGGAGGGGCAGTGCTGCCCCTGTCTGCTCCGCTTGAGGCCCAAACTAATATTTAATATTAAAAAAAAACTTAAACTGTTTGCTCTATAAGGAAAATGCTTTTGTTCCCTGAGTTCCCTGGAGTCTGTGAACCTCATGTTAGATGGAAACCACACCTTTACTGATACTATGGTAACAGGGAGTGTCCAGTGCCTGTAAGATGGCAAGTCAGTCCTTCGTGCTGTTCTCTGCTGTATCTCTGCCCTTTTTCTCCTTCTTCAACCACCCTACCCCGAAGATGGGGATGGAGTCTGGAAACACTGGGTCCTCTCTCATGTTTCCTGAGCTTCTGGAAAGTTACCTACAGCAGGTTATGGAGATACAGTAGGGTGTCTCAGAACAGAGATACTTCCAGGGCTAGGAGCTCCAAGGCTGGCTGCTGAATAGCGTCTCGAATATACCAAAGAGGTAAATTAAATGCATTAATCTCCGGGAGAGTCACAATTGAGGCATTCAGGGCTGCACAGAAGTTTCTAACAATTGGCCTCATTTGCCTCAGTAACAAATAAAAAAAGTGAAGGGGAGCTTGGGTGGGGATGGGCGGCTGCTTCCTCCTTCAGACAGTAATCAAAACGGAGCTCTGCATTGAGAATGCTCAGTTCATTTCATTCTGCACTTGAAAGCAAACACATTTGGCTCTTTCTCCTGTAATAAGGCAAATCCTTTCTCTCTTTTCATTTAAGAATCTAAAGATGATGCCAGTGACACCGAGACCCTGAAAGCTTCATTTCAGCTTGCTCTCAGCATAAAAAGGCAAATTTATTCTGGTTGAGATAGTTTTGTTCTGGGTACATGTTGTTTGTTCTCTTAGCGCCGCAGAAGCTTTCTCCAGCTATATGAATCTGGTAATGTTTTTATTTCCATTTTGCAATCGTTACGTTTTTAGTTGCAGGCTTGGAGAAACTCCTGCCTACCCAGGTCGTGCTCTGAGACTGAGCAGACATTTGGGAAGAACTGAGAGAAAGTTCAGTACAAACCTGCATGACTTGGGGTCATTTGCAGGAGTTTAGCTGGGGTGTTGAAATCCAGGAGAGGACTCCAAATTAGCAGCTAGAAGATATGGCCTCAAACCTTTAGCAAATTTGACAGAATCTGTTAAAGTAAAATACAGCAAGTAGTGAGTGCATCCCACAGGCCTATGTCTTTCTCTACAAGCATTTTTCACAAGAGCCACAAGACAATCCAATGGTTGGTACTTTGAAAAATTTTACTGTGCATTTGATAAAAGCTTCATGGAGACCCAGCAGATTGTCTTAGGACACACAACCAGTATGCAAAGGAGCCAAGGCTTGGACTTAGGCCAACTGATTTGGAAGCTTGCATTTGGAATAGCTATTCTGTTCTACCTCTGGGCCTGAATTATCCTCTTAGGTACTTGGTTTTCTTTTTGATAATATCTAATAAAGTCTCTCACCCAGGAGGTTGGTAGAATCATTTCAGAAAATACAAATAGATTAAAAATTATGAAAATATTATAAAGGCAAGGCATTGTTCTCATTATTATTGTAGGACTAACCAAACCAGATATTGGCAAATATTCCCTGCCAGTTTCTTAGAACTTCTTTTAAATTGCATTTATTTGTTTATCTTGTGGAGTGAGGAGCATGTCTGTCTGTTCACAAGACATGCAGGGAGACCAGAGAACAACTTGTTGGAGTCTATTCTCTCCTTGTACCATATGTGGATAGAAGGAAACTAACTTAGGTCACTAGGCTTGGTGACAAGTGTCTTTACCTACAGAACCATCTCTAATAGCATTTAAACTGTTGTCTCAAGACTGTGGGCAGGACACAGTACTGTAGGTATATGAGAATGCTTTCCCTAAGAGTAATTTAGATGAGACACCCAGAACATCTCTGCAATGATAATCCTCAAGATGTTGTTAGGACACTGGGTTATGAGAAAGGACACACAATAAGGGATGGGTGGAAAATTTCTTAGTAAAGACAGATGGCGGGAACTAAATTGGATTTGTATGACTTTCTTTAGACTCAAGAGAGTCAGAAATCAAGAAGAAAGCTGAACAATCAAAGACTCTTGAGTTACCACTCTAGGCTATCAACTCTTTTTGGTAGTCCCTCTATCCTCAGTATTACTATTTATGTCCATAGGATTCTATTTTAATCTTGATTCTGCATGTCATCTGCCTCTCACACCATTCAAGAGTGTTTCATTACAGGTCTCAGGTATAGCTCAGTGGCATCATGCTTACCTAGCATGCCTGAGGTCCTGTGTTCCTAAGGGAAGTCCTCAACTCATAACCAGTGTTCCCCTAGCCCTATGGTGAGACAACAATGATGCTGTCTGTATCTCCCTGGAATTCTCAGACTGAGCCCAACTGCAGTCCTGATAGAAACTCTTGGTAAGTCTACCTTCTCTGTCTCACTTTCCTGTTCTTCTAGTCCTTTCTCGGGTCACTTCCTGTACAAATTCCCATCCCAGGTCTGCTTTACAAAGATCAGCCTCAGACAACTTTCCATTACTGTGACTTAATACATGAGAAAATCAACTTAAAGGAGGAAATATTTTGACTTATGTTTTCAGAGGTTTTAGTCCATGGTTATTTGTGTCTGTTGTTTTGGGTCTGTAGTGAAGTAAAAATCGTGCTGGCCAGCATGTGGCTGAATACGTTGCTTGTCTCATGGAACCTGGAAAGCAAAGAGAGAGGAAGGGGTTAAGAACAGAATGTCCTTGCCAAGGGCACATCCCCAGTGACCTAACTTTTCCATATATCAACTACCCCTATAGCTTCTAACACTTCACCATAGCCCATTAAGCTCTGAGCCCATCAGTGGATTAATTCATTCATGAGGTCAAAGACCCCATGATCCAATTACTTTCCAGAGGCCCCGTCTTTGAACACTGTTATATCAGATATCAAAACTTCAGACTGTAAGATTTGGATCACATTTAAGATTTAAACCATAACAGACATAGAGTAAGTAAGAAAGTCCATTCTTGTAATTAAGTACCTGAAACAAGTGTGATGATTTGCTACCCAAACCAGTAGTGGGGACAATAGTATAGAGACCTGGAGCAGGTACAAAGTCTTTGCTTCTTACCGCTGGAAGCTGAAAAATGCAAATGCCTCCTGAAGAAGTTCTAAAGAACTCAAGCTATGTGATCATGATGCGCTTCCTCTATTAAACTCTTTGGTTCCATGCAACTCTGACCATGTATCGATGAGACTATTCCACCAAGTGATGCCTGGAGGTAAAAAGAAAGATATGGACTCCTTCCAAACCCAGAAAAACATTCTCTAAATATTACGGTTTTTCAAAGCACCAAATGATGCGTCAACATTTGTATCCTAATGTTATGCAGCTGGCTATTAAGAATTATTAATATTAGTAGTTACATAGCTGTTCTTTTTTTTAATCTCATCCTCGTTTTGTAGAAATGATCTTTTCCCAAATGAAAGTGGGTGGGGGACTGTGTTTCAGAAAGAGATAGATCACGGATCAAAAACGTGAAATTCATCCAAGGCTTTCCTTCTCACTAATCCTGATGCTCAGAAGAGGAGCTTCAGTACTTGGATTTTAATTCAGTTCATTAATAAATGAATTATGCAATTAGTTGATATACAATTAACTGGATTCACGGCGCATGTAGAGCTAACTGGGTCAGCCTGCATTTGTATGACTGTAATGTGCCCAAATGAATATGCCATCAAAGGACATGCAGTGGAATGGCGAATCACATTTGTCTGAGGCCGCGAATTATGCCTGCCAGCTGCTGAAAGTTCCATAGATGAAGCCTTGGTCTGAGTTGGCAGGAGAAACAAAAGCAGCACAATGCGGGACCCCGTGTGGCACTGTCTCCATTATAGCAGCATTGTTCTTCCCAGATGAGCTTGGACAGAGATCAATAAATCCAGAATCCTCCTGGGCAGAAAGGATGAGCAATTGGATTTGGATTGGGATCTATCAATCAATCACTAAGCGAAAGAGGTGCTGGCGGCACAAAATGAAAATCTCTTAGTGTAACATAGCCCTTCCCTGGGACCTGCAATTTTGACTGACCCAGATACAAAGTCAATCAAGATACTCAATCCTGTGATATCCGATTCCAACTGGAAAATGTAAGCCAATAAAATATTCAGCTGTGGTTTGTGAGTGTGACCAATCAATCTATGTCCAGGAATTTGTCTTATAGTTAAGGCTTTGATGATCAAGTTAAGGCTATTCTCAGAAGCTCACTGGTTGTCAGTGACCAAGCTGGAGAGAGTGGGGGGGTGGAGAGGAAAGAGAAAGGGGTAGGGAGAGGGAGAGAGAGAGAGAGAAAGAGACAGAGACAGAAAGAGATAGAGAGAGAGAGAGAGGCAGAGAGAGAGAAGAGACTTAGAGGGACAGAGAGAGTGTGTTTTTTATATTTTTGCTAATTGACAGAAAGGAAGACTTATGGGAATCTATAAATTACTTAATTTTTGTTTTAGGATTATTCTAATTATTTTAGAGGTTCGGGAGACTTTCTAGGCCAGAGTCTGCACTTCAATAATCTCTGCACATGACTCAAGGGCAAGTGTCCGAGAAGATCTCTGTAATCCATATTTACAGGAAAAATTATTGTAATGAAGTCAGAAATTGTGAGCTCTTGTTTTGGTGGTCCTGTGATATAACTCATCGTTGATAGTAGCATATTGACATCAGGTTTTTCAACACATCACCAACCACTGGGGCCTTGGATTGTGTTTCATTGACTTGTTTTGTTTCTAATTTGTTTCTATTTTGATACATCAGATGTCATTTTGAGCTTGAGTTTGAAATACAGTGGTCTTGGCATTTTGTAATTTGTAATATCAGACACTTAGTAAGAGTGTATCATTGAGAAATTCATTTAATCTTTCTCAGATTTACTCTCTTTAATTATAAATAAGGCATATTTTGACTATTCATTGCATGAATTTTGACAAATATATACCATATAACACAAACTCAATCAAGACATAGAGTACCCCATTCACTTTGAACTACTCTACTGTGCTAGCATACCAATAGTGTACACAATGGTTAACAATGAAGGTGGCTATAAGGCCATGTTGTTGAGGACAACAAATGTATAATTGGACACAAAGAAGTCAAGCTGGTGTCTAACCTGACGTTCCACTCCTACTGACTAGTATTCATGGCAGTGGAAGGTCTCCTGCATGCTACTGGAGGAGAAAGGCAATCATCAATATCTTCCTGCTAAAATCTCTGCGACCTACAACAGTACCTGCTTGAAAGTGGTACAAAGGTTATGGGAATAACCAGCCACTTTCTGATTAGATTTGATGCCCATCCCATGAAATGGAACCTACACTTGACACTGCTAAAGTGGCCAACAACCTGAGACTAGATAGGTCATGGGCCCAGGGGAAAACCTACTATTATTATTCTGATAAAGGAACATAGCAACAACATGATTCCTAACGACACAGTGTTATATGCACAGATCAGTGCCTTGTTCAGTCCAAATCAGAGAATCCTCTTCTTGAAGGAGCTGGAAACTAGTACAGAGACCCACAATGGGGCAACATGTAGAGCGAGAGACTTCAGAACACTCAGTCATAAACAGGATATCTTCATCAACTTCTTAAGACTCAGGGATAGGATTTATGTGGAATGTGAGGCAGAAATATTGTAAGAGCCAGAGGTGATGGATGACTTCAAGGAAGCAGTGTCTTTGGGACACAAAAGGATCAACGCACATATGAATTCACAGAGTCTGTGGCTGCACAACTGAGGCCTATGCATGTTTAGGCATCCTAGCTTTCAGAGGGGCAAGTGGGCAGAGGTTCCTACCCCTAGACAAGAAACTCTTTGTAATTGATACTTGCTGGCAAAGGAAAGACCAGGTTTTTCCCCCATAGATTCTTGTTGGATGTATTAACTACTCCTCAGATCAAGTGAGTAGTTAGTTGGCCAACACAAAAATTAACTCAATGGTATTTTTTGTAGACTTTTTTGTTGCATTTTATTGGGGACATTTTTCGTATAGGTCTTTTGCCTGTTTATCTTGACTTTTATTTTTATGGATGTTTTGTGTATTTATTGTGGGGTTTTGTCTTTGTTTTTAAATGAGAGAGGAAAAGAACATATAGTAATGTGGGTAGGAAGGTGAGGATGAGACAATCTCAGAGGAATTAGGAGCAGAGGAAAACATGATCAAAACACACGGGATGAATTTTTTTCCAATTCAAAGTTTCAAGAAGTAGCAAGGATGATATTATAACATTATTCACAAAAGCCAAGCTGTGGAACTAGCATATGCTCCTATCAGAGGATGCCTGGATACAGAAACTGTGGTGCAGATACGGACAATGGAGTCACAAAGAACAAAAGCATGTTGATTGGGGGGAAATGGGTGGAAGCAGAGAGACCGTCAGATTAAGCAATAAAAGCTAGACTCAGAAGACAAGTGTCACGTATTGCCTAAGGGGAATACAGTTTAAGAAATAAAAGATAAAGGAAGTGGAAACGGGGATGAGGAAGAAGAATAGTAGAAGTGTGGCCGGTGTTAGAGTGTAATGGGGGATTAGAGACAATATATTAGGAGCATGTGTGAACACGTGACCTATTACTTTACACAAATAGTGTATACCAATAAATTTTTAAAGAAAGAGAGGTAGCTGCGCTGTCTTTATTGGGTGGTACTCACCTGGGAATACGTTTATCAAAATGTATAGAACTACATATGAGTTTTACAAGTAAATTTACATACATTTTACTGTATGTAAATCACATACCAACACAGTTGATTTGAAAAGAAACAATAAAGGCATTGGGGGATAACGGAAATCATTAGCTCTCTTAACAGACATATAAATATCATGTGTGAAGCCCAAATGTGGGAGGAGAATTAAAGCTTTGGACACAACGTGGGCACCCACGAAGAGGCCATTGGATTAATCTGTCTTTATGACTGACAGGTGGTGTTATAAGCCATAATGATAGTAAGATACAAAGTTTCCCATCACCAGCACATGAAGTCTACTCTTGCTCTTTGTTGGGTGGTCCCTGCTGGTAGAAAGGCATCAGAAATCTCTGGAGAAGATGAGCAATGTTAGACACCCAACTTTTCTCCTGGCCCAGAGTGTTATCCTGTAACCATTCCAGGGGGACCAGTGAGAGAAGCGACTGGCAGATTACTGCACTGCAATCTCCTGGAGCTCAGAGAATTTGCTTAGAAACAAAAATGCTCATATACACAAACACAGCTACTGATTTAACCCCAAGTGTCAAATGTAAAGAAGTGAGCAAATTGCCGAAATGAGTTGAAATGCAACCCCAGGACTTCTTCCCACAAGCTGTTAGTCTCTGACCTGGGTTGATGATCAGATCCAATTAGCAGGTGCTACCTTAAAATTACAGCGCTGAAAGGGCACCGTAGAGATCGTCCAGTCCAGGAAATTTTACATTATTTTTAGCTATCACATGTTTTCTTCAAGCCAAACCTTACGTAAAAATGTAAAGCAATTAAATGGATAAATGCATAGGTGAGCAAGCAAAGGCAGAGGTGAAGATTCTGGGGTCCCACCCACTGGTGTCCTGCCACTGCCTCTGAAAAAAATGGCTTAACAAGTGCGCGGGCGCGCGCGCGTGAGTGTGTATGTGTGTGTGTGTATTCTGTTGCCTTCATATGATTGATCAGGAAGCCAGGGTTCTGAGAAATTCTGGCTCCAAACTTAGGCAGTGGAAAAGACTCTAGCGAGCACCTGAGAACCAATACAAAAAGCGCTTTTCCCATTATGTAAGGTTGCCTCAACCAATAGTACAGAGGCTTATTACTCTGGGTCAAAAGGTTTGCTCCATTTTGAGTCACTCCATAGAGAGCCCTGAGAACTCCATGCTGAACCAGGCAGCTTAGCATTGCTTAGCAACCACAGGGCCCTATTCACTAAGCTTTCCTTCCCAGAGTCTGCTCTGTGAATTAGAGAATCTCCCAGTGCCCGAGCAGACTGGAAAAATGTCTTTGCATCCCAGGAAACAGGGAAGGAAGGACAGGAGGACAAGGTGAAAGAAATGGCATCTGGTGTTCCATAACCTCCTGCCATTGTCAACTCTCCCACTCCCTCCTCAGATGGTTCACCTCCAGAGAAACCACTAATGCCAGGATTGCAAGGCCTGTAGAGTTGGGGGAAAGTCACAATTACATTTCCTTCATGTCTCAAAGAGTTTCCTCAACAGGTTATCTAAGAAACAGCTCTCATTCCAGAATGAGAAGCAGCCACAAGATGCCTTAGGCAGGTATATCCTGAGGCATGACACTGATGTAGGGAATGCAATGTTCCTGTTGCTTCACAGTTGGATGTCCCATCACGCAGGAACCTCTAATAGCCCACTGTTGTTCTCTGAGCTGTGAAGTCTTGTAGGAAGACAGATTGCCTTCCCTTCAGAATTGGTCCAACAGATGTAGGTAGAAGCTATCTAGATTATCAAAGCTCCAAACCCTATCCCTGCCATATTTTGCTCAGTGTTCAACCTTAAGCTAAAACCAGGGGCTTGGAAGGAGGGGTGGATTGGTCAATCCAAATGAATACCATGTGTAACTGGAATATCATTGTATGGCATAGCTATGGACACATCCTTAAGGCCTGGAAGTACTGAAGTACTACTAGGAATCACCCTTTGCTCTTTGCCCTTTGCCCTTAGTGTTGGTCCCTGGAGCCCAAATCTCTATGTTTAGCACCTGCTGGTACCCAAATTGTGTCTGTTTATGGCTTGTGTCACATCCTGTTAACAAACAAGCAAATGGACCCATGGTGGTCCTAGGAAGAACTGAATAAACCTTGTAGTACAGGACTATCCTCTGAGCCACACTGCTTCCATCTTCAGGAATTCTGCTGGGCCTGATTGCAAAAGGCTCATCTCAGCTAAGCCTGCTGACTCATTGAATCTCTCACAGAAGGAGTGGGGAGGGAATATCAGGTGAAAGACCCCGAATTTATAGAAATAAAATATAAGCTTAAACAGGGAGGGCACCCCACTAGAGAACTCAGAAAGTAAACAAAGGGCCACATCCCAGGAACTGGCCAAACCACAGAATGGGATGTATGGTTTAGCAACCTTAATTGCAGAAGGGCTGTAAACCCACAAAAGGCCAAATTCTGGGCTGCTGACCATCTGTGACGAACTGACCAGGGTGTCAGAGATGGGCAAACAAGATTCGTGGGAAACAAGGAGATGATAACCACCATTTACTTAGGGAGAGATGATTAACTCATACCAAGGTTTGAGGAATTTACAATGTGTAGGTCAGGAAGACATCTACTTCCCCTGGTCAGTAGTCACGTTACCCCCCCCCCCCGTCACAAGATAGGGACCCCTTCCAAAGGCTTGTGGTTTTTGTCTTTAAAAGCTGATTGTAACTGAACCTTGGGGCCCATTGGTCTAAAAGCTGACGGAGAGGCCCATCTGCAGATGCCTAATTAAAGCCTCTTGCATGTGGCATCAATTGGCGCGTGGACTCTTGATTCTTGGGGTGACGAATCCAGCTTGGGGACTCCTCCTCAATTTGGGGTACCCCAACAGGAGGAGGGGTGGAGATTGCTTCTGTCTTCCTCAGACATGGAATTTTAGCAATGCTTCCTATTCACAAGAAAAGTTTGGTATACTCATCGAGGGGCAAATTCTCACCCTTGTTTTAAAATCCCTAGTTTGCTAACTTTTCTAGACCATAACCTAATGAGAGTAGGGAAAGTTCCAAGAGCTATTGGAAGGTGAACTTGTCATGTTCCGAGAAGTACAGCTAGGTTCAGTAGGGCCTGATGCCCCCAAGGTCTTCCTAGTTAATGAAATTGCTGATCGTAGCAATGTTGGAAACAGAACTAGAGGTCTCTAGGCACTCATTGTCCAAAGCAATAGCTAAAGGTACATGTTGCTTATGGTCACAATATGGAGCAGCATGGTTAGAGGACATCTCTGTCATTGCAGAGAGCTGGGTTGACAATCCTGCTCTGGGCCTTTGGTCAGCCACACTCTCATCTGTCAACCACCTTGTGAGTGGCTAGCATGTAGGTGCCTGTGTGCTGGCTGCCCTGTCAAGTGCTCAAATTACAATGGCTAACTGGGGAGCTGAGGAAGGTTTCAGACAGCCATGATGATCTACTTGGCTCTCAATGGTGAACAGATGTTTAGGAAGGGAAGAGAGATGGAGGGTGTGAAACAGAGAGGGAATGCCCAGCTAATCCCTGATATTTAATCGTCTAGGTTGTGCCTCTGATCAGGACTGGTACTTCTGCTGTCTTTTGTTTCTTTGCCTGTTTCTGGGTTTGAGGGACGATAATAAGCTGTACCTCACAGGATTATTTTAAGTGTCAATAAAGAACAGTCTAAGAAGATATGGATGTGCCATATCTGTGTCACATTCTAGGAATTCAGTGGCAATTAATTCTTTTTTGTTTTTGTTTGTTTGTTTGTTTTTTTAACTTAATCAGATTAGGCTATGGTACCTCTCAGGTTCCTGCTCAAGTCGAGCTGTGTTGCCGAGAGCCATTCCTGTGGCGCTCCCATGTTCTGCCTGTGTGCTGGACTAGAATGCCACTGTAATTGCAGCTATTTCCAGCCCAGAGTGAAGCCTTCTTTTCTTTTCCTTGCTTTGTTTTGCAGCAGGTGGTTCTCATTATTGTTCAGCGAGGTGGTGGCAAGGGACACACTAGCATGTGCCATGCGCTTCATGAGCCACGTGTTTCGTGCCTGCAACACGCAGGCAAATGCCACCAGGGCCTGGATCCAGGACTGTCTCTGGTTAATCTGCAGTTTTCTGGATGCAGTCTCATGGCAGGGGAAGGGAAGGACTTTGGAATGTGACTAATGTGGAAACCCAGGTCTGCTGTCAGCAGCCTCACTTTCGACAAGTTGGCCATATTCTTTGCAAATCTACGTTTCATTTGCCATATCCCTGAAATGGTTGTCTTAGTCCATTTTTATACTGCTACGAGAAATAAAAACACAGATTGAATAATTTATTAATGAATAAGTGATGTTTTGGTTCCCAGTTTTGGAGCCTGGAAATCCAGGATCAAGGTGCTGCTCTTGGCAGCCAGAATCATCTCGCTCTGTTTCCCCATGGAGCGAAACAGAAAGCCAAGAGGAGGAGTGAGGGGACACCTTTGATGAGGAACCCACTCTAGCAATCACAGCACTAAGTCCTTTTGTGTGGGAAAAATTCAGTTTTTTGAGAGCCGTTGTTTCCCAGTCACCAACACAGGTTTTAAAGGATGCAGTCCATCTGTATAGTGGGCTAATTTTCTTTTCTTTTCTTCTTTTTTTTTTTAATTTTGAGACAGGGTTTCTCTGTATAGCCTTGTTTGTCCTGAAACTTACTCTGTAAACCAGGCTGGCCTCAAACTCACAGACATCTGCCGGCCTCTGCCTCCTAAGTGCTGGGATTAAAGGGCTGTGCCCCCACCACCCAGTGGGCTACCATTCTTGCACTGCCAAGCTTGCTGGGTAGAGTAGTACAGTGTCACATAGCAAACACCAAGGATGGCCCCGTCATCACAGCCAGTGCCTTGTATTTCCTCCTGAAGATAAGGATTAAATACTTCTACAATGGAGCTGAGGATGTGATCTGGCGGTAGAATGTTTGCTAACTTGTGCCAAGGCCCTGGGTTCTATCCCCGCTCAGCACTGGAAAAACAAAAAGACAACCGTGTTTCCTACATAGACAGACAGCTCTCCATGCTCATTCAGTGTCACAGTCCTCATCTACCCCACGATCTCCATTGGCTGTCACCTGAGAAAGGTTTGACTATTCCCATGTGGAGGAGAGGAAAAAATGCAACTCACAACCCACCCCCCTCATCCAAAAATCCAACTCACAGAGGTGAGTCACAGTTGAGACACCAACCCACCCATCCAAAGGTCATATCATCAGTGTGACAGAGCTGGGGTGCTATTTCCTATCTTCTGTTCTATGATCTTCCCTTCGTTCCCTTTCCTGCCTAGCCTCAGTGGCTTCTTAAGGGGCAGAATGGGGTGTTTGGGCATCCCTGCTGTAGGTTTATTTGTGCCCTGCACAGTGATGTCACACACACACACACACACACACACACACACACACACACACACACACACCTGGGGATACAGACAGCGGCAGCAGGGGGAGCATCTAGGTAGGATTATGAAACCTTAGGCAGGGCCACACAACCACTAGCAGAATAGAGAGGGAGCTAAGGGCCATAGCAGCAGCCTGGAGAACCTCACTGACAAACTGACTTCACAGGGGAACAAGGTCCACAGAGGAATCTGTAGCTTTGAAGGGAAAAGTCTGGGCCTTCTTGTTTCTGAACCCCTGGGTCTTCCTGCTGGCTTTAGTTTGAAGCCAGTTGTTTCTCCTACTCCCAGCCTCACTCTGTCACCCAGAGCAAACTTTCAGCTACCTACTGCTGATTCACCTGCCCCTCCTGAATCAGCAGAACTGGAGAAAATGCGCTCCCCAGAGATTCCTGCCTCCGGCTCTGCTCCTGGAGGTGCTGGTGACATGCTGTGCCTGATATTTAAAGCCCAGGTCCTGAAACTCTACTCTCAAGTTCTATATATAGTGCCTTTGGTCTAATTTCCACCATGTAAAAGCACATCTTATATAACACATCCCCTACACAGGGAGCAGTGGTCTGGGCTATTAGCTGGGGAGTAGGGGACCCCAAATATACTTCTCTTTTGATCAGGACATAGGGCTACTCTTCACAAGTCAAAGGTTTAGAGCAAAAAGCAGTTTACATTGTGCAGTAGGCACTTAGCAGCATGTTCTGTTTGGTACTAATTGCTTCTGTGGTCTGTTCATGGCAAGGGACAGTCCATGCGGTACCATTGGAGTGGATCTATGACATTCTTGCAATGCTTCATTTTTTTATTTTATATAAATGAATATATGAATATGAAAATTTTACACAAACAGACTTACCCATTCCTACAATAGTGTGAAACATAAAATAGGAGTTTTTATAATTCCCATTTCCCATATGAGGAAACTGAGACACAAACAGGAGTTGCTTAGCTGGTTCACTGTGATGCCAGCATTCATTCGTTTCTTCATTCATAGAAGAAAATCTTCTGAGTCCCTGCAAGGTACTAACTGGGATGCTAATGCTTGGGAAACAATGGTTCAGACACACATACATTGCTTCCTACAATACTGGACAGACAGACAATTGACACAGGATATGAGTAAGCAAGGTTTAAGTTAAAAGGTGAGGGGAGGTGTTCCGAGACCAGGGAGTAGTGGCATCTGTAACCTCCAGAGAAGTAAATTAAGACCGGGGGCTTGGAAAGGACACTTTTCTAGTCTGCATTCCACCCCAAGCGGCAGCCATGTACAGGACCACTGTCTAAGGAGATGAATGGATGATACATCAGAAGCTGAGAATTCCTTGGCTTGCCCCAGCCAGCAGTGGAGGTCACCTTGCCCAAGGCTGGCTTCAGAATAGCAGAAGAACAGAGAGGCTGGAGCGAAGCCTGGGAGCCACCGGTCCTCATTGGGGATCTGGTCCCAGGAAACCAGAGGATGTGCATGTTGTTGGGGAAAAACTCATGAGAAGCAGGCTGGCAGCAGTGAGGGTGAGGGTTTAATCAATTCAGGGACAGCTACAGCAGGAAGAACTCCTATACTACGAACACAGCTGGATGGGTGAACTCCTATACTATGAGCACAGCTGGATGGGTGGGGCGTGTTCTCTCTCCTCCTCAGCCTGGCCCTCATTCATGTAGCAAAAGGAACCTGTCTGTGCACCTGTCTCTTCTTCGTGTATCCCCAGCTCCAAGGTATCTGGTTCACGTTATGTTTCCTCTAACAGACAGCTGCCTAGATTTCACAACTGTTCCATGGTGCCTTTGGCCTCTTCAGTTCCCACAGCGGCTCAGCCCTTCTTCATTTGGTTATCTTCTGCCCAATTCCCTCACAACATGCCCTATCCGCTCCCTTCTTCCTGCTTCCTTTCCCTGTACTGTGGCCGGGCCCAGAGCCTGTCACCCATTTATCAATGCATTGGAACTGTAGCTCAAGTATTGATCTGTGTTTGTTGGTTTTTTTCCTGTAAACTCGGGCTGTAAAGGTTTCATTAGCCTGCCTCACAGCCATTACATCAAGTAATAGGAAGCATCAATCTTCCTCAGGCTTCATGCCTGCATCCAATGGAGATTGGTCCGGAGAGCGTTAATCAAGCTATGAAAATCATTGGCAGCTCATTCCTTTATGATGAAAAAGTTGGTTTGCAGCCTCGCTGGGTAGTAGAAGCCTGACACCTCAGATACCTACAGCAATTATGGACTGTGTGGCTCCCTGCTTAGGAAGTCTATTCTTTGCCTAATGCCTGTATGCAAATCACATTCTTTGCTTTAATGTGATTCTCTGACTTGTGTGCAGTGAGGAAAAAAAGGATAAGGCTGGGCTTCTCAGCAAAATAGTGGGCAAAAGGGAGAGTCATCATTTACTTTCACTGATGCTTGCCAAGGCAAGACCTGTGCCTAGGTGTCAAAAGTCCTACCAATGCATTGTGATACAGAGAAATGGGTATATCACTGAATTACTCACCTTCCACGCAAGGCTCTTTCCACTCAGACTTCCTTGTAGACATAACGCAAACAACTGCTTAGGAAGGGTAACAAAATGACCAACAGCATGCAACATGCTAAGGCTGACCAACAGCATGTAACACTTTTACACATACTAATGGAAATAGAATGGGCTCCTGAGGGAAGGGATTTGGAACACATGCAGTGGAGATTGGAAGAGGGAAAATGGAAGAGTACATTCTAGTCTCCAGTGCTGCAGGGATGGGAGGGGCCAGAGAGGGGAGCTACAGAAGGTCCTTGGCTGACCCCTGGCCTCAGTGAGTAGTCCCTGGGTCAGCAGTGTCAGCCTAACAGGACAGCCTCCGTGAAAGTTCTTGGGCTCTATTGAAGACTTTCTGAGTCAGAGATGCTGAGATAAGACCCATCCTCTGGTCCATGTTCTAAGAGGGGCTATTGGTCCATTACCCTAAACAGCAAATGAGACATGAGGTAGCATCAAGAGGGAAGAAGATGAAAGTCTAAAAGGATCAGCGGGGAAGTGGAGGACAAAGCACATGAGTACTCATTCCCTGACCAGTAACATGCAGGTGACCAATGGTCTGGGTGTCCCAGGGAGGGAATGTACTGGTTCCAGCATCAGCAGAAGAGATATGTTACATGACGGCCACAATCAGATATCTGGGCAGAAAAACGCATAGGTTTAGGGACAAGAGCCATGTGCTTGCCCTGCATCGTTAGATCTCTTGTTTCTGACTTTTCATCTGTGAAAGCAAAATGAGACGAATTAGATCTGCTTGAGACTATCTGTGAGTTACAGTTGGCCCTCCATACCCACTGATTCTGCACCCACACTTCCATCCATGACAGACAGAAAATATCTGGAGAAGAAATGGTGTCTGTACCGAACATGTTCAGACTTTTAAAAGTCACCATTGCCTAAACTGAACGTGTCAGCAAGGACTGCCATAACATTTGCCATGTCTTTGGAATCATGAGTAACCATAGAAAGTATGAGCAGGGGACATGCAGATACCATGCCATTTTGCTCAAGAGCTGAGCAAATCCTGGAAACTATCCCCAGCAGATACTGAGGGACAACTGTGTAAGACAATGCAGGGGAAGTCTCCAGAACAGTCTGGCACAGAATGAGTGCTCTGTAAATGTCAGCTCAGAGCGCCGTTTACACAGCATGTGCTCCAGTCATGCGCACGCATGCACATGCACACACACACACACACACACACACACACACACACACACACACACAAAGACTTGGGGGAGTGCAGAGAAGAAACAATGAGCCAACCAGGATATAATGAGACAAGTATGTACATAATGTTATGTTAATGGAGCAGAAGACAGTCTCAAACACCGGAAATGAATCCAAACAAACAACGCAACAAGAAATAGATTGCCAACCAATCAAAGATTCATCTATTTCCTTACTCATTCAACCTCTGTTGTACCTCGGGGAATGCAGAGATGCCAGGAACAGCAGTCTAGTGAGATTCCTAGGTCCAAAAATGATGAGCAATGACATTGAGTGGAAACGTAATGATAGTGTAGGCCCAGGATTGCTGAGGAAACAAGGAAGCGCCAGCCTAGAGGCTTGACTTCCTGAAGCAGGCTCCAGGCTGAGGTGAAGCACGTTGAAGAGTTAACCTTGGGCAGAGAGCATCAGGCAGCCCTGTAGACACACGGCTCACAAGGGCATGGCATGGAGAATTTCTGAAGCCAAAGTGAAACACCCAGTCTACACATGTATTGTGGGCAGGTGGTGCCTAAGGAGATGCTTCTACAATTGCATCATGGTAGCTCTTCCCGGGTCCATGTGTTAGCCGAGATGGTTCCTTGGCTCACAGAGAGGATTTAGGAGGTTTGTGCTTTAGTGCTTTCTCTGGGGCCATGTGGAGGTTAGATCTCAGAAGGTCGTGACCCAGAGGAGGGAAGGGGGCTGGAAATTGTAGCTCAGATCTCCCCACTTATCCCTGGGGCTTCACCGCTTTCTGACTTATACAGGACATGACATTTCATCAGACACTTGAAGGATGCAGACAGACCATTCTTGAGACTATCCCAGCAAGGAAGAGTCAGCCAGGCCCAGGGGCTGATGGACATGAATATTTAGGACAGAGATATGTTTACGAGCACAGGAAAGCAGCATGGTCTGCCCGAGAAGGGGATAAGAGAAGAGGCTTAGAGTTATATTTAATTATTCTCTGCCTCCCTCAGGTAAACATTGGCAACTCCGTTTTCCATATAAATAAATAAGAGGGGGATATTGGCATTGAAAGAACCAAACATGAAAGTGGGTTGAAGAGAGGGGGGCGAAAGAAAGCTTAGCCAGAAAGAATATTGTTCAAAAAGATATTTGGAAATCTTTGGTCATCTAAACCAAGTAAAAAAGACAGAGAAGGCAAGGGTACACAGGTATCAAGAAAGAGCAGGAGGAAGTACTCCTAGCTACAGGGTCACGTGGGGGTTGGAGAGCAGGAGTTGCAGGTGGGTTAACCAAAACCGAGGATGTGGGAAGAAGAAGTCCTGTGGAAACTCACTAGTTAGTAAGATAAGCAAATAGTAGATTCTAAAAAAGAGTTTGAATGGAAGTCCGATCCATGGTAAACAGGGTCATTCCCAAAAGACAGTGGTTACTAAATGAAAATCTTAGTGTCAAATGTGAGATACCTCTTTATGATATTTTGGTTGTGGAAGCCTCAGAGGCCCCCAAAACGTTATGGGATATTGAGACTGACCACTATATCCACATGATGGTATCGTATTATCTTAAGACACCACCCACTTTTCATGTAGGGGATGAAGAAGTCAACCTCAACTAATCAGAAAATTTATTCTCTGAAATATATATATGTGTGTGTGTGCATATATATATATATTTATGTGTGTGTACTTAAAACATATATTGTATAAATGTAAGACATTTTTAAAGACTAAAACATATTATTCAAGAAATGAAACAGGACTGTAGAGTTCAAGAAAATTACCCCTGCTCGCCCACTTCTCACACTTGATTTCCCTATAAATTGCAGCCAGCCAGTAGTTTTCCCCTTGAAGTGTGCATTCATTTGCTAAGAGGGGTTGGCTGGGCATGGTGAAGCCTTAGGGGCAGATGTGTATGGTGAAAGAGAGAAGGATTATTAGCATTTCCTTATTGGCCACCCGTGGATGATTGCATGATCTGCTTTCTGTACATATTATTTCCAGTGCTCTTTCTCTTCTGACTTCAGCTTTGTTGTTTATCACCTGAGTCTTTGAAATACCTAACTAGAGGAGAAAAGAGCTTCTACCCTCAGGCTGTCCATGGGGGAGCCTGAAGCAGAGCACAACAAACACGGAAGTTTTGAGATGTCACCTGTCTCATCTTAAGATGTCTATAATGTTGTGTTCTGCTTCACAATGCAGCCATGATTATTTTAATGTTCGAAACAATGTTTCTAAATTATAGTTAAGTACCCTAACCCAGAGCAGTATTTCTTTCCGTTTCACATATCCAAACATATGGGCTTCTTGCATTGTTTTTTCCTAGAGCCAGGCACCGGGTGTGTTGTGGAATTGTGGGCCCTTTTGGTGAAGACAGCTTCCCTATCATTCGCAGAGGGGCAACTGAGAGGGGAGTGCTTTGCTCAAGGGCATCTGGCTTGTGTAGAGTTAGGTTCCAGATTCAGGTCTGTTCCATTATCTGTTGCATATCCCCTAGGCTATGGCAGCCTCGCTCAGAAAACATGGGTCTGGCTGGCGTCCAGGCAGGTAGGTGGTGGCTGCATCTTTTTGGTCACAGAACAAGCTCACGTGCATTGTGAGGAGGTATGGAGGAAGACAATGGTAGAGGGAGTCTGAAGAGATGCTAAAACGGCCTTGAGTCTGGCTTCTGGGGACAGCAGCTGGAAGCACTCAGTCCCGTCCAAGGATTTGCCTGAGCTTCAACCTCAAGCTCAGTTTAGATTGGACGTCTGGACTTTCTGACCTCAGGAGACTGCCACTGTAGTAGGACCCATATTGGAGAAAACTAGCAGAGGAACATGTTCATGCTTGCTGTAGGAGGTTGATTTTTTAAAAAAATCAGCAAGAGGAAGGCCCAAGATAAATTGATCACAGTCCAGAAAGGAGCATTATCTCTAAGTGAGAAACAAATAAATAAAAGTCACAGCCTCCAGATTGAACAGTCTACAGAAACTGCTGGAACAAGGAAGAAGAGGATCCAATTGGTTAGAGCTGGGAGCCCATAGGTTTATCCAAGGCCTATCCCTTCGATATTGCTAAAGCAGTGATTCTCAACCTGGGGGTCAAACAACCATTTCACAGGGGTTACTTAAGATCATTGGGATGCACATTGTTTTTTATGTAAAACAAATATAAATAAATGGATATTTACATTGCATTTCATAGCAGTAGCAAAATTACAGTTTTGAAGTATCAATGAAAACATTTTATGGTCAGGGGTCATTGCAACATGAGGGACTGTATTAAAGGGTCTCAGTGTTAGAAAGGTTGAGAACCACTGCTCTAAGGCTCGCAAGCCAGCGTACCTGAAACCACTATTCAACTGTTAACTCCATCCAGGTGGGGACTTGAAATGCAAAGGGACAGACATACTTAGGAAGCCTCAGTAGCTATAGGTGTAGGTCAGAGATGTGAAGGAAGAAAGCAACTGCCATTACCTACAAACAGCTTTTATACTAGAGTTGGAATCTATACAGCCCACAGCTGTTACTTTCATTTAGGAGCTGTTAGAGCTACCTCCTCCATGGTCCGACCCTTCTACAATTCTAACTTAAATTATAGCATGAAGCTGCTTATATTTCTTCTTCTTATTTTTTTCTTTTCTTTCTTTTCTTTTCTCTTTTGATTTTTCAAGGCAGGGCTTCTCTCTTTAGCTTTGTAGACAGGCTGGCCTCGAACTCACATGGATCCTCCTGTCTGTGCTCCCGAGTGCTGGGTCTAAAGGTGTGTGCTGAATCTGCCCGGCTGAATCTGCTTATATTTCTAAGGAAGATAAACAATCCCAGATATATTCCAAATAACATTAAACATGTTTGTTTGTTTGGTTTTTGTTTGTAACGGAAAGAATTATTCCAGATTTGGGGAGATAGCTCAGTCAGTCAAGAGTTGATTCCACAAGCATGTGTACCTACCTGAGTTCTGATTTCTGGCATGCATAAAAGGCTACGTATGGCAGTATGTATGGATAACTCCAGCACTAGATGAGGCAGAGACTTAAGGATGCTCTGACCTCTACATGCCTGTATGCACATCTAACATATGAACATATGTTAGAGCTGCAAATATGCATATAAACACACACACAACCATTACACAAAAATCCCATAAGGCAGTTGGCCACCTTGTTCTTTCCCCCTAAATGTCTGAATAATATTCACTCACAAGCTATAGAGAAGATTGAGGGAAGTTTTTGCAGGACTCTCCCATTTTCCAGTACTTTGTCACATCCTGCTTTGTCTTATTCCTTACTCTCCTCTGAGTCCAGCTGAAAATCTAACTAGAGCTATTTTCAGTCAGGGGTCAAGATTCAGGGCTCATTTGCAACCTCAGGCTTAGAAGCCCAGTCTTATTGAAAACCAGAAACGAGGGAAGAGACACGAAGCAAAGACTAAGGGCAAATTGTCAATAACCATCTTGGGAAAAGGTTAATCTGGAGCTTGGAGGAATCTGTGTGGGCTAAGATCATTCAGGACAGGTTCGATATGTTAAAAGACGACCATTGCCCCAGGGCCAAGGGACAGAGGGTGAAGGGAGAGAGATTACCAGTAAATTACATAATTACAGCTATTTTCTAATTGATGTTTATTGATAGACATTATACCAGACATGGTACTAAGTATTTTGCATGTATTTTAAGTGATTTAACACATCAAATGCATTGTGTGGGAGAAATTCTCTGTGTTATAGAAGAAGAAAGGGAGACTCCCAGAAAATCGTGGAGTTCATGATCACACAGCTAAGAAGCCAGCATGGAGGCTAGGGATTCAATTCAGGTATAGAGAAAGCTACAAATCTCTTCATTTTAACTGTTACATTTTACTATCTCTTTATATCCTCTGCTGTAAACTTACCATTGTTGTCTTAAGTTGACAGTTAAACCTTAGGTTCCCTCCAATTTTGCAAATGAACAGTTGGGGTTTCTGCCTGCTTACAAGCTCCATGAGGAAGAGACTGGCTTTATCCTTCTCCAATATCCCCCGAGTGGAACAAAACACCCTAAATATAATAATTTGCATTTTCATGGTGCTTTATAATCTTCAAAACATTCAGCATATATGTGTTTCCTCACTCTATCCCTGTGAGAGGAACAGGCTGTTATTATCCCTAATTTATAGGTAAGAAAACAGAGGCTTAAGGAGTTTGACAATGCTTCTCAGCGAACAGAACAGAATAGCCTGACTTCCTTGTTCATTTTTCTCCTAAACTAATGTCATTTTTCTGTCAGATCCTGGAAACTCCTTTCCCCAAACCAGTTCACTTTGCTGAGAGAGATAGTTAGGAATAAAATAGGAGTTTGATGCTGGAAAACACAGCTTGGTTTCATCTCATGGTCATGAAGAGGTCACTAGAATACAGCTAGCTGACCTTAGGCTCTGACCTGACAGCTTTGGCAAATGGACAGGAACCACGGCTTACCAGTGTGCCTATATTGGAATGCAACAGAAAATGTAAAGCATGCCTTGTGGTGTAGTCCATTACCCTCAGCTACTCGAGAGGCTAAGGCTGAAGGATCATAAGTTCAAGGGCATCATGGGTTACAAAGTGAGTTCAAAGCCTGTCTGGGCTGCATAGTGAAACTGTCTCAAAATTTCTTTTCCATTTCTGTTTTTTTAAATGTTTATTTACATAAAAAACAATCTTATTTTACATACCAATCCCAGTTCCCTCTCCCTTCCCATCCTCCCATTGTTTTCCCCACTAAAGCCCCATCCACTCCTTAGGGAGAGTGAGGCTTCCCATGGGGGATCATCAAAGTCTGTCACATCATTTGCGGTAGGACCTAGACCCCCACCCCCATAGGGAATGGGTTCCCAAAGCCTATTCGTGCACTAACTAGGGATAAATACTGGTTCTTCTGCCAGAGGTCTCATAGATTGCCCAGGTCCCTCAACTGACACCCAGGTTCAGGGGGGCCTGGTTTAGTCCTATGCTGGTTCCCCAGCTGTCAGACTGGGATTTGTGAGCTCCCACTTGCTTGGGTCAGCTGGCTCTGTGGGTTTCCCCAGCATGGTCTTGACCTATTTGCTCATCACTCCTCCCTCTCTACAATTGGAATCCAGGAGTTCAACTCAGTGCTTAGCCATCGATCTCTGCATTTGCTTCTATCAGTTAGTGAATGAAGGTTGTATGATGGTATTTAAGGTAGTCATCAATCTCATTATGGGGGAAGGGCAATTAAGGTACACTCTCCACTATTGCTTACATGTTTAGTTGGAGTCATCTTTGTGGATCCCTGGAGATTTGCCTAGTGCCAGATTTCTTGTTAAACCCAAAGTTACAAAAAAGAGATAAGGTTGTAGCTCAGTAGTAGAGCACCTGCCCATTATGCATTATGCCCAAGGTTCAGTATCTAGTATAATGAGAGCACACACACACACACACACACACACACACACACACACACACACACGCATGTGAATACACATGACTGTTACTTACAATTGCATGATTCGTTATTGATCTGGTTTTCTATCACACCAATGGCATGACACTCAGGTGTTCTATATTGGGAAGTTGAGATGTAACCATAGAGACTGCGTAGCAGAAAATTCTTCACGGGCATATAACACCATCATTATTGCCATTATTTTGTGTTAAATGGGCCTTCAAGTGTCTGTGTATTTGCACTTAGAATTTCTGGAACTCATTTTCTCATAAGGTAGAGTGAATCTTGAAGATTGAGACAGTCTCTTCCACTCACATTGGTAGTCAGATTGCTTGAATAGTTTCCATGGGGGCAGCCCTTCTCTCACTCAGTCTTGGTTCCTGTACACTAGCAAAAATTTCCACTCCTCACCTCAGAGTAGAGTTTAGAGATAAAACAGATGGGAGAGAAAAGTAAGGGACTATAGCAAAGTGAGTCCAATGCTTGCTAAATGAGTACTGACTACAACCATGCTTGGGCTTAGTGTTTGACACTTCACCTGCGAGTCTCACTGACAACTTTGTAAGGTAAGCACTCTTCTCTCTGAACACCAAGCAGCATTCCCAGGAACCTGTCACAGCAGACCTAGTACCAGCCTTCTTAGGGCCTTACTGTCATCCTTGTCAAGAGCTTCAGACTACAAAGTAGGCAGAGATATCCCATTAGGCCAAGATTCTTGACATAAGAAACAAAGCCAATAGGATTGACTTCTCAGATGGGCCACACGGAGGCCCCTAAGTTCTTACGGGGTCAGTGAATCAAACTGAAGGTGGGAAGGTGGGACAGACTCTGTACTGTCTTCAAAAGACAATGTTTGCCTAGAGAAAGCTGTAAAATGGAATGTGCCAGACTCACCATGGAAAGAACTATTCAAAGTGTGCAGATAAATGAAAGAATATTGAAGAGACAGGGTAATTTGCAGCACAGTCCAGAGGCTTGACAAGGAACAAGTCACTAATGAGGATGACCACAGTTAACCACTACACTTACTCCATCTGAGAGTCCAGGTGGCTTTGAGTGATTCTCCAGATCCTAGTAAAGAAGACCTGTGTTGCTATGAGATTTATAGAATCAAACATAACTTTGCCATCAAGGTTTTCATGGCAATATGGAAACCTGAAGAGGTGAACCCATCATTACCCCATAGACAAGCATGGCATTGCATTTTGATTTGTAGCTGAAGGCTCTGAGCTTTGCCTTCCCTAATCAAATAAGAAAAAAAGAAACCTAAGAACTAGAATGTAGTATTCTCCAAAAGTGTCATGGAGTAATACCAGAATCCTGGTTAGTCCATAGGAATAGTAAATGCACTGCCTGTCACATAATAGGAAAGACATCACTGTAGTAGTCCAGGCTTCAGAACCATAACACTTTGGTTGAATCTTGCTTCCTGTACTTACTAACTTTGTGTCTTTGGCCAAGGCAATGGGTTAATCTGACCCTTGGGTATGACCTGTAACCATGGAATAAGTCTAATCTCTCTATGAACAACTAAGAGGTCCAAGTTAGTTAACACAGGTTTCTGTTAAGTGTACTTGGCACAAAAAAAAAAGTGCTTCGAAAATTCAGCCACTTACGGAAATTGCCCCTTATTTAATTAACAGCTGTTGGTACAAAGAGTAAAGTGTTGCCCGAAAAGTGTGATGGCACATACAACTGCCAGGTGACTGTTGAGGATTTGCAAAGATCCACTGATGATTAGGACATGTGTTGAGGAGTCAATATCCAGCCAGGCAAAATGTCTATGATCGATGAACTTTGAATAACCCTTAATTTTATTCAAATGTTGTGTTGCTAAGGAATATAGTCCGAAGACCCTCCAATAACTTTGATGACAAGGAGGAGAAAGATAGTAATTATAATTGTAATATTAATAACAGAGAGGAATGAGAAAACCATTATGGAGAAGGAAACTTTCATTGTAACATTACCTTAAGGTGAGTTTGGGGTAGTGGCCAGTTTACTGGTATAGTCTGACACATGACTTTTCTGTTTGATACAAAGCCATAGAAAACACACAGGGACAGTTTGAAGAACAAGCAGGGTGAGTGAGCAGCATTAAAATGGGAATGAAAAATAACCCAGAAAATGCTATTTATTGTAAAAATCGCCAGCATCCTTAGGGCTGCTTTGATCATCTGTGCCTCAAAGAAAGCAGAGCCAACAAAGTGAAGTTTTAGAAAAGGGCAGCAAAATGATCAGAGACAGAATGGGTGAAAAAAGGTCTTTATCCCTAGAAGGAAAGAAACAATTGGGGGGAAAATTCTTCAGCTTAATAGAGATCTATTGGATAATGAATGGTGAGTAGCGGCCATTCAGGTGATGCCCTCTCGCCTGTCCCAAATCACAAGAATGAACAGGAATTTGAAAGGACTGAAAATAGATAAATGGCCGTCATATGTTTAAAGCCTCAACTCGGGAAACTGGCAGCCTCAGCCTCGGGGCATTTTTGAAGCAGACAATAGAGTGGCTTTCTAAGCAGATCAAAGGCTTGGCACTTGTCCCATAGCAGCTCCTCGTGCAGGGGTGTTTGCTGAAAAACAGAGGGGCCACAACCTGATAGAGCCTCTAGCAGAGAGTACTGTCCACAGGAGCCACCTGTTTAAATGGAAGCAGAGAGAGAACACTGAATTAATTTCCCCTTGGGGACCAAAAAAATGCCTTGGGAGAATGAGAAGGCCATTTCCAGATTCTGGACGACAGGAAACACACCATCCTACCTCCATGTTTCACATTGCCCCTTCTCAAGGGAGAAAGAATTCCTCCTGGCTTTAGCCCCCGAAAGGTGGTCCAGGAAAAGCTGTGTCACTCTGCCAGACAGATTTTTTGTTTGTTTCTATTTTTTTTGTAGAATTTTAAGCCAAATGCAGAGTCCAGAATGAGAGTCTACTCTACAACTAAGGGCATGAGCATTTAGCTGGGACATCAAAGTTTGACATGTCACTATGGTCACCAACCAGAGGACATGTCAGAGAAGAGACCAGTGTTCCCTTCCCTAACAATGAAATTTTCTCACAACTATGACAACCTGCATGTTACCTCCATATGCCTCAGTATCTTCACCCAAGCAGTAAGTACTAAATCCTTATTAGTATTAGAATAAACAATTCACGTAATGGTCACTAAAATTCAATGTCATTATGAGTGACTGATACTGATATTCAACTATCACCCAGTCAAAAAACGGGAAGACCGGCTCAGGAATGAACCATAATGTTAAGAGAATGACAGTCAAGCAATAAAAAGAGACAAGGGCATCAACTAAATGTCTCAAATGTGAATGAGATTCAGAAGAAACAATGGACAATGTTCTGGAGGTCAGTAATAGTTTTACAGAAAGCTCACTGTGCACAGGCTTGAGAGTCTGGTAAATATAATGCAGCCCGGTTAAAAAAGACAAAGCAAGTAATAGGAGACAAAAGTCTATAAAAATGCCATTGAGTTTATTTTGTTTTGATTATCTATTGCTGGGCACCAGACCTACCCTTAAGTGTCCTTAGTGAGACTCCATTGGAGAAAACAATTTTTTTTTCATTAGCAAGCAGGTGCCAATTGCAGATAGCTACTTGGGTAGGGGTGGGAGCCTGTGCCCACATCCTGGTCTTGGCACTAGGCCCCTATCTGGCTTGAACCTGTGCAGACGCTGGTCATCTTACTGATCTTTTTCCCTGAATATTATGTTTTCTGACTTTTTTGTTTTTATTGTGTCTTTCTTGTTTATTTATTTATTTTTATTCTATTTTTGTTTGATTCCTTTCTAAAAAGGGTAGAAAAGTGCATGCAATTGGCCTGGTGGGGAAATAGAAAGGGATCTGAGAGGAGTTGAGGGATGGGAAACCATGATCAAAGTATAGGCTATGCAATTTTTTTCAAAAAAAAAAAAGCTTCTGTACACGGATAGTATGTCTTTTCCTCAGTCATTAGTCAAGAACTTTGCTATATTGTTCAGTTAAATTCTTCCAAATAAATATCATTTGCCTTTTTCACAAAAGATTACCTCATTAAAATTACCAAGATTGTCTGCCCTATTTGACAAAATTCAACCAATGGTTCCTGTTACTAGATACACTATTCTAGCAAACAAAGAAAAAATGGGTTGGAGAGGTGGCTCAATTGGTCAAGTGCCAGCCTTGTACCTTGGTTTGGTCCCCAGAAGCTGTATTTAGTATGGCTGATATGGTGGGATGTTTTATAATACCAGTGCTGGGGAGAGAGAGACAGGTAGATCCTTGAGGCTCACTGCCCAAACAGTCTGGCACGTATAACAAGTTCCAGGCCAGTGAGGGACCTGTCTCAAGAGAAACGTGAATGGCATCTTAAGAACAACACTGAGATTTTTTTCTTCTGACTGCCACAGGAATGTGCAACATGCTCACCTGCACACACATGAGCACACATGCATGAGTGCACACACACACACACACACACACACACGAGAGAGAGAGAGAGAGAGAGAGAGAGAGAGAGAGAGAGAGAGAGAGAGAGAGAGACAGACGGAGAGATATAGAACATCTTCCCAGAATGTAGACAGAGGTCCTTAGGTGTCCTAAGTTGTGTTAATGACGAATCACTGTAGTACAAAAGTTGTTGCTAGAACTTGTTTAAAGTAGAAATCTAGTAGAGGCAGGTCAGGCTGAAGGGACAAGGCACGTATATCTTGTACTGGGGTGCCCATAGCCTGAGCTACATGAGAAAGTCCCCATACCCCTAAAGCCTATGCATTCTCCACTTGGAACTCCTTGGAGTAGACACCACATCAGTCCTCCTTTAGTCTGATTGATAGCAAGGCTACTAAACAGTATCTGCTATTCACAGACAGGTGGGCACCCTTGTCAAAGGTCTTGGCTAAATCATCTTGATTGTCTCTAATAGCAATGTTAATGACCTTCTGAATTAGCATCAGGATGTAAAACATCTTTCCTTGATATGTGTTCAATATTTTCATGAGAATTAGAAACATTCATTACAGACTTTAGGATACTATAAGGCTCCTGTAATATGCTGCCATGATTCATGTTGGAATTCATCACTAGAAACCATAACAGAGCCCAAGTTTGTCATCATCCAGACAGCCTGAACTGTAGTCCTGAGCTACCACAGGGACCACATAGAATATTTTTTCCGTAAGGAATACACAAATCTACAAAGGGAAATCACATATTCCTAAATAGCGGCAGATTTGTGTGGTTCACTAATACTCTGAATTTTATGTCACATAGCTGAGTCTTGCAAACAATTCCTGCCTCAGACCCTGATTTGTATGTTTTATGGATATGCAAATATGACCCAAGAAAAATCTAAGTAATCAGAAATATAACTGAGATTGTCAAAAGATGGCACAGTCTACACAGGAAGTACTGAAAAGCCAATGAAGGTAATTTTTCCATGTTAAAGAATACATTGTTCTGATGTGAAAGCCTCCTTCCTGAGGACTAGCCTTCATGGTACCAAAAGGGTTCATACAAGCTTCCAAAGGAGAGAAGCAACCAACATTCTTTTGTTTTTAAACAGGATTTCTTTGTGTAACAGAACTGGATGTCCTAGAACTTGTTTTATAGACCAGGCTGGCCTTGACCACACAGAGATCCACCTGCCTCTGCCTCCCAAGTGTTGGGATTAAAGGCATGTGCCACCACATCTGGTAAAAACATTTGAGGCTCAGGTTGACCTCAAACTCATGATCCTGCTGCTTCTGCCTCCTCCAGCAAATCCTACTAGCATAGACGACTACAACTGGCCCAACATTCTTTTAACCCAGCTATGAACCACAATGACCAGCATGGCACAGTAACCCAAAGGGTACAGTAGTAGCAAGCATACCTTAACAGTAACCAACACTTCTCTAATTGTACTTAAGACCCAATCAACAAGAAGGAATTCATACCTGGCATTGGAAATATAGCTAATTACCAAGGGATAGTGAAGTTATGGGTCTTAGAAGAAAACCTATAGCTATTGTCTTAGTTACTTTTACTTTTTATCATTGTGAAAGGACAACATGACCAAGGCAACTAATAGAAGGAGTTTATTTGGGGCTTTTTACTTTTTGGAGTGAATCCATGATCATCATGGCAGGAAGCATGCCAGCAGTCAGGCAGGCATGGTGCTGAAGCAGTAGTTGAGAGCTTGCATCCTAATTCACAAGCATGGGACAGAGAGTTAGCTGAGAATGGCATGGGCTTTTGAGACCTTAAATCCCACAAACAGTGACACACTTCCTCAAACAAGACCACACCTCCTAATCCTTCCCAAACACTTCCACCAGTTGGGACCCAAGCATTCAAATATATGAGCCTACAGGGGCCATTCTCTTTTAAACACCACAGCCACTTTTCTAAACCAGTATAATTCCTAACTGTGTTATACATGTTTGTACTTAGACTTACCAATAAGTGTCCTCACCTTTCCTCAAGGAAATTACTATTTTCCACAGATAGAGACCATCATAGAAAATCACAACCAATAAAAATTTAGAGTTTTGGAGCTCAATCCCTACTGATACATCTACAACAAAACTCCTGCACCTAGAGCTTAGGGATCATTGTGGAAGTGCAGTTGGGGAAGATTGTAAGAACCAGAAGAAGAGGGAGTTTGATGCTATTGTCTCCTAGAAATGCCAGATGCTACACCCATGAAGTCTCACAAACATGGCTGCCTAAACATGATCTGAATAAGGATGACACTAGTAGACATGTCAAAATGGGCAGAGGAAAGCCTCAAAGGCCTCAACCCTAGATAGAGAAACATAGGGAACTAAGGAATGCTGAGAGCAAGAGAAATCATTTCTTCCGGGGAAGGACACATAGATTGGTTATCCATTACCAAATGTTCAACTCTGAAAACATACACATACGAGTAGTATGATATAGACTGAGCAGATTGTATTCATGGATTTGGATGTAACAGCAATTAAAGAAAAAAGAAGCTATGAATTTTAAAGGGAGAAAGGGGGTATATGGGAGGGCTTGGAGGGACAAAGGAAGGGGAAAATGATGAATTTTTTTTATAAACTCAATGAAAACATTTTTATAAAGTAATGTGTTGTTACTATGCTTTATGGCCCTGGGATAATGAAGGATCCAGGAAGATTGATGAGAAGGACAACATTTGGAAAGCTTTTTCCCATAAACAAACCAACAAACAAACAAACAAACAAAAAAACCAAAACGCCAGAACAACAACAACAAAAAAGAAAAACGCAAGAGCAAAAATTTAAAACTTTTTTAAAAAGCTTAATTTCTTCTGCTTGTTTATTTAAAGTCTCTTTGAACTTCAGAGGAATGCTAACTTATATCTGTACTTTTCAAAAGGAAGAATTTTCAACTCTGTCCTTTTTCTTTTTTTCATTTGATCCAAATTTCCCTTGCTACACAACAGATGCTCCTGTAGGTAGCTGGCTTGCCTATCTGGCTTTAAAAATTTTTCACTTGCCTTCAGGCTAGAAGACAACCTGACATATTTTCCTCCAGAGCTCTAATCCATAGCCCATGTCTTCAAGCATGCAGTGTAAGTCAGGGGTTGGGTTGTCTTTTATCTCCCAGCACTACTTAACTGGAAAAGAACCCTTGGTCAGTCTTGGCTTTTTCTGTGCATCTCCACTCCATCAAGTCTGCTTCAGTGATCATACTGGCTAGTCTATACAGTCTAGATGCTTTCTGCCCTTTATGGTCCTTCATCCTCTAGTTCATGAATGTAATATATGGCTTAGAAATGTTTCTTTGGGGGATTGTCCACTGGAGATATTTCTTCATCTGTTTTAACATTCATCCACATAGCCATTTGTAGAATGAAGATTTTTAGGGCATTTCTGTTATCCCAGGTCTCAGAATCCTAAAGAGCTGGACTCTTGGGATAAGGATTCATAAGTTTATTGGCTTCGGAAACCTGCAGTTGTTGGTCACCTGTGGTGTTATTGGCCTATATCTATTCTTGTGGCTGTCAGAGAATATGGTGAGTTATTATAGAAAACAATAGCATCATCCACAGCTATTCAGTTTCTTTATGCTGAATGTCAGGTGTTCTGCTAAATTACTGGACACATTAAAAGATAAAACCAGGTTCTGGCTATTACAAATAATGCTGCTATGAACATAGTGGAACAGACATCCTTGTTGTATGAATGTACATCTTTTGGATATATGCCTAAGAGTGCAATTGCTGAATCTTGTGGCAGACTGATTCCCATTGTCCTGAGGAATCTCCATACTGATTTCCAAAGGGGTTGTATGAGTTGGCACTCCCACCAGCAGGGGAGGAGTGTTGGGCCCCAACCCCCATGGGGTCTCTGTGAGTCACTGGCCAGTCAACAAGTCCATCCTGTTTTCCAGTCTAAGTGCATCCTGTTTTCTAGTCCTGGCTTCCTGCCCTGGCTTTGACCCTCTGACATCAACATCCAGCAGGAGGAAAACATGCTCTCTTCCACCTGGGGTTTTTCCATTGTGCTGTAAACCTGTATATAAGGCTCCTCCCTCTCTATAAGAGAGAGACCTCTTAGCACTTGCAATAAAGACACACACACACACACACACACACACACACACACACACACTCTCCTGGCAATAAAGGCAGCACATGCATTCTCTTAGTACAAGCAACTAGACATCTTGTCTTTTTTTTCCTGATACCTTGGACTTGCTTGTTGCGCGGGTGCCACAATTGGAGGTCCCATCAAGATCCAGAGAGACTGGGAAAGATCGGCTAGAAAGAAGACTCAGGAGAGGAGAGACTCGAGAAAGAAAAGATATGAAAATAAGTACCTCAACTTCTAACAGTAAAATTGGATGGTCAAATCTCCAGGCTTTTGCCTGCGAGATCAACTTCTAAGGAGAAGGTGTAGTGAATTAATTTCCAGCCTTCACCCAATCCACTGAGGTCAGGACAGTAAGGGGAAAACTGAGAGATCGCCCTCAGTTGAAGGGTGTATTGCATTAATATCCAGTCTTTCGCCTGATCCACTGAGGTCAGGAAAGTAAAGGGTAACTGAGAGATTGCCCTCAAAGGCTAGCCAGCAAGTAAGGCTATGAGGGTGTATTGGAAAGGGGTACCAAGTTAGGGGTACCAGGTTAAATCTCCAGGCCTTCACCAGTCACCAAGGTCTGGAAAGAAAGGGGAACCTGAGAGATTGCCCTCAGTTGGAAGGTGGATTGAGTAAATCTTCAGGCTTTTGCCTGAGAGATCATCCTCTGTTGGAGGATGGATTGAAAAGGGGTAAATTGAAAATTGGTAACAGTTAGTAAACAAAGGTACTAGTATTATGTGAAGGAAAAGGAAAAGGTAAAGGTATATGGAATGGAAAATACATGGAGAGTCTGGATGCTGTGTGCTGTTGTGTTGTCTTTGAATTGTTTAATTGCTAAGAAAGGAACAAAAACTGCTAAAAGACATTTGATTATCAATGCTGCTGAATTAATCCAACTTATATATTTTGAAAATGCTTTGACTTCTAAATTTAAATATAAGGACAGGTTACTTGGGAAAAGAATTTCTGCTTTTATTTCCACAGAAAATAAAAAGCTGTGGGTTCCTTCCAGACTAGTATGGTTTGATGAAGCAAGACCATCTGAAGCAGTGGCACAGGTGATCCAACATCTAAAACAGCTGAGATGATGCAGCCTTGCAGACCACAAAAACAAGGACTTCAACAGGTTTCTGGTTTTTTTTTTTTTTTTTGTCATGATCCCTCTGGTATTTCAGCACCACTTAACAGCAGGAAGTAGTTTGGAAAGAATGATTCCCACACTCCCAAATATTGTTTATAAATGTTTGTTTGCATTTATTCAGGGTTGATACAAATTTAAGGTCAATTTCGTCACCTGAGATAGGTGCTAATTTATATATAAAGAAGTGGGGAGATGTTGGGCCCCAGCCCCCATGGGGTCTCTGTGAGTCACTGGTCAGTCAACAAGTCTATCCTGTTTTCCAGTCTAAGTCCCATAAAGCCACATATAATTCTTCAAATAAAAGTGAAATACAAAATTCATCATTACAAAGCTAAATTTCTCTATTACTGATTTTGCATTGCCGGGTGGCATGCTTGATAAACCTACTTAAAAGGAGGCGGGGGGGGGGAGAGGGCTGCTATTCCTGAGGCTGTGGACTCTCTTACCAGCATCCATATAGTGATCCACATATTTTACCATTTCTGATGTTCAGATGTGTGTGTGTATGTGTGTGTGTGTGTGTATGTGTGTGTGTGTGTGTGTTTATGTGAATACTCATATCACATGTGAACAATGCCCATTGAAGCATTATAGAAAGGGTGTTGTAATTCTTGAAACTGGAGTTACAGGTGGTTATGAGACAAAGAACATGGGTGTTGGGAACCAAGCTGAGGACCTCTGGAAGAAGCAAGCACACTTCAACTCTGAGCCACTGCTGCACTCTGTGGGAACACCAGACCTTGAGTAGAGACCCACTTCCCCTTCTGCCTGGGAGTAGGCAGCTGTAAGACAATGTTTAGTGAAAACATGTTTACTAAAAACGATACAATAAGTTCCTGGAAAAGGCCTTCCCACGGAAACTGCCCTGACCTCGACCTTGTCCAAAGACTAACCGCACCTTCAAAACCCACACACATCCACCTCTGGTGTGAGAGCAGAACCAGCCAGGGGAGAGGAGAGAGCAGAAGCTTCTCTGGTGGGAGCCTTTCTTAGGAAGTTTTCTTGAACCTTTTTGGAGCCTGTTTAAAGTTTTCTTTACATCGTTGAACTAGTCTCTGTGTTGTCAATCCCCGACACCCTCTGCACGTTCTCGGACACAGGCCGCGCAGCAGACGTGACAGCACTCTTCAAATCTAATGCATTTTATAACATTCAACAACTACCTATGATAGAAAATGAAACAAAACTCTTGCAAAACAAAAGGGAGTTTTAAATTCTGATAACAATTTAATAGAGTGGCGATACATTTTAATGGAATTTGAAAACTTTCTTTTGAGTTCAGAACAAGGCAAGGATATTCATTGCTACTACTTATATAGAAAGTCAAAGGGGGAAACATCTTTATGGGGAAGGAAGAAATGAAGCCACCATCATTCGTAGGAAGTACAGTGAATGATGAGCTTAGAGGTTTAAGATGATATATAAGGGGATAGAAAGATGGCTCAGATGTATGGACACTAGCTGGTCTTCCAGAGGTCCTAAGTTCAATTCCCAGCAATCACATGGTAGCTCATAACCATCTATAATGAGATCTGGTGCCCAAAAGCAGGCAGAACATTGTATAAATAATAAGTAAATCTTTACAAAATTTAAAAGAGATAGTATATAAAAAGTGACTATTATAATGATTAGTACCCATAGCAGTTCAAATACACTGTTAATTACATGAAAATAATGATAATTATACTACAAACGGCAAGATTATGCAACTTAGAAAACATTATTTATACCTTTCTAAAACATCAAACATGAAGGACTGTGTACACAAACACACAGAAACCATCAGACATGAGAGAATAAATATAACCAAAGTTGTATCAATATTTGCCTAAGAAACTAAAATTTATTACTAAGAGAAATTGTACATGGAGAAATATAGTGTATTTATTCACTGGCGATTATTTCATAATATCCGAATTGTAAATGGTGAATCTCCTCTAATTGATGCATAAATCCCATGTGTTCTGAACCAACATCTCCGTGACATATTTTGTTGGAAATTGGATAATTGATGTATAGATTATCAGAATGTAAAGAGTTAAAAGCCACCAAAGCTATCTCAAAACCAGAACTTAAGTGACACATTTATTGTATGCTAAAATGCATAATGTATACAGAAGATCTGGACAAAGAGCCCAGAGATAAATCTATATGAATAAAATCTTTTGGTTTATTTAAAAAGATGACATTGTGATAGAATGAAGAATAGGTAAGAGATCCAAGAAACAGTATATGTTGAACTTAATATCAGTGAAGAAAGAGTAAAAGTTTCTTTTTACCTCACACCAGTTTTGCAGTAAATTTCAGATTGGTTTAGTTCCTAATGTGAACGAAAAACAATGAATCTTGTATATGATAAAATAATACTATTTTGATTTAGGCAAATATTTAAAAAACAACAGAAAAGTTAACCAAGAAAAAAATATTGATGAAATAGGTCATATATTAAAATTAACCATTTGTTTTTATGCTCAAGAAAGTAAAAACTAAAGCCACAGAATAGGAAGAAATATTTGTAACATATGCAAGTCATCCAGGACTCATATTCAGAGCATGTGACAAATACCTTTAATTGACAAGATAAAAGACACAAAATGAGCAAAAGATTTGAACCACCTCTTCTCAAAACATGATATATATATACATATATATATATATGTCTAAAAGCATGTAAAAAGTGTTCCATTCCACTGTGAATGAACTCTGAGATTGAAGATAATGTGTTACGATTTAGTTGCAGAACAAATGTCAGGATTTATGTGGTGGAATACCCTAGTGGAGCCAAGTAATGTTTCAGAGATCACACCATGCAACAGATCTCACTTGAGATTTATTGGAATGGGGAGCAAAAGGCCATCTCAGAACAGGGATATGAGAGCGAGGCAGAGACAGACAGACCAAGAGATCAAGAATGGGAGAACAAGAGAACAAGAGAACAAGAGGGAGCTTTTGAAGAGTATGCGGAGGCCTTTAAAGGGTGTACTTGTTGACGGCTGGTGACATTGTACCTGCTCGTGCCGAGTTACTGAAGGCAGGCTGGGGCAGCACCTGATTTCTGGCACAATGAAACATCACTGCCTGCCTTACATGGGAAACACCAGTGTCACAGGTTATTGACCAACTGGAGCAACAGGAACCATCCCACATGTTGTTGGAATGTATATCTTTATATTCTCTTGGAAAATGTTTTTTGTAATATTGACAGGAGTTGAGTGTGATCCAAAATTTCCACCCCTAGGTAGATATCCATTAGGAATGTCTACAGATAGTGTCAAAGTTTATGTGCAAGGAAGTGCACCAAATGGAAGCAATTCAGGTACCTGTTAATACTAACGGCACTTTAGAATGTTATGGATTGGAACAAATTAATCACTTCTATATGCAAAACAGGGGTGATTCCCACAAACAACTGAGCACCAAGGGCTGGATACAAAAGATCATGTGTGCAATGGTTGACATTGTTACCATAAGGGACTGGGAATCTCCAAGGAAGACTGGCCTTCAGGCATGTTTGGGGCCTGTCTCTGAGGGAGTGCAGAGAGAATTAACTAAGGGGTGACACCCTCTCTGAAAGTGGGAAGCACCAAACAGCTGGTGGTTAGAGCCACCAAGTGTCACTGGCTTGCTGCTCTTCTTCCTGACTGCGTGGGTCGTCTGCCGCGGCCATCCTCTCCCCACATCGCACTCCAGCTTACCGCGTCTTCCCAGAGGTGGGACTGAACACCAGCTGCCCCACGGAGTTCCAGCCTCAGAACTGGTTTGGGTCTGCGGAGGCATCCGACTCTGTGGACTGAACAACCACTTGTGTCTCTGCTCCTCTAGTATACTGAAGACCATTGTTAAATGCCTTGCCCTTATCTTGTAAGCCAGAATTTCTCAACCTACCCGTCGGTGGCAACCCCTTTGGTGCATGGTGTAGGGTGGGGTGAACTACCATTTTACAGGTGTTTGTCTATCAGATGTTTGCACTGTGACTCATAACAGTAGCAAAATTAAAGCTACGAATTAGTAGCTTTTATGGTTGGGGCCACCACAACATGTGGAACTGAACTGTATGAAAGAGTCACAGCATTGGGAAGGTTGAGAGCCACAGATGTAAGTCAACCTAATGACTCCCTTCTTACAATATGTATCCATTCTATTGGTTCCGTTTCACTAGAGAACTCTGACTAATGTCTAATATGTGATTCTACTTACTCCCAGGCTGACCCATTGAGCAAAACAATTGACAGTGTTGTAAGTCAAGATGTCAGTGGCCAGTGGAGATCTGGTAGGTAAATAGCAAAGACACAAAGGCAACTCTGCAGTGTGCTAGTGGCCTGTTTACTTGGTTGCAGTTTCCTGAATAGTCTGTCTTAACAAAATCTAAATCCATGGTTATGCTTTTGATTTGTTTGAGACACACACATGCACACGCACGCGCGTGAGCACACACATACACACACACAAATTAAAATTTTGCTTAAATAATGAGTTTCCAAAAGAAGACAGTGATTGGCAGTGTCCAGAATGTTGAAGAACTGACTAAACTAAAAACAGTAAGTTAATATATTTTAAATGGAAGTTTTCACAATCTTGACAAGAACAATTTTAGTTTCCTCCCACTAGCCAGGTTGCTCTTCAACTGCTTTAAATTATTTCAGTAATTTTAGAGGTTGCCCTGACTTGAGTATCTCCTCAATTTTAAATGAACATGAGTTTGTATGTTAGGCAGCCCTCATTAAAGATTTATTTGCATCATGTGATCTCCCCTGAGTACAATGGTTGACTATTTTCAGCCTTACTGTATCTATCTTTGTTTTTCTCTTTAAAATATTTTTATTTTTGAAATGAGCATTTGAGGATCATTTTAGTAATTTAAAAATAGAGATGGCACTACAGGAAGAATAGCCAGGCTGGCTGGAATGTTGAGTACCCTCCAGTATTTTTATTATTTATGGTTTTAACTAAGCCAATACGTATGATAATTCAGTGTGAATGCAGTGTATAGTGAGTAGTTAACAGTACTATCTTCTTAAATGGTTTTTAAAATGTGATTAATACATAATAGCATGCATGCTTAAAAGGTAGAATGTGATCCTGCATTGATACAATTGGTACTGATCAAATCAGGCTAACATTTTACCTCCTTATCATTACTTTGTGCTTGGAGCCTTTGAGTCCCCTTCTAGTCAGTGATATACAAGTAACAGGCTGTTGTCAACCAGAGTCACCCCACTGCGCTGGAGAGCATCAGGCATATATGGTGTAACTAGGCACCTATTACCCAGCCTTCCTCCATCCCTGCTTCCTATCCACTCCTCCTAACCTCCAAGACCATTGTTCTAATTTCAGATTGGCTTTATAGCAGTCACATATGAGAAAAAACATTTCATATTGTCCTTGGTGTCTAAATTACTTGTCACAACATTTTCTATCCAATACCATCCATATTGCTATATATGATGTGATAGTCTTTATTATGCCTGAATAATATTCCAGTGTGTAAGTACCATGTAATCATTGTTCACCCATTGATGAACTCTTAAATACTAAAATCTTTCTACTACCCCACCTTTCTCTTTCTTGAAAATTTTCCTTTGATAAACTTTTGTGACCTTTCCACCTCAGTACTTGTGGCTTCTTTACCAAGTGCTGTATTTCGTGCTCAATGACATTTGCATGCTAATTCTATCATTAGCCTGTGTTAGGGTGAAATACTGTGAAATGCCAAGATGTCTCCTGTTGCCGGATAAAGTCCCTGATGTTTATTGTCACCCAAGAAAAGAATCCCATTGTACAGGGACCTCAGGGCCACAGGTTTCATGTCAAAGAAGTCAGGAAAATCTGCTCAAGTCAGTCAAGCACGACCTCAGAAACACTTACTCACCCACAGTATGAGCAGACTAACCAAAGAGCAATATTCAACTCAGAAAGGAACCAGGTAAACACTAGTTTTCATTTTTCTTAAAGTTACATGTGTCTCCTGGTTTGAAATTCACCAACTGCGTCTCTTTCTCTCAAAGTTCAGAGTAAAACTGAATGTCACCATTGTCTTTCTACTTCCTTTCCTGCCTTGCCCTCTTCAGGTCCTGTGATCTTTATCTGTGGGATCATTTACACAAGATCCACCAGCCACCTTAAGATCTCCTGCATCAAACTTTCTTATATCCAAGCCGCTGAGAGGTTGGAGTCCTTGTTGGCTCTTGTTTAAACTCTTGGAGTAACTTCATTAAGTGAGTCCTTTCTGGTCTATCTCTTTGCATTCCAGCTTGAAGTATACCTCAAAAGCTTAACTGTGACTAGTGCCCTTGAAAGTAACCCATTTATTTTTTATGGTTGCTCATTGCCTAAAAATAACACCAATGTAATATTCTGCAATCCAGACCTACTCTACCTTTCTAGCTTTGTATTCCACTGGGGTAGTTTCTCTAGCAATCTTCCCAGATATCCTGAACCTGATTTCCTCCATGCCTGCCTTGACCATGTGATCTCCTCTATGCTTTGACCTTGTGATCCCCTCCATGCTTTGACCTTGAGTCCTCTTCCCTCATACACTTTTCTTACTTCCTTGCCTTTTCATTCCTTTCTATACCTATGGAAATCCTGGCTGAATAACAGGAATTATTAAAATTATATGTTCTCTAAAATCTTTCAGCCCACCCAAACACATTTGTATCGAGTCCTTTTTTTTTTTTTTGTCTTGTTTCTTCTGATGGTGGCATTATTTAGCTACGTGTGATGGCCTGGCTCATATCACAAGTAAATGTGTGTTTATGTAGAAACTGAATGGCCAGAGATAGGCAATGGGTCTCAGTCACATGTCATTTCTTCTTATTTTGCCCTCTGTCACATACTGCTTGATGGATAGCCATATAGATCTTCTTCTCTAATCGATGGGTTTTACATTGGATTGTACAACTTAACTTTTAAAATAATACCAAGGAAGATGACATCAGTATGAAAAAAGACATTCTAGGTGTCAGATTACCTGTGTTTGGAGTTTTGCTCTGACATTAATTCATGTGATTTGGGCAAGGAATGCACTTGTGGTGGTTTGAATGAAAATACCCCCATAAGCTCATAGGGCGTGGCACTACTGGGAGGTGTGGCTTTGTTGGAGTAGGTGTGATTTTGTTTAAGGGAGAGTGTCACTGGAGGTGGGCTTTGAGGTCTCAGAGGCTCAAGCAAGGACCAAAGTCTCACTCATTTCCTGTTGTCTACTGATTCAGATTTAGAACTCTCAGCTCCTTCTCCAGCACCATGTCTGCCTGCATGTCACCTTGCTTCCCACCATGGTTATGATGGACTAAACCACTGAAATTACAAGCCAGCACCTATTAAATGTTCTCCTTTATAAGAGTTTCTGAGTACTTGTCTTAGGGTTTCTATTGCTGCAGCCAAACACAATGACCAGAGAGCAAGTTGGGGAGGAAAAGGGTTTTTTTGGCTTACACTTCCAAATTGCTGTTCATATTGAAGGACATCAGAATAGGAACTCAAATAGGGCAAGATCCTGGAGGCAGGAGCTGATGCAGAGGCCATGGAGGGGTGCTGCCTACTAGATGCTTCCCATGTCTTTGCTTGGCCTGCATTCTTGTAGAACCCAGGACCAACCAGCCCATAGGTGACACCAACCACCATGGGCTGGGTCCTTTCGCATTGATCACTAATTGAGAAAACACCTTACAATTGGCATGGAGGCATTTCCTCAACTGAGGCTCCTTCATTTCTGATGACATGGACTTGTGTCAAGCTGACACACAGAAACAGCCAGGACAGTACTCTTTCTGGTCCTCACTGTTATACTATAAAAGAAAAGACTTGGGCTAGCTCCACATGTCTCAAATCTTGTCCCAAGGGGACCAGACTTGTGAGGTGCTCTCTATGCCAGGAATAATTTCATGGTAAATAAACTGTAGGGATCTCAAATAATATGTCCTCCCCACCTGGTATAGATTTATACTACATCAAAATTTTCAAGTTGCAGGTCAGAATCAATTAATAGGTCATAAAATTACTTGTGTCTCAGTAAATATGTTTAAATAAAGTTGATTAAGAGGCACCAGAGGTCATTATATATAATAAGTATAATATTGTCTAATGAAACTCTTCAGTTACGCATAAGTGTGTCTTTTTATGTAGGTTTTGGCCAAGCATCTTTGTTTTGTAAAACACTCTATTATCCTAGGCCTTTCAAATTTAATGTTACCACCCTCAAATGTGACATGAGCACACATATTCCCTGACATAACATTTATTGCCACATTTCAAGATATGCTTGTCCCAAGAAAACGCACCCCAGAAAACAAACACTAGTTTACATGAGCTCAGAAATTCCTTTAACTCTGCACACGCCATCACTCTGCAATTTGGGAAACAAGTTAGCATGAAGGAATAACACTGCTACTCCTAAAGATCCCTGTTGTTCACTGAACACTTCTGGGAAGTCTAGATTCCAACCTGCCTCTTTCTCTACTTTCACATGCTTTCTCTTATAACAGAGGGAAAAAGCAGACTTACTAGCCAGGATCAAGTCAATACTTTTGCTAGTGCAGAGATGCAATGTTGCATATAATTCTAAGGTCAACAAGCTGTGGGACACCTTGCTTGTCACTGAGGCCTGTCTTGGCTCTGGTATCTGTGCTGGCTTCCTGTTCAGACACTGCCTCGCAGCCCCAGTTCTGACACATCTCCAGGAGGCAAGCCAGTGAAGATCTTTTTTTTCTCAATATATGTTTTTATTTAAATTAGAAACATGCTTGCTTCACATGTCAATCCCAGCTCCCTCTCCCACTCCTCCTCCCTTGACTCTCCACCAGCCCCCCTCCAGCCCACCACAAAATCCCCATATCACTTCCCCAGGGAGGGTGAGGCCCTCCTTGGAGGGATCTCCAGAGTCTGTCATTACATCCAAGGCAGGACCTAGGCTCTTCCCCATGTATCCAGGCTGAGAGAGCTTCCCTCCAAAGTTCATTCGTATACCATGGTAAACACTGATCTACTACTCAAGGCTCCAGAGATTTCTGAGGCTTCCTCACTGAGACTACATTCATGCAGTCTGGATCAGTCCCCTGTTGGCCTCTCAGCCATCAGTCTGGGGTTCAAGAGCTTCCCATTGTCCAGTCAGCTGTCTTTGTGAGTTTCACCAGCACAGTCTTGACCCCTTTGCTCATCACTCCTCCATCTCTGTCACTGGGTTCCAGGAGTTCAGTTCAGTGTTTAGCTGTGGGTATCTGTCTCTGCTTCCATCAGTCACTGGATGAAGGTTCTAGGCATATAAGGTAGTCATCAACCTTATCATCAAGGAGGGGTCATTAATGTAGTCTCTCCACTATTGCTTAGTTTGCCAGTTGGTGTTATCCTTGTAGATCTCTGGAGATCTCACTAGAGTCAGCTCTCTCCTCAAGCCTATAATGACTCCATCTATTATGGTATCTCTCATCTTGCTCTCCTCTAATCTTACCTTGACTCAACCTTCCTTCTCCCCCATGTCTTCTTCTCCCCTCCTCTTCTCCCCCTCTCCTTTTCCTGGCTCCCTCTCCCCTCCCCAGATGTTCCCAATCTGCTCAGGAGATTTTGGCTCATTCCACTTCTCTGGGGTATCTCCATATGGCACAAGAACAGAAGGCCTGAAACATAGCTCCTGAATGCAGGCATCTCTTAACAGGGTGTTGTTCATAGTGGGATTTCCCAATGTTCTCACGGTGAGCACAAACAACAGGGAGCCATTGGCAAATAGGAGCAGGGGAGCATCAGAGTCCCGCATGGGGAATCCAGGTTCCAGGAGCTTTGCTACCCTGAAGATTTTCACTATGACCTGGAAGAGCTATTTTTCCCCTCCCCATCTCTCTTCCTGACACCCCTGGCAATGCTGTGCAGTCTTGGGAAGACACAACATGCGATCATCCCAAGCAGTATTGGGGAGTTCACAGAGACTCTGACTGCCTTCCCGAAGTCTGTTTACTTCATGCTCTTCCCCCTGAATTTCATAGCTTCTCACAGGCTGTTCTTTTTTTGCACACATAGTCAGTAAATAGAAACATACCTTGCAGTAGTGATGTCACAGAGAATGGTGGAGTAGAATGATAAGCAAATAAGGAAATCACCGTGTAGAGAGCTGCGAAGTGCCGCACCCTTAAGATGGTGCTGGCTTACGCCTCTGCTAGCCCGACAGCAAGTGCTCTCTGTGATAAACAACTCCTTATTTGGTCAAGGCTGGATATCAGGCTTGCTTCCTCGTATGTGGACCTATCTGTTGTTGCCACATGGCTTACCGGGGTTGGCTGCCCAAGGGCCTTTTTAAGCTGTGGGCGGGCACTCCCTGGGGTCAGAAGATTTGTTCAAGGTCCTGAATAAACTGCTTGTGAGAAGGATTCCTGAGTCGCATCTTCCTTGCTGGTCGAGGTGGTCGTGACATCACCGGGACACAACTTCCTGTTAATCCACTGACTCTGGCCTGGCTCTCCCTGGCCTCTTGTCTGTTTCTTTCTTGTCTCAGTCCCAAAGAGTCTGGAGCTATCTCTCTCAGTTCTCTTGGCATCTGGGACACACAGACTATCCCACCTAGGGTACAGCCTACCCCTTATCCTCAGGTAAAATGGCTTCTCTATTTTTAAACCATCTAAGGCCCAACTCAGTGACATCATCAAGTCTTCACTTCAGAACAGCTTGAATTAAACTCATTTACCCCAGCACACAGCTTAGTATGGGGGCCAACTCATTGCACTCCCTAAACCTTGTGTCGCTCTCTTCTTTAAGCACTCTGCAGCCCTCTACACTCTAACATCTTCCAATTCTTTCCCTGAAAGCATTGCCCTTTTTTTCACAGTTCCATCAAACACCTCAAGTGAGAAGAATCCATTTCCAAGCTAATGTTTTCTCAAGTAAAATTCATTTACCTCTGGTCAAAAGCATCTAAGTTTTCAGGATGTTGACTGACAGATTTTTTGCTTGTTTGTTTGTTTGTTTGCTTGCTTGTTTTTTGAGCCATAATAATTTGAATGTATGGTTTGAATGGTGCATAAAAGGCATGGCCACTTTGTGCTATAACTGTAAGAGAAAAGGGACATTTGTCAGAGTAAATGACAAAGGAGTATTGTAGGGAAAAGGGGCCGGCCAAAGAAACACTGTGAGCAGAGCCAAAGAAACACACTTTGACCCTGCAACCAGATCCAAAACAATGTACCCTGACCCTGAAACCAGTTCCAAGGAAACACACTTTGCCCCTAGAATCAGAGCCAGTGAAAGAAATACACCCTGGCCCGAAACTGGAGCCAAAAGGCTAAAAAGGACCAGTGAAAGAACCATACTTTGGCCCTGAAACCAGAGCCAAATCAGACCCTTATCCTGTGCATAAAACTAACCAGTCTTTGAGTAGGAGATTTAAATCCAACCAATCCCCACCCTGGAAGCCCTATATAAACTCTGTGTCTGTTCAGCTTGTGGCTCTTGGTGCTTCCAGCCACTCTCCTGGATTCTTCCCTCCCAATAAACCCCTTGGATGAGCTTTGGGTGAAGACCTTCTTTTCAGCAGAGCAGAGACGACCCTGGGCAGAGCAGAGCAAGCCAGAGCAGAGTAGAACTGTAGCAACTTTGCCCGGGAAACCTCCCACCAGAGCAAAACTGCTACATTGGGCAAACAGTCCCAGCTGGAAGACCCTCTCCTGCCAGAGCAGAGCCGATTTGAATCACTGGGGAAGCCTTTCCCTGAGGCAGGGCTGTAAGCTGCTAAGCTTACTGTGACCTGTGGTAGTCATTAGCTCCTGAGCTCCAGGATACCTTTCCATCTGAGCTATGTAACACTCCTGACTGCCAGAATACCTGTCCCATCCGATCCATCCAAAATGCCTACAGGTATGCTGCTTTCTTCCGAGACAAATATCTTCCAAAGAATGTTTGGTCATAAGGGTCATCAGAATATAACCACTAGAGGCTGTATAAAGAGAGAGAGAGAGAGAGAGAGAGAGAGAGAGAGAGAGAGAGAGAGAGAGAGAGAGAGAGAGAGTTAGCCCCTGTGATTATAGAAGCTAAGAAGTTCCAAGATCTGCCATCAGTAAGCTCTAAACCCAGAACAACAATTCCTTTAACAATTCCTTTTCAAAAACCAAAGGCTCTAGATCCAATGAAAGCTTTTTTTTTTTTTGTCTGACTCCCAAACTCAGGAAAACAGAAATCAAAACAAACAAAATAAAACCCAAGCCAGTGCCCCAGGTCAAGGGTTTAGGGAGGAATTTTCTTTTCTCTTGATTTTTTTGTTTTATTCAGGCCTTTAAATGATTGACTGAACCCCACCCACCTTAGGGAGGCCATCTGATTTATTGCGTTTACAGAGTCAAATGCCAACCTCATTAAGAACATTCTCTCAGATAATTCCCAAATAATGTGTGATCAAATGACTGAGCACCCATGGTCCATTAAGTTACTATGCAAAATTGACCATCACAGTAGGGTTATTGGGACTATTATCAAACTTCTCATTTGAAGCAAAGAGGGCAAGAAACACTGCCAACCCACTGGACTGCACAAAATGAAAAACTATTTGACCAGGGAGTTAAAAGTGATATGAGAAACCCTTGAACCCAAGCAAGAACAAAGGCAGAAGTGTAACCATCCTTGTGCAGCTGATGCATTTCTGAAAGGGTCAGGTAGAAGTAGCAGACGCAGTTGGTGTAGCATGTCTTCTGTAGCCAGCACCATTTAAACAGCAAACATACTGCCTGAGAGGTAAACAGTCTCTTAAGCCTAATCTAGGCCACTAAAAAAAAAATCTCAGTTTAGTGAACAGAAGGAAGATTGTAGTACCGGAAGGAGGTCACAGTGGGTCACAAACATGAGCACACGGTTGTTAGCAGCTCAGACGAACTGAGGTCAACGTGCATGAATGTTATACAAGTATTAAGGGCAACAAAGAACTTTGCTTAAGACTAAAGCCAATGAAACACACTCTCTGCCCCATGCAATATAAGATGTGTAAGTGTAAATTTATAGAACAGCCCAAAGGATAACAATGACAATAGTATCAGTAGTTTTTGAAGGCCTATACACTATACATATGTAAATACAAAGGGAGTCTGCAGACCACTGGTGGCTGCAGGTGTTGTTGTCACATAAAATGATGACCAGCCCTTAGGAACATACTGGCAAGGAAAATCCTGGGCCAAGTGGGATCAGTATGGAGACTTTGCCTGCAGCTATCCATGGGTACAAAACCTTGTTAATCTCACTGAGACAGCTTCACGAATGTGTGTTGCAAATATTTTAATTGTGAATATACAGAAAGCCAGGCTCACTGTTCAGCAAGATCCTGTATAATTCAACTATTCTCCTGTGTAAACTTTACTCAACTGAACATTTAGTTTCCACATTTCTCTTTATATAATTAGTTAATTGGTAGACGTTACTTTTCTATTATTGTGATAAAATGCCAAGACCAAGGTAACTCGTCAGGAAAAGGCTTATGGCTTTATAGAGAAAAGAGTTCATCACTGTCACAGCAAGGAATGCATGGCAGCAAGCATCAGCCATGGAGGTAGAACAACTGAGGGTTCTCATTTTTTTATTCATCTATTTATTTTACATCCTGGCCACAGGCTCCTCCCTGCTCTCCCCTCCCAGTCCCTCTCCCCTACTTTCCCCTCCCACCTCCCAATCCCCTCCTCTTCCTTCTCTATACAGGAAAGGGAAGGTCTCCCATGAATGTCAATAAAACATGGCATATCAAGTTTCAGTAAGACTAAGCATCTCTCCATGTATTAAGGCTGGGCAAGGCAACCCAGTATGAGAAGTCCCAAAAGTCAGTCAAAGAGTTGGAGACAGCTGCTGTTCCCACTGTTAGGAGTCCCATAAGAGGACCAAGCTACACAACTGTAACATACATGCAGAGGGTCTAAGTCAGTCTCATGCAGGCCCGTGTTATCAGTTCAGTCTCTGTGAGCCCCTGTGAACCCAGGTTTGTCGATTGTGTTAGTCTTCACTTGTGGTCCTTGACCCCTCTGGCTCCTGTACTCCTTTCTCCTCCTCTTCAGGATTCCCAAACTCAGCCTCTTTGGCTGTGGGTCCCCACATCTGCCTATTATCAGTTGCTGAATTACCTCTCTGAAGACAATTTGGCCAGGCACTAATCTGGTCAAAGGAGATGACCGGTTCAGGCTAGTTACCCACTATTGCTAGGAATCTAAACTGGGGTCCTCTCCATAGACTAGGAGATCCCCCTGCACAAGGCTTCCTCTTGAACCCCAAATCTGGCCCCCACAGCAGTCACCTTCAGCACTCTTACCCTCCATGCTCCTCCACCCAATCTTTCTGCTACTGTTCCCATCCCTACCTGCCCTCAGTCCACTCATGAAATCCCTTCTTTTCCCCTTTCTAGGGAGATCTGGGTGTTTGCCCATGACGCAGTTCTCGTTTTTTAACTACAAACGTCAAACAGAAAGCAAATTCAAAAATGTCTTAAGATCTCGAAACTCACTGCCAGTGACGTATTCTCTTTAGCAAAATCACACCTGATAATTGTCCCCAAACAGCCACCAATTGGGGACTAAGTATTCAAATTCCAAGACTGTGGGGGGACATCTAATTCAAACCAACACAGTAGGTTAGGTTTTGATGTTCAAGCCTGATAAGAATTGACTAAGTCATTCAGACAGGGCTCCTTCGCTATTCTTAGCTCATGCATGAGTTATGCTTAGCTGTGTGAAAAATCACCTTGATGGTACAGCATGCATGTATTGACAGTTTTTGGCAGTTTTTCTGAGATGTGTTGGCTGATCATAGTGGCCAGCTGGGCTACTGTATGCTCTACAGTGACTTTCCTTATTGGGCTTTTGTGACATCTGCTGGGGCAATAAAAGTGAGTTGTTCACATGTCCCTACATACCAGGGTAATCTGACCCTTCTCAGGGTGGTGATCACAGTGTTCAGAGCAGCAGAAGACAAGTAGCCTAAAACACAAGGAAGTTTCCCAGCTTCTGCTGATGTCACACATGCTGTTTTCTTATTGGCCAATACAAATTCCATAAGTAAACCTGAGTCGGTGTGGAAAGGAACTATCTAGGGAAATCATCTCTGACATTTTTGTAAATAGTATGCTGCAAGTAGGCTTTATATAGCTACCTCTGTACTACAGCTTGATTGTGATGTTCTCAACATTCAACACATGGGAATTTTTACCAGTAGTTTGTATGCAGCACCTGCAGTTTGCTGTGTCTGATGATGTTGTCACCCCTGCATGACATAGATGACTACTATAAATGAGTGCACATTCCACACCCTTTAGTGGAGATGCTTCACCACTGAAAAGGGCTCTTCTTTTTAGTTCAACACAATTTGATTATGTGAAAACTTCTTTCCCTAGCCTTTCTGCTCCATAACTGTGATGCCTAGGTACTAGGCAAGGTAAGAAAACAAAACCTTAGTATGCAAAATTACAAAACTCATAGAATAGAAAATTAGGAACTAAGAGGAGATTCATCTAATCGCAGTAGATGCTTTGCTTTTCCATCAAGAGTCTTTAAATAGCCTTTCCCCCTGGGACTTCCAAAATAAAACATCATCACACTAATGCATGAGCATTTTCAAGACTACCCTATTGCATAGAATAACGTGTGCCTGCAACTTCAGTTGAGCTGAGGGTCAGAGAACGGTGTGTCCTACTCAAAGAGTATTACTTATTAAAGAAGCAGCACCATGTCTTTAGAACAAAGATGAAAGTCACACTGTTGTATAATTTAAAATGTGTGAACATCTTACAACATACATTCTTGTGCAAGTATGATTACATCCCTTTCCAAACAGGAGAACTCTAGTTTGAGCATCAGCCTTCACTTGACTAGGGATATGGAGGAGAGGTGCTGTCAATAAAACTGATGGGGCATAAATGGGGTGGCCTGCTCATGTTTCCTGGAGCACTGTGCTAAGGATCCAGCCCCCACTGAGACTGAGAATCTCCTTCTTTCTTTTCTGCTCTGCTCCCAACTTTGGCACAATTAATTTTCCCCATTTGATTGACAGACATCTCCACTCCCAGCTGTGTGTTCAAGCATGGAAATGCAGGAGGCCCAGAATCTATCATGTAGGAGAATCACAGGCCCGTGTCCCGTACATCACAGCCCACTTTCACCACACTGCCCCCGTTCCATTCCACCAGAGTGCTGTGAGCCAGCAAGTTAAGTAACACCCTAAAACCAGCTCCTATTTAAAACTCCAATAGATGACAGCCCATGTGCAAGACAGGCTTCACTCTGTCAAGTGAACATCTCTAGAGCATCTGCTCTTTCCAGGCCACTGTTTTCTTTCTCCTAGCCCACCAAGGTTGCATCCGGTTCTTCAGACTGTTCTGCAGGATAGAAGCTGCTGTGTCTTGGCAGGGGGCTGTCAAATTGTCTTACTTTTCCTGCCTAATTCATATGAGGATATCCATATTTATATTGACCTAGGCACATGAATGGCAATCACACGAGAGGCCTCAAATAGGTAGGGATGATCCAAAGCATTTTTGCACTCACTGCAAATTCCAACACCCCCACAAGAGATCCTTTTATTTAGCCTGGTCACTGATGGGACTTATTTACTCTCCATAAACAGAAATTATATGAGTGATGTGTGTGTGTGGACATGGACACTACTGATACTCAATCATGCATTATTTCACCTGTCGTAACTATTACTGTTGCTGCTATTGGGAACACTGCAGCTGAGAGCCTTGGTCTAGCCTGCACCCAGATGCAACCTCACAACCTTACTAAGGACCAGACTGAAGAAATAGCAAAGGCTACTGTGCTGCACCTTACGACATTTCTGTTGGTCCCTTCCACTCTTCTGTCTTTGAGATGGAATTTGCCCTTATTGGTCTGTGTAGTTTCTCAGGGAATTGTCTGCTGATAGCCACCATTCCAGGATGTTTTCTGTGAGGCAGGAACAAACATTCTGCATCCCTTTGTCCCATGTCCGGTCTACTCCAATCCTGCGTGTCCTCTTTCATACATCAGGGATCCTATAGAGACTCAAGCTTTCCAGTTCTTTCAGCAACACAGTGAGGCGCCAGGTCATCAAAAGCTGCCTTCGGGCTTCATGCTGCTGGCACGCTGTTCACCCTGGAACACCCCACAGCTGGGATGCTGAAACGATCAACGTCACCAAACTTTTGTAAGTGCTGTACAGGCAACATAATATACACGGTTCTCAGCGAATCTGCCCTCGAGTAAGGAAATTATAAGTCTCCCCTGTGGTCCTCATATTGAAGCTGTCTTTCTAGCCTCCGTCCAGCTCCGATTACCTCTGAGATGATAAGAAGCTGAGGGGGGTCCTCACTGCTAAAATCCATAAAGTTCACATTGTTTCCATTTATTCTTCCTTGTCTCCCTGGAAACAATTGTAAAGAAAACTTGCTCCTTCCCCCAGTTGTGTAAAAAGTACCCTTTCTACCAACATTAATTTCTTATCCAGCTGTTTTTGTAGTACACCCTTCATGGACCCATCCATTTCTGAGAAGCTGGCATTCACAAATTAATTTTTTTTCCTCTTCAAGGCTGCTGTTTCTGCTGCGCATCTGACGATGTATTTTGTAACACCTGTGATTGTTGTTTTCGTATTTGTTTACCCTCCCCCACATCTGGAGCCTATGGGAAATAACACCTAAAACTTGTCATGAAAGATAATAGCTCCATGAAAATGGGATCATCTGGACTTAGGGAAGGAAAGAAACCACACTGAAACACCTTATATACTGCGATCTTTTTGGTCTTTTGCTTTGTTTTGAGGACAGGTATCATGATAAAGCCCAGGCTGGTTTTGACTTGGTATCTACCTGCCTCTCAAATTTGAGGTTTAAATTCCTATTAAAAAAAAAACCTACTCATTTTTTTTTCAGTACACCTTGGCTTACATTTGAGCACTCAAGTATTCGGCACAATCACCAACTACTAATGCCCATAATAATTACATTTTTTTAACAATGAAGGATTTTTCCATGTCTACTTTAACAGTGTAGATGCTTCTGGATTTGGGTGTTATCTGGAGTCTATGCTGTGCATGGCCGTCTGTAGCAGGAGCCAGCAACTCATGGCAACAACGGGGTCAGCTGGGCTCATCATGCATGCACACCACATGTCCAGAGTGTGTCTGTTTCCCTGAGTCTCCGAATGCTGCCTGAAAGAGTTGGCATCGTTTGTGGCCTGCTGCGGTAGTGTCCAAGCACAGCAGGATTAAAAGAGCCAGATTCTGGATTTGTCTGTACCAATACTCTCTAAAACAGAGGCACGAATCTCTGACAAACCCGAGTATTGGGATCTTCATTGGCTATGCTGGCAGGAAGTGGAAAGTGGAGTGTCAAAATGAGCCCAGAAGGCCCGGATGCTGCTGTATTAACTCAACCCTCATTCCCAGCCCAGTGTGTCTACCCTGTCTGAGACTGAAAATCATATGTTCACGCTGCCCTCTTGCGCAGATCACGGTCTACATTGGTTCCTCTCAGACCCTGTTTTCTAACTTAATCAAACGAAGAAACAACTACCCAAAAGATTACAGATCTAGCCTGGGAGAGGAAATAAACTGAAAGAACACGTAAAAAGATGTAATTCTCTAAATGCTCAGTTTCTCAGAACTGAAAGTCTAGAGCAAGCACATCCATGCGCTTCCACTGCCTTCTTCCTGAGCAAGGCAAGAAGCAAAGCACTCCTATAAAAATCTGGGTCTTTTCAGAGCATACTGGCTGCTCAGCTTGGAATCAGAAAGGTGCCTTTCGGGAAATCAGACAGACCTCGCTCCTGGCTCTCCTTAGGCCAGGCTTAGTGTGCTTCTGCAGAAAGAGGGAAAGGATTTTAGGAAGGGGTGGGCAGCAGGTCCCCCAGTCCTCTCAGGCAACCAGGATAAACTGGTCTGAAAGAGGTGTCCTGAGGTTTCTCCCCAGATAGGCACATCCCCCACAGCTCAGCATGTCTCCTCTCCGAACAGCTAGGCATGAGCAGCTGGAGAGAGCCGACTTTGCACATTCCCAGTTGCTGACCTTTCATTTCAGGTTCAAATCAAGCAGTCTGCTTCCATGGTTTCCTAAGCCTCCTTCCTTCTGTTTCCATTACCCCTCGTCTCACTCTCTCGGATCTCTCTGGACAATAGGTAACACATCCCATAATTTGTTCAGTGTATTTTTAAGCCAACTCAATTTTTATCACTTAGATATGTATACTTTTTATAGTATCATATCGTCAGTAATGATGATAACATTATTTAACGCTCAAACATTTCAGTTACCACTGCGAATTGGTTTTACAATAGTATGAGTGACGGCGACCTTAAGCCTTAGATCATTATAAAGACAAAAAGGTTACTTTTTGTTTTTTTTGTCACAGGTCAGGAGGGTTGAAGTCCAAGGGATGATGATCCTGCTTGTAGGGAAGAGACTCCTGGGGCAGTGTAGGGCATCATGTGGCTAGAGACAGGGTTAGGGCTCCCTCCACACATCTCTCTTCCTCCCTCTCTTCCTCAAATTCTTCCCTCTCTCATAAAGCCAAGAAAATTTGACTTTACCTGAGGATATCACCTAATCCTAGCTAATTCTAAGATATTTGTTCCTAACTAAAAGAGTGTAATTATGTTTACACCCTCTTAATATCTCCTCATGGACATTAAATTCCAACATATGACCCATTAGGAGACAGCCAAAATTATTATGTCACATGCACCTGCGCATATACAAGTGTGTGTGTGTGTGTGTGTGTGTGTGTGTGTGTGTGTCTGTGTGTGTGCACGCACCTAGCCTGGCCTTGAACTTGCTATATAGCCTTGCCTCAAATTTGCTACCTCCTACCTACACCTCCCTGATGCTCCTGGGATTGCAGTATGCACCACCACGTCTAGCTGCATATCTTTTACAGCCCAAAGGCATTTCTGGAGAACACTGTTAGTTACTATCAGCATCACAGGGAGCTACTAGGGAAGACAACTGCCTCTTCTTTAGGCTTCAGCCTCAGTGCCACTTCCTCAGAGAAGAATCTTTTGTCCCTGACCGCCCTAGGCCCACGGTGTCCCTCATCCTTTACCACATTATAAGAGCATTGCAGTTCATTTTACTTTCCAGACAAAGTTTCTAGCACATCTAGAAGGCTTCGATGATTTCACTCATTTACTTATGTGTTAAATATTAAATATTGCCCTTGTCTAAATAATATCACACACTCACACACATACTCACACACACATACCCTCTCTCTCGCTGTCTCTTTCTCTCTCACACATGCACGCACGCATGCACCCACGCACACATGCATGCATTATTCTGATCCCTTCTATACTATAAAACGAGTACAAGGATATTGTTTATGCCCTTTCACATGCAGGAAGTACACATAACAGGAACCAATAAATGTCAAATGAATAAATAAATGAACGAGAAGGAAAGTGGAACCAACAACAGATAAAGTGTTTTCCCATGGTCACACTGGTACTGAAGAGAGGGATGAAGAAGGCTTTCACCAGCTCTCCTGCTGGATCCTACCGTGTAGCAGACCAGAGCAGCCAAGCATGATCGCAGGTTCCCCGGGAGTCCTGCACAGCATTCAGGAGGCCACAGGTCACAATCATGTTCATAATTATACTCCAAATGCTACTTTTGAAAACTCTACTGACATTTGCACTGATGATCTGAACGTAATGGTGGGTAAAGCTGTTGGCCCCTTGATGCAAATCAAGGCAGTGGCTCCCCGCTGTGCCAGCAGCCACAGTGCTCGTCTTTGTTGCCATGCACTCACAGTAAGGGCGAGGAAAGCCAGTTCACGTGAGAATATCTTTTCATAAAGCAGTAGAAAAAGAATATCAAACCTCGAGCCTTCGAGGCAGACCCTTTCAGTGGTCTGAGTGACAAGCCGATGATGCACACGTCAGCAAGGCTTTTTTGCAAACCCAATCGTGATGGTTATAGCCAAGAACAGCTCCCGTGAGACTGAGTTGTGAGCTCACTAGCCTCCTTTTCTTGGAACACAGTTTTTGCTTGAAAGAAGAAATTCCAAACAAACTATGGTTATTCAGACTTGGGCATTTGGCAGGCTTTTTCTCAAAAAAATGAGCAAGGAAGCCTGTCACTTAAAGGAAAACAACTGCGAATATTGGTTGCCAATGAGAAAAGTTGTGTTTCTAAGTAAAAAAAAAAAATCAGAATTTAAAAAAATAATTTGAGAGCTTGACAGATTCCCAATACTGAATTCTCTCCGATGTGATCAGTAATTACATTAATAGATTGCATTTTCCATATTGTGTAGTGAAGTGTGTCAGCTTTGGAAGATGTGACTGTCTCTGCAGAGCTATATTTTCCAAATGTCCAGTGCCTGATGATATGAAATCATGCTTGGTGAAAGACTCCTTTAGAATGCAGAGGAGAAGCTGTGCATTTTTACTTAGATGGGAGGTGCCTGCTAGCAAGCTCACACACAGAGTCACATCCTGCCTTGCAATTAACCTTTAGGTAAAGTCTGCCCACTGTCAAGTTGGGGTGAATGGATGCCTCCGAAGACAGCCTCTCCTTTCCTTGTGTCTGGTTTTTTTTTGTTTGTTTGTTTGTTTGTTTGGTTTTTGGTTTTTCGAGACAAGGATCTCTGTATTGCTTTGGAGGCTGTCCTGGAACTAGCTCTTGTAGACCAGGCTGGTCTCGAACTAACAGAGATCTGCCTGCCTCTGCCTCCCGAGTGCTGGGATACTAGCTTTTTACATCCTCCGTCAACACAACTTGCTCCAACAGATCGAAATTAAGAGCACATGTTCCAGTATACCTGAACTCTGTGAGCTCAGAGCATTAAGCACATTTGTAATACACAAAAGAATGGTACCTTGCCTGTGGGAACACCAGACCTTGAGCAGAGACCCACTTCCCCTTCTGCCTGGGAGTAGGCAGCTGTAAGACAATGTTTAGTAAAAACATGTTTACTAAAAATGATACAATAAGTTCCTGGCCACTTCCCCTTCTGCCTGGGAGTAGACAGCTGTAAGACAATGTTTAGTAAAAACATGTTTACTAAAAATGATACAATAAGTTCCTGGGAAAGGCCTTCCCACGGAAACCGCCCTGACCTCGACCTTGTCCAGAGACTAACTGCACCTTCAAAACCCACACACATCCACCTCTGGTGTCAGAGCAGAACCAGCCAGGGTAGAGGAGAGAGCAGAAGCTTCTCTGGTGGGAGCTTTTCTTAGGAAGTTTTCTTGAACCTTTTTGGAGCCTGTTTAAAGTTTTCTTTACATCGTTTAACAAGTCTCTGTGTTGTCAACCCCCGACACCCTCCACACGTTCTCGGACACAGGCCGCGCAGCAGACGCGACACTTGCCTACTCATTTTTTGAAGATATTGTTACTTTTTCCTGAATATATATTTGCTGATGTGTGATTATTATCATTAGCTTTACATCATTTAGTTTCCCTGTGGTTTCAGTTTGCATTTCTGATGTTGTAATTATTGACAGCAATAACAGTATTAATAGCTTTATGTATTTAATTTTTTTTTGCATTTTCACTGTTTTGAAGTGTAGAAGGGCTAGTGAGACCGAAAGGCTTTATAATTCCCGAATTAGAATGTATCAGGTGCTGCTCAAGCCCATCAGTGCCAACCGAAAGCTGTTTTCCCAGATGGTGGTCTGTTCCAAGATGGTACAAGACCATGGCAGGTCAATTTTAAAGACGAAGGCTATTTATACAATATTTAAAATAATAAAGAGTGCAATTATCTTTATTTATGAAGATACTGGTTATTAACACTTCAAGGCTAAAAACAAATAAAGTTTCTTCTCTTTCCCATTTTCCCTTCTTCATGTTCTGCTCTTGCTTAATCCACATGTCAGGCTGTCTACAGATGTTTTGGAGGAGAAATATTAGTCAAGAATGGAGTCTTGGCGCCGGGCGGTGGTGGTGCACGCCTTTAATCCCAGCACTTGGGAGGCAGAGGTAGGCGGATCTCTGTGAGTTCGAGGCTGGGCTGGACCGACAGCCTCCAAAACAATACAGAGAAACCCTGTCTCGTAAAACAAAAAAAAACAAACAAAAAAAAACAACAAAAAAAAAGAATTGAGTCTTGGGCTGGGGAAGTGGATCACTGGTAAAATGCTCTCTGAGGAAGCTGAAAAGTTCAGTCATTATGCTGTCCTGTTACCTGGCAGAATGCACTCAGGCAGTACTCTGGTCAGCCCAGGGTTCCATGAGAGCTAGTCTGAACGCAGGTGCAAAGGACCCCTTTAAAGGACAGAGCCCCGCCCACTTATGCTCTCTTGCTCTTTGATCTCTCCTCTTAACCCCCCCTCTTCTGCACTGTAATAAACTCTATGGTTAATGTATCTCTCGTATCTTGTGTTCCATCTCGCCGAAGTAATCTTAAACAAAAGAACAACAGAAGCAAGAAGCCCCGGGTAAAATTCCCTGTTACTTTTATTTTGTTGGCAAGTTATTCTGATTTTAAACATTTCTTTTTTTTTTTTTTTTTTTTTTTTTTTTGGTTTTTACGAGACAGGGTTTCTCTGTATTGTTTCAGAGGCTATCGGTCCAGCCCGGCCTCGAACTCACAGAGATCCGCCTGCCTCTGCCTCCCGAGTGCTGGGATTAAAGGCGTGTGGCACCACCGCCCGGCGATTTTAAACATTTCTTAATTGTCTGAAAATTAGGTAAGTGGGCAGGGCACGTTAGAATAAATGACATAACAATACATATCAATGTAAGAGAATATTTTGGAGGGGATCAGCGGTCACTGAATGAAGAATTAGACGGATTGTTGTGATGACAAGCTTTTGTGGATGAGGAGATAGCCTTATTGGTTTCTGAATCCCCAGAGCCTGACACAGTATCTGGAATTTAGTACACACTCAACATTTTTTCACTGAATGAATAGCTCTTGCCAGAATACCTTCCGGAATTATTGCTCAAATTTTCAGTGCCACCAGCACAGAACAAAATTGCTCCGGCAGACTCCTTAATGGTTTGCACAGTGGCTTTCTTTCATTTGTGTGACGATTAGCAAGGCTGCATATATTGCCAAGGCTTTCCTTTTACTATTGTGTTTTTCTTTGCATGTGCGCTACTAATAAAGCAGAAATTTCTCTCAGTGACTGCATCCATATACTTAGGTTTCTGAATGCTTGGGGCTATCTATTACAGATTCATTGAGAAAAGAGAATAAGTGAGAATGAGTTGGAGATGGGGGTGAAGGAAGCCAGCTGAAGAGATTATATTGTCACCATCCTTGTCTCAGTCCATTTTATGCTGCTATATCAGAACACCCAAGACTGGAGAATCTATAATAAAGGGAAATTTACTTTCTGATGGTTTAGGTAACTGGGGTGTCCAACATTCAAAAGTTGCCATTGGTCAAAAGCATTCTTGATGTAGCATTGTATGGCGGAAGGCAAGAGGAAAAGGGAGAGCCTAAGAAATGGACAAAATGTACTTTTTGATTCTATGACAGTGACATTGGTCCATTTATGAAAGCAGAGACCTCATAGGTCAGTTATCTCTCAAAGGTCCCAACTCATAAAACCGCCACAATGACAGTCACATTTTAACATGCCTTGGAAGTTTACACATTTGGACCATTCACCGTTGTCTTCTTTAGCAACAGCAGACTCCTTTATCAAATATGTTTTCTAAGTATCATCCTAAGTGCTCACACCTTTGACAGGTGGGTGCAGTTTTGACTGTTTCCTGAGGTAAGATACTGAGGCTTAGCAACTGTCCTGGACCGCACAGGCTAGAAGAGAGAAGCGAAATAGCTTTGAGTTTCTGTTTGTATGAACTTGGAGCCTGAGTTCCCTCTCTTTGTGCTTCCCTGCCACTAGCAGAAGGGCCATTGGCAACAACATTTAAAGAGAAAGCATGCTCTTTGAAAGATCTAATGGGGGTACTCCTGTTGTGTGGAGTAGGGTCTGAAGACAGTAGACAGAGATGCTGTTGTGCACTGAGAACATATGACCTGTGGCAATGCCTAGAGGAAGCTGACAGTGGAGCTGGTCCTCAAAGCCTCAAGAGGTAACATTTCATAGTATTCACTGATAGGAAGAAGACAAATCCAAAGTGGGTTAGCAGCCCAGTTTAGGACTGATGTACAACACTCTGTGCAGAGAGGGACAAAAGTAAGGATGCTGCAGGATGAGCAGCTGGGCTCCTGCCAGGCCTCAGACTTCGAACACTTTCCAGGCATCATCTTTCATGGATAAGAAGTGGTTGGGAAGCCAACTGGCAGAGGCTTCCCAATAGGCAGCTAGTCATGTATAGTTATTCACATGTAAATTCATTAAGTAGAATAAAATTAAAACACCAATTCCTCAGTCATGCCAGCTACATCTCCAAGGCTAGAGAATGGGATATTGTAGATACAGAGAGCACTCAACATCGCATAAATGTCCACTGAACTATACAACCCTTGATTGTCCAGATGGACTGGCAGCTATAGCATCCATGATTAAAAGACTAAGAAGTGCAGAAACCCAGATTCCATCCCAGACCTTGAAAGTTTCAGATAAGAAATGTCTTCCAGACAAGGAACATTGACCCTTCTCTGTGACCTTAACAGGTCCCAGCAGATCTCCACTTGCTGATGACCCATACCACCTAAGCTGAGGTCTTCTCAAAAGAAAAGATGAACATATAATTTTTCATTTTCCCTGCAAACACCCCCCACATCTATTGCTCTTACTTTAATTTCAGTTTTGTTCATTTTTATGACTGTATTTTTGGATCTTATTAATATTTAAAAGATTATGATGGTAGGAGCCCGCCTTGGCTCTTACTTGGGAACAAAGCACATCCCTCCACCCCCGGCCCTCCCCACTATAGGTATGTAGCCAGTATCTCTGTGGCATCCCTCCATGGAGGTGATGATTTCCCCCTCACAAAGATGTGCCTCATCCAGAAACTGGGTACAAAGAGTCACCTACCTTCTGCGTGGCAGTCTTGGACAATGCACCCACACCCAAGTTCAGTGTTTATAGCTGCTCTGGCAGTGATGGGAACCCTTCTAGCAAGGCTGCATAGATATTTAAAAACAGCAAGCACTTTGTAAAGAAGAGTATTATTAAGGGTGGTGCTACCAAGCAGCCTCAAATGTGTCCATATATCAGGAGCTGCTAATGTCATATGGACATAACCCCCAGACAAATGGTCTTGTCTTAGAGGAGAGTTGAGAAAGAATTTAGAAGACTTTGCAACTATTTCTACCCTTCATAAGATAATCACTCCACTGTGCCGTGTTGTCTCCTGATAGGAGATGGCCTTCCAACAAATCTACAAGAGAAAAGGCAATGATGGGTAGTGAGAAAAAAAATCCACCTATATACACATGCCCCTCATGTACATGCAAAGAACTGGCTTCCCCAGCCAATTTTTCATAGGGCTTCTTGAATTCTGCTATAAGCGGATGACTCTCCTGTCACCATGGAAGCTCAGCCCACACCACTTATTTCAACTCTTCAAGCTTTAATGATACTGGTTCAGTTTTCTTTACCCTGTGGATTGGCTACACCACATTGCAATTCAAATCACCCCAAACACCACAGTAAGCATGAGGTGATCACATTTCTTCCTAAGTGGAAATGGCTCTCCACAGGGGACTCATTCTGCAAGCGAGGGGCTAGGGCAGCATTGCCCTGGCAACTTCTCTTTCCCCAGATGATCATCACTGGAGGTAAATGCTTGGAAGATTAAAGTCTGCAGTCCATGAAACAAACCCCTGTTATGTTAGGAAAATACCCTCCACTGGCCATCTTCAGTGCAACCGATTAAGTCGCGAGGGAATGTTAAATGAAAAGGGTTGTGGGTGTGTCATTCTTATTATATTTAATTCCTCAAAAATGCTTTCACTTGTTTTAGCTTATAAGACCTGTGAAGGGTCTGAAGAGCTAATTGAGGAACTCTACGTTAGCCAAAGAAGGCAGAGATTTGGGTATTTGCTAGCATACAACACTACAGTACCAGTCAGCAAGGAGATTGCCTTCTGAATCTCTTACATGGATTTTGCTTCCTTACCAATAAATATTCGCATGGAACTCACCCTTCACATAGGAGCAGGATCCTAGGGCCAGATACATAAAGAAGAGCCCTCACATAAAGCATGGAGCTCAATAAATGGTTCTACATTTCAGCCATCCACCTGGGGCATTTCCTAAAAACAGGTAGGAAACCATTCGAGGGAAACACATGCGTTAACTGAACCATGAACTAACGCAGCCATCATGAGCCATGATGATGATCAAGCCCTCCCCAGTGTGCATGCTTTGTTTCAAGTTATAATCAAAAAGTTCATTTGTAAGCACATTACTGGGGACCTGGAATAAACTTTCCCATAGAAACGAGGTTTATAAATAGAGCTGGAGCTTACCCACAAAAGCTCCTCTCAGCCAAATGCAGCTCCAGTATTATACAGTCGCAAGAAAGCTCTAGAAAACAATAACAGCCAGATATCCATAATTAAACCAAACAGAAGGACAATAGGATGAAATGTCTTCTTTTATTGCACGAGCATTCATTCTTAAGGGAAAGATTAATTGGACAAGGATGAGGAGGTAAATGGAGATGATGTGGTGTTCTCGGAAAAGGCTCTGGGTTACCTCAAGGGCTGTTGAAGCTGATGGCTTGAGCTCTTCAGTGTGTTTCATTTCACTTCAAAACTTACCACTTGCCTCATGCTGAGGGCAGGCAGACAACTAGCAGTACTTGTACTTAGGCCCTATAATTAAAGTCAGTTTTTTATTGTTTCCTTCTCACAACGAGAAAAGAGAGGAAACAGGCAGACCCAGGAAAAGGGAGACCAGGAGGAAAGCAGGAAAGCAACTTTCTTGGAGCAGCTAAATAAAGGTTAACCAGGAAGAGGGAAACTGAGCTTGGTGACAACCTGGATTTGAGAGTGTAAGGTTGTCTCAGGGGTGTCAACAGAACCAATGTGTCAGTCTCAAGAAGAGGAGGGAAGGAGGAAGAGGGGAGGGAGGGAAGAAGACAGGGCCAGCCTCATGGGAAAGTGCTGCCTTGGACAGTTGCTGTGCAGGTCATTAGAGGATGCTATCTTTGCTGCTGACTGGAGCAAATCAGACAGGGGACAGCCTTGGGGTGAGCTGAGGATAATGAACATGCTCCCCTTCTCACAGAAGAGGCTGACATGTACCGTGCTGACTTCAGATCCTAAAAGGCATCTCTGTGTTGCTAGGATAGATATCTTATCTCCTATGGTTCAGCATCACCATTACTCCTTGTTACCTCAGTACTCCCATGCCTTCTGTGTCTCCAAGGTGGCCCTTTCTTTCTTTGGGAAGGGCAGTACCATCCCCAAATGCCTGCATCTCTCATTTTGCTTTCCTCCACTGCTGGCTGCTACTCTGTTCTGCCCATCTTCATCCCAACTGTCTTTTCTTCATTCCTGAAAGAATTGTTTATGGCTGGAGTGGGATTTAATAGAGCTTTATAAAGATTTTGAGACAAGAGAGTGAAGTTTTAATATACCAGAGAAACAGCATCGTATACAGTACCAGACATAACTATCGCCTCTCTCCCAACACAAGTTCTTTCCTGGCTTGGGATATTGCCCAGAAACTATGTGGTTTGCCTCTGCTCTTTCCTGACTATACAAGTTTCCAGGCTGCATAGATGGCCTTCCTTTGCAGGTGATTGTGAGAAGACTCCAGACAAGAGTTATCACCACACAGGCTTCATTTTTTTTTCTACTTATATTCACACGGGCAAAAACGGGTGAGCCCTATTCTCAAGCTTCCCCCCATTCCTCTAGGGCCTGGGAGGGAAGATAGTAGGTGTGTGGGGAACGCAGAGACACCGACACGGGCAGGAGATTTCAGTGGTTCCTCTGGACTGTGGGTCTGGGAGCATCAGCAGAAAAAACCTGCTGAAAGGTAGAATATAGGAGAGAGGTGAAGAGGGCTGGGCAATAAAGAGCAGAGTGGCTTATGCAAAAGGTAGAGGGGAATCTAGAAACCCCCTGAGTCCTTAGTGCTAAGGAACCAAAGGCTGCTTTCTTTGGAAACCAGCAAGGATCCAAGACCTGCAAATTCCAACTCCAGCTTGGACCCTATTACCTTAATACAACACAGTGACTGCTTATACCATACTGTACAAGTGGATTTCATTATCTTTTGTCTTAATCCTCAACTACAAACTAGGGTAGGAGCCTAACCCAGAGGCCTATTAATTAATTTTGAAATGGAAGAGTCATTTTTCCTGACGAAGCCTGGACTCCCTTGTAATGCAGGAGTAGATGGAGTCATTTAGTCTTTTAAATTGCTATTTCTCCCTCAGCTTACACTTTTCAGTCTATAAAGGGTTTTGGATAATGCCTACCTAAACCCTGGTCCCCAAGCAAAATTCAGGGAGTGGCGTTTAATAATAATAGTATTCTGATTGACATAAAAGATGTAAAAGTGGGGAACTATTGGCACTGTGAATGCTGGATGAAAGCCAGGTAACGACTGTCCTTTCCTTGGTGGCTGTCGGGCTTGGGAAGGAGGGGCAAGCAGGGACAGAAGAATGGGCACCTATGTGCTGATCTCACTGGGTTAGCCTAACCATGTGTGAAGTAGACTAGGGAAGGGAGACACACACAGCAGCTGTGAACACAGGCAGACTCTGGTCCTCTTAGCATCTCTTCAAGGCTTCTATCATCCCTTCCTCTCTAGGCTGAACTGAACCAGGATGGCCTCCTTGTTTTCCTGGTTTAATTCACCTTTGTTCCTGGCATAAATCATTTATTGTAATGGGCTGAATGTTTAAGCGTCTCTCAAAATTTCATATATTGAGATTCTAACCTCTAAGGACATAGCATTGGGAAATAGGTCCTCAATCAATGGCGAGATCATGAAGGCAAAACCCTGATAAATAACTGAGTTTAATGCCCTTATAAAAGAGATTCAAGAAGGCTCTGCCACCACATTTTGTCATGTGAGACTACACTGAAAAGATGGCCAGTCTTATGTGAATTAAAAAACAAACCTTGGAAGACATCAAATCTGCATGCAGACTCTTTGATCTCAGATTCATAGCCTCCAAACCTTGGGAAACAACCGCCAAGTGTAAGACTCCCTGATTTTGGCACTTTTTTTTTTAAAGCAACAGATTGAAGTGGTCATGCCAGATACATCTCTCCTCCTCATACTCCACAGTTTGGCTTCGCAGGAGCAGGTCAGAAATCTGACTTAGAGGAGAGAGTTTTGCCTTGAACTTCCTGGGCTCTCCAAGTCCTGCTGTGTTAAAGAAGCAGAAGGCTAAGATGTCTCTCTTTCAGATTTCATCTGTGAAGACAGAAGAGAGTGGCCTACGGATTTTGTTTTGCTGTTATTTTAGCAAGGAGCCCTAAATATGAGTTTTATAAAGTAAAAAAAATAAAATAAAATGGTTGTAAAGCAAGACAGTTTAGTCATGCCATTGTAATTTTTATTTAATTTGAAATTGATTTGACTAGAGATATCAATATAATAAAATAATAATAATAAGTAATGATTACGTTACATTTTCTTTAAGGATTTTGTGTGAATTAGAAAAAAAACTTGAAATTTTAGTAGATATGCAGGATACTAGGGGTATCAGTTTTAAAATACATAGCCAGACACTGGAGTTTATCAAGGATTTAATGAAAACTCTGCAGAGCTCTTAAACATCTGCTGTTTTAAGACATAAAGGGTCAAGAAAGTATAGGATGAGTTTTTGCCACTGTGCTAACAGACCCAGCCCCTGTCAAAGGATTAGAGGAGGGGCACTTCCTTCCTCCCCAGAAGAGCTAGTGAATGATTTGGTGGTGGTCAGTTGAGGGGGAACAGGTCAGACCCCTACATAAAGGAAAAGGTTAAATTAGTGTCTCCCCTAGGCATGTGTACTCCCAGCTTGTTGAAGGGAGTGTTTCTTCTGAACAGACGTGGGTCATGCTTAAGGAAGAGTAGGTCTTCTATCACACAGCTGACAGTTAATTCACAACAGTCAAAGCCCATGAGTAAGTGACTATGGATTGCTAGGACCTAAATGGGACATGTATATCATCCCCTCCCCTGCCATTCAGGCATGGGGATCACCATGAAAGGGAATAAACATATTATAAGATCCAGAGGTAGGGGAAGATTTCTGTTACATAATGTGTTCTGGATGTGTCAGGGTCTTTGCACTCATGAACTTATAGCAGCTTTGGTTGCCTACCCAAGATCTTCATAATACCAAGCCAGTAACCTAACTTGAAGAGAGAAGGGCCCTGTGGCGTTCCAACTCTGGTTGAAGCAGTTGGCTGCTGAGGACTGGGGAGTCAGTTTTCTTCAGCTGTGTGACCCGTAGTAGGTTGTTCAAGTTCTAGTAGATGGCAAACAAACCCTTATGAATATGGGCAGCACTAATTGGTCTCAATGTGCTACAAAAGGAGAAGGAGGAGGAGAAGTTGGGAAGGGAATGTGTATGTGTGTGGGCTCCCAGTAGGAATTGGAAAAAAGAAGTAGGTAGGTGTGTATATGATTTTAAAACATTATAGTCATGTATGAAATTACCAATGAAAAAATTAAAGTTTCTTTTACAGAGAGAGAAAAATATTTGGGCAAAACCTGGCTTGAATTTTTCCCAAGAGTGTTCTTACTAGAGTGTAAGAGGAGCTCACTGGTCAGGGTCCATAGCATTGCAGTTTCCAGGGCCTCCCATGCCACTGTTTTGATAAATATATTTTTTCATTGCTGACAATTTGTTATCCTTCTATGGAAAGGGAAGGTGCAGTTCCATCCCTAGTCTTCTCTCCATCAGTCTATTGCAAGTCTCCATCAGAGGCTATCTATGTCTGCACTGAAGCAGGAAACCGGGGTGGGGGTGGGGGCCTGGCATGCTAGCATGCGGTTGATGTTAAATCAAGGTCAGAATTGTGAATTCCTTGGCTGCATATTCTAATTTTCAAATTCAAATTGCTTTGCAAATTAATGATAAGATGTCTCACTTAAGAACCAGTCTGATGCTTCCAGCAGCATCAGGTAAACAGGCCGGCTTCCCGGCCTGTGCTCCAGTGCCTGCAGATCGCCTGGGACCTGCACAGAGCTCCCAATCCCGGCGGGAGCCAAGCACCCAGACCCCAGGTCTTCTCTCCCACCAACGAGACCAGGAAACCAGAGGACCCAGGGAGACCAGGGGAGTAGCTGTTCTGGATCAAGTACAACAGGACCCAGCATAGGGTCCAGGGGACCAGGTAAGAGGATAAGCGCCCCAGATTCCTGTTCTTCTTCTCCACCCACGGGACCAGCATTCGGACAAGGAATAGAAGAACCACCAGATTATTGGACTTGCTAGAACCCACCAAAAGGGAACTCTGGTCCCCAGACCAGTAAGGAGCTCTTTCTGCACCCACTAGAAGAAGAGATGGGAAAGAGACAATACAAAAACACAGTCAGCAACAGAAAAACAAATATGACACCGCCAGATTCTAGAGACTCCACACCAGCAAGACCCCAACATTCCAATGCGGACGAAGCAGAAGAGAACGACCTTAAAAGCACTTTCATGAAAATGATAGAGGCCCTAAAAGAGGATATTGGAAAATCCCTCAAAGAAATGGAAGAAAAAACAAACCAAAAAATGCAAGAATTGGAAGAAAAAACAAACCAAAAAAGGCAGAAAATGGAAGAAGAGATGAAGCAAAAAATGCAAGAAATGGAAGAAAAAACAAAGCAAAAAATGCAAGAATTGGAAGAAGAATCATACCAAAAAAGGCAGGAAATGGAAGAAGAAACAAAGCAAAAAATGCAAGAAATGGTAGAAAAAACAAAGCAAAAAATGAAAAAAATGGAAGAAGAAACAAACCAAAAGAGGCAGGAAATGGAAGAAGAAACAAAGCACAAAATGCGAGAAATGGAACAAAAAACAAACCAAAAAATGCAAGAAATGGAAGAAAGAACAAACCAAAAAATTCATAAAAGGCAACAAACGGACGAACAGATAAACAGAAAATTGCAAGAAGCAATGCAAACACTGCAAGGGTTGAAAACTGAAATAGAGTCATTAAAAAAAACACAATCTGAAGAAAGGCAGAAAATAGAAAAGCTGGACAAACAGACAGGCACTACCAATACAAGCATTACCAACAGAATAGAAGAGATGGAAGAGAGAATCTCAAGTGTTGAAGATACGCTAGGAGAAATGGATTTATCAACCAAAGAAAACCTTAAATCCAACAAATCCTTAACACAAAACATCCAGGAAATATGGGACACCATGAAAAGACCAAACCTAAGAATAATAGGTATAGAAGAAGGAGAAGAAATCCAGCTCAAAGGGGCAGAAGGCATATTCAACAAAATCATAGAAGAAAACTTTCCCAACCTTAAGAAAGACATGCCAATGAAGGTACAAGAAGCCTACAGAACACCAAATAGAGTGGACCACAAAAAAAATCCCCTCGCCACATAATAATCAAGACCCCAAACATACAGAATAAAGAAAGGATATTAAGAGCAGCTAAGGAAAAAGGTCAAGTAACATATAAAGGCAGACCTATCAGAATTACACCTGATTTCTCCATGGAAACGCTGAAAGCCAGAAGGTCCTGGATAGATATTCTACCTACACTAAGAGACTACAGATGCCAGCCCAGACTACTATACCCGGCAAAGCTCTCAATCACTATAGACGGAGAAAACAAGATTCAAGCAATATGTGTCCACTAACCCAGCCCTACAGAAAATTTTGGAAGGAAAACTCCCACCCAAGGAAGCTAACTACAACCAGAAAAACATAAGCATTAGAGAATCTCTCTCTACCAACAGCCAAAAGAACAAAGGGGTGAAACTCCACACATAATTCCACCAACAACAACCATCGCAAATCGAAGAAGGATGAGCAATCATTGGTCATTAATATCCCTCAATATTAATGGCCTTAACTCACCCATAAAAAGACACAGACTAGCAGATTGGATTCGAAGACAGAACCCTTCCTTCTGCTGCATACAGGAAACACACCTCACCCTTAAAGACAGACATTACCTGAGAATTAAAGGTTGGGAAAAATTTTTCAATCGAATGGACCCAAGAAACAAGCCGGGGTAGCAATCCTAATATCTAACAAACTAGACTTTAAAATAAAATCAATCAAAAGAGATGAAGGAGGTCATTACATACTCATCACAGGTGAAACCCACCAAGATGAAGTGTCTATCCTGAACATCTATGCCCCAAATACAAAGGCATCCACATTCGTTAAAGAAACATTATTAGAACTTAAATCTCATCTAAAGCCCCACACAGTTATAGTGGGAGATTTCAACACACCACTCTCACCACTAGACAGGAATACCAAACAGAAACTCAACAAAGAAGCAAAAGGGCTAATAGAAGTAATGACCCAACTGGGATTAACAGATATCTATAGAACATTTCATCCACATAAAAAAGAATATACCTTCTTCTCACCACCACATGGAACCTTCTCAAAAATCGACCACATACTTGGCAACATATCAAACCTCAGCAGCTACAAAAAAATTGGAATAACTCCATGCATCTTATCAGACCACCATGCTTTAAAATTAGAATTCAACAACAACACAAATTGCAGAAAACCTACAAACTCATGGAAATTGAATAATGCTCAACTGCACCATCCCTGGGTCAAAGAGGAAATAAAAAAAGAAATTAAAGACTTCCTCGAATTCAATGAGAATGAAGACACAACATACCCAAACCTATGGGACACTTTGAAAGCAGTGCTACGGGGAAGTTCATAGCGCTAAATGCTCACATGAAGAAACAGGAGAACAGTTATACCAGAGAATTAACATCACAGCTGAAAGCTCTAGAACACAAAGAAGCACACTCCCCAGGAGGAGTAGACGCCAGGAAATAATCAAATTGAGGGCTGAAATCAATAAAGTAGAAACCAGGAAAACAATACAAAGAATCAACGCAACGAAGAGTTGGTTCTTTGAGAAAATCAACAAGATAGACAAACCTTTGTCCAAACTTACCAAACAGCAGAGAGTGAACACGCAAATTAACAAAATTAGAAATGAAAAGGGGGACATAACAACAGACTCTGAGGAAATCCAGAGAATCATTAGGTCATACTTTGAAAACCTGTACTCCACAAAATTCGAAAATTTAAAGGAAATGGATGACTTCCTGGACAGCTATCAATTGCCAAAACTAAATCAAGAACAGATAAGCAATTTAAATAGACCTATAACCCCTATGGAAATAGAAGCTGTCATCAAAAGTCTCCCAACCAAAAAAAGCCCAGGTCCAGATGGCCTCAGTGCAGAATTCTACCAGAAATTCAAAGAACAGCTTATACTAATTCTTCTCAAAGTGTTCCACACAATAGAAGCAGAAGGGTCTTTGCCAAACTCTTTCTATGAGGCTTCAATAACCTTGATCCCCAAGCCACACAAAGATACAACTAAGAAAGAGAACTTCAGACCAATATCCCTCATGAACATTGATGCAAAAATACTCAATAAAATACTGGCAAATCGGATCCAAGAACACATCAAAACAATCATTCACCACGATCAAGTAGGTTTCATCCCAGGAATGCAGGGATGGTTCAACATACGAAAATCCATCAACGTAATCCACCATATAAACAAGCTGAAAAACAAAAATCACATGATCATCTCACTAGATGCTGAAAAAGCCTTTGACAAAATCCAACACCCCTTCATGATAAAGGTCTTGGAGAGATCTGGGATAACAGGGACATACTTAAACATAATAAAAGCTATATACAGTAAACCAACAGCCAACATCAAACTAAATGGACAGAAACTCAATGCAATTCCTCTAAAATCAGGAACAAAACAAGGCTGTCCACTCTCTCCATACCTTTTCAACATTGTACTTGAAGTTCTAGCCAGAGCCATACGACAACAGAAGGGGATCAAGGGGCTACAAATTGGGAAGGAAGAGGTCAAACTTTCACTGTTTGCAGACGATATGATAGTTTACATCAATGACCCAAAGAACTCTACCAGGGAACTCTTACAGCTGATTAACACCTTCAGCAAAGTGGCAGGCTACAAGATCAACTCAAGAAAATCAGTAGCCCTACTATATACAGATGATAAAAGGGCTGAAAGAGAAATCAGAGAAACATCACCCTTTACAATTGCCACGAACAACATAAAATACCTTGGGGTAACGCTAACCAAACAAGTGAAAGACCTGTATCGTAAGAACTTTGAATCTTTAAAGAAAGAAATTAAAGAAGCCCTCAGAAAATGGAAAGACCTCCCATGCTCTTGGATAGGTAGGATCAATGTAGTAAAAATGGCAATCCTGCCAAAAGTAATCTACAGATTCAATGCAATCCCCATTAAAATCCCAGCACAGTTCTTCACAGACCTTGAAAGAACAATAATCAATTTTGTATGGAAAAACAAAAGACCCAGGATAGCCAAAACAACCCTGTTCAACAAGGCAACGTCCGGAGGCATCACCATCCCTGACCTCAAGCTCTATTATAGAGCTATAGTCCTGAAAACAGCTTGGTATTGGCACAAAAATAGACAGGTAGACCAATGGAATCGAATTGAAAATCCGGGTATTAACCCACACACGTACGAACATCTGATCTTTGACAAAGAAGCTAAAAATATACAATGGAATAAAGAAAGCATCTTCAACAAATGGTGCTGGCATAATTGGAGACTGGCATGTAGAAGAATGCAGATCCATCCATGTTTATTGCCATGCACAAACCTTAAGTCCAAACGGATCAAAGACCTCAACATAAATCCAGCCACACTGAACCTCTTAGAAGAGAAAGTGGGTGGTACCCTTGAACGAACTGGTACAGGAGACAGCTTCCTGAACATAACACCAGTAGCACAGACAGTGAGATCAACAATTAATAAATGGGACCTACTGAAACTGAGAAGCTTCTGTAAGGCAAAGGACACAGTCAGCAAGACAAAAAGGCAGCCCACAGAATGGGAAAAAATATTCACTAATTCCACATCTGACAGAGGGTTGATCTCCAAAATTTACAAAGAACTCAAGAAGCAAGTCTCCAAAACACCAAAGGACCCTATTAAAAAGTGGGCTGCAGAACTAAATAGAGAGTTTTCAATAGAGGAGTCTAAAATGGCTGAGAGGCACTTGAGAAAGTGCTCAACATCCTTAGCCATCCGGGAAATGCAAATCAAAACAACTCTCAGATACCATCTCACCCCTGTCAGAATGGCTAAAATCAAAAACACCAATGACAATTTATGCTGGAGAGGATGTGGTGAAAGGGGGACACTCCTCCATTGCTGGTGGGAGTGCCAACTGGTTCAGCCACTTTGGAAATCAGTGTGGAGATTCCTCAGAAAAATGGGAATAAACCTACCACAAGACCCAGCAACTCCACTCTTAGGCATATATCCAAAAGATGCCCATTCATACAACAAAGATGTCTGTTCCACTATGTTCATAGCAGCTTTATTTGTAATTGCCAGAACGTGGAAGCAACCTAGATGTCCCTCACCTGAAGAGTGGATAGAGAAAATGTGGTACATCTACACAATGGAGTACTATTCAGCAGAAAAAAATAATGGAATCATGAGATTCGCAGGCAAATGGATGACACTAGAAGAAACCCTCCTGAGTGAGGTAACCCAGTCACAAAAAGAGAAACATGGCATGTACTCTCTCATATATGGATTTTAGACATAGATCTGGGGAGTGCCAGCCTACAATCCTATGGCCAGAGAGTCTGGGAAACAGAAACTTTATTTAGTGGCTGATCGAAGAAGAGGCAGACTCCCTTGGTTAAGTACTGAGCTGAACTCAAGAAAGCCAGTAACAGAGAGGGAGGACTGATGATCAAAGGGATTAAGACTGGGCTGGTTTAACCTCCAGAAACAGCTGACCAGACAAAGGTTAACTCTTGAATCCCAGGCATTAGCCTGGGAAGCCAGCATGGGACTGATCAAGACCCCCTGAATCTGGGTGTCAGTGAAGAGGCCTAGGGAATCTATTGAGCATTGGGCAGCAGATCAGTACCCATCCCAAGTATACACACGGACTTTGGACTCCCATAGAACAATGTGAGGTGCACTCTCACCCTGAACTCTTGGGGAAGGGTCTAGGCCCTGCCCTATTTGAAATGACACACTATGCACACCCCCATGGAGGGCCTCACCCTCCTTGGAGAAATGAGGGGATAACGGGGGTGGGAGGTGGGGGAGGGCACGGGAGGAAGGGAGGGAATGGGAGAGGGACCTGGAACTGACTTGTGAAGCAACCTTGTTTCTTATCTAAATTTAAACTGGAAAATAAAATTAAAAAAAAAAAAAGAACCAGTCTGATACCAGACCAGGTTTTGGGGAATATTACTTTAACTATGTAAAGGTGTGTTACATTTGTTTATGCTGCAATTGTTTAATTGTGTAAATATGTATTGCTGTTTCACCTTGCCTGCCTAAGGCACTTTATTGGTCTAATAAGAAGCTTAATGGCCAATAACTAGGCACGAGAGGGATAGGCAGGGTTGGCAAGCATAAAGAATAAATACGATGATAGGAAGAGATAGGAGGAGGAATCTAGAGAGAAAGAGAGAGAGAGAGAGAGAGAGAGAGAGAGAGAGAGAGGGAGAGAGAGAGGGAGAGAGAGAGAGAGAGAGAGAGAGAGAGAGAGAGAGAGAGAGAGAGAGAGAGAGAGAGAGAGAAGGATGAGAAGAGAGAGGGACTTGCCCAGGGCCTGAAACCAGGCAGCTGCCAGCCAGATGTAGAGAAGCAGTAAAAGTAAGATACACAGAAGAAAGGTAAAAAGCCTCAAGGTAAACGTAGATGAGGAGAAAAGGTCAAGTTAAAGAAAGAAAGCTAGCCAGAAATAAGCATAAACTAAGGTGGAGCATTCAAATTTAATAATAAATCTCCATGTCATGATTTGGGAGCTGGTTAGTGGCCCAAAAGAAAAGGCCTGGTAAAGCCAGTCCTCTTCGTCTGGCCCCTGCTCTTGTGTTCTGATTGTACAGAGTCCTTCTGATTGACTGCCACGGACACATGTCTAATGGAGACCAAGGAAACCAGGGGCCTGCTAGGAGCTCCATCCCAATGACAATATATATTATAACAGAACTGAGTAATAAAACTTTTAAAGCTCTGGATGAAACGTAAGATTCTTTTTTAAAAAAGCAATTTAATGTGATTGTTTCCATGGAATCATTTCAAACATACTCACATTCTCTGGTACATTTTAGCAGTCTCATCATTTAGATTTCAAGGGAAAAATCCAATCAAGAATATGCTGGAATAAGGTAGGAATAAAAGACCACTAAGAGACAAGACTAATTCAAGAGTTAATAATTATGTTTTAGAAAGTTTCTCAAATTACCAATTATACTTCATTAATTAGTTATGAAATAAATCTAGTGGGCTATGACCCAGTGGATTTTTTTCTTTAAATGAAATTTAATGGATAAGATGAAATAGAAAAGACAGAATAGAATATAAAATGTCAGAGTGCACCCTCCACAGTGAGACTAAACATTATTTAATCATGCTTTTGTTTGTTACATGTGTCTGTGAGTGTGCATTTGTGTGTCTATGGGGCTGTGAGACTTTTTAAACCATGCTCGTATCTGTTACATGTATCTATGGGCGTGTGTCTGTGTGTCTACAGGGCTGTGAGATTATTTAACCATGCTTTTATTTGTTACATGTATCTGTGAGTGTGTGCTTGTGTGTGTCTACTGAGCTGAGGGTACCACGTGTATTTCCTCTGTCTCACAGTCTAAAAGGTTTGAAGGGCACAAACACAGCACTTATAAAACACATGAAGAAAAACAAATCAAGAATCAAGGGTGACATATGAAATAACAGGTATGGGAGTGAAGAACTAAGAAATACCAGACAAATTCTGCTTCTTCAGCTGTTAGTTTCTTTTACCTAGAATGGTAGGTAGTATTTACAACCAGTGCTCCCATAAAGTCGGCTTGTCCATTCCCCCCTTGACAACAGGAAGACAAAGGCAGGAGAAAGAGAGAAAGAAAAGCAGAAGAGAAACAAGGAAGGGAGGAGAGAAAAAGAATAGAGGAGAAAAAATCAACTTAGTGAAGGCCAGGACATCCTGCAGCCCCATTAGCATCTCAGTAAGCCTTATGCATGCAGTGCTTTAGACACCTGGTATTAGGTGGGAGTGTTTAGTCACAAGTTATTTGAAGAGGAGTGGGAAAACAAAGAATTGATTTCTCCAGATGTCAAGCTTGGATCCCAAATTTATTTATCTTTTTTTCGACCAGAAATGTAGATTAGGCACATTTGGGATAGTAAATAATTCAAATATAAAGAAAAATGCTTCGCCCCTGCTGGGGAGTCACTTACGTTCTTCAGAGGGCTGAAGCCGTTTCTCCTCAGGGTCCTGAAAGTCAGTTATCGTAGAGTTCACAGATGACAGCCCCTAGACTCACACAGTGGAAGAACACCTGCCTAGCATGTGTCAGGATTTGACTCCCCAGTACTGTGCGTGAAATAAACTGTAAGTAGCGAGATAGGGTATCAGGGAAGCGTGTGGAGTAAGGCCGAATGTGCACACAGTTCTCCTCTGGCTTGACATATCCTTAAGAAGAGCTGTGGGCACATTGCTACATGAACGAGAGAACTCAGGGCTTTCATATCTAAAAGGTTTAAATGAAGCTAGGAGAAGAGAGGAGCACATGGGCCAGGGTCCATGGCATCACCATGGCACACATACTATGCCAAGCAGTGTCAGAGTCTTGGTACTTTATGCTGCCTCTACCACACTCGTGAAAATTTGGTGAAGTTGATTATTTCAGCAAGTTTGGTGGTTTTTGTTTGTTGTTGTTGTTGTTGCTTTGTTTTTTTTTTTTGAGGGGGTGCTTTTGTTGTTTGTTGTTGATCTTCTAGCCAATGATGGGGAGGAGCCACTGAGCAAGAGACTAAACTATCTTCTCTTGGAACTTGTGCCACTGGAGATATGCACAATTAGACATGCTACATTTCCCACATGACTGGTAACTAAGCCAGGCTTACAGGAGCTACATAGCTTGTCCAAATCACATGGACATTCAACAGCAGAGAGCTCAGGTTTCAATCTAAATCCATCTGTCTCCAAAGTGAGTCCTACTTTACTGCCTCCAGCTTCACCCAGGACACTGGCAGGAGAGCCCCTCCCCACCATGATTCCTGCTCTTAATCATCCTACTCACCAAAGAATTATATACACGGTCTTTACTATCAGCTCTGGCTCTTGATCATATTGTCATTTACTATTTTCTAAAGGTTTCATGGATGTAAGATTTGTTTGCTCACCTAAATTGAAAATTCCTGGAAGGTTGTACAAGATAATACATTCAGCCATAGTCCCCAAAGGGCCTGGTATCTTAAAGGGCTGGGAGCATTTCACACACACCATTTTTTAAGAACCTTTTAATCTGCTGGGGCAGAATTCTCAGCAGCACAGTGAATCTTAAAAAAATCAAATGAATTTTGCCGCTGACACCGAGAGATATGTGATTTCGTGCACGTCATCATTAGAAACTGATGGGATTCTAGTATGGAGAAAGTCCACTCCAGAGGAACCAGACAAACCTTTCAGAGACTCGAAGCAGATAAATGTGGCACCTGGTTTCTGAAAGGGAAGAAAGATCATGATTGTAAAAGTTAGAGATTAATAACAAAGCATAATTTGTCTGTGAAAAAGACTCTGAAATCAAGAGAGATTCAATTAGGAGAAAGGCTTTAGGGTATTGAGTAAAAACTAATGTGGCCTTAAAAGGAACCAGTCACATCTCACACATCCAGTTCACTCCATCAAAAAGGTCGGTAAACCTTGTGGTGATGGTAAGGCAATAAACGTATTACGGCTTACCTGCAGGAAGGCTGTTGGCTCTTCCACCGTGTGACATGGCCATAAATAAACTAAGAAAATATAGCTTAGGTGACTGTGCCACAAGATAGCTGCTCTCTGATGATGGTGATAAACAGACATGCCTCTGATGGCCCAAGGTAGACACAAATGAGGAATGGCATAGGAATCAGTCATGAGTCCTGATGTGTGTGGAGTCTCCAGTGATGGCGTGATCAGCAAGGCCTGGCTTATTAAGTCACAGCACTGAATGTGTGATGTACATCTTACCCTCTCGAACAGGCCTACATTTCTCTACAACTCAATGGAGTATGAAAGCAAAGGAAAGGTTGAAAACGGGCATGGGTTAGACTTTCATAAGCGAAGCAACATCTGGTCTCTCATCATCTGACAGTACTCCTGGGAACCGGGGCTGGGGAAGCCTTCACTTGAGTGAGAGGCTCTGGTGTGGATGGAAAAAGGATTATCTATATTTGGGTTTGTAAAATGTCCCCTGGGACCTCCATTTTCTCTTCTGTGCAATGGGGTCATGGCTGATCTGCAGTATGAGCACCATGTATGTGAATAAGTTCATTAATGACCTTTTGGGGTTTTGATAATGCAACATATGGCATGAGTGCTGAGTATTATGATGTTTCTTGAAAAGGGCAAAGATCTCCACTTGGTAAGGAAATGGGAGGAAAAATTACAGGAGACAGAACAAGAGCACACAGGGGAGGAGCTATTAGGCAGGCTGGGGAGCACAATTGCGAAGGCTTGAGCATCATAAAACATCTGTGGTAATTCCCACACACCTCTGCTCCTCTAGCCAATGGAAAGAGGCCAAGGAGGAGAAAGCAGTCTGTTGTCTTAAGACAGGCAAAAGCAATAGAGTGAGCATTTGCCCTTGGCAGTGTCAAGGGGATCTTTCAAATGTCATCTGGTTTGGGATGTTCTAAATGAAGAAATTGCTCAATCAATCTGGGGAATTGTAGTTATTTCATAAAGCAAGGTAAACAAGCTTCCAAAATTCAGCTGGCAAAGATTCTTCAGTGTCTCTCTCTCTCTCTCTCTCTCTCTCTCTCTCTCTCTCTCTCTCTCTCTCTCTCTCTCTCTCTTACCCTCTCTCTCCTCTCTCTTCCTCTCCCACTCTTCCTCTCTCCCTCTGTCTCTCCTTCTCCTCACTCTCTCTCTCTCCTTCTCCTCACTCTCTCTCTCTCTCTCTCTCTCTCTCTCTCTCTCTCTCTCTCTCTCTCTCTCACACACACACACACACAACTTTAAACTGACAAATCTGTTAGCTTGTCCTTGAAACTCAATTTGCTGCAGGTACTTACTTCTGAATTAATGGAGGTACATGTTCAACCCAAGGCTGGCTGTTTGGGGCTGCCCTCAAAACTCCTTCCAGCAGTACAAGGACAATTTCTGCAAGCCCCAGTACTGGGGGAAAAGGAGGTCAGTTTATGGAGGGTTGAACAATCTGAACAATTTTCCCCTTACTGGTCACAGCCAGCAGAGCCTGAAAGGGTCAAACACATGTAGATGGGAGCTGTTTCAGGAAGTTAGGATCTAAGCAAAAAGAAAAAGAAAAAGAAAAGCAAAACCCAAATCCCCCAAACTCTACTCACACATTTTTCTTTCTCTCTCAGTTCTAACCTGCTATCTGAAGCATCCCTCTAATAAATTAAAAGAGCCTTGTCAAGTAGTTGGTTCTATTATTAACTAGACATGTGTCTCTCCTGGGCTTCCTAGCAGATTAGGAAGGCTGTCAGCCTCCTCTACAGGATCCCAGGGCCTCTTAGCTGAGCTCAGCAGCCTCCAGGACAGAAGACAAGGATGAGTCCTTTAATTTGGTCAAGTAGCCCAGAAGGGGCTCAGTGTGAACCATGGTCATGGTTGGAGTCTTTTTGGTGCTATCTTTCCAGGCCACTCAAGATCATCAGTGCTGACCCTGATTGCAGGCATTGGGCAAGGTCACTGCAACACAATTCAAGTCTTAAATACTGGATGTAGAGATCCACTGGAATTTCTATCTGATTGCATAGTTCTGAGACTTAAGAAACAGAAGGGTACTTTTCTGTTCTTGGAAGCCAATTGCTACAGATAATAGTACAAATTAGCATATCCCAAGGGTTCTGTGGCAAGCAGGACAAACAGAAAAGAAAAAGGTTCTATTGACTATTTGTTTGAAACTTGGTTTCTATTGAAATTTGGCTATCTCTAGGCCAGTGACACAGCCATTTCCAGGTGATTTTGTTTAGAAGGAAACATGTATCTTCTCATAATACATTTGCAGAAACAGATACAGGAGAGGAAGATCAAGGTGTCAGGGGCAGCATGAATGGATGAGATCATTATTCACATTAAGCCAGCCTCACTTGGGAAACCCAACTACTTTTCGGCTTCAACATGCCAGCTAAAGGACAGGAGATAGCCCAATTTTGAATCTTCCTGCTGAGACCATTGACATCACCATACTTAACTGAAGAACCACCAAAGTACTAATGTGTCATGGTTTGAATCTGATGATTCAGTCATAAGCTTATGTTTTGAATGCTTGTATGTAGCCAGTGGTGCTATCTTTGGAGGCTTTGGAACCTCTAGGAGGTGGAGGCCCATTGCCTGGTGATGGAGATGGGTTTGTAGGATACAAGTCCAGTTCCCATGGGCATCTTCAGCCTCCTGCCAACTTTAAAGTCAACAGTTCTCCCCATGCTCACTCCTCCACACATGATGCCCTGCCCAAATCCATGGGGCCAAACAGATGTGGACTGAAGTCCTCAGGGATCAGGAGGAAAAATGAATCTTCCCTTCTGTAAGCTGCGTTCATCAGCTTTTTAGTTCCAGACACAGGAAAGTCAATCTCTGTAGATGCCTCTATAATGCCTCTTGCAGACTGTCAAACACACATTGAGTCTTGAAGAGACGCTTGTGGATCAGAAAATCATTCAAGAAGAAATTATGAAATGTCTAAAAAGTTAGTACAGCAATCTTAACATTCCACATAGTCAGAGCCCTGTTCTGTTTCTCACTCTACCCCTGTTTGAAACCAATGTTTGAAGTGGGACTTAACCAACTTACCATCAGCAAATATCTGTTATGGCCTGGAAGCCTCATCCTCTAGAAGTTAGTGTTCATCAGCTCCCCTCGGTCAGTAAGGATGCTCACAAGGGCTGCTTTTCCTTCCTCCTCCCTCCTCATGGCAGCTCCTCAGGAAGTTGAAGATCTGTGCAGCTGATCAGGCCTTCCTGAGCATAATTCATGTTGGTTTCGGATTTAAGCTTATGGGATTAGACCAACGATCATAAACCTTGCCCATTATAAAATCCTAAAACCATTATTAATTTTAAAGTGAGTCTAAAACCTTGGGCAAAACTAATAACAAATGTATGCAGACTCAGACCAAGATGAAACCCAAATCCAGTCTAATTTGAAGAGCTCAGTTTTCAGCGGATTATGGAGTGAGGCTGAGGCTCTTCCCTCCCTAGAGAGAGAACAGATGAGCAGGGCAGGCTTTTTGCTCCTGCCCAAAGCCAGGGAGTGAAAGACATCCCATAGTAGTTCCCTAGTACCAATTTAAGAAGATGGAGTTTGGAGCTATAATCAATCCCCCCAGGCTGAAGAAGGTCCAAGGACAAAAAAATGGCTTGGGACTGAGGACAGCTTCCAGGAAAGCAGGGACTACATGGCCCCCCATATTCTAGGTCTTCCAACTATTGCTTATCTTCCACAATATGAAACACACACTTGGAAGAGCAGCACACAATAGCGTCCTGCAAGTGGGGGCTTGTGATCAAACACAGAAATATGCTTCCAACAGGACTTGTCATCAATTCATCCATGCAAACAAACAATCCATTGTTGTTCCCTGGAGTAAGCCACCGAGTGAAGAGGAGGAGAGGCCAGTCTCAACTCAGGGTGTGTGATTTAAAACCCAAGTTCATAGTGTTGATAATACTATGTTTTTACTTTTTAAATTGTTTTAGCCTATTTTCCCAGCCTATAAGGAATGCACCTTGGTGTCAACAGAACCCTTTGTCTTTGTAAGCAATTTTGAAGCAAACTATCAGTAAATTACTTCCCAAACCACCACACAACTAGATCATGCTGAGAAAATGGGCTTTGCAAGAACGCAGTAAATTGTTGCTGTCACAGAAGAAAATACAACCAGTAGAAATCGTTATGGATGAATCATCATGAGAAAGGGCCAAAAAAAATTAACCTTCATTCATTTTCTTTGTAGTCATGCATGCATGCAGGGGAGGGTGGGTGTATATGTCTGTGTTTATTTGAATTCACCAGCCATACATAGGACTGGAAGCTACAAAGGATTTTAGTGATAAGAAAGGGCAGCCTTTTCCCTGGCCCATGTGCCTTGGGGAGAGCTGATTTCACATGAGGAGCTGTTCATGACTGAAGGACTAAAAGAAGGAGAACCTTGTGGTTAAGGGAGGAGAGAAAGAGGCTTTCTATTTGCAAGTGCTTTTTGAGGTTTACCAAGTGGTGCAAGGTTTAGGACACAAGGCTGTATACTTGTTGCCTCTTCCAATTTTATCCCTCCCAAGGGTAGGTGATGTTTTACCCCAGTCTTACAGCTACAGACAGGAAAGTTCAGAGAGACTCGATGATTTGTCCAGAGCCCTGCAGCACTGAGGTTGCTAGGGTTGATGTCAAGGTGGACTATCAAGTGTGATTCTCAACATCAGGTAGAGAACATTCCATGGGAAGCTCACAGTGAGTGCAAGCCAGCACACCTCACCAAACCTGCTGGCCCATTTTCTATTGGTATAATACAATAGTAAATGCACAGCAAATTATAAAGGAGTGTCTTTGACTCACAGCTTTTGCAGCTGGGAAAGAGAGAGTGATTTCAGCATCTGGTGAAAGTCTTTCTACTGCATCATGGCATGAGAGGACATCACAGAACTGCAGCAAGTGGGCCAGCTGGTGTCCTCTTCCTTTGGTAACAAAGCCATTGATGCCACCATGGGAACTCCCCTCTCCTGATCTTATCTCATCCTAACTGCTTCCCAAAAGACCTGTTCCCAAATACCATTAACATATTAATTTGGGGATCTGAGGATCTGGGATACACGAAATTTGAGAGGACATATTCAAACTACAGCAATTACCAGGAGCAAAAAACAACACTGAGATGACTGAAGGGTGTAAGTGCAAACCAAGTCACACACATCTGTAATAGTAGCATTTATTCCCATTTGGGTTTTCAAACATACACATGATTTACAGAATTATCTGGGAACACTCAGCCAACATGCTCCAACCACTGGAAGCCCACCATGGGAGGACCTGCTGAGTCTCTGAGCACTTTGCCTATACTTTACTTACCTCTAGTCTCTCCTCTCACTCTCTCTCTCTCTGCCCATAAAGTCACCCTAGTAACTCGCTAATGAGCCCTCTTCCTGCCACTATGTAAACGGTAATAGGGAAAATGTTCCATTAAAGTGTTAAACAGCCCTTAACATGTAGTAATGGGTTTCATGTATGGAATCAGGGACAAGCTATGATTGCCATGCAATGGATTTGACACAAATTCAGTCTGATCTGATGCATGCAGCCATGAGGGAGTGAATGCATTAAGGGATAATAGCCTAGTGGGCTGACGGAGGAACCTGTGGCCACAGAGCTGTGCTGAAGTTGTACCCAACAGGAAGACAGGGTCACCTTTGTCCCTGTAAGATGCTACTTCATCTCTCACCCAATGGCAGATCAGATCATTTTATGTCATGAGTTTGAGGGCTCTGTCTTATCACAATGATCTGTAGCAGGGGTTGCATCTCTGAGGTTAGCAAGGTTCAAAAGAAACCCTGAGGCAGGGACAGGTCAACAGGGATTGTTGGGCAGAGATGGGAAGGAAAGAGCTTGAAAAACATCAAGTGAGAAGCACACCCATATCTCCCATGCATCCAGAGCACAACACCTGGTACCCAGCATGTGGATCTAAGAGTCAGGGCCCAAGAAACATGGGCAGTACTGCTTATATGACAGGGAACTTGGGTGGGACAATTTCCTCTGAAACATTCTAAGCCTTTTAGGGCTGCTTCTCTTGCCAATAGATAACTTCTATATGTCAGTGTGCATGCATACATTTGTTAATCTGTGTGTATATCAAATATCAATGCTACGTGCCATGTATATTGGCTATAGTATCTACATATGTCATAACATGATTTGTTGTACGGTTGACATGTTATATGGCACTCATGTTTAATTTGCACAAATGTTAATTTTATATATGTTAAATGACATTCTTGCATGGGTGCATGAAAATGTTTTTCTGGAACTTTGCACCCCACCCAGAGAAGCAGATACTCACACCTCTCTCCATTCCTCCATGTCCAATCCCCCAGTCTCACCCCCAGCTCTGTAGAAGACCACCTTCTGCGGCCTTCTCTTCTTCTCTGACCCTCATCTCCAATAGATCACGTAGACCTTCGCAAACCCACACCCATCCCATTATCTTAGCCTCCAACTCCAGTAGGGATTTCCTGAGAATACACCTGCTGCACAGGTCATGGAAACGGATAGGCTAACTGCAGATCTTTACTTCTCCCTCCTCTTTTCCAAATCCAGTCCCTCTAGCCTCACCCCCAGCACTGTAGCAGAACACCGCTGCAGCTTCCTCCTCCTCTGCTCCTATCTCCAGATGATCATACATATCTCTTCCTCCAACCTTCCTCATTCATCCTGTTCTCTAGGTCTCCAAATCCAGAAGGTTTTTTTCTAGGAACCCACCAGCCAAGTCTGCCAGAGAAACAAGTAGGCCAATAAAGCAGGTAGGCTAGCTTCAGATCCCCACTGTCCCTCCTCTGCTCTGTATTCAGTCCCTCATTCCCATACCCAACTCTGTAGCAGACTGCCTATTGTGGTCTCTCCTCACTCCCTGCCTTCACTCCCAGGAGACTAAGAACATCCTAGTGGAATACTCTGCTTCCCTCCCTCCAGTGGATCCCCTCAACCACCCCCAAGCCCATCCTCATTCCTAAATTTCAGCTCCAAATACCCAGAAACACATTTTACCCAGAATCCCCAGTGGCCACACATCTCAGGATAACAGAAGAATCCCCTACTAGGCAACACACAGCCATAACACTCGCCTAAGAACCAGAGAGGACAACAGAAACCAACAAACAAGATACCCATCCAACAAGAAAATACCAGGTATCAGCACCTAGAATTACAATCTTCCTAAACCCAGATGTCTGAATGCCAGCAAAAACACAATAACAGCAAGGACAACATGTCTCCACTGAAGCCCAGCAACCATGCCAAGGACTCCCTGAGTATTGCAACAAAGCTAATGCATAAGACAACAACATTAAAATAGCCTCTATGAATATGATAGAGGTTCCTAAAAAGGAAATGAATGAATCAATTAAAGAAATCTTTGAGAACACAAACAAACAGTGGAAGAAAATGAATAAAACAGTACAAGACCTGAAAGTGGAAACAGAACCAACACAGAGAACCCAAACTGTGGGAAATCTAGAAATGAAATATTTAGAAGCTCAAACAGCAACCTCAGAGGCAATCATCACCAACAGAACATAAGAAATAGAATATGAAGTCTCAGGCATTGAAGACATAATAGAAGAAATGGATACCTCAGTCAAAGAAAACCTAAAAATAAAAATTCTGGAACAAATCATTCAAGAAATCTGGGACACTATAAAAATATCAAGTCTAAGAATAATAGAAATAGAGAAAGGAGAGGAAACCCAGCTAAAAGGCACAAAGATATTTTCAGCAAAATCATAGAAGAAAATTTACCTAACATAAAGAAAGAAGTGGTATCAATGTACAAGAAACATATAGAACACCAAATAGAATGGTCCAGAAAAGAAATTCCCCCACATACATAGTAATCAAAATTTTAAATGTACAGAACAGATAAAGAATATTAAAAGTTGAATAGGGGAAAAGGCCAAGTAGCATATAAAAGGAGAACTATTAAAATAACACCTGACTTTTAATATAGACTCTAAAAGCTGGAAAGGACTGGACAGATGTTCTATAGACTCCAGAGACCACAGATATCAGGCTAGATTCCTATACCCAGCAACATTTTCAATAACAATAGATAAAAAATATTCTGTGATAAAAACCAAGTGTAAGCAATATCTATCTGCAAGTCCAGTCCTATAGAAGGCACTAAAAGGAAAACTTCAACCTATACAGGTAAATCACACCAGAGAAAACACAGGAAAAAGTAATTTCACACCAGAAAATCAAAACAGACACACACACATTCACATACCACAACTACCACCACAAAATAACAGAAATCAGCAAACACTTTTCATTGGTATCTCTCAACACCAATGGTCTTAATCCCCTAATAAAGAGACACAGGCTAACAGAGTAGATGAGAAAACAGGATCCATCATTCTGCTCCATCCAAGAAACACATTAACATCAAGGATAGACATTATTTCAGAGTATAAGGATGGAAAAAGATATTTTGAGGAAATGGACCTATGAAGAAAGCTGGTGTAGCTATTTTGATATCTGACAAAAATAGACTTCAGATCAAACTAATCAGAAGAGATAGGGAAGGGCATTACATATTCATCAAAGGAAAAATCCACCAATAGGACATCTAATACCCTGCTCAAAACTCAACTCTAAACAGATAAAAGACATCATCATAAAATCAGATACACTAAGTCTAACAGAAGAGAAAGTATGGGATAAACTTTAACTCATCGGTCTAGGAAGAGATTTTTGGAAGAGAACCTAGTGAACAGGCACTAAGATAAACAACTAAATAATGGAACCTCATAGAACTGAAAAGTTTTCTATGCAGCAAAGGACATTATTATCATTAGGACAAAGCAGGAGCCTACATAATGGAAAAAGATTTTTACCAAGTATAAATCCAGTAGAAGGCTAGTACCACAAATTTATAAAGAACTAAAAAATTAAATATCAAAAGTCAAATAATCCTTAACAATGGGGTACAGATCTAAACAAAGGATTCTCAAAGGAGAAAGCTCAAATGGCTGAGAAACAAGTAGGAAATGCTTAACATCTTAGTCATTAGGAAAATGGAAATAAAAACTACGCTGAGATTCCACCTTCCACCTGTCAGGATGGCTAAGGGCAAAAACAAAACAAAAATCACATGACAGTTCTTTCTGGCAAGGAGTGGGATAAGGGAAACACTCCTCCGTTGCTGTTTAGAAAGGAAACATTTTATAGCCACTATCAGTGTGGTGGTTCCTCAGGAAGATGGGTATCTAGCTACTTCAAGATTGACCTACATCATTCTTGAGCATATACCTAAAGGACATTTCATTCTACCACAGAGACACTTGCTCAACCATGTTCATTGTTGCTCTATTCATAGTAGAGATATTGGAAACAAGCTAGATGCTACTCAGTGGATGAACGGATAAAGAAATATGTTACATTTACACAATAGACTATTACTCAGCCATTAAAAAGTGAAATCATGAAATTTGCAGTTAAATGGCTGAAACTAGAAAAAAAATCATGAGTGAGATAACCCAAAAAGACAAAAATGATGTGTATTGACTTGTACGCAGATTAGCTTTTACATCAATGCTAACCAAACTTCAATCTGTAGAACTACAGAGGTTAGGTATAGAATATACACAAGGGACTGGTTGGGGAACAGCAGAGAGATATCTCTAGGGAAGGAAAATGGAATAGATATCTATGGACAGATAGGAGAAGGACGTCAGCAGGAGGATTAAGTGGAGAGTCAGAAAAGAGTGAGGTGAAGGAAAAAGTATGGAGAGAAACAGTTAAAAGCAATGAACAAAATACAACTGATGTTTCCTAAAATATCTACTTGTATGAATGTGATCTATATGAAATCATCAAATAACTAGGGGAGTCAGAGCCCCAGTTGGCCATTACTTTTCACCAAATGAAACTTCCAGTACCAGGATTGGGTTGCATCTAGGTGAGATGTTGGTCAAAGGGGCATTATGGGAAATCCCAAACAACCCAGACTGTTGCCAAGACTGCAGCTTGCTCTCCACAAACTGATGACAAGGACAGATTCCTGAAGACAACACTTACACATCTCACTAAACATGGGGAAGTCAAGCCGGAGCCTATGTAGAACCTTCTTTGTTACAGAAAGGTACTCTGCCCACTACCAAAGAAGAAGCATAGAGACCATCTACAGTGGCGTCCTGACTACAGGATATGTTAGTACAATGGTGGGTGGCACAAAGCTTATGGGAGCAACCAACCAACCAAGATCTCATTTAACTTATGGCCCACTTCACAAGATGGAAGCAATACTTGACATTGCCTGGGTGACCAAGAACCTAAGACCAGATAGACCAGAGATCTATGGTAAACCAAAATACTCCTGTTCTAAAACAAATTAGATATGTAGCAATAATATGACTCCTAATGGTATTCTACTGTAATTACAGATCAGTGCTTTGCTCAAAGAAGCTTTCTCCTATAGCAGATGGGAACAAATACAGAGACACATAACCAGACATTTTTAAACTGGATGTCTCTATAGAATCCCTCCCCTCAGTTCAGGCAGAAAGAGTGTAAGAGCCAGAGGGGGTGGAGGATACCAAGAAAACAAGGTCACCTAAATTAACATTATCAAAGCTCATAAGAACTCACAGAAACTGAGGCATACTGTCCAGGTCCTGTACAGTTCTGCACCAGATAGAAAGAGAAATGAACACTTGTCCCCATTCCTAACCCAGGAACTATCTCCAATTGGTAACCTCTTGCAAATGAAAAGTTAGTTTTTTCAATTGAGTCTCACCAGGGAAACAAACCACTCTTAAGGGTGAGCCATATGCCCAGCTGTAGATGACCAAAGAAAATGAATCGATGGCATATTTAGAGGTTCCTTGTCTCATAATGTCATGTCAGGGCTTTTATTCTTTAAAACTATATATATTCTCCCTGGGATCTCCTGTACTGGGAACTGCAGCAAGCTCGACTCACCCCCAGAGGACAGTGTGACCAGAAGTCTGCTGAGAGAACCTGCCTACTCCCACCCCCACTCAGGACAGAGGGCAGAGGGCAAGGGGCAGAGGCAGAGCATGCTTGACTCGCCCCCAGAGGACCAAGCGATCAGGTGCCAACTGAGAGAGCCTGCCTTTTCCTGCCCCCCACTCAGGACAGGGGGCAGAGGGCAGAAGGCAGAAGGCAGAGTGCAGAGTGCAGAGTGGAGAGTGCAGAGGGCAGAGCTCTCATCCACCAGGGAGTGGGAGTGCCTGAGACCCATCTGAACCCACTGTGAGATCTGTCAGTGAATTGAACCTGCTTGCACCCATCAGAAGAGAACCTTGGACCGATACTCACCAGGAAAACAAGAGACCCCACCTGTACCCACTGAAAGAAGGGATGGGAATACAACAATACAAGAACAATTACAGCAACAGAAAAAACAATATGATGCCATCAGAGTCTAGGGACTCTACACCATCAAGATCTGGACATCACAACACAGAAGAAACAGAAGAGAATGACCTTAAAAACAACTTCATGAAGATGATAGAGGCCAAAAAGAGGGAATGAGAAAATATTTTAAAGAAATGGAAGAAAAGACAAACCAAAAATTACAAGAAACAATTCAAACAGTGCAAGGTTTGAAAGCTGAAATAGAGACAAAAAAACCACAATCTGAAGGAATGTTGGAATTAGAAAAGGTGAGTAAACAATCTGGAGCTACAGATGTAAGCATAACCAACAGAATACAGGAGTTGGAAGAGAGAATCTCAGGCATTGAAGATTTACTAGGAGAATAGATTCATTGACCAAAGAAAATCTTAAGTCCAACAAATCCATAAAAAAATCCACGAAATATGGAACACCATGAAAAGACCAAATCTAAGAATAATAGGTATAGAAGAAGGTGAAGAAACCTAGCTCAAAGGTGCAGAAAACATATTCAATAAAATCATAGAAGAAAACTTTCCCAACCTAAAGAAAGGCATGCCAATGAAAGTACAAGAAGCCTACAGAACATCAAATAGAGTGAACCACAAAATGAAGTCCCCTTACCACATAATAGTAAAAATCCCAAACATATAGAATAAAGAAAGAATATTAAGAGCAGCAAAGGAAAAAGGCCAAGTAACATACAAAGGCAAACTTATCAGAATCACACCTGACTTCTCCATGGAAACTCTGAAAGCCAGAAGGTCCTGGATAGATATTCTAACAACACGAAGAGACCACGGATGCCTGCCCAGACTACTATACCCAGCAAAGCTTTCAGTCACTATAAATGAAGAAAACAAGATACCCCATGACAAAACCAGATTTAAACAATAAATATCCACAAATCCAGCCCTACAGAAAGTACTGGAAGGATAACTTCAATTTAAGGAAGGTAACTATGCTCACAAAAGCAAACACAATAGCCAATCCAACTTTACCAAAAGACAAAAGAAAAAGGGAAGTAAATCCACAAGCAATAACACCTCCAACAGCAAATCAAAAACAAACAAGAATTAACACTCAGTGGTACTTAATCTCCCTCAGTATTCATGGTCTCAATATTAATGGTCTTAATTTGCCTCTAAAAAGACACAGGCTGCATATAAGAAACACATCTCAACTTCAAAGACAGACATTACCTCAGAGTAAAGTTTGGGATAAGATTTTCCAATGAAATGGATCCAAGAAACAAGCTGGTGTAGCTATCCTAGTATCAAACAAATTAGACTTCAAACTAAAATCAATCAAAAGAGATGAAGGTCATTTCATACTCATCACAGGAAAAATCCGTCAGGATGAAGTCTCAGTTCTGAACATCTATGCCCCAAATACAAGGGCACCCACGTTTGTAAAAGAAACATTACTAAAACTCAAATCATACATAAGACCTCACACAGTTATAATGTGAGACTTCAACAACCCACTCTCACCACTTGACAGGAACACCAGACAGAAACTTAACAAAGAAACAAGGGAACTAACAGAAGTTATGACCCAATTGGGTTTAACAGACAGCTATAAAACATTACACCCAAACACAAAAGAATATAACTTCTTCTCAGTGCCACATGGGACATTCTCTAAAATCAGCCATATACTTGGCAACATAGCAAACCTCAACAGGTACAAAAAAATGGAATAACCCCCTTTACCTTATTGGATTACCATGCTTTAAAGTTAGAATTCAACAACAACACAAATTGCAGAAAACCTTCAAACTCATGGAAATTGAACAACATGCAATTGCACCATTCCTGGATCAAGGAAGAATTAAAGAAAGAAATCAAAGACTTCTTAAATTTAATGAAAATGAAGACACAACATACCGAAACTTATGGGACACTTTGAAGGCAGTACTAAGAGGAAAGTTCATAGCACTGAGTGCCCACATGAAGAAACTGGAGAATAGTCACACTAGAGAATTAACAGCACAACTGAAAGAAAGCTTTAGAACAAAAGTAAGCAAACTCACCCAGGAGGAGTAGATGCCAGGAAATAATCAAATGAGGGCTGAAATCAACAAAGTGGAAACAAAGAAAACAGTACAAATAATCAATGTATCAAAGAGTTGGTTCTTCAAGAAAATCAACAAGATAGATAAACCTCTATCCAAACTTACTAAACGGCAGAGAGAGAACATGTAAATCAACAAAATCAGAAATGAAAAGGGGGGCATAACAACAGACACTGAGGAAATCAAGAGAATCTTCAGGTCATACTTGGAAAACCTGTACTCCACAAATTTGGAAAATTTAAAGGAAATGCACAATTTTCTGGATAGATATCACTAACCAAAATTAAATCAAGAGCATATAAACAGTCTAAACAGACGTATAACCCCTAATGAAATAGAAGCTTCCCAATCAAAAAATGCCCAGGCCCAGATGACTTCAGTGCAGAATTCTACCAGAAATTTAAAGAAGAGCTAATTCCAATACTCCTCAAAATATTCCACACAATAGAAGCAGGAGGTTCGTTGCCAAACCCTTTTTACAAAGCTATAATTACCTTGATACCCAAGCTACACAAAGACACAACTAAGAAAGAGAACTACAGACCAATCTCCCTCATGAACATTGATGTAAAAATACTCAATAAAATATTAGCAAATACAATCCAAGAACACATCAGAAAAATCACCCACCATGATTAAGTAGGCTTCGTCCCAGGGATGTAGGGATGGTTCAACAAACAAAAATCTATCAATGTAATTCACCATATAAACAAACTGCAAAAGAAAAACCACAAGATCTCATCATTTGATGCAGAAAACGCCTTTGACAAAAATCCAATACCCCTTCATGATATAGGTCCTGGAGAGATAAGGGATAACAGGAACATAACTGAATATAATAAAAGCAATACACAGCAAACTGACAGTCAACATCAAACTAAATGGAGAGAAACTCAATGCAATTCCTCTAAAATCAGGAACAAGACAAGGCTGTCTGCTCTCTCCATATCTCTTCAACATTGTTCTTGAAGTTCTAGCTAGAGAAATAAGACAAGAAAAGGAGATCAAGGGGATACAAACTGGAAAGGAAGAAGCCAAACTTTCACCATTTGCAGAAGATATGATAGTTTACATAAATGACCTGAAAAACTCTACAATGGAACTCCTACAGCTGATAAACACCTTTAGGAAAGTGGCAGTATACAAGGTTACCTCAAAAAAGTCAATAGCCCTACTATATACAGACGATAAATGGGCTGAGAAAGAAATCAGAGAAGCATCACCCTTATACAATATAAAATATTTGGGGATAACACTAATCAAACAAGTGAAAGACCTGTACAGCAAGAACTTTGAGTCTTTAAAGAAAGAAATTGAAGAAGAGACTATAAAATGAAAAGATCTCCCATGCTCTTGGATTGGTAGGATTAACACAGTAAAAATGGCAATCTTGCCAAAAATCAATCTACAGATTCAACACAATCCCCATCAAAATACAGGCACAATTCTTCATAGACCTTGAGAAAACAATAATCAACTTTATATGGTAAAACAAAAGGCCTAGAATAGCCAAAACAACCCTGTACAATAAAGGAGCTTCTGGAGGCATCTCCATCCCTGATTTCAAGCTCTGTTATAGAGCTGTAGTCAGGAAAACAGTTTGGTATTGGCACAAAAATAGACAGGTAAATCAATGGAATCCAATTGAAAACCCCGATACTAACTCACACATCTACGAACTCTTGATTTTTGACAAAGATGCTAAAATTCTACATTAGAAAGAAGACAGTATCTTCAACAAATGGTCCTGGCATAACTGGATTCTGGCATGCAGAAGACTGCAGATAGATCCATGCCTATTATCTTGCACAAAACTTAAGTCCAAATGGATCAAAGATCTCAACATAAATCCAGTCACACTATAACTCTTAGAAGAGAAAATGGGAGGCACCCTTGAACGAATTAGTACAGGAGAACTCTTTATGGACATAACACAGTAGCACAGACACTGAGATGAACAATTAACAAATTGGACCTCCTGAAACTGAGAAGCTTCTATAAGGCAAAGGACACAGTCAACAAGACAAAAAGGCAGCCCACAGAATGGGAAAAGATATTCACTAACCCCACATCTGACAGAGGGTGATCTCCAAAATTTACAAAGACCTCAAGAAGCAAGCTCCAAAACACCAAAGTATCCAATTGAAAACTGGGGTACAAAACTAAATAGAGAATTCTCAATAGAGGATTTTAAAATGGCTGAGAGACACTTGAGAAAGTGCTCAACATCCTTAGTCACCTGGGAAATGCAAATTAAAACAACTCTGAGCTACCATCTTACTCCTGTCAGAATGGCTAAAATCTAAAACACCAATGACAATTTATGCTGGAGAGGATGTGGAGTGAGGGGAACACTCCTCCTCTGCTGGTGGGAATGTCAACTCAAGCAGCCACTTTGAAAATCAGTATGGAGATTCCTCAAAAAAATGGGAATCAGTCTACCACAAGATCCAGCAATTCAACTCTTAGGCATATCCCCAAAAGATGAACATTCATACAACAAGGACATCTGTTCCACCATGTTCATAGCAGCATTATTTGTAATAGCCTGAACCTGAAAGCAATCTAGATCCCATCAGCTAAAGAATGGATAGAGAAAATGTGGTATATTTACACAATATAATACTACTCAGTGGTAAAAGCAATGGAATCTTGAAATTTGCTGGCAAATGAATGGCACTAGAAGAAACCATCTTGAATGAGGTAATCCAGTCACAAAAAAAAGCATGGTAGGTACTCACTCATATATGGATTTTAGGCATGACACAGAGGAGTGCCAGCCTACAATCCTACAGCCAGAGAGTCTGGTAAACACGGAGGACCGTAAGAGAGTTATGCATGGTAACCCAGAGAAGGGGAACAGTACAGAATCTTCTTAGTGGACTGAAAGCAAGGGGGTGGTAAGGGATGAGGAAGCTGGGAGAAAGAGAGGGGTTGAAGAGGAGAGGAGAGGAGGACATGGGGGAGCAGGAAAGTTGAATCAGGGGAAGAGGAGAGAAGAATGAAAGATACCATAATTGAAAGAGCCATTATAGATTTGAAGAGAGATCTGGCACTAGTGAGATGTCCAGAGGCCTACAAGGATGACACCAACTGGCAATCCAACCAATAGTGGAGAGGCTACCTTAAATGCCCTTCCCTGATAATGTGATTGACGACTTCCTTGTGTGCCATCCTAGAGTCTTCATCCAGTGGCTGAAGGAAGCAGAGACAGACATCTACAGATAAACACTGAACTGAACTCCTGGAGCCAAGTTGCAGAGAGGGAGGAGTGATGAGCAAAGGGGTTAAGTCTTGGCAGGTAAAACCCACAGAAACAGCTGACCTGAACATGGCGGAGCTCATAGACCCCAGACTGATGACTGAGAAGCCAGCATGGGACTGATCCAGACCCCCTGAATGTGGGTGTCATTGAGGAGTCCTCAGCATTCTTTGGGGCCTTGGGCAATACATCAGCATTTAGCCCTGTCATCCAGATGGACTTTGGGAGCCCATTCCGTGAGGAGGGATGCTGTCTCCAACTGGACACATGTGAGAGGTCCTAGGCCCTGCCCCGCATCATATGATATAGACTTTCGAGATTCCCCCACAAAGGGCCTCACCCTCCTTGGAGAATGGAGTGAGGACTGGGGTAGGGGTTGGGGGAGGGCTAAGGGGGATGGGAGAGGAAGGGAGGGAGAGGGGACTGGGATTGACATGTGAGGCAAACTTGTTTCTCATTTAAATTAAATTTTAAAAAAGAGGAAAAATTTTTATATTATAATTTAAAATTTTTTATTTTAATTTAATTGAACATTTTTCTTCTCTCTTTCTATGGGAAAGGTCCTTTGTTGTATTATGGCTCCCAGCTTAGGGTTTCTGTGGGATTCCTGAGTGTGGGGACAAGTGGCTCTGTTTCTTGTGCCTTCTCTTGGCCTCTTCTCCTTGTGTTTGTTTTTCCTATTACAATATGTCAGGTTCTATGTTGTCCTATTTTATGTTATCTTGTTTTACTGTTATCCTTTTGTAGCTTGATTGTTTTCTAATGAGATGCATAAAGGTGCTGGATCTGCATAGGTGAGAAGGAGGCACCTAGCTGGGAGGAGTAGAGGGGGAGAAACCAGAATCAGGATGGATTATATGAGAGGATATTTTCAATAACAGGAAAAATTAAATTCTGGAATCTATTGGTTTTTTAAAAAGAAGTATGTTCTGGTTAGACACATAGCAGTAATCAGAATAGTAATTCTCAACTTGTGGTTTTGAGTTACCTGCAAAACTTTTAAAGAAAATATCTGAACCAAGGACTTCCCTTACACTAGCCTATAACTTCCTCTGTGGTTTGGCTGAAATGGGTCTCAAGGGGAAGGGTTTTTTAAGAACTTCTCCCAAGTGATTCTTAACCAGACACTGAGGTGGACAAGCATTTGCAGATGGGTTGATGACTTGAAGAGAAATATATAAAAATTGGAGAGTGAAAAACTAATAAACAGAATGAGGGGCAGCAAAATGACACAGGGGGTCAAGGAATTTTCAGGCCGGCTTGAGAACCTGAACATGACACCTGGACCCCATATGTGGACTGAGAGAAACGATGCCACAAAGCTGTCCTCTGAGATCCCTGTGTACACCATGGTGCACCAAAGACAGAGGTTTGTCTGACACACACAGATGAGTAATAATGATAATAATCACAAAGGGGGTATTTTTAAAATCCAAGGTGACAGAAAAGGTTGGAGAAAGGCTGAGGGTTTTCTAAAGCTCTGTGCAAGGAGAAGGAATCCCTCTCAGGTGAAGGGTCAGGTCCCCAGTCTATCTTCTGCCCAGGTGGTTCAGTACGGCACACGGTGAGCCTTCCCCTGAGATGGAGCTTAGGCTCCGCCCAAATCTAAAACATGAGCACAAAAGAGGCCCGAGGAAAGGACTGTTCTCTGTCCTTGTTTTGTACTTCACAGATTGACTTAAAACAATTTTTTAGAACTGTCCCCAAGTCCTGTGGGACTCATTTAGCAACACACCACCTCCTCTAATGAACTAGGAACTGCGCTACTCTTCTCATCTCCAGGCAAGGAGGAGACTGTGCAGCCTGGATTTCTCAGGAACTTGGGACTGCTCTACAGGGCAGGAGGCATTAGCCATGCAGCAGTAACGATGACATCAACCGCATCTGCCACAGGAGCCCAGCAGTTTCACATTTTCTTATTCCCTTTCACTCACTCCAGCAGGCAGGGTCTATGGATTTTCCATTTCGAAAATGAAAACTGCGTCTCAGGATGACCAGTATCACCAGGTGGGCAGGGTCAGAGCCCAGAGGGGATGGAGACACCCAAGTTCAGCTTACAGCCCCGATGCTCACAGATGCAGATGTGCACCGAGGCTGCACAGGTTTGCTGCGTGGCACTTGGAAGAGGGAACAGTTGTTACTAATAGCTACCCTTGCCTGGACCCTTCTTCAAACCCAGATCTATGCTAAGGCATTAAACATATTTTCTTATTTAATGCTCATGAAGCCTCGAGAGACATATATTTTATCTTCAATTTACTCAAGAATGCTTTGAAGCTCAAATATGGTGCCAGCAAGCCCCAGGCTGGTTATACTGGTGGGTGGCAAGGGTCCAGCTTCTCAGCTCACTGTACAGGTCGCTTCTCAGTGTCTCTTGGATGCTCCAAGGACTCTGAATAGTTCTTCACCCCTCAGAAATGGAATTATGTCCCTTTTGTTGTGGAATAATAGTGTCTTGCCTGCCCCAAATCTAAACTATCTCCAGCCACAGAGGGAAGTAGTTTCTTACCTAGGGTGCCCCCACATAAGGGTTATCCTAGGGCCATAGCTCCTTGTGCATCAAGCAAAGTGATGATAGGCTATTTAGTGTGGATGAACTAAGGGTGCAGCTTTGACCTTTATTCAGACTAGGCCTCAACACCTGGTGCTGTGTGAGGACTGAGCAAGTCATACTATTTTACCTCAGCCTCAGTTGCCTTTTCTGTATAGTAGTGATTTAGAAAATAATTTACTAGAATTGTTGACATGATTTCAAGAAATAATGTATGCAAGCACATAAAACACAGCGTCTAGTCATTGATTGCATGATGAATGGGAGCTGTTATTACTCCTAATGGCTAAGGGCACTGGTGCTTACATGGTTTTCTGGTTGTCTTCAGGAAGAAAGGAACTGGCATGCTCTTCCACACTGTTGTGCACGCGCAAGCGCGTGTGTGCATGCATGCATGTGTGTGTGTGTGTGTGCATGTGTGTGTGTATGTGTCTGAGTATGTGTGTTCATGTGTATGTGTATGTGTATAGCTATAGATATGCATATAGAGGCCATAGATCAATGTCCCATATCTTCCTCAGTTGTTCACCATCCTATATTTTTGAGACAAGAGTCTCTGACTGAACCTGGAGTTCACTAAGTAGACCAGCCTGGCTAGGTGACTAGCATCAAGAATCCTCCTTTTTTTGCCCCCTAGTTCTGTGGTTAAAAGCATGCCTGCTCTCTTGTTTTATGAGAGTGCCAAGCATCTAAACCCCGGTGCCCATGTGTATGCAGCGAGTACTTTACCTAAGGAGCCACCTCTCCAGGTCCCCCCTCACACCCCTGATCCTATATTTGATCTCCATGTCTAGGTGCAGAAAAGGCTCCATCATGGCTTCCCACCAGTAATTGTTTTTTCCAACACCCAACAGAGCCCAGGTGCTTTGGGATTTTATAGGATGCACAGGCAGAAAACAGGCAAATTAGAAGTGGCATACCCTGAGAGTTCAGCAGTCATTCCGTGAAAGCCCACTATGGAGCTCAGACAAATAAATTGCAGATGCAAAGAATTTGCCCCTCCCTCTACAGTCTAAGTACACACATATGTGCCTGTGCTCATGCACACATGTGCACACACACATGTGCGCGCACACACACACACTCACGCACGCACGCATGCACACACATACAAAGTACCATGAATAACCATTGTCATATTGTCTGCAGAAAACTGTACACCTCAGGATCAGTCTCCCTGGGGCTGGCGGGCCTCACCTTGAAGGATCCTCGTCCCTTCCAAATGGCTGGAAATCTGCTTTCCCTTAGCCTTCTCCCTGCCAGTCTCCTTCTGTCAAGCAGTGATTATGCTCTTTTCCATCAGGAACACTGAGTGATTGTGGCAAGAAAATTGCTTTCAGCGATAGGGATTTAAGAAATGCTTTTCCTGAAAATAGTACTCAAATTAATTAACTTGGAGGAAAGGGGTTGCTGGCTTTCTCCCCCCCGCCAAAGTCTGGGTTTAATTTATTTTCTCCCAAAGACTTTTTGTTAGGTGATAAGTAGTGAGACATGTTGCCTTTGAGCAAATACCTGGAGTTGGGGAGGCCATGTGGAGCCCCTTGTATATGACAGGAAGACCACGGGTTGCAGAGGAAGTAGAAGCTGGTTATAATCAGGAGTGGGCATGCTTGATGGAGGTGGTAGGTGACAGTGAGGATACATCCACAACAGAAATGTAAAGCAAGAGTCGCAGTGGGAAGCACCGGGGCGGGGTGGGGGGGTGGCGGGTAAGAGACATGAGTGTCTGGATACCAGAGTCACTGCTGATGATAAATGGATAGAACCATTTCCTGGCTCTCCAGTGGGGGTGGGATTTAAATGGGATCCTCCGCTAGTCAGGCTGGGTAATCAGATGATGCACACCTGGGCTGTGCTTTGTGTTCCCCCCTGAGACATCTGCACAACACCTGGTAGAAGCATGAGACAAGACATGGCACAGAGAGCAGGGGCCAGTAAGTACAGGCTTTGTTGCCAGGCAGATCTGGAATAAATGCAATGCTGCAGTCACGGTTTGTATAAGCTTTGGTCAGTCACCTAACGTCTCTAAAGTTTTATTTCATCATTGGGATACAGAGATGACAATTAACATATCACAATATCAATATGATAATCAGGGAATCAATCAAAACCCTAGCCCATAATAATTCCTTCCTCTACCCTAGTAATACATAATACCACTAATAGGCACGCAGAATGGGTATGTGTGTGTATGCGTGTGTGTGTGGTCAAATGCATGGATGCAAATGAATAAATCACTCTGTTACTAATGCCTGCCATCTGCCATTCTTACTTGCACTCACTGTGACTCCTGTTAGGTCCCAGTGGAATCATTACAATGTCACACAGAACAACTCCCAATTTTCATGGAACTTCTAGTTCAGCACACAATAAATCAACTCAGCAGTCCACATGTGGGCAGATGATTCACCCATCTTTCTACCTTTTCAGGGTCTTGTCCTTCTGTTACTCAAGAAGTGCAAAGACATTTCTTTCCTGCTTGGACCAACATTATCTAGCCTGAAATACATGGGTGGGATTTTCAGGTCTACCATCCTATATCACAAAATCAAAACAAAAAACCACCACCACCAACAACCCCCCCAAAACAAAACTAAACAAAACAACAAAAACGATTTGTACTAAGTTTCTTTGAGTATTTTTCAAGTTAAATTTCTAATTCCCAACTGGCTCAGCATAGGAATGAGTTCTGATCACACACACACACACACACACACACACACACACACACACACACACACACACCAGAGAAGGAGTTATACCGAACAATAGTGATAGTTAGCCAAATTAAATGCATAAAACTCTGAAATGGACTCTTACATAAGGGATCTTGAATATATTCCTCTCCAATTATTTTTAAAAAGTGATCAAAAGAGACCCTTTCAGCAATCACTTGCCTTTAATTGAAAGCTTTTACCCTGTACCATTTTTCAGAACCTCCTACATGTATGCTTGAGCGTGCACAAGCATGCACTCCTGCACACACATACACACCCCTGCCAGTCTCCAAGTCACTGTCTGGCAGCTGCACAGTGCAGACACCCAGGGCGGGAGAGCTGGTGCCGCCATAGCCTCCTGTCCCTCTGGAACGTGCAGGTCTTCAAAGCATCTCAGCCAGTCTTGCTCCAGGCTCGGTGTTCACGGTTTGCAAGTGAGACAAAGGGAAGGAAAATATCCTCCTGGAGACCCTCAGCAAGGACATTTCCCTAATCTCTGCAGAGGAGAGGATAATTAAGAGAGGAAGACACGAGGCAGATCTCGTGTGATCAGAACGGCTGCTGCGGAGTTGCAAAAGCAGCAGAAGGCAAGGCTCCCAGTGGGAGCTGTGCAGGGACCTAGGGGTTCACTTGCAACCTCAGGGCTGGGCTCTGAGATCCCAGCTGTGCTCAGAAGCAATATGGCAAGCATACAAACACCAGTTCTGATCAAAGGCAAGAGGCAGACCTGATATCTTTCTTATTTTCAAAGAACTTTAGAAAAAAATGGCCACACTATAAAATGTGCTTAACAACTTTTCCAAGAAAACGACAGGACATTTCTGAGTTGGACATTGCTCTAGAGTCTAGACCTCAGCCAGATATTCCTGCAAACACTTCTAGAGCTGCTATGGCTACTGCTAATAAATTCACCTTCTTTTGTCTTGATTGATTTATGTGTCTGTTACATGGTCCAATATCTAGTATAGGAGACCTATAAAAGCACATGTGAGAGTTGTGCGTACTGTGGCATGGATAAATTACCACTGTTTCAGAACTTGAGGGAACGATTAAAGACAGATGGAGAACTGGTGATATGAGCCTGGGGTTCTCATTCCTTGACTCTGTGCTCGCACAGATGTTTGCATATAGTGGGTACTTAGGTACTTGTGGGGATATAGGCAAAGGTTCATAATTTTCTTCCTTACCTTCATCTCAAGAACAATGGAACTTTTAGTCATCTAAACAATGCTTTTAGGGACCTGAAGTCCAGGAACCACCTGCTACAAAATTGCCAGGGGGCATTGTTTCAAATACAGTTCCATAGTCTCCTGAATTACCATCTTGTCTTAGTTTGCTTTCTATTGCCATGATAAACACAGGACAAAAAGTATGCATCCAATCAGTCTGCCATAGAGCAGAGTCAGGGCAGGAGGAGGCTGCAGGCAGGAACCGAAGCGGGTGATGGCTATTTTTTATAAAACCCAGGACCATTGGCCCTGGGGCGGCAACACCCACAATGATCTGGGTCTTCCCATATTAACCATTAACCAAGAAAATGTTCCCTAAAGACTTTCCTACAGGCCAATCTGGTGGGGGGCACCTTCTCGACTGAGGTTTCCTCTTCCCAGATGACCCTAGCTTGAGTCAATTTGACAGCAAACTAACAAGCACACAGCTGTTGCTAGGGTCCACAGGCAAGCCCTGTGCTCTTTGAAGCTGTTGGAATCCCTGAACACCTTGTTCAGTAGGACCTGAAGTGTTTTCCCACAACCTCCAGTCAATCAACTAAACTGTGTATCAAGGCTCTCCAAAAGGAGCCTTGCACAGTCTTGCTTCTGGCAGACACAGGATGGAGGAGGGGATGGTTTCAGTAGTTAATCATCTGGGGGTAAATTTCACTTCAACTTTCAGTTACTTAAAAAGACAAACAAACAAACCTAGATCTAGGACCTGAGCTTGATTACCACAATCCAGATGCAATGATTCTCTTCTAATGCCAATGCCGGGGAGGCAGAAGCAGGCTAACCATAGGCAACCAGCCTAAACTAGTTGGTAAACCAAAGAGGCCAAAGAGAACAAACAAACAAACAAACAAAGTGGATGGAACTAAAAGAAAAGTATCTCTGAATACCTGCCTATCTTATGGCTACCTCACACATTCTCTCTCTCTCTCTCTCTCTCTCTCTCTCTCTCTCTCTCTCTCTCTCTCTCTCTCTCTCTCTCTCCTCTCCCTCTCTCTCTCTCTCCCTCTCTCTCTCTCTCCCTCCCTCTCTGTCTGTCTGTCTGTCTCTGTCTCTGTCTCTGTCTCTCTCTCTCTCCCTCACTCACATGCACACTCACATATACCTGCTTATAGATTAGAGATGGCCCTAAATTCTCTTCTTATTTTGTGACTCTCATATGCTAATAGGCACTTAGGTCCATAGAACAACAACAACAACAACAAAAAACAACCTCCTGCCACTTCTATGGGCTTGATTCCCTTGCCTCAGGGCATGACAGAAGTGCTATGTTGGTTATCAGTGTATTAATTTCAGAATACGTTATGGGACGAATCTGATGCAATGATAAAATGGAAGGGAAGGAGACGGCACTGATGAAAGAGGAGGAGAAGAGGAAGAAGGAAGTGGACAGTGACGAGGAGGAGAAGAGGAGGAGACAGGAAGGGGAGGAAAGTGCAGTGGACAAGGGAACGGGTGGGGCTGATTCTGAGGCTACTGGGCAAACAACTGACGCATCTGGGGCGAAAAGACTGACCTAGAGGAACAAAGCAAGAGGGATAAAGAGAGGTGGCAAACAGAAGACAAGAGCAGGGAGAAATAGAGATTGGCAAGAATAAAAAGAATTTGAAATACAAAGGCTCCAGAAAAATGAGGTTTTTTTTTATCCTCTCTTAAAAAAAACTTGCAAACACTTCATTTTACTATACTTAATTAATCATAACACAGGAACATAAATGTTTAAAGGGTGAAATAAAATGTACAGAAATATAGTCATACTCCACAAAAATGAGAACACATAAATTTAACATAAGATTGTCATCCCAGCTCTCTGGGAGCCACAGGAGGACAGCGTCTCCTTTTCCCTTCTTCCCAGTCATGAGCAAGTTCATGCTAATGAAGCCTCTTTCCACACCAGCTAAAACCAAAGAGCAAAACACAGAAGATGGAGGGGGAATGCTCCAAAGAGCAAGGAAGGAGCACAAAGAAAAACAGCAACTATGGCAGAGATAACTTCGATCTCTCCTCTCAGAGCCCTTCAGATCAGGAAGTCCTCTGTCATGTCTGACTCAAATCTCTCATGCAATTCTAGCCAATTTCATGTTCTTCTGAACCCATCCAGTAAGAAACAATGACAACTAACTGATTTAAAATACTACCTCATGAAAGAACTAGTGTTTCAAGTTCATCGGACTTTGCTTCGGAAGTCTTGGATCCATAGAACACAGGGTGGAGGACCAGTGAGCAAGAGTGATAACATTCTCCACCCACCATCACATATGAATCAACCAAGAGTTCCTTTCTCTCAGCTGCAAACTCCCAGCCATGGACATTTTGATTCCTCTGTGAATTGGCCAGGGATTCAGACCTGCATGGAGGTAAGGGTTAACCCAACCTTCTGTCATCTGAAGGGTAATGAAGACTTGTCACATGATGTCCCCAAGCTGACCCTGATCTCAGACTCCCCATTTATGTGATCTGTGTTGGACCCAAGAGAGGAGGACTTGGAGATCACACTGTAATCAGCCTCTGTTTGGGTTATAGGATGTGGATCGTCTTGGCTTCATTATTGTGGTGTGAATGGTTCTGAGGCATGGCCTGCTGTGTTCCAGCTCCATGCCCAGGCCTGTGATACCAAACAGATGAACTTTTAGATGAGCTGCTGTTTTCCTTTAGGAATCCCAGGCAGCCTGTAACCCTCCACACCTTGCCCTTACAGAGGCTTTCGGGCATCCTTCTCTAGCCACCTAACACTGACAATTGGAGATGCCAAGTTCTATGTGGCTAACCAAAATACAGTGGGGGAAGCTTTGCAAGAGTCATCAAACAAAAGTAGTTAAGAACCATGGTAGGCAGTGATCCAGCTACAGCTGCTCCAGGCCTGTAACCAAGGTCTGTGTCCCTACCTTTGAAGTTTGTGTTTACCTTACACAGCCATTCCTTTAGGAAGCCCTTACCTCCATGCCTGGCATGTGTCACAGCTCAGTCACATATTGGTCATCTAACAGACTCTTTATGGGAGTCTGGGCAATTGACTTTGTATTTCCCAGTTCTGTGTAGAATAGGGTGGCAATCACGCAGGATGGGAGTATATGCAATGCCACCATGATATGTGGCACAGAGATGCCCCAAAGGGAGAACATAGAGTGCTTTACCTTTTTGAAGTCCCTAGGGTTCCATAATTGTCCTTTGAAAGCTGTGTGGTTGTTACAGAGGCAAACCTTAGTAAATGACTGCGACTCTCCACTGCTGCTCTGCTCTGCCCTCTGATCCTGTAGAGCCACTCTTAGACCCAGCAGCTGAGAGCATCATGGCTTCACCAGGGGCATCTTCATCCTCCCTCATAGCTCCCAGTCCCCTGTGCCTTTGCTTGTGCTCTTCAGGATGATGGGTGAGCATGGGAAAGACAATTTTATTAACCCCCTGAATTCAGATCTAGCACACAATCTAATGCATCCAGGTTTCCTCCGTATTTACTGAAGCTTCCTATCACTATAATCACATTTCTTATGCTTGTTAATTCTCACACTAACATATACTCTGTGCTTTAATCCAGAGAAGCTTGGAGGACCACATATACAGTCTTTGGTATGTGGGGGTGTATCTTTGCTTAAATGCCTGAATGTTCTCAGCATTTCAGTTGGATACACACACACACACATATATATATATATAATATTTTTATGGGCCATGTGTGTATCTGGGCCACAATGACACATGGGGAATCAATATCAATGTTTTGGAGAGTAGGGTCACCTCTCATTCACCATATAGTGTATATCCACTGCCCTCTAGAGAGACCATGTGGCTCTTGAGCTACTTTCCCACTGTTTTTAATAACAGTGTTGAGTGATCAATTTCAATTAGTAAATCCAATTCTGAAAGATTCTAAAGTCACATCCAAGTTCATCAGCAGAGTATAGTAATCAGTTAATGGTGTCTGCTTTAGTCACTTGAAGGAGAGAGGCAGTATTTCATCTACAGCCCTGAAGGCATAATGTCAGTTACTAGTGTCTAGAACATGAGCTCACCATATGTGGAAGGTGTAGTACATGGTCAGAGACCAGGTAGTTGATAACAAACATACCACACTCTTTTCCTTTCTCTACTTAAATCCCTGTAGGGATTGTAGAGATGGCTCAGAGGTTAAGAGCACCAGCTGTTCTTCCAGAGGACCCTGGTTCAATTCCTAGCACCCACATGACAGCTCACAACAGTCTGTAACTCTAGTTCCAGTGGATCCCACATCCTCACATAGACATACATGTGGGCAAACACCCATACACATAAAATATAAATAAATAAAATAATAAATAAATAAATCCCATTAGTCTAGCCCACTTCTCCATCCCTGTTACTAGGTCTAGTTTTACAGTGAGACTGATAGTATACCAATTCTATTGTGACCACGCCCAAGGGGATTTGTATCCTGTGTGCTCTATTGAAACTTTGTGTCTACACAAGAACAAGAACAAGCTATGATGGAGACAGAGTTCGTGCTATACAAATGCCAGGTCAGCTCATCTTAGGCTATCCCAGGTCAACCATTCTCCAACTGCATTACTGACTGGATGTAGGCACACCAGGATCCAGCGCAGAAGGGAAATGAGAAAAACTGATGTGTGCTGTTTTATGCTACATGACTTTATGTTTGCTATCCTTCCAAGGTGCTCTATATAGATAATGGAGGTTTGAACATGGAAACATACAAATGAATCCAAGTGCAACCACTAACCATAAACCTAAGGGCTTTTTGCAAAAACTGATTTTTCCACCCATAGTTGATTCAGTTCAAAGCCAGTACCCATGTACAGTAATGGGCCAGGTATTGTTTTGCGTCTGCTCTTTATTCTCTCTCTACTCTTCATTTTAAATATAAAGTCAAAGAAATAAAAAAAAAGACTTCTCAAAGTCAGATCCAGAGATGTGGAGTATGTGCGTGTGCTAATGTGCATCTGTTGTTTAAGGGTGCTAGTCATCTTGACTTTTCAGATGGGGTTTTGCATTGGCATAAGATGGCTAGCTATCAAGCCCCAGGGATCTGTTTGAATCTGCCCCCTTGGCATCTGGATAATTCTCATCCAAACCACTACAGTGCCTTGTCATAGCGACAGAAAAGTAACTAAGACTCCTCCTAAGGTTTTTATCTTCCATTCCTTAGCCATAGACTTGCAGATTTAGCCCCTGAACATTCATTCTGAATGCTTGTGGGTGACTGCTCCTCCAGACTGTAAAAATACATTTGTATGTGTGATTCTGGTTTAATATCTGTCACCAGACTGTGAGCTCCATGTAAATAAGGACCTAGTATGTCTTGTTCATCTCTGTGTCTTCATGACCCGGTAGAATCATGGGCTCATTCAGATATTTCTTGAATTAATGAAAAGTAATTTCAATACCAGTTCTACCACAACTGAAAGCTCAGCCCGGTGGCACCACACACTGAGATATTCTACATTCCAACAACAAAGAAAAAGAGCAGTACAAGTCTATTTCCTTTTAGAATTTGAACTGGGATGAACTCAAAACAGGAGCACATACTTTTTCAGAATGAGGAAAAAAACAGTATAAATTTAAAACAAGATTTCTGAGAAAGCACAGCGAGATAAAGGCACTCTTGAAGTTAAAAAGATGAACTTCAATGCTATGGATTCTTGATGGGCTCCTATCTGCAACAGTGGCGATGGCAATCCACCCTAATGGGATGCCTCCATCTATGCTTAGAATCAGGACTTTCTCCCTATATCTTGGCCTTATGTAAACTAATTCAAATAACTTTTCCTCTGGTTTCAGCTCATAGATGTCACTAAGACCTGCAATAGTAGCATTCTTTGAGGTTCAGAGAACCCTAGCTGGTTAGAAAGGAAGAAAATCTATGCCCCCTTAAAATTACATTCTGGTATTCAAATAAAGCCATATTAAACTACCAAATATAGCTGCTTGCAATAACAATAATCTCTTGATATCTGTATGATTCAAAGTACTGGAAAGAGACATAGTTATTGTTTTTGTCTATGTAATACAAACTACTAATTACATGGATCCTTCAGTGATCCCCAAGAACAATGTGGAAGCCATGTCCTCCAGGTTTTGCGGTTTGTTATACTAGCTTCTCTGCACAAGAATTCTGTGCTTGGCTTCCACATAAAACTATAGCATTATCCATTGTCAGTATAAGGCCTACTTGTAAAATTTCTAAAATCTTCAATTCACTAAAATATGACTGTGTACCATTGAGTAAAGCCTTATAGAAACGTCCTGCCAATATAGCCTGGCCATCTTCTTAAGGGCACAGATGCCCCTCCCTTCCTCTCCTCATTAACTTCCTATCCAAACAATGTCCCATTGTATCCAGTCTCCAACCTTGAGGAATTAAAGTCCGATGCTATGTATATACTTGCTCTTTCACCTACAATTCAAATTGCTTCTCAACACTTCTATTAATTGAAAGGTTCCTACAGCTACATAGCCAGCTTTAGTGTAATGCCTACATGCACCCATAGAACCCTTACCTGGGAACATTTGTCATCCTCCAGGGTGCATAGTATGCTTCAAAACTAGGGTTAATGTGAAGCTAAATGAGCATAATATGGAAAGAAATGGACACAAGTTCAGGTTATAAAGATGATTGGTGTGTGATTTCTTGCCAAACACTATTGGACCAAAAGAAACATTTTTCAAATAGGCCAGAGATTACCAAGTCAACCAGAATTTGTTCATTTACTGTCCAACTGCTGGTTAGAAGCTGAACAATTAAGTGCTTTATCATAGCAGTCCTTGCTACCTCAACAAAAGTCTGTGTGTGAATCTGTGACATGGAGTTGTTTACATGGGACCCCTATGAAGGGTTGGAAAGACTGCAGGTTCTAGTCATGATGGATAGCAAATATGGAGATTAACTGACTCAGAAAAGTGTTTGAATTGCCTCTTTGAAGACATTGGAAAACAGAAAGGAGAAGGGGAGGGATCCGGAAAAGAAAATATTCCTGGTGAACATTTCTAGACCATGTATTGAAACTGGGGAACTCTGCCAGAGCATGGTAACCTTTGTGAGTCAAGGAGACAAAAAGTAAGTGAAGATGATTGAGGCAGTTGGATTTTGTAGAATGGGTTTCCAGAAATTATTGACCTACATAGGAAGGAGCTTTAGAAATCTCCATGAGCCTCTTTTGAGTATTAAACTATGCAAACAAGACTTGTATAACCTGAGAAGTCCAAAGTATACTAACTGAGTCCCCAAAATGAGAAATGCAGTGTATATATAGTGAGGGTGTTGATGGGTAAAACTAACAACAAATTAGATACTACAGAAAATAAGTGAATGTGAAGACATAATAATAGGACTAATCCAAAACAAAACACACAGTGAAAATAAAATGATTTGGAGACAACAGCAAGTGTTTTAACACATGTAATGGGGGATCAGGGATGAAGGAAAGATGAATTATAAGGCTATTTTTATAATAAAGAAGCTCAAATTTTCCTAAATTTGATGGAAACTATAAATCCACAAATAAAATGAAGTTGTAAGATCATTGAAGTCTATCACAATAGACATAAAGAAAACTGCACTAAGACACAACATTATTAAATAACCCAAAAGCAGTGATAGAGACAAAACACTACAAGTTACAAGAAGAAGAAGAAGAAGAAGAAGAAGAAGAAGAAGAAGAAGAAGAAGAAGAAGAAGAAGAAGAAGAAGAAGAATTCACATTATATACAGATAGAGTTAAGAACAAGAGATGAAACTATGCAAGGCTGAAATCAAGAAAGAATTCTGAGGCACTGAAAAACCTCCCATATTCAGCAAAAACAGCACTTAAAGACAAAACAAATGTTTCCTTTTTTCTTTCCAAAAGAACAAAGCAGAAAGAATTTACTACTAGTAAATCATCCCTTGAAAATATTCAAAGAGGTTTTTGCACTAAGAACAAAAGAAAAGTAACAACAGACAGAAACATAGATGTACACTAAGAAATTCAGAGCACTTTAAGAGATCAGTATTTACTTTTAAAAATTTTCTTTAAAATATAAATGAGAAGTGGAGAAAATGTCCAATAGATAGAAGTGTCTGCTGCCAAGCTTAAAGATCTAAGCTCAATACCTTGGACCCATGTTTGGAAGAAGAATCAACTCCTGCAAGTTGTCCTCTAACTTCCACAATTGTGCTGTGGCAAAGTGTACGCATGCACGCGTGCACGCGCACACACACACACAGACACAAACACACACACACAAACATGCACTAATAAAATAATAAAATAAGTATAAATGAATTATCAAAGAATAAGAATATATTGACAGTTTATAAGACATACAGAAGTAAAACATTTAATTATACTAGCAAAAAAGAGATTTAGAAGCATTTCATTTAAGGATGTTTCATTACAAGAAAGATACTAAAATACTGTTTCAAGGCAGTCTATGATAAGTACATACTGAAGCTCTAGAAGAACCACTAAAAGAAAACAAAATACACTGTGTAGCTAACAAGTCAGTACTGAGCAGAAATGTCAACATGGAAATTTTTTAACTAATGGAAATTAGCAGATGCCATAGCTTCAACTATCAACTTGATGCAACCAAGAGCCATTTGGGAACAGAGAAACTCAATTGAGGAACTGCCTAGATTCAATTAGTCTGTGAACATTTTCTTAATTGCTAACTAATGTAGGAGGGACCAGTGTATTGTGGGTGGTGCCATCCCTAGGCAGGTGGGCTTTGGCTGTTTAGAAAGACTAGCTGAGCAAACAAACCATAGGGAGCAATCCAATAAGCAACATTTTCCCATAGTTTCTGTTTCTTCAAACTCCTGCCTTGAGGTCTCACCTTGGCTTTTCTTGATGATGGACTGTCATTTGTAAGATGAAATAAACACTTCCTCACATTGCTTTTGGTTAGCATTTTATCACAGCAACAGAAAGGCAAACTAGTAGAGCAAATGATAATGAAATAAGATTAAAGAGCACACATGGCAAATAGAAAACAAATAACAGGATGGTGATTTCAAACCAACACATCAAAAAATTATATTAAATGTAAATGGTCTAAACACAGCAAGTGGAAGACAGAAGTATTCAGATTGAACACAAAAAACAACAACCAATCCTGTTTTGTCTACAAGAAATCTTTAAATACAGAGATTCAGATGTATTTTTTAACGTGTATCATGGAAACATTAATCATCAGGATGCTGGAGACATTGACTTAACATCAGCCAAAATAAAGCAGGATTTACTAACGTCTTTTAAAATAAAGGACTAAGGGGTTATACATTTTTGAATGTAAGCCAGTGAAAATGAATTTCCTTACAGGTTTGCTGCTAGTGGCATCCCTACTGGTCATAATTAAGTCCTGTTGAGCTCAGTTAAAATCAAACACCCCTATGCTATTCCAAATAGCTATTTGTCTTCATTTAGCTTTCTGTTTTTGCCTGTCTCAGGTGCTCCTGTATCCTTTCTTCTTTAATTGTTCCTTCTGTACATAATAGACTATTATGTTTCAAGTATTTCTATGTCAGTTACTTTCTTTCTACATGGAACAGATCATACCAACTGTCTGCTTTTTACCTGCAGGAGTGTAAATTGCATCTTTTACCCAGTTACAGGTTGGCTTTCCCAGCCCTGCTTGGCTATATTGTTGTACCTTAATATGAACTGGTATGTGAACCCTACACTTTTGGCTACCTTCCCACTGACTGAAAAACAGGAGGATAAAATGTCTGAGATTTTTATTTTTGTTTATTTTGTGGGTCTCTTTGTTAAAGCAACTCACAATAAATTCTAGTTAAGTACAGTATTTCTAAACTAATTTGTTTAAGAGAGCTAGTTACTCTTTACAGCAACTCAAATTTCCTATAGAATCCCTGTATTATTCTCATCTAAGGGCACCAATGAGAAGATGGCTACAACATTTTAAACCTTGATTTTTTAAAACTTGAGAAAACTTAGATTTTAGAGCAAAATCTTTCACTCTTGATAACTTTGTCAATGAAAGAGTCAAATAATTGTTATAAAACATAGTAGTCTATTGACAGTCTCAATAGAGACCCTTTACAAATAACTAAATGCGGTTCTTCCATGTGGATTTTCTTTCTTTTCTTTTTTGGTATTGATTTTGCTTTTGTTTTTTCAGTAGTCCTGGGGATTGAACCCAGGACCTCATGCATTCTAGAAAAGCACTCTACTACCTGAGCTATAACCATAGCTCTAAGTATGTTTAAAAGAGAACAATATATAAAAGTGGATGCCAGTGTCAGGTTATGTAGCTTGGGATGAGCCCTCATCTCTATAGGTCTCTCTTGGTGGACTGAATAAGAAGATGAAAGTTATGGAAGACTGCCTAACCACACACCTAGTCCCACACTCAGTTTTCTCTGCAAATCAGACTTTCTGTGTCTACTCCACCCAGCTTCATCTGGCTCTGTTTCTAGCCCTTTCTTGCTCTTCTGTGACTTCTTTTCTCAGCAGTCAGTATAAAGACATTACAGCCCCATGATCCGTGTGTGCTAGCATTAGATCAATTAAGGTCTTCTGAAGGATCAGAGTGTAAAATTCTCAGCAGGGCTGAATAGGATTCTTCCAGAGTTATATGAATCTTTCAAAATAGCCGGCCTACAGGATCTCCCAACCACTACCCAACCTCTGGAAATTTTTTTCAGGATAAATACTAACTCAGATTAGAGCCAGAATTCTCTGCAGAGACCACTTACCATTACCATTCTGCCTTCCTTTAGTTAAGCCCTGGTGGTGTGCCTTGTTGGAGAATAACAGCTGGAATTGTGTGGAGACCTAACACATTGCTTTCTATGAAGCTGCCTTGTCAAGAACAAGCCCCAGGATGCCATCATTTAATCAATAGCAGAGATGTAGGGAGGGAGCAAGAGAGTTCACAATGAACTGATCAGCATATCTGGTTTCCTATGAACACTTGCAAACTATTGAAAAGTCCTCTAACTCCTTAAGAAACCAGACAGATTGATTTTGAGTTCATTAGTAGTTTTTGGAGCAGGAGGAAGAGAGACAAAATGATGAGAGACAGTGAATATGTCATTTGGATTTTTACCCTGAATTGGGATCAAGAAACACCTTCAAGGGCACTCTTGGAGAGGATTGAGATAATGTTGGCCCAGACATCTGGTCTTGGAATCATAGTCACCACCAACACTTAAGCCCTTAGGACAAGCAATGGATCTCTGTAGGAGAAATCAGGGGCTTCTCCACTCCTCTACAGAATATCCAGCCTCCAAATGGATAGGGTAAATCTGTTCTGTATCCAGTATTTTTTCCACAACATGTCAAGAATCTTTCCACCCCAATCTTTGAAACCACTTAAATTAATAGGTATGTGACAACAAACTCAGTATAACCAACCAACTTGACCTTGAAAGGTCATTAAATAAAAGTCAATGTGGTTTGGAGTACACGCATCTCTAATTCAGTTTAGAGTTGGTAGAGGACAGGAAAATGTAAAATAGATCTCTGTTAATGTTTGTTTCCTTCCATCACCTGGTATGCTAACAGCCTTCCAAAACACGAGGACCCATCAAAAAAGTGGGTATAAGCATTATGTGAACAAGTTATATACATAGATGGACACAAACTGGCTCATAGTATAACACATGGAAATGGACATTTTTGCTTAAAGTCATTTCCCGCCCAATATATCATGTTTTTAAAACCATTTAAATCTCTCTCTCTCACACACACACACACACAGTAATTTTTCCACAAGCAGCAGAGTTATTTCCTGTAACTATGGAATTCAATCAGAGGCAAATAAGACACTTTTGAGACAGGCTCAGTTAGTATTTTGTGGCAGCATTCTACAGAGTGACATCATCTATAAGCCTCATTTCTCTCAGTGGCTCCAGGTAACTCATGATGAACTTTCACCACTACACAAAAATGTATTTATTATGCTTTGGCTAGGCAATCAATGATCACTATAATGCTATTCTAGCTTGAGTCTTAATCTCAAATAATTTAGGAACTCTGACTAGTGACCACTCAAAAGGCCCAGGGAGTTAGAATTGCTGGGCCTTAAAGTATAGGGTATTATGTTCTTTTATGTATTAGCTTTCTCTTTGCTGTGATAAAACACTTGACAAAAGCGATTTAAGTATTAACAAGCTGAAAAACAAAAATCACATGATCATCTCACTAGATGCTGAAAAAGCCTTTGACAAAATCCAATACCCCTTCATAATAAAGGTCTTGGAGAAATCTGGGATAACAGGAACATACTTAAACATAATAAAAGCTATATACAGTAAACCAACAGCCAACATCAAACTAAAAGGACAGAAACTCAACGCAATTCCTCTAAAATCAGGAACAAGACAAGGCTGTCCACTCTCTCCATACCTTTTCAACATTGTACTTGAAGTTCTAGCCAGAGCCATACGACAACAGAAGGGGATCAAGGGGATACAAATTGGGAAGGAAGAGGTCAAACTTTAACTATTTGCAGATGATATGATAGTTTACATAAATGACCCAAAGAACTCTACAAGGGAACTCTTACAGCTGATTGACACCTTCAGCAAAGTGGCAGGCTACAAGATCAACTCAAGAAAATCAGTAGCCCTACTATATACAGATGATAAAAGGGCTGAGAAAGAAATCAGAGAAACATCACCCTTTACAATTGCCACAAACAACATAAAATACCTTGGGGCAATGCTAACCAAACAAGTGAAAGACCTGTATCGCAAGAACATTGAATCTTTAAAGAAAGAAATTAAAGAAGCCCTCAGAAAATGGAAAGATCTCCCATGCTCTTGGATAGGTAGGGTCAATGTAGTAAAAATGGCAATCCTGCCAAAAGCAATCTACAGATCCAATGCAGTCCCCATTAAAATCCCAGCACAATTCTTCACAGACCTTGAAAGAACAATAATCAATTTTGTATGGAAAAACAAAAGACCCAGGATAGCCAAAACAACCCTGTCCAACAAGGCAACGTCCGGAGGCATCACCATTCCTGACTTCAAGCTCTATTATAGAGCTATAGTCCTGAAAACAGCTTGGTATTGACACAAAAATAGACAGGTAGACCAATGGAATTGAATTGAAAACCCACACATGTATGAACATTTGATCTTTGACAAAGAAGCTAAAAATATACAATGGAATAAAGAAAGCATCTTCAACAAATGGTGCTGGCATAACTGGAGGCTGGCATATAGAAGAATGCAGATCCATCCATGTTTATTGCCATGCACAAACCTTAAGTCCAAACGGATCAAAGACCTCAACATAAATCCAGCCACACTGAACCTCTTAGAAAAGAAAGTGGGTGGTACCCTTGAACGAACTGGTACAGGAGACAGCTTCCTGAACATAACACCAGTAGCACAGACAGTGAGATCAACAATTAATAAATGGAACCTCCTGAAACTGAGAAGCTTCTGTAAGGCAAAGGACACAGTCAGCAAGACAAAAAGGCAGCCCAAAGAATGGGAAAAAATATTCACTAACCCCACACATGATAGAGGTTTGATCTCCAAAATTTACAAAGAACTCAAGAAGCAAGTCTCCAAAACATCAAAGGATCCAATTAAAAAGTGGGCTGCAGAACTAAATAGAGAATTTTCAATAGAGGAGTCTAAAATGGCTGAGAGGCACTTGAGAAAGTGCTCAACATCCTTAGCCATCCGGGAAATGCAAATCAAAACAACTCTGAGATACCATCTCCCACCTGTCAGAATGGCTAAAATCAAAAACACCAATGATAATTTACACTGGAGAGGATGTGGTAAAAGGGGAACACTCCTCCATTGCTGGTGGGAGTGCTAACTTGTTCAGCCACTTTGGAAATCAGTATGGAGATTCCCCAGAAAAATGGGAATAAACCTACCACAAGACCCAGCAACTCCACTCTTAGGCGTATATCCAAAAGATGCCCATTCATACAACAAGGATGTCTGTTCCACTATGTTCATAGCAGCATTATTTTTAATAGCCATAACTTGGAAGCAACCTAGATGCCCCTCAACTGAAGAGTGGATAGAGAAAATGTGGTACATTTACACAATGGAGTACTATTCAGCAGAAAAAAAATGGAATCCTGAGATTTGCAGGCAAATGGATGACACTAGAAGAAACCATCCTGAGTGAGGTAACACAGTCACAAAAAGAGAAACATGGCATGTACTCTCTCATATATGGAATTTAGACATAGATCTGGGGAGTGCCAGCCTACAATCCCATGGCCAGAGAGTCTGGGAAACAGAACCTTCATTCAGTGGCTGATGGAAGAAGAGGCAGACTTCCACGGCTAAGCACTGAGCTGAACTCAAGAAAGCCAGTAACAGAGAGAGAGGACTGATGACCAAAGGGATTAAGACTGGGCTAGTTTAACCCCCAGAAACAGCTGACCTGACAAGGGTTAACTCTTGAATCCCAGACTGATGCCTGGCAATCCAGCATGGGACTGATCAAGACCCCCTGAATGTGGGTGTCAGTGAGGAGGCCTAGGTAATCTATTGAGCCTTGGGTAGTAGATCAGTATTCACCCCTAGTATACACATAGCTTTGGATTCCCATCCAACAATGTGAGATGCACTCTCACCCTGAACTCTTGGGGGAGGGTCTGGGCCCTGCCCTGGATGAAATGACAGACTATGGACACCCCCATGGTGTCCCTCCCTGGGGAAATGAGGGGATATTGGGGGGTTTGGGGGGAGGGCATGGGAGGAGGGGTGGGAAGCGGAGAGGGACCTGGAACTGACTTGTGAAGCAAGCTTGTTTCTAATCTAAATTTAAATTAAATTAAATTAAAAAAAAAGAAGCAAAGGTTTGTTTTGGCTTCTAGTTTGAGAGGATAAGGTCTATCATGGTGGCAGTCATGGCAGCAACAGCACATCACATTGCATCCACAATCAGGAAGGAGAGAGCCAGCCCCAGTGACCTACTTCCTCTAGCAAGACACCACCTCCTAAAGTTCCTAGGAATCAGAGGGGCAAGAATCAGGAGCTCGTGGGAGATATTCCACAAGTAAAATCCAATGGGTGGAGACAGGAAATCATCCTGGAAGCAGTTGGAGATTATATCTGCAGTACCACCGGTTGAGTTTAACCTCAGGGGAAAGAGCATGTTTGAGGTATTGGTACTGGCAAGTGTTTAAAGGGAAAGACAGAGAACAGCAGGATTTCAGACTGGAAAGTATAAGGAACAGAGCAACTAGAGGACTCAGAACTCATGGGGAAAGATTGATGCTCATGCTCCTCACTGAAAAAGCACAGGAAATCCAGAAGACTTCTCTACAGTGACATCACAGATTTCAGTGCAGGGAGATTATGTGTATGATAGAGAAAAGAGTCCCTAGCACAGTGCAGAGTCCAAAGTGTGAAAAGCAACATTTAGGGATATATGGCCATGCTACAAGGGCTATTATAGGACCTAGGACACATGGCTCAATTTTTGCTGTCCAAATCCCTCCAAGCTTCATTCTTTCTATAGATCAGTGAACTGGTAGATCTTCCCCCAACCCTACCAGCTGGCAAATGAACCTTCTTGTCAGACCCTTGCATTCTGCAGGCTATCTGAGAGAGGGGCAATGCTGTTCCATCTGCAAAAGGGCAAAGATGGCAACAATAACCATGACATCAAACCAGGTGCGTTCTGAATCATCTGTGAAGTAGATACAATGTTTCCTTGTAGAGATGAAAGTTTGAGGTAAATAGCAGAGAATCAGTAAATAATTCAGCTTATGACCTTGATGCTTATTGATTCTTCCAGCTGTTTATCTTTCTCTAGGCTATTTAGGTGGAGAAAAATCCTCCCCAAAACAATTATCACTTAATTATAAAATTACTTGGCTTGAGAGAGGCTTCTTGTTGGTTGTTGAATACTCTGAGGGGTAAGTTAATCTTTCAAATCACCCAGTCTGATGGGAGCTGTTGCTTAACATTCTTAGCCACAAGCCTCATTGTTCTCTGGTTCGGATGAGGAAATAAATAAAAAGAGAGAAAGAAACACCCACTTTTTTCTCCTCATTTTCAAACTCTTAGGGCATTTACCCAACCAGATGACTTGAATGGCTGGTTACTATTTCCCCTACAGGATGTGAATGCAGATTGATCCTAGCCTTAGGGCACCAGATGTAGTAAGCACTTGGGTGCACATGTGGCCTGCAGTGAGCCTTGGATCATCTCTTGGAGGAGTGACAATGACAGTTTGAGGGCAGGTGGCACTAAGAGCTCTGGTTGTTTTAGTAGATGGGCTTTCAGACCGAACATCAAAAGGCAAAGAACACATTTGTGTCTGTGTTTTTTTTAATGTAATTTCTTCTCCAAGCTCAATTTTTGGCAAAAGATGGAGCCCAAAGCCAGCTCTCATTCTCACCAGTCATTGCGTGGGTAACAGCCCTGTCAGTGTCACCTGCAAGTGTGACTGTGAAACCTGGTCATACACATTGACCAGCTGTAATTTTGAAGTCTGAGCCGATAAACACTTAGCTCAGATGAACCTTTTAAAAAGCAGGTATTATCTTAGTTTGGTGATTATTGAGAATGCTAGACTGGCAAACCACCAGCCAATTAAAAAAATAGGCAAAGGACTTCAGTAGACATTTTCTCCAAAGAAAATACACAAGTAGCCAATGAACCCATAAAAGATGGTCATCTCCACTAGTCATTTGGAAAGTGCAAATCAAATCCTGGTGGGATAACAACTCACACCCATGATGATGGCTAATATGGATAGCTTCAAAGAGCAGAAAATAATGGTTGGGTTGAATGTGAAAAGAACAAACAAAGCAACCAACCAAACAAAGCCCCAATAGGCCTTGTGAATGGGAATGTGGAATGGGACTAGAAAGCAGTTTGGCAGTTCCTCAAAAGAATATTCCAAAGATATAATCTAATAGTTCCAGTTCTGAGATCACACCACAGCAGCATTTCTCTTACTAGTCAAAACGTAAGAAACAACTCATGTACTCATGCCAAGGTCAATGAGAAAAAACAAAACAAAAACAACAACAAAAAACTTCATAAACATAATGGAATATTATTCAGCTTTAAAAAGAGAAGACCCAGCAACTCCACTCTTAGGCATATATCCAAAAGATATCCATTCATACAACAAGGATGTGTGTTCCACTATGTTCATAGCAGCATTATTTGTAATAGCCAGAACTTGGAAGCAACCTAGATGCCCCTCAACCGAAGAGTGGATAGAGAAAATGTGGTACATTTACACAATGGAGTACTATTCAGCAGAAAAAAAACAATGGAATCCTGAGATTTGCAGGCAAATGGATGACACTAGAAGAAACCATCCTGAGTGAGGTGAGGTAATGCAGTCACAAAGAGAAACAAGGCATGTACTCTCTCATATATGGAATTTAGACATAGATCTGGGGAGTGCCAGCCTACAATCCCATGGCCAGAGAGTCTGGGAAACAGAAACTTCATTCAGTGGCTGATGGAAGAAGAGGCAGACTCCCACGGCTAAGCACTGAGCTGAACTCAAGAAATCCAGTGACAGAGAGGGAGGACTGATAACCAAAGGGGTTAAGACTGGGCTGGTTTAACCCCCAGAAACAGCTGACCTGACAAGGGTTAGCTCTGAATCCCAGACTGATCAAGACCCCCTGAATGTGGGTGTCAGTGAGGAGGCCTAGGTAATCTATTGAGCCTTGGGTAGTAGACCAGGATTTATTCCGGGAATACAAATGGACTTTGGGCTCCCATACAACAATGAGAGACACACTCTCACCCTGGACTCTTGGGAGAGGGTCTAGGCCCTGCCCTGGATGAAATGACCGACTATGGACACCCCATGGAGGGCCTCACCCTCCCTGGGGAAATGAGGGGATATTGGGGAGTTGGTGTGAGGGTACGGGAGGAGTGGCGGGAAAGGGAGAGGGACCTGGAACTGACTTGTGAAGCAACCTTGTTTCTAATTTAAATTTAAGTTAAAAATTAAATATACAAAAAGAGAAGAATTGGTATAATTGCTCCCACTACATCTTTGAGGACATTGTACTAAGTGAGCAACAAGCCATGAGAAAACAAATCCCATGTGAGTCCTCTTCTATGTGGTCCTTGAGTATAAATTCCTAGAGACAACAGATAGAATAGCAGGGTTGACAGAGGCTGAGCTGTGGGGGTGGAGAATAATTAAATGGGTATAGAGCTTCAATTCTATAAAAAGAAAAGACTTTTGGAAAGTATTTGCACAACAGTATGAATGTACTTAACATTATTGAAGTGTGCATTTTAAAATGAGTAAGATGGTAAATTTCACATTATGTGTATCTATCTTACCACAACTAAAAATTAAAGGAGGACTGGATGGCCTGTGCAAATGAGTCATAATCAGTATCAAAGAAGAATTCTGTAGCACTCCCTCGGTCCTGTTTCCTCCAAGAGATGATCTACTGGAAGGCTTCAGACAGCTAACTCCTCTTTCTCTGTCGCCAAACTATAAGACAGGATAGTGCCTGACAGTTATCTCCTGAGTGGGGTTTGGGAAGAGATGTTTGGAGAAAGGAAAGAACAGCTTCCTGGTTCCATGTGAAGCATGCTAGAGAATAGTCATTGACACATTGTCCTCTGCTAAGGAGACAGTTGGGAGACGCTTATGTTACCTGTTCTCTCTCTGCAAATACCTTTGTCCACCATGATCACACCCATCTGATTTGGTGAATATTTACATGTACACTTAAATGTTCTGTGTCTCTCCACTAGAACGGAAGCTCTGTGAATGGGAATAGATTCTGCGTTTCTATACATTGCTTCCTAAGGATCTACCTCAATGCCTAACAGGTGTTCAAACATATTTTTGAACAAATGAGCCCATATCTTTACATAGAATTTTGAATAGCACTGTATACAGTGGTATTGTTTATGGTGTGACTGAGCAGCAATGGAACATTAATAATTGTGCAGGAAGAAGCCATGACTAAGTTGAACAGTTTTCCCTTCAGAGCTTCTGAGACCTTGTGACACTTCAGCATGTTGTGCCCTAGCATTTAGGACACAGGCATCCTAGAAACAGTTTCTCAGGGATTCACACACAGCCTAAGTTTTGAAGAGATGTCTACAACAATGTTCTCAGACATACCAGGCTTCCCTCACTTGTTCTACCTGCAGCTAATTCCTCTGTATTCTGAGTCCTCCAGTTTTCTAACATTTTACAGCTTGGGTCTCAGGTTTGCCCCAATGATAGAATTTCACCCTCAAAGAACTAATCATTTCATGTGTATATAAAACTTGCCTGTGTTTTCAAAGGTACTGTTTTCTATAGGAAAACTAGTTTTCTCCCCTTTACCACACCCATTCTATCCAGCAATCTAGAAAAATTGGTCAACATGGGCATGGAGCAAAGCTTAATCAAACTGAAAATCTCCAAGCCAAAATGGGAGTTGGCTGGAACAATGACCAAGAACCAGGCAATGTGTGGCTAGAATTTCTGTTCTGCCTTGTAGAAAACATGGTTATGTGGGATCATACAGAGAGGTGATACGCCAGTGCAAACACCCTAGTTCTCTGCTTCAGGATCAGGTCAGGACTAGACCCTTACCTAGCTTCCCATCATGCTCAGCTCCTCCCAGCTGTCACCCTTAGGCCCACTAAATGGCAACACTTGTCAGCTGTAATGAAGGAGGTGAAGTCTAGGCCACACAGAAGCTGGAAATCAGTTGGTTCTCTGTGTAGAGTACCTACTGTGCCTCCAGCCCTGTTCATTCCTGTTTTATCTGTACAATTACCAAAAGGCAGCATTATAGCCTTATTTATACGAATTTGAAAGAGAGGCTTCAATAGTCCACAGAGTAGCTCAAGATCATGTAGCTGGTAGGTGACATGAGGAGCTCTTCTGACTGAACCGTAATAATCACTACAGCACAATAGGATCCGCAGTATGAGAAAGCAGGAACAAACTCAGAGCCGAGGACAGTCTGGGACTTAAGGATGTGGATGGCAGACCCTTCAGCTTCTCTAAGGATCCACTCTCTTCCTCCAGGCCTAACAAGGTCAAACAGAAGCCACAGAGCCTGTACCTAGAGAATGGGAGAAAATGGGAAGACTTTGGAAGTTTACACCAACCCTACAGGGACAGAAACTCCAATTGTGAAAAAGGAGACAGGGAAGGTGGAGAGTGAGTGTGTGTGTGTGTGTGTGTGTGTGTGTGTGTACTGTGTGTGGAGTCTTTGATTCATTGACTACTCCTTGTCACAAAACAAATAAGCAAACAACAACAACAACAAAAACCTCACCATGTTTCTTGAAGTTTTAGCTAAGAAGAGGCAAGCTCTTGGAATAAGAAAGAAATTTAGAAAAATGTGGCATGGGCACAATCAATAATGATTTACTGCTTCCTGCTATATGCTAAGGCCTTTGTTCCTGATGCCAAGGAATATGCAAAATATTCTACTTTCAGCTAGCCTGCAGCAGAGTTGTGATGGAGGGAATCGTCTCCAGTGAGTAAATACAGAAATGCCAGGCCATTCTAAATTACTAAAGACTTTCACCAAAGTTTGTCCAGGCATGGAAGGAAGTTCTCAAGAGATAAAATAAGCCTTGCTTTGGAAGATGAGGACAGCACATTATGAAAAGAAGAGACGGCAGGATTAGGCAGTGTTGGACCTGGAGGCAGGCACAGAGCTCGCAGGGAACAGGTGGGAAAGACAAGGTCAAGCCAGTTTGTGGTGAGCTTTGAATGCTAGTCCATGAAGTTTGAACATTAATGTCTAAGCTCTGTAAATGTCTGTAAATTAATGTCTGTAAATATTTACAGACAGAAGGGCAAGAGATCACATGTATATTTCCTGAGCTCAAAGTGATTGTAAGACACAGGCAAGATGGCCCCAGGGTAGAGAGTCAGAAACAATCATGGAAAGGGCTGCAAGTGTCCGATGAATATAGGCTTTCACCTTCCCAAGGTACCTATGTCTGAAGCCTTTCTTGGGAACCATATCTCAGTAATCATGGGCCCTGTGTTTTGAGAGGGACTGACTGCAGCATATTTCCTTTCTAGAGAGACACATGATTGGCTTGGCCACACAAAGCTTATCTTTCATTTCACCACAGAGAGTGGTGTGAAATAAGCTACTTCTCAAGGAAGTCCTTTGAGAGCTAGTGCTTGCATCTTCCAAAGAATCCTTACAAATCATGCATATTCTTAGCATTGAAGCCAATTGGAGGCTAAGCGTAGAGCGGCTGGCGGCCATTTTGATAACACTGTGGAAAAACGAATAAAACTGAAATAGGAGAAAAAGCCAACAGATGGCAAGTGAGATTTCTAACACTAGGATTCAGCTGTGTCTGTTACATATGTTTGGAAATGTTTTAAAGAGTCAAACCTAGTGAATAAACTGGAAGTAGCCCGAGAGAAGGGGAAAGGTGGTCAGAGATAGCCACTCTGAGAAGGTGAGGTGGCAAATCTTCCCCATCTCTCCCCTTGCAAAGTCTGTTCTAACTTGGTTGATCTCTATTGAAGGACACAGGACACTGGGGTGACCAGCATAGGAACAATGAGAACAAAGCCCTGGGCTGAGTTCACTTAGCATGTCTGAGGCCCCCGTAGAAGGCCATTATGGCAGCAGCCAGCTGAGCAAGAGGGAAAGCAATAGGTCAGAAGTGAGGCTGTGTAAAACCTTGTCTGTCTGTGAAAGGCTGCTACTCTCCGATCGAAGGGGAGCCATTAGAGAGTTTTGAGTTAAGAATGACATGAGGCAACTTATGCTTAAAAGGGTCGCTTGGTCACAGTGCTGAGAATAGACAGAGCAGGACAAGGATAGAGAGCCAGGACATGAACTGGGAAACAGCAAAAAGCCATGTTGGTTGGACTCAGACAGTGTGACTATAAGATTCTGTTCCCTGCTTATATGCCGGGTCATTAGAAATAAAAACCTGGAGCAGGGTGGTGGCTAGTATAAGGCAAGAAGACAAGAGCGGGCTAGGCCGGAGCTGCCAGTGAAGAGAAGACACAGGAAGGAAGCTATCAGGAAGGGACTCGATGAATTCTCATGCAGCTTAGGTAGGAAGGGAGCACCAGAGGTCAGCTACCATCTCATTTAGGACCAGGAAAGGCTGGTTCTCCATCGCCTGTACAAAGATGTAGCAATATGTGCCAGGAGGTGCTGGGCCACCATGGAAGAGCATCCCAGCAGGCCTGGTGTTCGTAGTCAAAGATACTGAGGGACTTTATCATCCAGGTGGTCGCTATGATGTTAGAGCATGATTTCCTGGTGTATGGGCAAAGTTTATGGAAATTCAAGCAACTGCTATGCTCCCAGTTAGCTTGGTGTTGAGGACAAATAAGGACCTACTAGGTATCCTCACTGTCTTAACTGAAGAATCCCCTCCCCACCCCTGTAAACTGGTGCCTGTCACTTTTTCTACCATGATCCTGTCAATGCTTTCATTTTCTTTCTTTTTCTTCAGGAAGACTGAAAATCGGGGTGTGTGCTCAAATGGGTATTGGAAGGGAACCCTGGCTATCTAAGAGGGTTGGGTGGTCATAGCTGTGTGTAAATTTCAGCTGCAAATATGAGACCATAGTTGGTTGTACATCAAGGGAGCCTTCCCCCTGGGGTCAGGAGGTTTCTCCTATACGTAGAAAAAGTCGGAAATTGATCTTGTGCTTAGCATTTACCTGGTATTCTCAGAGGAAGCTAACTCCAGCTGCAGGAGTTTCCTTTACTCAATATAGTACCTCGCTTTGCCTCTTCTCTCCCCAACCACCTGGTGACTTCTCCCCAACTTGCCCTCCACCTCCTGGTGTTAACTTTGGATTTGCACATCTGACTCCGGTTTTTCTCACTCACCTCTGGACCCCTGTTGCCCATCTCAGCATTTGGAATATAGTTTGTGCTCGATAAATTTCTGTTGAATGTTGCAGAATGAATAAGTTATTGGTATTGATTGCCAGCAGCCTTGTTCTTTTGGCAACACTTCTTATCTGCCCCATGTCCTTCTCAGAACAGACTAAATTGTGGTCCCGGAAAGTACAGGAAAACCTGGCTTGTCTTATAAACCTCTCACAGTTCCATGGGAGGGTGGACAATGGCCTCTGCTCACCATTTGACACATGTAGATATATAATTTGATTCTCATAAAATGGAAAGGCACACACACACATGCCAAACACATCCTAATTTGAGGCTCTATACTCATTTCTGAAGACTCCAAAACAATGAAGCTGCACTTGGCCAGTAGTTAAGTGGTAAGGGCTGTCCATCACCATTGAACATCTACCTTTACCTCTGTAGATGCAGAAGCCATATCTGTGCCTTATCATCTGGGATGGAAGTTCTACCGGTCCTTTTCAACTCATACGTTTAGTGATTAGAAGCAAAGTGCAACCTAAGGTGACAATATGAAAGCTTTCAATGAGTAAATGAGAGGCAGAAAATTAAGTCATACAAGAGTTGACTCCTGGAGTCAGAATGAGCTTGGAAATAGCACCCTCTTCATAGAGTATTAAGTGTGTGTGTGTGTGTGTGTGTGTGTGTGTGTGTGTGTGTACAGGGTATGTGTATTAATCAGAGTTCTCCAGCCAAATGCTTGATATACAATATATCATAATGAAATTTATTATATTGGCTCACACACTGGGTGCTCCAACATTGGCTATTTGGATACCAAGGAGAGAACTCAGCTGCTTCTTGGAAGGAGCTGGACCTCAGTCATTCTGGGCCAGTTCTGAAGGCCTGCATATTCCCTGAAATGCTTCTGGTGCTGAGACTAGGTTACTGAAAAGCTGAAGAAGGTAGAGCCTAATGCCATTGGACCACAGTAGTAGCAGTAGCCACACCCACTCAGAGGCAAAAAGAACATACACACATGCACTGGCCAGCTTCTGACCCATTGGACAGCGCTGCTCACATTCAGTGCAAACTTTTCCCTGCAAACTCTCTTACCTGTTGGCCATCTCGGGTGTTTCACTTGTCCTAGGATCTCTTAATACAGAAAACAAACACAAACCGTCACATACCTTACTATGATAGACTCTTAACAGACTAGTTCATTAAATGGTAATATCAAGTCTAGAACAAAATGGCCTAATGTGAATTTTCTGTGATAACTGGGGAAATTCCACAACCCAATGCTGTAACACAGCAACCACTTGAGGCTCCTGAGCAGTTTCACTGGGGCTAGTGTGATTGAGCAACCGAATTTTTAGTTTAGCAAAATTATTTTATGCATAAATAGCTATTCACACCTACCAGCTGCTGCTTACACAGAGCAACTGTGGACAATAAGAATTGCCAGATTTTTGAAAAAAGCCATGAGGTGTGCCATATCGAGACAGCGGAATAGTGTTTAGCACTAGGAAGAAATGAGTTCCTAAGACCTGAAAAAAAAAAGACATGGAAAAAGTTAAATGCACCTACCTAAATAAAACAGTCTGTATCTACACCCTATATGACTGTGACTATAGGACATTTTGAGAAAGACAAAACTAGGGACAATGAAAAGACCAGTAGCTATCAGGAATCAGGACAGTGAGGAATAGGCTGAGCACAGGACTTCTAGAGTAGTGAAATTTCTCCACTCTGTGCCATGATGCTGGGCACATGCATAAGATTGTCCAACAAGAGTTTGGACAGCACCAATGCACCAAGAGTGAACTCAACAGGAAGATTGTGACCTTTGGGAAATAAAGACACATCACTATATGTTCATCAACAATGGTGAGAGTTTAAACAGGTGGGGGACATGTGTTAGCTTTTTTTTTCTGTAATAAAACACCATGACCAAAAGCAGCTTATGGAAGAAAGAGTATATTCAGGCTTATCATTCCAAAGGAAGAAGAATCCATCATGATGGGGGAGGCAGGACAGCAGGAAGCTAGAGCAGAAAGCTGAGAGATCACATCTCTAATCATACATGTCACTCAGAGAGAGTGAACTGTAACTACGGTGAGTCTACAAACTCTCAAAGCCCTCCCCCAGTGATAGCCATCCTCCAGCAGGGACTATCCTCTAGGAACCCACCTCCTCAAACAGCACCACCAACCAGGGGCCATGTTTCCAAATACTTGAGCCTACCAGGGACATTTCTCATTCAGTCACCCCAAGGTTTATGGTATATGGGATATCTCTTTAACTTCAGCTCAGTTGTGACAAACCTTAATTTACCCAGAAGAGAAAGCCTATTTCAAAATAAATAAGCAAATGAAAAGAATGATGGCAGGATGCCTGGAAGAAGTGGGATTTTAAATTAAGTCAAAAGTCAATTGTACATGATTAGCAGAGGCTGCATTTGCAAGGAGCTGAAAGTTCAAGAGCTGTCCACCTGCCCAGAGTGTCAGAATAGATGATGTTTTCAGGAGAAAGATAGCATCAGGTGTCAGGCTGGAAGGTCTCTAGGCTCAAGTTGGGTAAGACCTTGGATACTAGGCTCAAGCATCTAAATCTATTCATTATCCAATTGAGTCCCTGGAGGTTTTCAACTAGAGCAATGAGATATCCAAAAAGTGTTTTAGTCTTATTAGTATTCTAAATAAGCATGCTATTTGGGACTTGAAGTTCTTTGAAGGTCAGGTTTATGTGTTCAAGTTAAATTGTGTGAGGTTCTTGATATCACACCAGGAAATCAAAAGTGCTTAAAACAGTTTAAATCAAATAAATAGATAGCTTTGCTTGGGATCACACGACTTTACAAGAATCTTCCATTACTGATGCGGTATGTCCTGTATTGCCTGGAAAATTACAGGCTTTTAGGGACTCCTGCTTGATGGATTTGTCTAAATGTGTGCAAAGGACATGCACAATGTAGACCACATCAGCCCTGGGAACTCAGCATTCAGAATGTTTAAGTATGGAGAAAACATTTCCATTTGTGCTCTCCTACAGTGCACTATCTTCAAAGGTCCCCAGATTTATTATTTCATCAACAGATAGGAGAGGGGAGTTTGTATGAGATCAAACAAACATGAGTACTATGGAAAAGCTGGCAGGTGACAGTGTATAAATTGCCCGATGGAAAATGTCAAAAGTTGACATCAGAGCAGTAGGAGGGTAGGGAACACACAGAATTCAGAACAAATGACCATGCCTTTCTGGGAGCCAATTCCTTATACAGGCTGGCTAATGCATTGCAAGGAACTCAGGGCTCAAACACCCACTGGGAATCCAATGAAAACCATTAACTCAGAGTATGTCCTTTATTTAACAAAAGAAAAATTGTAAAGCATCTTTTTATTTCTATGCCTTATCTCATTTCCCTTGTTATCTTCTCTTTCTTCTCCAGTCTGTCTCTCTTTCACATACACAAGTGTATGCATGTGGGCACACTCACAGACACACACTCCTCCTGCATGCTTTCTTCTTATCTACCTTCTTGTTTCTTTTACATCCATACTTTACATCTGCCTGCCCCATCTTTCAAGAGTAGTGCCTTGATAACTAAATCATCTTCCAGGTAGAAAATTACATCTCTATATTCATGCAGACTCAGAAACAGATACAAGGAAAATGGTTAAAATCTCTGCAACCATGCTACGTGTTCAGAGCAGAACTTCATCTTGGGTCAGATTCTTTGAGTTTATGACTCTATGATACAATTAGTAACATTATTTGACACCATGGCACATATTTCTTTGTTTATACCAATGTGGATTTTTTCTTAGCTAACACAATGCAGAAGAAACATTTCCTTTCTCCTTCATAAAATGCAAATTCCATATCTTTGCATCCTTATAGCTTTGTGCAGCAGATGTTACAGAAACTGCATTGCACAAGGAGAGACACATGTGTGATGGTTGCATAGGGACTTTACGAAGGTCTGTTCTACAAATCACAGGGCCAGCAGAAACTCAAACCCACCTTTGAGATCCAAGCCAGCATCCTACCACAGCACCTGGTCATTATGGAGACAGGAGGATGAAGCCAAGATTAGGCATCAAATCTGAATGGGGCTTCACAATAAAACTTAGAATGCCCTGCAAATTTATTTGCACCCCAAAGAGAGTAGCAGTGAATTCTAACTGAAAACTTGGAGCATTAGAATCTCTCATGATGCCAGCTCCCAATATTGTGCTCACTCAGTCATTGTGATTTAATCAATGATCTGTTTATTTTTGTTCACTATAAGGTCCCTTGTCTCTCTAAGAATGTATAGTTGATATGCTACTAGAATGTAATAAATGTCACTTTATTTCTCAAAAGCTCCCAGCTACCAATCTCAATAATTTAGAGTTCGTTTGTTCCCTTGTCTCTCCCTTCCATCTCCCCCCTTCCCTTCTCCTTTTTCTCTCCTTTTTCCTCTTAGATGTCACCTACCTTTATTTTTCTTGTAACTATAGACAGCTGTTTACATCTCTGGCCAGCACCAGTCCTTGTTGTTTGTCGTCTGGCACCTGTCTTTTGGGTATTCTTGTAGAAGCAAGCTTATATATATACTTCACTGCAGTCTGCCTTGTAAAACTGGGGCTTCCTACCTGAAGCATGCTGAAGAACAGACCCTCCCTTCACTTGACCATGGAAGAGCTTCAACACAACTTGTATTTCAGCAATGCAAACATGCCACCCACCCCTTCCTCTTTGGGGTTAGCCAAAATCGTCTTCCTCAATAAAACCTGCTCACGTTATCCCATCCTTACCTCCTAGGGCAAGGCTGGAAACAAAATATACTAATTTGATTATTTTAAAAATTAAACTCAACCCATTACTGTTAGTATCAGTACTGGGCTCATTTGTACTTCTGTAAAATTTTATGAATTTCACTGATACCATCAGCATTTGGACCACCACTTGGTTAACAGACCTTCTATAGGCAAGAAAAGGAATGCCGACTTCCTTACTCAGACAATTTCTCCTGAGATCCTAGCATGTGTCCCCTCGGTGGCTAGCAGTGTCCTTGATAACCCTCGCTGAAATCAAGACCGAGAGACTGAGGGTCCAGAGCAGCATTCTCATTCCTTCTCCGCCTTGTGTTGTTGTGTTGCTGACACCACTCACAAGTTATTAACAGCTGAACAGAATGCCAAACCTTCTGTTCCTAACACATTTCTAACACCTTTCACAATCCACAGTTGTTATCAAAAGGCATTTGCAGCTGTGAAGACAGGTGGGCGGGGAGACGAAATAAATTAATAAATAAGTCGTTTCCATTGTAGGATGCTCACTCAGCTCAGCTCAGCACAGCTTGAAATCCTACCATGATCCATCTCCAAGTGAGGCAACTGAATCAGTTTCTTTGTCTTCCCTGCCCTCCTGTGGGAGGACATACTTGCTAATATCAATCTAGCAGCAGATCCATGGCTAGAGAGTATGCTCTGCATGTAAAAGAGACAATATCTAACTGGGAAGAGGTTTGATTGAGACTCGATGTCAGCAAAATTTCAATGTTTAGAACTCATGGAGCACACCATGGATGGTGAAGAATCAACAGACCTTCAGCTCCAGCAAGGCTGGAAGAGATCCCATCAGCCTCAATTCTAGGACCTACTGTGTTTTCACTCTTTGCTCCTTCTGATTTTTGAGCACTTGACTGGGGAGAGGGTGTTGATTATGAAGGACTCAATCAAATCAAGCAATTATGCATAGAAGAGTAATAAAAGGTAAGTTACAACATAAAAATGATTGACTCATTTCTGAAGTTCTGGTTGAGAAAATTTCTGATAGGTAACAAGGTCTGAATATTATTTATGTTAGAGTATAAGAAGAACAATTGAGTGATTGATCAAAACCACTAAGAATTACTGGATACAGTTAGCTAGACAGCAACTATATACTATATACTTCCTTACTATTTTTCTTCCCTGCCCCTTATACTAGACACTGTAGCGAGAGCAGATCGAAGACCTGTCCTCGAGAGGTCAAAGGTTAGTGAAGAAATCTTTATCATGTGGCAGGACATAGGGTGCTTCTGTAGACTCTGCAGGATGTTCTGAAAGACAATCAGAATAGACAATAGAAGAGGGAATTAGGGAAATGTTCAAGAAAGGAGAGATTCTTATATGATTAGAATATCAGTTTACTATGGAAGTGACAAACTCCTAATACAAAAATAATTATAAGTTGTGTTAAGGAACTTCAAATCTCTCTTGAAGCGCAAAGAGGGAGCCTTTGGAGCACTAAAGGGGGGAGAGGCTTACATGGATTTACATGGAGAGATCAGCATCACATAAACAATTGTGGAGGGTGCAACCTGGGTGAATGAATACAGAGGAACGGAGGCAGCAGGGCCTACTTAGAGACCACTTCACACTCTGAAGTAACAACAGACAAGGCACTGATCTGGTAAAATAGTAATACATATACCAGTACTGACCATTTAGAAGTACTTAGATTCTAGCCAGGTGTTGGTGGCTCATGCCTTTAATCCCAGCACTCGGGAGGCAGAGGCAGGTGGATCTCTGTGAGTTCAAGGTCAGCTTGTTCTACAGAGTGAGTTTCAGGACAGGCTCCAAAGCAATACAGAGAAACCCTGTCTTGAAAAACCAAAACCAAACAAACAAAAAATAGCAATACTTATATTCTTTTTTTTTTAGTATTTTTTTTATTATTTTTTATTTTAATTTTAAATAGCTTGTTTTACATGTCAATCCCAGTTCCCTCTCCCTCCCCTCCTCCCGCACTCCCCTTCCCCCCCCCACCCTATTGCCAAATCCTTCCACATAGGGGATATCTAGAGTCTGTCATTTTACTCTTGGTAGGGTCAAGGCACTCCCCTAAGAGTCCAGGCTGAGAGAGCATCTCTCTTTGTGCTATAGGCACATGAAGACAGTTTGTATACCAGGGATAGACACTGATCCACAGCTCAGGGCCCCATAGGTTGCCCAGGCCTTCTCACTAACACTCACATTTGGGGGGGTCCAGATCAGTCCCATGCTGGCCTCCCCACTGTCGGTCTGGGGTCCAAGAGCACTCCCCTGTTCAGATCAGCTGTCTCTGCTGGTTTTGCCAGCCCATTCTTTGCCAATTTGCTCATCACTCCTCTCTCTCTGTCACTGGGTTCCTTGGGTTCAGTTCAGTGCTTAGTTGTGTGTTTGCCTCTGCTTCCATCAGTCACAGGATGAAGGCTCCCGGATGGTTATAGACATCAAGTTCATTATCAGGAATGGGCATTCGAGGTGGTCCCTCCACTATTGCTTAGCTTGCCAATTGATGTTATACCTTTAGATCACTCGAGGTCATTCTGGTGCCTGATCTGTCTTCGATCCTATGATTCCCTCTTCCCCCTATTCTACCTCCACCCCCTCAACTTCTTGTTCCCCCATGACCAACTCCCTTCCTCTTTACCCCCTCTATTCTTCCCAGGTCCCACTCCCTCCCACCCCTCGCCGTGTTCCCCATCAGAGGATCTTGTCTCCATCCTCTTCTCTTGGGTACTATGCATATATGCATATCTTTTAGGTTCTTTCCTGTTTCCCAGACTCTCTATCTGTGGAAGTGCAGACTGGCACTATCCTGATCCATATCTAGAATCCATATATGAGTGAGTACATACCATGTTTGTCTTTTTGCGACTGGGTTACCTCACTCAGGATGGTTTCTTCCAGTGCTATCCATTTCCCTGCGAATTTCAAGATTCCATTGTTTTTTTCTGCTGAGTAATACTCCATTGTGTAAATGTACCACATTTTCTCTATCCACTCTTCAGTTGAGGGGCATCTAGGTTGCTTCCAGGTTCTGGCTATTACAAACAATGCTGCTATGAACATAGTGGAGCAGATGTCCTTGTTGTATGAACCTGCCTCATTTGGATAAATGCCTAAGAGTGGAATTGCTGGGTCTAGTGGTAGATTAATTCCCATTTTCCTGAGGAATCTCCATACTGATTTCCAAAGAGGCTGTATGAGTCGGCATTCCCACCAGCAGTGGAGGAGTGTTCCTCTCTCTCCACATCCTCTCCAGCATAAATTGTCTTCGGTGTTTTTGATTCTAGCCATTCTGACAGGAGTAAGATGGTATCTCAGAGTTGTTTTGATTTGCATTTCCCTGATGGCTAAGGATGTTGAGCACTTTCTTAAGTGTCTCTTGGCCATTTTATCCTCCTCTACTGAGAATTCTCTATTTAGCTCTGTACCCCACCTTTCAAGTGGATCCTTTGGTGTTTTGGAGACTTGTTTCTTGAGTTCTTTGTAAATTTTGGAGATTAGCCCTCTGTCAGATGTAGGGTTAGTGAATATCTTTTCCCATTCTGTGGCCTGCCTTTTTGTCTTTTTGACTGTGTCCTTTGCCTTACAGAAGCTTTTTAGTTTCAGAAGGTCCCATTTGTTAATTGTCGATCTCAGTGCCTGTGCCACTGGTGTTATGTTTAGGAAGTGGTCTCCTGTACCAACTCGTTGAAGAGTATCTCCCACTTTCTCTTCTAAAAGTTTCAGTGTGGCTGGATGTATGTTGAGATTTTTGATCCATTTGGACTTAAGTTTTGTACAAGGCGATAAACATGGATCTATCTGCAGTCTTCTGCATACCAGTACCCAGTTATGCCAGCACCATTTGTTGAAGATGCTTTCTTTTTCCACTGTACAGTTTTAGCTTCTTTGTCAAAAATCAGGTGTTCATAGGTGTGTGGGTTAAAATTAGGGCTTTCGATTCGGTTCCATTGGTCTACCTGCCTATTTTTGTGCCAATACCAAGCTGTTTTCAGGACTATAGCTCTATAATAGAGCTTGAAGTCAGGTATGGTGATGCCTCCTGAAGTTCCTTTATTGTATAGGGATGTTTTGGCTATCCTGGGCCTTTTGTTTTTCCATATAAAGTTGATTAATGTTCTTTCCAGGTCCTTGAAGAATTGTGAGGGAATTTTGATAGGGATTGCATTGAATCTATAGACTGCTTTTGGCAAGATTGCCATTTTTATTATGTTGATCCTACCTATCCAAGAGCATGGGAGATCTTTCCATTTTCTGGTATCTTCTTTGATTTCTTTCTTCAAAGACACAAAGTTCTTGATATACAGGTCTTTCACTTCCTTGGTTAACATTATCCCCAGATATTTGATGCTGTTTTTGGCTATTGTAAAAGGTGATGTTTCTCTGATTTCTTTCTCAGTCACTTCATCATCTGTATATACTAGGGCCACTGATTTTTTTGAGTTTACCTTGTATCCTGCCACATTGCTGAAGGTGTTTATCAGCTCTAGGAGTGACCTTGTGGAGTTTTTTGGATCACTTATGTAAACTATCATATCATCTGCAAATAGTGAAAGTTTGACTTCTTCTTTACCTATTTGTATCCCCTTTATCTCCTTTTGTTGTCTTATTGCTGTAGCTAGAACTTCAAGTACAATATTGAAGAGATATGGAGAGAGTGGACAGCCTTGTCTTGTTCCTGATTTTAGAGGAATTGCTTTGAGTTTCTCTCCATTTAGTTTGATGTTAGCTGTTGGTTTACTGTATATTGCTTTTATTATATTCAGGTACGTTCCTGTTATCCCTGATCTCTCTAGGACCGCAATACTTATATTCTTATGCCTGCTATGTTTTCTTTATTTAGAGATAGCCACATAAAATGCTACTGGTAGTGATACTTTTATCATATTAATACTATTTATCTATGCGTTCAATGATGAATGCAACTGGAAGTCTAATTAATATGAAGTGTCTTCATGGGGGAGGGCCTAGGCCCTGCCCCAGATGAAGTGACAGACTCTAGAGATCCCCCATGGAGGGCCTCACTCTCCCTGGGGAATGGTGTGGGGACTGGGTGGGGGCTTGGGGGTGGCTGGAAGTGGGGCACTGGGAAGGAGTGGGAGAGGGAGCTGGGAAGCAAGCATGTTTCTAATTTAAATAAAAAAATACATTGAGAAAAAATATATGAAGTGTCTTTTCTGACATCAACAAGATATGGCATCCAGACTGTCTTTGCTTGCAAAGTCTACCCTGTCACTGTTAGTCTGAAATGGGGGCTGGCACTTCCACTTTGGGTTTGCTGAACGTATTCGTATTAAGATTTAAATCAGCTTAAGGATTGTTTCTTAAGCTTCTTCTCTTTCCTAGTCTCCACGCTGACTCCCACCTCCACCCCCAGAAGACTGTGACTTAGCTTCAAGCTACAAAACACCAATCACAGATGACCTGGTTTGTTGGGAGTTAGAAAGATGGGGTGGGGCTTGCAGAAGTTCCTGAATTCACAACAGCAGCCAATCAGACCCTTGGGAGAGCTCTACTGTCCAGCCCTCTTCCTTATTCGCCATCAACAGTGATTGTCATTTGGAGGATAGACCACAAAGAGAATTGGGGAGACTGCAGTTCCAGCAGAAACAGATGCCAAGGGATGTGGACAAATCTGAGACCGAGCCCTAGCCCCTATCTTTGTTTGCAAGGGCAAAGAAACTGCTGGTACAGCATAAATTAAGCTCCTGGAGAGCATGGCACCCAACCAGCCTTGATTCTGTCCTCCAGGGCATTTGGTGTCCTGAGACATATTTGGTTCCTACAGTGAGGACAAGGGTACTGCAGGCATCTAGTGGGTACAGAATGGGGTTGCTGGTGGCCATTAAAAATTTCGAGATGATCTCACAATAAGGATTACCCAGACAAACATTTTGAAATATCTAAGCATAAGAAACTCCTAAGCCTAGTTCAATAAATAGTTCTTTTGGTGCCTCGTGCTCACTATCCTCTAACTACTCCCCAAAGAATACACATTAAAAGGAATATTCCCAACAGAGACATGTGCCTCGTGGGACAGCTTCCAGCTGCTGACTTAGGAGATTTGCCTCTGACGACTCTTCCAACTGCCTTACCATCATCAGTAGAATAACTAGTTTATGAGACGCTAATTCATTCAGACTTTAAGCTACTTGTTTTCATATTTAATGTATTTTAGAGTGAAATTTATTTTCCACAGACTAAGGCTAGAACCCCTGACATCTCGCTGGGGTTCGATACTACTCTTACCCATAGTACTCTTCTTTTGTTCACTTTTAGCCACAATCTTTAGATTTTTTCCCCTTTTCTTCACCACCTCATCCCCTGCTGATCCAAAGATGACTGTTTCCTGACCACAGAGCAGGTGTGTGCTCTCTGCAATATTGCCTGGAACTGTTAGGGATTCCCTGCCTACATATTTATAAACCATTTTATATAATGGGATACTGTGATTAAGAATTGGCTTGGTAGATTCTGTGTGAGCCCCTCCCTGATCCCCTCTATATTGGGACTTATACTGGAAAAGCTATATCTAGTTCTAAGCTATTCTCCAACTGATGCTTCCTTCTAATCAAAACAAAGCAAACATTTCTGAGTGGAGACAGAAAACAATCACCCCCTCTTTTCTTTATCATTCATACACACACACACACACACACACACACACACACACACACACACCCCACCCAGCACATTATCTATACAGACTTTCTTATGGATCCATTCACATACAAAATGAAAAGACCAACAGTGGAAGGAAGTTTCTCTGACTCAATGCCAGCACAATGGGCCACCTGGCTTCCAGCTATAGGATCCCGAGGCCCAGTTATTTGCTGTGATCTGCCTGTAGATGGAAGATGGGCTCTCAAAAATTCAGTTTCAATCTACTCCTTCCAGGGCACTGGTTACCTGGTGTCTCACTTCGCTTCAGCGTGTCTTCTGAGCAGCCTCAGACTGTCCTTTTCTAATCTGTCTGTCAAATAAAGCTATAATGAAGATGAACACTCATCAAGTCACCTTATGGTTCTCAGCTCAAGTGTCTCTGGTTTAAGACTTCCCATTCCTGTACCCCAATGCTGGCTGTAGCAACTGTGAGGATGCCGGACAACTTCAGGAAGAGGTTAAGGGACAGGTTCATCAAGTGTCCACTCGTGGAGGATTGTTTCTAGAACCCCCTATAGACACCAAAGTCTGCAATGCTCAAATCTCTGCTATGAAATGGAACATATTTGCATACTGTGACTGGGGGGTTATACACACTTCCCATATACTTTAAATCATCTCTGGACTCCTTATTATACCTAAGAGATGTAAATTATATGTAAATAGTTGTTATGCTGCATTGTTTAGGGAATGATGGAAAGAGAAAAGAACTTGTGTATTTCTTTTCAAATATTTCCAATCTTCAGTTGATTAAATCCACAGGTGTGAAATCGGCAGACTCAGAGAATGGTCTTTAGCTATCTGCCAGTACAGAAGAAGGAAGCCAACTCCCCAAGGGATGTGTATTAGTTACATTCCTGTGGCTGTGATAATTGCCCCCCCCAAAGAAGCAAACTGGGGGAGAAAGGGCTTATTTTGGCTTACCATTGCAGAGGAAAGAGTCTGTCATGACAGGTAAGGGACAACAACAGGGACTGGGAGGCCAGCCTGGCATTCATGGTACCGAAAACAAACAAACAAACAAACAAACAAACAAACAGAAAATGGAACTAAGTTAGATGACTTCAAAATTCATTCCCCAGTAATGTTCTTTCTTCAGCAAATTCCACCTACTGAGGGTTCTACAGTGCTCAAACAGCTGGTGACAAGTGCTCAAATACAGGAGCCTATGGGGACATTTCATTTCTAAACAACAACAGGATTCAGCTTCGTGTGCCCTCTGTGAGGCAGAGCTGAACAGTGAAGCTTCACCCGGTGGACTACCACCCATCTGTACCCGTCCTTCCCCAAGGAAATCATAGCACTGGGAACATTACCTGATACATCAGATGCCAAGCCAATGAAGATACCACAGATTCAGAATAGCTGGATGTCAGCCTGGGGACTCAGGCAGAGTTTTTAGAAGAATCAACATTCAAAGAGGAGAGGCTTAAGGTTGAGTTTGAAATTATATTGGTGACAGAACTGCCATTAAGTGAGGGTGACAGTGGCACAGATCACTTTGGACTCTACAAAGGTATGGGACCTTGAGCCTGCATATGTGAGAGGACCAGAAGTATGCTCAGTTCAAAAATGAAAGGACCAGGAGCACATTCTAGGGAGCACCTCTGGCTAGCCCTCTGGGTAGGGCAGGGCAGGGGAGGCATGGACACCTGTAGGGAGAGGAATGAATCAACTATCTACTTCTTAGTGAAACTTACACATTTCCAAGATTTATTGGCAACTCATCAAGCTGGTGTCTGAGAATTGTAGCCCCCTGACTAAGGTGTGTACTGTGTATACCTTTTTCAACTCCCTTTGATTCAAGCTCCCTATCTAATCAAGTTGCTACAGATGCCAATCTTTTTGAAGTAGTTCCATCTGCCAGACTGTGCATGGTTTAGGGAGTATAAGGCAATTGGGAACAGGAGGAGAACCATGTTTCATGAGATTACTTCCCCATGCCCATGGTTCCTGAGAGTTCACAGAGGGAAAGAAGTGGGAAATCACAGTCAATACTCCAAATAGGTAACTGCAGAAGAATGCACACGTATTTAGAAAATACAAATCTGAGATCTAGGGAGGCCATGCCAGTGCTTAGAGAACAATGTAGGAGACAGGTGGTGGAAATAGGAGACGGGGCATGAATCAAGATTCAAGAATATGTAAGATCCTCAAATAATTAAAAATAGAACTACCATATGATCCAGTAATCCCACTTCTGGCTGTATATCCAAAAATTTACATCAAAGTCTGCAAGAGCTACCCTCACTACCATGCTTATCTCAGCATTATTCATAGCATCCAAGATATGGAAGCAGCCTACTTGTCCACACGCAGACAAATGGACCCAAAAACTAAGGCAGACCATACACATCACGGGACATTATTTGGCCTCCCCAAAGCAGGAAATTCTACAGTATGTGACAACATGAATGAACCTGGAGGACATTATGTTAATTGGAATAAGCCACACAGAGGACAAATACTGTGTGCTCTCAGTTATCTAAAGTGAGGTACTGAAAGAAGTCAAATTCACAGAGCCAAAGTGGAGTGGTAGTTGTCATGGTTACCAAAAAGCCTAAGAGGGCTGCTGCTCAGTGTGTGTACAGCTGTAGTTATACACTGTGGAAAAACTTCTAGAGACTTGCTGTACAACACTATGCTTAACAAAGTTATCATATAACATAACGAAGTTAGTAGTAATATACTGCACACCTAAACACTTGTTAAGGGAAGTGCACTCATCTTTGAACCACAATACAAATTTGGATACAGAAGAAACATTGCAGACAACTGGTAACCATGAGTCTAATCACTCTTAATAAAGTTATCAAAATGGGAAATCAGATACGAGCTGCTGCCAGATGAAGGATGGAGGGAAAGGCTTCTGGGCTTCCAGAGCTGGAAACTAGCAATGGCAGTATCAGCTAGAAATTTCAGCAGCAGCAGAAATCTGAGTGGGCATGGGGATGACAAGGTCATCTGAGGACAGAAAAGTGAGATGCCCAGGGGTCATCTGTGAACATCGTTCCCCAGAAGCTGGGCTGCTTCTCAAGGTGTGACCTTGTGACTCCTGCTCAGGGCTGGTAGTGCTGATACTGGCATTCATGGGAGGCTCCTGACCTCAGCATCATTCCAACCCACACTGATCATTTGTCTGCTGCTTTGTGTGCCCACTCCAGTGTCCTCTGGGCACACGTGTATGTATTCTTCCCACTGGCTCAGTTGTACCATCAGGTGTTTCATGGACACACTTAGGCATGCCCCCAGACATGAAATGCTGTTTTCCTTTGTCACACAGAGTAGATCTCAACAGATGGAGCATTTAAGAATTTATCTAATTACTCTTTACCAATAAAAAAATCAGGAGTCAGATATCAGAGTAAGAACCTGAAAGATCAGAGAAGCAGGGGAATAGCCACCAGTGGCTTCCTACCATTTCCATTCCTTCCTTCAAAAGGGTTGAGATCCTCTCTCAGGCCCACCTTACTACTTCCTCTTCCCTGTCTGTCCAAGGTCCTCCAAACCTCTATGGTTTATTTTGGTCAGCTAGTAGCTAGCTCTGCCCCCTGACTCAAAGCAAGCCTTACTTTCAGAATGAAATCAAAATATCACACAACACACAGAGCTTTTCTGTGCTCTTGGTACTAAACAAGCCAACCTAGAATAGTCTAGGGGTGAGGGCAAAGAGCAAGGCATCAGTATTGCTGGTTTCCACACTGGCTTGTCCTAAGCAGATTCCAGATTTTCTTAGTACTTACTCCTTTGTTTGCGGGTGACAATGAGGACATGTATGCTGACTGGCTGCAGTGTCAATCGCCCAATGTGTTGACACTGGAAAAGTATATATCACAGGGGATGGGTGTTGTTCTATCGCGACTTAGTTGGTGCCTTCACATTGTAGCTCTGGATCTATCTAAATCCTGAGCCTCTTCTTTCTTTCTCTTAGTAATCCCTACCCTATAACTCTGTGTTGAGCAAACCACTCCAGGAAAGGGGATTGAGTTTGGGAGATGCTTTGTGCTGTAGAAATGGGGATCCAAGAGGCAGGATCAGGATGCACCTGCAGGAATGAGTATACTCCATCCCTGGCCATGAATAGAATTCTGACATAGCAGTCACAGCCAGAAGCCTCAGACTCTTGACTGAGACCATGCAGAATGCACTGGAGTGTCCTTCCTTCTTTCCTTCCTTCCTTCCTCCCTTCCTTCCTCCCTTCCTTCCTCCCTTCCTTCCTTCCTTCCTTCCTCCCTTCCTTCCTTCCTCCCTTCCTTCCTTCCTTCCTCCCTTCCTTCCTTCCTCCCTTCCTTCCTTGTTTCCTCCCTCCTTTCCTCCCCCCTCCCTCCCTTCCTTGTTGTTGTTTTCTTTTCTACTCTTAGCAATCTGGTAGAAATGGCACCTGCTCATCCTCACTAGAAGCCCAACAAAATACAGCTTTCATCGCTTGATAGTGTACATGTGCAGCCCATGCAGAGGCACAAAAAAATCAATGTGCATTGATTCCTAAGCTAGGAATTCATAAACTTCTTTAAGGTCATGGATTGATTTCTTTTTCTTTTTTTTAACTGAAAGTGAGAGACTCTAGACCTTTGCCTTCATTTCTGCAGCCTTTCTCATCTACTCGTCTGCAGGGACGCATGCTCGGTCTCACCTGTGTGCCCTGCCTCTCTGTTCTCAGCAGAGAGAGAGAGAGAGAGAGAGAGAGACAGACAGACAGACAGACAGACAGACAGACAGATACAGAGAGACAGAAACACAGAGAGACACAGAGACTCATGCTACATAAAAGCTTCCACACCCTGACTTAATCCACTGGATTAATCAGATAATGGAACAAATGGATCTGAACACTGACACCAGGGAAGCAAGCACAATGATGGCAACATTGTGCCAGTTCCTGCCAAATCAAATTAGGGGAGTGAGGGGTTTAATTAAAAGCAAAAGCCACGATCTGGTGGATGCCTCACCCATTGCAAATGGGGCCACATAGTATGGGGAAAGCACTGGGATGGCTTCAACTTTTGGACACAGGCTGCCTCTCCAGAAGAACCTCCTAACTGCTGGGACCTGACCTGGTGTGTCCTGGTCATCCCAGGAGCCTCCTGACCATAAGGATGTTGTACCTTTTGTATGCTCCTCTGAAAGGCTGAGAAGCAGCTCCCTCGTAAAAGCAGCTAATGATCACCAGAGGGGATAGATGGAAAAGCGTGTTTTTAGACTGCAAAGCATCTGATGAGTACGAGATAATTACTACTCCAGGGTTCTAAATCTTTCCTCCTTATATTTAGAATTAAAAAAAAGCTTTAAGGAAATCTATGAATGACATGGCTGATCCTCTACTCCTTCCTTCCTGCCTGCCTGCCTGTTTTTAAAGCTGTTCGGTATTGTGGTAAAGACAACCCTCACACTCCACCCCTTAGTTGACTCTCAAGTGTGGAGCATGCCAGCGTCATCTGAAGGCACCGTGTGCCACAGCACACCTCTATTTGTTCATCATATGCATCGGAAGCCTTGGCAACCACCTTACACATAGAAGGAAACTTCTATGTGTATGACACTTTCAGATACCTCATTTAAGTGGAGTCCTAACCATGCAGTGATCCTGGAAGCCCTTTCCTGGGTGTTTCTCCTACAAGAGTTGCAATAAGGAACTCCTGGGCACAAGTAGTGTTGCCTGAAATAGCTAAGACACAGAAACAATGTAAATATTCCTGGTTGGGTGAGTGGATATAGAAATTGTAGTGCCTGCACACAATGGGATGTTTTTCAATCTTAAAAAGAGGCCAACGCTGCCACCTGTGACTACAGAGATGAACCTTAGGCTAAGTTTAAAATAAGTTAATCACAGAAGAGCATGGTGGGGGGGTGTTGGGGGGATTTCTTTTAGTTAATACTATGTCGGAAGCTGTCAGGATGGCTCCAAGTCAAATGCCACAGAAGTCACATCCCAGCTTTACTACTTATTACTGTTACCTGGCAACCTGGGCTTCTGGAGACCTAGGCTTCATCATTCAGAAAACGAGGAAACCACACCCACCTGTGAAGCTGCCCAGATACTAGGCCAGATAACCTACGTGCAATCCTAGGCTAAGCGGCGCCCGGCTGATGCCCTGATCACCATTGTGTCTCAGAAGATCAGATCAGCCAGCTGGAGCACTCTGGTGGAACTGAGCTGGGAGCCAAACCTTGTTCAGGCCAGCCGCCAAGGCCTCGGATTTCCACTCGCTGGAGGACCTGCCCAGGCAGCTCTCCTTGGCACCAGCAGCTTGCAGTTGGTCCTCCTGGCTTTCCAGTGAGCCAGGGGAGCAGAGTCTCTGGTCTCGGCTGTCTGTGGATCACATGATGTTGCTGGTGTCAGGCTGCTCAATTAGCAACAAATCAAGATGTTCAGATGGAGCCGGGAAGCATCAGCAAGCCAGCCCCCACCTCACTAGCGAGGGCAGCAGATTGCTCCTGTGATGGCTACCAACTTCCTGTCAACCTCGCAGGCCTCTTTGTGGAGCGCCAGCCTCCTCTCTGGATCACAGTCCTTCCTCTCTGGCTCTGGTCCTGCGCGCTGTCAGCACCTGGCCCTGGGAGCATCAGGGCTCAGCTGCGCCTGCCAACAGGTCCCTCTCATTAGTAGAGGCCCCCTGCTGGCCGGTTGAGGCAGCGCAGGCAGGGGAGCCAGGGCCCTCAGGGAGAGCTTGAGTCAAACCCAGCCTTCACCGACCTGCTAGCATCTGGCACCTGAACGTGGGTGGACAGGACAACTTTGACAGCAAGCCATGCAGCCCCAGTATCAGTAGGTAAGAGTTAGTCTTAGACATGATCTGAGGCCAGAGTCTTTTTCTGATTAGGAATCTGGTAGAGAGTGTGCTAGACATGACCCAAGAGAGGGGCAAGCATATCTCCATCTCTAACCAACAAATAGATAATCCTGAAATCATTTAATATGATAGATAAGCTTCTCAGGCCCAGAGCACAGAACAGTACCATCCTGACTGTCCTTGCATGGACTGTGAGCACCCAGTCATACAATTGCTAAGAGTCTGCTCTTACGGAAAGAGAAGAACATTGGGAAAGAGAGTGATGCTAATTACTTGACATAGTCCAGTAACACCCCAGTCTGTGTCAGGTACATTGGATATCACACCAACCTAGGCCCTAGGAGCAGAGAGGGTGGAGCAGAGAGCAAGGTTCACATACAGCACGTAGCGGGACAAGGTGGGGTGTAGCTCACTAATAAAGCACATCACTGGCAGTTCCTGGGTTCTATCTCCAATAACTCCCCAAAGAAGAGCAATAGGCAAGATGTGTATATGAATGGCGGATCAGTACCTGACTCTCAGGCTAGGGGATCTCTCAGCAGGGTGAGCATCCCCCCCCCCAGACAGAGGTCTCGTCTCAGTCAGAGTTTGGAGGAAACACAATTAAAACAAACTGGTGTTGCCTCCCAAGGGCAATGTTGTCTTAGTTAGAATTTCTACTGCTGTGAAGAGACACCATGACCATGGCAACTCTTATAAAGGGAAACATTTACCTGGAGTGGCTTACAGTTTCAGAGGGTTAGTCCATTATTATCATGGAGCAATATGGTCCTAGAGAAGTAACTGAGAGTCCTACATCTTGACTTGCAGGCAACAGGAAGTGGTTTGTCTGAGACACTGGACATGACTTGAACATATATGAGACCTCAAATCCTACCTCCACAATAACACACTTCCTCCAACAAGGCCATACCTAGTCCAACAAAGCCACTCCCATTGGGGGTTATTTTCTTTTAAACTACCACACACATACTGCAGAAATACCTATTTCTTGGTGTAGCCCTCAGGAAACACAATCAGAAATGTGAAGAAACATACGCCTACCTGTGGGGCTACCAAGTGCTTCTTGCTGAATCAAACCACAATAACAACAGCTAGGCCATTCTCCCTTCCTCATATCTGTCTTCATCTTTTCAGAGAGACCTCACAACACTCAGAAACACCCAGCACTCAGCATCCAGCACCCATATAGAGTTGAACATCTCCCTCTTCTCATATGTCTGACTCCCAAGCAAGGGGGGACTCTTACTTCTTTGGTCTTTGGAGCAGAGACTTGATTGGTAAAGCCCTGCAGGGATCAGGTACCCAAATCTCTCTGTGGAATCCCATGGCCTCTTCTCTCTAACTCCCTTTCAGCATCCATCACAGAACTTGTTGGAGCTGCTTCCTGAAGCATGAGCCTCCGTGTAGTTCTAATAGAAGACCATGGAGAATCCCTGAAGGGCAATTCAGGTTCATTCATGTTCAGCCTAGTAATTGTGGACCCACCTCAAAGGCTGTATCTCAACACCCCTGGAAAACATCTCTTCTCTACTTTGAGCAAGACCATAATGAGATGCCAGCCTTGGTTGGGGGCTGAGTCTGAGCAACATCTCCATTGTGGGAAGAGTCTGACAGTGTCAAGGTTTTTATTGTACTGTTTCTAAAGAAGCCATGCAGATGAACTCCGTCTTAACAGCATTGATAGGAATAGGGCTGGTAAGGGTCTCTTTACCCTTTCTTTGTCTAAGAATGGGACGAACTGTTTAAGAAAAGAAAAAAATGTTGTAGACCCTCAAAATTCTCATAACTGTTTAGAACTTTTTACCAAAAAAGAAAAAACGCACATACACAAGAAAATTTTCCAATAGCAGGTGGTTTCCTGTCACCCCCCCCAGGCAGATACCCCAAGACAGGGCTGAATACTGAAGGAGAGACTCATGCGGCTTGGCTTGGCCTGGGCCTTGTGTCTGTGGCTGCTCTGGAGTCTTCTCTAGCTGTGTTGCCTGCGTTAGCTCCTTGTCATGCCGTGGGCATCTAGGAGCAGAGGCCCAGGGCTTCGGGAGCTGCATGATATTTTCTGGAAGGGTCAGGTGAGGGAAGGTATGAAGGAGAGAGTCATCTCCACGACAGTTTACAGGACTTCCTGCCCTCCTCACTCCCCCTCTGGCTACTGGATGTTCTCCAAAGGCAGCAGCAGGCACCAATGGCTAATTGCTCCAAAATAGCTAGTCTCCATTTCAGGGTGCTGCTTGCGTTTGCTTTAGTAGCTGGCAAATGAATCCTCCTAGGGATTATAATAACCCCATCCTGGCTGTGTTCCCTGGAATCTTGGCCTTTTTCCCTGGCACGTGTCCCAAAAGGGTTGGAAATCTCTGAGTATTTATCCCCTTGAAGATTCCCCGTGCTGGCCTGGCTGCTGGCCATTTTGCACACAGAAGGCCAGCTTCCTCCCTTCCCCTGTGGAGCAGACCCTGCCCTGGTGCTCCCCATCACCTGCCCATCACCCCAGCATTCTGCTCCGGGCCCCAACCCTGTTTCCCGGAGGCTGTTCTCTTCCCACCAGGGCTGTCAATCTGCCCATCCAAGGCTGCTGCTCTGTCTTCTCTCCTCGCTGTCCTTTCTGTCGGTGATGTTTTCATCCTTTGTGGCAGATTTACTTTTTCTCCCCCACAGTATCATTTCCATCAAAGCCTGCAGCACTGAACACAGAACGGTATGGCTTCTCTGACTGAAGAGAGACACAAGCTAGCACTGAAACGGCGAACAGTAAGCAAATGGAGCTATCGCTCCCTCAAAGAGCTGATTGTCAGTTCTTCCCTCCTGATAACAAACACATGACTCCCACAGCAGGGGCTGCACTGACATTTTGTTTTCGTACCTCAGAATATTATCGTGGACCATTTGTTAACGGCATCGTGTTATCAGAGCACAGAGGAGGGTACAGTCAAATTTTGAACACTTATCAAGGGATGCTTCTGCCTCTCGATGCACCTGTCTCTCCCCACTTGACTCTGAGCTCTGCAAAGACAGAAACTGGATCTTAAAAATCCCATGCAGCTACCATTGCCTCTTTCAAAGCCCCATTCGCCGAGGAAGGTGCTGGTACTGGTGTACTCAGTGTAGAACTGAAGTCTTTAAAGCCCATTGTTGGTGTCTGAATCACAGTGGCCCAGCTCATCCGCTTCCCAGCAAAACCTTTTGCCAAGTATTGAATTTTACAATCCATGAGTCCTATGTGCCAACATTGCTTGGAGTGTGTGCCCCAGAGGAGAACAATGATGTCCCTGTAGGGCATCTCATCTCACCAGGTCCTTAACCAGGACCACAGTGGGGATTGGGAGAGTAGATGCATGGCTGGATTTCAGCACAGCCAGCATCATTTCTGGAAAGCACACAGGGAGTGGGCTTGGTGCTATATTTGTGTAGGAAGTACAGCATATTTTCCTTAAGCCAACCTCACCCAGTGCTTTGCAACACTCGAAAAGGTTCTTCGTAGCTTCTGTCCAAGAGCACGTTCTCTTAACACAGAGATGACTGAGCAATCACTTTGGTCCAGAGCATGGCCCCTTGCCTTCAGGTTCTGCACAGCTTCCTCTTTGCAATGCAGGCCTGCTGCCATCCTGCTGACACCATTGTGATGTTACTTTTGATGCCCTTTGCCAAGTCATCATTGGCTCTCAGTGGTCATTCAAATGCAATCATAATAAATAAACAATGGTAATTAAAGCATCCCCCAATAGATTATATAGAACCCTTATATGGCTGAAAAGTCAAGTAAGTGCCATTTTAACAAGAGAGAAGAGGGGTGGGCCAACTCAGAGTAAGTGTTCGGGAGATGAAACTGTTTTCAAGCAGCCATTGTGAATTCTCTCCCATTGAAATGAATGCACGGTGTCATCCAAGCCAGGAGGACTTGTCCTGTGGAACAAACTGCAAACACTGTCAGAAAACAGAAGATGACACACAATGGAGAGGCTGAAACTCGGTCAGAAACTGTTAGGTTACATCAGACACTTAAAAGAGATAACACATGAAGAAAACATATGTGCTTGGACTCAATCGGGGTCAGACTACCTCTGCACAGGGTAAGGACAAATCCAGTTGAGGTTGGAAACCAGCAGAGAAATCAGAGAGGGTGCTCCTGGTAATCATAGCTTCCCCCAATATTGCCCCTACCATACACAAACAAACAAATAAATAAATGAATGCAAAAAAAAATCTTTCTCATGACAGCTCCCAGAAGAGTGCCACTGAGCCTGGGAAATGCATGTGGTTTATATCCAGAGGAGAAGAGGTTTGCATGGGAAATCTGAAATTTGTCATCTAACCCCGTCAGCTTGCCAAAGCCTTTCTTAATCTCCTAGAAAGTATAAAAGCGCTTCATTTGAGGACGTAAATATAACCTCATAGAAGAACACAGACTGACCACAGACATCCACAGAACCAAAAGGGAAGAATAAAGCTAACAGGTGACAGCATTTGGCACATAGTGTGTCCTAACAAATGCCAGTCCTTTCACAAGTGAGGCCTGTATTATTTGGGAATTGTGGGGCCACTCTGAAAAATTGGGCTTGCTTTAGGAGGTGGGCATACTCAAGCTTCCTCTCTCTGTCTTGCTATCTAGCTTAGCGCCAATAACATTAAGAGAAATTGATTCCATATCTTCAGAGAAGCTTGAAAACTCAAGGAATAATCACCCCGCTACTGTTTCATCCATGGCTAAGGACAACAGAGGATCAAAAGGAAGAATTGAGTCAACTGAGGTCATAGGAGAAAGTGTCCAAAAATGTGTTGACAGTGAAGCTGACCCATGAATGAGGACCAAGCTTGCTTTACCGTTAAAAAAATAGAGGAAAAATATACAAGGCAAGGAAAGCAGTGTAAAAAAGCACAATGAATGAATGAATCTCCACATCATACTTGCAAATACTTTGGAAGTGTTTGAAGCTCAGAGAGCTGGCATGAAATGTTTAATACGCACCCCTCCCTCTGCCTCCAGCTTGTTCGCAGGCACGCCCTTTGCAGAGTTCCTTGACTCATACACTAACGGCTCCACCTATTGGACCATGGAGCACATCTTTAGAGTGTTAACTACAGATCAGAAAAACTGCAGATAACCTAGAGACCCAGGACAAAAGGCCTGGGGCTGAACAGCAAGAGCAAGCCAAAGAACAGATTGGATTGGCTTGGCCATGCTCTCCAGGTTTAGAACTTGAACTTGGGGGCAAGGTTGAGAATGGGTATGTGTTGCCACAAGGAGCAAGCCTACTTCATAGTTCCTTAATAGAGCTGAGATCCACCCACCCACCCCCTCCTCCCCATTTTTAACACCTTGTAAAATAAAGAGCAGAGTCTTAAAAAGAAAGCCAAAGATGACAGTTGTAGGGTAGAAAAGCTGTGGGAAATAAGTGAGGAACAGAAGGCTCGGGATTCTGCGCTGCTGTCAGTAACTCGTGAGGGCGAGGTGTCCGCACAGAAGCACAGTAGCTGGGGCATGAGGCTTGAGGACACAGAGACACAGGAGCTAGGAGAGATGGGGGTCAGAGTCTCCAACAAGTTTTGACACAGTCCTTTTATGTCTGACCCGGAAGGCAGCAGATCCTCCTACCTGTCATGACATGTCCTGTGGCTGCAGGCCTGTCTGCTGTTTGCTCTTGCTTTGTCTTTTTCGCTTCTCTCTGGCATCGGCTTCAGATCCTGTGAATGAGATGCTGACAGCCAAGAGCGTAGCACTTTGAAGAGGAGAAAGCCTTCCGTAAGGCTGAAGAGCGATCAGTGAGCCAGGTGAACGAGAAGGCAAGGCTGTGCCGATTGTCCACTGATTCCTTAAAGAACATGAAATAGGAACTAAAAGAGCCTGTCATCATTCCCAGTGGTGAAACAGAAGGTTCTAAGTGGCCCAGTGCACAGGTCAGGTTTACTGAAATCCTAAACGTCTTCTATCAACAGCTAACAGCACCATCTCTGTCTTCCTGTCTACCCTGAGCTCAGCTCTCAAACCTGTAGTTGGAGATGGTTTGATAGGTACACAGTCTCTGCGACCATCACCACAGACATTGTTCCTTGTCTTTAGGGGTGCTCATCATAGTGCCTCTGTGGCCCTTCTTTGGTCAACCCCGGACACTTACCTTCTTACCTGTTGGGCAGCTTAAAGCTCTGTGAGATTGGCTGTTACTTCCAGAGTTGAGGATGAGTCTTTGAAGCAAATGGAGCATTAGTCAGTGAAGCACTGTCATATCATTGGCTTTGGAGAGTCTCTTGGTCATGCAAGGAAGGAACTGCTTCAGAACTAGGGTGTGACTTGTTTTTAGTCTGTGGGAAGAAGCAGGGGCAGGGTATACCAAGCTGCCCGCTCCTCTTAGCATCAGCTAGGAGGGACAGTTCTATCTTTACAAGTGTCACTCTTCGGGTGTTTGCTTGACGTCAGAATCAACTTTTAATTATCTAAGCAAATGTGTTTAGTGTTGTTACAAACAATCTTCAAGACATTCATATCTGGCTTCATAACACATTATGGCAGGAAGGTGGGATGGGGGTGGTGGTGCTGGTGGAGAGGCCTAGTAGGAGAGAGTTGCAAAGATTTATCTTTCTAATTATTCTTTGCTTAGGGCTAATATTAAAATTAGTTTTAATTCCCCGAGCACACAAGCAGCTCAGGAACATGCTGGGAGTTGGGAAGGCTGGTCTAGGATTTTCAATTCGCTCATGATAGACACACTCCATAAAGAGTACATTGGCAGTTCAAAGAAAGCTCTTCTGTCAGAGGGTCTGGCTTAAGATCTCCAAGAATCTCACCTAGTGTGGCTATTTCCATACTTCACGCAGAGCATGAGGGAACAGGTACACTGCCATGTGCCTAGCATTACTCTTGGCTTGTAGTAGCAAGTGGTCTTCTGTAGGTACTCCATAGAACTTCATTATCGCTTGGAAGCAAAATTACTCTAGATACGGGGAATAATATACAATTACCAAATGAAACAGAATTACTGCAAATCAACACAGAATGGTGTACCTTCGTTTTTTACCCCCAGTGCCAGAGATGTGTTGTGCTAATGACTTTTGCACCTGCTGAGCATAATTAGCAAGTAATCTGCACGGGTGTGTAATTACTGGGTAAACACATGATATTTGCCAATAACTTCCTGCTAGGTAAGCACCAATGAAGCTAACAGGTAGCTATTAGCACTAACTTTAGATGGCATAAGGACTGGCTCCAACATTGGCTTGAATTTGAGCTTCAGTGGAAACTTTCTTCAAGGAATATGATTCAATTCATGTAAAAGTCTCTTTCAACAGCATGCCCCTCTAGATTTTTAATTGGACACGGAAACATAAACACCACCCATCCCAAGAATCTTCTTCATGGATGAGAAATAATATGACGCTTAGTATGCAATGTTGAAGGAGACACTTGAGGCTGGGTCAGGTTTCCTCAAGTATAAAATGGAGATAAGCCCATTCCATGGCTTTGTCTTGTCTACTGAATAGAACAATTAACATGGGACCTAGGTTAAAATATAGAAAGTTCCATAAATGTATGTTATTAAAACTATTACTCCAACCTAGCTGACAACACGGAGGCCTGGGAATCTTACATAGGAAATTACAGAAGACACAAATACGTTTAGGCACCAATTAAAACTCCACTCATTCCAATTGCAACCTTGGTAACAGCTAAGCTCTTAAGAAAGAGGGTAGTGCCTTTGTTCTGAATCCCTTGCACACAGCTGCCCACGCTTCATTCTCTCCTCCCCATGCCCCCCAGTGCCTGCCACTCTTTGAAATTTTTCTCCTGCTGAAAATATCACAAGCTCTTGTCCTATGAATGCAGAAGAGTAAATGTCTGAAGACATTCAGATGTGCTTGGGTACTTGGTTCCAATCCTGTAGGCATGTTAGGCATGCTTCTACCCTATCCAATTATTTTCCTGTTTGCATCAACTCTGCTCACAAAATCTGAAATTTAAAGAATGTGACTGGGAGAAAGCTGTGGGCAGAAAACAGAACTTGAGGATGGCTTATTGCTAACAAAACCTGCTGGGTCCCACACCCCCTAGTAGGACTACTTCTGCCTTACAGGGATCTAAACCAAGTTTCACCCAGGGTGCCTCAAACAGAAAGGTATTATCTTGTCAACTGTGGGACATGTTTCAGACCTGAGCTTTCTTAGATTTGAGCCCTAGTCATGTGAGCTACTACCCAAAAGAACACACAAAATCCACACAGGTAATGCCCCTCTATCTGGGAGTCAAATGGTTGGTGTGACTGCATACCAATTAATATAATAAGAGGATTTTCTTTGGGTATTAACTTGAATTGACATTACATTTTTGAAGTACTTTCACAATGGCATAGTTTTACAAATATTTAAATAACTTCTCAGAAATGAGTAAAACTACATTGATTTTCACTAGACACAGTTTCTATTTTAAGGTTTAATTTTATTTATTTTTGCTTTGAATGGTTAATCAATACACCCATCCTTTCCAGATTGGAAAGAAGCAGCATCTAGCGCAAAGACTTCCTGTGAGTCATGCTTCTCATCACCATGTGCTGCCGATCCTGAACTCACCCAGTTATTGGGACTCATCCCGAAAAGAGTCTATCAAATAAGTAAATCTACCACATAAGCCCTTTCCTCCCTTTATTTGGTATTTGATGAGATACGATTATACTCTTCTAGCTTAAGTGTCTTTATGAGGAATTTCCAAATATTTTTAAAGGATTTAAACCATTTTCATATTTATATAATCTTTACATCCTGAAGACTGGGTCTCAGGTTTTATAACTCATAGGCTTTTCCAACCATATGATTTTTTTGTTTGAATGCTGGTTCTTATCAAATGGCACAGATGGGTGATCTCTGTTTCTTCAGCAAATGGACTATCTCAGATTGCAATTCAGACGTGGCAGGGTTAAAAACTGCCATCTCCCCTTGCAAAACTAAATAGAAAAATTAGCTTATGTTTCCAGTTTCTTTCATCCACCCTTTAATGGAAGGATGCCAGTTGGTGCCAATTACTGCTGGGGATTACAGGTACAGGATTACTCAGTGCCTGGCATGTGCTGAGCTAAGGACGCCCCGTGACTTTCTTGCCCTTCCCATGATGTTGGGGCTCTTATCCCACTTCTGAGTAAGGCAACAGGGCTCAAAGGATGAAATTTTGTTTGTAGTTGCACTGTTGGTGGACAAAGCAGGGTTTTGAGTTGAAAGTGTTTTCCAGGTCCTTCTATGCTCGTTTTTCCTTATTGGCCTGTTTTGATGAAACTTCAAAAGCTAGCAAATGTTGGGAAAGATGCAGAGTAAAGGGCACTCTTACTGGTGAGAATAATAAATCAGTACATGGAGAAGACAGTACAGAAATTCATCAAAATCTCAAGTCTGGAACTGACATATGACCCAGAAATCCCAATACTGGGTAGACAGAGGAAGCAAAACCGATATGCTGAAAACATTTCTTGCACCATCCTGCTCACAGAAGATAGCCAAGACATACAAAGTGTCCAGCAACTGATGTATAGCTAAATAAGAGATAAAAATGTCTGTGTGAGATAAAAATGTCTGTGTGTGAAAGGGAACACACAAAGGAATAGTGTAGATATTATTTAGCCTAAAATATAAGACAATCTTGTCATTTGTGGAAAATGTGGATACCATATCACGTGAAACAGACCAGATGGCAAAAGACAAATGTGTTAAAAAATATGATCTCTCACCGAGTGGTGGTGGCGCATGCATTTAATCCCAGCAGAGGCAGGCAGATCTCTGTGAGTTTGAGGCTGGGCTGGACCGACAGCCTCCAAAACAATACAGAGAAACCCTGTCTCGTAAAACCAAAAAAAAAATCTCTCATCAGAAAGAGTCCAGAAAAGTTGAGCACAGAGGTAGAATGGTGTTTTACCAGAGGTCAGGGAAAGTGGGGAAATGTTGGTCAAAGGGCACAAAATTTCCCTGACGTGAATGCAATGTGTACTTTAGAATGGCAGCTATGGTCACTAGCAATATATCCTATTCTTAGGAAACATTGGAATAGTGGAAGTTAGTAGTACTCACCATAGAAATAACTACACAAGATGATGTATAAGTTTATTAACCAGATTTAACTATCTTACAATGTACATGTGTTTCCAGGCATCATACATACACATAATTTTACCTATCAATTCAAATAAATATATATGAAAAAAACAATAAAATTTAGAAAACTTGAAGGCAACACGTGAAACTGTCATGGAGAAGAAACTAGGCCAACTCATTCCAAGACCGTGATGAGGTGCCCAAAGTCAGACTCTATCCATCCTACCCTGATTTGGGAGCAGTGCAAGACTTCCCTGAGGAGAATGTTAACTTAAGAACCTGTTTGCCTCTTCTGATTGTCAGGGCATATATTCACATCAGATATTCTCCTGTGGGGAAAAATGTACAAGTCACATGACAGCCAGTAATGGGGAGAGACCTGGAATGATTTCCTACCTCTTTGTTCTTAGTTTTAAAACAGGGTAACTCGTGTTTTGCCTAGTGTTTATTTTTACATCTATTTTCAAGCCTCTTAAAAATGACACATTGAAGGATCATATTGTAAACGGCATGTCTAAGCTATGATGGGGAGGAAAGGTCCCTTGTCTGTTTTTTTCATTGCCTCCTTTTATCAGCTCCACGTGGAAACATGGAGACCAAAGCGGGAAACTCTTACTTGGGTGAACTCCAAGATTAAGACAACTCTCTGGAACTCTAACCTCTGCTGCCAGTGCGCTCTCCTTGGTACCCAACAAAAGCGTGAGTCTCATGGTGATGGCCTGAGAAAATGGAGCTCCTGGCAAATGACTGGGACTAAAGATGGAGACTTCATAAATGGGATGAGTGTCCTTATAAAGAAGGTCTTGCTTTTCTGTCACGTGGTAACACAGGGTAGTGAGGTCCACAGAGGACTTGGGAATTCGGTCTTCTCTAGACAGTGTACCTGCCAGGACCTTGATTGTGAACTTTTCACCCACAGAACTGTAAGACATAAACTCTGATGTTTAATAAGATAACCTATCTAAGGGATTGTCTTAGAGCAGTTCAAATGAACTAAGAAGCTCATATGGTTCTTTCCATTCTCCAAATTGAAAAGAGGCAAAGGGGGAGTTTCCAATGACAGCCACTGCTACCATGCACAAATCTGAATAACTAGGTTTGGCCTGTGTCAAGGGACTCTGCTGCTTGGGTAATTGTGCCTAACAATGGAGCCAACAGGCCCTGAGAAAGTAAAGGTGAAACACTCCCTATCGGTGCTCAGCTCACTGTCCCTAAAGGCACTATGCAATTTTCCCGAGTAGCTAAGGAACCATTTCATTCAGCACATCCTGGCAATTCCAGCAAAAATGCATCAAGCCCCGGGATTCCCTCCCCAATGGGAGAATCGCACCTTACCAGCTGCTTCTAACACAGGATGCAATCACTGCCAGCTAGTCCCTCCCACCCTGTGAAATAGTAAACATCTGCCAAAAGATGGCCCATTAGTAAGAGTCCCCACTCCGGCAGGTGGTGGCTTGGATTCCTTCTACACTTTCTGCATGTTTCCCCCGTCTCTGCTGCCTGTTGGAACATGCCCTGACACAGCCTGTGGGCTGCCCCAAGCTGCCCCTTCTCTGCTCTTCTCAGCCCAAGGCACTTTCCCCTCCAGGAGCACAAACTCTGAGCTGTCACATTGTTGTCAAAACATATGGGAGACAGCCACAACCCTGCTGATGCCTCTTTCAGGGACAGAGCTTTGGTTACAAGCAGGATTTGGGGGAGAAGGGCAGGGAGTGAGTAAGCTTCTTGGTCACAGAGGCCACTTAGGGATACGAAATTTTGTTTGTTTGTTTCCAGTTGTCACTGATAGAGTGCCCCCCTGTTCCACAACTTGCCTTGTCGTTCCTCTGTTCCTGAGGCATCAGCTTCAGCCAGCAGGGCAACCAGCATGCTGACAGCAAAGTGCTTCCAACTAACTGCCACTCCAGATGTCATGAGCAAGCTCACACTTAGAAGCCATGTAGGACAGTTACGAATTAATTCCTTAGCAGAGGGTTTTGTTCTATCATGCGGCGACGTGAGTTACTATTTATTCACTCCTGTATTTCCACATCAGAGGCAATTATGGAAGGACTGCTGGGTGCTTGCAAGACCCCACAACTTAAAATCCCTACCCAGTGCAGAATGAGTGACAGGGTGGAGGATGGCAGGCCCTGGTGAGACAGGGTGGGAGAGGCAGGGATCCATGAAGAGAGAGGACTTGTACAGCAAAAGGAAACTGTACAGGTGTAAGGACACAGATGGAAGTGCCCAGTATTTTTCAGGAAGGTTCTGCAGCTTGGGTTTCTCTGGTCCAATAGGGGAGGAAGTTGTGGGTTCTTAGGGGAACAAAGATCTCCACCAACTCCACAGGGTTTGAAACGCTCACTCAGTCCTCAGCCAGCACCTTTGTCTGTCTGTAGCCTTGGAACAGTCATTTCCCATACCGGGTTCCTACTTCCCTTACTTTTAAAATGAGGGCAAGTCTCTCAGGAGAACTGGAGATACCACTGATAAGATATTCCATCCAAAGAGCCAGAGCCATGCTGCTCTCCATGGAGAGAGGATGTATCCTGGCTCAAGGATGCACATTTTTGTATTTATAAAAGACTTGTCAAAACCCAGGATGCCACCAACTGGGGAGGATAAATCCCCCTATCTCTTATTTTATTTATTTATTTTTCTTGTAATTGACAACAAATTCATAAAACAAAGAGGCTTTTTTTATTTCATTTTTTTGTCAATAAACTTGGCAATGGAAATAACAATTTGAACAGCAATTTCCCCCTGGTCTGAGCTGAAATTGGCTCTGGATGAATTGTTTTTCAGTTTTCACATGCAAATTGTCTCTGTACCGTTTCTCCTACAGATAGTTGGGGGCCATTCCCAGTGTCGGGACCACTTCTCTGTCCAAACCTTTGTTTCCTGGTGAGAGCAGTCATTTATGCTCCAATGTCTGCCACCCTCTGCCCAAACACCCGGTTAGAAAAGGCTGGACTGTAAGACCTGGGAGCACTGTGGGTACCACATGACTCTAGGCAGAGGATGCTGGCAGCCTGTCCAAGCAGAATGAAACTGGGCCTAAAATAAAGATGTCTTGAGGTCAGTTCAGCCTTGTCCCAGCATACCTCATTGACCTTCCTCTCCCCTTACTCCAAGAAGCACTGCTCAGACTATCCAAACCATAGGACGGTAGTCCAGATTTAAGTTCTCATAGACTCTAAAACATTTTGTGTTCAAAGTCATTTTTATTCTTTTATTGCTATTGCCATGCATTGTAGGCAGAAAACAGAACAAATAACTAGTGGTACATGCATGTGTTAATTGCTGAATGGAGTATGTGCACGTGAAAATTATTCTTTGTTTATCTAAAACACAAACGTAATTGAGCTCCCAATGATATTGACCTGTGAGTTTTGACCTCACAAACTTCCATCCACCAGTAGTTCTGTTCCTCACTCAGAATATTATAAACCCAATAAAATGTTCTTAAGAATTTTGATCAATTGTCTCCTGTGATGGTAACACTGGAAATTCAAGATAATCCAGGCTTTAGTGCTACGTAACCATATGGAAATTCAAGTCTTGGCTCCACCATATTAGAGGGATGTTACCTTGGATCACACTGTTAATTTATTTAGCATTAGTGTATTCATCTATAAAGTATGAACAAAAATATTATCCACATGAAAAAGGTAGTCCAAAGTATTAGATAATGTTAGTAAAATCTTCAGTAAAGAACCTGGGACATATCCATTATTATTAATGCTATAAGTTTCTATGTCTGTTACTGCAAACAGAAAAACAGTCAAATCAGCAGATATAAATGTCTCTTAATATATCATTGCACTTAACAATTGAATAACCATGAGCTATATTATTATTATATTTTACAGAGGAAGGTTTACATTTATGGAGCATTCTGCAATTAAATATCAAATGTGACACTTGAATAGGAGTGTTTTCACCTTATATCTGTGTGTTTCTAATTTTTTTTTACTTGTCCTGACCCTTAACACTAGTGGATTATTATCCCAAACCACAGGGTGGAATGCTACCTTTCTTTTTAAACTTAAGATCTGTCCTTACTTATCCTTGATCACAGAATAGATATTCTTTAACTAGCTATAGGTTGTATGAAAATCTAGCCATACTGATGGTTTACCAGTCTTCAAATTATAGGCACATGATGTAGATGGTGACTCCATTTGATCAGTTAGGAAAACTGGAAATACCTTAGTTCCATGCTGCTGCACCATTTCTCCTCCCTAGACTCTCTCCCAGTATCGACTTCTTAAGCTATTATCTAGTTCTTAATTTTGAAGTTATTCTCTATTACAGTGTTTGGATTGGGACAAAAGTTTTAGAGGATTTGGACATCTCCAGCTGGTTGACATATCTTTTCTCAAGCTTTACACACGCGTGTGCACACACACACAAACGCGGCGCACACACACACACACACACACACACACACACACACACACACAGAGCTTTCCTTCCTTTCTATGACTGAGATAATTGACCTACAAAAGGCATGGTAAGGAATGTAAATACCAGCCCCTTTTTGAGGGCTGTATCATACATAGGCAGTGGCTACTTCTTTTTGCCTGGGAAGGGGAGATGCTTTGGGAGGTATTTCAAACTGCAATCATCCTTTGAAAGCAATGCCTACTTTCTCTGATTTCTACGTGTTAAGATCATACTTTGATCACATAATTCTTCCACAAGTTAAAATTCCCACTGCAACAGTGATGGGTGAATAATACATTTATATGTAAACAACATGTCACAAAAAAGCTCAACTGTGTGTGTGTGTGTGTGTGTGTGTGTGTGTGTGTGTGTGGGGGGTGGGTACTGTGTTCCTCCCACACCTTAAAGAAAGCTACATCTAAACCCCCCAAACCAATTTCTTTCCTAGATTTTTTTAGTGTAAATCATTTTCAAGAACTGTAACTTCCTCCTTGAGTAATCTGAAACACTTCAGGTTCATCTTTTTACTTTCCTGTTCCTACTTCTAATCAATTTCCTTTCACACATTCCTGTCCCCCAGATAAATCAAAGGCCAATTTATCTTCTTCTCCCCTATTCTCTGCCTCCTTTCATTCCATCTCCGGCTCATCACTAATCAGCCAGTAGCAAGCATCTGCATGTACATTCGGCGCACATTTCATATTACTTGTTTGCAGTAAAGAACAGTGCCTCAAATTCTTCAATGTGGCACTGTGGCAATGAGGAAAGCTGCTATTAACAGCAAGGAAACAAAGTAAAATACTTAAGGCAATTAGAGAACAATTGGAGCTGGCGATCCTATTAATAACTAATAACATTTGTATACAGCTTTTCAGAGCCCAGAGCCCAGAACAACCTGAATTTCATTTGATCTTCACAATAATCTGCGATCAAGTCCAACAACCCAGTGCAGGCACACGGGGGAAGCATGATGGTAAAATGGCCTTTGTTACCAAAGAGATGTAGGCTTGAGTCACAACTGTGCCAGCTGCTACTCTGTGTCCACTATTGCATGGGCAGCCTGGTGGGTCAGCACCGTGCTGTGTTCGTGCTCTCATCTCCCAGCCATTTATCACACAACAAAATGTATTTATATAATTAGTAATAATGTATATATACTACCTGGTCCATGACTACTGGGATATCTGATGAAAGGAACAGGCCACAGGAATTCTACAAGTTTATCCAAGGTCATATAATCAGTGAGGGCAGAACAGACGTGCAAATTCAGACATTTGTACAGTAACGATTCTGTCTGAACCATGACAACATGACCAACATCTCCATTCAATTCTCTACCTTAATGTGCGCACCAATCAGTGAGGTCTTGTTAATATGTGGATCTTGGTATGGTTTAGTGATCTGAGACAGCATGTTTCTCACAGGCTTTGAAGCTGTCTGGTCCACACTTTAAGTAGCAATGGTAGAAGCTGTCAAGTATTAAACCGGTGTGTGTAAGGTGGTGAGCGCTCACCATTGGCAGCGTGTGAGCCAGGGTCCTGGGAGCACATATGTAAACAAATGCATGTGAAAGGTGGAAGACAACAAAGAAAACTCACACGCATTTGCAAATGCTAATGAAAGAGATGATGGAGAACCTTGAAAGATTTACCTGAGAAATATAGCTTTAATCCAGGTATCCCCTGAAACTTAACAAAAAAAAAAAAAAAACAAAAACGAGAAATCAGCATGTCACTCTGAGAAGAGACAGAAATCAACCATGACACTGATGTAGAAAGCAGAGGTTTCACAGATAGGACCAGTTCTTTGGTAGACAGCATGGGAGTGAAGAAAGAAAGGGATCTACGAGTCACTGGGGCTGTGTTTCCTGGAACACTGGTTTGACTTTGCAGAATCGTGTTGTTAGGGAATGAACCCTTCACACTTGGCCATGTGTCCACTTTCCTTCATCTTCCCTCCTCTGGGCCTGACATTGAATTCCAGACCTCCAGGACCACTTGATGAATAAATTATTTTCTTTATTATTTACCCATCCCTGGTTATTCTGTAATAGCAACAGAAAATGCACCGGGTTCAGTCCCAAACAGTCTTCCTTCTGGCTGCCTGATTCTCAGAGCTTCCGTCTCTCCATCTGCGAAGGGCAGAGCTCCAGTTTCTGAGACCACTGCAAGGATTAGCTAAGATAATGCACATGGATGCCCTCTGAGAACTTGAAAACTCAATGTAAATTAAGGAGCAGTTATTATTATTAAGTTTCTCATGCAGTATTCGACACATTAACACTGAATTAATGAAGGAATCAAAGAACAGAGTTTGGTGGATGCATGGATGTAAAGAATAAAGAATAAATAACCAAAAGTTAACCAGAGATGTAGAAATATATAAGAAAATATCTTAATGGGTTATAGGGCCAGGGATTCCCCTGAAGGACTTCTGGGGTTCAGAGATAATAAATCTTCCTTCAATTTTGCACATGAGGGGGTCAGAGGACAACTTTTAACACTTGTTCTCTCTCTGTCATGTGGGTATCAGGGATCAAACTCAGGCAGTCAGTCAGGCTTGGCAGCAGTAGGTACCTTTACCCTCTGAGTCATCTTACTGGTCCAAAGCTAGTAAATCTTATGAGACTTGATACCCTGCCCCCAATCCAGTGACAAAAAACTTAATTCTCTAAATGAACAATAGGATTCATTTGAATTCTATCATCTCATTCTCCCCAGTGTGCCTCTGGCAATGTTCTACCGAGCCTGGTCCCACAACCTACAGAATGGCTAAACAGAAGCCACAAAATGTAAGGCTTAGAAAGCTCCTCAGACAGTGCTTGGCATGTCCTAGGCTCTCCCCTCTCCTTACGTTCAAAGCCATAGTACTCATTATAAAATCATTTAGTGTTTTCCAGGCACTATTAAAGCTCACATAAGGTTAGAGGCCTTGAGTCCAAGCCTTCCCCATCTATAGCACAGCCTTCCACTGTCGTGCAAATGAGGAAACCAAGGCACTTGGTGAAGGGCATCTTTCCTTATATGGACAGCTGTAATACTCTTAACATCACAGTTCTCCCAGAGACTCAGTGGAGACAAACATCTCCAAGAAACTAAGGGGGGAATACAGCTGCATCCACTGACCTATGGAAGGTTGCTCTGTAGCTGAGACCCATTTTTCCTATCAAAGAAAGAAGTATATTCCTTCTGAGCTGGACTGTTAATTAAAATTCAGTGATGCTAATTTTACTGCCAACTTAGGAGATTCTTATTACATTTATTTTCCAGGTAATTGCTGCTTGTACAGGAGTTCAAATAGATGTCTTTTTAGATGGTGCAATAGATGAGAATTATAATCGTTACATTTCTCACCCTTCATTTTGTTCCCTCTAATTCTAAAGCGGGCTTCCTTAAATTATACTAAGAATTCTCTCTACCCCCTTCTTTCCTCTTCTCCTCACCCTCCCTCCTTTCTGTCTCTTTCTACCCAGTCTAGCTCTTCCTTTCATATTTCTTTCCCAACAGTAGAATTCATTGAGGCATGAAATATCAAAATAGTTTCTGTTTTGTTCACAATTTTGCCATACCACTTCCCTTCAGCGGAAGAACCCAAAATAAGCCTTTCCTTATGTATGGAAATGTATACAAATGCACATTTTCTTACATCATCTGTGTTTCTATCCTGTTGTAGTCCCAAATTACAGACGAATAAACAGATATTTAGATTCACAGTCCCCCAATATCAAACAGCCAGCCAGGAAGTGGCAGGCTCTGATTCTCCTTCTTAGTTACTCAAGAAGTAAAGTAACCAGTGAGAGGTTGTGTGCCCAACCTTCTGGACCAGAATACATCAAACTTTCAAGAACAATCACATTCTTACAGCCTAGAATCCCACTTTAGAGACTCTAGCAGGGTAAGGCCACACCTGCAGGCAATCAGGCAGTCTTCTGGGGCCCTAGTAGGGACAAGCCATAGAGACATTCTTCATGGTCAGGGAGGCCTTTAGAAAGTAGTGAGACATGAGCTCCTGCAGAGTCAGCTTTGAGGCTGTTGCTTAGCAAGAGGCTCGGATCTTTGAACTTAAGCAACAATTAATCCTGCACGCCTTGGAAGGTGACGTTTGACAGGGAAGGCATACATTAATTTTAAAATTTCAGTGGTAGCTGCCATCTATTGTATCCTTATTATGTGCCAGGCATAATACTAGGCACTTTACATGCTTGATCTCCATTGTCTCAACAATCTTGTAAGATGGGAACTGTGATTGTAATTAGCTCTGCTTTACAGGTTAAAAAAATGAAAGAAAGAAACCTAAGGCTCAATAAGTGAAGTAACCAGTGAGACATCATGGGAACAAACTTCATGGAGCTAGGACTTAAATCTGGTCTCTGGTTCCCCCAAATTGGTCACTAAAGTTCCCACCTAGAAGTCTGCCTTAGTTTAAGTCTTTACAGTACTGTAGAGTAGGATTATGAAAATAGAAAAATGAAGAACTGTCTACAGCAATGGCATTCAAACCAAGGTTTATACCTTGAGAGGAGTATGATGCATGTATCACGAACCTAGAAAAAGCATTAACATGTCTATTTATGTTTAATACTATTCTTTAACAGTATATGCATGTGAGGTTCATAATGTAAATATTAGTAAGTCAATATGTTTGTCATTTACAGATGTACATATGGGAAACTTTCACAAATTTATCTTACAGACAGGGATCAGAGATATTCTACATCTTGAGATATAGAATTCTTTTATGTTAGAATTCAGAAGAAGTTTAAAGCTTGCCTAATGTAATGTCCTGCTTCCCACAACCCTGCCTATAAGTTCTGTGATTAACCTCAAGGATTCCTGTAAGCATTGTGAATTTGCAGCTTTACAAGATGTTTTTCTTTTGTTGGTGGTGGTGGTGGTATTTCATAGCATTGGAGTCTTTCCCAAGACTTTGGTCTATACAAACCAGTTCTCATCCAGTGAATCACTGTTCATCCCCAGATTGCTTCTTCCAGTTTAACACAAACCTGGTAAACACAGCAAAACTCCACCCAAGGTCCTCAGAGTCTCATGAGAATCCTGAGCACATAACTTCTGCAGTAGCTACAGTGTATGCTACAGAGCCTGTAGCCTAGTGATGGCTTCTTCAGTGTTCATCACTCTGACCTCAACATCTTCCCTTAACTGTTTACGAAGTGAAAGCACCTTCAATCAATGGAACAGGGCCAAAGATCCTGCAGAATAAGTCTGGCAGGCCCTGACAGGAAGCTAGTGAGATGACAATGTGAAGAGTTTCCCACTGACTTGAGGGTAATCACCAGCACCTACACAAACTGGAACTGTGACAGAATGAGGGGTGTTCTTTGAGGTTGAAAAGCACTCTGACTCCTGCATGAGTGATCCTGTAGTTATGATGACAGTCCTCTTGACTGCTACTATCAAGTAGAATTACACTGCTTCTTATCCTATTTCCAAATTCCTGACACACGGTGTTGTGTTTATTGACCATTGAACACTGGCTAAGGCTATTTATTTATTTTCCAGTCAGATTGCAATAGTTACCACCAGCAACTAGTCCAGTGGCTTCCCCTTTGCAGCTACATTCTAGGGAACCATGTGAGTTAGAAATATAAACATAGGATTGGAGGTGGGGGTGGGGTATATCATATCTGAGGTAAGATTCTGCTTTGCCATCCATTTAATAGCTTCCATTTAGAAAGGTCCATTGTCCCAGCCCATGAAATGGGCAAATGCCAGTTCCTTGGAGAAATGTAGCACAGATCAGATGAAACTGGAGTGACATTTCCGATCCTGATCTACACCATTGTCCTGTTTCTGAGACATGTTCCCCAGAGGTTATGGCCAGAGTTGGTTCTGCTCCCACATGGTACCAGCCAGAATTTAGAGAATTAAAGACCTTATCAATCCCATAGAACCTGCTCTCAAGCAATGTTTTATTTGATTGGCATAAATGGCACAGCTCCTCAGCCCCTTGAGTGTGATGACACAGAAGCACTAAGTCCACCCTAAACCCATAGCTTCCAAAGGGACAGAGCTCCAGATACTCACAGTGAAAATTTGTTTGGTACTGTGCCTTGTATATAGATGCCCTTCTTGGTTTCAACTCCCACTTTCCTACTGGTATGACTGGACATCCCAAAGACACTACTGAGATCCTTGTTTCAGGTTGTTCCTGAAGAGACCCAGTTTGAATTGCCATTTCTCTAGGTACAGTTTTGAAACAAAGTAAATCTCATGGAAGAAAGGATACTAACAGCTGTCTCATGGAGTTCTTGAGCAATTGAAGGCCACACTTCAAAGACCTCCACAATTTTTCTCATACCCTTCTATTCACAAGAGCAGCCTCAGGGAATCATGTTGGTTGTTTCTTTTATGGATGAGTACATTCTGTTAAGAATATGAAATAGGTCAAGTCACTAAGCCAGAGAGAATTCCCAATTGTTTGTGCTTCCAGGTTGTGTTAACCTCTGCAGAGCACATCCATAGTTACAACACCATTCCTGCTCACAAGTTAGAAAAATTAGACATGGGAAATATGGGGCAATTAGGTTCTAAGCCATGCCATTTTGACGTAAGTAATTCTTTTCAACCCTTGGCTATATGTCATGAAGCCTGTTGAGATGGTGACCTGGTCCTTTTGTCTAGATGGAGCCTCTGAGCCCTCTGAAATGTTAGTGGGCTACTCAGAGCAGTCTGTGGAGAACTTTCCTTGACCAAGCCTTTTATATTAATGTCTGTTTCATATGATATCATCCCCTACAACAGAGATATCTTAACAAACAATATCTCAATGAAGCATGACTGGTCTTAGCATTCAGGAGACTAGTCTATTGATGTGTTCGCCACTTTATGCCACTTTGGCAAAATATCTGAATTTTAAAGGTAGAAACATTTTGGCTCATATTTTAAAGATTACAGTCCATGATCAACTGGGCCTATAGGACACCATGACAGTTGGAGGGCGTGAAGGAGGATGTTGCCTACCTCATGGAAGTTAGGAAGTAGAAATGGATGAAGGGACCAGCAATGATGTATATTCTTCAGGGCAAACCCTCAACAATTTATTTGATCCAACTAGGTCCTGTTTCCCAGTTTCTGCCATATGCCAATCATATCATCAAACTATGAATATATCAAAGGTTCAATCTACGGACCTGATTATAACTCTCATGTTACCATCATCTCCAAAAGCTTTCACTTGAACATTGCATTGACCAGAGTATAAAGGCACTGTATCCAAACCACACCACTTGACTAGAAATGGAACTGGCACACTCCTCCAGGACCAGCCTGAAGCAAGTCTTTGGCTATGGCCATACAGTTCTTTAGCTTCCTTTACCTCACATCCTGCTTATCTTATTCTTCTCTTGAGAGCTATCCTCTGGTAAGCACATCTCAGGCTAACCCCAGGAAACTCAACTGAAAACACTACACTCAAGAGCCATCTGGGGAGTTTCTCAGAAGGATCTGCAATTGGGTATTTAAACATCCAGACGTACTGAACATGAGTGTATTTATTTGGGGGTGGGTTGGAGACCACATGGCTGTACATTTTAAAGCCTAATGGGTATTTCAAATATACCAGCTTATTGCTTAACTTTTTATTTGGAAAATTTCAAACTTATGGAAATAATGAAAGAATAATGTAATGATGAACACCTACACCCTCTTCATCTAGACATAGCAATTATGAACATTTTGCTGCATTTTCTTTTCTCATTCTCTGGCTCCTCCTATATCAAAAATAATTTGCAAGTACATTGTAGACATCATGACACTTCCTCCTTTGATACTTCAGCACTTATTATCTACGAACAAAGATAGTCTTCTACATAATCCCATTACCACAATAGCCCCTGAGGAAATGAGTATCAGTTTCATAATATTATTAGAATATGTAGTCTGTATTTAAGATATATGCTCATGTGTTTATAATAAGTGTTGAAATTTTTCTCATCTGTAGATACAGTATAAATTCAGGGATAGAAATAATCTATAATGGTTAAAACCAAAGGGATCCCTTCAAGGAAGAACTGGTGGTTTTAATAAGTTTGTGAAAGACAAATAAAAAGGAGGAAGAGAGAACATGCTCATTGAAATAAGTGAATATGCACACAGGAACACACAGAATGGGAGTCCATGTGACCTTTAGTGTGGTGGTAACTGAGTAAAGACAACAGGCTGGAATTCTCTGCTGTATTTTAGAGCATAAAATAAGGGGGACACATCTTACATAGTACAGAGACAGAGCAATTTAAAGTATTAAAGACACAGCAACTGCATTGCAAAAAATTAAGAAACTGAATTTGGAAGAGTTCTGTAGAAATTTTTAAAACACATCCTAGTGAACTATAAAGAACAATGTTTGAAGGTTTAGGGTCAGAATTAGATTGGAGATTTCATCACTGATTGAAATGCATTCAAATACTGATTCTATAAACACTCTCTATGCACATATTATGTGCCAGGTTGCCAATCTAAACATAGGAAACAGAAGGTCTGAAAGAAAAATTAGACAAGGTTCCTGATGGAACTTTAATTCTTATTAGTATGTGTATTGGGTGGGAGGGGGCCAAGAATGACTCAATAGTCAAGTAAATAAGTAAACGAGGAAACATTGATTGCTGTTGATATGGTTCCCATGAATATAAAAGGAACAGGTTTCATATTGATTGACGGTTACTTTAAGTTGGTTATTCAGAGAAATTAACATTTAAAGCACTGTTAAACTAGAGCCAGCTACCAACTTCAAAGAACAGATTGTCAAAAATTTACTCAAGTTTGTGAGCTACATGGTATCTCAGTGGTGACTTTAAATAGTCTACAGCATTGTATTTAGACAAGTAGGCAAATGCTGTAAGTCATGGCTTCCTTTTCCCAGAGAGCTGTCAATTAAACATGTACCAGCACACCACTGCATTACAATTAAACCTCAAGGACAGAAAAATATCAGTGTGTCGCACCAGGAGAAAACACCCCCAGAAAGCTGGTGTGTTATCCTGAAAAGGGCAATAATATTACAGCTTTGGTAAACACAAAAGGCTGTTGTGTGGTGATGCAGAGAGAGGCATGGGGTGAGGACAGAATTGGGCAGAAGCATGGCCATTTGGAGCCATGCAGGCCTGGTACAGGTCACTGGATTTTTTATTTCAATGTGATAGAATACACTGTATGTTCCTAAGTATATGAACAGCTTAGTTTGATTTGTGTCTTGAGAGACTGCTTTGATTGTTGCAGAATAGATTGGAGGAAGAGTGACAGAGAAGAATGGAGCTAAGAGTGTAGTGCTTATGAAGCAATGTATGTAAAAATTATTCATTGTAACAGCACAATGTCAAAATATTGGAAACAGCATGAATGCCCATCAATAAGAGAGAAAGTAAATTCATAATGGTGTAGTTGTAGGATGGCACTGCTCAGTAGCTGTTTAAAAAATGAAGACATTCCTTACTTACTGCTAAGAAAACATCCCTAACATATTAGTAAAGATAAAACTGGTCCAACTGAATCTATGTAATGCTGTTCTTTTGTGCAAACCAGCAAAGATATAAACTATACTTTTCAAATACTTGATTATGTACACGTTATACATAAGGATTTTAAGAAATGAAGGCTCAAACACTATTCCACTGTGATTTTTGAAGGTTAAATGGTTCTTAAGATTGCCAATTTCATGAGATTTGTCCTCACTGTTTCTATGTTTCATTTGAGGAACACTTTTAGAAACGAACTGGTGTGCAGAATTATAAGACCTAATTTTTAGCATGTGACTTCTATATTTACTAAAATATAAAACATTATATTTAGTTAAGTATTAGATAGCTATGTAGATGATTGACTGATAGATGATAGATGGAGGAAGGATGGATGGATAGATGGATGGATGGATGGATGGATGGATGGACGGACGGATGGATGGATAGATCGATAATAGATGATAGATGGATAGAACACAAGAGAAGGGAAAGCTCTTACAGAGGTCTCAGCTGAAGTTTGTAGAGATGAAATTAGAACCGTTGTAGAGATGAGGAGATGAGTTTGTGATGGATTTCTGAGGCATGGTTGACAGGACTTGCCATTAGATTTTATGCTCATGAGGATTCAATTACAAAAAATTTAAAATAAACAAGGCATATGTCCTTTGTTTTTGTTTAAGCAATTAGGTGTAGTTTGTTGAGCATGTCACCTAGAAACTTGGAGACCCAGATCTGGAACTGAGGATGGGCCTGATGACTTTGTGCCATAAGGCTATCCACCATCGCAGGTGTGAAAAAGACAAGGAAGCCTTTTTTGTTTTTGTTTGTTTGAGACAGGGCTTCTCTGTGTCGTCCTGGCTGTCCAGAAACTCTCTCTGTAGACCAGGATGGCCTCAAACTCAGAGATCAGTTTGCCTGGGCCTCCCCAGTGCCAGGATTAAAGACATGTGCTGCCACCACCAGGCGAGGAAGACTCCATTTAAAGGGTTTTTTAAAGTGTGTGAAGGGTGAAGGTTCTGGAAAATTTCAGGTTTCTTTTCCTCCTAGCTCCTAAAATTCCAGAGTCATTGCACAACAGATAAATCAAACAGGATGTCAGGGTGAAACAAACAATCCAAGAACACCAGGACCAGTTCTATGTTTAAGTGTCCTGGCATCTTTATATCCTATATGCATTCACAGTCTGGCAAGGGTGACACCATCATGGTGCTACCAAGAGCAGCTCTCCGTCTATACAAGGTCATTCAGAATGTTATCAGCTGCACACACCCCTGCTTTCAGTGGGAGGTGCGTGGGCACAAAATAAGTTCAAATAGGGGCAAAACTGAAAGGGTTCTATTTTCCTCCCCAAACTAGTGAATCCAACCTTAAAAAAATAACTCAAAGAGAAAAAGAGCTAAGTTATTGAAGATGGCATACGGTGACCTGGTCATCTATGGGACAGGGAATAAAGTATAGGTGACAAAAACAAGATAAATGGAAGTGTGATCAAAATAAAGCGCCTTTGTGAGATCTAATGGTTGGGAATCAGTGCCTGGGATTCAGGCTCACCACCCAGCAGGGTTTGAAGTGAGCTTGGCAGTGGGGAGAGGAGCAGGATCTCTGTGTGTTTGCAGAAGAAACATGAAAACCAGGCTCTGAACACACCAAGCACACCGCTCTTCAGAGAAGGCATTCCTGAGCACTGCGGGCGAGTATTGGGCTGCTAGCCTTGCATCCTCCCTCAGTTCTAAAAATGGATAATTAAATTCTATCACTCTAATGAAATCCCCCTGTCATTTATACTGCAGAGATTGTTCATGGAGCCTTCGTGAGACTGAGAGGAGGCTAGCCCTAAGCAGGGGTCATCTGTGTTGACAGAGTTGAGCCACCAGGGAACACATGTAGGTCTCAAGGCAGCTCAGGTGCAAACTTTGGGACCAAACCTGAATAAAGCTAGATCAAAACAGCTCACATCCCTTAGATCCTAGGATCCTAGGTTGTCCCCACTGAACAAAAACCGCCAGATAATTGACAAGTGTGTACTTCATTTGGTGTTAGGAACATCTGGTCTCAGTTCACCCTGGAGAGATATATACATAAATTGCTAGGTTAATAGCTCTCTTGTCTGCTCAGAAATCTTTCAGACAAGAGGATGGGACTGAGTATGAATGCATACGTCATTCCTAACTTCTTTGCTGCTATTATTGGACCCATGAGTGACAAGGAAGGAAGATGGTATGAAACATTTGCAAAATGTGAAATGTATTTATTAATGTACATTTGTGGGGTTGTGTCAAAATTTGAAAGCTTGGTGCATTGAACATTATGAAAACTCTTACTGTAAAAGGGAAAAAATGAACTGATGTTTCTTCTTTGGGTATGATGTGATTACCAAAGCCATTGGAATCTTCTTAACACCCTTAGACGAGCTTACAGGGGTCCTTGAGACAACAAAGGTATAGGAAAACTTGATCTTAGACTCTGCTTCATTTGCAACACTCAAATAGGGCTTGCTACTGACCCTTGCTAGGAGTTCATGAGAATATCTAGAGATCCAAGTAGATACTAATGTATGTACAGCCACATCATAAACCTAAGACAGGAGCGAGGGGGGTAGGTGGGGGAGGAATGAATTATGGGAGCAAGTGTGACAGCCAGATGCATTTATTACTCGCGTGCTCCCTCGGCTTCTCACCTGATGAACTTTTCACACCAGAAGTGGAGAAACTCATCAACTTTTCCCCCTCTCTGTGCCTTCTGTCTTCTGTGTCTCACCTAACTGCTACGCACTCAACCTGGACTGGCCTTGTTCTCATTTCAGCTTTTCCTACAAAGCTCAGGTGCCCTTAAATGACTCAGGAGCCCATGTTCACTGATGGGGAGCAACACGCTCCGGTTTCTGCAGCATTTCCTTCAGAGCACAGGAATGAGGAATGTTCTTGGCTCCTTCTGTGATGTGAGCAGCCTGACTCCTCTGCCACTTTGTCTCTCTAGGACAACATATCGGTGCCCCCTCCTTGATCCACAGTCATTCCCCCCAATCACCTAGATGTTAGGAATAGCTCTGATCAGACCTTAGCAAGATTCTGTAGATGCTGTTCCACTATAGAAAGCAAAGACCTTTTTGCAAAAGCCACTGCCAATATTTCTAATTCCATCCACATCCTTACAGAAATACAGAGAAGGGGCTATGCCGAGAGTGTCCGATTTCTCAATATTTCATGATTAATAGACTAAACTTATGGAGAGCTAAATAAATGGTGCAATTACTTGGCAGGGTTTTTTGCATTATGCAGGTAAGCTTCTCTCTTCTGAAACAATGCATTTGAGTGCCGCCTGAGCTCACACAGGAATTTAAGACCTTTAGATCAGTAAGCCAGCCAAAGCCTGGACATCAACTCTGGTTTAACCACCATTTATTTGCAGGCTGTGTTGTCATCAGTCCTATGTGACAAATTTACAAAAGAAGAGACACAGCCAAGCACATGAAATATAAGATGATTCCCTGTCTTAAGTACTTAAAGCCTATTACCAAAATAGGTGTGCAATGTTGCTGTTATAAATATCATCCTTAACACCTTTTGATTCTTTTTACTCTGAAGTGTCCAACCCATTATGGAACAAAGAAAGGCCGCCTTTTAAATCTCACTCACCTCGGCTTCCTCAGAGATGGATGAGCCCCCCTGAGCTCAGCCTCACATAAAAGCACGGCAGTGCACCGCTGTAAATCTGTTTTACATCAGCTTTTATGTGAATCAGGCCTGGGCTGGGCTTCATTATCTTTTTCTCTTCCAAGCTAAAAATAATAATAAGAAGTCTCCAGCTAACTCGGCTGATTTGCTTTGTAAATAGCGTGTGCTCACTTTTGCACAAAGAAATCTCTTGGGACGCCGAGGACCCTTGGACTTGGATCTGCTACTATGGTAGATGCCATTGGATTGTGGAAGTAACCTTTCTTGGGCCATCTTCATGCTCTGTGCTCTGCCTAATGCCTCAGTTTCTGGACCAAAGTGCTTTACTCTGCAGGACAATAGGAAGGCCCTGACTCTGCTGTGGTAGGTACCTAAAATGCCTGTGTTTATACCACAGGAGGAACTTTAATTGTCTGTATCTCAAGTCCTCTGTGAGATATCCCCAGAACCAGACTAACCATGTTCTGATTTTAATTTCATTATTAAGAGTTTCAACTCTCAGCCAATTGGTGGTGGCACATGCCTCTAATTGTGGCATTTGAGACACATAGTTTGGTGTCAGCCTGGTCTACAGAGTGAGTTCCAGGATAACTAGGGCTACACAGAGAAAATCTGTTACCCCCAAAATAAGTTTCATTTCTGGAATAGGATCATGCTTTAATGTAAATCATGCCTGCTCAAGCTCAGCCCTTTTACCACCAGTTAAGGGACTGGAATACATACATACACACACACACACGCACACACACACACACACACACACACACACACACACACACACTTTAATCTTTTGTATGTGTATATAATTCATGTGTATAAGTGAAAGTAGGTACATTCACAGCATCCATGTGGGAGTTAAAGGACAAACTGAGGTGTTGGTCCCTGTCTTCCACATTTTTGAGATGAGCTCTCTTGTTCACTGCTGCATCTGCCAGGATAGTGAGTTAGAAGTCTCATCTCTGCCTCCCATCTTGTCATAGAAATGCTGGGATTACAGACATGTTGTAGTCAGTCAGCTTTCCATGAGTTCAGGGAGTCCTTGCTAGGTCTTCATGGCCGAATAGCAAGTACTTTACCCTCTGAGCCAACTTCCCAGCCCAGGGATTATACTTTTATCAACAATGGTAATTTAACTTGATGAAGGTTGCTGAAGTAGAAATGACTAGGTAGCAAGAAATCATAAAATAGAGCAGTTGGTGATAAGGTTGGGGCAAGTGGGTTCTTATTTTACTCACGATGGTTTCCTTGTTTCTGAATGACACACCCTTGCTGAGTTCTGTCTGACTCAGGAATTCTCTGAGTCTATGTCCTTCTTTCTGGTTAGTAGGTTCCTGCTCAGAAGAAGAGTGCCTCCAGCCATCAACTGAGTATCACTGAGCTTGGATTCATGGCAATTGAACCTAGAAATCATTTCCTTTGTTGATAGATGATCTACCTAGAGGATATATTAAAAAAATTAAATCAGAGCACAAGAGCGTCTATCTTGCAACATTTTAGCAGGGTGGAATGGGGACATACCAACACATTCACCTCTGATGCTTGCTAAGGAGCAGCAGGAATCAAAGTATAAATGTATAAGTGGAAATAAGTCAACATATACCTAATGGCTAGGTAGAGAATAATTTCAATATATGGACACTACCAACAAATAAGGATTCTTAGTGTACTTCTTGGAGCGCTGATTAATGAAGCACGTACACAAAGTCATCAGCTACAATGATTAACAGACGAAGTGAGGCCCAGACTATCCCTGTCGGACCCTGAAGGCTCTGAGCCAAGAGGGAGTAGGAATGGCAGAAAGGGACCCAAAATGGAAATTAAGAGAAAAGTAGAAGTTATCATTTAAGCTTTCCTTTCATTCTGGTTCTTCCCATCTTCTCCATGGCTCTGGGTTAACATTCCCAAGGGTAGCCAAGCAGTGGTGGCGCATGCCTTTGATCCCAGCACTGGGGAGGTGGAAGCAGGCAGATCTCTGTGAGTTCAAGACCAGCCTGGTCTACAAGAATTAGTTCCAGGACAGCCTCCAAAGCCACAGAGAAACTCTGTCTCGAAAGCCTCCGAAAACAAACAAATAAAAAAATACATTCCCAAGGGCTCTGTCTGTTGAACTAAGCAAAGGATCATGAGAAGAACCAAGAAGAAAAAGAAGTGTTAAATTAATTGTTCCAAAAAAGGGACAAAGGGACTCTGAGAGCACAATATGTGATTTAAAGACTAGAAGGGACAGTTTAATGGTCACTGTCATTTTAGTATCAAAGTGGTGGGTGGAGGTAAACAGATACTCAGAATAATACAAATAGGAGAGCGACCAAAACATAAACACCAAAACACAAAGGGAAATGTTGAACCACCATGGAAAAAAAATTCCCTGATTGCATAGGAAAGAGTCAAAGAGGGGGTGTAAACTTTTATGAGACCAGAGAACTAGAGAAGGACCCCAGAGCTCTACCACCCAACACATGCAAACCCCGAGGGCAAGGGGAAAAAAAGGAATCAACAAGGAAGTTTTATTAGAATGTACAGTGATTTTTGTTTCTCAGCTTGTTTATATGGTGGATTACATTGATAGATTTTCATATGTTGAACCATCCCTGCATCCCTGGAATGAAGCCTGCTTGATCACTGTGGATGAGTTTTCTGATGTGTTCTTGGATCTGATTTGCCAGTATTTTATTAAGTATTTAAGGATCAATGTAGTAAAAATGGCAATCCTGCCAAAAGCAATCTACAGACTCAATGCAATCCCCATCAAAATTCCAGCACAATTCTTCACAGACCTTGAAAGAACAATTCTCAACTTTATATGGCAAAACAAAAGACCCAGAATAGACAAGACAACCCTGCTCAACAAATCAGCATCTGGAGGCATCACCATTCTGGACTTCAAGCTCTATTATAGAGCTGTAGTCCTGAAAACAGCTTGGTATTGGCACAAAAATAGACAGGTAGACCAATGGAATCGAATTGAACACTGAGACTAATCCACAAATCTATGAACAGCTGATTTTCGACAAAGAAGCTATAATTATACAATGGAAAAAAGATAGCATCTTCAACAAATGGTGTTGGCATAACTGGTTATTGGCATGTAGAAGACTGCAAATAGATTCATGTCTATCACCATGCACAAAACTTAAGTCCAAATGGATCAAATGCCTCAACATATATCCAGCCACACTGAACCTGTTAGAAGAGAAAGTGGGAGGTAACCTTTAACGAATTGGTATAGGAGACAGCTTCCTGAACATAACACCAGTAGCACAAACACTGAAATCGACAATTAATAAATGGGACCTCCTGAAACTGAGTAGCTTCTATAAGGCAAAGGACACAGTCAGCAAGACAAAAAGGCAACCCACAGATTGGGAAAAGATATTCACTAACCCCACATCTAACAGAGGGCTGATCTCCAAAATTTACAAAGAACTCAAGAAACACCAAAACACCAAAGGACCCAATTGAAAAGTGGGGAGCTGAACTAAATAGAGATTTCTCACTAGAGGAGTCTAAAATGGCTGAGAAACACTTAAGAAAGTGCTCAACATCCTTAGCCATTAGGGAAATGCAAATCAAAACAACCCTGAGCTACAATCTTACTCCTGTCAGAATGTCTAAAATCAAAAACACCAATGACAGCTTATGCTAGACAGGTTGTGGAGAAAGGGGAACACTAGTCCATTGCTGGTGGGAGTGCAAACTTGTAAAGCCACTTTGGAAATCAGTATGGAGATTCCTCAGGAAAATGAGAATCAGTGTACCACACGACCCAGCAACTCCACTCTTAGGCATATACCCAAAAGATTCCTACTCACACAACAGGGATGTCTGTTCCACTATGTTCATAGCAGCATTATTTGTAATAGCCAGATCCTGGAAGCAACCTAGATGCCCCACAACTGAAGAGTGGATAGAGAAAACGTGGTACATTTACACAATGGAGTATTCACTCATATATGGATTTTAGACATGGATTAGCTGAGTGTCAGCCTACAATCCCAGGGCCAGTGAGTCTGGGAAACAGGGAGGTTCCCAAGAGATATACATTATATCTCCAGAGAAGTGGAAAGAGGCAAGATCTCCTGAGCAGATTGGGAACATGGGGGGAGAGGAGAGGGAACCAGGAAAAAGAGAGGGGGATAACAGGAGGGTAGAAAAGACATGGGGGAGCAGGAAGGTTGAGTCGAGGTAAGAATAGAGGAGACCAGGATGAGAGATACCATAATAGTAGGAGTCATTATAGCTTTGAGGAGAGAGCTGACACTAGTGAGATTTCCTGAGATCTACAAGGTTAACACCAACTGGCAAACTAAGTAATAGCGAAGAGACTACATTAATAGCCTCTACCTGATGATAAGGTTGATGAGTACCTTATATGCCATCCTAGAACCTTCATCCAGTGACTGATGGAAGCAGAGACAGTTACTCACAACTAAATACTAAACTGACCCCCTGGAACCCAGTGACAGAGATGGAGGAGTGATGAGTAAAGGAGTCAAGACCGTGCTGGTGAAACCCACAAAGATAGCTGACTGGACAAGGGGGAGCTCTTGAACCCCAGACTGATGGCTAAGAGGCCAACATGGGACTGATGCAGACTCCATGAATGGAGTGTCAGTGAGGAAGCCTCAGAAATCTCTAGGGCCTTGGGTTGTAGATTAGTGCTCACCATGGCATACAAATGAACTTTGGGAGCCCATTCCACATGGAGGGATGCTCTTTCAGCCTGGACACATCGGGAAGGGCCTAGGTCCTGCCCTGGATGAAATGACAGACTCTGGAGATCCCCCTAAGGAGGGCCTCACCCTCCCTGAGGAATGATGTAGGGATTGGGCTGGGGGGATGGGGGGCTGATGGAGGGAGAAGAGAGGGAGCTGGGATTGACATTTGAAACATGCATGTTTCTAATTTAAAGAAAAAAGAATGTACAGTGCTAAAAGGTATGCATCTTTACAGTTAACAATCTCAGAGTAACCAGCATAATCTAGAGGGAAAGAATCATGCCTTCTAAACAACATCACAATCCAGGGGTGGAGTGGCTTGTTGGCAATCCCAATACTTGGAAAGCTGAGGTAGAAGAATTGCTGTGAATATGAGACAAGCTGGAGCTGCATGGTGAGTTCCAGGCCAGCCAGCCTACACTGTATAAACAAAACATTTACCCCAAGACACATAAAAAATAAAATTAAAATAAGCAAACAGATAACTAAGCCGCTACACAAGGGTCCCAACGGTGCAGAGGCAAGTGACCTCCAGACAATGCGGATGAATCCTATAATTTACCTATTTGCAATGGCATGTAGGAAAATAGATAAGTGATAGTGACAAGGTTCAGATTTGAAAGTAATATTTTAATTCCAAATGTGTGCTCACCTGGACATTTGATCAACCCTACAGTAGATTCAAACATCCTCAGGGTAAAAGATTATAGCAAGCCTTTTTTCTTGAAAAATTGTTTGGGGATAGATTTCATCATAAAGCCATTTGCTAAATGGAAAAATGTGTGATCCAAGAAACTGGATTCCTAGACGGACCACAGATAGCATTCTCCCAGCACTGATGTCTGGGACACTAAAGAGTAGAAGCTGTGGAGGCTGGAGGAAGAAGGCAGAGCTCCAAGCTGAGGTGGGCAGGAAAACTGGGGACTCAGGAGAACAGACACTACAAGCAGGAGTATACAGAAATAACACCAGGCATAAGAAAGGCAAGGTGTGACAGAGGATGGGAGTCTGTCTCTTCTGAAGGAAGAGTGCATATAAAATTCATACTCTGAAAGGGAACTATGTAAAATGAAGTGTGGTTCCGCAAATGCAGGAGTGATAAAAGAGAGAAGTTAAACACCTGTCTCCAGGAATAGTCCCACAGGGGACTCCCAGAAAAAAGGAGTCAGCCCCAGTCCTGGCCTCCCTCAGCGGGAGATGAAATGTCTTCTATGGCCACAACATGGAAACACTGTTGATCAGCATCTGTTTTTCAAAAAGATCTGTGGACAAAGAACAGAGTCTTGCTTGTAACTGCAGACTAGAATGCGCATCATTTATCAACCTTGACAATGTGAGCAGAAAGAACATTGTGTATGAAGAAAGGATGAGTGAAGAGTTGGGCCTTCCATGCTTTCCTTCCTGGAACCTAGAGAAAAGGCAGTAAATGAGTACATACCATTCAGGGTTGATGCTTTAAAAGTAAGGGTTTAAGTGTATCTGAGGGTACGGCTTTACAAAGTAAACAAACAGGACAATAATGCAATTTTCAAGTATTGAGAATGATGTGTGTGGGTATGTGTTTATAATAAGATCACTAATAACCTCCTCTCTGACCCTTCATATTTAGCTTGACTAAAGTTGATAAATAAGAAAATATTAAGTGTAGTTGTCTAGTCAGGCACCAGATTAGAATATGATGTCAGTGTTGGCTGCACATTCAAGGCTCTAAGAACACTGGCATTTTCATCCCAAACAAAATTTCTAATCAGCACACTGATTTTTTTCTATTTTATTTGTTACTATTGTGTATGTGTACACATGTGTGGGGCTAACAATGCATGCCACGGCACATTTGTGAGAGTCAGAAGACAACCCTGTGAAGAATTTGTAGAGTTGCTCTCTTCCTTCTGCCTGTATGTGAACTCAGGGCCAGAATTCCAGTGACCAGGCTTAAGTGGCAAGTGTCTTTATCTCCTCAGTCCTCTCACTGGCCCCGTAGTGTGGTACTTTAAAGATTGGAATGTACCAACAAGCTAGAATCACTTCTCTGAAGACAGAAAGATGTCTGGGACTGGAGGATCATATGAGTTGAGACTAAGGATTCCGCAGCTTACATCAGTTGGCTCATATCTTGTGGTTGCACCCAACTGATATATCTTGAGTGGAATGCATCTTAAAACTGTAGAAAGAATTGATAATTGGAAACATGCCTAGTTACATTGTTAATGTAAGGAGAATCCTGTGGTCTGTGAGCATTATGAACTCCAATGTTGCTTTAAAAAACTGAGAAACAACAATATATATATATATATATATATATATATATATATATATATATATACAGTGGAACACTACACAGCATCTAACTAGAGACCCTGTCATTTGCAACAACACAGAAGAGACTGTAGCTCATTATAATATGTGAAGTGAGCCAGACATAGCAAGATGATGCCTCCTGAAGCAGAGAGCAGCATGGTGGTTCCCAAGGGCCTGGGATGGACATGGAAAGATGTTACTCAGAGGGTAAAATTTCATTTCACAGGAGGGATAAGACCTGGTGATCTATTGCACTGCACTGTGGTGACACTTAATACCACACGGTACCTTTCAAACTTGCCAACAGAGATGAAGGCAAATGGGCTCATTGCAGAGGTCTAAGTGGATGGAATGTAGGGTATGTCCACATCTTAAAATCTTACACTATATGCCATATGTACAATTATTGCTTGTTGATTAAAATTAGAATAGAAACTATTGAGACAGCATAATGGATAAATATCCCACATGGTGAAAAGAAGGAACCAGCTGCAGCAAGTTGTCCTTGGATCTCCACATTTGTGCTCACATACACACACACACACACACACACACACACACACACACACACATGCACACACGCACACACACACACACGAATGTACATGCTAAATAAATTTTAAAAATTAGACATAAGGCAACACAAGTCGGCATCAAGTGCTGGATTACTTTCTGCACACTGCCCTGTGTCACTCCCCCATGTGACTGTCTTCTCCCCTAGTCTCTCTCAGCTCTTTGAGTACACACTCAATGAGCTCCCTTCTCTCTCTCCTTCCCCTTGCCTCAGCTGCACCAGAAAGCAACACTTGCAGCACACACTCTAGACCCTACACTCAGTCCTACTGAACTTGGTGCTCTCTTCCTTAGGGTATGTACGCTCAGTCTGTTCCAGGTCATTTTTCTCTTTCAGAATAGATGTGTTGTCTTGTGTTTTCCTCCTGCTTGGTCCATTTCCTTTGTCTCTGGGCTGGGGAGTCTTCGTGGAGAAGCAGGCCTGTGTCCTAGTTGTAGAGGTCTATGCCTACCCCACCTCCTGCCACCCCTACCCCCACCCTCCATTTCTCAGAGGAAAGTTGGACACCCAAAGTGGATGACTCTACTGTTTGTTTTCCTGGCAGCTTCTGCTCTTTGTTCCTTCTTTTCATTTAGATCAGGGCAAAGGATGCATATATCTCCATCCTTGTTTCCACAGCCACGAAGAAATATGACAGGGTCCAAAACAAAGGTAAGAGATTTATAGACCCTGCGAGATCCCAATTAATAGAAACCATTGGGACCATCACCGCCTTCTGCTTCTGAGGCCTCTAAACGCAACACTCTGGTCCCATAAAGCAGAGTGGTTGACACTGGAAATAAAACATCTGCACGGGGGCTGGGAAAATGCTTTATATGCATTCCAGAACCATGCTCTGTGTTTAAACCCCAGCTTTTTAGTATAATTTTCGCGTTGGAACTTAACGTTTTTACTGCCTTTTCTCCAAATAATCAATATTGATTTTACGTGATCTCTTATCATCCTGACATCAAGATTTATTTCCCAGTTTTGCTCTGCACAAGACCGCAGTTTACAGAAGGCACGTTTATTCTCTTTTTTGGGGGGGGGCTCCTGGGATAATTATCTTGCCCCATTGACAAATCATTCAGCTTATGTTGTATTGAAAAATAATAATTGGCTTTGCCCCTCATCAGGTTCGAACAGCTTTATTGCCCTTATATTTGCCTGTATGTTGTGATAGCATCTTTGCTGGCTTTAGACCTGTGAGGGGCCAAGAAACCTGAGTGGGTCTTCCTTCTCAGCTCCCTCAGAGCTGCCTTGACTGAATGGTAAAAAGCTTGTAGGTGGCCTGCTTTGCAGACTGAGTTTCTATGGTGGTTTTTGCCTGTTTTGTAGATTCAGGAGCTTGTCATAGGTCCACATTTAAGGCATGTCGTCAGGGCAGTCTGTACAACGTGAGCAGGGGAGTGGCTATGAAGAAACAGCCCCAGTAGAACCTGTCTTTCACATGCCTGTCCCCCCTTAGCCATGTTTTTTTTTCCCCTCCTGCAGTTTCTATCGCCCACAGTCAACTGTGATCTGAAAGCTTGTAAAAGAAAATTCCCCAAAGATGCAATCCTTGCATTTGAAATGGAATAGCACAATGGAACCTGCCATCCTACACCACCTGCTCAGGAGAGGCCCAACCAGTATGCAATGTACACACACTGTGGATTCTACTCATGCATTAGTCGGTAGCTGTCTTGACAGCCCTATCAACTGCTGTACTGTTTTTGTGATCAGCTGACATTTATTTACCTAAAAATGTTTCCAAGGCACAAGAGGAGTGCAACAGTGACACTGGTGATTTTATCACAGTGCATTGTTGTAATAATCAGATTTGATTATTAATTACTCCTGTTAGTCTCTTTTTGCCTAATTAATAAATTAAACTCTATCAATGCCTGTATGTTAGTGAAAAATAGAACAGTATACACAGTACTCAGGAGCATCTGCAGTTTCAGTTGGCCACTAAGGACACTGGACTTACAGCTGGTGGATACTGGGTGACAGCTGGATCTGTATGTGCATGGCGACTTTGCAGGGGAGTCACTAGTAGTCCCATCAGAGGAAGCTACAAGACAGACCTGCAAAGAGCATAAATGGAGAAGTGGGGATTTAACCGTTTCCTAGCTGTATAAGTGACCCTATGTAAATTACCTAAGCTTTTTGAACCCCAATGGCCCATCTTAGTAGGGATAATAAAATAAAGTGAGGTTGTTACAGTATTTGGATTTGTGTATAAGTTAAGCAGTGCCATCAATAATATTTATAAATGCAAAGTCACATATGAATATGCATTTATAAGGTAAGAACTATAAGCATGATATCCAAGAAACCCATCCATTCACTTACTCACACAACAAATACTTACTAGGCACCAGCTATTACGTCAGGCTTTGTGTGAGGTGCTAGAATCATAAAGGGGGATAAAACATGTAACATTTTTCTTGTACTTTCCACATAGCTGAAATCAACATAAACTGGCTTAGAGTCCCACGGTGTGCAAAGGCAGTTGAAGTGAGGTCTTCAAGTGAAAGCCCATTCGAAAGATACCATCCTAGCAAATGGCACCTAGGCTGAAGTCTTGGAGAAGAAAGAGGGGTAGCCAGTTGTGAAGTTGAGGAAAGAACAGTCCAGGCTAAGGGAATAGCATGGGCACAAAACAAATGGTGATGTCCTCACCAAGAGAGAACACAGAGTAGGGGCCAGGACAAAGGCAGGTGGCATGTTGGGAAGTTGACCATGGTAAGATGGCAAGTGACCACGCTTGTACTCAGTGATGTGTGATGCGTCCTTTGTGTTACCATTTTCGTAACGTCTTTGCATTAAAAGAAGACTGAATAAGTTCAAGCCAAGAGATTAAGATGCAAATGAGGCAACATGTGGCCAGGACAGCAGCAGGTGACTGTGAAAGAAGGACAAGAAGGTTCAGGCTGTGTGTGTGTGTGTAGAGGGGCGTTGATGTGAGTCATGACTGGGTAGGCAGGTTGAGTGTGGGTCTTTTGTGAGCCTCCACAGGCAGACATGGGCTCTGCGGGTGCCATGGCATGCTGCAGTTGTGAATAGACATATTACATTTATCAGAAAGGGGGGAGGAAAACAAACAAATAGAAATCAGTGAGGTATAGCGACTAAGACACTAGTTTGGGTAAAAAGGGGCTGATTCTGGTGATTCCTAGAATTATGTCATTTTGTCATATGATACCTTCATTCCAAAGGATTTTTAATTGCTGGAACACAGAGCCCTCCATCTGCCATGTGGGGATTTTTCTACTGTCCTTACCTGGGTAAGAGACTCTGAGAACCTGTGTTTCTGGAACTCTGAGTTCTCCAGTGCTTGTCCTGTTTCTAGAGCAGTGTTCAATGGACTCTTGGAGAAATTCTCCCAGCTCATGGACACACTACTTCAGCTGACCTGTCAGGAGAGGGAGCACCTGACCCTGACACTCAATTAGCAGAACAGACCACATATAATGTATGCTTGACACTGATATGATTTAACGCTAATAACTGCTTTTCAAATATTTATTACAATAGCTGTTTTAATAAATATTTCATGAACACTATTTTCTTTCCAAAAAGCCCTCTGTTGCCAGATTTGCTGCCTTAATTCGCCTTAATGAGGATTTTTTTCAATGCATTGATAAACTGTTCTCCTGACAGAGCACAAGAGGAGCAAAGGGATGTGCTGGAAGTTCTGTCCTCTGTAGCAGTCAGCCTGGGAAAGAATGGAGGACCAGCATGAAAGAATGCCAAAGAAAGACAGACTGGAATTCTGCCACTAACACTCTCCAGACCTGAAAATAAGGACATCTGTCCTTAGCAAAGAAAGGCTCAACATCTGGGAACAAACCCTCTGAGGGAAACCCTGGGGATCATACTTAGCAAGCAAGGCCAGATTTGCCTGGGAGAAAGGGGAAAGCAGAGTCACTCTAGGGTCTTGAAGACTCACAAATAAATGCTCCAGAGAAAGTGAAGCTGGAAGAAAATGGAAAAGTTCCGTGTCCAGCCTCTTGATGCCCACCATGGACTCTGAGGATCTTCTGCAGCCTTGGCATGACCACAGCATTCAAGGCTGATGTCTCTACCTCTCTCTCAAGTGAAATGGTCTTCCTTCTTCCTGAACCACTCATTTGAGTATCTTGCAAATCTGGAAACCTCTTAGAATCTCTGTGCACATTCCACGGGGGCGGAGGGGGAGTTATATTTTGATTCACCTTTGAAAACAGGGCTGCATTCTGTCACTGAGGGCATCTAGGAATGAGAAAGCCCTGTGTCGACAGTTGTAGAAATGTCCACTGAAGTTTGCAATGAGTCAAGTGGCTGGCTAGTCAGGACTCCAGCTTCTAGCCTTGAAGCCTGATAACTGTATCAGTCCTAATAGTTTTTCTTTGCTTTTCCCTGTTGTCCATACTCATTTCCACTGTGGCTCTCTTCTCTCACTCTTGCCCGTGCTTGTTCAGATAACTGAGAGGTTTTGGTCCCATTTGGCTATCTTCATTGGCAGGACTTGAGTTCCCGACCCTTTATACTCTAGGAACCAAAGGCATTACTACCTGTATCTAAGGTCATATTTCTCCTTGGACCAGAAGTCTTGTCTCTCTGTCTGTCCAGGAGCAAATGTGTTCCTTTGAATGGTAGGAAACTCAATTTAACTCTTCCCAGAAGAACAGGGACGATTAAACTCTCTTCTCACAACACTGTTTCCGGGGAGATGGCCATAGTTGTTTGACTCCCCAACATCACATCCCATTCCAGTGTTTCAGAATTCTCACTCTGATTTCAGCACTTCAGTACTTGACTCTTGTGTCCTTAACTAACCTCAAATGTTATATGTCAGTTGGGTTCAAAGCACTTGTATCCCAAAGATTATGTTCACTTCAGAGTTCACAGAGTTCAGAATGTCCACACTGCATTCTGTCCCTGAATTGTGCAATCCTCAAACTCCATGAATGAGCATAACAACCTTGCTTTTTCACTTCCAAGTTCAGCAAAGTTGCAGAACATTAGCTCCTGTGAGCGAGCAAGTCCTGATCATGGACAGAAGAGACAACTTATAAGAATATTTTGGATTGTTGTTAGAGTTATACTGGTATAGTAAATCACTGGTTATAGATTCTCTTTCAATAACCATGACATCACTAGCATTGAACAGTTAGGTAGGTGTTCAGTACCAAGTACTGTCTCCCTTTGTTGAGTTGCTCTTCAGTCCAAATAGAGATCTGTTGGTTACCAACAAGGCATGCATGACACTACAACACCCTTTGGGTCATTATGCCATGCTGGTCATTGATGTGGTTCATGGCTGCCATATTTGGGTAGGACTACTGGCTGCCTCTCTTCTTTGGAATCTTGCATGGTACTTTTTGGAACCATGAAAGCTAGTCCTCAGGGAAGGGGCTTTAGGGTCAATTCCATCTCAAGGGTCTGTGGACCCTATTTCTGAAGTGCACAGTGTCTTCATCAATAAGGACCAGCATAGTTGCTAATAACAATCTGTAAACAGTTTTCTTTATACCCACAGATAGGTGTAGAGTTCATTTTCACATCAAGGCAATGTCTCTGCAACAAATCAAGACCATTGCAGAAAACTACCACCAATCAAAATGCAGACTTGTGAAGCCCAGGCTCAACAAATACATCTACAAAATACTTCTGAACCTAAGGCTCAGGGAACTTTAAGAAGAAGGGGTAGAAATATTGTGAGAGCCAGGAGATCAACGAGTAGGTGTGGGGATGTGTCTCCTAGTAATATCAGATGCTACACCCACAGTCTTACTAATATGTCTGGCCAAATGTGAGCTGAACAAAGATGACACCAATGAACATGCCAAATTAGACAGAGAGAAGCCTGCAAGACTGCAAACTTACACAGAGAACTATAAACAATTGAGAAAGGCAGGGAAAAGGAGAGGTGGCCTTCCTCAGGAAAGAGCAAACCTGTTTGTTGTCCAGTGCCAAATGGTCAGCTCTGAAAACATACATACACCTAGCATTATATGAACTGAACAGGTTACATTTAGGAACATATATGTATATACATATAAGACAATAATTAATAAAATAAAAAGGTCTTGAATTTGAAGAAAATTAGGAAGAGGTATATTGGAGGGTTTGGAGAGAGGAAAGGGAAGGGAGAAATGTTGCGATTAAATTGTAATTTCAAAAAAATTTAAATGAAAAAAGAATGTTTGAGGCATCATCTATGCTCTATGCAGACACACAGAGTGAGAAAAAATACAGGAGAAATAAACATATAATCAGTTTCACAATTGGTTGACTTCTATGTCAGTGAGCCAAGGGCACGTAGCCATGTAGATAGATGCCATGAGAGAGGAACAGAGGTGCTGTACCTGAGCCAAGTCTTACACTGACTATAGTTAGCCACAAAAGATACATTGAGGATGAAGCTGATATTGCAGAAAAAGCTCGTGAGCTCACCTAGCTGCTACCTCCTCCAGTGATTAATATATGACATAGTAGATGTGTGACATAAAATATAACTCATAAAGTAAGAGGCAAAACTGGAATGTTATTACCCATATCTCATATCATTCACCTTGATAAGATACCCTATCTGGGATGCTGCATCTCATTGGCATATGCAAAGGCTGGGTTCTAGTCCCAGCACCTCATGAACAAAATGAGAAGCTATTGAAGAGATTGAAGAAGAATGTAGCTGACTTTTTGTGCTACTCACTCTGGAAGTCCTTAACAAGAACAGGTTTGAGCAGGTTAGAGAACCCAGTTGTCAACAATATAGTATATTGTATAGGGGGGATGCTAAGCCCTTGAGGAATAGTAACAATAGTGACAGGTCCAATATTTATGGAGTGCTTGTTATGCACCAGAAAGTCCTTGACTCTATTAGAAGTACTAAGTATATAATGTCCACAATACCTAAGTGAAAATTCCTATGTCATAGAAGAAATTAACTTGTACCACACTCCATGCCAGGCCATTTGAAACACTGGTCTGGAGGGGAAAGGATTCTAGAGAAGTTGGAGAAACTATGGAGATGACAGTTAAGGGGTAGAATAAAGGATGGGAAATGAGGTAGAGAAAGACAGTCATCCCCTATACCTAGGGTTAAGTAACAATCAGAAGTTGAGAAGAGCGCTAGCAAATATATCAAGGGAAACAGTTTTTGTTTATGTCTAGTGGGAGAAAAAACATGGCTTTAACTTGAAGCCTAAGCCTGAGGCATCTATAGAGAATAGATTTGGTAATGACCCTGAGCCAAAACATAGGGCCATTCTCAGCAGTAAAAATCTGGGAATCTTCCACACATGCCTGGAAGCTGCCACAGTCAGCAAAGCCCATTTGGCTGCTGGCGTATCAATATTCTGCCCTTTGCCTATGCAAGTGCAGTCAGGAAAGTGATTCTGATCTCTACCTTGATAGAAAGTAACTAAAAATACAACAGAATGTCCCAGGCTCCAGTTGTGTGACCATTCCCTTCTCACTTGCAGCCATTAAAGCAATGAAGAGAGTGTGGGCAGCCTGCTTAGATGAGCTGGCAATAGTGTCTGGGTACCTGCCGATAAAAGACCCTGTGTTTTCAGAGCTGATGAATAAACTTTAAAAAATCCTAATGGAATAGCTAGTACAGAGGCTGATGATGACTGGAGTGATTTTGCACCAAGTGGCTCCCTGATCTGCCTGTGCTGGCAAAACAGAATGAAGGCTATACGAAAAGACAGGACAGCTGAAGACAGGATTCTTGATTAAAGGTAGAATGTGGGAGTCCCACTGTGCCAACAACCTCTGCTGATAAATTTAATATGCCTTTGTGATTGTAACACTTGATTCTAACAAAGGCAAAGAAGGAAAAGTTGACCAAGGTCACAGAAGTCGGGAGCGGAAGAGTTAGGGATTGCTGCTGGGTGAGGACTCTAGGAATCCCTCTCCCACCCTCATGACCATGGAGCCTGGCTAACTGTAGGAGTAGTGGGTACAGACTATGAGGATGGGAGTGAGGGAGGCAATCCAGCAAAGGGGCAGCATTCAAAGACGGGCAAAAGAAGACACAATCAATAGTTAAGGTGACGTCAGAGAGTAAGGAAGCCCTACTTGTGGATGAGACATGAAGAGGATACAGTGACCAGGCCAAAGGATTGTGATCAGAAGGGATTTACTGGAGGAAGTGGGAATGGAACACAGACACTTGGAGGCAAAGATTAGAAAGAAATATTCCTTGAACCAGGTCTAGAAACACACCTAGGAAACAGAATTCAGTAGTAAAGGATATTGTGTTCATTTGTAGTTGCACATGTTTAAAAAATAGGTATGGTTTACCATATCTGTATTTATGGTAAGACCAAGGCTAGAATGTATGCTAATTTAACTTTAAGAGGGACACATGTTCTAACTGGGAAAAAAGGGACCTGCTCTCCAGATTGCCTCCTCTCACTGCTATAGAGAAAGTTTTGATTCCAGTTGAGCCCTATGACAATGGGGTCTTAAGGACCCCACATATGAGGAAAGGGCAGGTTATACTTTCTACAGTGGTGTAGACATTGACAAGTTCTCCATGTTCCACTAAATAACAGCTTGCGCATGCTCATGCAAGCCACCCCAGGTAAACTCAATTACTGATTACAAAGAAAGAAAAAAAGGAAGGGATGATTAAAAAAAAAAAATATATATATAGTATGAGTTATCTGGGAATAGGGGATCAGCAGGACAAGGAGGGGACAAAAGAAGACAAAGAAAGTAAATGTGATCAAAACCATTTTATACATGTTTGACCTTTTCAAGATAATCAATTACAAAACTAAATCTTTAAAAAAAATAATCCCTCACTTTTTGAATGAGAACAGAATTTCAGGATGTGCAGGTTACAAAATCCCCACCCATTCTAGACCTGGCAGAGTTTCTTGTCTATAAGTCCATTTCTTTGATGTTAATGCATTTGAGTGAAACAAAGAGGAGTTTCATAGCTGAAGGAAAGAACATAGATGTCCCCCTAGAATAGCAACTGTCTTGACAGGGCCTTAAGGTTTGATTCTGGTTAATACAGAATATCTCCTCCCCCTCCATAGCTTTAACATAGGGCCTGATTAATATAGAATGTCCCCTCATGGTTTCAGGATAGGACCCCAGTTAATACAGAATATCTCTTCCATGACTTTAGAGTAAGACCCTGGTTAACACAGACTACCTCCTCACCCTCTGTGGCTTCAGCCTGGGCCCTGGGTAATACAGACTACTTCCTGCCTGTTTGTAGCTTCAGGGTAGGATCAGGGTTAGCATCTCGGTGTTGCTGAGCAGAGACTGTCTAAAGAGGATGTGTGCACTCTCAGGTTCTGCTAATAGCCTAAGAACTGCTCCCATAGATTTGCATTGGCTCAGAGTCTTTAAACAACTGAAATGAACTCTTCACGGCCCTGGAGTCCAGAAGTCTAAAGTCAACGTTTCAACAGGGCCAAGCACCTCTGTAGATTCCAAGGGGAAAAGTGTCTCTTGTCTTCTCCTTCTGGTGGCTGAGGATACACTGCTCAGTGTCTGCCCTCTTCCTTTTCTTTCTGTATGAATCTACTTCTTGCTAGAAGGTCATCTAAGATTAGGAACAACTCTGACAACCCAAGACAAACTCTTCCTTTCAAAAAATTTAACTTAGTCACTTATTTTGCCATAAAAGGTGGGATACACTCTCCATATAAAGAGATACTCGTAGTTCCTGGGGATTATAAAGTGAATATATCTTCGGGAAGCCATTATTTAAGCCCAGCACATGGACAGCAACTTACTGTTAGGCAGAGGAGAGGATGTGAAAGGGAAAAAAAGATGTCAGTGAAATGAGTTGGGGTGAACCAGCAGAGTGAAAATTTTAGAGTTGAGAACGATCAGAAGAAGATGTGAACCAGGTCCTGAAGGACTAACAAGAGAAACCATGGCTGGACAGTCTGAGTCTTTCATGTGATTCTCATCTGATTGCTAGCCTGGGATAGGAGCAGGAGCAGGGCATTAGTAACTGTCAAGACTAGGGCTTTGCTAATTGGAGTGTTGCCTGAATTGAATTTATAACATGCCCCATGCCAAGGAAGAGACTTTCACATGCCTGCCACTAGAGTTAGCCCACTCTCAGCAGTGTAACCGTTGTCACCTTTGTCACTGAAATGACATCTGTCATCACAGGGGCTATGAAAGTGGGTCATGCAGATTGAGGCAGGAAGAAGAAGGCACTCCAAGAAGGGGCCGGAAGGTGGGCAGTTGAGAGGAGCCTGCAGGCAGGCTGCAGAAACCTCCAGGGGCTGCCTGACCTGGGAGGCTTGTTAGAATGAGAGAGGGCCACGCCCAAGAAGAAGAGTCCTGCTGGTGCCTCCCCTGAGCTGCCTTCAAACTCTGTACGAGTTGCATCACAGCATGCCAAGTCCCCCAGTAGCCACAGTTTATTCTCACTGCCATGTATTCTTCAACACATCACTCCACTTCTCCAGACTCAACTTTTGAAGAATAAAATAGACTGAAAAAAGAGCCCACCCACTCCAAAAGGTTATTCTGAAAATCAATAGAGTTATCCATATAATGACAAAGGTACAGGCTTTGTGCCTAGAAGGCTCTGAAAGATGACTTCTTACAGGGATTAAAGCTTCAATATGATTCATGTAGAGTTTGGGGCCACATGTATGTCACTGGGTCTATAGCATTAGAGACAAACCTAGGTGTAGGGTAGGCTACACTCTCTAAGTTAGTGTAAGTAAGCACCAGGATGCTTACACGAAGATGAAATCACCTAAAGACACATGTGTCCCTACTTTAAGAGATGTGTGACTGTACCTGGGACTCCACAGTAACCCTATCCATTCATCCTGCCCTCTCAGCTGTGCAGGGAATGTTTCTCCTCTGTGCTGAAAAGGGAGGCAGTGAACATCCACAGCCATGTTGCTGCCCCTCCCAAGTCCTCTGTTCATTTTCCTGTTGTCAGTCTTTACTTGCCCCTCTGCAATCCAGGTATCCACACAGCGATTTGTTCCAGATGCTGAGCAATTTGCGTTGTCCTACTCAGCATGAAAAATATTTCCCCAAAGCTTACCAACCCCTCGAAAATCGGGTGTTTTTGAGCCCGCTAGCCAATCCCCAGCACAGGACTGGAAATATGCAGGTCTTTCATCATCTTTGTTTGAACACGGGATGTACTGCAACCAGCAGAGAGAGAATTCTTGCCGGTAAATCCATGGAAGTCATGCAGTCTCTCACCTGCTGTGGAAGGATGGATGCCTCCAAGGGCCATTGTTCATCATCTTCTCGGGAGATGTGTCTGCAGGAGGCTGGGAAGAATTCACCAGATGTATCTGAGACTCTCCGATGAGGCAGTATAAGCAGGATGTAAAAGGCTATCTAAGAAGTTGAAGAGGAAGACCGGGGTGCTATGTGTCCTAGGTGTGGGGTGGAGACAGCTGTTTAAATGTCCCTAAACTGGCTGCATATAAATCAGTGTGTTTCCACAAGGCTCCTGGGTGTTCCTTATGCACAGTCACTTCCCAAGCATTGATCCACAAGACATATTAAACATTATAACCCTTTTCCTCACTAGACCGTCTCCTTCCAGAAGCTCTGTTGCAGACACACTTATCACTTATCCTTCCTCAGCTCAGACTAAACATTTAAAAGAAAAGAGTGTCAGTGGCAGCAGATCACAATTGTGGCAGGGTCTTGGTTCTGCAGGCTTCAAGATTCATCTGCACATCTTCTAAGACCCATAAAGGTAGAACATCCCCAAACCCTTTTGCTTCTCATCCAGAAGACGTTTGGAATATTCTAAGGCAGCAGCAGCTCACAATGTTTATTGCAAGCCCGTGTGTTCCTTTCCTTAATCACCAGTGATATGAAACAGCCCAAAGGCGCACTGAAGCAGTGATGGCAGGAAAATATCATTAACATGTCAAAACGCTGCCTGCTTCTTTTGCTGCATGGCAATTTACAGACATGGCTGAGAGCCTACCAAAGAAGACTACGTGGCATGCCACTTGTTAATGCAAGCAGTTAAAATAATCTTTGATTCACAATCAGTTCTGTGTAGAATATTTTTCATCTTTTTCTAACCGAGCACTTAGCTTAGTATCTTGGTCCCATAATCACTGGATGAAAGAATGCTATGACCTAGTATTGAATCTGGATGTGCCTGGCATTGAGTTCAACTCTCTCTCTCTCTCTGTCTCTCTCTCTCTCTGTCTCTCTGTCTCTCTCTCTCTGTCTGTCTGTCTGTCTCTCTCTCTCCTTCTCTATGTCTGTGTATACCTACTAACATCTACTAGCAGTGTGTACTCCCCACATCTACCTCCATGAGGATAATTTCTTCTTCCCTCTTTCAAGGTCATACAAAAACGGGTAACAGAGCAGGTTATTTGGCTCACATTTTTTACCAGATCAATTTGCTTCCAGCTAAAGTGGACACTGAGTGGATATTGGGGCTCCTCACCAACGTTGCTCTGAAAGGCATCATTCCAGAATACATCTGAGGGTACAGACTTCTTTTTATTGGTTTGGAGGAGACAGCAGTGGTTGCCAAGGTCACCTGTGCCAAGTTTCAGAGTGATTCCAAGTCAGAGTCTGTGCTTCGTGTCTTTTAAGGTGAGCCACACTGGGCATAGGAGGTAACTAGCAGATTAGGATTCAGTGCAGGTTTCTGCACAAATGCCCAATTCCTTCTGGAGGAATCAAGCTGAGGAAATTAAAAACAAAAGCAAAGATGAAAAATCATTTTCGGTTAAGTGTCAAGGTGGCGACCAAGCTGTGTACAATCCCCTTCATCAGCTGGTCTTCCCCACACTTGAGAAATCCAAAAATGCCCCATGTTGTGAGATTAAAAGTTCCTCTTCTGTGGTCCCCCCTTGCCTTCATCTTTTTTGGTCTGGGCTGACACCAGAGACAATTAGGGACTGTATAATCGTTGCTGCTGGGCTGAGCTTCCACATTCATCCTCCTCAGAAGGGACTGATTACCATATTAAGCATTTTGCTCTTGACAAAAATCAGTGAGAATGTTTCCCTCTGTTTCCCCAGAACACAGACTACAGTGTCGCAAGCGATAGGCAATGGGGGTGACCAATGAGAACTGAGAGTCAGAAACAACTCTATCTCTCATAGTAATTATCTCCTTTGAGTTAAAATGTCCTTTCTTTTCTTGTATTTTATTTATTTGGTTTTGATTTCTTCTCTTCTCTCTCTTTTTTTCAAAGCTGTCATTCAGAACTGCAGCCCTATCTGAAGAGTCTTGAACCTGCCAATGTCAATTGGAAAGGTTGGGCCAGCTCTGCCAGTTGAAATCATCAAGGAGGTAAGCCCCTAGTGGCAGACCTGCCCATCAACCTAAATCTAGCCAATGGGACCCAAAGATCTCACTCATGACTGGCAGATGTTTTGAGAACGGGTCTCACTCACATTTTCAATAAACAACCTGGAAAAGCAAACAAACACAGAAGAGAACTTCGCAACAACCTCTGCAGTGCTGTCTGGCTTGAGGGGAATATGTGAAGATTTGGATCAATTTTCTAAATAATTTAAGCCCCAAACTCTGTTTCCCTTAGAAACACTTGAGTAATTGAAGCCAATGAGGTGTTGAGGACGATCTACATCAATACATTCTTTATCTCCTACATCACTTTCTCCACCTACCTTAGCCCCAATGGTGGCCATAATAGGTGTGGCTTTACAATGGCAGTAATTTATCAAGTGTTTGCTATGTGCCAGGCAGTGCTCAAGGGGCTCTAAACACATCTAAATAAGTCATGCTTCACTTAGTGACAGGGATGCATCTGACAAAAGCATCATCAGGCAATTGCATCATTGTGGGAGCATCTCAGAATGTGCTAACACAAACCCAGACATTTTGGGTCAGTTACTCAGCATGGACCATTGATGTGATCAGATGTGGTGAACACCAAATGTAATGGTTACTTTTCTATTGCTGTGATTAAACATAATGACCAAGACAGCTTATAGAAGAAAAATATTATTTTGTGTTTATGATTCCAAAGGGATAAGAGTCCATCATCCTCAAGGTGAGAAGGAATGGCAACAGGCAGTTGTGGCAACTGAGGCAGCCAAGAGCTTCTACCTCAAACCACAGGCAGAGAACAAAGAACGACCTGGGAATGCCATGTGGATTTTGAAAGCCTACCCCCACTGACATCCTTCCTCCAGCAAGACCACACATTCTAATCCTACCCAAACAGAGAAAACCAGCTGGGGACCAAGTATTCAAACAACCTAGCCTAAGAGGCCCATTCTGTTTTAAACCATCATACCAGATATTTGAGGCTCATGCTGGCTATGCAGGATACATTTTACATTAAGTATTATACAGAGGTGTGTGTGCATGCGTGTGTGTGTGTGTGTGTGTGTGTGTGTGTGTGTGTGTAAAAGTAGTATACTCTAAAATAAGGATCAAACATAACCCAGGAATGTAGTCATTCACTATCATTGTCAGGTACACTATGTTGTGCCTAGTCACATGTGCTCTATGATTACATAATTTACAGGGCAGTAAGTTTGTTAATTCCACCATCAAAAAAAGCATATGAGTGGTACATTGAACTGATTATTATGATGTCACTAGGTAACAGTAACTGGCTCTACAACTGTCATAAATGTTGGCTAAAATGTTGTTAGGAAACACATGATTCATCTACTTGCTAAAATGTAGACCTTCACCTGCACAAATCAGAGCATGTCTAAAAGTCATAAATGAATATTAAGGGTATTGGAATTTTAAATATTAAAGTACATGAAAGGGAATCCAATCCACAAGACAAAACAACATTTCCTAAAAACAGACACAAGCAAAGAGTCTTGATGCTCAACTCCAGCTTTCTCTTGCCCTGCAGGAGCTCTTCTCCGCACCCCATTCTTCAGATCCACCCCCAACTCCTCCTGGAACCCCTGCCACCGGGCTCTGGTCTTTTGTTCCTTTCTCTGTTGCCTCCCACCTCTCTAGACACGTCTCTCTTCAAGCATTCCCTTGATTCTACATCACAAAGAGTGCAGCACCAGCTGTCAGGGACTGAATTCTCATTAGGATGAAGGAGGAAGGATAGCTGGGCATGCTTCAGACAAAGACAAAATTTTCCTCAGTGAGTTGGGGCTGGTGTGATAGGGAATAGAAGGGCCAGAGCAGTGCCATGGTGCGGAAATCTGTGCCTGTCTCACAAGCTGCGTGACAAGTTGGAGAAGAAGATATCATTGTTTTCTTCCCGAGATGAATAATCTGAAGTCTAGGTGAGTGGTCTGAGTGCATAGAACTAATGAGTAACAGCAATTAGAGATAAAATTTGTATTACAACAAAGGGCACCATTTCCCTACCAGACCACACTCTTCCTTGGAAGAGACAAATATCAGTATAAGACCCTAACAAAAAAATCACTAAGATTCTTGTGGCCTGCCTCACCATCCTTCAGTGATACATAGGGAAGACAATGAAGAACACTGTAGTTCATTCCCAGTTGGCTGGGATTCACAGCCTCTATCCTGTAGTAGATGGCACAGCTCTTTCTGATGATGTACAGATATGGCTTGGATTTTCTTAACAAATGCAACTCATTCATTCAACAACTATCAGCCAAGTTCCCACTATGTTAGAAACCATGAAGAGGTGAGCAGGCAACTAGAAATAGGATGCATTTCTCATAAGGGACAGAGCTGAAAATGGACTTTCAAGCAATTAGAACTTGTAAGTTTTTAGGAGAAGAAATAAAGGAGATACACAACAGGGCTTGAGATAACCAGTAAATGTTTCACCAAAGTCATACCATTTATTTCATGCTGTTTTAGATATGTATTTACTACCACTTTAACGGTTTCATCTTAATCTTTGAGATTATCTTGTACTGCTCTCAATTTTTATACTTCATCAATTGTATTTGGAATAATCCCTAAAGTTATTAAATGAACAGGTCCCAATGCCACACCCTCCCATGAAAAGTAGCATGCAAAATCCTATTTCCTTGTCCCCTTGACAATCAGATTCTATTATTGAATAATACATTTTGAAAAGCCTATTGGAATAGACTCATTAGAAACATAACAACAGCTTCATATAAGCAGAACACTAAGCAAACATTTGTGAAATGTGTAGAGAATGGATCTGATCCTGGGTGGAGGAAAGGCACTTCCCACAGAATCAGCACCTGAGCCAGTATCTGAGGGTGTATGGAAAGAGAAGATCATGGCCTGCAGAAGGGGCCAGATGGAAAGATGGGTGAAGCAAAGGAAAAAAAAATACACTTGAGAGGCATGTGGAGGGACTTAAGAATTTGTGAGGTATCCGGGTCTTTATCTCATGAGCATTATGAAAACGTCTGCATCATCATAGATAAGACAGACCTTCATTATTAAAAAAAACCACTTGACTTGTACTTGGGAAACAGATTGCAGGTAGTGGAAGTCGCATTAAAGAACCTATAGCATGAGTCAGAGGGACTAGACAGGATGGAAAAATCAGTGGGCTTGGTAATTTTTAAGATTTATTTTTATTTTATGTGGATGGGTGTTTGCCTGAATGTATGACTGTGTGTGCCTAGTACTCAAACAGTCTAGAAGAGGGTGTCAGATCCTCTGGAACTATAGTTACAGATGATTGTGAACTTCCATATGGGCTCTGAGAACCAAACCAGGGTCCTCTGGAAGAACAGCAAGTGATCTTTTTTTTTTTTTTTTTTTTTTTTGGTTTCACGAGACAGGGTTTCTCTGTATTGTTTTGGAGGCTGTCAGTCCAGCCCGCCCTTGAACTCACAGAGATCTGCCTGCCTCTGCCTCCCGAGTTCTGGGATTAAAGGCGTGCGCCGCCGCTGCCACCACCACCACCTGGCACAGCAAGTGATCTTAACTGATCCATCTCTCCAGTAGTCCTGGCACAAAGATTTAAGGTGAAGAAGACAGCTCCGAAATGAGAAAGGAGATACCATGTTTCTGCCCTGGCTTTAGTTGCATTTTAAGTCCAAGCAAGGAGTTAATGCTTTGTTTTAAAACTCAGTTTCTAAGTGTTTGTTATAAAGAAATAAAGAGGTGAGATACTAGAACCGGTTTTATAAAACAGAATGGGGAAAATAAAGATAAGTGTATGCGCATGGAGAAAATAGACAAAGCCAGTCCCATCATCTGGATGCTCCTTCTGCATCCAACTCAGGGACTCCTTTGTAGCAGAGTTCTCCTTCAAAATAAGCTTCAAACTTATTTATTTCTCCTTTCAAAGAGTTGTCTCCAATTGCTGCATTTTCCCATATGAAACTATTCAACTGTTAACATTCTCCTAAGAAAAGAAAGAAGGGAAGGAGAGAAGGAAGGAGGCAATCTTTAAAATTCTCCTAGTAAAAGAAAGGAAGAGAAGGAGAGAAGGAGGAAGAGGGGAATAAAGGAAGAAAGACAGTGGGTAGAAAAAAAGTCAAGAAACTTAATTCCCAGAAATAATGATTCCAGAAAGTGTAAAAAGCATTGTTTAATTCACTCCTGCTCTGCAATTATATCCTAACTTGCTGGCTTTTTAAATAAACAAGTTAATCTTCTTAATATTTGTCTTCTTAATACAAATACTTCTAATGAGCCCCCTTTAAAATCTCATGACAAATGGAGTGACCCAAATTCACATGGGACTTGGAATGTGCAGCAAAACTCACCAAAATTGAGAAGAGTTGCCAATCACTGCATGTCTTCTGCATGTTTCCTTTTTGGTAGCTAGCCACCTGCTCTAGCTTTTTCTCCTGTTGGCTCCATCCCACTCATGGCTTTGTTCCTAGAACCTTCACTCTACAGCGTGTCAAATGCTTCCGAGAGCTTGGAGCAATGGGCTTCTATCTCCCAGTGCCAAGCCCAACCATGCCAACTGTACAGGAATCCAGGGCAACAGGGTGATACCACCTGCCCTCAGAACCTCTCTCCCTTCCAGCCTCTGCTGGCCTCCTCCAAGCTGTGACAATCTCTCTCTGAGAATGACCGAGTCACCTTGAAGCAGCAATATACCCCACAGTGGGGTCTGCAACAATATGACTAAAAAGAACCTGCCAGGCTAGAAGATAATTATCTTAATAAGAAAATTTCATTGAAAAACATAGATTCTACAAACTACCTCTTGATCTCCAGACTTGAACCAAGCATACAGTTCCATCTCAAAATATGATCTTGGAATGAAATTAATATTGATTAGAAGGGTTTTTAAAAAAGTGCTGTGTGGGAGATAATAAAAATTATTTCAGTTAGGAGGTGGGAAAATAAGATTAGAATAAAAATGAAGTATTAGCAAAGCACTATAAAATGACAATAAAATCCAGTGTTGTTAAATCACCAAGTTAATTACTCGAAGATTCTAAGAGAATAAATTAAGTTATTACTAAATTGTGTGACCTGTTTTTTAAAAAATGGATATGGTTTTGAGAGAGGCACCTGAGAGCAAGAGGCCAAGTTCTAAAATTACAGATTTAACTACATTAAAAATTCTCATGTTCTCATTTATCTATCCACCATGATCCCACCATGAACAAGTATAATGTGGGTCTATGAGTCACTGTTCTCAGGAGCTTACAACCAGTCAGAGCACAGTGGAGAGAGCATTGTTAAACCAAACATGTTATGAAGGGACTAAAAAGAAGAGAACATCGAGTTCTTATAGAGGGACCAAGAAATCACCATCCACCCATTTACCACAGTTACCTACACTATGGTAGAAGTGGGTGATTCTTGATGCATTTTGGGTTTGTTCTGTTGAGGGAAATGCAGAGCTGGGACCTGCTTGCTCCTGGAGGTAGGCTCAACATAGTGAAGGATACAATTCCCATTGACAGTCTCCCAGACACAGCAGATGCACAGGCAGGGCTCCAAAACAGAAAACAGCAGGGCGTGGATACTGAGCTGATATTTAGGCAAGGGACAAGTTCAAGAGCAAAAAGGGAGAAATTAGTGCCCATGTGGCACTAGCTGTATATAGAGACTCTATGAGACCATGAGATTCCTTAGCTATGTGTTACTCTTTATGGGTTAGTAAGTTGTTGTATATCAGAGCAGTCAAGAACAAGGATTGTGGTAGCAAACTACTCCCCTTTCTAGCCTGATTCCATCACTAATTAGCTGAACAATCTTGGAACAATTATTTACTCTTCTTCTGCCTCCCTTCATTACCTTTAAAATGGGAATAATCATGAGACTTACCTCATGGGGCTATTGTAAACACTGAATAAAATATTGCATGTAATGGGCTCAAGATAATTCCCAGCATGCAGTAAACACTCAATAATTATTGACTGCAAAGTATTTGTCATTAATATAGCTAAATTTTAATAAAGCCTTCAGTTACTGAGTGTTTATACGATTTTGAAACTATGAATAATGACAATGGACTTTGTCTCAGGGGTATATTGAGTGAGTTTAAAAAGGAGCATAATAAAGAAGAAAACTGATTTTGGCCAAGACAGGGCTCAGAAATTTTAAAAAGAAAGGCTGTAGGGAAGGTTCAGACCCTGAGATCCAGGGGCCATGGCAGTTGGCTTTCTAGCACTGTGTTAAATGCCAGAGATAGTCATCTTAGAAAGCACTGAGGTTGATTTGGACACACAAATTTGGAGACTCCAGCCCACAGTCAGCTGTCCACATTGAACCTGTGAGAAGATTACACAGCAATAATGTATGGTGTATGTGATCGAACAGAAAAGTTCACCCTATGGCCAGGAAGCAAGGCAGGAAGAAGAATGGGAGGGGAAGAAGAAGAAAGGGGGAGGAGGAAGAGGTAGAATCCCACAGTCCCTTTCAAGAGCACACCTGTAATGACCCAAGTGCCTTCCCAGGCTCAGCTTCTCAAAGATTCAATAGCTCCTGCCGGAATACCAAGCCTCTAAGGCATAAATCTTTGGGCGTTCACAGCCAAGCCATCACAAGAGTCCTACCCTACCATGAAACTGGCCTTTCTAAGACAGTGTTGGAGGGCTTGGCTTTTTTTTTCCTCAATGAAATTTCATGCGAATGCTCCAAAGAAGTTTGAAAGCCATGCCACCCTCTTGCATAAACTACTGCAATAACTTTCATTGGGATAAAATGCATACTCCTAATCTTTCATGCTGATTCCAGGGTAGCTCCTGGATATTTCAGCCAAGACTGTGGCTTTCAAGTTATTTAATTAGCCCATATCTCTCCAAGTCCCCATAAATAAGATAAAGATAGATATCTGGAAAAATAGACCCAGGAGTACATGCACACAGATATGTGGTGATCCCTCCAGTGTCACACATTGAATATTTGAAAGAGTGATGGAGAAGAAAGTCTAACAGAAAGAAATATACATAACCTTGATTCCTATACTTTTGGTTGTGAGCCTAGTCTTTAAAAGCTGAGCCATCTCTCCAGGCCACAACCTTGATTCTCATCTGTAGGATTGGTTAAAACAATGACCCATGGTGAACAACACCTTGGAGAGCTGTGAGGGGAGCTTCAGGGGAAAAAAATGGAAGGCCTTTTGCCTCAGGTACATTTTGTTCCTTAGATTGTTCTTGGACATTATTCTGTGTCTCCTGTGACAAACATTTACATTCAATTTATAAGACATATTTATTCTTGTTGGATGTCAGAACATAGCTATAGAACCCAATCTGGTTAGTGTACCCTGAATCTAGATATGGCCTCTGCCTTGCCCTCATACTTTGCCAGATATAATCTAGAGACATTCCAGGCAATTCTGGTTAAACTGAGAAAGTTCTTGGAAAGTGCTGTTCTGTTGATATCAGTGTGTGCTTACTGATTCTTATTAACATGCTTTTTTGGCCATGTTTTTCTGTACTCAAGCTACCTTCCTTAGCTCAAGGCTTTCTTTGTTTCATCCCCATATAAAAGTTCCCTGAAACTGAAGTAAGGTTGTTTACAGCACTATTCTTTCAGGTCCTCAGATCCCAGGTCCAGCAGACAACATCTGCACAAGTTGAAAAGTCAACACTTATCCACAAAGATGTCTAAGCCAACATGACCCATCTCACCATATAGCGACCATAAGTGATGATTCTATAATAGTCTCTATGCACTATTTTATAGGTGATCTGAAAAGAAGAAAAGGAAAATCTAGTCAGGTCAACAATTTGACAATGGAAGCCACATTTTCAATCAAATAACACTGCTAGAAAATGAGGACTGTGGAGGTTCAGCGGATGGTAGCAGTCTGGTACCATCTAGCACATAGTAGCTGTTCAGCTAACTCAAGAGGTTATCTTGCTAATCTCTTCATTTGGGAAGGGGATGAATCGTTAGGAACCTGGCCATTTGAACATTATATGGATGTTAGAAATGTCATATTTTCACACAGCTGAATCCATCGTTACTTTCTTGTTGGTCACATGTGAGTACATTGACATCTCCTAAATGCTAAATCTACCCCTCCATCCCTGACCTCTTTCCAAAAGATTACAGATTTCTGTTCTTGCTTCTCTTACAATATTCTTCCCAGCACACCTAAAACCAGGTAGCTTTCTCTCTCCCATCTCTTTCTCTACTTCATTATCCAAGCAGACTTTATTGTTTTGCCATCGTCCTTGATGCTGGCTCCATCCTAACCTAATGCCTGGCCAATCATCTTTACCACCTCACTCCTACAAATGGCTCAAGGATTTGAACCATCTAGCCTTACCAAGTGTGTTCCTTTTAAAGAATCCTTATTTTCTGCATGCCTACAGCCAGGCCTTAATGCAGGTATTCACGACGTCTCATACACATCATTTTGTGAGCTCTCATGAGGTCTCTCATTCTCAACCACTCCACTATTACTGTCTGCCTGTATTCCAAAGCAAAGTATGCCCTTCTGTTCTCGATAAAGGTCTTCCTTGTCAAAGTTCTTTAAACTGTCCAACAAGGATTTTCATGGACCTATTTCTTATGATCCCTTTTCTGTTACCCTGTCACACTAAACTACCTTCAAAGTGCTTAAAGCAATGAACTCCTTTTTACTCTTGGGCTTTTGAACTGACATTCTCTGTCCAGGATATTTTAGGCTAAGCTACCTTTGCTATCTATTCCTCACTTGCCAGCTCTAACTCACCCTTTATATTTCAATGGCCGAAACGTGATGAACCTGTTTGTGCCAAAAGAAGATTGTGAAAAATCTCACATCTTAAATAAACCTGAGTTGACCTTAGTTATTTTCTGGATGGCTGATTGATTGGTTTTGTTTGAATTTGCTTTTATTTTTGAGACAAGTTCTCCTATCTTGAGCTTCCTAATTCAGCCTCTTGAGTGCTAGAATTTTCGGCATGTGCCATCTTGCCAGGCTTCTTAGTTGTATGTCATTTCTTACAGCAAACATAGTAGGTGCTATGGTGTGACTCTGTTCCCAAAAAGCTCCCTAAAGCCATATGTTAATGGTCTTTGAAACTGAGGCCTCGTTATAAATGATTCTAATCATGGAGGTCACTTTCTATAAAAAGGTGGATCTCAAATTAGCACCCTCGATGGCTCTGTCTGTCCACATGACACTGAAGAGCAAAAGAAAGACTTTATCAGATGTCGAGGCTAACGTCTTAGTCATCTAGCCTCTATAGCTATAAGAAATAAATTTCATTATGAGTTGACTTGCTTTGGGTATTGGATTCTCACAACACAAAATAGAATAAGACAATGTTTTTCATTATGTTTTTAGATCTTGTCACACTTATGTAATGTCCCACTCCTAACCAAGAGACTGCTCACACATCTGAGAAAGTTCCCATCTCCCTACATTACCCACCCAGAACATCCATTCTTTTTTCTTTTGAAAGTTGTCTTCACTTTACCCATTTGATCATTCCTGCTCTAGCCCTACCACCCTAGGCTAGTCCTAAACATAGAGCTAACCACCTCAAAGAACACCAAGCCCACAGTGAGAGAACTTGTTTCTGTACCGGAATCACCTTCTGCTTTTCTCCATCACATAGGCAAAGTTTCTAGAAATGTGAAGCCTCCCAAGTTCTGAAGACCAAAGCACTGCACTTGATTTAAGTCAGAAATTACCAGTTGCTAGGAGAAGAAAGAGTGAAATCTGATTCTATACATAATGGCTCTTTCAGGTGTCTTTCAACCCAAACTAAGGCTGGTTCTATTCCCAGCCTGTCTGTTTGCTGCTCTCTATTGCAAACTTCTAGACTCACATATTTGGGAATCTTCGCCTTATGCCAGCATACACGGGACACAATTGGCATTCCACTGTGGCTTCCAAGTCTGCCTGAGAGATGATCTGCCCACTGGAGGATGAAATGGACCCAGCCTCAGGAGAGATGAGTCAGATGACACACCCACAGGTTCCTGGGATTTTGTTTCTCTGTCATTCATCCTCAATGCTTTACTTGCCGAATTATTTATTACTGCTTATTTTTCTTCAGTGCCCTTTTTACTCTAGGCTGATGGGAAGGCTATCCCATGACCTCAAGGTGTTCTATGATATAATTCCTGCCCATCACCTTGGCCTCATCTATCTTAGGGAGGAGGCAAAGCACACCTCAAACACATGACAGTCATACCAGCTTTTTCAGAAATATATTAAAGTGTAGCTTGCTATAGCACTCAACCAATAATGATCCATACCTTAAAATGTGTCCTCTGTGAAATATGCCTCCGCAGAAAAGTTCATTTACCAGTGATATTTAAACTAGCATGGGCCTTTTTTATTTGCAGTCAGGATAGGTAGCATGCGACAAGGATCCGGACAGGATCAGGGCTGCAGTAAAGGACAGCCGTCAGTTCCTTACAGAAAGGGAACCGTTGTATTCCACGGCTCCGTACAGCACTTGAAAGTGAACCGTGGACAGCTCTCACAGCAAGTTATAAATTCTGTCACTCTTAAACCCTTTTGTCACCTTCTCAGTGTTCCAGTGAGGAAATCCTTAGGTGTCCTAAATGCTAGGAGCCTGTCTTCAGAGCATCCCTGGGGATGGGAGTGGAGACTCTGGCACACATACAGCAAGGACAGGATCAGGTGTGTCTTTCTCATCTGTTCACGGGACTTCATGTTGTTCAGGTGGATTCCAGGGTGAGATGGCATTTGGTTGCCAGCCTCTTCCAGGGAGATGCCTCTGTATGGGGTAAATCCTGTGACTTTTTGTACCCCAGACTGGCTGAAGTTCCAACTCCAGCCTTGAAGACTGACCAGCCTATTTATTCTGCTCCTTTCATTCCGTGTGAGTCTAGCATGGTATTAGCATGGGGTCTCTGTTAGGATGAGACCCCTTATCTACCTAGATATATATCAACCTAGCTATGTAACCACACCCCGCCTGACCTTGATTTTTTAACCTCACCTCATTTGTTCAGTTAAAACCCACATTCAAGTCAGAAGAGTATTTCTTACCCTTCCCTGGCAAAGTCCCAGCCTTGTAAGTTCCCTGTGGCCTTCCTAGGCAGACTGAGTAGATGCTTTTGGAGGGAGCATATGCTTGGCATAGGACAGTTATGGGAACTAGTGCTATAAGCGCAGATTGGGGTCAGTCTGGGAGGCCTCAGAGCGGGGAAGCAAGCAGCATCCCTCCTCTACTCTAGCCGCCACAAGCCAATATCTCAGCACAGCACTAGGCGTCATTTACTGGGTAGGGAGCAACTCCATTAAACTTCAAAGCGTCACTTGAGAGAGGATTATTTTCTTACCAAGGTGACTGGAGGTATTTCGGTTCTAAGACTTTATGATCACATTGTCTCACAGGCAGCTTGACAACGTCTTATGCCTCTGACACTGGAGGGATTTATTCACTTGAAGCATGGCACTAAATCCTTGGTGGACACTGTATGTAAAATCTGGCTTTGTAAATAAACACTACTTTGCCCTTCTCTCTCCTTTTCTTCCGAGAACCTGCAAGTCCCCACCGTCTCATCATGAAATAAGCCTTGTATCCCTTACCCTGACAGAAGGTAGATGTGAGCCTGGCTTGTTTTAGAGGCTCCCACCTCAGTAGGATTGCAATGATTATATCTACCTTTCTGTCTCAAGGCTTGAGGAAGTTAGAGTGGATAATAGAATAGAATTACTCTGCTTGGGGGATCTAAAGAAAAGAATGAGGATCTTTTGTTCCAAACACCGCTATGTGGTACCTCACTCTCTCCTGCAAAACATCTCTGTCATTTCTAATCCAGAATCAGTCTCTGTACCTAGTGAGGAGCTCCTTGGACCTGAGGAAAAAGCAAGATGGTTCATTTCTTCACGTGGTCATTGTCTCAGTTATCATTAATTATGAATGACCTTAACACAGTCTGGAATCATCTGGGGGGGTGGCAGGAGTCTCTGTTGAGATTCTTTTCAGGTTGAGACTCATTATCAGGTCAGTCTGCTGGCATGACTGTGAAAGATTGCCTTGGTTATTAATTGACACAGGTGAGTTGAGCCCACTGTGGGCAGAACCATCCCTAAGCTGATTGCCCTGCATTCTAGAAGAAAGCATGAGCCTGAGAGTGAGCCAAGAGGGTGAGCTAACTAGCAAGCAGCATCCTCCACATCACCTGCTGAACTTCTATGAGGAGTAGGAGGTCCATAATTCGGGATAATGCTATGCTGAATAACAAGTAGGACTGCCATTGGGTTCCTTCCTTGGCTTCCTGCCCTAACTTCCCTTAATGGTAGACCGTGACCTGGAAGATGAAGCAAACTCTTTCTTCTGCAAGTTGCTTTTGGTCAATGTGTTTTGTCACAGCCACAGAGCGGAAACTAGAAAGGTCATCTAGCTCAGGTTGAATTCACCTGCTGACAGGAAACTCACTGCTACCCAGTGAAGCCATTCTCAAAGAGACAGATCTTTCTGGTATAAAGGTAGAGACACTGCTTCCTATACGTATTGTCTTAGGGATGCAGCCAGGGACCTCTAGAAGACTTCTAAGCCACTGTAATTCTTTCTCCACATGACAGTCTCTCAAATTTTTGAAGGCAGCTATCACAGCTGCTTTTCATAATTTTCTTCTCCCATATGAACTGGAACCAGACCTTGGCAACAGAAAATCACTGTTCATGATGGCTAGTAATATTTTTTTCTTTCCTGAGGAAGAAACAAACATGGAGTAATTTGTCTGTCACTTATCACCATGTTTTTAAGTTATAATAAATCCCTTTTTAAGCTCTGAATCTATCTCATTTAACTCTTTATTGCTCATAAAACAGATACATTCAGTTGTAATCTCAGCCTACATCCACAAAATGTCAGTACTTCTCTCTTCTTTGTCCCCATGACACTCTGCTTAAATCACTGTATTGTTTTCTCTCAGGTCATTCATAGCCAGACCTGCCCTCAAAACCTTAAGTCTCAAATACAGCCTGCATTTCAGTCATGTGGTACCCTCCATTGCCTAGCAGAGTGCATAGAACTTGCTAGCAAAAAAATCAATGTTTGCTGCTGAATGAATGCTGTCTATACATCATAATAAAAAGGGTTGTCAAGATTTCTTCAATGCCTTAAACTATTGGGAATCTGTTACTTTACAAAGTTGGTTTATTATTTTGTCTGTCAGCTGCAGGTTCCAAATATATGGAGCACGTGTCCAAATGCAGAAGCAACTTTGTATATATATTTCCCATAAAGAAGATGTATGCCAGCACTCTGCTGTATTTATCCGGTGCCTAGCATCAGTGGTGACACATAAAACTATACAGTTAAAAGACATTAAAGTGGAACTTAGATGGAAACAGATGAAAAAGATAGAAAGCATTTAAAGGATTGCTGAAAAGAAAAATGTCTTTAGGCCTATTCTTGAAAGTATTTACATAAATAATCCCAAGTGAATAAGTTAAGATTTTTTTCCTCTTAAAATTCTGGTATATATATATATGTGTGTGTGTTAGTAATGATAATTTTATGTTAAAATTGTTTTTAGTAATGCCTTGATGTCTACACTTCTTTCATACCACTTCAGAGTTTCAAGAGATTGTCAGGTTACGATCTTGTACCCTTCCTCCTACTTGTGAGGAATTTTGCAGAAAGAGGACTGCCTTGGCAAGGACACACAGGGTCCTAGACAGTACAAATGCATCCTAGGTCTTGGAAGCAAGAAGGAATGGGTGATGAAGTTTATTCACACTGATTTAAGAGCAAAAATGAACAAGCATAACCCTTTAATACAATTCCAGAAATCTCTGATGGGAGAATCTAAAACATGACCCTTAGTATTTTATGCATTATGCAGTAATATTAATTCACTCCAACCATCGAGATAAGAGACTTCATAGGGAGGTGCAGAGACAAATTACAACACTATATCTTTAGCACAGCTGGAATGAGCCATCTCCACACTTACCTCTCTTGTCATTTTGGGCTAGAGGAAGCTTCTAAGCTGCAGATGAGCTTGAAAGAAAGATGAGATGCTCAGAGAAAGGGCATGGAGGAAGAAAGCTCTTTGGTTGCAAAGGAGACACAAAGAAACAAGAGAAAAGTTACAGGCAGCAGTGTGTTAGCCCAAGCAAACACACAAACAGAGAGGAAAATCTTTGGTGTCCAGAAGTGCCTATGGACTATAGATTCGATCATGTCACTGTCTACCTTTGTCATGACCAGAAAGCACAGTAATGTGCCTAACCAAGTTTTCTTCCACCAAAAGGAAGACAATAGTATTATAAGCTCATAAATTCATCGTGCAGTTGAAAATAATCCCAAGGAATGCTAGACATAGTTCCCAAGACATGCTTTTAAAATTGGCCAAGATGCAAAGCATGATAGATCACCTTGGAAAAGTAGACTGTGGTACTTATTCATGAACATCAGCTTGTTTGATGTGGAATCAGATAGGGCGTTGTGGAGTGACTCTCCAGGTCTGTCTGTGATGGACTTGCCAGAGGTGATTTTACGAAGTTTAATCCACTTATGGATTAATTTTGAATAGATTTTTTAGGTTGTTCTTGAAGGAGGGTCTGGTAAGAAGGAAGTAGGTCCTTGGGAGATGTGTGTAATGGGTTATGTCTACTGAGTCCCTATGTGGTGGTTTCAATGAAAATGACTCTGTAGGCCCATAGGGAGTGGTACTATTAGGAGGTGTGGCCTTGTTGAAGTAGGTGAGGGATGGTTGGAAAAAGTATGTCACTGGGGGTGGGTTTTGAGATTTCAGATGCTCAAGCCAGGCCCAGTGTCACTCTCTCTTGCTGCTGCTTGCCAACCTAGATATAGAATTCTCAGCTAAACACTCCAGCACCATGTCTGCCTGCATCCTGCTAGGCTTCCCATAATGTCCATAATGACAATGGATGAAACCTCTGAACTGTAAGCCAGCCCCAATTAAATGGTTTCTTTTACAAGAGCTTCTGAGGGCCACGGAGTCTCTTCGCAGCAGAAGAAACCCTCACTAAGATTCCCCACCCTGTTTCACCTGGACACCACCATGTGAGCCCTTCTCCTCTGCCATGCACCTCTTGCCATGGTGGACAGAAGCAAAGACAAGGTTCCCATAAAAGGAAAAGGGATAGTGCTGCGCTAGTGCCCTGTGTCCACCACGACAAACCAGCTTTGCTGGGAAAGAGTTAACTTCTCTTACAGCCCTGGAGGTTACAAGTTTCCAGTCAAGATGTTGACAGATCTGAGCCCCACTCTGGAGGCTGTGGGGGAAGAGACTGTCTGGGTCTTCCAGCTGATGACAGCTTAAGTTGCTTAAGGCTGACCTTTGGTCTCTTCCTACATCCTCATGGAGACTTCTCCTGTGTCTGTTTGTCTCCCCCCCGCCCCGTCCCGTCTCTCTTGGACTCTGTTAAGGACATTTGTCACTGGATTTGAAGTCCACCTCGAAATCTGAATGAGATCATCTCACGATCCTTGCGTTAACTGTATTTGCAAAGGCACAAAAACAAATTTCCTTAACTATGCACTGTTTCTCAAATAAGACCACATTCACAAGTTCTAGGGACTGGGGCTTCATGAGCGTCTACCAGAAACCAACTACCAGTAGTGATTAAGTAATAGCTACAAATTTTAAATTAAACAGCGAAGCCTAGTTAGCAAGATGATATTTAAAATCATCTTCCTGATACTATTAATTAAAACGTTTCAATCAATCACTGTGGGAAAATTTTATCATAATAAGTACATATTTTGCAGTGATAATAATGATTTAATGTAGAATTATGCATGGCTTTTCTCTTCTGTAGCTGGGTGGGTAGGTGTCTCTGTGTGTGTGTTACATAATTGGTAAATTAAAACTTCATATGGAAGGGAACTACTTTTTAAAATGACTAATAAAACTGTGTTTTCTTCCTAGTTTTCCTTACTAATGTTTCTACCAATCTAACCAAGCCCCGGGACTCTAATCCCTGGGAGAAGGTAACTTAAGGTGAATGTGTTATGATGAATCAAAAGTCACCCACCAGTAATTATCGTAAAAGTGCATGGTTTAAGATCTTTCATCGATGGTATGACCTCCAGCCAGATGTCTGACTACATGACCCAAGGTTCCCTCAGCTTTAAAGTGAATAAAATCCTTTTCACCCCATTAAGTTTTGCCGTAAAGACTCTGGCCCTCATCTTCTCATTCTGTTCCAGGCCCGAGGCTACAGGTGTACCTATAGTAAAATCTGTTCTAGTTTTGTTTCTGTTGCTATGATAGAACAGTCTGACGAAAGGCAACTTGAGGAGGAAAAGGTTCATTTCATCTCATAGGTAATAATGCATCACTGAAGGACATCAAGTAAGAAGCTGGAAGCAGAAACCATGAATTTTGCTTATTGGCTTACTCTCTGGCTCGTGTTCAGCTAGCTTTCTTACACAGCACAGACTCATCTGCTTAGGGATGGTGCCGCCCACAGTGGGCTGCCCACCCACATCAATCATCAGTGGAGACAGCCTCTCACTGACATGGCCTCTGACCAATCTGATCAGGGCAATCTCTTAGTTAAACTCCTTCCCAGGTAATTCCAGGTGGTGTCAAGAAAGCACTGAAAACTAACCAGGCCAGAAGCCAAACTCTCTTAGATGTTACACCTCTCATGGCCCCTCCACCCTCCCCCAACTTTATCCAAGCCGCTGGCTCCTGCCTGTGTAAGAACAGCTTAGGATGCACTGCTGGGTACCTTCTTATCTTGCACATGGCTCGGACTTCCTCACAAATGGGAACACCCTAGGGTTTGACAGTGCTGCTGACACCAAACCTGATTTGGGTCATCTCCCACAGCACCCTTTCAACTTCTGTTCCACTGCCAACTCTTTTAGCCTCTGAGTTCAGCAACTCCCAACTTCCTAGAAAGTAGCCTGATGTGACCCAAGCTTTCCTTGTGAAGTAACCCATAAGTTACCAGGGACAAGTTCGTGTCAGCCTTTGGGCAAATGCGTCGGTAAACAGAAGGTGTGTTCATGAGGAGCAGGCACAGCAGGCTCCCAGAAAGACTGGATTGCATTAGTTCCTCGACAGTCCTCACAGGACTCTACCCTCTCATGGCAGTGGGTTGGCTTACATGTGACACCCATAACCAGACAGAACAACTTCCCTTTTCCCTCAGGTCTGAAGTTCAATACCAGAGAGTCACTCCAGCCTCTCTTTTCACTTAAGCATTGAATTGTAAGAGTTGTTTACAGTCATTTTGTTTTCCAGCAAGAAAAAGTGCTAGCTTACAGCCAAGGAAAGTTGAGATGCAGCAGCCAGGGAAGCTGGCAGCCTTGCAAGCCCTGGATGCTCTTCCTGAGAGACCTGGCTGGATTTCCCAGAGTTCCCAGCGCTGTCCATGGATTCTGTCAGAAACACCACAGAACTCCCTGCAAGGGGCATTTTCCTCTAGCCGGTTCACAGGGTTCTTTCCTTTCAACCAAAGCAGTTTTAACCATCTCAACAAGGGAGTAGAAGGCAGCATGAGTTGGACACTCTGGCCTCCCGCTAGCCCTACAGGTCCTGAGACATGGTCAGTTTTCTCTTCGGCAGTATCCAATCTTACATTTGAATTCAACGGGAGCTGCATATGGAATCCCCAACAGAATTCATTATTTTACTAATATTTATTGAGTGCCTATTATGTGACAGGCACTAGGCTCTGTGCTGGGAATTTAATGAAGAATAAAACAAACCACTTGCCGTGCCATGATATTTTAAATTCATTTTCATTCTAGAATTCTCAGTAGGAAGGGTACACTCCAAGGGAACATTCCACTCCTTCCCATACCCGAGCCCTACTGGAGAAGAGCACTTTCGAAGCCCAGATTTTCTCGCTCTGTGTAAGCTTCAAAACCGCTGAGGCACTTAAGCCAAACAGAGAGCAGGGGCTGCCATTGGCATCGATGGAAGGAAGCCCTCCAGAGCCTCTTCCCTATCGCTACAATTGGGACCTGACTGTCCCTGGATTCCCACAGGCAATTATAGGAAATAAATACAAGTCAGGTTAAACCATTTCTAATGAGTTGTCTGGGAGCAACTGTATCACTACCTGCTCAACCCACACCTACCCAGCTCCTTGAACACAGAGTCACTGAACTTCCTCAACGTTTAATAAACACTTCTCAGGGACTTCTGAGTCATCTCTTCCTGAAGCAAAGACTCCCCTAAGCCTCATCCCTTCCAAATCTCTTTCCCTGAAGCTGGAGATTTGGTGGTAAATAATACAGACAAAAAGTCCTTTGTCATGGCAAGATAAAATAGAAGCAAGGCATGCATCACAGAAGGTCAGATGATGAGCAGAACTGTGCAGAGCAGTTGCAATGGGGTAAAAGGATAGAGATGCCCAAGCCAGGTGAGCAAAAGGTCTCGTTGAGCAGCAGCCATTGCATGCATGCCCAACGAAAAACAGGAGACCTGTGCCCGTACATATAACTACCATTAGAAAAGCATTTCAATAAAACAAAGAGTGGGATTGGGAAGATGGCTCAGTGGGTAAGAGCCATCCAGAGCCTACGTAAGAAGTTGGGTGTAGCAGCATGTACCTGTGACCCCAGCGCTGTGAAGAGTGGAGACAGGAGGATTGCTGGATGCCTGCATAACCCCAGGCTCAGGGAGAGACTCTATTGCAAGAGAATATGCCAGAGATAGAGAAGGATACGCTCTGGCCTCCTCATAGTCATACACCACTGCACGCACACACATACACACAGACACACATACATATGCAAATGCAACCCTCACACAAAATAATGTCGAAAGAGCAAGGCAATTTAAAATGATCAGAACATCACTCTAACTGCTTGTCCTCTGTTCTTTTTGTTCTAACCTGGGGAACAAGCAAGAGCTACTGTGGCCGTTACCAGAATACAACGACTCCCCTGAATTTGGCTCCATATTCTTATTAGGAAAAATGCACTAAGTTTGTGCTGGTTAGGTTTTGACAACTTGACACACACTAGGCATCTGGGAAGAAGGAGCCTCAGCCGAGAAAATGCCTCCATGGACTGGCCTGTCAGCAAGTCTGTGGGGTGTTTTCCTGACTGGTGATTGATATGGAAGCAGCCTGACCACTGTGAGTGGTGACTTGCCTGGGCAGGTGGTCCTGGGTTGTATTTAAAAAGCAAACTGAGAAGCCAGTCAACAGTTATCCTCTAGGCTTCTGCTTCAGTTTCTGCCCCTGGGTTCCAATCTCCATGCTCCTGCCCTGACTTCTCCTGTAAGCCATCAGATGCCATATAAATTTTTCTTCCCCAAGTTGTTGTTGGTCATGGTCTTTATCACAGTGGTGGAAAGCAAATTAGGACAGTGTTGAATCGTGGATTCCTTAAAAGTTAGGTCCACATTCTGAAAGTCAGAACCATGGCTGTGACCTTACACTGAACAAATATTTTACACAGATATGATTAAAGATAGCATAAAAAGATTTGTCCTGGAATATTCATGGAAGTTTTAAATCTACTGGCATGACTCTTTATAGAAGACATGCAGAGGACAGACATATAGTGAGCAGGGCCATGACAGGATGAAGACAATCATTAACTATAATCCAAGGAATTCCTGGAGCCAGTAGAAGGCAGAAATATGCACGTCAGTGCATACACCCACACCCCCACACACTATATATTCATATGTATACACAAATATACATGTGCACAAACACACACAAAACCCATGCATACATGCACACACACACATACACACACACAATACATGTGCATGTATACCTACACTCACAACTCAAAGAGATTTTATTTATTCTAGACAAGGAGTTTTAGAGGAAGATCAGGAATAGAGAACTCTGTTTTGATTTTTTATTTCAAGTGTCTATTAAGTATCTATTATTAAATAGCCAAGAAATTAAAAACAAAAACAACAAAAATTCCTCTCAGCAACGTGCTGAGAGGAATGCCTTAATGCTGTATGGAGAACCAAGCAGGAGGGCTCACAAGGGATGGCAGCTAAATGAGACTGGCACCATGGAGCTGTGCTGTGGTTTAGGGTAGAGGAGGTGAAAGGTAATGAAACCCTAAAAGTACTTCAGAGGCCGTTCTGAGTGTTTGACTGTAGGCTGTGGGAAGAGGGTTGCGGATGACTGCAAGACTTTCTAAGGTACTTCGGAGATAGCTCAGCTGGTAAAATACTCACTGTGAAAGTGTGAGGACCAGTATTTGATTCTTGAAACTAATAAAATTCCAGGTATGCTCATGCACACGTGTAATCCCTGTGCTTTGAAAGCACAGACAGGTGATTCTCTGGAACTCACTGGTTAGCCAGTCTAACCCACCTGGTGAATGCTGGCCAGTGAGAGAGCCTGTCTCAAAAAGCAGGGTGGATAATGTCTGAGGGATGACCCTCAAGATTTACTTCTGGCCCTCACATGCACACTGTGTGCTTGCGCGTGCGTGTGTGTGTGCGTGCACACACACACACACACACACATACAAACATGCACACACACATGCACACATACACAAAAAATAAAGTGCATGTGTGTACACACTTACACACTGAAGACTTATGGCCTACATATCTAGATAAATGAGAGAAAGAGATTTAGAGAAAGGTCAGGATTGGAGAACTATGATTTAATTATTAATACCTATCATTATATAACTAAGTGGAGACAGTTGGACACTCCAGTCTAATTATAAAAGAAAAAGGCTAGAGATGGAAGATATAAGTTAAAAAGGGTTGTTTAAAGACACAGAAATAGATGAGATCATTTAGGGAGTAAGGTTAGATAAGATTAAGATGTAAACACAAATCCTGGAGGCAGCTTTGTTTAAGACATTGCAGACTTTAGTATAAACTAAGATAATAATAATAATAATAATAATAATAATAGATGCGTGCACTTGTGGGCTAGATGTTTGTGTCCCTTTAGGTTGTTCTTATGCTGACACCTAATCCCAAAGGTGTTGACATCAGAAGATGGGTTGTGAGGAGTTTATAGTATAATGAGGGGTCTGTTCTCATGAATGGAATTGGTGTTCTAATGAAAGAAACCCTGGAAGCTGCCTTGTCCCTAGTCCAATGTGAGGACACCTCTGGAAGCTACCCCTATACAGCAGAAAGTAGACTTATAATGGACACTAACCCCACGAGAGGCCTCAGATGCTCAGCCTTCAGAAATACGTGTATTAGCCATCCAGCTTGTTAGATGCCCAGGCATCCCCCCACAACAGTCTGGACAGACTAAAACGGAGGTGAAGAAGAACCCAAAGAGCATAGCGTCTCCAGCCAGAAGAATATTTCCAAAAACTACAAAAGCATAAAGATCTGGCTAAGGAGTTGGATAACGTGGAAGCTGAAATGATCTTGGTGAAACAATGTTGCTAATGTGACAAAGTCAACATTTGATTGGAACCAGAACAAGAAAAACTGGATGTGAAAAGCCAGATAGAGTCCCACTATCTGTTCCCTGTGTGTGGCTGTAAGAGCATGAAGAAGTGGGACAGTAACGAAATGAGATGACTATCTCTGTTTTCATGTCCAAGGGGGGCAGTTCTTACAAACCAAAAGGGAGGATCTGGCCCACACAGTAGAGATCTCTATAGATGAAGAAGACACAGATCATTGTTGTATAACCAAGAAACTACGTCAGGAAGCGTGGCAAGTTGAGGGGGGACGTATTTCTGTTTCATCAGAGTGAAATAAAGGATGGAGTTACCAGAAATCAGAAAGAGGAAGAAGAAGGCAATAGCAATCGATCATCCAGAGGGAGGAAAGTAAACCGATCAAGGGCCTGTAGCAGGATTATCCAGCAATTCTGAGGGCCCATTCAACATTTTTACCCTCTGTTCCAAGGGTAGTAGTTACAAGACACTGTCACAGCGATATCCCAGTTAGATTCCCCTTCAAGGGAGAAACTGGTCAGTTGGAGGAAGCTCCCTTCTGCCTTCAAAGTCTATTGAGACATTAGGGCCAACGCAACACTCTTAGGAGCAACTGGAGTCCTCAGATGGGAAGGGTAGGACTGCATGCTGGGCAGTTTGCCTTGGGTTTCTTTATTGGATTGGCAGCAGCTTGTTTTATAGGAGCACTAAAGGTAATTTTCCTACTCTCTCACATGGGTTAGACCTGCCTGGAAGGCCAAAAGCTTTCTTTCCTATTCCTGCCCTTCCTTAGAGCTTTATGCTTTGAACTGGGTGCATTGAACTCTGTTCCCTGCCAAGTTCATTTTGATTTCTGCTTCCTAGATAGTTCATCCAATATAAGCTCATGAGCCTTCTTCCTCTAATTGCCTTCAATGGTTCATGTCATGGTCTATCCACCAGCTGAGCAAGGAGCTAGTCTTTGGCCAAAATGCTTGGAGGGGTGATGGGTGGATGGATGGATGGATGGGTGGATGGGTGGATGGATGGATGGATGGGTGGATGGGTGGATGGATGGGTGGATGGATGGATGGATGGGTGGATGGGTGGATGGATGGGTGGATGGATGGGTGGGTGGGTGGATGGATGGGTGGGTGGATGGATGGATGGATGGAGAGTTCTAACATGGGCAGGGCTAACTCTGGGTGTGGAATTCATGCTGAGTGGGATCACAGACACCCACCCTTCATTAGCCATCTGAACTATGGAGAGGTCTCTCTGCTGAGGTTAGCCTTTCTAGGTCTTTGCCTCTCTTCCTCATGTCAAGCATTGTCACAGGTACACTCTGTCTACTACAAACTGCCTGAAGATGAAAAAGTAAGTAGTTGAAGTAGATACTGTTTCACAAATTTTTATGTATGGAAAACCTTGGGAGTGAAGAATACAACCCGCAAGGAGTGGATACACAATTTAGGCCATTCCTACTTCAGAAACTCCACAGCACCACAGTGTTGGTACTTGTTGTATGCAACTTATGTATCAGAGCTGCTAATTAATTTAATCTTATGTACACAGTTTGTGTGGTATGCAAATGTGTATGTAAATGATTATTTTAATTTATACAAACAAAGATGCAAATGAATCCTTGGGTTTACAGGAAACTGGTAAGATAACTTTACCTCAGTTGATCCATCCTTAGTGGCTCTGGCAAATCTGAATCATTGTAATATAAATAAAACCTCAGCATTCTGTATGAGAGTTACTCTTTCAGACTTTCAAACATTGATTCGCTGGCCCCCTATCAAGGATATTTTAGATTCCTCACGATGTTCCCCAGGGCTGAGAGAAATGTGGAAAGCAAAACCTCTCTCTAGAATTCTCTCTCTCTAAATATAGAAAAGAATCTGTGTCTTAGTTCTATCCCTGGAGATTCAGACCAGGCCGTAGCTCTGGCCTGAGCATCCGACTTCTGCAATCACACATTTGCCTGAGTTCAGAGTCATGGGAATTTGCTTTCTCTCTTCTCACCTCCCACAAACAGATGAGTGTTTTGGGCAGATCAGTTCACTTGAGAGATTCTAGGAAAACCCACTGTCTTGTCTCTTCTCTCCCAGTTCACTGGGGTTGGAGATCTGATGTCATCTCATTTCTGGGATGCTCCGTGAAAGCAGAGGCCCCCTCAAGCTCATCACGGGTGACCATTGTACCATCCACTCAGACAAAGACGTTTAAGGACATGTATGCTAAGATAAAGTGGGAAGAAGGAGAGGAGCGTAAAAGCAAGAGAGGGAAACAATAAGATCATGGACAGGTTTTCGAGGCAAACACTGGAGCCATGTTTTCCCCAAGGTCACAGGTGTCCCCAGATGGCACCTGTACAGTAAGGTGCTTGCCCAGACCCCTCCCCTTCCAGAGTCCCAAGCTCTAGCACACCATACCTTGCTAGAGCAGTTCTTTAGCCAATTGCTCTCTGTCTTGCTTTGAGCCTTCTTCCGTGATGCTCTATCTTGTAAGCACCTCGTCACATACTACACATCTGCCTAACTACTAGAAACCTCCCACTCTAATATTTCTCTTGATTTCCCTTCAGGAATTTCTCCTTTGGATTTCTCCTTTGTTCCCCTAAAAGTCACTGTGAAGTCCCAAGGGGGCAATGACTCCATTCTATTCATCTTCATATTTCCAGCAATAACTCTGTGGTTTAAACAGTGTTAATAAATATTCAAGCGACTAAACAAAACTCCATTAGTGAACTTAGCACCCTTTCCAGTGGTGAAACTGTCTGTTCTCCCCACGAAGGCATTCTGAAGCCTCACATCTGTTTCCCAATCTCTGTGAGTTTAGAACAGTGCCTGGCCCATAGGAGTTGCTCAATGCATAATTTAGGCATTAATAAATTAATGTAGGCTGCAAGCATCCTCTCCTCTAAGCTGCTTTCTCCAAGTGATAAAGATAGATCTTTTCCCAAGACTGTCTGAAGGCACATGTTTGATGGTGAACCTGACACCCCCACAAATGATGGCCGCAGCAGCACCTTCTGCTCCTAGTGGGAAGCCAGGCCCACCTCACGCTTCATTATCCTGAGGCTGACACGCACACCTCAGTCGCCTCGTCTCCTGTCCTTTCCCTGCTGTTTCTGGAATGAAGGTGCTGTGGCTCTGGCCTCACTCTGACACTCATTACTCTGGTATTGATGGCCTTCCACCTCCCCGTTATTCTGTGCAGATTACAAAGCAGAGACCTTTCTTGGGTGAGAGAATGGGTTTTGTCAGTATTCAGTATGTAACAGCAGAGAGTATAATAAATTCTGGCAGTCAATCGAATATGACATGATAATGAATGTTAACATCATGTGCCACCCCCCCATGCCAACAGAGGGGAAAGTCGTGTTAGATTACAGCCACACATGGGCACCTTGTGATTTCTATTTGCCTACTTTCCTTTCTCTCCGTTCCCGGGTTTAACCTCCCTGCTTGCTCAGCTCCTCCCGGACAGCCCCAGGTTCATTTGTCTGCATGGCTCAGAAACACAGCAGCTCAATTCCCCAGGCTCCACGGGCTGTCTGTAAGAAACCTGACCTCAGATGCAACCTCCTTCCCCCGACTTCAAGGGACAGCTGTGCTTCTAGAGCCCTCCTGCAGCCCTGGGGCAGCCGCCGAGTGTGGACCCGGTGGAGTGGGATAAGACAGCGGGATGGCAGTGCCAGGAAAATCCTGTGCTCTGAGCCAGCCTCCTGATAGTCAAGAGGCCAGTCTGCAACTCACTCCCAAACGCAAGGAGCTCAGAACAAAGCCAGAAACAATAAGTCATTCTTTGCCTTAGTTTTCTCTCAATTTCATTGATTTCAGATGCCTTGTATGTTATTTGGGAAAAAATAAAATTAAGCAGAGTCCCATTCTATGGTCCTCTGGGTTGACATTTGCTCAGTTATGTCAGCACTAAAGGCAGTAAGTCCCAGCTTTTCCTATTAAAGGCAGGAATTGCCATCAGGGAGGCAGGAAGAGACTGTAGAGAAACATTATCTAGTAGCCACAGATCCCTCGGCTGCACAGACTGGACCTGCTCCCTCAGGACAGTCATCACGTGTTGCCTGTCCTGTGGAAGTGCTAAAGGAACCATCAACTGACCTCAATCAGTACTAAGCCACTGTGATGTGGCAAGCATAATGCCCCTCTGTTCCCACTACATACAGAAGCCTGCAGACACAAACGTATACACATCCACACAGTCACACATACAAACACAAAGAAACTTGGAAACAAACACACCACACTCACATACATATGTACACAACATACATACAGCACACAGAAATAAAGGTTCCAGTGACATGTATCCCAGAGTGTTCCAGGCACTTTCTTCGGTGTCATCACCATGGGTGGTAGGACAAAGAGATGACCTGTCTATTTACACACCAGCATCACTTTAAGAAGGTACTGTCGACCCACATTGCCAGGACTCACTCCTCCTCTTCCCAGAACATCTATAATATTCCTTGGTACACATCAAGGATATGGAGTCTCACTTGAAAGCTAGATAATAAAGCGGTAGGAAGCAAGGCCAACTTAGTAAAATAAAACTATCACTGTTAGTAGTATTTGAATCTTACAGTTACAAAGTACTTTTGCTTACATTGTCTAATTTGGCCTTCATGAGAACTAATAGAGAAAGCAGTATTATTATTATTATTGTTATTATTACTATTATCATTATCATTTACGGATGAAGATACTGCTCTGGTCTGAGACTGGCAATGACTAAGTACTTTGGGTACGTACTTAAAAGGGGGTCTCCAAACAGCCAAGCTAAATTTAATAGCAAAAATAGCCTTTGTGTTATTTGGATATTATTTTACAATTTCAAGACATTTTCACATATGTGTAAATTGCCAAATTAAATAGCACAAATATGCAGAAATTTAAAGTACGCATCTTTAGCCCAGCCATCTTACATTCTGGAATCTTTCCTCAGGGAAGAAACAAAATCAAAGTGTCTGTACATAACAGTCTGCTTCATTATCTTGTCCCCCTGAAGATAGGGAAGCACAGCGAGGATGGGAAACCCAGGCCCGATCGCCCATGGGACTGCCTTGTTCCAGGGATAGGAACCTGGTCTCCCCCACCTCAGTGCTCTCCCCACTCACCCTCGGGGAAGCAAGAACTGCCCATTTGATTGTGAAGTGACTGAGCTCAGAAGAAAGACATTTCAAAGGTGGGTGCATGTGCTGCTTTGAAAGCTAATAGAGGGCTGGAGAAACGTTTTCTCTCCCCAGCCCCACCGATTCTGTAAGCTGCATCTACTCTGGAGAAGAAAACAGGCTGGAGCTGCAACGGTAAGCAGAGCAAAACAGACGAACCAAGCTCAAAATTACACATGCGCAGAGTAGGCACTCGGTTTTTTATTAAAACCTTTTACTTTTGGTGAGGGATCTAAGTATACTCATTACATGTCAGTATACTCGTGTTAGTACGTATCAGTACCTTCATAGTCACTGTACTCATGTTAGTATGTATCCATACCTTCATAGTCAGCCAGTGTATTTTAAGTTAGTACATATCATATACATTCATAGTCAGTAAGTGTTACTTTAAGGAACAGAACATTTTTTAAAAGGCCTAATGGAACAGATGGAGCAGGAGACTAGATTGATGGAATGTACGAAAAGAACAAAACCAAAAAACCAGGACTTTTGTGACCTAACTTCAGCATCTTAGCATGACCTTCTAAAGTCTCCTCAGTGCTCAGACAAAAGGGACAAAGTTATTTGATTTAAATAAATCTCTAGAACAACAATCATGACCAGGAACCACTAGCACTCTGCCTGGACCATGTAAGTCCTTATGGACCAGAATTTATGGGAAACTCAAGACCTTGTGCTTGGAGACTATTTCAAGTTTTGCCCTCAGGCTGCTGGAAGGAAAGGGTGTTTTCTCAGTTCCTGCATTCCTGTGCTTGCTTGGCCCAAAGTGTCCAGAATTCCAATCTCAGTGCTTAGCACTTGGGCCCAGGAGCTGGGGCAGGCAAATATATTTGCCACCAGGCCGTAACCTGGGACCCACGTGTGAAAGAAGAAAACCAGCTCCTGAAAGCTCTCTCCTAACCTCTGCATGCACTGTGCTGTGTGCACATGTGAACATACATAGACACACAAATAAATAAATGTAACTAAGCCCAGGATCTGTGTGGGGACACATGTTTAAGTTTGTTGTTTTAACCTCAGTATGCACAAGACAAAACTAAGCTTCTGAATTATAAAATGTTTGTGTTTTCAGGAAATCCTTCCTCCATTTCTCTAGGAATATAGCCTTCACCTCCATAACCCTTACTCCCATAAGAACATTCTCTAACTTCTGTCCTCCCTGTCAGGGTAGTTTAGTCACTGCAGCTAGAGCTGGAGCTCTTTGGAACGTGTCTATTCTAGTCCTTTGTTTCACAAACAGAAGTGTGAAGGTCTAGGAAAAAGGAAAAGACTCAGCCAACCAGGACTCTGATGATGGAGCTGGGCCCCAAGGCACAGACAAGGCTCATTTCACTGCACCATGGGATCAACTAACTTATACTTGCAGATAAAAGCGGGGTTGGGGCGTGGAAAGGGCTTCCTGGACACATCAGTCTATAGAGTGCTATGTATCCCTCTGGTATCAGTCAACCTTCAGGCTGTGGGAAAATTCATGGTGCACCGTGGGCCAGTGTTTCTGCTGCTATAGAAACGAGTCACAGCAGTGCTGTGGGAGGTGGCTGAGTCAACAAATGTGATAAAAACCACGTGGGAGACGTTAAAAAAATGATGATATAAGCTTTAGGTATTGGATTTGCTGCTAGTTAACATCTCTCTAAGAACTATTAACATTTTAAGAAGGACACCTCTCCTTATAAAGTTGACGAGAAAGTGGGATAAGGCAGTCTCAGAAGCTGCTGGTGGAAAAGTGAGAAGCAACGGGGATCTGGTAAGAGGCATCCAATCCTGTCTAGGTACATATGCTTTCTCCCCAAACTAACAGGGAGCAGAACCTAACCCGGAAGTAAGCAGAGAACTACACTGTGCACCATGCAGACATTTACTCAGCAGTTTTCAGTGGCTCAAGTGGAGAAAAGCTCCCAACAGGGAGATACGACAGAGTACCCTGAAGAGAACTCCATTAAATGTTCTTTCAATTGAAAAGCTGTGTTCTTGTTGGATCTCTAACTCTTGACCTGTGAAGATCTTGACGGTACATTGTAAAGAGAAGGCCAAGTAACAGAGGCTTACTTACTGATTTCTGTCTGGTAAAGACTATGAGTAAAAGTGGTTCCCATGTCCATGTAGAGAAGGAGCCAAGACAGGGGGATGGTGAGAAAAAGGAGGAGAAAGCAGATAAGCCAAGACTGGCATCTTGTTAGCTCAAAGTATCAAATGTCCAGTGGGAAGCTTCCAGGATGCTTAATGGGAAAATGAATTCAAAATGAAGTCTCTGCCTTAGCCTATAGCACATGCCTGCTTCTGTCCAGGAATCCATCTCTCTGCTGGGCAGCTTTCCAGGTTTCGCACTCCTCCTTCCTCCCATGTAGAGGTTTCTGTATCCGGCCGCATTAGCCACCCCATTGCCCATATCTACAAGAAACTGGCTCGTTCTTGATTTCTCGAATGATATTTAAGCTGGAGCTTGGGGCTCAAGCCAAGATTATACACAAGCAAGTATCTGCTACAACAATATTGCTCTCTTCCAAGCACAAAACAATGGACTTCAGCGTGTAATTACTAATGTAGGTTGCTACAGTGAGGAATTACATCTTTCAATCACCACAAAGCAGGCCTATGCTTCAGAGAGGCCTATATTTGAATATACCTTATTGCTTCACTATTGTCAGGCATCTAGGTGAGGCTGAACAGACTTCTAACAGTAAGGGTCAAATTGGAGTTGAAGGTATAAATCTCAGTTTTCCTATCAGGGAGCCTCTGTGTCAAGAGGTAACACCAAGGTAACAAAAAGAGACAATGCTGATGCTGTCTAGAGATCATTGTTACCTCAAACCAACAATGAGCTGAGCTATCAGATTGCAGCAAAAGATGGCTATCTTAACTCCTCAGATACCATCTTATTTGGTACCCTTCCCATCACCCTCAAAACATATCTTTAGTCTTTTGTTATAACTCTTTCAAACATTTAGTGTTGGATATCGATACACCTTAGTTGCATGTCTGACCAAGAGGATCTCTTTCTCCTATGCCAGCCCCTCTCGCCATGACGCAGGATAGTGTGGATCCTGGCACAGCAATATTGTTGAGTCAGCTTTCCCTTTCTACTTAAAGTGTTGCAGACGCACAGAATAGGTTGAAGAGTCCTTACCCAGAAAAATGGACACATCAAAGATGCACATGCATGTTCATGTTTACTGTAGCATTGTTTGCTTTAGCCCAGCATGGAATCATTGTAAGAGTCCCTCTAACAGGTGAGTAACTAAAGAAAACAATGTAAGGGATAGCATTTGACCATCAAAGGCAACACCCTTGCCATTTACAATAATAGGCATAAACCTGGGCACATTGTGCAAGGTGAAATAAGCCAGATACAAATTGACAAGTACTGAATCATCTAATTTATATGTAGAAACTAAAAGAGCATAGTATACAGAGTGGTGGTTTCCAGAGGCAGATGCACAGAGAAAGTGGGTCAGAGGCTATACATTTTGTTATACGATAAGTACTTTTTGGAGATCTAAGAAACAACCTGTTGATTGCTGCTAATTGTACAACGTTATTGAATAGAATTTGCTAAGAAGGTGGCTCTTAGGTGTCCCCACATGGGCATGCAGACTCAAGTATAACTGTAAGAGTGGTGGCTGATTTGTCAATTGATTTGATTGTAACAATCATTGCAGTCTGTGTCTGTGTTTAATCACGGTGCATACCTTGAATGTGCACAATTTGTACTTATCAATTATGGCTCAGTAAGGCATGAAAAAAATGACTTGATGTCACATAAGTGTTACTCCACAAATAACTCTGGAGAAAAATAGTCACTCAAAAATAAAATTTAAAGGCACAATTGTGGGAATTAAAGCAAGTGAATTCCAGTTCTATCTCTATCCCCAAGTTTCTCCAGGATTTCTGATGAGTCCCTTGGCTACCCTTGGATTCCTTCACCCATTGAGAAAACAAACATAGCACAGAACAGTAGGATGAGGACAAAGTATGGAACTGACTGTGCAAATCAAATCAAGTAGCAATGATAAGACATATCCCCCTCCCTAAATGCCTTCATTGCCTGTGTATCAGCAATCTGCTGACCCTCCAGTATGTTGGGCTCACTTGTCACCTTTTCATACAAGCCCTCACCAGTCAAGGAGAACTGCTACATGTGAGAAGGATCACTCTTTGGTTCTCTATGAAAAATTCGGAAAAGACTTAAATATTTACGTATTTACATATTGTTTGCCATATTTGTATTTACTCACATTATCTCTCTCTCTCTCTCTCTCTCTCTCTCTCTCTCACACACACACACACACACACACACAAACACACACACGTTTAATATAATATAACTCCAAGGCCTATTAGTTTTGGTCAATGGTCAGCATCTAATAGTAATTCAGCAGTTGAGTGGGTAGCTGGTTGGCAGTAAATGGGGAAGGAAAAAGGGGGAAGCCTTATTTTGAGTTTTGGTTTTATTTCAGTGCCTCTAGGTTGGTATGTGGAGAACAGTATATATCTCTCCCTTTTGATAACACATGATTTTTAAGTAGAATGAAAATGCTCTAAGATGGTCTCCTGAATAGTCTGTATTTAAATTATCAGTAATAGATTTAATCACAGTATTTACCTAGAGCATGTTTCCAAAGCCACGTGGGAAGGAAAGGGGACACAGACACACAAGTTATATGTGCTCTTGTCTAGAAGGTGACAGATTCCTCCCCCTACTTGAAAGCAGCAGAGCTAAGATTCACCTGTGGCTCACAAAACTTTCCATAAGGAACCTGCTTGCTATCTATCTGGCTGAAATCAGGGAGATAGAGAGTTCGGTAAAAATGTGCAGGAAGAGAGAGTGACAAGGAGTTTCTCGTAAGCCACATCCATTTGATTGCTTGTCATCGGTCTCTGCCCGCCTCGAAAGCCTGCCTGCCTCTGCTGAGCATGAGTGGGTAGCTGCTCACAGCCCTTCAACCGAGAGCTGCTCACCATCTCTCTAGAGCGAGGCACTTGAAACGTGGCCACCCACCTGTGCTGGCCTGCTCAGTAGGCGTGAAGGGCTGCGCTGCATAGAAATGGACTCTTTCACTTAGCAGGAGGCAGGTAATTTCTTTCGTCCCTGCTGATGCATTATTGATTGGAATGAATGTCAGAGTGGGAGCCCATTCCAGGAGCCATTAAACAATAATTTCATCTCTGGTGGGTAATTGATTGTCAGGGGTCCACAGTGGCCAGTTGTGAAGTGGTGGTAACACGAATGTTTTTATTTGGGGCAGGGTGTGAAGGGAAGATCGCATGATTTGTTTATCAAGACCAGTTTTCAGGAAGAGGAAGCTGAAATGTGAACTCGACCTTCTTGGGGTGAGACAGCCTGTTCCCTGAGGTCAGACTCCTGCTGCTAGGTGCTAGGGTCAGTCTGGATTCTCACCTTTCTCTGCTCTCAACCACCAGTATGGCAAATGATCACCCTCTGCCGGGCCAGGAAACGTAGGTACCGACTTTCAGGAATCCTCTATACCTAGTGTCCAAATCCTTACACATCCTCAGCATACAAAATCCAGAAGTATGTAGCACAGAACAGGCTAGATGTGCTGGGCTCTGAGTTTACAACTTGGATTGCCTAATTTCATTAGATTCCTACTTAGTCATAGATTTCCTGATGCCATCAGCTGCTAGGAGAGACTAGATCTCTCCCAACCTCCAGTGGAAGAGTATTAACCTTTAGTCTGTATCACCATCATCACTATTATTATTGCCATCATTATTGTTGCTATCACGGTGCTTGGAGATGAAACATTCAAATTCATAACCTATCGGTTCTGTCTCTGTCTCTCTGTCTGTGTGTGTGTGTGTGTGTGTGTACAAGTATTTTACCTTCATGTTTATCTATGCATTACATGCAAGAAGTGCCCATGGAGGGCAGATGAGAATGGTAGATACCCTGGAACTGGAGTTACAATGGTGAACCACCATGTGGATACTGGGATCTGAACCCAGACCCCATGGAGGAGAAGCCAGCACTCCTAACTGGCCACCACCCCCCCCAGCCATCATAGCTCTATATTCTTAACAATGATATATTTACGCCTTCACTATAGAGCTTCTGTTACATGACCTATTTGCGTAGATTCTGACTTGCCTACATTGTCAATGATTCTCGGTCTTTTCTAAACGACACACTCCTTAATAGAATTTGATTATAAAAACTAAAATGAAGTTTCTCACTGGGGAAAAATGTGAGCACTTTGACAGAAGTATAAAATATGTCTAGTCTTAGGGTGCTTGCAGATTCATTGAAGATCATTCATAGATCTTAGGAACCTGTGCCCTGACTGAGCCATCTGAGGCCAGTGTTTTGTTCACTTTTTGTGCCTCCGGGTACAACACTGTGTGGCACATAGCAGTTGCTTTAACAATGCGTGCCAGCTGTCTCTCCAAGGCTGCTGAGAGTTGTGGGAGCCCAGCCTCAAGTATGATTAGCTTAAGATCATCGTCTTGCAGTTTCTATTGCAGTGATGAGACATCATGACCAAAATCAACTTGAGAAAGAAAGGGTTTCCTTGGCTTACATTATAGCTCAGAACCAGGGAAAGCCAAGGCAGGAACTCAGGACAGCAACCTGAAGGCAGGAACTGACAGAGTGGAGGAACACTGCTTACTGGCTTACTCTTCCTGGCTTACTCAGACTGTTCTCTTTTATGCCCCAGGGTCACCAGTCAGTGACAGTATTGCCCACAGTGGGCTGCGCCCTCCCAAAGCAATCACAGAAAATTCCCACAGGCCTGTTTGTAGGCCAATCCTATGGAGGCATTTTCTCAGTTGTTGTTCTCTCTTCTGAGGTATCTGAAGGAGCCAGGACAAGCAGCTATCTGATATCTGGGGTTTCCAGGTAGACGGTGACTATTGTTGACCTGAGTTGGTCCTGCTTCCATGTGTTTTGAAACTGAGAACATGGGTCATGGAGGGCTTGAGGGCTAGGAAATACAGCTGCTATTCAGGACTGCATTGGGGAGTTCAGAAAGATCCATAATGTAGAAACGGAGGCCAGGGACAGTCCAAAGACAGACTCTGGGCCCCATTCTCTTCTCATCTTATCTTCTAGAATCAGGAGAGTTCAATTGAAAGCCTGAACACAATAGCATTGCTCTCAATAAAACTAACACACTTGTCAAGTATGTACAAGTATTCTGCCGCCTAGGATACTGATGACACTGGCTTTACCCTGGCCTGGTGGCCCCAGAACTGCTTCTTTGAAGGCATTTCTCAGTCTGCAGCTCTAAAAGTATGGGTTCCCAAAGACAAGAACCACCCCAGGGAAAGCTGTGTATTCTCCTGTCTGGAACAGAGTTCTTAGATTCAGACATTAACTCTAACGTGAATCGAATCCGTGATCCTTAGCAAATGACTGAACTTTACCCTGCTTCATCTTCCCAGAGTGCAACGTACTGTCCAAGCCCACAGGCAGTGTGCAGCATAAGTACGTAATGGTTCAGGATACCAAAGTGCTCATTGAATGTTAGTAGACACTACTGCTACTGCAGTAGGTGTTTGTGGATAGGCCACTGCTATTGTGATTAAATTTTTTCTGTATACATTTGTGCAGAGGGAATTTTTTATTCTATGTCAAGCATCAGATGGACATGAGATCTGTGGTTGAGAATTGTATCTGCAAAGACAAGAAACCAATCTCTTCCACAAGGCCCCAGTCAAAGGAGCCATCTCCAAATGTAAATAAAGCTAGCCCTCAATGCTGGACTCAACCCTACTCATGTCTGAAAGTTTCCCTAGCTGCTCAGTCCACATGGAAACATTTCTTTGTTTTGATCTCCCAGTGAAGTTGCTGCATGAATCTGTCCAGGTTAGCTTTAACTGCCAACGTCCCACAGCCTATAATCATCTGAGAAGAGAACCTCTATTGAGGAATTGATTAGATCAGGTTGGCTGTGTGCTTGTCTGTGGGGATTGTCCTGTTAATTGATGCAGGAGGTCCACTATGAGGAGCTCCATTCCCTAAGCAGGAGGCCCCGACTGTACAACAAAGTTAGCTGAGAGAGGTCAGTTGCCAGCCAGCAAATACCTCCTCTACAGCTGCTCCAGACATGAAATGAATTCCTTGGTCAGAGGGAATACTGTGAGGGATAGCAAGGGGGCCTACCTTCAGTGTTCCTGCCTTAACTTTCCTCAATGATGAATATGATCTGGAATGTTTATCCAAATAAACCCTTTCCTCCCCCATGTTGTTTTTGTCATGATACTTCATTCCAGAAACAGAAATAAAACCAAACCAGGTCCCATATCCAGACTCTCTGAAACAGTTAGCCACTTACTGTGCATATGTGGATTTCTCAAAGGTTGGACAAACTCTCAGGTCAGGAAGCATACCTGGCTTTCAGTTAGGGTTACGCCATGTCAGCTATGTATCTACTGTTGGGAGCTCTCCATGTTTGTGACAGGCCTAAGCTTAACTTCTGCCTGTGACCTTAGAGAAGTATGTGAACTAACAACAGTATCTCTCCCCCACTTCTCCCTAACTGTAAAACCCTCAATAATAATGGTCATATTTCCAGCCCCCTTCTTAGTTTGTAGGCACAGGACAAAGTTTCAGGTAGTCAGGCAAAGGGCACATATATATGAACTTGGACTCCTCTCAATCTGTTGCTAGCTTGCATAGTGGTTGAACCCCTTTGAATGAAGGCACCACTAGGAAAGGTACAACCTGAATCCCTAACAATTACCTAGAGCAAGCATGCTGCTCCTAGACTACTTGCCTCCAAACCTTATTTTTGCAAGCAATTTGTTTTTCTGTTAAGGAAAATAATAGCTGGCTGGATAGTGGTGGTGCAAGACCTTAATCCCAGCACTGGGAAGGCAGAGGCAAGCAGATCTCTATGAGTTCAAGGCCAGCCTGATGGACAGAGCGAGTTCCAGCTCCAAAGCAACACAGAAAAACCCTGTCTTGAAAAACCAAAGAATGGAAAGAAAAGAAAAGCTATTATTTGGGATTTTATGTTACAGGCTGACTACACCTAAGCTCTCAGAATGTTAGATTTCTCATCAGCATAGTGTACATCATAATGCACAGGCACTTGATATCTGGAGCAGACATTGCATATGTAAAACCACTGCTACAGGAGAAGCTGAATTGCAAGAACTTACAAAAGAAATGAAGGAAAGCACAAGGGAGAAAAGACAGAGGGAGGTGGTTTGTACACTGGAATGCAGTTGTATAGCAGTTTCCTCCCAGATGAAAACCTTCCATCTTAGAGAAGAATGCTCAAGACATAGGATAGGAAGAGAAAGCTGAAGCAACAGGATATTTTAGGCAGGATGTTTATAAGGAGGTGCAACAATAGGATGTTCTAGGGCAATGGCTGTCTGTCTACTTGAGGGTCACAACCCCTTTGGGGGTCAAACGACCCTTTCACAGTGGTCACCTAAGACCATAAGAAAACACAGACATTAACATCACAACTCATAACAATAGCAAAATTACAGCTATGAAGTAGCAACAAAAATCATTTTATGGTTGAGGAACCATAAACATGAGGAAACCGTAACTATAAAACTATGAACAACATGAACTGTATTAAAGGGTCACAGCATTAACAAGGTGGAGAACCACTGTTCTAGTGGGAATGAAGTTATATGGATTTCCTTCTTCTGCTCCTGTGCTTTTTCATGCACTACTCCGTTATCCTGTCAGAACCCTCCATCATATCTCTCCCATCCATCTCTAGACCAGGCAGAGGTACTTTGACCCATCTCTTGTGATCACAGCTGTACCCAAGCCTTCTGGCTCAGTCTGACTTCACCTTCTTACAGATGGGGATGCAGAATCAAACAGCGTATGATTCCCTAAGTCCATGCTGCAAACAATCCCGCAACACCAGTGAAAGCAGGTCCTTTCCAGTTGGCTTCTCCGCCTTCAGTTCCTTCACAGCTCAAGCATTGTGGAGAATGTATGCAGCCAGGGAGTCTCTTCCAGGATTGGTTGTGCCCAACTCCTCATTTCCCCTGGCACAGAATGCCTGATTATCATCCCAGTGTTGCACTTCCTGTCGAATGTCTACTCATTTGGGAAGGATGCTTCTGGAAGTGAGGATGTCTAGCAGTAATGACTTTCTTGACAAGAGTCTGCTGGGTTTGGTTTTCAATGATTTCAGTTAAAATGTGTGGAGCCTGTATTGAGAAGTTTGTGTGCACCCAGGAGCACACCCAACTGAAAACTTGGTAGAGTCTTAGAGATGGCTTGAAAATGTCTGCATCCAGCCAGGCGGTGGTGGCACATGCCTTTAATCCCAGAACTCGGGAGGCAGAGGTAGGAGGATCTCTGTGAGTTCGAGGCCAAGCTGGACTGATAGCCTCCAAAACAATACAGAGAAACCCTGTCTCATAAAACCAAAAAAAAAAAGAAAGAAAGAAAGAAAATGTCTGCATCCTCCTGGTCATCCAATACCAGAGGGAGAACATAACTCCAAACATCCCTTCCTTGGAGCCTTCTACTTCCCACCATATTTCTCTGTCTCTGTCTTCTGAGACAGTTGGACTCAGATGTGATCTGAATGCTTGTACCCTTCTCCTGATAAAAAATAAAGTAAAATAAAATTAAAATCGTATTAAAATCCTAACCCCTGATATTCCAGTATGAGGAGGTGTGGCTTTGGGGGTGACTAGGACTTGAATGTAGAGCCCTCATGAAGGGTGTTGCTGTTTTTGAGAGAGACGGAGAAGACACTCCTTGACCCTCCTATCATGGGAGCTTATTTGTGAACCAGAAAGCCAGACTTGAGATGACACTGAATCTTCTTGGTCTTTTTTTGTTGTTGTTGCTTTTTGTTGTTGTTGTTGTTTTTTGAAGTGAGTTCATTGGGGTTTTATATAATAATTTTTATTTAACTTTTTACACGTGTTACTCCCAGATCCCTCTACCTCCCATCCTCACCCACCACCCCAATTCCCCCAACCCCCCACTCCATCCACCCTTCTCTCCCCAGGGAGGGTAAGGCCTTGCATGAGGGATTTTCAGAATCTGTCATATCATCCTGCTCTTGGACTCCCAATCTCAAGGTTGATGTCCTAGTTTGCTTTCTGTTGCTGTGATAGACACCATGACCAAAAGCAATTTTGGGAGGAAATGGTTTATTTCAGCTTAAAGGTTAAAGTCCATTATCCAAGGAAGCTAGGGCAGGAATTCAGGACAGGAGCCTGGAGTCTGAAACTGAAGCAAAGACCATGAAGAAATGCTAGCTGCTTACTGGCTTGCTCCTCCAGCCTGCTCAACTACCTTATATCACTCAGGACCACCTACACTGGCATGGTATCTCCCACAATGGGCTGGACCCTCCATTATCAGTTAGCAATTATAAAAACGCCCCTACAGGAATGCCCATAGAAACTCTATTGAGTTTCCCTCTTTGCAGGAAAGTCTCTTTTGTGCCAAGTTTACAAAGACTAACTACACAGCTGAAAAATAACTTTCTGTTGTTTCTTAGTCATCCAGTCTGGGATATTTTGTTCAGGCTCCTGGGATGGAATAGGAGACCTCATGGGGCCCTTTATTCTAGGACCACTATCTCAGCAAGAACAATGACTCTCCTCCTTATCGAAGCCCAAGGTAGTCTCTGATTTCGTGGCCTGATGAAACATTCCAGGAACCCCAAAAGGACTGCTGCCTGCACACTGACAAAGCAAGTGTTTCATTTCAGGAAATCAGTGTAGCAGCCCATTTCCCACTCCTATATCCCTCGTCTGAGCTCTGGAAAGTGACAGTGGCCTTACCCTCATCACTTCTGTAAGTGCTCAGGAGGAGAAGGCCAACTAAATGGCCTAAACCATGCCCTAAAGTGCAGGTTCAATCATAGCAGAGCTGAAACCAAGGTTCTCGTGTGTGTGTGTGTGTGTGTGTGTGTGTATGCATGTGAATTTGTGTGCATGCAGGAACACTTACCTGTGTGAGTGGATACCTTTCTGCAATGGCCTCTCCTCCTGATCTCCTGAAGACAAAGCCTCTCATTAAACCTGAAGTTTCTAGGAGCAGCTAGGCTGGCTGGTAAACAAGGCCACAGAGTTCTCCTGCTTCTGCCACCTAGAGATAAGATTATCAACATACATGATCATACCAAATCAGAGCTCAGGTTCAAGCTTGAACAGCAAAAGTTTACCAACTGAGCCATCTTCTCTAGCCCATGCTTATGTGTGTGCAGGTGTTGGTGCATGTATGTAAGTGTGTGTGACAGAGAGAGCATGTATGCGTGCATGTGTGTTAGAGTATGTATGTGCATGTGCGTACATGTGTATGTGCGTGCATGTGTGGAGTGTGTGTGTTCACGTGCATGTGTGTATTTGAGAGAGTGTTCATATGTGAGACAGAGAGGAAAGAGAGAGTGTGTGTATGTGTGTGTGGGGGGGCATGTGTGTGTTTGAGTGCATGTGTGTACCGGTGTATGTGTGTATTTGAAAGTGTGAGAGTGTGTGTGCACATGTGAGAGAGAGAGTATGTGTGTGTGAGTGAGTGTGTGTGTGTGTGTGTGTGTGTGTGTGTTCACAGAAAACAGCGCAGAACTCTTGCAAAGTTTATGCAGAAGGGAGCCTCACTCCAGCCACTCCCTGGACCTTTCTTTTCAGCATTGTTCACACACCTAAAGGTCCCAACAATCCCAAACAATCCCTCAGAACTCCAAGATTCCATGGAAAAACACCAAAGATGTACAAAATTCAGAAACAACAAACAGCAATTTCATTAGCTGTTTCTTCTCAGTCAGACGTGAGCTGGTTTCTCTCCTCTGGGTAGAGCCTTTCACCGGACAGCTCCCGTTTCTAAAGCCTCTAAGGAGTTACATACATCATGCTCTTGTCACACATCTTAGGGCCAGGGGAAGGATGAATGCCTGCAGTCATTAAATGCCTTCACCAAGCGAGTGCAAGGCAGATGCAAGGATCGCTGGGTGATGCGTCTCCTTTGTCTGATTGCAGCAGCACCTTTGGTACCAAAAATCTGGTGATACTCAAGAAGAATTGCTAAATGGTTTCCAATCTATTCCTCTGTCTCCCATCCTCCTACTCTCCAAGTTCAAAACAAATCGGGCTGTATTTCACTCACACCGCCTGGTCTGTTTATGTCATTTGGTATCCTTCATGTGACCTGGTACCCCAGCCTCAGATTTTCTCATCCTCTACAGGATACAGAGCCAGCTCCAGCTATTTATTATTTCAGTATATCGCTAATGATCACCTGCTATGCCACAGATGAGTTTAAAGGCAAGTGGCACAGAAACGACAGAACATCTTTCCTTCCTGCTAGGATCTCAGAAAAGGAATCCTGAGAAATAACCACAGTAGGCAATACAGGATCTGGAGTCTGGAGAGCCACCCACTCCTGGTTTCCATGTACTGTTGGGATATCCTGTACAAGTAACTCATGATCCAACATATTAATGGCTTGGATTTTCCTGCTTCTTATTTCTTTATTTATTTACAGTGATGGGATCAAAGCTGAGGTTTGTGCATGTTAGGCAAGTGCTTTTTATTACTGAGCTATTATGCATGCCTGGCCGGTGGCTTAGATCTGAAACATCCCCCCAAAGATCCATGTGGTAAAGGAATGGTCCCAGCCTATGGTACTGTCAGGAGGTGATGGAACCTGTAGGAAGTGAAGCCTTTAGGAAGGCAATCACTGGAGACATGTGTTTGAAGACAGTACCGGGACACTGATCACTTCTTTTCTGTATACTCACTGCAGTGATGTTCTGCCCCATCACAGGCCCCACACACGGCATAGCCATGTATCCATGGACCAAAACCTCTGAAACCATGATCTAAAACAATTCCCTTTCTCCTTTCAAATTTGTGTTCTTGAGTATTTTTGTCAGAACCACAGAAATCTGACCATATGACAATGAATTTTTAAGAGGTCTAGAGCCACTGAGATTGCAGAACATTGCAGTCACAGGTCTGAATTTACTGCCTTGTGGTGAGTCTCACTTTTGTGCTTACTGCTGGTGAGTCTTTGTCCAGTTCTACAAACACTTTGGATTTCAGTTTCCTCTTGTGAAGCATGCTGATATTAAGGGAACTGCATCAAACAATGCTTATAGAGTGCTGGGAGTAATGTCTGGCACATAGTGAATATCCAATAACTGTGAAGCAGTTCATTTGTTCTGAGGTCTTCCAGGACAGCCAGGACTTTTTAATGTGTGAACTTGTGAGCTTTCCAGTGCCCTAGTGCACCACAATGCACTGGGTTTTCTTGCCCCCTCGGCCCACTGAACTCTTGGTCCCGTCATTCTGTCATGTTAAATCCATAGAGAGTGTTTCCTAGGACCTCAGCCTTCCTAGGTCTCGCCAAGGGGATTTTTTATCATTTGTCTCCATCTCAGTTATAAGCAGAACACTGAGAAGCAGGGTTTCCAGGATGCACATTCATTGTTCTAATGTTTGTTAGGATCCTCTGAAGGGGAAAATGGACGCACACAGCCCAATATAGCCCAATGGCAACAAGGTTTGAGGAACACATCTTGACATTCTGTCCTGGAATCTTTCCCCTCAGATGACTCCAAGTACATTCTCTGTGACATTAGACAGATTGCCTCCTGAAATTCAACATTCATAAGAGGTTGTTAGCATTGGAACATCTTTAGCAGAACACTATCATGTCTAATGACATTGTGGATTTCAAACTTGACTTCTTCAAGTTTGACTGTTTCTCAAATGTGACTCACAGCACAGGTGATGTGATGTTCCCTCAGAGAGTGAGGAATTTAAGTCCTTTGAGTAACTTCCCAATTACACCAGCAAAACTGTCAGAAGGAAAGCTACCACCGAAATTTTAAGGAACAAGAGTACTAGTCAGTTTAATACCCTCTATTTTGCACCCAAGAAAGTCAAGATGGCCAAAGATTAGAGACTCCTCCAGAATTACATGTAGAATCTGGTCATGATGCAACCAGGCATTGAGGGTTCACTTTCTCCAAACCCTTGATCTCCATTGCACAAGATTCAGATCTGCCACATTCAAACTGAAGATGAAAGGGGTGTTGAGATAACCACAAATAAAGTAATCCACTGTAACTTTAAGCTAGTAGTGGACACATTAAATCCTGAAGAAACCATGCTACCCCTGCCATGAAACGATGCTCCAATAGGTGGCGTTGCACAATCCTCAAGTCTTAAAGTCTCTAACCGCCTTTTCTTTACTTGGGAAAAACTAGTTAGTTGCATTCTCCAAACAAGGTCTTTTTTAGTTCGCCCTGCATGAGGCACTGGGGTGAATAAGAAAGGGTATTCACATTGTGTTTGCAGATCCTGCGCCACCACATAGCGTAGGACTGCTATGCCTAGAGATTATCAGAAGTGCCCACCTCTCCCTGCTCCTCCATGTCCCTTTCTTTCCCAATGGAGTTAGGAGGCTAATTCTGATCTCACGCAGAAGTTTAAGGAGCCAAGATGGAACTGCTTCTTTCTCTTTTCCTTACTGGCACAGATAGCAATGAGCCTTCCTCATCAGCTTTACCACGCTGACAAACAGCTCTTGTGTCATGTGAGCAAGAGATAAAACTGTGACTTGAAGGCTTGTGGTTTTGAGTCTCTTGCCACACGAGTCTAACTTATCCTGCCGAATAAACCCTTCAATGGTGAAGACTGTGGGATTTCATCAGTTTTCCTCCACACCTCTGTTAGCTGGCTTTTTGTTGCTACTGCGACGGGTTCCAGAGATGATCATTTAGTAAAGAGAAAAAGTTTGTTAGGGTTTACAGTTTGGGGTTTCTGTCCATGATTGACTGATTGGTCCCATTGTTTTCTGGCCTATAGTGAAACAGTGCATAGTGATGGGAATCAGTGCCAAAACAAAGCTTCGTCCATCACATGCAGGAGAGGAATAGAGGAAAGGAGAGGAGGGGAGGAGAGAGGAAAGGAGGGGAGGAAATGGGAGAGGAAATGGGAGGAAAGGGGAAGGGAGGGGGCGGGAGGGGAGGCAAAGAGAACAAGTTCCTATAATTTCCCTTAAAAGCACATCCCCAATGACCCACAGACTTCCCACTTAGCTCTACTTCAAGGTTGGGTCACCTCCCAACAGCACCACACTTGGGAGCAAGCCTGCACTACATGGCAAACCACAGCAGTAGCCTCTGCAGTCCCACCCCAACTGTAACCACACAGTCCTCTATCCCAGGACTCCCTTTTCTTCTAATGCTAAGACATTTGCCAGCCTGAAAGTGCTCAGCCCCTCCCCGGCACCTGACCCTTTTAGACTAACATGTGACCCCTGAATACACGGTACAAAAGCATGCGAAAGCCTCCTCCCTGCTCCCCTGCTCACTGCCTCCCAGCCTCTGTCTAAACTAGCAATAGATGAAGCAATTGTGTTTTAATAAAGAACATTGATTTATCTTTTCAACATTTTAACAAATAGCAGTGCACACAAATCTCTAAAGACGTATGCCCACAATTTGCAAAATTATTTCTATATTGATCAGCATGGGTTTGTTTTTTGTAGGTTCAGTCAATTAAACAGCAATTTTGAGGTGGGTGAATTAGTCATGCCTAGGAAGTCCCCAGTGAAGGCAGATACTTGCATTCTGAGACTGAGACTTGTTGGTCTACAAGCAACATGGCCCAGGACCTTGTAAAACAAAGAAGGTACCAGAAAGTCTGAGAGAAGTGATGTGGTAGAGGGAAGAAAATGGTGAATTCAGAGCCCGGGTGGATCTGACCTATCCTATGAGACCCTATCTCAAAAAATAAACAAATAAAAACAGTTAGTATCCAAGTGACTTCTGCCTGAGTAGTAACATGTATGTATGTGACAAGGCAAAAAAATGTCTCTATCTAGAACTTTGCCATTGGATATCAGCATTTGTAACTGGACAACTTGTCCCCTCATTTTACTTCCCCATGAGGACTCTAGACCACAGCTAATTCTCAGAGCAGTTTTCTAGGTTTCATCCCACTCTTCATGACTACTACTTTTGGGAGCCAGGTCAAATATAGATGTCTAAAAGTGTGTATGGGTGTCTTACACCTGTAAAACAATTTTGACATTCATTTGTTGTTTTTTAACACAACCTGGGAAGAGAGAAGTGAAGGACCCATTTTAATTCATGAAGAAACTAAGGCTAGCATTATGATTCTCCAATCAAACTCTGTTCTAGAAGTTTCTAGGACTGCAGAATCATGCTTGGCTAATTAAAAACAAAAGCAGAAAAGAAGAAGAAGAAGAAAGGAAAGAAGGAAAGAAAGTTGTACCTACAATATGAGCACCAAATCCAGTGCAAAAAATAAGAACATTACAGGGTCAAGAACACCTGTGGTCTGGAAGGGAGGCAGAAATAATGAACATAGACCCAACTCACAACAGTGGCCAATGGTCCTATTCAGACCTGTGGATGAGGACCCTTCTGCTCCTGAGGAAAGGGAACCAATGGTAGGAATTTCGAAGGGGTATTTTTGAAAAGGTGACATTTGGTACAAAGAGGGAATGGCTAGCTAAGGAATCTACTTTCTTACTCTGGTTGAGACAAGATTTAAAGATGGAAACCCTTCTAGGGGCTCATGGGGCAAAGGCTGTGATGTGATAACCCAGCCAATGAGTAGAGAAGTGGGTCAGACTTTAGCGCAAAGATGTCTGGACTGGCTCAAGTCGAGCTCCATGAAGAGCATCTCTGTGACTTCAAACAAAAAGCTGCATCCAGGGAGGCTGTGATGTCCCTGACCAAAACTTGCGATAGTACCAAGTTTCTCTCCAGCTCCCACTGCCAAAGGGACACTAGGCTATTCATCTATCTTGTGCCCTATATACTCAAACTAGTCTGTCCCTAGCTTCCACTGGGAACATGACAGGCAAGCAGGTAGTTAATCTTTCTCTCAGTGGGAAGCCTTCCCTCTCCTCTGAGCAAATATGGACAAATATCTTCTAGGATCTCTGTGTACTTATGCTTGTGATTCCATGATATTTGTTCTTTCAATCACTCACAAGTTTTCCATGTATTCATTCAACAAATATTTACCTAACAACATGTTTAATATACTTTGTTGCTATGTCACTATTACTACTCAAAATCTTTCAAACGGCTTTCGGGGTTCATGAAACTGAATACCAAAATGTGTGTCAGTCTGTAAGCCTCTGTGAACCCTGAACTTCTCAGAAACTGCTTCCCTTCCTCTTGTAACTCATCCCTTCCAGCCACACTGATGAGCTTGCCCTTCCTCTGTTCTTCATCCTCTTCAAATATGTGCCTACTTGGCACCTGCCTACTGATCTGCTTCTAGCAACAGAAGTCTCTCGGCCTCCAGTACACAAAAGAGATACCTTCCACTTGTGTGCCTACAGATAGTCATGCTTTGCTCCTAAAATTCCTCCGTGTCTCCGCTAAAGCATCACCTTGTCCAAGAGACAGCCTCAGTTACACAGGAAAGAGTAACAAGCACCATCTCTACCCACCCTCTTTGTCCAGTTTCCTTTTTCACAGTGTTTGTAGCAACCATCATGGAATATGTTTCATTGTCTCCATTCTTTCTATCCATTAAAAGCCCCTGAGATATGAGAAGCCGCCCATCATAGTGTGCCCAGTTCCTCACATTGCTCAGGACACAGTAGCTGCTCAATGAATATTTGTTCTATGAATCAATTAATGTGTTCAGAGACTGGGTAGAAGCTGGGTGGGACCTGGAGTAACACAGTGAATCTTTTAGCTACTTGCTGTTCCCCATGGCCAGTTCTATTCCTTCTTTTAAAGGGAAGCATGGCAGCGTGTCTGCAGACTGCCAATAAGAAGCACCTGAGTGAGACACTCAGCCCTGACTATTGTCAGAGACAAGACACAGAGCTAAATGATCCATTGTTGAGTTCCGGTCCAGCAGTTCTCATCTAACCTGCAAGTGCCAGGTAATTGGATTGGTAATGGGATATAGAGACTTTCACCTTGAGGTCACTGCCTCCCTCCCGGCCCATGAGACAGCTGCAGCTGAAAGGCACTGTTCTTGGGGGGCAGCTCCAAGATCTTTGGAAACAGAGAAATCTGAGTTTCGATGTAAGGCCATACCTACTTCCAAGGACAGAGGCAGACATGTTTTCTACACTGCCTTATACCTATGGTCCTTTGGAAGGCAACTCAAAGCCTTGGCTTAATGGCACCCTAGACTAAAGAGGACAATCAGAGCCTGACCTGGCCTGGGAATTAATCCCACCCTCTGAAATGACTTCTACACAGCACTGTTGGAGCAGCTGGTTAGCCTGTGACTTTACTATTCTCCGTGGCTTTTTTAGATGATAGCCCTTTGGTATAAACTCTGTCCTTGTGGTAAACCTGCTCCATCTGGTCATAAGCAGTGCAGGGGATGACCGGGACTCTAAAGCTTTCAATCCTGGATTGGCCACTTTCTGACAAATCCTTCAACATCTCTGCATTTCTCTTTCCATATCTGTAAGCTCAGGTGAGAACTCCCTCTGCATATCATTACTGTGAAAGCTGGAGCCAGGGTTCCTGAGGCACTGAGCACAGAGCTCAAGAGACTGAATCAAATGAGCATCAGGAATCCTCTTTTTGGGAACAAGAAATGGGTAATTTATAACTCCATCCAAGAAGTCCTTTTATCTTTCATGTATCATATTTTTGTTAAGGATCAGCTAAGCAATAAGTATAGTACTAGGTACAGGTTGACCACCCCTTAGCCAAGGTGCTCTGGCCAAAATGGTACATTGGAAGTTGAATTTTTCAGATTTTGGAATGTTTTCACAAACATAATGTGATGATGGGACTCAACTCTAAAGAAGAAACTTATATTTCATACACTCCTTATCTACACAGCCGACAGATGACTATGTATAAACTTTTAGTATGCCTCTTTTTTGACTTACATGTGAGGTTAGGAGTGGAATTTTTCATTGTTTATTTTTTTTTTTTTTTTTGGTTTTTTCGAGACAGGGTTTCTCTGTATTGTTTTTGAGGCTGTCGGTCCATCCCAGCCTCGAACTCACAGAGATCCGCCTGCCTCTGCCTCCCGAGTGCTGGGATTAAAGGCATGCGCCACCACGGCCCGGCTTTTTTATTTATTTACTTATTTATTTTGGTTTTTCGAATTTTTCATTGTGATGTCACATCAGCATTCAAAAAGTTTTAGATTCTGGAGCGTTTCAGGTGCTAGAGTTTTGGATGAGAGATATTTAAACAGCATTAATTAAATAGTAAGCCAAGAGTTTGGAATACAAGAAACAGGGGAGAAAGCCACCGATCAAGAAACACGAGAATTAGCAAATAGTCACTCATCCTTAAAAATGGACCTCTGTTTGGTACCAGGAAGCTCACCAAAGTCAGCACTGTCTTCCTCACCTTCATCTGGCCCTTCCCTGGAGGCTGTTAAAGTGTGTACTGGGCACTGGAATTATATTTGATGTGTTTAGATACGTGGAAAGGAGTGCCAAGCAGCATGTCTGAATCGTCTCCTGCTTCTTCCTGCATGGCCAGAGCTAACTCCCAGGACCTGCTCTAGCGGTTGCTCTCAGACCTGGTGATGGCAGCTCAGTGTGCAAAACTCTGCGACAGAGCCAGGCTGACTCACTGTGACACGTGGCTGCAGCCTTGATGGGGTGGCCTGATTTTAAACCTGTGATTGCTCTGCCAGCTTAATAGCTGGAGGGATGCGGGAGAAGACTCTGTATTGTATAAGCCAGGCCATCTGGGGACATGGCTACGACAAGGACTTAGTTGTTTCCCAGGGCTAACCTTTGCCACACATCTGCTGCCCTGGCACCTGGATGCCAAGGACATCTCAAAGACCAGCCTCTGGTAGATCCAGGATGGAAATGTGTGGTGTCCCTGGGGATGCATGCACAGCCACAGAGAAGGCTAACTTGCTGAGCCAGCTGGGCAGCTAACTAAGCACCTGAGTCCAATGGAGCCAGAGCAGCAATACAGAAAGCAAGGAAGGACTCTGCCAACAGAGCCCACAAGGCCCTCTCATACCCCACCAATTCATCTCCCTCCTTCCTTCTCCTCTCAGAAGACCCTGACCTGAAGGACCCTGGCTCTGTTACCAGGAAGCTGTAGTCAAATCAGGGGACCCTGACTACCTTTTCTTCTCCATAGAAGGAAACAACTACATCCCTCCATGCTCCCCAGAGGAAAGCTGAGAAAATGAAATGAGTTGGCAACCATGAAGGACTCTGGGAATAAACACGTTGGTGCTGAAGCCCAGCTGGTGCCCAGTCCCGCTCAGGTGCCAGCCCCCTGAGTACCCTGGAGGAAGCCCGTACAATCGCTTCCAGCTGTACAGCAGAGCCAGGGCCACAGGCCAGCAGCCATAGTAAAAAGTCTATGGCTCACATCAGAAAGTCAATGCCAACAGACACAGCCAGAAGCAGAAGTGGGCCACAGGAGAAGGTAATCTTTACCATGCCTTTGTCCCTAGGCCTACAACCCTCTTGCACCCAAGCTCTTTGGGCTTCTCCCAGTGGTTGACTGGGCTACCAAGCCAGGAAATTCCTCCCCACTTTAGGGGTTGCATACTAAAAAGGACAAGACGATTAACTGCAAACAAGTTACCCCTAGGACAATGAAATCTCCAGAATTCCATTCCATTGAGATGCCAATCATGAGGAAAAGTTTCTCCTATAACCTTGAAGAGTAATTGTTCCTAGGGCAGTTTCTAGTCAACACGGACAGATAGGTTGATGTTCCCTCCTGAGTCCCCGCACATCTGTGAGTCCTGTCCTTTCCTCCAACACAGATGTGCCGGTGCCTGTAGGTGCTGTCGGAACTCAGATATCACAGAAGGCAAAAGTGAGTCTAAGAAGGAAAGCGAGCAGGGCCAGAGGGGAGGAGGACAGCTGCTTCCTAATGATGCATTTGGTAACAGCAAGGAGACAATTTACTGCTACTGTTTTTATGCATATTAAACCACTAATCTATGTCCTGTTTTGGCAACACAGGCTACCTCACATCTGTATGCCTTACCTACAATCTGTAAAGCTAATTTGTTAAACAGCTTTCTTCTCCCATGGGAATGAGGTCATTGGTCGCAGAAGATTGATTAAGCTCTCGGAGAATCAACATTAATGAAAATCAACACTGCCTAATGAGTGTTTTTATGGCAGCCTCATAAAGAAGAATTTTTAAAAGGAGAAACAAATAAACAAGAACAGCAAGAAAGGCAGCGGCCTGCCCTTCCGGCATCTCTCCATCCTCATGTAAACTTGTCTCTACAGCGAGGCACTTGGCTGTGCCAGCCTCCTTCCTTCTGCCCACCTCTGGCTCAATGGCATTAGTCCTGAAAAGTTTGCAGGTGTGCATGGGCTCATGTTCGTTTCTAAGCCTTTTCCTTTTGTTCAGGCCAAGGGTCATGTTGATAGAGAAACAGATTTTTGGTAACATAAGTTATGGTTTAAACAGCAGAAGCACTGTGACTGTGTGACTTTGGGCAGTGAACCTCACCTCGAACTGTTTACCTATCTAAAATGGAGCGACACATTTTCTTCTGTCTCCAGTAAAGTTATTGCTCTGAGAATCACATAGGCTAATGCATGTGAAAAAAAATCTAACCCATAAAGCCCTATGTAAATGAACATATTCTAACTTGTTATGGTACTATGGTAGCCAGAAGGTCAGGTAATAGAGCCCTACAACCTGGATTGAATCCAGGACTCACAGATAAGCTCAGTTGCTAACCAGTTGTATAACCTTGGGTCAAGCACTTTACTCTTCTTTGAATCATGTGCTGTCCACAAAGTAGAATTTGGTAAACACTAATTTGAAATGAACATAACTTGCCTAGGGCAGTACCTGGCATTTGATAAGCAGTTCAGAAATGAGTTGTCATTATGACATCCAGTATACTCCCTCCAAACAGCACACTCTTCTCACCGTAGAATGATGAGGACAATGGAAGCATTGTCCCAATCGCCAACAGCCACAGCCAAGCCACACAGCAGCAACAGCTGGGCAAACTCACTTGGAGCTCCAGGCCCCTTTGTCTAGAGAGTCCTTGTTGGAGAACAGGGCTCAGCAAGAACTTGAACAAACTGATATGGTAAATATGGGTGCTATGGTGTACAAAGGAACCATTGGAGAAAGCTCACATAATTGTGATTAAAGATGGTGGTATGAGGAACTGGTGACCAGCCATTCTCAATACACTGTGCATGACAACAACAAAAATCAGGCTTAAATTGAGAATTGGATGATGTCAGTAAAGGTGTGAAGACCCAAGATGGGAAAGAAATGAAGGAAATAAGAGAAGGAACAAAGGGGAGGGAGAGAATGGGAGAGGAGAGGAAAGAACGGTAGGGAAGGAGGAAGGGAGGGAGAGAGAGAGAGAGTCAGAACTCAGAAGAAACTTCCCCCAGGATGTTTTTGTTAAATAAATATATAAAGAAATGAATCAGTTAAGAAGTCTGTTCTTTCCTATTTTTTCCATTTTGTTCTTCACGTCTCTAATTTTACCTAAATGATAATTTTATGAGCAAATCAAGTTATACATAATACATTTTATGTTTCTTAGCAAAATGATTTTAGATATGTAAATTGCACTACAAAAATAAATATTGCATGCTATTCTAATTTTTCACCAAATTTACATCCTCATTCTCCCCCCCAATTCTTCAACTCTCTTTCTCTAATGGTTTTAACATTTCCAAGGCCTTGACATTTGTAAATTTACCTTATTTCTGAGAGAGAAGTGGCTTCATATGGGCTTAGGTGGTTTTTCTGCTAACTGGAAAGGTTCTAAAATCATAACTAGTGTCATTCTCTTCACTCTGAAAGGTTGGAAAGATGTATAAAACCACATGGAACAGAGAAAGATAATGTCTGGTGGGGAATCCATGTTTATGTGGCGAGAGTTTAGAAGCCACTCCATTACAATTAATATTTCTTCAGCGTTAAGAATATTTGAAATAGCATCAGGAAGCATCCACTTCCTGAGGTGGATGCCTAGAAAATGGGTGTGTGAATTCTCCCCCAGGCCTCAGATGAAGTCACTGATGGTGGGCACCCCTCTTGAGGTCCTATTTCTAGACTTCCTCTGTGGCATCCAATTTTGCATGAAAATCTGTAACCCAGAGCATTGGTTACTGACTTTCTAGAAAGAGACTGATGTCCAACCTTATCTTTTAGACACCTCGAGCATTACACAGAACTATGCTGTTCCGTGGTAGCCACAGATTTATTTAAATTACTAGAACTAGATAAGAGGGCAGCTTCAGTTCCTCAGTCACAGTACCCATATTCCACACACTTCTTTAGCTAATATGTGTGGCCAGAAACAGACAGGAAATATTTTCATCATTGCAGAGGATTCTGTTAGACAGCACTGATCTTCGGGAAAACAGAGGAACATGAGTTAGCTCACAACAGTTAAATGCCTGCTATTCACCAGGATTTCTGTACTTCAGGGGTTCATTAAATTCTCCAGTAATCAGTGCTGTGACTAATATCATCCTTGCTTTCCAAATGAGAAGCTGGAGGCTCTGGAAACTTAACCTACACAGAGTTCTGCAGTTAGTGGCCAAGCTATGACTTTACGACTGTCCAGTCTTGAAAGTCAGCAGTGAGTAATGACAGAAAACCTGGAAGATGGAAGTGTGCAGGGGGGAACAAGTGGGAGGGAGTAATTGGGAGTAGTGGTGAAGAATGGGACAGAACTGTAAATAAACTTTACCAGAGGAAACTGACACCTACTTCTTCTCTATGTACCCCCAAGGAGAGAAGCAATGCCCCCGCCCAAAAAATATGAGTTTTGTCTAAAACGACAGTATTTACCAAGTAGCCTTCAAGACCACAGGGCCAAGAAGTGGGAACAAGTACAGTATTGAAGTCATTGCATCTCATTGGCTGACAGCACATCTCATAGGGGACCTTGCTACTCCACAGATTCTCTGTTGTAGAGGCCTCTTCACCTTATAAAAATGAGAGAAGCTCCTTGGAACATAGCCCAGGATGCTAGTGGAAGTTCAAAAACACAGATTTGAATCCCTGTAAAATCTAGCTGTGAAAACACAGCAGAGACTTCTGTAGAGAATCCAGAATCCAGAGTGTCTTTGAACAGGCTCTGTGTCTTCTCTGAGTGACATAAAAATATTTGTCATCATTCCTACAGCCAGCTGTGGGATGAACCAATCTCAATAATAGCCATAAGTTCTGAGGCCACTGAGTGTCAATGCCTTGAAAAAGAAGGTTGCTCGGAGACAGAGAATGTTCATAACCCAATTCACATACTTGCCATGATTATGACTGAGGTTCAAGTTTCTTGCACTAGACTTGGAGATAAATAGTGAATGGAAAGCAAAAGTCTCCTTGATCACATTTGGGGTCTACTTTGAAAGGAATGCAACCTGTATTTAGGATCAAAGGATTTTATCTTTTGAGTCTGATTCTCATTTCTAGAACATGAAGGGCACTTAGAAAGAGCCCTGCTTCTAATGTCTGAAATCAGGGTTATTTGTTTTATTGGTCATCATTCTCCAGGTAAAAATGAATTGGACATACAGGTATAGAAACAGGAGATGTACTGGAGATTTGGCTCATGAGCTGAAAGAACCAAGAAACCCAATGAAGTGCCTCTTCTCATCGGAGAGCCACAAAATCAGGAAATGTGGCTCTTCCTGAGTCCAAAGGTCTTAGCAGAATTGATGGGAGTAACCAAAAACATGCGAATGAGGAAAAGGGATGATGCCAGATTCAGAAGACCTGAGAAACATGGCCTAGATATCCAAGGGCAGAAGATGAACATTTCTCATTAAGAAGACAGCAAATTCACTCTTCACCATCTTGTTCAGTTCAGGCCTGCAATGGACTGGTACTGTTATCTCCAGTCTACGGTGGTGAGAACAGACCTTCTGTATCAAATCTGCTGCTGCTGCTGCTAATCTCGGAGAGAACACCCTCACAGACATTATCTGAAATCACATTTACCACCTACCTGGGCATCCTTCAGCACAGTCAAGCTGATACCCCAAATTAACCATCACAGTTAACCTCATGGAAAACATATTCTGAAAAATGCTGGTGGGTTTTGATAAAACAACAGATACAAAAGAAAGGAAATCCTTCCATGGTCAACTTAATTTGGAAAGCATTGGATTAACAAGGTTCACTGGGGCAATTTACTGTGGGTTTTCTCTGTGTCTTTTAAATGATAATGAGGGGAATATAGAAAGTAGCGTTTCCTAAGCTTAATTGACCACAGAATTCTTTTTCCACAGAGCTTCTTGTGGGACTATTGTTCTGTGGAAACGCTGATCAGGACCTGCAGCCTTCGCTCTCTATTGCGGTCTTTAGATAAAGCAAGTGTGCTGTGTTGAGGGTTATTGGCCAATCAATGGATTGTACCATTGCATGAGAGATCAGGAGAGGCACATCTCCCCCAGTTTATCGAGGCAGGTAGACAGCTTAAGAATCCTCACCTCTACTAATGTTGGTCCAGAGAACATAGATTTCTTCTTTTCTATTTCCGTGTTCATAATACAACAATGAGCAACTAACAATCAGCCTTAATTCTTCACCACAACAACATTGAATTTATTTGTCTATTAATACTTTTGATCACCTACTACAGGCACAGTATTATGTAACCTGGAAACATAGACTTTTGTAAAAGACAAAAGAATCATTCCAGTTTTCCAGGAATTTGCAGCTTGGGTGAGAAAATTAGAAGTGTACAGTTTTCTCCCTGGGGAATCATCTGCTCCTTGCTGCTGCTCAAGCCCCCCCACACACACATATTAAGATGCCTTCTCTCTGATCCCTTTACTCAATTATCTTTCTCAAAATGCCTTCATTTTCACAGTCTCGACTGGAGATGGCTCTGTGGTTTTGGGCCTGTGTACTGTATGTATTATTCATAGGCTCTCTTGTTTCTGAACAACTTATGAAAACCAACTAGAGATTAATTCATAAAAAATAAGCTTTTCTCCCCTCTCCCTTTGCAAGGCCAGATCTGTTTCTCTGCCACAATTGTATTGGCTGATTGGGTTTCTGCTCTCCCTCTGCCCCCATTCTGCAGGAAAATCATGTCTCTTTAGTATTGCTGTCATATAGCCTTTCATGTGCCTGAAATATAGACCATTGTGTTCTGACTTTTGTTTAGTGCAGAATCCCTTTCATGCTCTGTCTTCTGCAAGGTCCCTCTGTCTTGGCAGCCAAAGACTTTTCTGTTTGCAGCTGGGAGATTTCCATTGTACTTTATACATCTCAAGTCCTTTGTTCTGGAAGGTGGCCTTTTGTAGTTGAGTTTGCTAATGTTTCTAACTGAAAGCAGACACAGCCATACTTCATCAGTCCCATTCTGTTCTAAGGCACAGTTGTCAAGCCCATGAGGGGAACCAAGAGCTTCCCTGTCCACAGGAGGGGAGGTGGGCACAAAAGATCATAGGAAAAACATGAGTGTTACTCTTTGAAGTTGAGTGAAGTGAATATTTGATCACTGGGAAATTGAATCTGAATTTCAGGTGTCTTAATTCTTTCTTCCCAAGGGGATACACCTGTTACTTGTCTCACCGAGGAATAGTCTGAAGCTTCCACCTCTACATTTTTTAGTCTAGGGTAGCCATCATGAGCACACTCCCTCTCTGACTTCCAATTCACATTGGGAATCACAAAGTCACAGATCACAGTTGCTTAAATTTTATTCTTAAACATAGATTCAAACACTTTACCATGGTCACTAACCATTCCCAGCCTACAGATGGGACTTTTGATTTAAAACAAAAGCAAAAGCAAACAAACAAAACTACTGAATGAATGAACCTATTTCATCTATGCCCAGCAGCCTAGACTTCCAGAGAAACATCAGACACACCATCTGCCTCCCATACCATGTTCCCAGTATCATCTCTTGATGCCTCTCAGTGGTGTATTTCCTCAGGCATTTAAGTGTGGTCTGTGAGGTAGAGAGAAGGGCATGAGAAGGCATTGACTGACAGGGACCCCATGAGAAGGCATTGACAGGGACACTGTGCTCCTACTACACATATAATGCATTATTGGAAATCTCACTAAAAGTCACATGGAGTAAGTTGAACTTGCCTAATGACCCTAAACTTCTCTCATGGTCTGTATATTGGAGGGGAATTGTTTTAGTCCTCTAGTTGACCATCTCAAATCAACTCAATTTTTTAAAACTTAATTTAAAAAATATATTTTTATATAATTTGTTCTCACTTTCTTTATCATCATTGACATATTTTAATTTCCTAGCATGTTTCTCCTTGCAAAGTAATCAGGGTATCCTTTGATATCTACACCAGTGTACACCAAAAACTCATTGTTTTCCTTGAGAATTTTCTTTCTCCCTCATTCTATTCATTTCTTTCTTTTTCCTTGTTTTTGTTTGTTGCGTACTCTTCACTCCATTCCCCCTTCTTGACTAATTACAGTTTATTAGTTGTTATGGCAACTCTGCATTGCTCTCAGTCCCTCTTGTGATGTGGCTACAGATGATGATGTGAGAAAATGAAGACAGGTTTTTCTACCCCCTCATGTCTCCTCCCTAAGCCTTTCTTCCATCCTCATTATCATCCCCACTGAATCTCCCTGTGAACCCTGTACTCTTAAAAACAGGCAGCAAAGAAGCCCATAGATAGATAGATAGATAGATAGATAGATAGATAGGTAGATGAATAGATAAATAAATAAATAAATAAATAAATAAATAAATAAATAAATAAATAAAAGGCCATGCCTGTTTGCCCATAGTGGTACTGTTTACTACCATAATAAAAATGGGGTTGCGGAGTACTTGAGCTGAAGTTGCATGTTGTGATTTGTGACACTTTTGGAGGCAGCTTCTCAGCTTTGGAACAGCAATCACCACAGCAAGCCAAACATGTGAGGGGAAGACAGGTGGCATACTCATGCCCTACCTAAGACCCTATGGATGATCCCCATCCATGCCCATTAAAAACATCTTATTCCCTTGATTACAGCCAAGATTCTATAGCCAAGTCCTCTCTGAATTATGATGAAATTGCCTATCTTCTAAATTCACATACCTTATGCCCTTGGCTATACCCAAGATCCTATAGACAAGCCCTGCCTAAATCAGAACTAAGCTGGCTATCTGCTAAATTCATAAAAGGGCCATGAAACTTCTTGTAAATTATTGCAGACCCAGTACTCCATACCCTTTAGGAAAACATTCCACTCCTATATGTCTTCCTAACAAGTTATTTTGCTGTCACATTTTCTCTGACGTCTGTCACCTTGGTATCTAAGCACTCTGGCAAATTCATAAGGCTAAAAACAAACACTTATGTGGGAAGGGAGACAAAGGCTCATCTTTTCTGCTCTTTAATCTCCATAGGGACAGGGTAGCACAAAGAGGCTGTGAATCTCCAAGGTCACACTTTGAAAAGACAGCATAACAGAGCCAAGAAAAGACTGTGAAATCCTAACTTCCAGTCCCCGACCTCCGTAATTCAACAGCACTGCTCAAAGTCAGTGTCACTGTTTCTGCAGGAAATACCAGAGGGAATTTGGGGGCTGCCAACCATAGGCAGGAAAGATCCTTCATAAAATCAAGTGTAAGTCCCTCCCCGACAAGATCTGGACTTTAACATCTTCTCTTCCTGTGGAATATCCAAGTACTATTTGACTCTTATATTCAGTGACATTGGCTTAAATGCTCAAGGTTTCGTTCATCTAATTAAGGGAATTTGACAGGCAAACAAATGTTGGAGCTGACTAAGACTCCATCTTATAGGCAAGGTTTTCAAATGTAGCTAGAAGATATAAGATATACATGTAAAAATGTATTCTGTACTCCTTTGCAGTATTTGGGGATTCTAAACCCTAAAAGGACAGCAATGGGAAAAACATAAAAATATTTTATTGTAATGGACATTATTTTTATAGCGGGGAAATTAGCAATAAATGGAGAAGTAAATATGATGTATTCCATTAAAACGCAATATAATATGAAATGTGATATAACATAATGGAGGAACAATTGAAGTGCCCAGCATTGGATACACACTCTTTTCCTTGAGAAGGGTCTCATTATGTAGCCTAGGCTGGCCTGAACTCTTAATCCACCTGTGTTTTACTTCCAAGTGCCAAGGATTTCAAACATGCACCACTATACCCAGAAATCACTTCTTTTCCACACAAGATTTAAGCAGTTGAATTGAAAATATGATCTAGTTTCAGGATTGTTATATGTAACAACCCAAAATTTAGAAATAAAATGTTCTCTAATAAGCAACTGTGACACAGTTCCATTTGTCCATTTGTAAATGTAGAATAACATCCCAATATGCTGAGGACATAGAGTACATATGAGATATAGAACAGGCTGGTAACCAAAAATGTTTGAAGAATCTGGGGACAGTTGAAATATAAATGGCCCAAATCTAGTGAGGAATAAATGTTTAAAATGTAGACTCTGTGGAAACCATTACAATCCACTCTTCAAGATGCTACACTGACTTCTTTACCCTCATTATTTAAGCAGAATCCCTTAGAATTTCTGAAAATGAAAATAAAAACCCTGGCTTCTCTGTCTTTTTTTAAATATTAAATGAGATGTAATTACTTAAAATATTATAGCATTCATTCATATTGAAGGGACCAGCTCCCCTCCCCCCACTCCACCCCACCCCCATTTTAGCAGCCATGATAGGTTAACATGTGCACACATGACCTTGCTGCTCCTGTCCTGGTCACTAGGAGGTGCCTTCCTCATGGCAAGGAACCAATCAGAAGTTAGCTGGCGGGGCTGTGCTTTACTACTCTGGGTGTGCTTTACAGACAGTGCACAACAGTGACTTGCACAGTATAGCAACCACCCTGGGAGGGCCTATGTGTCATAAGAGTCAGTTGACCAATCAACATAGGGCAGGTCGTCCTATCCTGAGACCTTTGCATACTCCTGGATACTCCCCTTACCTTACACTACCCTGTAAGATCCCTGCCTCATTATTTCCCAGGGTCTTTCTCCACCAATCCACTGCAGTGGATGGGTGAAAGACCCAAGCTAATGGGGTTAGCTCGTTAAACAACTACAATAAAAGACTCTTTGCTTTTGCACCGAAATGGACCTCTTGGTGATTTGGGGTTTCAGAATTTGGGCAAAACAATATAGTTAGGTAGAAACATCTTACTTAACATTCACTCTAACCATTAAGATTTTCTCTTATCCAGTGATGGAGCCCATTGGGCAACATGGAGCCTGAAGCTCCTCAGATAAAAAATGTCAGAGAAATTTATGAGAGTACTCCACTGTATATTTTCTGTGTATATAGAAGATGGTATTCAAAATGGTCACTATTCCTCACCTGAAGGCTGATCTAAAAAGATAACGTTTATAACCAGCATTCAGCTTGTCAACTAGAGACACTTCAGATAATAGCTTGGGTAAGTTAAACTCAAAGTGAGAATATTAGTCTTTCTACAATGTAGAAACTGCTAAAGTGCCTTGAATTAACTACACACAGTAAAGAAGAAGAGAGAGCCACAAAGAATGGGGCCTCATGCAGTGAGAGCCCACAAGGCCTAGCAAATAGTGTGTACTTAGGGGCTGAGCACCACACAAGGAGACACCAGAAGTTACAGAATTCTAACAGAGCGCTCACTGGCAACCTTGTACACTCAGTTGAAACTCAGAAAGCTCCCTAATAAGAACAAGGAACACATTCACAGGAAAAGCTACACTCTAGGACTAAGGACAAACCTGAAATGGACCCACATAAAGATTAATTAAAATGCTTAAGAGTCAAAAGAAGCCACAAATAATTTAGCCTACCTGAATAAAATGCAATTCTGTCCTTTTAAAAATGAAACATAATTAAGATTCCTTATGATGCATTATCCATGGTGTCCAACATAGAATAAAGAAATTACTAGACATGAAAGAATATGTTAACTGTAATAAGGAAAATAAATAGCCAGGGAAAACAGACTTGAAGATTATTCTGTTAGAATTAACAAACATAAGCGCTAAAATAACTATTCTATGCATGTTAAAAGGCAATATAATGGTAAAGAATCAATGCAGCTAAGTAAGTACAAATAAAAGAAGAGATTTTAAAAACTCAGTGGAAATTCTAAGAGCTAAATGAAAATACCTGAAATGAAGTATACTACGTGGGTTTAAGAGGGGGAGATAGTTGGTAGACAGAGTCTATGAAGACCCTCACATGTATTCCAAAGTGTAGATGAGGAGAAAAAAGACCTGTTATAAAGAAATTCAATGGAGATTTGGCATTCTGTATAATTCTCTGAGGTATTATAAGATACCAGTAAGTAATTTTGAAAAATAAAAGAGAAAATAGGGGAAATTTAAATAACAAGACAGAATTTCTTAAATAAAGAATTTTGCCTTCAATTTCAGGCTGGTAAACTCAATGTCAATATATGATTTAAGAAAAAGCAACACATATTTCAATTGCTAAAGCACACTGTAAACAGACTAGAGAAAAAATATACATTACCTAAACAGACTAAGTGAATGTAGCACGGCTGACCAGCAAGTGCCTGAAGGAAAGAGAGAAAAATTCTTGGAGGTACTAATTAAAGAAAATAAAATAAAGAAAAACAAAATTAGCCATTACCCAAAATTTTACATTTGGCAAAAAAGTAATAATTAAAAAAATTAAATCTGATTTCATTTTCCAAAAGGATTCATATTCAGTGGTCTTTCACCAGGACATAGCCTAAATGCAATTCTTCAGTTGTAGCTTGGGATTTCTAATGTACAACACAAAGAGGGAACTACCCAGGAAAAGAAAAGTGATGGTATGTTCCATTCTCTTTCCCTTAATATCATTTAGTTTTGTAAATCATTAGAAGCCCCACAAGTTGAATTCAGGGTTTATCAAATTTTGAAGCACACTATACGAAAGTATAGCATGCAGAGTACAGGAGGCTGGCTGGGCACAGTGATTGGAACCCTGCAACGCTGACACTCGGGGTACTGAGGCAACGTTGAGCACAAGGTTGAACCTAAGGAACATGGGAGGCCCGCATGACAGAGCTGTCAAACAATACTGGGACCGGGTAGACTATGGCAGGATGACCATGAGTTTAAAGCCAGCTTAGGAAGCCTAGAAAAACCTCCTCTCAAGAAAGACAGAGAGGGGGCAGACCAAATATTTTACTTTTGCATAATTTCACATCTTATCTGGTAAGATGCAATATTAACACTAGGAAAACTGAAACCCCAGGTCATTTTGTAACCCTTAGAACATTTCTAAAATAATGCAGATTGACAAAAAGGCAGGAGAATGAAGATAATTGAATAGTAAAGTAACCTGGTGAACTCAAGAGTGGAGAAAGAGAAGCAAAAACCAAGGTAAAGATGAAGCAATTGGAAAACAACTGGTAAGATACCAGATTAAATCCATGAGCAAGAATAATTGTGTTAAAGCTGATGGAAAACACACTCCAATAAATAGCACAACGTTTATTCAACTGACTAGAAAGACTCAGACTAAATTATATGCTGTCTACAAGAGGCGCACAATAAATGCAGAGACACTGATAGGTTGAAAGTAAAAGAATGGAGTAAGATTAATCAGTCAAACAGTAATCATAAGAAGCCATGTGTGACTATATTGATATCAGATAAAATAGATATCTTGACAAGCAATCCTCCTTCAGACAAAAAAGATACCTCAGTGTAAAAGAGATCAATTATTCTAGAAGATATAACAATCTTGACTGTGGTGCTTGTAATAATGCAGGAGGGGGAAGAGCAGAAAGAAAGTGAGAAGTATTCAGATAAAAAAGTTATAGTAAGGGACTTAAAATTCTTTCACTAACAGATTATAAGGAAAATCCAATTAAAAACACAAAGAGTTATGAGGCTGGAGAAATGCCCCAACAATTAATCACTCCCTGCTCTTCTAGAGGACATGAGTTCAGTTCCCAGCACCCACATCAGGTAGCTCATAAATGCTTGTGACTCCAGTTACCAGGGATCCAACACTCTCTTCTGGCCTCTCTAACCCACCTACATTTGGCATTCATTCACAGAGGCACACACATACACACAAATAAAAAATAAATATTTTTAAAAATTAAGTTACTGAGATTTGTATGTTATAATTACACTAATATTTATTTTTCACAAGGTTACCCCAAAAACTACAGAACACACATATTTTCAAATAGTACACAGATACAGATAGCACATATAGACCATATGTTGTGCTGCAAAGCAAATTCTAATACCTCTCAGGAAACTGAAACCTTTCATATATGTTTGCCAACAACTGGGGTAAAATAAGAAAACAACAAGACATGTAGAAATCCTCAAATATTTGAAAATTAAGCAACCTGTTTCTAAATAAACCATGAATAATATGAAAATCATGGAATTATAAACCAATAAACACACAATGCATTGAGGTAGGGATAGCATTCAGTGGTAGATGACTGGAGGGAATCAATATCAGCATCACTGAAGGAGGAAAAGGAAGAAAGGAGGGAAGAGAGGCGAGGGCACAAAAGGAGATAGGGAGGAAAGGAGATGGAGGAGAAAAAAGAAGTGAAAGAAACAGAGAAAGTCAAATTGTCTATGACATCCGTGAAATAAAAATAGAGAAATTTGACATTTTGAAATCAAGTGACCAAGGTCTCACTTCCAGAGCGGAGAAACAGACCAATAAATACAAATCAAGTAGGAGAAATGAGGAACAAAAAAAAGTTCCTTGAAAGATTAATAATGTTAAGCAACTTGAACAAGACCAGTCAGCAAGAAATGAGGATGCACTGGACATTGAAGAGGAGTGAGAATCATTGCCGATGTGGCAAACAGCAAAACAACAGGAAGTTACAATAGCTTTATGCTAATACAATCAATAGTCTGCATAGGCAAACTCCTTAAATATGCAATTTTGTAAAAATGAGACAAAAGCTAAACAGGAAACTATTCTGTATTTTAAAATAAAATTCCTAAACAGAAAGTTAATCTGAAAGGTTTTATTATTAATTGTATACCTAAAGAAACATTACACTGCATGAATTCAGAAATCAATGACCATTACATATGTTATTTCATGAAAAGCTCTTATATCATAATTTAAAGAAGATATTTTATCAAAGAAAGTCATGTCCAAATGCCCCCAAAATAAGCAAAAAAAAACCAATCAATAATATTAGTAAATTAAATGAAGTAATATACAAGAATTCCAAATTATGGTTGGTTATTTTAATACTCCAAAACTAATCAATATAAGCCTCCACTTATATTGTATTAGCAATGCAATTTGTCTTATAAAAACTATGTGATATCAATATATTATCAATTAAATTGGGAAATTATGTGACAAAAGCTCAACACCCTTATGATTAAAATTCTCAGCAATGTGAGAAGAGATGGGAACTCAGTCTGATAAAGGGTCATCACAAAGCCCTTGTAATTAGCATCTTGACTGATGAAATACTAAATTCTTTCTCTTTCATTTCAGAGAAAAGGTGAAAACGCTTTTTTTGACTGCTTCTATTCAACCTTGCACTAGAGGTACTATCCAGTAAAACAAGGCTCAAAAACCAAATAAAAGCCTTGCAATTGGAAAGAAAACAACTCCAGTTTATTCAGAGACGTTCTAGAAAATTTCATAGAATCCACGCCGAGAACAAAGACTAAAATAAAGTATATTTATATAGTGTATACTAAATATACATTTACAGAATATATTAAATATACATTATACAAATGGAAATTTCAAAAGAACTTAGAATAGCATCATTTAGAACTAAAATTAGGAGGACAAAGATAGAGTTTACATGGTGGTATGCTTGACTAGCATAAATAAAGCCCTAGGTTCCATCAAAACACTACATAAAGGTAGCATGGTGACACACATTCCTAATTCCATGACTTAGGAAGTGGGTTCAGGAGGATATAGAGCTCAGGGTCACCTTATTTTTCTTCATGGTGAATTCACAACCATTATGAGTCACATGAGACCTGTCTCAAGAGAAATATATATATATATATATCATATATATATTAAAACATTGCTGAGACAGATTCAAGAAAAAATGAAGAGTTTAAGATGTGCATAATTAGAAAAACTCAATATTGTTAAATATCAACTCTACCAAATTTGTCAGTAAATTAGAGTAATAATTTTAACTGACCACTTTACAGAAAGTAATAAGTTGACTACAGCATTTATGTCTCAACAGGAATGGTTTACAACTGCCTAAGCAATCCTAAAAAGAGGAAATTTACAGAATTTGCATTGTCTAATTTCACTGGAGTGTTACTTATACATTATGTGCATTTTCAGAGCACATTGAACTGCACATGAAGATCTGAACCTTTACTATGTAAATTTCACAATAATTAAAAAACAACAAATTACAATGTCCTACTGGAAGACTACATCAACAGAAGATAAGAGGATTTTAGCTGTTTCGAAATGAGAAGTTGAGCACACATGTCTCAGGTGCCTTTTTTCTGTCTTCTTTAGTAGGCAACTCCGAAGGATGATTCTGTGTCATCCTGTTTAAATCAAAGCAACTCATAACATAATTTCTTCTCTCTGTATATTCAAGCTTAAATTGGCCGAGAGGAGAATTTGCACAAGATAAGGAGGGTTGAAGTGAAATAGCAATGAAGAGTCTCTGAAGTTTCCAGTGTCGGATGTGGTGGTGAACATGTGGAGAATTGCCCCAATCATTTATCCTGTTCTCATGCTCCTGGTTTTCCTCTAACCCAGTGGTTCTCAACTTGTGGGTCATGACTCATTTGTCAAACCTCTAGCTCCAAAAATATTTACATTGTGATTCATAACGGTAACAAAATTACATTCAAGGAGTCACAACAAAAATCATTGGGAGTCATCACAACAAGAGGAACTGCATTAAAGGGTTGCAGCATTAGGAAGGTTGAGAACCACTAGTCTGGGTCTTTTTCCAAACTTATGAATCTGTTGGTCAACAAGTAACTCAGGCTCAATGTCAGCCAAGCTGTAATCCACAAAGAACATCACTGTATCTTGTATCCTTCTATTTTATGGGTTGGACATAGTTGGGTTGTACACTTGGCAATTGACTTATTTTCTGTCCTACGAACTCCTTTGCAGACCCTTACTAGCTGTTTAAACTCAAATTACTATCGTAAGTCTCCTACATTGCTTACAGAAACTCCTCTTTCCCAACTGAATTCTAACTTAGACTAGAGCAACTCCATCACTAGGTTACCTAGTAAGAACAACAGGTGATAAGAGCTCAATGAGTTATATGAATAGTATACAGCCCCAAGGTATCAAAACTACTACAGGAATGTTTTCATCAAAGAGATGACATCAAATTTTAGTTGGTATTTAGTTGTGCATTCTCAAAATCCTAAGACATATTCAAAATAACTTTTTCTCTGAAATCATCCGGTATAGATTGTAATTTTGAAAAATATCCTTTATACTTACATTCTTAGGTCTTTTAGAAGGCCAATATTTATAACAATTCAGATGATGAGAAGAATGAAGATATAGACCTACATTGTATTTCTCCACAAAGAAAATAAAACAAAGAAAAACAATGCACATCAGTCGAGATACACACAAATGATTCATGAGAAATTAATAACCTAATCTTTATATTTTCTTTATATTTAGGATATTGTGGAAACTTGTAAAAATATCATATTCTTATTCTTTATTTTATATACTATAAAACCAGATATAAGATTACACCCAGTTCTTTATAAAGAAATAGAAAAGAACTTGATTTATACTATATGCTAAGCATAATTAATTTTTGTAGCTATCCTGTGTGGAAAATATTATTAGCTTAATTTTATAGGTGAATTCAAGGCCTAGAGATGTGAAATGACTCAATTAAGACCATACAGCCGGAAGATAGGAAGTTGTGACCTGATCTTATCTAACCTGAGCCTCACAGACTTTCTGCCAAACCACCCTCTTTTGCAAAATGGACCTGTTTCAGGAAAGAAAAAAAAAGCTGTTGTGCAGATATCATTTCCATAAAATTATTTCAAAATGAGCATATTAGTAATTTTTAAAGCTAAGGATGTATTTCAGGGATAGAACGCACACTCAACATGAATGAAATTCTGTATTTGAACCTCAGCACCAAAAAGTTAAATTTAAATGACCTTTGTATGCTTGAAGAACCTTCATGTATTTAGATGGCTCTCTTCAAGTCAGTCGCTTAGAGAATTTACATATACCCTAATGAGTCCCGACATTGATTTTCCCAAGATATTTTGAAATTCCTCTCTCAGAATTACAGAAATGCAACATAGATGGTATGTGCAAATATGTATATGCATATATTAACTAAATATACATGTCAATTTTCATATGCTGATACATGTGTGTAGGTAGTTAGGTAGTAAGCATAAGACCTTTCCTCCATAGTCCCTACGTATGCACAGCATCTAAGGTGACTTTTTTGAAAAACATTTCTTCTTGGAAATTTTCAAGTAGAATTTTGAGGAAAATCTTCATTGGGTACACTGTAGAGAGAAAGCCCCATTACAAAGAGAGATTAGCAATGTGACCTTTATTTTTTCCCCTACACTGAGATTCCCTGTGATATAATTTGTTGTATTTATTTTTCAAAAAAATGCTCTGTTATAATATGGTCACACCTCATAAAAAGCAGTATGCAAATAGGAGGCAGATTTTTGTTATGCATAATATTATGGCTGTCCTTTTGGCAGAATCCCTAATTACTGAATTAATTTCCATCAGTCCCTACCACAAGGACCAACCACCCTCTGCTGTATAATCTTTCAGTGTGTCTACCTTCCCTTGTGCTGAAAAAAAGACCACATAGACAATTGCCTGTTTGATACCAAAATTGCCCTCTGGTCCTTCAATTCCTTAAAGACGATGCCCCCACCTCTTTGTCACTGTGAGTTGGGCTTACTTGAATGCAAGGAACTCAATAAATATTTTTAATGAATAATAAATATTAGTTGAAGGTCAAAAGCATAGACTGTGGAATCAACCTGAAAACCTCCCCTATGCTATCATACACATGGAAATAATTTATGTGGCATTTCACAGAGGCTTTTCATGTGAGACTGTGTGAGGTAGAGAGCTTTGGCATGTCAGGAATGAGCGAGCCATTTAGTGGGTGAGCATGCCATGAGGAATGGGAACTTTAGGAAGCATACACAGCAGAGAGATTCTTCAGCTATTAGGAATGGGGAGAAATGAGGAAAGAAAGGGAAAAAGGCATTTCTGGTCCAAAAAAGAAAAGAAAATTACTAGTAAAGACACAGAAGCAGGCACATACAAATTTTAGAATAGAATTGAGCATCAAATTGTACCTATTGTCTAACATCTGCATAGAGTAGTGGAAATGTAGGTAGATATTGACTTTGATCAGGTACAAAGACTTCCCTTATCATGCATAGTAGACTGAACCATGACCCCAAAATATATGTAGAGCCTAATTCCTGAAGCCTGAGAATGTCACTTTCTATGACATTATGATTTTGTAAGTGAGACAAAGAGATCATGCAGGATTATACAGAAGAGCCTAAAATGCAATCATGACTATCCATCAAAAAAAAAGCAGTAGGTGGTTGCAAAGATGTCGCAGCAGTTAAGAGCACTGGGTGCTTTTGAAGAGGACCTGGATTCAATAACCAGCACCCACATGACAGCTCATAACTGCCTATAACTCCAGTTGCAGGGGATCTGACACCTTCACACAGATACACATGCGTGCAAAACATGAATGTACATGAAATGATTTTTTAATGCAGTGATTGTTTGAAATGAGAAGACTGGGCAGGAATAATGCAAGATGCTAATCTGGGAATGCTAGAGAGAGTGCATCAAAATAGTCAAAGAATCCAGGCCTGGGAGCAGGAAAAGGGGTAACCAGGGCTTCCCCGTAGAGTCCCCAGAGAGAGTATACCAGTGCAACACCTTGGTTTCAGCATCGGGGAACCCGTTTAGGATTTCTGACATCCAGAACTGAGGTAGAATTAATGTGCTTTATTTTAATCCACCAGGTTTGTGACAGTTGTTACAGCCACCGCGGGAAGCTTATATGCCCAGGTATCCAGCATTTCAGGGTTATTTGTTAAGCAATGAGCAAGACAAGTCAGGAGAAATGTACTGAAGGGAGGAAAATTGATGGGGTGTAGTGAGAAGACAAGGAAGGAACAGCTGGGTTTTAGAAATGGGCAGAATCTTCCAGTGTACTTTGTTAACAGAGCGTTTGGGATGAAGGTGCTAGAGAAAACGTAATAACACTAATAAATATTCCATGATTTTCTTGGAACATGTCCTCAGGTGAACTACAAGGTGGCTCTCTATGTTATGATAAGAGGTGTGGGAAACTCAGCAATTTGGGGGTCTTGGGGAGCCATAGAAACTACGACTTGGTTTGTCTAGATTCCCTGGGGACTGACATCCTCATATGTCTCTCCCCAAACCACAATTCACACAAGCTCCAGGGAACAGCAGCAAAGGGCACAGTCGAGAGCTGTTCAAGGCAACAAAAGCAGGAAAAGGGAGCATGATGAATTATTTATCACTCAACCAAACCATCTCTAAACGGGTTCTAAACACTGAGCTCATGATTGGGTTAATTGTGTCGGTGTATCGTGAGTGGTTGGCCTAAACCACAAAAGTGGGTGTTGGAGACACTTATGCATGGTATCTCCCCTACAGGTTTGGAATTGGAAATTGATGCTTGTACCTAAGAAAAGTTGCTTTTTAATCAGAGGTTTAAGTTCCCATTCCTTTTGAGTTGTCATCTTCTGAGAGTACTTAAAGATTTAACATGGGCCTTGATCTTGAAGGTCAAAAGTTCACCTTCTAAAACAGAATGTTCCTACTGTCTTAATGTCAATGGGAAACTTGGAAATTATGTCACTGTCACCCAAATGTCACTCTAGTTTTACATCTAAGAAAACTCAGGATCGAGGCTGGCGAGGTGAAACCACAGTTAATAGTACATGTGCCTCTTGCAAGGACTTAGGTTCAGTTCCCAGCATTCACAATGGGCAGTTTACAAATGTCTGGAAACTCTGGTTCCGAGGGATTCAACACCCTCTCTAGCCATCATAGGCACAAGTCATGAGCATGGTAGACGCAGGAACTCACAAATATACAAAAATAAAACAGGTATATATTTTAAAGAGAAAATCCAGAATCAGAATAGTCAAGAGACACAGTAAAAACACCTCAGGGTTCCCAGCCAGGGACCTGGCTGCTGTACCTCTAGCTAATTTCTTTACTGGAGTAGGAGACTCTTGCACCACTGGCCTGATGCCATGGGAAAAAATATGTGCCCGAATGTCCTTGCCCTGTGGAAAACAGAGACTTATCCACAGGGACATCGTGTTTCCTTCTGTGTGGACATGGAAGCAGAAGTGCCCTTTTTCATCCTGACATCTTCAGTTTTCGGAATGGATGGGAGAACAAATCCATTTTGGAGCTGAGCTCACCTCTAAGCAGAATTTATAGGGAAGCATCAGTGAGCACGGAGTTAGAGGGCTGGGTTCAAATTCTAGCCCTGTCACTCACAAGCAAGTCATTTGATCCCTCTGATCCCTAGCTTCCTCGGGTATAAATATGAGATCATAATGCCTGCCTAGGAGTCGCTGTGAAGATTAAATTGGGTGACACAATGAATGCAAAAGCACCTAATAGAATGCTTAGGATATACTAATGCTGGATAAGCATGGACTGGATATGAATTTAAATGAGTTTTAGGAACACATGTATGACTATGAAGGTTTCCAAAAATACCTTCACTTGCAGTTTCTTATAAGAAAAAAAAATCCCTCAAGTTCTTCCGTTAGCTACACAGACCTAAGATTCTGGAAGACCATTAGGCTCTGGGAATTCCTATTAAAACAAAGATCTTGGGAACCTCAAAGCATAGCAAGAATTAATTGCTGAGGGAAACAGCAGAAATAAGTGCAAAGTGGAGGGAGGGAGGGAGTAGAGGGTGAAGAGACAGGGAAGTGGATAGCGAGGAGGGTGCAGCAAGTCAGGTGTGTGTGTGTGTGTGTGTGTGTGTAAGGGATGTATTGCTTTAAATCTGATGATGCTCGTAAAGTCTATAACAATTCTGAAAGCACTGTTTTGCTTTCTTCCTTGAATATGTTGCATCACCTGAGATGCTCTTAAGAGGGTTGCCAGAGAGGGAGGATAACTCACCATCTTCTCCATCTGGGAACTGTTTTGGGCTTTGTGTTCTGAAGGTAAGGAAAATGTACCTGCCCTCTTCGTTTCTTTATTCATACAGAGCTCAGCTGGTCTGATGCAATTTGCTGAACTGCCAGAGATAAAGTCAAGCAAAGCAACATCTCTCCCTTGAAGAGTTCAAGTCCAAGCAGCAAGTCACCATAAACAATGTGATCCCTGCTCTGCAGAAGCAGGAACACTTCAGGGAAATAGATAAGGAAACTATGGAGGTGGAGGAGCTTAGGCTTTACAGAACAAGGAAAGACAAACTTCACAAAGACGAGAGTGTTAACGTAACCAAATAATCTGTTAATAGGAGAAAAGTCTAAAGAAACAGGAGGGTAGCTCCCAAAAAGCTAAGGTGCCTAGAGGTTATACATGCTTGGTGATTCCTGCACTTTCAGAGTCATATCAGCTATTACGCTATTAGTTTTCATCTCTGTACTATCATGCACTCGACCATGTGGTATTGGGATTTCGTATATACATACCAAAGTGTCTTCTGGGTCCTCTGGATTCCCCTCTGGGTACCAAAAGAAGATGCCACTGAAGAGACTGGAAGGGGAAGTGCATGGAATTCCCTTCATCCCCATCAGCATCACCTCTTTCACAGCTCATCTTGGCAGTCACAGCTGGCTCCAGTATCAAGGATCCTTGAATCTGACCTTAGTAAAACCTCACAAGTACAAGAAGCTTCAGGAGAGCTGGCCCCCTAGACCCTAAGCCCCTCTTTGTGATGGCTTTCTTCCTCCAAATTCCTAAAGTTAGGAGAAGCCAAGGAGCCCCCGGCCCTTCAAAGAATGGGTCCCATTCCTGAAAGACATCTCCTTTGAGCTTTTGAGTACCAGCAACCATGGTAGACTGACTCACTCTGTCTGTCTGTCTGTCTGTCTCTGTCTCTCTCTCCCTCCCCCATCCTCCTCCCTTCCCCCCCACAAGGTCACTGCTTATCCCTATAGAGCTTCTCCTGAGTTTCAAGATCCTAATTACCCCAAACTCCTTCCTGGAAGCCTTCATATTTAGGATAGGCAGTTATTTCCTGTGGTTTTCATGCCTATCCTGCCTGGTTGTTCCCTTTTTTTTTTTAGAACTATGCCTGACCCTGTCCCCTGAGATCCAGCAGGTATGGTCTCTGCCTCTGCAAGAGGAAAAAAAAAAAGGTCCTTGCAAAAACAGTGTGACATGGTGGTAAAAACATGAGCACTGGGTGGATATTCTGCTTCCAACACACACTTGATATAATATTGTATAAAATAGCGAGCATATCAAGTCAATTTCATTACAATACCTACTTTGAATGGGTTTTAACTGATATGTTTCCCAAAGTGACTGAGCATCAGAATTACCTCAAGAACCTTGGAGAAATGTCAAGTCTCAGACCTTGCCCTAGACATACTGAATTAAAATTTCCCAAATATGGGTCCCAGAAGTCTGATTTTTTTTCACACTTTGTAGATAATTCTAGTGAGAAGCTATGTTTAGGAACCATTAGAATGACTTAGAATTTAATATAGATAATGCATGTGACTGTCTAGCCCACAATTTGCTGTAGCAGACACTGTCGGCAGCAGCACGTGCCCCGCCCAGTGTTCCCCTGTGTCTTACTACTCTAATACATGCAGGTGGCCTCCTAGTGCCAGCAGCTGCAACTGCCGGGGAGCTCACTTTTATTAACCATCAGGTAAGAGAAATTATGGACAGCCTTAATCTGAGGGACCTAAGCCCTAGTTTCTCACAGAAGCAACGTGCTCACAACGTCTGTAGTGATGGCTTTCCTAGCCCCTGTTCTGTTCAAATACTCCTCCACCAATACTTCCTGACACCTCATGTCAAATGAACTACTCATACTCAAGCCCTGTACACTTCCCCATGAGCCAAGCTAAAACATACACATGTAGTCCTTTTTTTGTTTGTATCTTACGTTCTCAAATTCAGAAGATGAGAAATGACAATTACCACCCATGCCCCCATTACTAAGATGATTTAGAAAGCATGGCAGGCTTTGTTTTATCCCATCTAACCTTCTCCACAACCTTGACTTCAGAAAGGACTTATGTCCTATTTCAGTGGAAGAAATTTGAGATCTTAATGGTTAAATGATTTACAAAAAATCCATACCAAAAAAAAGAGTAATGATAAAGCTTAACTGCCATTGTTAGAGAGTCCTTAAAAATGCAGTGGTCTAAAGGAAGAATATGCCCCATAGACTCATGTATTTTAACATTTGGTCCCCAGTTGTGACACTGTCTGGAGAGGCTATGGAGGTGTGACCTTGCCAGAGGAAGTGCATCACTGAGGGCAGGACTTGACAATTTATAGCCTTGCTTCCTTTCTTGTTTGTTCTGATTTCTGTCTGCCATGATGATGTGAGCTCTCAGCTGACTGCTTCTGCCCATGTCTGTTTCTTGCCATGCCAGCCCCACCATTATAGACTCTCTCCCTCTGGAACTGTAGACGAAAATAAACTCTTTCTTCCACAGGTTACTTTTGGTCATGGTCTTTTATCCAAGTAACAAAAAATAAATAAATAATACAATGGCTTTCTCTGATACTTATACCTCCACAAAAAGGAAGATCATATATTGTCCTACAAAAACGTCACAGATTATAATGATATCCATGGACCTTAAGTGTGTCTGAAGATCTGTGGAAATAGGATGCCTGAGTGCACAGGGAATGTTAAGGAGTTTTGCATTCTGACAGATTGTTTCTTCTCGCTGGCCTCACCTTCCTCCCAAGATCTCAAACAAAGCCTCACACCTTGTCATAGGCTCCATTTTGATGTTTTGTCCTAGGACATCAGTAGACAGTCAAGCTTATCAACACCTGGTACCATGTTACATATAGAAAGAAGGAAAGAGAAAGCACTTGCTCTCTGAGAGCCATCACAGACAGTCAGGACAGACACAAATCAAACTGCAAGGACAAAAACAAGTCTATGCATACCTTCATCCTCACACTCCAGTCTACAACAGTGATGGATGTTGAGATATGGTGTTCTTTTAACGTAGGGGTGCTATAAGAATTTCATCTCAACAAGAATAAGTACCTTTGTTTATTCTTCATCTGAGACATCCTCAAGGTGACTACCCAGGTGATATTTAAGGTGTGAAAATCTGAGAGGATGCCCCGGCAGTGGTCATTTTGTCTTGGGCTCTTTGTTTGTTTGTTTGTGTGGTTTTTGTTTACACTTTTGTGACCATTTTTTCATCAGGAAAGGACAAAATAAAGAACCAGAATGTTTAATTACCTAATTTTTAGAGACCTAATTTTTGTCTCTAAGAATTACCAACATAGAAGCCTTGGGAAAGTAACCTAAATTCCACATTTTACTTGGTTTTGATCTGTCAAAGTAGTGATAATATTAGTACCTGCATCATGCTGTCATTGTGGAGAATGAATGATTTAATATCATACACAGCACTAAGTAAAGTGTCTCCCACTTAGCAAGAACTGCTAGCTTGTCTTAAGTTCCCTGAAAAACTGAGGTAAAGTCCTGTGTTGACTCTTGATTGGGGAAGAGGGCAAGCAAAATTCCAGAAATAAGAATGAGGGAGAAGGAGTGGAAATATCCAAAAAAGAAAGTGCAAGGCCATGCATTAAAATAGGACACACTGAGGGCAACTTATTTCCACAGTGCTCACCATCAGAGCAACTCCATGTAAGAATAATCCAAAGGAACTGAAGACTGGGAACTTTGCATCTCCCATCATGCTCTGGTCAAGTTCATAGAACATTACTTTTCCATCATGAGTTCTATGACCAGATCCCTCCATATCACTCTGACAATCCAGAGCCCATATGTTAATTCATCTGCTTTAGATCTAGAAGTTTCCTCAGGAAAGTATCTAAGTCCTTGGAGGATGGAACAGAAGAAATAGTCCAATGGCCCTTAGGCACCCACTTGGTCTGTCTCAGTTCCTCTTCTTCCTTTCCCCAGACTGTTATTTTCAAACGTGCACATTGATCCACATTGATTCACCCTTTTCTGCTCACCAAGCTGTCTGGTTATTATCCACCTGGTCTTGAACAGAAGTTTCTCTCCTATTTTCTGCTCCAATCACAGGAACACTAGATTAAAGCTCCTTCACTGAATTGAATTTCAATTCCCTGAAAGGATCACAGTGAATCTATGAGAAGAAATGGATATGTGGCAAAGAGCAGATGTGTGGTCAAGATTAATAGGAGATTTTTCACTTTGAAACTAAAGATAGACTATTTCCCGCCCAGGATTTCTATACCATGTTTCAGAACTGGGCAGGAGATGGAAAAGTGGTCCACTAAGGAGAAAGTAGGCTATCATTGCCTGACTCTCACTGCTGGCCAATTGAAGCTCAACCTAAGAACCTGGAAGTCTCCACGCCAGAGGCAGAAAGCCTTGTAATAGATAGATCCACAAGCTGGTTCTCTGGAAGCAGACTGGAGGACAAAAATTGAAGTACAAGATGTCCATAAAAGGTCAGTCTGTGAGAAAAAGTAATGAGACAGGAAAGGACAGAAAAAGATCTGTGATACGCACTCAAAAAAGCATAAGCTTATTGTCTGCCAGGTTTTCTTGTATTGGAAGCCAGTGGATCAGTATGGACCCTTTATGATGCCTCTTTCTCACTATTAAACCATGTCAGAAATAATGTGACCCTGTTGAGGTTACTCTTTCAACTGTGACACACCCTAGATATGAGAACAGAAAGTTATCTATCTCATTTCCTGGAAGATGTTATCTTTAAAAGGAGCTGGGGGATACATCTGCATTATTTCTAGTGCATGTCTCTTTGCTACTTGGATTCATTTCTCCATCCTAATTCATGTAGCATCTCCCCAGAAGGCTGGTGAACCTGTATTTCTAAGAAGCATAGGACAGGGAAGCCGTTAGAAAGACCCGTGGTTTACAGGTCTTGAGTTGCAACTGATCCTCAGTGGACATCCTCCACAATGCAATATAAACTTCTTTGGTCAGCACCTCTGTCTTAGTCACAAAGACATAGACTGGCATGACCCTCATCCAAGAAGGTTCTGTGCTTCTCTGGTGACCATGTGACATTTGGGGGCTTTCTTTTGGACCTGTCCATTTGAAGTTTCAATTAGACAAGGCAGCAGTACTAAATCCATGTGTATTACTCCCTGACCCATTGTTCTTGACAGCTCACCCCTCCTAATTACAGGATGATTTACTTAAGCTAAACAGGGGGAAGCCTTTTCTTGTCCATTAATATATTAACACAAGGTACCCAAAGTTCCAAGGCTGCAGCCACAGCTTATAATTCACTGGAAATTTTGCCATACACCAAGGTGAAAGTAAAACCAATAGTACCAAGACCTCCAATCCTGCAGAGCCCAGAGTGGCACAAACTTTTCAGTAGCCCCAAGGTATATCTTAGTGGAACCAGTCTTGCACCCACCCCAAGTGAAGGTTTTTGATACAGTGAGTATAAGACATCTTTGAGGACAACAGCCCACAGCAGCCCACCTGGCATAATATTGTCTCCAAACTAATGCTACAATGATTCCCGTGGCAAGCACCGGAGTGTCCATGAGTTCAGTGACTCTGGTAATGAGACATGTGCCATTTTTACTGATCCCTAAATCATCCCATCTTTATCATAAACTGGGTTTCTAGTCTTATCACAGTGAAATGTGGCATCCTGGTAACAGTGCGGAAACCAAAGTGTCAGTCACACTTATACCTTAATTATGTGTCTGAAAGTGAGGCCAGGCTCTTTCAGGGTGGAAAGGAACGAATGCAGTGAATGTGCTACCAGTGCCCAGGTGTCCTCATTGAGGAAACATGCTAGACTGAACTCTTGTCTATGTTCTTGCCAGGTTGAAAAAAGTAGTGACACAAATAAGCCTTAATAAATGGGACCCTGCGTTACTTGTCCCCATGTATGAAATTTGTCTTTGCCACTATGGTCATCTCATTCATATGCCTATTTCTAATATCTATTTGCTGAGTCATTGTCTCTGAGGTAGGTTCCTGTTCCCTGGAGTATAGACATGGGTAGACAGTAACGCGTATCAAAAAGATCTTCATATGGGGAGCTTCTATATGCCCATTTGCATACTCCAACCCTCCAACTCCAAGCCCCCAGTCTTCTATTCCTTGTTCCCCCAGCCTAACAAGTCAGCCATGATCCCAGGAATTCCTAATCAGGGTCTAGTCCTTGGTATAACAGCTGACCATTTGGAGTAGTTAGCAAGTCACTGAAGCTTTCCTATTCCACCTGGCATGTGCAGGCTTAGTCCTCAGCTTTCTCAGCAAGTCCACTTGAGTCTCTGTCTGCAACTAAAGATGCCCTCTGGCTCCTACACCTGGCTGTAGTGGCCCATTACTCTCAGTTGTTTATTTTCATCTTGTAGAGTGTCAATAACCCTTAGCAAGAGCCATCCAATCTGTTACCCTTGAAGCTACTATTCTCTCTGCCTTTCAAATGCCTGATACATTGTACCCATTAGTGCCTTCCCCTTCCGCCAATGAGTATTTAGACCGGCTGCTAGAGCCCACTCTGTGCCAAAGGCTTCTGTAGTCTACCAGCCTCCACTGAAGAGATCCTTGAGTCAGTCAGAAAATAATTTACCTCAGACAACAACTTGGAACCATCACAGATTAGTAGGTCAGTGAGTGGATTTCTTCAAGCAGACTCATGGAGTTTCAGGTGGTCCGTGGTTCCTTACCTGTGAGAAGACAGCAGAAAGGAAGGACTGGGAAGGTAGGAGCTGTGCTGTACTATTGATGGACTGTCACCTATCTTCAGAGAACTCTGGAATTTGCCATTGCCCAGCTGCCTTTCCCTTGGGCAAGTTGGAGTGCTGGATCTTTATGCTGGGGTGTTGGGCTCTATGCAGACACCTGGCTATAACTGGGAAGAGAATGTCAAGGGTGAGATGGCTATTAGAGGAGAGAGGGGCTTGAGACTTAATATCAAGGCGCACTGCACTGTGGGGACACCAGACCTTGAGCAGAAACCCACTTCCCCTTTGGCCTGGGAGCAGGCAGCTGTGAGATGTTTACTGAAAACAATTCAGTGCTATAAAGCTCTTGATAGGGCTCAGATAAGGGCTTGCTCACTGAAACACCATGACTTTGACACCCCCTACGGCTAGATGCTTCTTCCTGTCCCCCCTGCGGTGTCTCCCCGATTCTGGGGCCGGAGATTAAACCACCAGCCAAGTCTGGAAAGAATTGTATGTAGATGGATGGCAGAAGTCCTTAAAAAGGGAAGCTCTTTTTTCTTGGGGAGCTCTCTCTCCTAAGCGGACTTGAGTTCTCCTCCTAAGCTGACTGGGGAAGCATAAAGTTTTCTTAAAGCAACCAACCGGTCTCTGTGTCATCGTATCCTGACCACCTCGCTACATTCTTGGATGCAGGCCGCACAGCAGGTGCGACAATTGGAGGTCCCACCGAGATTGTGAAAGTGAGGTAAGTGAGCGGGTTCATCTCTTTTTCTGGCCAGGGACAGACTGGGGAAAAAAGAAAAGAAACCATGGGGAATAGTTCTGGGAAGCTTGAATTACAGTATCAAGTTAAAAAGTTACTTGAAGGACATGGGACTACAGTAAAGTCTAAAACCTTAGAAGGCTTTCTAAAATCCATCGAACGAGCCAGTCCATGGTTCATTACTGGGGGGAGCTTAAATATCCCAGATTGGGAGGAGGTTCACCGTGATCTTTATCAACTTTTACGAAAAGAGGGACCTGAGTCCCTGCCCCCATCCACATTCTCCTTATGGAGATTAGTGAAGGGCGCACTTTTGACAGATAAGGCTAGCCACCGCCAGGTAGTCCAGGCCACAAAAGAGGCTTTTTCAGAGTTACAAGAGACTGAGACTCAAGCCTCCCTGAGTTCTGAGGCAGAGAGTGACAGTGAATCATCTGGAGAAACCCTGCCTGAAACTAGAGGCTCCATTGTTAGTGAGGTACCCTTTTCTAAGGAGGACACAGCACTTCCTCCTGTCTACCACACTGGGAAAGCCCTGTGCCCACATTCCAGTCTGAACATGGATAAGTCTAGACCTTCCCAAATAACGTGACAGCAATGGTTTAGCAATACCTAGAATCCCAAGCTCTTGATTGCTCTGCTCTGATTTTTAGCCCTTTATTTTGCCTAGCTCCTCTTTATCAAATGTCTCCTCACCTTCAGGGTATGTATTTGCTCTGTATGACATCTGTATACTTTATGAATATTTCACTTTGTAGGTAGCTTCCCCCAGGCTTCAAGCAAAATGCTATGTGCCCTGCGGGTCTTCATTTAGATAATAATTAACTAAAGGGAAGAGAATGAGGACCTGCTGTGAGCCTCAGAAATAGCCGGTACCCACCCCTCCCTCCCTCCCTTCTTCCCTCCATTCTTCCTTTCCCCTATCCCCTGGCCCCCTACACACACACACACACACACACACACACACACACACACACACACACCTGTCTCTCCAGCTGGCACTGTAAGAGGGACTGGATGCTGGATGGCTCATCATGACACTGGGGTGCTTACAGCTTCTATCAAGAAACCTACAAGGAGAGGGGATTTCAAGAACCCATCTCAGGATATTTCCCTAGGCTTTGGTAATGTAGAGGAGGGGATGCTGCTATGGACCTTTGGGAATCAGGCAAAGTTTAAGTGGGTGGGGTGTTGTTTGTTTGCTCTTTCAGACAAGGAAGACACATTACTCTTCTATGACCACACAGAAGCATGGCCCGAGGGGCTACACATCTGGGTGTTGGGGGAGCAATCTTCTGGAGATGTAGATCTGGGAAACAGGAGCAGAGTGTGTCTAGAAAGGGTCTGGCCAGGTGTCTGGAAGTCTTTGTGGTTTTGACATGAGTGAGAGCCATAAACACATGGAGCAGATGGAGCCTGGATCTCAAGACTGTAAGGATTTTCACGTCACATCGGGCAAGAACGGCTGTTGTGGGAGCACCAGACCTTGAGCAGAGACCCACTTCCCCATGGTCTGGGAGTAGGCAGCTGTAAGACAATGTTTACTAAAAACATGTTTACTAAAAATGATACAATGCCCGGAGCGATAAGTTCCTGGAAAAGGCCTGCCCACGGAAACCACCCTGACCTCGACCTTGTCCAAAGACTAACCGCCTCTTCTGACATGCCCAGATCAGTTTTTGGTGTCAGAGAGAACCAGCCAGGGTAGAGGAGAGAGCAGAAGCTTCTCTGGTGGGAGCCTTTCTTAGGAAGTTTTCTTGAACCTTTTTGGGGCCTGCTTAAAGTTTTCTTTACATCGTTGAACGAGTCTCTGTGTTGTCAATCCCCGACACCCTCCGCACATTCTCGGACACAGACTGTGCGGCTGATGCGACAGGCTGTATTATATCAAGTAACAGCAACGGGAGTAACTAAAACACGGTGAATAGAGAGAAGGGAAGAAGTGAAATTGACCAAATTTGGTGGTACGATTGGCAGTAAGAGAGTGGGAGAGGGTCAAGATCCTCAGGTTTCTGGCCTAAGCAAAGCATAAAGTAACAAATAGAACAAGACCGGGGCTGAGGTTTGGGGCTCCATTTTACACACAGTCAGACTGCCGGTGTGCAATTCAGTAGAGATCTACGGAAAGTAGTTGCATGTTTGTGTTTCACCTGAAATATAATGTCAGAACTAGAAATGCAAAGTTAAACGTTCCTTCCTTCCAGATGTTTCAGTCACATCCTCCGTAGACCTTCTGCTATTGGAGAGAGAGACGGTAAGTAGGATGCTGAGAAAGAGATAAGAGATTTTGCCTCGATTTAAACCTGACAGGAGGAGTCCAGAGAAAACCTACTATTCAGAAGAGTGTCTACTGAAATCTCTCCCTTGGCCCTATTACATGAGGAAATGGAGAACAAAGAATGGCAAACAGGAGCTTTTAAATAATCATAATTAGGAACACACACGCATAGGCTCAGTGTGGGTGAGCAATTAGACAGCTAATTATACTGAAACTGTGTGTATGAAGCCAAAGTATCACCCCAAAAATGGGAGGCTCCCAGAAATGGTAGAGATGCTCTGAAATAACAAAGGCAATCAATGGGGTTGCTACCATACCTCTAATAAGTCTCTCTCTCTCTCTCTCTCTCTCTCTCTCTCTCTCTCTCTCTCTCTCTCTCTCGCTCTCTCTCTCTCTCTCTCTGTGTGTGTGTGTGTGTGTCATGAGTGGCTGGGCTAGAGGGGAAATGGAGTCTCTTAACAAAGTACTACTCTCTTCAAATGCTGCCCTCCAGCCCTAAGACCTAGGCTTCTTGAGCTGTCCCAACCCCCTGGGGGCTGTGTATATGCATTGCATGGGTTCCATCTAGTGGTAGATCCTGGGAGCACTCATAGTGTCTTAGCCTGTAGATCCTGGGGTTTCTAATTCAGTGGTGTAAAAATAATAGTAATAATAATAAAGAATGTATCAGTATGAAAGTTCTGTGTGTAGAACAGAAGTGATTCTACCATCATGCCCTGAAATACCTCTAATTCTGAATATCATCAATAATGGAATTAGAAAAATAGACGTGGCATGGGTGCTAATTGTTGTGTTGTTTGGTTTCTTCATTCTTTTCTTTTTCTTTTCTTCTGTAATTTAGTTTGCAGCCATCTGCCCTGTATAGGATTGTCAATTTAATTGTGGTGGCCTCTCCTTTTTATTCCTTTGCTGCCACAGATGTAAGAAACAAAAACCACACAAACAAAGAGTTCTTGGTTCTATCAGACATCTAACCTCTTACACGTGTCAATCTGCATGAAGGGAACAAAAGCATTGACCAGTGATGAAGAAACCTTAGCATGGATGATCAGAGGGGTAGAACCCTGAGATGACCCCAGAAGCCCACCACCACCTCCTCAAGGAGATACTTCATTGTTTTCTCCTTCTGCAGTTTATTCAAACACACACACACACACACACACACACACACACACACACACACACACACACCACTGGCCAACGATACTGCAAAATAAGAGACCAGACAGAGGCCAAGCAAAAAGATGACAGGGTTAATGTGGTCAGTGCTTGGGTAGAGGGAGGAAATTAAGGGTGAACTTGTTATTGTGTGTGGACAATATTCCAAATTGCTGGGTCTTGAGAAGATGGGAGTTGCTGGCAGGTCTGGGGGCCAAGAGCTCCTTGGCAAATCTCCAAGGTTCTGCAAAACTGCGCTGTGGGAGAGGATCACAATTTTCAGTGCATTCTGATGCTGACACACTAATGTACAAAACAAACTGATTGTCGGCCCTGCCCAAGGTGACTCAAGGATAAAGAAGGGGGGTGGTATGTGAAAGCAGACTCTCTCTTGCAACAAACACTATGAAATCAGAAGTAAAATGCAAAAAAGGAAAGGCAGAGCAGGACAGAGCTTTTTGCCTGGCAGGCAGATTGGATGCGAAGTCTCCCCCATCATGTCTGCCTGACACAGACCACATCCCTCCAGAATAGAGCTCCACTCAATATTCAAATGCTCTCCGTCCTTTGCAGTCATATGCAGAAACCAGGTTGTCAGCAACAGTTCTAATGGAAAGTGGTAGCCTGAGTACAAAGGGACAGCCGACTGTGTCACCCTATGAAAACTTCTATGTGAAATCAGAAATCAAACTGCAAGGGAAGCAAGAAGAACCACAGCTAAAACTTTCTCTGGGCATGAAAATGAGTCGAACTGAGCAAAAATCATCAATGCAAACCATCCACATCACCTTTGCCACAGGGCACCAGGCCCCAGAATAGAATTTAATGCCAAATTAAATGTTCCTTCTACCTCTCCCAGCAACATAGCTGTAAAACTAGAAAACAAATCAAGGCCACAGCTACTATTGCTGAAGGGTATTGGCTGATGGAGCATAAATAAGTATATAGTAACCAGTTAATCTGGGTATGGGAGGCCTTGGGCCCAGGAGGTTTAGAGAGAATAAGCTGGTAGTCACTACAAGGGGCAGATCCTAGAGGCAGGGGTATCGATCACATTTATGCTTCCTCTTGCAACACACTTTCTAAGAAGAGGTTTAGAAATCCCAAGCCTTTAATCAATGTGATTGGAAGACCATAGATTCTAAATGGAACACCTTCAGAGTGGGATGGAGAGGCATTTCTAAGGCAGAGGACTTCTACCAGATAGCAATGGCATCTCCCGCTTTCTTCAGCAAACTTTTCGATGCCACCATTGAGGGTGGGGGTGAACAGTAACAGCCATCTTGGGAATTGGACTCAGATCCAAATTCCAATCTGGTTCCCATCTTCCCAAATTCTATTGTTCAGGGCAGGATCTCCAGACAGCGCCTGGGTCTTCCTTTCAGTGGACAAGAAATTCACAAAATTCCTTTCTTCTCTATTAATTGTTGTGTGAACCCTCGGGAAAACATAATAAAGGATGTCCTGGGACTTTTTGGAAGCTACTCAAGCCCACCCTCTGGGTAATGGCTAGTCACTTCTTACTACCATGGGTGCTGTTTGCTTTTACCTTGCAAAGTAGTCTCTTTTCTAGCTTTAGTACACAGACACAGACATACACACACACACACACACACACACACACACACACACACACACATAAAGAAAAACAAAATTTGTCTGTAGTGAAAATGCATTCAGTTGCTTCGTTTTCTAGTTTCATTCCTGGAAATCTCATTCTTGAAAGTGGAGTGTGAGGAATCAGATAGCATTCCCTCTGTAGGAAGACTGCTATAATTGGGAATTGTGTTCCTCATCAAGAAGTTGGCATCCGATGAATCACAGACATCAAGAACAATATGATATAAGAGCAGACACTTAACTGTAAACTCTTATAATTATTTAAAATAGTAAAATTGTGCTCCAGCTCACATAAAATGGGCATAAGTGTATTGTACATGTTGATTATACAAGAGACCCCAATGTGCCATAAAATGTAGATAGACTGCATAAAACTCTAACATTAGTGGACTATAAATTCAACCTAAAGCCAGCATACTTGCTGGAACAGATTTAATTAAACATTAAATGAACACTAATATGGTTTCTTCTCTCTGAATGTAGACGATCCAGAGGCTGATTTGCCCACTTAGGTTGTCTCATAAACAACAAAAGCCAGCTTCACTGACATCTTCTTTCTCCTTCTGATAAATTCTTGTAACAAGCGTGGGGAGTTGGGCTATTCCAAATGCAGAGCCATCTCAAAGCAAGAGAGGAGAGGTCAAGGCACATGCAGTCGCCTGTGTATTTGGTGATAATGTGGTGACATTTTCCCCCAAATAAACATCATTTAAGTGGAAGCTTATCTAACATAACTCTCTTTCACCTCTTCTTGTCCCTTCCCGTGGTTCAGAAGTTGGACCCTGTGTTGGACCAAATATAGGCCAACCAATAAGAGAATGGTAAATGATAATTAAATCACGCCACACGACACTCCGTTGACAGCCATTAGAGACCTCCACACCTTATCAGAAAGCAGAAAACAATTACAAGTCATTAGAATGGACTCTTTAAAAGAATTTTAAAACATTTAAGACAGTTATAGAAATGTATATTGATTGTTCACAGCTTTCATGGAAAACAAAATAAATAATTCCTCATCTTTTCACAAATGTTACAGTTTAAAACTATTATGTAATGGTATTAACATAGGTATCCATTACATAAATGTCAAGTACTGTGATTTCTTATTTTATGATTGAACAAAATATTAGCCATTTTTAAGGTACTTCTTTGAGTTACAAAAGCTACAGTGCAGCATTAAAGCCAAAGCATTATTATGGAGGTGGTACTTACTACAGTTGCTGAACGAGTCTATGAATCATAAAACAATGATGATGATGATGAAAAGCCAACTAGAGGTGCTACTCCAAATAAGAGCCCCTTCGTACATGCAATTCATTTTAAGACACACATAGTCTATGACTATCCATTCTCTGCAAGAACATGCAGGGCTATTATCAAATGAGGTAAGTTTCTCCTCTCCCTCCTTCACTCTCCCTCCCCCTCCCTCCTCATCCCTAACCCCTCTTCCTCGCTCCGCCTCCATCTCTCCCTCTCCCCCTCTCTCTCTCTGTCTCTCTCTGTCTGTCTGTCTGTCTGTCTGTCTGTCTCTCTCTCTCTCTCTCTCTCTCTCTCTATATATATATATATATATACATATATATATATGTATATGTAAGCTAGGCTGGCATAAAACTCTTAACTCTCTTGCCTTAGACTTCAAATGCTGGATTTTTGGGGACATGCTTCCCTACCTTGCTGACACCCTTAAAACAACCTACCTGGTTTGTAAAGGTTTGTTATGGAACTCTTCCCTCATTTATTCTAATTTGCTTTCTGGGACATCAAAACCTATGCCAAATCCTTGCAGGAGATAGTAAAAATATTTGATGTTAGCTTTCATGTTTCTTGTTCGTATGACATTACCTTTATACCCCCTTTCCTCCTTGTGGCCGTGCAATGCCACTTTTAAAGTCAGGCACCCAAAAGTCACCTTCAAGAGTGTTCTGAAAAGTATATAGTGGTCTAAAATGTCTATTAATAGAGCTTTCTGTGCTGTGGACTGAAATTTTCATCACTATAACTTAAGATAACAGTAATTTTTGGCAGGCACATCCTGGTGTTGGCTCTTGTTAGGCTTCCATCAAAATAAAATATCTACTTTTTGATATAATGTGCAATTGAGTCAGTTCCCTACTATCATAATCATATTAGGTTGTGACATTTGCAAATTTGAAAGGCATATCTTTATGTGTTCAGTAGTTCTCAACAGGACTGCTAATGAAATTTTGGACAGGAAAATTTTTTGTTGTATGGGACTCTCCCACGGATTGCAAGATGCAATTAAATATTAGTGACAACATGTGATTATCATTGTGACAATCAAAAACAGCCCCATATTCTTCCATAAACCTCCCAGGAAAGAGATTCCATGGCAATGGAGAATGTTGATCAAATTATTCGTCAACCTGTTGCAGCCCAAAGAACACACTGCCATGTCTTGTCAGCACAGATTTCCTTTAATGTAGACATGAGCTGATGGGGGACCTTGAATGTGACTTCATCCCAGGTACTTAGCCACATACAAGCACAGAAGTAGACCTACAATTTCCTTTGTGTTCATAACAGTAAGATGAAATTGTTTTAAAGTCACATATTAAAGAAACATCAAAGGCAAACATGACAATAGTTAATTATATTATATCATCATCGTGGGAGCTTATCTTCAAAGCTGGTTCCCATGGAATCATACTACCCACTACTCAAGACCTTGTCATCTCCTCTCTTTGGTTATGGACTATGACTTTCTTAAATCAATAAGTGCCAGGTAAGTGATCCTTACTAGATGAGGCCAGAAGTCTTGAAACACTCTCTCTAGAAGCCTATAATGGCCTTCTGAAAAAGAATGTTTCCCTTGGGCTACTGTTTTCATGAGTACCCACATAGACATTCCCAGCTGAGCCTGATCTTTGAGTTTCAGTTAACAAGATGCCAATCACAAGTGACGCCATTGTTAACTTAACAGGCAAGCTTGTCCACTAGCTGAATTCCACAGAGTGACTCAACTGATAGCTACACAGAGCAGTCAGAGCACTTGACATTCTCCTTTCCATATCCCTGACCCTGAAAATAGTGATATACAATAAAACTCAATGGTATACTCAGTGGTAAACTCATTGCAGAGCCTTCATCAGGTCGAGGAATGTGGTTTTGGTAATCAAGTTGGAAGCTTATGTTCTTTCCCTTTATGATTCTTTTTCAGCAGTAAACTATGCATTCACATATTAAACACATGTATTTGTTAAATCACCATCATGATTCACCACATTGAGATTTGGAATAAAGTAATGATAAGATATCCAGAATCTCTAAAGTCAAGAAGACCCAATAGAAAGTAGAAAATGCATAAACCAATAATTGCAATAAAGTAGAAGAATAGAAGTTAATTTTGAAGACTATGTAAGCATAGAGAAGGATTCAAGGGAGAGCGGTATCTGGAGAGGGGTGGCACAAGGCAGAAGAGAATTATATAGGTAAAAATGTAAAAAGAGTAGAGCTTCTTAGGAGAAGGCAATAGTGTATGGTGCAAACATTGATAGACTCAGGTGATTCATCCTCTAACTGATCCAGATCTCCCCCAGTTTCAGAACCTCCCAACAATCTACTCATATGAATCTAGCAATGGATTAAGCCATCCATTAGATCAGAGACTCCATAATCTAACTGGCTCTGGAAATGCCCTCACAGACACAACCAAAAGGGGGCTTCACTAACCTAGATAATTCCTAGTTTAATCATGCTGACAATCAAGATTAGCCACCACAAGAGGAAGCACCACTATAGTAAGCAATGGACAAACCCAGTCATGTGAATGAGCTCCAAAGCAGAATACCCTGTACTCAAAGACTGTAGCCCATGATCATACCTTGGCTACAGTTTCATAAGATATCCTCAGACAGAACTATCCATTCAGGCCACTCCCACATTCCTGAAGCTCAGAAAGTATGTTTGTGTTTAAGCTGCTAAGTATTCCAGGGTTTTTTTTCTTCCCGTTATGCAGCAGTAGATAGCTAATAGACCATGCTGAGAAGTTTGAACGTTATCCTGAAATTGATGGAAAGCCATTAAAGGATTTAAGTGTGTAGCCGACAATTTACACGTTGGAAAGGTCATTAGATTAACAGTGGGAGGGTTTAGGGAAAGGGAGAAAGGAATACTATAATAATCCAGTCCTGCGCAGATGAAGAGGTATACTAACACAATGAGAAAGAAAATAAGAAAAGCAAACTTAAGCACTATTAATGAGCCCAGATTTCTGGCTTAGACAGTTGGGGAATAGGACATATTTACTGAGAAATAGAACAAAGAAAGAAGAGACAAGATTTGGGTTTTTCATCAAGAATGGTGTATTCTTAGACCCCATGAGACATCTAAGAGGAGATATGGAAATACTAGATGTGAATGTGGGGCTAGGAGTGACCTGACAATAGCAGCCATTATGGGGTCAGTGGTGACTAAAGTCCAGGATTAGAGCAAGCGTCTTCGGGAGACTGTAGATAATAGAAAAGAAGGAAGCAGCCAGGCGGCGGTGGCACACGCCTTTAATCCCAGCACTCGGGGGCAGAGGCAGGCGGATCTCTGTGAGTTCGAAGCCGGGCTGGACCGATAGCCTCCAAAACAATACAGAGAAACCCTGTCTCATAAAAACCAAAAAAAAAAAAAAAAAAAAAAGAAGGAAGCCAACAAAACCCAGAACTACTCACTAGTTGTTCCTTATTTCCAGCAACCCTTAAGCAAGATATGAAACCCTTAGCTTCTTCGCATAGACAGGGCTCACACCAGTTGTGCTGGGATGTGAGCTAAGTACTTTTTACCTCACATACATGGGGAGACAGGAAAACCTTGAGGAATAGGAGACCTGCTCTAACACCCTAAGGGGGCATTTGAACCTATAGATAGCACCAAACCCTACAAGCAGTATACTTTTCCATTTGCTCCTATCATGGAGCTTAGAGGCCCCACATATAGTATTTTTCTTTTCATTCAAAGGAATTACTTTATGCCTATGAAAAGATATCAAGCTACTCAGGAGACTAATGCAGATTATGTGTTTGCATCATGGGCAACTTACATATAAACCCAAGTACCAAAAAGAAAAAAGTAAGGGAAGGAAGGAGGAGAGATTTGGGGCTTCCCTTTGGCATACCTGACGACCCCCATCACTGCTCTTGTACTTCCAATCTGCTATTAAGTAAAACAGAGAATATCTGAACACAAGCACTATGGTACCATGACAATTCTCAGGTAAGTAAAGTGACTACTGGGTGGCTAGCAAGGGGGTAGCAGACATACTGTGGATACCCAGACAAGTGGATGACTCGTGTTCCAGAAAGAATAAAGGAACACACTGTGAGATTACATTACATTATTCATAAGTATGTACAATTCCCAATTTATGAATCACTGGCCACCAATGTCTGAAGCCCCAAACGTAAACTCATGGATAAGGATAGACTACTGTATTCTACAGTTATTTTCATTTTTATTACATCAGAAAGCCTCCAAGTTGAGATTGTCTTTGCAGAAACTCAAGTCTTTTGTTAGAAAATCAAGATTATGGATTTCTCCATCAAGTACCCAAGTAAAGATAGAACAATGTTGCATTTGTGTTTGGGACCCAAACAATTTGCCAGGGAAAACCTGGTCACAGACAACTTCCAATTGTTGTGGTGATCCCCAATCATACGATTGTTTTCATTGCTACTTCATAACTTTAATTTTACTACTGTTATAAATCACAGTTCGCCAAAGGGGTCATAGCCCACTGGTTGAGAACCAATAATATAGAAACAATAGTGTTGGGGAATTAGTTCATACAGTTATGGAGGATGGGAACCCAAAATCTGAAGACTGGGCCAGGGCTTGGAGACCCTGGAAGTAGTTCAGATTACAGTACAAATCCAAAGGCTACTGGCCAGCAGAATAGAATCCCACTTGGGAAGTCAGCTTTTTAAAAAATTCTCTCTCTGTCTCTGTCTCTCTCTGTCTCTCTCTGTCTGTCTGTCTGTCTGTCTCTGTCTCTCTCTGTCTCTCTCTCTCTGTCTCTGTCTCTCTCTCTTTCTGTCTCCCCCCTCCTCTGTCTCTCTCTCTCTCAATTCCCTCTCCCTGTCTCTCTCTCTTCCCCTGTGTGTATGTGTGTATGTGGTGTGTGTGTGTGTGTGTGTGTGTGTGTGTGTGTGGTGTGTACCTGAGCATGTTCCAAAGCACATGAATGGAAATCAAACAGTCTTGAGAGTTGGTCCTCAGCCTCTACCTTGTTTGAGACAAGAGCTCTTATTGGTCAGTGCTGCATACAGAAGGTCAGCTACTCCACAAGCTTTCAAGGATTCTCTCTTCTCCCCCTCCTGTCTCACCATAGAAGTGCTGAGATTTAGAAACACACTATTGCATATTTTTAACTTGTGTTCCAGGCGCCCAAACTCAAGTCATTGTGTTTTCACAAGTCCTTAACTTAACGAGTCATCTCCTGAGCCCAGAAGTCAGACTCTTAATTCATATAGGTCTTCACATAACTGAATAAGACCCACCCATATTAAGCAGAGGAGTCCAGCTTATTTAAAGACTATCAACATAAATGTTAATCTCTTCCAAAATCACCTTCACAGAAAAACCCAGAATGATGTTTGATCATATCAGGATATCATAGTCTTCCAACTTGATTACCAAAACCACATTCCTCGACCTGATGAAGGCTCTGCAATGAGTTTACCACTGAATTCTCCTTTGTGCCAGTAATATGCCCTACACATAGTAGGTACTCAATTGAATGGTTACTGATGACATTCATAGCCTCTGACCTGTCCAGTGGCAGTGAACTTAACAAGGATGACAAGGAAGTCACAGAAGGGGCCCTTTTTCTCCTGCTGTGTTTGCCAAGAAGGTGAATAAACAGTGCACGCTAACAATTATGTGCTTTTCTGGCTGCATTCCCTGCCCTGTGGTTTTCACAGCATCAGACAGTAAGTTCGAGCTGTGCCTGTCATGAATGTCCCTTCCCCCACCTGTAATGAACCGTCCTTGGGGGAGTGCTGCCCAAGTCTTATGACTGCTGTCAAAAGTGAGAATAAAATGTCCTGGGAAGAGATGAATTTGTCTGTGTCCAAGAAGATATCTGTCATTTTTTATGTGTATTTGTTTTGCCTTCCCTTCAGGGGAAAGTGAGGGGAAACTCAATGAGTTTTTCTCACTTGCAGGAGATGTGAAATTCAAACTGGGGTAACTGTAGGAACCACTAAGGGTGTGATGAGCTACTGAAGAAAACAAAGGATCCCAAAGGAGGACCCAGGAGCACAGCACACCCTGCAGAGGAGCACCTGGGCCAGGAGGACTTCCCTCGTCTTCGGTTCCCTTTCCTCCGCCGTGGTGTGTCCCATGGAGGGCTAGTAAGAGAACTGGAGCTCCTCCGCAGCACTCTTGGTTCCTGACTGCAGGCTTGTTGGAGTTTTGGGAAGTAGGGGAGGGTATTGTTGTTGTTGTATGGTTGGGGTTTTGTGGTTTGTTATTGTTGTTGTTACTCATTCAGGTTCTCCCTAGTTAAAAGATTCTTAATCTTGGATTCACAAGCCTGTAAGCAACCCAGAAAGTAAATTTAGAGATCTTGTGATCTCAAGTGGTAGACACATAGCCACATGCCCAGACCCTCTAGCTGTAATTGAGCACTTCCCAATAATTTGTGTTAGATGCAAATAAACCACAAAGAAGCATGTATGTGAGTATCTGAAAAGGACTTTTATGCTCACCCATCCTTCATCGTGGATCTTAGCAAGATGAACTAGTTCACACAGGTTAATGTAGCCTTGTTGTTTCCCAAACTACATTTATTAGCAATAAAAAAACACTGCATTTTTTATTTTCCTACAAATCTGGTCCCAACTGATTAGAGGCAGATAATGTGAGGAATAAGCAAATTCTCTCCTCAGATCTTCAAGGATAGGTAAGGACTATCCTTCATCTTGATATCAAATTACAGAACCCTCACCAGGTATGGTGGCATACACCTGTATTCCCAGAACTCAGGAGGCTGAGACAGAGGGACCATGAGTTCTATGCTAGCCTGGGTTACATGCCAAGACCATCTTTTAAAGCCAAAAAGGAAGGGAGGAAAGAATTATAGAAACCACTTAATATATACAGCCTTTACTTGCATAGCTATAGGAAACTGGGACCCTTCCCCAGGCAAGAGCACTGAAGTCATGTACAAATCCATCTTCATTGGAGCTTTCCCTCTAAGTCCTTGCTTCAAGTTTCTCTGCCCATTACCTCAAATTTGTCAGCTGCTTCTCTGTACTGTTGCAACTGACATCCACATCCCTTCTACCAAAGTGCAGACATAAATACCTCCATTTACAACTCCCTAAGCACAGCTAACATGGAGCTACAGGATTTTAATACATAACAGAAAGGAAGTCTAAGAACTGGGGTGTGGGGTATTTCAACTAGGCTCTTCCAGAATTCATTGTCATGGGGACCCTGAGTGGCCATTGCTCTTCTTATCCTTCTTGCTGTGTGATCTGAATTTACTGCCCACTTAGAACAAGAGGCCCTGTAACTGCTTCAGTTTCCCTTAAGCCCCAGTCACCCATTTGGACTCTGAGGCTCCAACCAAAGGCAGCAATTAAAACCCACCCCCTCCATGAGATTCTCCACAAATACATTCAAGGAGACAGCCTGAAGTATTAAATGCAATATCCAACAGCTAGGTCTGAGTTTAGATACATTATCTTCTTTTAAGACTTTTTAAAGGTGTTGTCTATTTCAAAGCTACACACGAAGAGGGACCCACACAGCACAAAGGATGCTCTGCCGAACAAACGGGAGCCCCTGCCTTAGAAGAAGGAAGTTGCTTGTGGTTCCCTAAGTGCCATATTTCAACAAACTTGAGATCTGTTTTCTACATCACAGGATAAGGAACAGTCACATAGCATTTGGGAGAGGTTGATTCCTGGGAATAGGGCCTGAAAAAAGAACTGTGAAGTCTAGTATTCTCAGGGGAGACTAGAGAAGGCTCCTTGGAAGAGGTGTCATTCAAGTTAAAATGAGGGATGGGTTTACATTGTCTGTGGAGGCTGCAGAACTGCTGGTCTGTTCATCCTGTGGGTGACAAAGAATGGTGAGTACTGGAATCAGAACGCTCTGCTAGGCCCATCTCACCTCCATTAGTTTTATTGAACCTTGAAATGGCTTTTGAAGTTAACAATCACCCCAGAGGATACAAAGTTAGATACTTAAAAAAAAAAGACATTAAACTTTTGTAAGTTTCCAGTTAATCCATCAAATATATTTCAGTCTTAGGTAGCAGTGTGTAAACTCTATCAAGGGCATCTGAGGTTCCCTTGGAAACAACTATAGCCAGACAAACAGATAACATTTAATAGAGATAAAGAGAGTCCAAGGAAAGCTAAGGACTCTGCTTTCAGGCAAGGTGTGTTCATTAATGGACAAGGTTTTATTGGTTTTTGGCTTATTTTCTTTTGTTCTGTTTCTTCTGAGATCCTCTTGGTGCTGGGAAAGGAGGCACCACAGAAAATTAAAATGAAGAATAACAACCCTCTGCATATTTGCAGCCCATACCCACACCCCAAGCATTTGTGACCTGGGAAAATGCCTGTGTTCACCTCACACATGTGAATTGTCCCAAACACTCAGTAAAGAAACCTAAACACATACTTCCTCCTTACACAGCATAATTAAGAGGCAAGACAAATAGCCAGAGAGGAAACTTGGTGATTACTTCCTGAAACCCAGTTTGCCTACCAAACAAATAGTAAAGAACAAAGTGTTGGGAAGTGTGGTCAAAGTTCTGTGTATTTTAGGAGAAGAAAAAAATTTAAATTAGTGATGGCTAATGAATTATTAAGACATCTCCCTTGCTAATTAAAAGACTAAATTGAACTTGCTGGACCTTTCGGCTCCTCCAAAACCCTCTGTTTGCAATGTTTTTTGGTTGAGAAAGTTTCCAACCCCAAAGGTGCTGAAGGTTTTAGGGAAAGTGTCAGCAAAGATTGCTGGCACTGCCTGAGCCACTCTTCAGGGTGAGGTTTCTAGGTGTGTCTACAAGAGGTTCCTAGTACGCTTTGAATGAATGGCATGCTTCAGGTCTATGTGTGTTTGTTCGCTGCTGTGTTACCAAACATCTAGGAGGATCTAAGGAACCTGGCACTGGTAATCTGTCTAGCTAGCTAGCTACCTATCTATCCATCCACCCATCCATCTATCAAAAAGCAAATAGCAGTCTATACACACACACAACGTGTGTGAGGGGGCGGAATAAATGAATATTTCTTCTGTTTTTTTCTGTGGGGGCAGGGAGGCTTCCTTTCTATAATCCCAAGAGAGAGTGGGTCAACCTGAGTCAATAGCAGGTAGTGAGGGATGTGATCAGTATTAATCTGGCAGGTGAGGTTAAGGGATTTGTCCTGTGCTTCAAGTACATATCGACATGCAGTCCGGTCAGCACATTTCCATTCTGACATTCCTACTGAGAAGACATCGAAAACCTGCCCTTGCTTGCGCCCATTTTTTGAGCAAGAGGAAGCAGTTGGTCCTTTGTGAGGAGAGCTCGTCTAAGTCTGCTGAAGGCTATCAGGAAGGCTGTCTCGATCCTGGACCTGATGCATTTGTCTCAGGTTCCTGGTGATCTGGGACAGCGCATTATCTGATGTTGTCCAGGGCCATACCACTTAGAAAGTTTTGCTTATGTCAACATTATGCAGGGCACAACATCTTTTTTTTCTTTTGCTGGGGGCAGCTGAAAGTAAGTGACACTAATTTCTATTCTGCGGTTATCCAAATATTGCAGTCACAACACAATCCATAAACATAATGACTACTCATCAATAAAACAGAGGAATGTCTGAGAAACCATAATTGTCACCCCCCAAAATTTTAAAAATAAAAAGAAACAACAAAAAATGCTGGCAAATGGTAGGTCCCTTATCTTAATTACAGGCTTATTTGCATTTAAATGAAGGTTATTCTATAATTACTACTGAATGTTTTGTGTTGAAGTTGAAAAACCACTCTGCAGGCTGTCAGCCCATTTCCTTTTCATTTTCTCTTGTCATTCTTCTCTGTAATCGTCTGACACAGGCAGGCATGGAGGGGTGCTGGCTCTTAATTCCTTTTCCAAAAACATCGACACCCCGGGGCACCTTGTGAATGGTAGGGCACCATGCCACAGGACTGCAAGGTGGGGCCAAGAGGATTAGGGAGACTTCCACACTTGGTAAACAACCCAGTAACTGCCGGCTTGAGAGGGCATTATCTCAGGCTAGCTATGAATTAGCTGGGATGAGGAGGGTCTCCACTCCCTCCTTTAAGGCCTCCCCACACCCTGCACTACTGTACGGCTCATACTCAAATACAGATCCTCCTTGATTGCAACAGCCATGATCTTTAAAGTCACCACAGCACTAAAGAAAAACTGGTCTTGCTCCTAGCAGGAAGTAGAAGGCTGGGTCTGTGTAAGTCTTTTGTCACTGTGTTTGATGTGTGCTTATGTTTAAACAAACTTCATTTAGCATACAATGTTGATTTCTTAACATTTAACACATGCCCAATAACAAGTAACATTTCCCTGCTTGGGACTCCTCTGACAGAACCAGAAGGCATATCCCTTCCCTCTTGTGCATAGGAGGGTATTTAGCACTGTGCTTTCTTAAACAGCAACACCTCCAAGACAAACACAGGGACACAAAAATCATGATACTAAATACAGCCTTGTGGTGGAGGAGAGCTGAAACAAAAAAAAAAAAAAAAATGAGCACCGCCTTCCTCCACAGCAGCTAGAGTTACACTCATTGAGTAACTAAAATGTTCTTCTGCAACTCTGCCAATGTCTAGGAATTCCGGCAAAAGCTCTGTCCACCTGAACCAATGTGGGGGATACAAACAAATGTTAATTAGGAGGTGGGTTTTCAAACACAAATCTGTAAGTAATTCAGACGAGCCATTCTTACCCAGAATGCTTTGTGTCGTTTGTAAGTTATGTAGATGCTATTAGAATAGACAAAGAAATGGTCCTACCACCATTGTGTCTACTCTTTCAGATGGAGAAGCAGAACAGAAGGATTCACTGATAAAGCATTAAAAAGATCAGTCACACCCGGTTAAAGGGGCAAGAGTGTTAAAATCAAAAGTACCAAACAATAGAAATAGCTTGGTTTTCATGAGGCCATATTTTTCCTAGGTCAGGAAAAACAAATGGTTGGAAGAGAGATCCACATTGAGGTGGGTATCCTAGCAGAAATATGGAAAAGACCCTGCACTTAGAAGATGTACTTCACATATCTCAGAAGTGTGAGCAGAGCCTCTATTGAAGGAAGGGAAGGAGAAGATACAGGAGGGGATGACAAGATCTTGGTCTGAGAAAGACTTAGAGAGCTAAGGAAGACAAATGCTGCTTTAGGTGCCAGGATTCATATCTTGAGGGCAACACTGATTCACTCCCGGAGGTTTCTGTAAAAGGCAAAAATGCTCATCATGTGGGTTCACAACTGAATTTTCCTGCATGTGACAGAGAGCCCCAAATATGACAACCGAAATGAAGTTAGTGTTAATTTATTTCACTCAGTGAGGAATTCAGATGGGGGCAGGTGCTAGCCCAGGTTGACTGACCCTGGGATGTCAAAGCAGAGCTCTCTGGACTTTGTTGGTTTTGCTTCATGGTTGTAATACTGCTGTTCTAGCTCCGGTCACGACATCCCAAATTCCAGGATCAAGGAAGTACAAAATGTGTGTGTCAACTGAGTCCAGTGCCCTAAATGTTTCTTTAAACACTAGAAAGCTTCACCCAAAGACTGTCGCTGTTAATATTGTCACCTCTTGTCTGTCTTCCTATGAAAGTGAAGGAGATCTGGACGTGTGTTTATTATGGGTGAATACTTGTGAGGAAGCATGGGGATTGGAGCTGTCTATTAGTGGGTGTTTCACACATTGTGGGGTCGCACATGGTCTAGCAGGTGCCTTGAAAATGAGAGAGGCATGAAGAATCAACAAGTGTCTCTCAGCATCAGGTTTTGGATATAAATGGAGGGTAAGTGTGTGTACACTAGGCTATAAAACTAGAAAGGAGACCAGGTGAGGGGGATACAGTGGCCTCGGGGAGGACAACGTGTGACAGTAGTATGAAATGTATAAAAGAAGCCTGGCAAAGAAGAAGCACGAAAGGCAACAACAGCAACAAAAATTGTTTATCAGTGTCATCGTGGAACCTAAATGAACATGCTATTTCAAACTCTTAAAATTAAAAAGTGGAAAATAAACATTCTGGCTCTAAGACCAGAACAAACACCACAACAAAGTATCTTCACCCTCCCCATCAGGTAAGCAAACCTGACTATCCAGAGGAGAGGCCTCTCATGAGCCAGTAACAAATGCCTATGGCTCAGTTAAGCACACCCTTTTGAAATAGCAGTCCCTCTTACTGAAGGCACGAGAGAGGTTGGGAGCCAGTCAGCCAAGCTGAGAGGGGGTCTTCTAAAAGGTTGACACTAAGCTGTGACCTACAGGATCAATGGGATTCAATTAAATTGCAGGGTGAGGGAGATCAAGAAGAGTCCACTCCCAACATCCTTTGCAAATGTCAACACATGAAAATTAAATCAGGGCAAATGCCATGCTTAAGTGATAAGGGGAGCAAAGAGACCATCTTGGTTGTCTTTGTTAATTTATCAGAAACCCAAACCTATTGGAAAGCTCACTGATACCCTTGCTGCTTAGAGCCCTGGCTGGACACATGCCAGCCATAGTGCTCTGAGTCTCCTGGAACCCTCTTGGCTCTGCACTTTTGTATTCTTTGCTTTGGGCATTGGCTACTGAAACCAAATGGGCAGGTAGCAGAGCAGCCTACTGTGCTGCTTGGCCTGAATTTGCACAGAGCAGGTGGCTTTGCCCTGTGTAGGACAGAGAAACTGCTACCTTTCCCTAACCTCTGCCAAGTTTGCTCCCCCCATGCTCCTGTCTGCTGCACGTTGTCACTGCCCAAACACAGGTAGTCACCGGGGTGCAGCAGATGTCCCCAATGGCCATAGTACAGATGTCCGCAGGCATCTCTCTGTATGGGCATCTTCCACACAGCTGGTAAAGAGGGCTTTCCAAATACAGATCTGTCATGCCCTTCCCAGGAGGCTGCCCTATAGAATATGTTCCAAACTCTTTAGCATGACATAAAGAACCTCCCCAATCTATCTTCTGTCCAATTCTCCAGATTTTTCTTCCAAACGACTCCCCCACTCTCAAGCTACATGTGTTGCTTGCCATTTTCTAAATTCAGGAAGTCCTCTTCCAGTTGTCATGGTTTGGACAACCTATATTCTCTACATGGCACCCTGACACCCAAGTCTTTGGTGGTGTCCTCTGATGGGCTTCCCAGTGCTGTCACACCAGACTGATGCTCACTCTTTCCTTCCCCTCTGGGAAAAGGCTTGCCCTTGAAAGTCCTCTGTTGTAATGACGAGTGTGATTATCATGGGTTTAGAATCACTTAGGAGACAAACTTGTGAGGGAGCTTCTAGTTGGATTAGCTGAAATGGGTAGACTCACCTGAAATGCGGGCAGCACCATTCCATGAGCAAGTTCCTGAATAACTATGACAGAGAAAGCTAGCTAAGCCTGACGGCTCTCTGCTTTCTGACTACAGCTGCCATGTGACTGGCTGCTGCCTCAAGCTCTCCGCCATGCTTTCTCAAATGTGATGGAGTCTACCTCCAACTGTGACCCAAAGAAACCCTTCCTCCATTATGTTGCTGCGTCAGACATCATGGCCACGAGAGAAGGAACGTATACATAATCTGTTATGATACAAGCACACATGCATACATTTCTTTCTCTATCCAGCTCCTCTTGGACTACAAACTTTGTAAGAGCAGGAGCCAATTATCTCTACACCTAGCATAACCTGGCATCTTCTACCAGTCAAACTGACTGGGAATAACTGGTAGAGGATGATTGGATAAAAATATGTGACATGCAGTAACCTCTGCCTTCCTTGGGGAAACCAGCTCAGACTCACGTTCCCGAAATCTGAGGAGAGAATATTGGGTGGCTTCTGCCTAGGAACATGGGTGGTCCCTAGACCATTTTGACCATGTGATTCTACCTCAGTACCCCCTTTCCTGTGAAACACCCCCAAACTGAGTGCCCTGCCATTACTCCTTATTGTGTTTCTTTACTTTGTTTTCCCTTTTGTCTCAGTTCCCAGGGAATGAGTATCAGCTGAAGAATGAAGCTGCTGAGGGGGCTCCCCATGGATCCTAAGAAAACATGGGGCTCACTGACACCAACTTCATCTCTGGCCTTCATCTTGGCTTTCACTGAAAAGGGATCTCACTTTGGATATTCTTGCCTCGGCTTCCAGAGAACCGGGATTACCAGTCTGTGCTACACTGGGCCCCCTTAGCATAGATAATCACCTCTATAGCTAAATGTGCCTGTGGGCCTAGAAGCTGTGAATTACTGTATAGAACGGACATAGGAGGCATCCTGAACAGCCTCTCCTACCCTCCCCCAGCCTCAGCCAGGAATAGTTCTTCTTCCCTGGCCCCGCTGAAAGTCTGCTGATGTCCCACCCCACTGAGGAGGAGAGGGTGGCTCTCATCAACAGCTGCGGCTGGGTTCCTCTGACACTGTCACTCCTCTTTCCCATCAGTCTTTCTTCCCGTTTCCACACAGGCGCTTCATCTGCTCCTCCTTTGAAAGAAACTCTGCAGCACGTTCTCTCCACCCGACAGGTGTGGGGAATGACCCGGACCCTCCACTGGGGGCCGTTTGCTTTGATGCTGTGGCTTTATAGAGCGTCATTTGTATTCAGCCCTTCCCTCCTGCTCTTGCCCAGTGTGTTTTGATGAGCTTCTCTCTGCACTCATATTGTCTCAGTCGTTAACCATCCATTTGCAAGTCTGTAATTTACTTTTGATCATTCATTTTATGAGGCACACAGGGTAAAAAGCCGATTCCGGGCTTCCTTTCCTTCCTCCCAGCTTCTTCGGGCTGGTTCACAGCTAAAGAGTCTCTCCCATTCACAAGCCCCAAGACTTATTCAGGTCACAGAGCCCCGAGCCACCTTGACCTTCCTGGGAGAGGTTTTCTTTGTGAGTCTCCCTTCCTTCAGAGAGGGGTGCGTTAGCTCTCCCTGCCTGCTTTGGGGATTAGCTTCTCTGGGAAATGGAGTAGTTGGTGGAGGCAGTTATTTGTGGCTTTATGTATATGATAGTTCTGACAGCAGGAGGAATGTCTAGCAGAGCAGATAGAATTGTTATGCTGAGAGCTAACCCCCCAAAGGAGATACAATGTAGGAGGCCCGGCAATTCCAGGCCAGCTCATAATTCCACAAGCATCTTCTATGTGGCCAGAAACAGCCTCCGCCCCAAGGAAAGAAGGCAGTTGCTGGCCCTGCAGAACAGGAGCACTGAGGACCCGACTCCATGCTTTATGTTCTCTCAGTGGACATCAGTAGCAACCTGGCCCTTGTTTGACTCAGCTCCTGGGGTTTTGTTGCCCAGACATTTGTTTTTTGCCTTTTTCTCATGGCAAACTTTAGCTAGAGCAGAAACATGCCCTCCGATATATTGTCCATTGCAAAGACCTTCGTGGAAACATTTCTGACTGACATTGTCGTGGGAAGTCTGTGGGGCTCGCATTTAGCAAAGGGTGTGCCCCTCGCAGTCACCCCAGGAAACCCCCTTGGATGTCCAGGCACTACCCTGCCTATAGGCTTCCTTCCTCTCCAGAGCTCTTACAGTCAATGATTTCCCCATGTAGCCCAAACTGGGAGCTTTTGAAACTGTGAGGAGGCTGTAAGCATGCGTGCACAGGGAGGTAAGCCATAAAATAACCTCAACTGTGTCTGGTCACCATTTGCCAAGGCTCTGCCCATAAGGGCTTTTCTCAATATGAAAAGGTACAGTTTCAACCTTCCCCAAGATTGTACTTGCAGAAATGTAAGTGACTCAAATTTAATGCGAGTTTTCATGCAAAAAGTGACCTAAGTGTTGGTTTGATTGCATATGCCACGATATGGCCAGAACTTAATGTTTCCTTTCAGAACGTGGCCTGAATTCACATAAGGATTTTCAACAGAACACCATCTGCTGCTGAGACGCAGCAATGCTGTTTGTGGTTGAGTGGTTGGTTGTTTGGTAGTTTGGTTGTTCGGTTCTTTGATTGTTTGGTTCTTTGGTTGGTTAGCCAGTTAGTTGGTTCATTCATTTGATACATACAAAGATTTGCTCCAATTGTCTCAGATGTCTGCAGATCATTTCTGGACCAATACCTCTTTCCGTCAATGAAAATTGAAAATCCCTGGAGAAGAAAACAAAGAGGTTTAGGTAAAAGGCTTTCTCCTCAGAGGGCTTGGGCACCACAGACTTGTAAGATGCAGTTCTGAGGTGCTACCTGCTCCAGATCAGAGTTCCAGTTCACCACCAGTACATGGCACAGGCATTTCAACTTGGGATGCTTAGCAGCAATGTGTCTCACTGTGACGGAAACACTGAGGACTCATCTGCAGGGTCCTGAGCAGAGCTGGAGCTAGCCTCGGAGATGCCATCCAGAGTCTTAAGGCAGAATCTGGTGTTCCTTCTCAACTCCTCCCTGTGTAGAGCCAGACAGCCTTCGAAAAAAATATATTAGAAGAAATTAGTAAATCTGACATACCTTCATTGCTAATTAGTATCCTTGAAGACAAAAGAAATCATAAAAGAAAAACTTCGTGAGCTAATTTCTACATGTGTCTAGAGTATTGTTAGTTTAGTTGCTACGAGTCACAACTTTGTGAAATTGTCAATGTGTCCTAAACTTACAAAAGGCAAATCAAGAAGTTATCCCAAGGCTTGTTCATAGCTATCCCATGGAATCTGGCCCTAGTCCCCAATTTCTCATAGAAACTAGCACTATTCCTCTTTGGTGCCCTATTCTCTACAGGCCAGAACACAAGTTCTCTGTTCTGCTCTTGCCTGGTCACCCTAAACACAGGGTTTACTGCTCCTTCCAACATTAGTGTGCTATTTCTTAACATACAACCATGACCCATTTTCTGGATCCAAGGAGAGCCTTGCTCCCCAGCCTGCTACCGCCAGTCACATCACATTCTGCAGTCCTACGTTGGTTATAGCCAGAATTTCTTGGGTTCTGCTTTTCTCACCCCATGATAACTAAGCAATAATAACTTACATATAAAGCTTCCTGAGTCCAGAAAGATATTAAAGACCTGTAATGGCAATTTCAAAAACAATCTAATAACTAATTTCTTCTTCCCTAAACCATGATGCCACTGTCAGGTATGTTGCAGGCACTCAATACATTCAAGCTATTGAGATTACTATTCACTATCTGAAACGATCCTCCAGCATGATCATGAGCTTAACTGTTTAGAATGGACAGAATGCTGCCATGTCTAAACAAGCTACATGACAATCCAATGCATTCTAATTGACACTAATCACTGGACCCTGGGTGAGAAGTGAGCTCTGAGAACACCAGATGAAGGCTGAGGGAAATGGAGCATGGACAGAAGAGAATGGCACAGTGTGGTAGCTGAAGTAAATAGTGAAGGCTTGGCAAGAAACATGCTGGGCATTGGTCACGAGGAGCTGCTCTCCTTTCTGCACTGAAGCCTGGGTATTTGTGAAACACAGGTGATGTGCAACTCCTCTGGAGACTGCCTGGACGAGGAAGAAGGCACAGCTGCAGGCCCCTGTCGCCCCCCCCCCAGGAGCCATAAAGACTGCAAAGCTTGATCCAGTGGCTGAAAGGCTACTTAAGAGGAACATAGAAGGATGTTGGGGGAGGACATGGTTCATTTCTTCCCCTGAGGAACACGAAGTAACATCATAGAACATGAAATGTTGGCACTGGGTCTTGAAGGACGCATAGATGTTTTCCAGATGGAGAACCAGAAGAGAACATTCCAGGTAGACAATAACACGTGTAGTAGCTTAGACAGAGTGAGCTAGACCCGGGAGGAAGAGGAGACACTAGACAGTCCCAGCCAGCAACACAAGAAGGCTGAAGGAAAGCTTAGCTAGAAATGAGGGGAAAGGAGTAAGAAGGAAAACACCGCTTTCAAAGAGACAAAGAGAAAGGAAAAGGAGACAAGAACCCTCTCTGAGCCTCCAGCCCTATGGAACCTGACTGGCAGGCTGGGCTCTGAAACACTCGGTGTGTGTCAGTGTATAGTTAGCATATAGTATAGTACAAAGAAACTCCAAGTACCAGTTACCCTGGGAAGCACAGATTTATGGAACAAACATTTAATAATCCCTACTGGATACCAAGTATGTACTCCAGCTTGGTCTGCAAAAACAGTATAGGTTTCTGTGTTGTTCAGGCTTAGGTGTAATCCAGAGATGAAACACCAAATCGTTTTGTGAGAACCATGGTAGGTCAAGAAAATGACAGTGATCTAGAGGAGACACTACAGAAAGGAGCCTCGAGAATTCATGGCGCTTTAACTATCATGTTGTGTATCTATTGCTATTAAAGACTTGGGGAGTGAGAGATGCCCAGCAGTGAGGGACACATATTGATCTTGCAGTGGACCCATGTTTCCACCATCAACATCAACTTGCTCACAATGTCAGCACTTCAAAAAATAAAATAAAACACGACTGCTCTATTCAAAGCTCTTGGATAAAGGCTATGCAAAGGATAAGGTACTGAAAAGTAGCTTAAAGAAAAATGCATGTATATATTTCAGAATTCTTTTTTGCCTCTTCACGTGTATATTTATAAATCTGAGGAATATTATTCAATGTTAAAAGAACAGGTTGGGAGTGAATGATTTGGTCCCCTTACCCCCAGGTTTTCTTCACTGTCTGCAGTGACCCTGCATATCTGAAGGTTGCGTATCTGTGTATTCAACCGACTATGGGTGAGAACACATCTTTGAAAATCACACTGCATGTATGCAGTTGTCCTAATCACCATTCTCAAAACAATATGGTATAATGAGTGCTTAAATGGCTTTTATGTGGTTTTTAGCATTATAAGTCATCTAGAGATAAGTCATCTACAGCATACAGGAGGACGTTCATGGGTAACATTTGAATGTTACCCCCTTTTATATCAAGAATTTGAACTACTGTAGATGTTTGTGTCCATAGGGATCATGAGTCCCTAGTGGATATCAAGGAACAACTATACACTTATTGTTCACTGTTGCTTGTCATCGTAGCTGCCCATTGAGTTTCTTCTTTCAAGAATAAGACATAGGAAGAGGACAAAGAGGAAGAGCAGGATGGGCAAGTGGGGAGGCTGTGGTCTATGACCTGTTTGCTCCCTGAACCAATATCCTCCCTCTTTGATGAGGACTTGATAATCTCATTTTCACTCCTCACCTAAAGGTCTCAGAGACAAACATAGTGGCTACCTGATTTTCAGCCTTTCTGCCCTACAGAACCTGGACCAAGATTGTGGCTAGCTATAGACCACAAGACAGACTGGCTCTTCCCCAGGTCAGTGGTGAACCTTGTTTCGTTATGCCAGAAGCTCCTAGGAACCCTTTAGAGCATCCAGAATACTTGAGCACCTTAACAAGGCTATGTGTTATGTGTGTTATACCTATTGGTAGTATGCCATATGGAAATTGAAAATACTTGGTTAAGAAACTATAAAAATATTTTAGATGAATGATACTACAAATAACATATATTTGATGGGAAAACTACATTTTCCAAAACAATTTGGTGAGACGAGTGACATCAGTCTATACTTTAATGCTTGGCTTAATAGAAAACAGCTGCATTCCCATTGCTGACCCCCCATTTAATCTGTTTTTGTTTTTGTTGAAGTATATGAAGAAAATATTGCCTTTAATTATGCAGGTATATAATTAAAAAGAGAGAGGACTATTTTCTATTCAGATAATTGTGGATATTCTTCTTTGATATTTTAAAACTTGACAAGTGGCTATTTAGCTTAGTTACAGAGTGGAATCTTAAACTAAGTCAATAAACTTTCCATATTCGGTTTTGCTGCCTTGCAATGATTTATTGTGTTTTTGGATGGATCATTTATTCCTGAGTGACTTTGAAACAGCATGCATGCCTTGGTCATTTGGAAACTACTGGTTGGCTGCATTATGTCTATCTCCCCTGTGCTGATTTACTTCACTGTATCAAACACACACACACACACACACACACACACACACACACACACACACTCACACTCACTCACACACAGAGCTAGAGAGATGGCTCTTACTGGTTAAGAGTGCTTGTTCTTGCAGAGAACCTAAGTTTGGTTCTAGCGTCCATGTTAGCCGGCTCACATCTGCCTGTAACTCCAACAGATTTGATGTGTCAATGGCACCCAAACACAGGTGCACGTGCCCACACACAGATACATAATGTGCATTAATTTAAGAAAAAGTACTTGTAATCGTCACAAAGTCTCATCAGAAAAATCTTTTTTAAAAAGTCAACCTGACCCAGATAGTGTTTTCAAAACTCCACCTCCCATTTGAAAGCTCAAATACTCTTATTGGCAACAATGACTCACTCGTCTCATTCATTCTGAGGAAATGTCTGCCAAATCCCTAAGTCTGAATAACCATCATTTATCTGTTGTTCTTTCTAGGAACGATGATGTTGTGTGAAAACAGTGAATCCTTCTGGCTTCCAATTAAAATAGTCACCCAAGTGTTTTGCCTCAAGAAAACCAGACAACCTTTAGTGCTTCACAGCACAACAGAAGGACTTCATGCACTCACCTCAGTTAAACACACAAAATAATAAAAGGTATACTCAAGTGATGAAAGCTAATGAAACTCGTACATTGCATTGCTTCACTGAGGACATTTTAAGTGAGGTTGGCATTTTTCTCTGCTGGGAATACCCAGCAATGAATGCAGCAACACACTAGTGCCATTGGGCACAACTGCTTTGATCTGTGCTAAGGGGCTGGTGTCCTCCCTACAACTGCTTTTTTACATTACTAGTTTTGTCCTGAAATGGAAAGGGAGATTTGGCCTGTAACCAAGCTGTTGAGAAACTCCTTTGAAGGCCTCACTTTACAAAGGAACAAAGATACAGACATTTCCTTTTTGGTTTTAGTAGTTGTCTCTGAAGCCTGGAACCTCAACAGCTGTCTTGCAACCATTAGGGAAAAACCAAGGCACTCACAGAAGCAGATCATGGAACTGGGGAGTAAGGTTGAAACAGCAAATGAATCAACCGGAGTCATGAGTCACCTCTGAATCCTTTGCTTTAGCTGATAATAAAGTGTTTTCCAGACATGTTTAACTGAATTTCATTTGCTGTGAAATGATGATGTTCTTCACCTTGTGGTATCTGTAATCTGCCTGGGTTAAACATTAGCACATAAGTTTTGTATGTATATCCAGTCGTGTGAAGGAATAAACTCATGGAGGGAACAAATACTTAAGAAGAAATATCTTCTGTGTAACAAACACACAGACAGGAGAAAATCATAGTGAGTGATCATCTCAGCTCTCACAAAGGTCCCTGTAAGCCAGTGCTTTCTTTTCCTCTGTGAGTTTGCTGACAGGGTGTGGATAGATATCTCTCCATTCAGCATAGCACAGATTCTTCTCCTTATGGGGCCCATCATCCAGATAGTTTCTGGCAAACTTCCTCCACTTAATTAGTTTCATAAAATATTACTATCTGACTTAGCCCCTGCATTTCCAGCCTTGATGCTAAAACATCAAGGAAGTAAGCTCATTTAAAAACTACAACAATAGACTCCTGCCATCCCCCACCCTTTGGAACTTCCTGGCCTGCTCCACTTGTAGTAGACCCACCCCAACAAGTCAGACCACCCAGAATCGAGCCACGCCTCAGTCTTGGCCCCCCCATGCCCTCCGCCCTCTGCTGGATTTGAGTGTGGGCTCTGTTCAGGCCCAATTCATGCCATCCACCCCTCGGAACTTTCTGGCCTGCTCCACTTGTAGTGGAACCCCCCCACACAGGACGGACCACCTGGAGTCTGGCCACATCACAGTCTTGGCCCGCACTACATCCTCTGCCCTCCACTTAAGCCTTGACTCCCCCTTGCCCTCCACTTGAGTGAGGAGAGCACCAGGAGAGGCTGGACCATCCAGAGTTGCAGACACTGAAGTCTTGGCCCACCTAAGCCACCAGGAGATGAGAGGAAAGGGAATGACCCCAACTGCACCCACTGGAAAAAGGGATGGGAAGACGACAGTATAAGAACACACACAACAACAGAAAGACCAATATGACACCATTAGAATCTAGGGACTCTACATCAGAAAGACCTGAACATCCCAACAAAGATGAAGCAGAAGAGAAGTACCTTAAAAACAACTTTATGAAGATATTAGATACCGTCAAAGAGGAAACAAGAAAATCCTTTAAAGAAAAGGGAAGAATAAAACAAACAAAAATATAGGAAATGGAGGAAAAGACAAACCAAAAAATGCAAGAAATAAACAATTCCCTTAAAGAATGCAAAGAAAGCCAAGGAAAAAAAAATAACCAAAGAAGTGAGGAAATAATTCAAACAGTTCAAGGCTTGAAAGCTGAAAAAGAAGCCGTAAATAAAACACAGAATGAGGGGATGCTGGAAATAGAAAAGCTGAGTTAAACGATCAGGAACTACAGATGTAAGTATAACCGATAGAATACAAGAAATGGAAGAGAGAATCTCAGGTGTTGAAGACTAATTAGAGGAAATACAATTACCAACCAAAGAAAATCTCAAGTCCAACAAATCCCTAACACAAAATACCCAGGAAATATGGGACACTGTGAAAAGGCCAAACCTAAGAATAATAGGTATAGAAGAAAGTGAAGAAATACAGCTCAAGGGTACAGACAACATATTCAACAAAATCATAGAAGAAAACTTCCCCAACCTAAAAACAGACATGAAATGAAAGTACAAAAAGCTTACAGAACACCAAATATACTGGACCACAAAAAGAATTCCCCTCACCACATAATAATCAAAACACCAAACATAATAAAGAAAAACTATTAAGAACAGCAAAGGAAAAAGGCAAAGTAACATATAAAGGCAGACCTATCAGAATTACACCCAGCTTCTCAATGGAAACTGAAAGCCAGAGGGTCCTGGACAGATGTTCTATAAGCGCTAAAGGAACATGGATACAAGTCCAAACTATACCTAGCAAAGCTTTCAGTCACTATAGATGGAGAAAGCAAGATATTCCATGACAAAACCAGATTTAAACAATACATATCCATAAATCCAGCCCTACAGAAAGTACCCAAGGAAGATAACTACATTCACAAAATAATAGGCAATAGATAATCCCACTGTACCAAACATCAAAAGATAAAAGGGGGAGTGGAATCCACACAAAATACCAGCACCAAAAACAAATTCAAAACAGGCAAGAATTAACAATCAATGATCATTAATATCCCTCGGTGTCAATGGTCTCAAATTGCCTATAAAAGACACAGGCTAACAGAATGGATACAAAGACAGAATCCATCCTTCTGCTACATACAAGAAATACATTTAAACTTCAAAGACAGACATTACCTCAGAGTAAAGGGTTGGAATAAGATTTTCCAATCAATTGGACCCAAGAAACAACCTGGTGTAGCAAGCCTAATATCTAACAAATTAGATTTCAAGTAATATTAGTCAAAAGAAAAGAATGTCATTTCATATTCATCACAAGAAAAGTCCATTAAGGTGAAATCTCAATTCTGAACATATATGCCTCAAATACAAAGGCACCCACATTCGTAAAAGAGGTATTACTAAGGCTCAAATCACACATAAAACCTCACACTCTTATATGGGAGACTTCAATACCCCACTGTCACCACTAGACAGGAACACTAGACAGAAACAAAGAAACGAAGGAACTAATAGAAGTTATGACACAGTTGGGATTAACAGACAATTATAGAACATTCCATCCAAACACAAAAGAGTATACATTCTTTTCAGTGCCACAAGGAACCTTCTCTAAAATTGACCACATACTTGGCAACATAGCAAACCTCAACAGATACAAAAAAAATGGAATCAGCCCCTGTATCTTATCAGACCACCATGCATTAAAGTTAGAATTCAACAACAACACAATTGCAGAGACCCTTCAAACTCGTGGAAATTGAACAACGAGCAATTGCACCATTCTTGGGTCAAGGAAGAAATAAAGAAGAAATTAAAGACTTCCTAGAATTCAATGAGAACTAAGAAACAACATACCCAAACTTATGGGACACTTTGAAAGCAGATCTAAGAGGAACATTCATAGCACTAAGTGCCCACATGAAGAAACCAGAGAACAGCACAACTGAAAGCTATAGAACAAAAAGAAGCAAACTTATCCCAGAGGAGTAGATGCCAGGAAATCATCAAATTGAGGGCTGAAATCAATAAAGTAGAAACAAAGAAAACCATACAAAGAATGAAAGAAACAAAGAGTTGGTTCTTTGAGAAAATCAACAAGATAGACAAACCTTTATCCAAACTAATCAAAAGGCAGAGAGGGAGCATGCTAACTAACAAAATCAGGAATGAAAAGGGGGACATAACAACAGACACTGAGGAAATCCAGAGAATCATCAGGTCATACGTTGAAAATCTGTACTCCATAAAATTCGAAAATGTAAAGGAAATGGACAATTTTCTGGATATCTCTTACCAAAATTAAAGCAAGAACAGATAAACATTTTAAATAGACATATAACCCCTAAAGAAATAGAAGCAGTCATCAAAAGTCCTCCAAACAAAAAAGCCCAGGGCCAGATGGTTTCAGAGCAGAATTCTACCAGAAATCCAAAGAAGAGCTGATATCAGTACTCCTCAAAATGTTCTACATAATAGAAGTAGAAGGGACATTTCCAAACTCTTTTTACAAAGCGACAATTACCTTGGTACCCAAGCCATACAAAGACACAACTGAAAAAGATAACTACAGACCAATATCCCTCATGAACACTGATGCAAAAATACTCAACAAAATACTGGCAAATCGAATTCAAGAACACATCAGAAAAATCATCCACCTTGATCAAGTAGGCTTCATCCCAGGGAATCAGGGATGGTTCAACATATGAAAATTCATCAATGCAATCCAATATATAAACAAACTGAAAAAGAAAAATCACATGATCATCTCACTAGATGCTGAAAAAGCCTTTGACAAAATCCAACACCCCTTCATTATAGAGGTCTTGGAGAGATCAGGAATAACAGGAACATACCTAAACATAATAAAAGCAATATACAGCAAACCAACAGCTAACATCAAACTAAATGGAGATAAGCTCAGAGCAATTCCTCTAAAATCAAGAATAAGACAAGGCTCTCTCTATATCTCCTCAATATTGTTCTTGAAGTTCTAGTTAGAGCAATAAGACAACAAAAAGAGATCAAGGGGATACAAACTGTAAAGGAAGAAGTCAAACTTTCACTATTTGCAGATGATATGATAGTTTACATAAGTGACCCAAAAACTCTACCAGGGAACTCCTACAGCTGATAAAGTGGCAGGATACAAAATTAACTCACAAAACTCAGTAGCCCTACTATACATAGAGGATAAACGGGCTGAGAAAGAAATCAGAGAAACATCACCCTTTATAGTAGTCAGAAACAACATAGAATATTTTGGGGTAGCGCTAACCAAACAAGTGAAAGACCTGTATAGCACGAACTTTGAGAAATTAAAGATGATACCAGAAAATGGAAAGATCTCCCCTGTGCTTGGATAGGAAGTATCAACATAGTAAAAATGGCAATCTTGCCAAAAGCAATCTACAGACTCAATAAAATCTCCATCAAAATTCCAACACAATTCTTCACAGATCTTGAATGAACAATATTCAACTTTATAAGGAAAAACAAAGACCCAGGATAGTCCAAACAACCATGTACATTAAAGAAACTTCCAGGAAACATCACCATCCCTGACTTCAAGCTCTATTGTAGAGCCATAGTCCTGAAAACAACTTGGTATTGGCACAAAAATAGTCAGGTAAACCAATGAAATCGAATTCAAAACCCTGATATTAACCCACACACCTACAAACACCTGATTTTTGACAAAGAGGGTAAAATTATACAATGGAAAAAAGAAAGCATCTTCAACAGATAGTACTGGCATAACTGGATGCTGGCATGTAGATAGATCCATGTCTATCACAACGCACAAAACTTAAGTCAGATGGATCAAAGATCTCAACATAAACCCAACCTCTTAGAAGAGAAAGATATACCCTCGAACTAATTGATATAGGGGACCACTTCCTGAACATAACAGTAGTAGCACAGACACTGAGATCGACAATAAATGGGACCTTCTGTAAGACAAAGGACACAGTCAACAAGACAAAACGGCAGCCCACACAATAGGAAAAGATCTTCACCAACCCCACATCTGACAGAGGGCTGATTTCCAAAATATATAAAGAAATCAAGAAGATAGTCACCAAATAATCCAAGTAAAAAGTGGGGTTCAGAACTAAATAGAGAATTCTCAATAGAGGAATCTAAAATGACTGAAAGACACTTAAGAAAGTGATCAATGAGCTTAGCCATCAGGGAATGCAAATCAAAACAATTATAAAATACCATCTTACTCCTGTAAGGATGGCTAAAATCAAAAACACCAATGACAGTTTATGCTGGAGAGGATTTGGAAAAAGGGGAACACCCCTCCACTGCTGGTGGGAGTGCCAACTCGTACAGTCACTATGGAAATCAGTATGGAGATTCCTCAGGAAAATGGGAATCAGTCTGCCACAAGACCCAGCAACTCCACTCTTAGGCATATACCCAAAAGATGCTCATTCATACAACAAGGACTTCTATTCAACTATGTTATAATAGCCAGAACCTGGAAGCAATGTAGATTCCCCTCAACTGAAGAATGAATAGAGAAAATGTGGTACATTTACACAATGGAGTATTACTCAGTGGGGGAAAAAAACAACAATGAAATCTTCAAATTCACAGACAAATGGATGGAACTAGAAGAAACCATCCTGAGTGAGGTAACCCAATCACAAAAAGACAAACATGGTATGTACTTACTTATATATGGATCTTAGACATAGAGTAAAGGATTACCAGCCTACAATCCACATTGCCAGAGAAGCTAGGAAACAAGGAGGACCCTAAGATGATTCCCCAGAGAAGGGGAAAGGGACAGGATCTTCTGAGCTAATTGCAAGTATGGGGGAGGGGAGAGAGAGTTAGGAGAAAGACAAGGGGAGAAGAGGAGGGGAGAGGAGGACATGAGGGAGCAGAAAGATTGAGTCACAGGAAGAATAGAGGAGAGCAAGAAAAGAGATACCTTAATAGAGGGAGCCATTATAGGTTCAAAGAGAAATCTGGCACTAGGGAAATGTCCAGAGATCTACAAGATTGACCCCAACTAGCAATCTAAGTTAATAGTGGAGAGACTACCTTAAACGCCCTTCCCCAGTAATGAAATTGATGACTACATTATATGTCATCCTAGAGCCTTCATCCAGTAGCTGATGGAAACAGAAGTAGACACCCATGGTTAAACATTGAACTGAACTCCTGGAATCCAGTTGCACAGAGGGAGGAGTGATGATCAAAGGGTCAAGACCAGGCTGGAGAAACCACAAAAACAGCTGATCTGAACAAGGGGGAGCTCATGGACTCCAAACTGATAGCTGGGAAACCAGCATAGGACTGTTTCAGACCCCTGAACAAGGGTGTCAGTTTGGAGGTCTGGTTAATCTACAAGGCCTCTGGTAGTAGGTCAGTATTTATTCCTAGTACACAAATGGACTTTGGAAGCCCACTCCACATAAAGGGATACTCTTTCAGCCTAGATACACAGGGGGAGGGTCTAGGTCCTGCTCCAAATGATATGACAGACTTTGAAGATCCCCCATGGTAGGCCTCACCCTCCCTGAGAAGCAGAAAGGGGATTGGATGGGGTGGGTTGGTGACAGGGGAGGAGGGGAGGGAAAGGGAACTGGGATTGACAAGGAAAACAAGCTTGTTTCTAATTTAAATTTAAAAAAAGGAAAACAAAACAAAACATCAACAAGCAATTTCTAATTGATAACTTCTAGGAGATAGAAAACCAGTTTCGTGTGTGTGTGTGTGTGTGTGTGTGTGTGTGTGTGTGTGTGTGCGCGTGTGTGTTTCTCCAATATAGTGACATTGGTTATATTAACCGTACTCCAGGGCAGGCCTCATACTCAAAACAGATTTCATGGTTGTTTTTTGTGTTAGTTTATGTATGCTCTTTATTTATTTGTTTTGTTTTGTTTTTTAAGAGAGAGAGAACATGAAGTTGGAACTGGAAGTATATAGGAGGAGTAGTGGGAGGGAAAATAAAATGATCAGGTATTCTTATATAAAATTTTTAAACGAAAGGGAAAACAAACAAGACAAAAGTCCTTCACAGGGTATGGAGAGAGGGCTCAACAGTTAAGAGCACTAGCCTCTCTTAAAGAGGACCTGGGATTTATTCCTACTGCCCACATGATGCTCATAACCAAGAACAACTATAGTCCAAGGGGGACCTTATGCCATTTCTGGCCTTTGAGGTCGCTGCATGCACATGGCACACAGACATACATGAAGACAAAACACCTACATACATAAATAAAATGAAAAAAAGTCGCTCACAGGAGTAACCAATGGTTTGCATTTTTAGTTAATTCAATAAGCAGCCAGGTTAACAGCCAAATTAGCCATCAAAGGCAATGTCTAAATAGGACCCCAGGAATTTTCTGGGAGGTCTCACTGCATACATGGACTTTTTACATTTAGCCAAGAACTTACTTTCAACCAATTGTCCAAAATGTAAAATCTGCATTTTAAAGATATATTGTTTGAGCAATTAACTTAGGCACCTATGCCACATCTTTCCCATTTATAAAATAAGAATAGCAATACTTATTCTATACTGTAGGAACAAAAATTAAATGAACTAATAAATATAGTACACTTTGGAGAATGCCTGGCACATCTTAATAGCTCAACAAAAATTAGCTATAATTACTATTTTTATCATCATTAGCCTCATTGTTACTGTGTGCGAACACGCTGATTCTACACTGTTCTCTACAGAGCCTGAACTCCCCCATTTCCACCTTCTGGCATGTATCAGAGTTGTTGGCAGTTGCTGTTTTCTCCCATTCTACATGGAAAATGCAGGGAGCTTACACAATTTCCAGGGATATGGCCTTTTCTGCTAATCTCCATCATAGTTCTTCCATGTTGCATTTCTTTCTTTCCTTTGACTGTACCTTTGTCTTTGGGATTCTCTCTTATGAGATGTATGAACATGTACGCATGCGAGTGTAGAGACAGGATTCCTGCATATATGTACATGTTCACATTGAGGCCAGGGGCCAGCCAATCCCAGGGACCCTACCTGAGCGCAGAGGGATTATAGGCTTTCCATGTGGCTGCTCAGGATCTGAACTCAAATGCCCATACTTGCAGGGCAAACATATTACCAACTGAGGCATATTTTTAAAAATCTGACATCTCTACCCCATCCCAACTACATACTTCCATATGGTAGTTTCACTCCATTTATGTTCTAAGAGCATTTAGAAGAAGAACAAATTTATCCTTGTCATTCTTATTGACTTTGTGGTCTGAGTTGGAATCTCAAGCAATTGATTTTTGTTTGCATATAGTTTTGATATACTGCAGTTTAGTAATTTCCCAAAAGGACAAAGGGCCTCTGGCAGAATGTGGCCTTCCCCTGTATGATTGACACCAACTCAACTCTTATGTTTGAGAAATTAACAATTCCCACAAGAGCACTTTGAAAAAGAGGAAGAATAGATTTTCTCTTGATCCTTCCTTGTCTCCAAGTCCCTAAGACAGCCTGGAGGAAAGGGCAGAGGAAGAAAATGCTGGCTCATAAACAGCAGCTGTCTAAATCCTGACTGGAAATTAGAACTCCTTTCTCTCCCAGGGCACTGGCCTCCAAAAGGACACCCTTCCTGATGCCTCTAGGGATCATCTAAGTTTTACTTTCCTGGATATCCCAGTCTCTCTCTTTTCTTCTCCTGAGCTCTTCTTTGGTTACATATTCTTCTTAATTGACCTATTTCCTTGCCACACCCATTTTCCAAACCTATCTTTGCTTAGGCATAGAAATCATTGTCCTTATCCTTTCAAGTTACTCATTCCTGACCCCACCCACTCCCAGGACAAATAATATAAAGGAGTCTATGAATAGTATATTTGGTATAATATACCATCCAAGCCAAATTCATCAGAAAGTGAAGGGAGAGGCATTAGTAGTAATAATCAATCTAGACTTTGACTGCAAATTGTGACTGCCCTGGGCAAGGTCCATACATACATACATACATACATACATACATACATACATACATACACTCACCCTCCAATGGAGATGGATTCTACAGCCTGCAGTATATATATATATATATATATATATATATATACATATATATATATGTAAATGGAAGGTGTACAGCACAAGTCCTCTGATATTCAGCCTTCTTGGCCCCATGCCAACCTCAAACTACCTTTTGTGGAAGCTCAGTAAATAAGCAGTCAGTGCTGACCAATATAACGGTGTTTAAATCAACATGGTGGTCTAGAGTCCCTTATTTGTATTCCATGGTGTTTTAGAGTTCCATATTTGTATGGTGGTCTAGAGTCCCTTTTTCAACTCTCTGCTGCCCCCATATAGTGCATGACATTTTCAGGAGTACCTGGAGTAAGGACAGCCTGCCCAATAATAAGCAGGGCATGATTAGTGGCTTCTCTGGGGAAGAGGAAGAGGGAAGAGAAGGAGGTGAGAGGAGATGATCTAGAGAGCCTCGGGCTGACCCTCATTATTAACAAACCTAACATAGCACCTCCAGTACCCAGTCCCTTTCTTCTCCCAAGAGTCCCTGTTTTTCTGTTGTTGCTCTCAGTCCCGACCTAAGAAAGGGATGAAGGTCAGGCCTGTGCCAGACACAGAGCCTTATGGAAGCATGATGGACCAGTGGGGTCAGCAAACAGTTAATTTTGGGTCAGTTTCTTGAGACCTCAGAAGACTTGAAAAATCTCAGGAAACATTATGGGTAGGCAGGAGGCTGGAGGTGGATGAAGGCAGGTGTGGACTGAATGGGACAGTCTGGGAAGAAAGAGAATAAGAAAAATGGAAAGCTGAACAGAATCTGAGCTTATCCAGAGTATTGCATGACCTACATGTCAGAGGACCAGCAAATGAGTGGGACAAGTCAAAAGGCCACAACAGGGGGGAATAACCACAGATAAGTGTGACTTCAGAAGAGGCGTGAACATCACCCACACCTTTCACTATCACAAGCACCCCTGGGCACAAAGGGCTGGTATCTTCCAGTGGCAAAATAGTATGAGAAAACACTGGCTACCCAACAGCACTCTGACCATTTAGAACAGTATTTGTATGCAGCAGTGGTTAAAGTGTCTTGAAAACAGAGGAGGAGTTCCTGTCTAACTTGATTTGTTATTTGGTGCTAGGTGCCAATGCAGCTAGGATGCAAGGGAGGAGAGACAAAAAGAGCCCACTCTACGTTTGCAGGCTTCCTTCCTCCTCCAGCAAGTCCCAGTTCCCTTCATCCAATCTGGCTACCTTAAGGGCTCCTGCCCAGAGGGCAATGTGTATGTACCCTGGGAATCACGGTGTTCAGACCTCCTGGAAAATGGCTGGCTTGTGAACGGCTGATAATACACCTGCTGAAACCTGCATATGGCCGAGGTCCCTCTCCTGTTCCTCCTTTCAAAGAGCCTTCTTCTGCTTCAAGTACTAGCAGAGCTGTCTCCCCGGATTAGTGTTTATATTCAGCAAGTGCTGCAGTTAGTTAATAATGTCAAGCTCGTTGAGCCTCCCTAATGAAAGAGATACACAACATCAACTGTCATTTTAAACAAACATGCAATCAGGATAGCAGTGCTGGAAATATGAGCAGCCTAATTTCATGGAGGTGATGCAAGAGCCAGGCTGCTCACAGTGTTTCCACGGGCAAGCTCCATTTCATAGGGTTTCAGGGGAAACGGTGGATTTTCACTGTCAGTTCTGTGAGGAAGAGATTGCTTCAGCAGCTGGAATCCAGGAGGACAAATAGGTGCACTGATTATATCTTCATTGTGCACCAGAGCCATGGCGTTCGGCAAGTTGTAATTATGCCGTGAAGAGCTCAGTTCTGATAGTCAAGGCTTTCCCCATGTGCATATAAACAGTATTATTCTATTTGTTATCAAAGGCTAGCAGACAACCTTCAGCATACGTGAGTGTGTGTCTGTGTGTGTGTGTGTGTGTGTGTGTGTGTGTGATACGCACTATATGCGAGCCCATAGAATCACCAAACAGAGTAAAGACATGAACACATAGGTGTTCAGCTGACTCACCAACAGGGAAAGAATGACAGGAAAGAAGCCAGGTAGAAAGTAAAAATATGAATAAATTCATTAGATACTTGGATTATGTAGAATGATAGGAAACCTTCAGATAACACAGAGTGGAGACATCACCCACTGAGGTTTGCATAATATCCATTGGTCATCTCTAAACAACTTCTCAATATGTCATTCGGCAATGGCACCTTCCAGCTGATCTCATTTGTCAGTGATACTGACAGACTTTTCAAATTTCGTCCCATGAACAAATCTCTGGCAGTTACCAAGGTATTCATTTTGTTGCTATTGTCCATTCATCTCAAGTTTCTCTTGACTCCTAGAGTCTGATTCCTTCAGGCATCATCTACAGAGAGACAGTCCAATGCTTCTGTCCACCTGTCTGCTCAAAGGTAGACAGAACTCTTTGGAGAAGAATGTTAGCATCCTTGACTGAGAGATGCTACTTGTCTAAGCTAGGGACTCTGCCTTGGGATAATATTAAACCTGATGAAATGATAGTGTCATAGACTTAAGTCTCAAGTGGACTTCAGAAGTTCAGTGAGGAGGCCCACAGTAGGGTCAGATATGTACAAAGACATTCCCTCCACTAAGGTGACCTTGCAAGAACCCTGCTAAGTCAACTGTGGTTTCCTGATTTCATATTTTAACCATTATTCTCAATGAAAGACATGACTCCTACCTGAAGGAAATAGGAAGCCATACTGGAGCAGTTATAAATTAAAAGCTTGTAGACCTGCCATTAAGTCATGTCTCTAACACACTGATGGATTTGGGTGTCATACTTTTCAAATCCACTATAAAAGTGAATGCCTTTGGAGTAAACAGCAAGACAGAGGCTGCAGAGGAATTCATCCCTCTTGCTCCACAAGCAGGAAGAGCAAGCCAACAGGGAGGGCTGGTCAGAGGAGGTTAGAGGGAATGTGTGTGAGAGGGGCTTTTCATTTTCTTAAAGACATTAGACCTTAAGTACCAAGGAATTGTTCAAGAAAGAATTGGGGGAACATTAACAGTTGCTTATCAATGAAAATGAAATATTGAGATGAAATAAATGAATTTAAACCGGTTAGCACACAACATTGCAAATATTCATTCACACCCACAAAAAATAAGACTGAGTTTAATACGACAAAAAGGAGAACATAAACCCAAATCAGAAGATTGGGAGGTAGTAATGCTACTTAAAACCCATTAGTAAAAGCAAGAGCAATTAATAGAAAAGGGACCAAGATCAATTAATAAGAAAAAACATCCTGAGGACATAGGCAATAATATTAAAAAAATGACTCAAAAGATCAAGCATCCTGAGATCACAGGTTATAATGTAACACATGATTCCAAGAGAAAACATCCTGAGATCACAGACAGTAACACCACACATTGTTCAGAGAGCAAGCATCTTGAGGTCATGGGTAGTAATACAACACATGATTTGGAGAGAGAGCATCCTGAGATCACAAGTAGTAATATAACATACGAGTCTGATAGAAAGGAGCCGCTTAGTTTCTAAGAAAGAACAGCCAATGTCCAATGAGAAAACAAGAGTCCTACCTCTATATGCTATCCAGAAAACTATACTGCTCAATTTTCTTTGTGAAGAAAAATTAGGTTAAGTTATCCTAATGAAATTTGTAACCAGCCTTTATCACAACGTGATAGGACCATTTCAGGTGAGCAGAAAGCAAATAAATGTCCCAGTGGTGCTGAGAACAGGTGGGATGCTAAAGGCATGCTGACAACGAATTAAGGAATTAGAAAGAAATCATAGGCAGCCTGCTCTTATGGCTGTATCAAAGCTGCATCCACACTGATGGCAGCTGGGGAACTGAGTGTGCCTGATACCCAGGTAACCTGATAGCATGGTTAAGATCTAATAGGCCCAATCACATCCTCTAAATCACCAGGTTTCCTTTCACACAGACACAGTTTTCACAGAAGGGCCAACCTGCCACAAACCTTCTGCACATAACATTTGGTGAAAATGCCCATTTTTTCTTGATACAGAAGAAAGGACATAGTTGTAGGATGAGGTGAGTCAAGATGGTTGGTCTCTCCTCTCAAAACAAGTCACCTTCCAGAATGGTCCAGGTTCATTAAAGACTCTATCTGTCCTCTGCATCCGCACAAAAGTCTGTCCAGCTAATCAGTAGCCCCTGAGCCACCACTTTGTACACAAGTGTCTTAGTTACTTTCCTATTGCTAGAATGAACTCCATGACCAAGGCAACTTATAAAAGAAAACATTTACTGTTGCTTACCCTTTCAGAGGGATAGGATTCTTAATGGCAGAGTGAAGGAACAGCCTAGCGGTCACATCTTGATCCACAAGAACAAGGAAAAGCCAGATACTTTGGAATTGTGTGTGGATGTTTGAAGAACCAAAGCCTTCCTCAGTGACACACCTCTTCTAACAAGGCCACACCTCCTAAACCTTCCCAAACAGCTCCACTAACTGGGGACCAAGCATTCAAATACATGAGCCGTTTTCATTCAAACCACCACAATAGGACTGTGCTAGCCACAATGGTGGGGCTGGGTAGGGGCACAGGAAGAAGACAAGGACAAGAAATATGTCACCATAAGCCTTTTGATTCTACTGGAAGCAGATGCAAGTGTGAAGGAGCTATATTTCATTTGTGACTTTGTTCAAAGCACTGACAACAATTGCTATTAAATTCCCTGCTCTACCAATCCAGAAGAGAATTATCTGCTTCCTGCCTTCGTCATCCAGTATAGATAAGAACAGTAGGGATGGTGTAGCAGACTTTCTTTTAGACCACCAGCCAGCTCCCAAATCATAACATGAAGGTTTATTATTAGTTATGAATGCTCGACCTTATCTTAGCTCTTACTTTAATTTATTTTTCTTTACCTACATTTTGCATTTTGCCTTAGGACTTCTTATCTTTCTTCCTTTCTTTCTCCCTGCCTCCCCCCTTCCCTCCCTCCTTCCCTCCCTCCTTCCTTCCCTCCCCCTTCCCCCTTTCTTTCTTTCTTTCTTGCTCGCTCGCTTCCTTGCTTGCGCGCTTGCACGCTCGCTCACTCGCTTGCTTCCTTGCTTGCTTGCTTCTCATGGCTAGCTAACTGGCTGGCAGCTGCCTGCTTCTGGTCCCAGCATGTACCTCTCTTTCTCACCCATTCTCTTCTCCTCCTCTTTGAGCCTCGATTTCTCCTCCTACTTATTCTCTCTGCCCACCAGCCCCACCTATCCCTCTCCTGCCTTGCTATTGGTCATTCAGCCTTTTATTAGACCAATTAGGTGCCTTAGGCAGGCAAGGTGAAACAAATGCAACACATCTTTACATAATTAACAAAGACAGCAGAAACATAACATACATTTACACAGTTAAGGTGATATTCTGCAGCACAAACAAATGTAACACATCTTTACATAGTTAAAATAATATTTCACAACAGGATGGGTGAGAAGCATAATGTAGAACCCAGTCAGAAGCTCAGAACCTCTTTTTAGTAAATAGGTGGGTCAGAAGCACAGGGAGAAAAAAATGGTATTGCAATAATAATAAATATCTAATATTAACTACATAAGGCCCAGTATTCCCCACCATGGAAGTGAACTGTGCTTAGGGTTGGCTCCATGGCTGCCCACAATACCATACTCAGGAAACCCCTGAGCTTGCTTTAACACTTTGCTGTCAGTGCCTTGAAATTCTTTGCTGTTAAACTAAGGACCCTGTGGATGATGTAGACAATTCTACTAGACTCAAGGGCAAGGATGATAAAATTCAGTCTTCAGGAAGTACCTGACACCCTAACCTGAGGCTGTGGTAGTCCTGATGGTCAGCATTCTCTAATGTATGGTCCCTTTCTTTACTCTGATTCTCTGGTCCTATACTCTGAAGGTCCCTCTTGGCAACCAAAGTCTTTCCGACCTTCCTGACAGAGATCATCTTTCTCACTTATCACACAAAATCATGTCACGTAAGGTTCTTTAAGTAGAAATGCTTGACATTGTACAGACCCACAGACATTTGAAAATACAACTGTAACCAGGTATACAGTTGGTTCTAACATGGCCAGAGACTGACATTTGTCACCCACAGTGCTGTCAACAAAGAAAAGAAAATCAGAGACATTGAGCCCTCTGAAGGGATTAAGGTAAGCCTCCTTCAAGCCTTCTTCTATCAGTGACATCATTTGAATTGTTCACTGAATAGAAAATTGGATAAATAATTACTATATTGAACAGAACCATATCTTTTAAATGCTTTTAAAGGAGGTAGAGTAGAAATGTGGGTAAAGGTAGAGTCACACCAGACAGACATAGTAAGTGGGCTCAATCCTGAGCTTTCACTTCTGCCAAGGGTAGGTCTTGGGACAAATTTTTTAACCTCTTTTAGCTTTGTACTAGTGCATAAAAACTTGCCAAGAATAAAGTATCTAAAGCAAGTATATATTACCTTAGAGAGGCGGTTCTCAAACTGTGGTCATGACCCCTCTATGGGGGTCAAATGGCCTTTTCACAGGGATCACAAATCGAATTTGTGATTCATAACTAGCAAAATTATAGTCATGAAGTAGCAACAGAAATAATTTTATGGTTGGGGTCAACACAACCTGAGGAACTGTATTGCAGGGAGAACCACACTGCCTTAGAGTATCTGTGTGAGAAGAGTAAGCATGGTCTACATGCAACTTCTGCTCAGGGTTGCATGAGATTGTTGACAAGGCTGGTCTTTATCTAGGGATTTGACTGGTGCAAAATCTAATTCCACCAAAACTACCTCACCTGCGGTCCTCTCTATGTACAGGTTACAACTCATTGTTCCATCAAGGACAGCAGAAGGCACCCTGTTCTCTCTCTTTGACTTTCAGATGACTCTTTCTCCTATGGACAAGTAAGATGGCTCAATGGTATGGGTATGAAGGTTCCTGACACCAAGCCTTACGATCTGAGTTCACTCCTCAACACCAACATGGCAGGAGAAGGGAACTGGCTCACAAGTTCTCCTATGACCTCTTCTAGAGCACCCTGGCACATGCCAACTACCCACCCCCAGAGGTAGATAAATAAATGTCATTTCTTTTTTTAATTTAAAACGTTTAATCTTATATAAAGTAATAGACACATGGGAGCAGTATCTCATCTTTGACATATTCTGTCAACTAAAGCAGGTCAGAGACAAAAGGAAAGGGAAGGGAATAAACAGAGCAGCAGGTGGTGGGCATCAGAGATCTTACAGATCTATGTGCCATTGTCCTATAACTTCAGTGTGGACAGAAACAAAGCATAAAATTGTTTCTGAAAACAAGAGTGCTCAAGAATGTAGATTCTAATTGGACATCTGGGATTCAAGCCTCAGCTCTCATGCTTTCTGTAGGTATGGCTTCCGGTGTATTTCTTATCTTGTGTTTCAGTTTCTTCCCCTGGTAATGGGACTTGCACCAGTTACTCGGTGATGGGAGGACTAAATGAAATTTTGCTTTAGGAGAATAGCTGGCAATTGGTGACAGTAGATGTCACCTTAGTCAGCAAGTTCCTCTTTGTCAGGCTTGGAGCATAGCCTGGACCTTCAACCATCATTTGGAAAATTAGATGGAGAATCAAAGCTCAAACTCAAGGGTCAAATCACAGTCATCGCTGGCTCATCTTCTGTTGAGCCTGATTCTGCCACTGGAAGCTGTCTTCTCCTGCAGGCTCACTTGGCTCACAGGGAAGAACCATTTCCTTCGGTCTTCTGCTGACAGATGATGGGCAAGGAGAGCCACACGGTACAGAAATGCTTACCCTGAGGTGGTGACTGCTTAGATTGGAAGCTGGTTCCAGAGATGGGGTCCCAAGACTGGGATACTCTCCAGTGAGAGAATGGGGTGCAGGGTGAAGAAAGGAAGGAGGGGAGCCACCCAAAGTGAGTGTGTGCTCTTCTCAGTGACCTTGGTGGCCCTGTTCCCTGGAGGCTTTGTGGTTGTGTGACCTGCTTTGTGGCTGATCTCAAGCCTCCCTGCGGTTCTTCTCACTCTAAATGAATACACTGTCCCTACAAGGGGATGTGGACCTCTGTCGGGAGAACTGCAGAAGTCAGTTCATGCCAAGGCTCACAGGCCCCTCTCCCAGGAATTAGACCCAGACAGACACACGGGTATGACAGCTCAGCATTTTCACAAAACATGGCTTGTCAGTTCAAGGATCTTAGCAAGTTTTAAGAAATGTCTTAAAAGTTCACCTTCTTTGGAGAAGAAATTAATCTTTCAGATTGATGGAGGCCACAGGGAAAAGGAGACAGGGACAGAAAAGAGATAAGCAGCTCAGCTAAAGAAGAAAATAGAAATGATTTTACATTTGCAAAACAATTCGCCACTCATAAAATGCTTTTCCACATATTGTACCTTTAGCCTTAACCAAAACAAGTGAAGAAAACAGAACCCTTATTACCCTCATTTGCATAAGGAAACACAAGTCTCAGCAGACCCAGCCCAGCGGAAGAGGATACTAGCCTTAGCTCCTGTAGGGCTTCCTCATTCTACTTCCTGTTCTCCCCTCCAAATCGCGAAGGGGGCTCAGAATGGCCTTCACTAGCGCCCATGTCTATAGGAAGGTGAGTGTCTATGTTCTCACTGAGCAGTCTTTACCCAGACACTGGCAAAATACAAATATCACCTCAAATTTCCTGAGCCTGGGTTTCCTTAACTATAGGATGGAGATAAAGATATTGCTCACCTAATTGGGCCATTTAAATGTTAAATAAGCTATGATTAGAAAGGGCACAGGAACACATCTTCACATTGGTTAGACTAAAGTTAACTTGTGGTTTGAGCCTGTACTTCCAGCCTTCCCATGTTAAAGCACTTCTTGCTGAATGAATGAATGAACGAACGAATGAATGAACGAACAAATAAGTAAATGAAAGAACCCTGGGGACTGAAAGGATCTAGGAGGGAACAGAAAAAGGAAAGTAAGACACCCGGGGAAAGTAAGGAGTCACTCCTTGGTTTCATCATCTTATTTCCCAGAGTCATTGAATTGTAGCCCAGACCTCAGAGTTAAAGCACGAGTTCACCAGAGACCTCAGTTTACCAGATTAGGAGAGGTTTCTCTCCCCCTTTTCCTCAGTATCATTATCTGATGAATGACCACACAGCAACACTCCTCACATGGGGCATAGAATAGTTTTAAAGGCTCACACAATGCCCTGGAGCCCCTGGCTTTCATTTGATCTTAGCCAGAAGGCCTAGAAGGAGTAAACCCTTGGTTTTCTTCATTGCTGTTGTGCTGCACTTGGGAACTCACTGGACTGTGGGGGCAGCCCTAATTTGTAGTGTTTGCTGATGCTCATAGTGTAAATATTCCCACCCTGAATGACTTCAAGCTACCTTAGGTTTACCAACCTGCTGGTAAGTTCCTGAATGTTTAACAATTGGAGCTTGCACACAGCTGGGCTCCCTCCCGCCCCCTTCTCATTTCCATAAGAGGATTTCCATCTCCTCTGCTAGGTCCATTAAACCTCATTGGGGATGAATTCCTAAACTCAGCTCCCCAACCTGACCACCCCTGTGTTGTGCTTCCTCTGTACCTGGGGACCTCATTGCACAGGGTGAGGAATAAGAAATCTTGGCATTCTAGGAAAGGAAAACATATAAGAAGGAAAACCTGGGAGTTGTGTCCTAAACCATGGCATTAATAATAAATGGTTTGAACTGAAGACAAGCCAAGTTCACCTGGTCTTATTTTCCCCATTCATCAGAAGGCGACAACAGCGACCCCAGCCATAGGGGCGGCTGGAAGCTTCATTAGCTCATGGTTTGAAAGGCTCCCATACAAAAGCCAGTATAATAGGAGTGTGAAGTCTCATTATTAGGTAATAACTCTCATCTGGCTGATTCAAATTGCACATCTCTTCGTGTCTAACCTTTTTCCAATTACATTGCTTCATATTTTTTTCCTTCTGGATATTTTTTAAGTCACTTTGAAGTGCCATAATTACTATTTCAATAAAAAAAACTCACAAAAAATGATGAGTTTTAACTAAATGAAGAAGGAGCTATATATCTTCCTATATGCCCCACCCCCCAAAAATTAAAATTTCATCTCCTGCTTTATAAATAGTGAAGTAAGTGCTTTATTTGGAGGGTGTTCATTCAAGGAGAGAATCTTTTTTATGTGGAAATGATCATTGTACACTTGCCAGATAGTTAATTACATTAGGCTGCTCTGCCCACCACTGCAAGGCAGCTGTGTACAGCAGGGACTTGTGGTCAAGATAATAGCACAGGATAATGCAGTAAAACAACTATGAGAAGAAAGCAGTGCAAGGCATGAATGTTGAAAATTGTGTGTGTGTGTGTGTGTGTGTGTGTGTGTGTGTGTGTGTGTGTATTTTTAGGAGGGCAGTAACGTGCTCTTTGCTGTTATCATAAGCATTAAAGTTTAATAGACCATCCGTGAGCTATTTACTGCTCAGAAACACCTGGTTGGTATGATAACGTGGCAGCTATCTTTCTAGTTTTAAAATTGACATTCAGCCAGTTATATTTTTGGTCTCTCTCATCACTTAGATGGTTGTTGACTTTTCTTAAATGTCAAAGGAGGTTTTCAACTTAATTTCATTCTTCCCTCTAGTTTCTCCCCCTGGGCTCTCCAGAGGCCTTTCTTACCTGTACCTTCTAAGTCAGCCCCAAGGAAGAGTTGCTAAAAGGAAAGAAATCCTTCATTTGAAAAACGTGAGTGCATGAATAGTCAACTTTTTACACATACTGTAAAGAAAAAGAATTCTGTGTGACTCATTCATAATTATTCCTGCTCTTTCTGTCTAACCTGTTTCTAGTTTGAATGACAGATTGACCAAGTGCCGGCTCTGCCCACATTCAGAGGATCCTATTGTAATTAGGTTTTTCTGTGCAAACAGCGTCTTCAGAAATCATCTATCTCAAGACCTGTGTGGTTCCTCCTGGCATCATGTCTGCATAGCATCCCCATTCTCCACTCTAGCTAGTCTTTGTGTTATGTGAGTCAGTTTCTAGAGAATCAGATGGACTCTGCTAAACCTTTCCACTCCCAGCCCAAGTTCTTCGTCAGACACTAACCTCATAGACACTAACAAGTAGACTTTGGCTAAGACCTCCTGTGGGACAGGCACTCATAGCTGGTAGATCAGTGGGTACTTCCATGCAAACATGGCTTAAACAAGTGCTCTGGGAAGGGACTAAGTCAGCCAGCAGTGCCAGTCCAAAGGAGAATCAAGGCACTGTATGTATGCTGATTGATTCCAGATTGCACATATGCCAAGGGCAAAGGCCATTGGTGCTGACACAGAGGAACTCTTCAGAAAGTGCTGAGGTCCAGGAAGGAAGTGAGTTAGGGATTCAAACAACATATCTTGGCCGCTAAACTTAGTTCAGATGCTAGTTTGGCCACTTGATGTGTGAACGACCTTGGGCAAATGATTTCATGTCTCTGGGCCTAACTGCCTCATGTATAAAATAGATTCTTAACATTGCCTTTCTCTTAATGCATTCTTCAGGATAAATGAGATGGCATATACAAAAGCCCTTGTCTGCCCATGATAAGTACTTAATGTCTGGTTTATTTCATCCACTGTTTATTTTGTATTGTCTATGTGTGTTATGTGTTTATCTCAATGCCAGAATTGAAATGAACGACACATTCCCATCATTTGTCTGTGCAACACCGCCTTACATTTAATGTTCTTGTGATGTAATAAAAGCCCAATACCCTTCCACCTACAAGCTTCTGCTTGCTCTGTCTCTATCTTCCTGAAGGAACTGCTGTCCATATAATACCTTTCTCATGTTATTCTTAAAGATAAGTGCCTAATAAACTATTGTTTCATTTGCTTGTAATTTTATTAAAATGATACCATGCAACATGTAGTCAGGTTAGATCTGTTCTTTCCTCCCAGCTCATGTGAGTAGATTCATACCTGTTGTTAAACAGATACAGGACTCCTTCATTATCACCTTGTGCTATCCATTGTTTGGCCAAGCTCGCAAAATAATTAAGGACTTGGTACATACTAGTTCTTTTCCAGCTATGACTTGGTCCTGACAATCTCTTCTTGCCCACTCCAAGATATTGCTCAGCCTCACCTGGACTTCAGCTTGGACCTTTCACTCACTCATTAGTCACCACCCCCAGTACAGAGCTACTCTTTTGACTCCCAGAGGACTGAGGTGGTTTGGGTTCTGAGTCCCTGAAATGCATCCCTGCATTTCTGTCGGCTGAGTCCCACATAGGGAGAAGAGACTCAGACAAGCAACTGATGGGAAGAGTGAATTGGTTGTCACCTGTTAATTTTCAGTGAGAATAGAAAGAGTGTATTGACAAGGCTTTTATGCAGCTGTGAATCTATCAGCGGGCACTATCGGCATTCTCATTATCCGGAACTGCTGTAGTCTGCCCTCTGTCAGTGCCGTCTCCTGCCCACCTGCTCTCAGCCTTTCTCTGATTGTTTTAATGGAACTACTGCAGGCAGACTCCAGTACTATCTGGGGTCCTAGACAGGTAGAAACCCACTGAAAGATGTTTCTCATGCTGTCTGAATGCAGAAGTGACAGCAAAATCAGGACTTCTAGTGACAGTCAAGTTTCCTTTCTAGAAATCACTTTAGGTCCGGGAGGAAAAATTGTGAGTAATCCTTTGTGGTTTGGCCAAGCTCCCTATGGGGCAATTATTGAAGCAAAGTTCAGACAGTGAATTCTGATGGATTCTGGAAGATTAAAGTAGGAAAATGAAGCTACTGTAGTACTATAGCCACAGAGGCACAACCTGCTTTCAATTCACGCACTGATCTAAATAAAAAAGGCTTGGTGCCAACATACATGCCAAATTACCTGAGTTACACCGCTTCCTCTTCTTTTTCTTTTTAACATGTTGTGTTTGACCTTTTCCTACTTCAGAAATACATAACCACTCTTCTGATTAGAGGCTAGGTGCAAGGAGTTGGAACTTCATCCATTTCCCCATGCTTCAAATTGAATGCTTTTCTCCCATCTTTTTTAGAGTAAGGCAGGGTGACAGCGGCAGGATGATAGGGTAGGGGTAGGGGGTAGGGGTGGGGGTGATGGCAGTGGGGGGGTAACTGAATGTGCCTTACAGCATTCCTCTATAAGGTAACCCGTTGCTGGTGTAACAAGTAAATTTGAAAAGTTATCATTCACTTGTTCCTGAATATGCTCAAGGTTTACATGTTTGAACATTTGCAACCTCTGCCCTGGCTCGGGAAGAGCTCATGCATGAGAGCAGGCAGAAGACACAGAACAGCAGTGCACTGGATTGTGCTGGGGGAATTCCGTGGTTTGACTCTGCCACTATGTCTGCTAACATGGCTGTACTGTTTCTGGAAACCTTGAGCAGGAAGACAAATCTCAGACTCAACTAAAGCATCTTAAGATGCAGAATTTCCAACTCTTCAACCTTTCTCATCAAGCAATCACCAATGGTCCATCAAGATCACTTCCAAGCTTCTCAGAGACCGCATCTCCTGTGTCTACCTACTATGACTTACCCAGTCCTGATAAACAGCTGCATTCAAAGGCCATCTTCACAGCTATGCCAGTTTCCTGGATTTATCTTAGTCTGTCAAAGACACTGTAAGTGCCCTGTCCCCATAACAGTAGCTGTAACTGATGATCATAGCAGGTGACTATCATAAAAGACCACAACAGGTGACCATTACAGGTGATCATAGAGGGCAAGGAAGTGTTCTACTTTCCACAGAAACCAGCAAATTCAGCTTGAACCTGCCAACGTTTGACATTGAGGAGGAAGGGAGGTGACAAGGGAGCCTTGGACAATGGCTAGGACTTGGCCGGCTGAGAAAGATCGTGAAGAATATTCCAATGGAGGTAACAAAAGCAGGCTGGCTCACCAAGAGGCTAGTCCCAGATCATAAAGGAGTTCTAATGGCATCATCTAAGGAAACACTTTCACTTTCTTGCTCTACATGGCAGGGTCTTGGTAAGTCCCCTCCTGTGACCACAGAGTTCTGGCTTAAGGTACTCTCATGGGAGTGACATTGGGCACAATGAGCAATTCCAGATCATACAGAGGCAAACAGGCTCCCTCCCTCATGGCAGCTCTCCAACATACTACTGGGAAACCTCTCTTTGCTTCCCACTTCACTCCAGGAGAGATGATCTAGTTTCTATGAACCAAATTCCTCCTTACATCCTGTGCTTCATCTAGTCAGACACTGTCACACCCCCTTCCTCCTCCTAATCATCATCATCGTCATTGTCACCATCCTCATCCTCATCATCACTTCCTCAGAATCTGTGCTAAAAATAAAGCATCTCAGCTAAACACACATGAGCACCACACAATCCGCTCTGTATCCCCAATAATTTCTTCTTTTTCCCACATTCCCCTCCTCACAGGCTGCAATAAAGTTACAATAAGGTTTCTCAAGGGAATGTTCTTCCTGGAAGCCCCAGCATGCTCTATGTGGTGTGAAGTTGAACAGCCTGGGCTCAGACAATATTGGCTCAGCGTGTAATTGCCCTCAGGGAAATAGCATGGAAAATTGATCTAGATGGTATCTTTGACCCCTGGAAAGAGGTCAGGTCCCAACCTACTTCCTTCTTATTGGCATTTTCCCTATAACGATTTTCCTTCCCAAGTCAATCTCCTTTTTCCAGGAAGGAGACTACCTGATTGGTAGGTTCTGATCCTCTCATGTTCCCCAAAAAATCTAGTGATAGGAGGAATCAGAAGTCTGATTGGAAACAGGATGGAGTTCAGTCCTGACTCTGCCCCAGACAATGATTTCGGAGGGACTCCATAAACCACTGGTTCCCAACCCTCCTAATGCTGTGATTCTTTAGTACAGTCCCCCATATTGTGGTGACTCCTGACCATAAAACTATTTTTGTGGCTATTTCATAACCATAAATTTTGTTACTGTTAAAAATCATAATATAATGTTCTCCAATGGTCTTAGGCAACCCCCGTGAAAGGGTCATTTCCCACCCCCACTCCCCAAAGAGGTTGCAACCCACAGGTTGAGAACCATTGCCTGACATTCTCTTAAGTTTATTGCATTGCACTGTACAAAACTACAGTCCCAGTATGGAGGACTTAGAGTTGCTATAGGAAGACACAAGATGTAGGGCCTCAACCTGCCACCTCTTACCTGCATCTCTCAGCCTCAGGGCCTGATTCCGTCCACTCAATCATGAAGTAGAGACTTGACCTTTACAGCAAGAAATGCAAGATTCACTCCCCACCACTCAGCCCTGCCAGTAGCCATCTAGGGCGTGTGACCATGGCTCACTATCCTCAGGCACACTTGGGTAACTGAACGCCATTACCGAAAGTTGGAAAGTTGTTTTCAAACCTCTCTGAGTGTGGGGGGACTGAGGGGGAGTGATTGCAAATGTGGAGAAGTGGAGACTAAGTAGTGCCTTCAAGCATACAGAGTGTAACTTCTCCAGCGCACGGGTCCGCCTGTCATTCTCAGCACTGCCTATGAAGTTGTTATGGCCTGGAGCATGTAAGTCACCTCCCCTTGGCAGCAATCCCAAAGGCTTCAGCCTTCACAACTGCCCGGCATTTTCCAGCATTCTCCCGCGAGTTACAATCATCTCCACTAGCTTGCTGTCGAATGAAAAATATATTACTCCCTTGTCTTCTCAACTGTCATCTCCCTGCATGCTCAGCTAATTTAGTCTGGGAAGTGTGCTTCCCCGGCAAATGCCACACCTAAGCAGGATCCGAATGCTCCAACAGTTCTTGCAACCTGCAGACAAAAAAAAAATGGCTCTGATTTCAACACCAAGCATTCAAAGAGAAAGAAAGTCAGGTCCGGGGATACAGATGAAGCTGTTTGCCATGAAAAGCTTTCTTGTCAGCTGTAGCTTCAGCTTGTCTCTGCATCTTTGGTTAAAACTGGCTACAACTGCCTCCATCGTGAAAAGACGAATATTTCCCTATAAACCGTGAGCTGTTGCTCAAACCTCAAATCTGGATGCTTTCCCAAGGTGATGGTCACCAAAGCTGGGTTTCAGAAGCATTGACAAGAATATAAAATTGCAAGGATCAATGGCTGCCCGAGTACCCAGGGAGTGTCGCATAGACCGATAGCGCCCTCTGCTGGGGTCCAGCCCAATAGCACCCAAGCCTCTTCCCACCTCATATGGAAGGAAGAACAGAAATGTTTGTGCTACACTTTCTTTTGCTACATTTGTTTTTAGTTAATCTGGGATACATTTTGAGTACAGTGAACCTTGGGAATTGGATTTTGCATTACAAGGCATTAAAAGCAAAAAAAATTCATGTAGTTTTGTATGGAAATCTGTTTTTTTATTCATCAAATATCATCAAACATTTAAGTTTTTTAAATTTAAATTAGAAACAAGGTTGCTTCACATGTCAATCCCAGCTCCCTCTCCCTCCCCTCCTCCCATTCTCTCCCACCAGTCCCCCTCCCCCAATCCCTACTCCTTTCCCCAGGGAGAGTGAAGCCCTCCATGGGGGGTGGGTATCCATAGTCTATCATTTAATCCAGGGTAGGGCCTAGGCCATCCCCGAAGAGTCCACAATCTCCCATTGTGGGATGGGCACCCAAAGTCCATTTGTATGCCAGGGATAAATACTGATCTACTACCCAAGGCCCCCATACATTGCCTAGGCCTCCACACTGACACCCACATTGAGGGGGTCTGGATCAGTCCCAGGCTGGATTCCCAGACATCAGTCTGGGGTTCAAGAGCTCCCCCTGTTTCAGGCCAGCTGTTTCTGTGGGTTAAACAAGCCCAGTCTTGATCCCTATGCTCATCAGTCCTCCCTCTCTGTCACTGGGTTCCTTGAGTTCAGTTCAGGGTTTAGCTGTGGGTGTCTGCCTCTGTCATTGGTTGAAGGTTCTGTTTCCCAGACTCTCTGGCAGTGGGATTATAGGCTGTCACTACCCTGATCCATGTCTAAAATCCATATATGAGTAAGTACATACCATGTTTGGCTTTTTGTGACTGGATTACCTCACTCAGAATGGTTTCTTCTAGTGCCATCCATTGCCTACAAATTTCAAGATTCCATTTTTTTTTCCAGCTGAATAGTACTCTATTGTGTAATATCCATTCTTCAGTTCAGGGGCATCTAGGTTGCTTCCAGGTTCTGGCTATTACAAATAGTGCTGCTTTAAACATAGTGGAACAGACGTCCTTGTTGTATGAATATGCATCTTTTGGGTATATCATAAGAGTGGAATTGCTGGGTCTTGTGGTAGGCTGATTCCCATTTTCCTGAGGAATCTCCATACTGATTTCCAAAGTGGCTGTCTGAGTTGGCACTCCCACCAGCAGTGGAGGAGTGTTCCCCTCTCTCCACATCCTCTCCAGAATAAACTGTCGTTGGTGTTTTTGATTTTGGACATTCTGACAGGAGTAAGACGGTATCTCACAGTTGTTTTGATTTGCATTTCCCTGATGGCTAGGGATATTGAACACTTTCTTAGGTGCCTCTTGGCCATTTTAGATTCCGCTATTGAGAATTCTCTATTTAGTTCTGTAGCCCCCTTTTTAATTGGATTCTTTGGTGTCTTAGAGACTTGCTTCTTGAGTTCTTTGTAAATTTTAGAGATCAGTCCTCTATCAGATGTGGGGTTAGTGAATATCTTTTCCCATTCTGTGGGCTGCCTTTTTGTCTTGTTTACTGTGTCCTTTGCCTTACAGAAGCTTCCCAGTTTCCAGAAATCTGTTTTAATATAGGTAATCCTGAAGGTGGTGAGGAAAAGGCAATGTCAGGTATGCAAGGAGAAAATTTCCAAGACTATAATAGCATTTCCCACCATTGTTTAAACAATGTGCCCACTGCTAAAGCTATTTTGAGGAAAAACAGAACTACCCTCCATCTGCATATGGATCAGATGGCAGAGACTCTGCACTCAAATACTGAGTTGCCCCCAATGAAGGGGAATTGGATTGAAAGCCAAAAGACTTGGAATTTCTATCATTTCACACATCTGTAAGCCTTATTAATCAGTCAAGACACAGTTGAACACCAGCTTGCCAGAGAAGAAAGAAGTTATGTGACACACCACTGAATGAGACAAAGAAAGCCCACCTTCTCAAAGGACAATGTAGATCCCTGGCATCAGTGGGATCAGTGCTGAATCCAGATGTGGGTCCAGAGTGGCACAGCAGAGGGCAGCCACCAGAGAATCACAGCAACTGAGTGCAAATGGAGAAAGACTTATATGAGCCAGTTCTCCACCTTCTGATTCTTCATTGTGGTAATGCATGTGTGCATAGATAGACAGACAGACAGACAGACATCAAGTGTATCATTTACCCATTCTTGAGTACAAAATTTAGTTTCATTAAGTACATTCATGGTGTTGCAAAACTATCACACATCCCTTGTGAGAGTATATTCATCTGCCCAAACAAATTATTGTCATTCAAAACTGCTCCCATGGTTTATGCAGTCATAAAGAATAAAATTGTGTCATTTGAGGAAAATGGATGGAACTGGGGATCATGACGTTAAGTAAAATAAGCCACACTCAGAAAGACAAACATTGCATTGCAGAGTCTAGATTAAAAAAATAGCTATGAAGGCAGAAAGGGGTCTGTTTGAGAAGAGTAATGGGATTAGTAAGAGATGGAAGAGACAGCAAGACTGTAGAGGGTGAATAAGATCAAAGTACACCATATACATCCAGGAGAATGTCATAGTGAAGTCCATTGTACTATATAACTAATATACCCTAATAAATAAAGTAAACATTATCAATTAAAAAAGAGTTCTAGTCACCTCACAGTTATCATCACTATGCTAATTTATGTTTTTCAAAATTAGATTATTCATGTGTATGGGTGTTTTGTCCACATGTTTGTCTGTGAACCACACGCATGCCTGGTATCCACAGAGGCCAGCAGAGGGCATTGGATTTTCCGGAACTGAAGATACAACCATTTGTGACCTGCCATGTGGTAGCTGGGAACCAAAGCCAGGTCCTTTGGAAGAGCAGCCAGTGCTCTTCACTGTTGAACCATCTCTCCAGCCCCATGTGATACTTTCCACTCTGAATTTGACAAGGAGGCACCTCCTATAAGTGGCGTCATATAACGTATGCCCATTTGTTCCTGGCTTATTTTACTTATAATACTATCAAGGCTTATGAACACTGTGACAAGGAAATGCCACCTGCTTTAAAGCAAACAACAGACACTACATGTAGGTACCACCTTTTGCTTATCTTTTCATGTATTGATGGACATTCAGATACTTCCTACTTGAGTTATTGTGAGCAGTGTTGCTAAAATCCATCTTTTCCAGCTATTCCTTCCTACAGCCTTTGGATATGTAACTAGAAATGGAGTTTCCCTATCTCAGGGTCATCCTGTATGTAAGTATTTAAGGTGTTATATATGCATAGAATCATATGTGTGCATATGCCATGGAAACAGAGACAAAAGTAAATAAACTAAGGGAACCAACCGGGATGGGGAAACAGAGGCTAGGGCAGTTTGAGGGATGTGCTCAACTTGCAGTATATACACACATGAAAGTGTCCTTATGTAGCACAGTACCATGTGACCTTGAACATACATAATGACCACCTAAAAATAAATAATCTCTGTGAGGAGTGCCACCCTGTGTTTTTCACGGCAGTTGAATCATCTGCTGCTCCCCCATCAATGTACAGGCATCTGGGGTCCCCATCTCCTCGCTTACACTTGTTATTTCTGGTTTGTTTTTTAACATACGTGATAACCACCATAATGGGTGGGAAGTGGCTTGTCCCTCTGCTATGGCTTTCCATTTCTCTAATGAGGGCTGATGTGGACTCAGCATCTTTCCGTGTGCTCATAATTAATTTACGTATTATCATAGAGGAAATGTCTACTTGGGGTAGCTAGGCTATATTTAAACCGATCTACTTGGTTTTCTTGAATTCCAGAAGGTTATTTTATGTCCCAATATTAATTTCCAGTCGCATGTGCCCTGGCCAGTTGCTCTTTCCGGGATACTCGGTGACGCACAAATGATAAAGTCAAAGTCAGCTTCTCTCCTTTGGTCTGTGCCATCTGTGACACACCCATGGCGCCAGCAGCAAGCTCACAAGCACGGGCTTTCTTTGAAGGGTTTCAGAGGTTTTAGTCTCTGCTGAAAACAGTGTACGTCTCTGTAGCACAGGTTGGCTTTGAACTCCCAAACCTTCTACCTCAGCCCCCAAAAGGTTGGGATTACAGGCATATGCCACCACATCTATCTATTTTTCAGTCTTATTTATAAATTTAAGGGTCTAAGGGATTTTTGTCCCATTTTGACATTTTGAGTTAACTTTTGTCTGAATACACATTTGGTCTGCATTCTGTGTATTTTGTGGCTTCACTGGTGCTTACAATAAGCATCTTTTTTTTTTTTAATGGTTTCTCGACACAGGGTTTCTCTGTGTAGCAGCTGTGGCTGTCCTAGAACCCTCTTACTAGACCAGGCTGACCTCGAACTCACTGAGATCTGCCTGCCTCTGACTCCCGAGTGATGGGATTAAAGATGTGCGCCACCACCACCAGGCCTAAGCATCTTACAGTCACATCTATTTTTTATTGCTAAACAACATGACTTCAATCACCTGTAAGCAATGCATCCCCATAAACCTCTGTCTCCTCTTTATGATCCTGTTGCCATGAATTACATCAAGAGCATAGCTATATGAGTCCTTATGACTGCTTTATAATCATCTCAGAAATAGTGAAATAATAACCAAACTGATGACAACAGTGGATTTCATATCTGCCTAAGTACCTAGCTTTACCAATTTTTCTTGTCTTTCAGACTTGTTTGGATGTTATCATTTCTTGGCCCTTGGTTTCTTGCAATGCTGGGATTGAACCCAGGGCCTTGTTCATTCTGTCTAGTCAGTGGTTCCCCCTGAGCCACATCCTAGCCCTTATTTCTGTCAGTTTTGGAATATTGTGTATATTAATTTTGTATTTCATGTAATTTTACTTTATATGTATGGGTGGTTTGTCTCAATGTACATCTGTGCATCACGTGCATGCAGAGCCCATGGAGACCAGAAAAGGGCATCAGAACCCCTTGGACTGGAGATATAGATGGTTGTGAGTGCCACGTGGGTGCTGGGAATTGAACCCAGTTCCTCTGGAAGAGCAGTCATCTTAACTACTGAGCCATCTCTCCAGCCTCTGTATATTAATTCCTTTTAAAGCTTCCTGGGGTTCGATAAGAATTGAAGCAAGTTTTTATGTCAGGTTGAAGAAGTTGCAATCTTTACCGCACCGGGTGTCCTTGTTTAGGGACAGCAGGTATTCACACTCTTTAAACTCTTTAGGGCTTCCTTGATTTCCTTCTCCTGTGTCGTAGTTTGTTTGTTTCAGTCCCATCAGTGCTTCTAAGATGTGAAGACTTGCTGGAGAACCCTGTGGGAGCTGAGACCTTGCAGCCTCCCCTACTTCTGCTTTGACCTTTCTGCTTCCTGTGTGTGCAGCTAAGGTGTGCTCTGTCAGCTTCCTGCTGCAGACAACACGCCTTTTCCGGATAGTATGCACATTTAGCCCTCGGCCAAATTAAACTCTTCCTTAAGTTGCCTTTGTCCGTGGTAATTTATCTCAGCAACAAAAAGCAACAGATGCAATTGATAAATATCAATGCTGAACAATCTCACAGCCCTGAAATAAAGCCCATCTGGTCACAATGTCTTACACTATTCAGGATACAACAACAAAAACACCATAAACTGGGTACCTAGTTAACATAACTTTATTGCCCGCTATTCTAGAGGCTCCAAAATCTGAGATCAAGATGCTGGTAAGCATGGATCTGATAAGGGCTCATTTCCTGACTCACAGTTTGTATGTGGTGTCTATTTTATAGAGAGGTGGAGATGGATCTCTCTGACAAATGCCTACCTCCTAATATATTAACCTTACATTGGTAACAATACTTCAGCATTTCTCATTTTCTGAGGCACAGATTATAACATACATCATACGATTCTTAAATGCTGCCAATGTTAGTTTGTGGATATTTTACCGAGAATTCATTTGGATCGAATTTCACAAGAGATATTGATGTTTTTCAACACTGTGTTTATCTTATTTTGTGTCAAGACAGTATTATATTCATTAAATGAATTTGTAAGTGTTCTCTCTTTTATTTTCTATACCCGGCTTGTAGCCCTTTCAATGAGGTGTTAATTGGCAAAGGTGTTAATTTTTCTTTAAATGTGTGGCAGAATTCATCAGTAAAGCAATTTGAGTCTGGAGATTTCTGTTGCTGGGAGTTTTTACATTAAGAATTCAATTTCTCCAACAGTTACAAGGCTAGTCCCTGTAATTACCCATTTCATATTGAAGCTGTGGGAGTTTGTATTATGTCTATAGGTTGTATTATGTATAGTTTGTATTATGTTTGTAGCTGTAGGATTATCTGAATCATTAATTACTTCTCTGTTTCTGTGGTAAGATACCATGAAGATACAAAGCAGTTTAAGGAAGAAAGTGTTTACTCTAACTTGTGGCTCCAAAGAGACAGAGAGAGAGAGCATCGTAGCGAGAAGGCATGCCATGGCAGTCAAACAGGAAGCTGGTGGATCACATTTTCATCCACATGCGGGAAGCAGAGAGAAAGAACAGGAAGTCAGGCAAGTCTATAAACCCTCCAAGTCCACCCTCAGTGATTTACTTCCTTTAGCAAGGTTCGTTTCCCTAAAGTTTCCATAACCATCCCAGAGTCACCAACTAGGGAACAAGTGCTCAAATACATGAGCTTATGGGAGACAGCTCTAATTAAACCACAGAAGTAACCTCCCTTTGTTGCCCATTCGATGTCTGTTGAGTCTACAATGAAGTCCCATTTCATTCCGGAAATTGATCATCTGTCTCTCCTCTCTTTTGTCTTTGTCAGTCTTGTAGTCTTTTTGGAACTTATCTTTTGAGTTTTCTACTAGAAACTCAGCTGTTTGTTTTCCTTAGTCTTTGTTTTCTCTTCTCAGTTTCCTCCACTCTTATCATTTCTTTCTCAGGACTTCATTAGACAAATTCTTTATTTAGATTCTTCAGGTAGGAGTTTATACTATTGATTTCACACCCATTTTACAAATATATGGCTTCAGTACTATACATTTCCTCAACACTAATTTTGTCCTCAAATTTGTGATGTTATATTTTTAATGTTTCCTTAGTTCAATGTCTGCTTTCCCTAACTCCCCTAGGATATATTTAACTCTGGAATTTTCTTTCTTAGAAGTATGTTCTTTAGTTCTAATGTTTGTAAATATTCATGCTATTTTTGTGCTTTTAATATGTGTGTGTGTTCATCTGTTTTTTAATCTAAGTCTTTCTTTTTGTTCCAAATGTTATCTACCATTTTCCACAAACATTAAGAGTTTATATACTGTTATTGCTTGGGATAGTCTATAAATATTGGTTAGATGCCTTTGGTGATGGCAGCACTGAATTCTGTCTGATAATTTTCTACCTTCTTTCAGTTATTGAAAAGGAGCATTGTCATCTCCAACACCAATATAGACCTGTCCATCTCTCCTTCTAGTTGTTTCTCTCTGTAAACTACTCCTTTTCACACTTGTGACATGTTTTGCCCACTTGTGTCAGCCCATGCATATATATTTGGGTAGTTATTATATAATGTGTAATAATTTTGCAATCCAAAGTCTCCTTTATCTGATACTAATGTATTTACTTCTGCCTTTTTGATTAATATTTGTGTGATTTATCTATTTCTCTCATTTAACTTTCAACTTGCATATGTGTATAAGTTTATTACCAACAGCATAATTGAGCCATTTTTTTATTCAGTCTACAAATACCTGTTGTTGATGTTCTAATTTGTATATTTAGGCCATTCAATGCAATCATTGATGTGTTATGGATAAGTGTCCTTTTATTTTGTGTTCCATGTAGGTTCTCTAATTTTAGGTGCTCAATTCTTTGTTCTTTTGTTTCTTAAACACTGTTTAGATTTCCATTTTTATTTGGTGTTTTATGTAGAACTCTTTATATAGATTTTCTAGAGGTTGTTGTAAATGCAATGTATTTATATAACTGTTCAAAATCTGCTCATCATTTTCTAGTTAGAGTAAATATAAAAAAGTTTTACCATTTTTATGTTCATAAACCCTTTCATAGATAATATCTTAAATATTTCTTCTCTGTGTGTTTGGATTATATAAGTACTATTATAATTACTGCCTTAGTAATGAAATACAATATAAAGTTCTAAAGGAAACTCAACATATTTGCTTTTGTCTCAATGATATTCTTCTATCACTTTTTTTCTCTTTAGAAAATATTTTCACAAAAAAACAATCATGAGGAGAGTATATCTACTTACAAACAAATTCTCTTAGCTTTTCCTTCACTTAAGAATTAATTAGGATTCCCTTCATTTATGATAGATGTTTGCACACTGAATGCTATGCTGCCTTCTTAGGAAAATCTGGGCAGCCATCCTGGCCTCCCCAATCCAGCCCATGGGGTGATTGATGGGCTGGCTGTCTCTCTTCAGTGTCAGAGGACCTTGTCACAGCTGTTTCTTCTTCCTTAGCTGGAACTGGACAGTGGCTATAAAAAAAACTTTCCATTCTTTCTAGTTTCTCTTTCCTTGATCTTTTACTAGGAAGAGAAATGTTTTGTTGAAGATTTTTTCTCTATACCCATTTGAACTTCCCTGATGCCATTTTTCACAGCAATAAGCCTGGAATAAATGATATACGAAGAAAAGGCTAGAGAGTCACTACTTTTGCTTCCCCAGAACCTGAATAACACTCGTTATTCAGCGTATTTCTCCATGGCTTTGAGGTCTTCTGTGTGATTTATATAGTATCTTAGGGTTTCATTGAATTTAGCAAGAATTAACATAAAAAGCATTCTGCTATTTAAAATATGTTTACATATTATTTGACTCCATGAGACTAGTTCCTACTTCTTAAGTTGTCACAAAAGTTGCAAAAGAATAACTTGATGTTGAAAGTCCGCCTCACCAGAAGACATCTCATGGGAATCCCACAGTCTCTGCCACTCTCTGTCTTATCAAAATTGCCATTTTTCCTCTCTTAGGTACAGAAAGAGTTAGAGCCACCTCTATCATTTGTCATCTTTTGTCATTATCCAACAAATAGAGCCATCATTCCTAGTGACAGGCTAATAAAGGGTGAAAACGTTACTTAAATCAAAATCATATTCCCATGCACTAACCTCCTTCACACGGGCCCCATCTTGTTTGGTGCTGCTGAGCCCAGAGGGTGGGCAAAGAATTATGAAGGGAAGACAGAACTATGTTGCCATGCAAGGATAAGCAACTGAGTTACCAAGGGCCCCTGGAAGAGAATGCAGTCAAGTAAACAAGGGAGAAAAAAGCAACAAAATGTTGTGATATCAATACAGTCAGCCTGGATCCTACTGTTTCCCCTACTGTCACCTAGATTAGTGGAATGAGTGACCCCCTCATTCTAATTCTTCACTGCTTATTTTTACTCCAACAATTATTTTGGTCTTAGAGATCTCCTTCTGTGTACATTTTAACCTTATTTCTCCTCTTAAATATGCTTTACATAAAAATAAAGTAGGGAAAAACCCCATAAAAACACAAGTCAAGGCAAACTGTATTCAGGAGAAAATGTACAATTGTAAAATGCTGTTATTAATAAGGAGAACTAAAAATGAAAGGAAATTATTAGACCAGTTAAGTCAGGAAAATAAATGGAAACTATTATTTCTGAGGAGAAACCAGGTATTTCATAAATAAATAAAAAATCCATAAGTAAAAAAAGTGAACACTTTTTTGACAATCTGGTGTTCTGTACATACACATTTTAACAATTACAGATGTATTTTATATATCTGACTGAGCTACCATGAAATGAAGATTTTAAAGACTTGATAACTGTGATTAACAAGAGTCATTTAATGAATAAATTGAAGACACTGAGAAAAATACAGAAAGTTATACATTGGTGTAGTGGCTTTTAGAGTAACACTGGGTCTTCTTCCGAACCAAACACTTGCCCGGGAGAGTCAATAGTTAAATATGCCTAAATTTGAGGTTTGGTGTTAAGACATTTGCCTGTAGATATAAACCTCATTCTCTAGATATCCCTATTAGCAGTAAAACAAGCAGTTCCAGAACCATCCACCAATTTGTAGATCAACTTCTTGAAACTACTAAAACTCTTGTATAGAAGACAATTCACTGATATTGGCTGCCCACAAAACTTCCAACAATAACTATGCTAGGCAGTTGTTATTTAAATTCACATGGAGCATTTACCAAAATTCTAAGTGTACTAAGTCATTAAATAAGTCTCAACAAACTTCAGGGAACTGATAGGAATTTTTTTTAAAAAAGCAACCAGTTTTAAGTCAAAAGAAGGCACTCATGAAAATCAGTGAATAAAAGAAAATAATTGAGATTGCAAAATAGAACACTTCTAAATAACTCAAAGATCAGAGATGAGATTTTAATGGAAATTTGAAAGTGCTTAATGAAAACAAACTAAAAATATGTCTTGTTAAAAAACATGTGAGATACTATAGCAAATGTAGTACTTGGAATACATCTGTGGTCCTAAATCATGGTGTTAGAAATAATTAAATACTAAAAAAATATAAGAATAAGTATCTGTCTTATAATATTTAAAACATGTAAACTAAATGGGATAAAGGCATAATTGTTAGTATTCAAGCATCTGTACTGGCCTGCCCTTAGGGTTCTCACAGGATACACCCTCAGCCACTATCATCTCCTGTGTACATTCACCATGTTCCTCTCTCTCCCTCCCTCCCTCCCTCCCTCCCTCTCTCCCTCCCTCTCTCCCTCCCTCTCTCCCTCCCCCTCTCTCTCTCTCTCTCTCTCTGCTTCTGCTTCTCTGCCTGTATCTCTCTGTCATTCCCCCCTCTCTGCCTCTCCCTTTCTGATGCTCCTGTCTCCAGAGGCCAGTCTCCCCCCATCTCTCTCCCATTTTCCCATTCCCTTTCCCCTATGTGAGGTCTGTCACATGGCATCTTTTCTCATGCACCACTTTATTTTTATAAATTACAGCAATAATAGAATAAATAACTAATAAGATAATAATAACTAATAGCATAATGAAGATTATCAGTATAGACAGGAAGACCTATGAATACCAACACAATTAATTCACAACAGGAGGGGGGAGGAAAGGGGGCGATAGGAGAAAGGGGGGAGAGAGAGAGACTAACTCTACTATATGACTATCAACAAAAACAATAAAACTAAATTTAAGAAATGATAAGTATATGCATTAGTTCATTTTCTCCTTGATGCAACAAAATTCTTGACAAAAGCAACACAAGAAAGAATGCTTGTGGATGCACTCATTATAGAGAGTAGAAAGAGAATTGTGAGGCTGCTGGCCACACTGCGTCTGTACTCAAGAATCAGAAATAAAAGACAGATTGTGTTGAGAGGTGGCTGAAGGCAGGGAGTCATGAAAAAGATGTCTTTATGGGGGAGCACTTTGGGGTCAGGTAGAAACCTGGTACAAGAGAAACTCCCACAAATCTATAAGGATGATCCCAGCTAAGACTCCTAATAATGGTGGGCAGATAGCCTGAACTGGACATCTCCTATAATCAGATTGGTAACTATCTCGAATTGTCATCAGAAAGCCTTCATCCAAGGACTGATGGAAACAGATGCAGAGAACCACAGCCAAGCACTGAACTATGCTTGGGGATTCCTGTTAAAGAAAGGAAGGAAGGATTGTACAAGCCAGGGGGTTCAAGGTCATCACAAGGGAACCCACAGAAACAACTAACCCAGACTTATAGGTGCTCACAGAATCTGAACCAAAAGCTAGGGAGACTGCCTGGGACCTACTGAGACCCTCTACATATGTGTGACAGTTATATAGCTTGATCTGCTAGTGGAACTCCCAGTAGTGGAAGCATATCCCTAATGCTTTGACTGGCTTCCAGGAACATAGTCCTCATGCTGAGTTTCCTTGCCCAGTCTTAATCTAGGAGGAGGAGCTTACTCCTACCTCAATTTGATATGCCATGCTTTCTTGCCACCCATGGGAGGCATGCCCCATTCTGAACAGAAACAGAGGAATGGATTGGGGGGAGGAAGAAAGAGATGACAGGAGAGGAGGGAGGAGAAACTGTGCCTCAGATGTAAAAATAAATGAATACATTTAATTAATAGAAAAAGAAAGAAATGAAAGCCAATACCCAGCTTCCCTTTCCAGTCCTATCCAGACCATAGGATGGCGCTACCCATATTTTAGAGGATTTTTCTGCTCTGTTAAACTGCTGGAAACATCACAACAGGCACACCCAAAGATGTGTTCACAGCATGATTCTAAATCCCTTTGAGTTAACAGTGAAAATCAACCTCCACAACTCCACCCTTGGCACTCAAACACATTGCCTTAAATTGCTGTCATCCTCATTTTCATCTCATAATCCAAAATGCCTTTAGTTCATCTCTGATAGTCCTCATGGCCTTTAACAATCCTAACACTGTAGAACAATACAAAGTCTCCAGGCAATCTCTTAACTGTGATCACTTATAAAATAAAATAGAAGCTGAAAACTTCTAATATAGAGTGCTACAGAGTCAACAGTCCCATATCAAAGTGAGGAATGAGGACACAGCTAGAAATGGTGGGGCCAAAACAAGACTAAGCCCAGAAGAGAGAACAACTCCTTCAACTCAATGTCTGCCCTCCGTGGTTCATGAAAGAAGCAACTGGAACCCAATGGGTTTGGGTAGCCTCACATTTCCACTGTCTACTGTACATATATACCCTTGAGCCAGGTCCTCAATCAATTATCCTCAGGTCTTGACTTCTCCAACGTCCTGAAACTTAGATTTCACCATCAGAGCCAAATGAATGGGCTCTCAGAACCTTCTTGCGGTAAATCACTCCATACTGGGCTTAAAATGGCATGTTATAACACAGTCAAGCTATGCTTGGTCCTGTTTGTAACTAAATCTCTGCTTTACAAGGATTAAGCTGTGTCCCACCTGTAACTTTGGCTGCAAATGATTCCAAACCACCTGTTCCAGGAAGATGCAACCATTCTTTTGCTTCAGGGAGTTGTTATGACTACCTCACATCAACTCCTTTGTTTCAGGAGGTGGCCATGACCAACATGTTACGCTCATGTTCTGCTTCTGTAACACCACTTATTTGCCTAACAAATCCCCCATTTGGAAACCACCTATTTCTGAGCTGTAAAAACCTTATCTCTTCCATGTCCAGTACAGATCTCTTAAAGCCCGTGTTAAAAGTAGAAAGCCCATGTATGAGCATACAGCTTTCTTTAATTTGGCCATGATGATTTGGGTTGGTGGTCTTTTTCCTCATGTCTGTGGGGTTAACACTTACAGGGACTGTGACCTGCCACACAATGAAACATTGGAGCAAATTTTCTTGTAGCAATGCAAAGCCAGTGCCAAGTGAAAAATGCTGCCGAATTTCACTACAAGCTGAAGAGATATAACCTGCCCCATTTAGACCATATTCCATCACCACCACCAGCCATCCTAACCACCCGCTTATCCACAGTGACACTCCCCCTCTCCACATGCAGTGCTGATGCTGGTGAAACATTTCCCCCTAAGTGGTTGTTTTTGAGCAGGGATCCACTTCTACTACATTGTCTCGTATTGCATTGTCTGGTTAGGACCTCTCAAATAAAATTTCATTTTCACAAGCTGGGGTCTTTGATCACTGAGATCCTGCTCTCAGGGAATAGTCCCTAGTGTCCCAGTTCATAGCAAGAGGTTCCTCTTCAGCATAGCTAATCCCTTTAACATTTACAGCCTCTTTCTCAGCATCCTCCCCTACAACTTGAATCTCATTCTTTCCCCCACTGAATGTCACTTTTTACACATCTTTCTACTTAGCTGTTGTTCTCTTACTACAAATCTGAATAAGAGCAGTGAGCAGTTAGCCATTCCACAGCCTAAATGTTCCTGTCATTAAATGTCTTCTAACAAAACTATTAACCTACTATTTTTTTTAATTTAGCCTCATTCAAGTTCTCAGGCCATGGGCAGAATGTAACTACATTCTCTATCATAATATAACATGAATGGTCTCTAACACAGATCCCAATAGAGTCCTTGTCACCTCTAAAACATTGTGAACCAAACCGAACTGTTTGCATTTTTATCCCACTAAAGTCTGCTTACATTATTTAAGGCCTTTCCTAATGCAAAGTCCAAAATTTTGCACATGGCAGCAGAAGTATGAGGCAACTGACCACAGGAAGTACAGAATGATAAATGCTGGCCTCAGCTCACTGTCTCCCTCTTCCTAAGTCTGAATCCCCATTCCACAGAATTGTGCCACCATACTCATGGTAGGTCTTCTCTGTTTTGTTAACCCTTTTTGAAACATGGTTGTAGACACACACATGGGTGTGTTCCCATTGTGACATTAAATTCCATCAACTTGACAATGAAGATTAACCATCACATACTTAAGTATTAAGTGCCTCGATAGAAATGCAACAGATATTAGACTGTCTATAGATAAGTATTGTGACAACATTCATGCACTAGATTATGAAGAATAAATTTAAAATTTTCTAGCACTGAAAAAGAAATAAAAATTGTTGTGGAATCCTGTACTTCATGCCTAACAACCACTGCCATCTAAATTAGCTCTGATTATCTCTAAGACCCTCAATACATTGGGCCTGTTGAGAGTCCTCATAGAAAAGGGTGATAAGATCCTTCCTGCACCCCACTTCCCAGCTGCACATACTTGTACCCCAGATGCACTAGGGAAGATTCTAGAGAATAAAGAAGGTGGAAAGTTAACTGAAGGGGTTTAATATATACAGTAATGTGGAAATAATCACCCAAACTGGGGTAGGACTTTTCATTTATGTGACAGTTTGGGGACCACCAATGCTCCTGTTTGTAATTCCTTATCCTATTTAGGATGAATAAACATTTGTTCACATCTCCTCAGGAAAAGGTAATACAACAAAAATACAAATGGTAACTGTTTTTTAAAATTGAAGCTGTAATCAGTCCTTGGTCAAAGAAAAACCTAATCCAGATATACTTACAGGAAAGTTCCACCTAAATTCTATTAAACACACATACGGGGCGGGGGAGAAAGAGAGAGAGAACAGTTGTAAAGAAACATATTCAGAGTTGTTTTTAAAGGAGAAAAGTACACTAACTTATTGATGACAGTTTACTGGTATGTACTTTAGTGTAAAAATTTACAAGGGTTGATATAAAAAGGAAAAGTTATATATTTTAACTTGAACTTCAATGTTAAAAGTATTAATGAAAATAAATAGTAAATACAGAGAAGCAGAATGTTTCATTTTAGAAATTACCTTCTTAGACATGTCTGAGGAGTATATTACTAGCCTAAGCATATATTTTTCAAAGGTCAGAATAGCCTATCTGTTAATCCCACCAGACAAGTATAAGTCCACTACTACAATTTTAAAGCCAAATTTAAGCAAGTTTTATTAAATACTGGCCAGGACAATGGGCACTGGTCAGGTCCATACCCAGGACATACCTGAGTATGTCCCCAAATTACATTGGTCAGGGGCTTATAAAGGCAAAACCCTCAAGGCTGTGTACTTTCCACCTTCATCCAATTAAGGGTAAGCATACATCCTGACATACTTCTTGCCTATGTACCCCTCACCTACATGTGATCAATCACATCTGGTGAAGTTGGAGCAATCAAGTGTGTGCACAGAAGCAAAAATAAAAAAAAATACGACTTGTTATCTTACATGAACAACAGCCCCCGGCATTCCAGGAAGTTATCTGTCCTAGGGCAAGTGGGACTTACAGGTTAGAGTCATTTTTGTTTTATAGATCACTGTAATTTAAACTTAAAACATAGTGTTAGCCATCATAAAGAACAATGCAGTTAAAACTATACTGCAGAACATACACTCACACCCCCATACACACAATTTATGGCATACAGAGATACAAAAGCAGACAGAAATTGAGATTAAGTTTTTGAAAGAAGGGAGAAGTGTTAAGAGATAAAAATTATATGGTATGTCTAACAGGGAGACACAGAACCAACACCCCCCCCACACACATAGACTTGTACACTATTACATTAGCATCTAAATCATATAAAGTCATTGTATAAATTTAGATAAAAATACTTGTGATATCTTTAAAGAGCTGAGTCACATGATTATGGGATCTTGGAAGCCTGCAAACCCCAAGTCAGGAGTTAATACTTGTCTTAAGGCAGAACTTCTTGCTTACAGAAACCTTTGCTTGTTCTGAAGGCTTTTCAACTGATTGAATGAGGTTTACCCCTAGCACAGAGGGTAATCTCATACATAAGATTAAGTAGAAGTAGTTGTAGTTATTAACCACATTTACATACCACCTCCACAACAAGCTCTACTATAATGTACTTGATTGAACAGTTGGGTAGTATATCCAGACAGTCAGGTTAACATATACATTGATCATTATGAATCTATTTTTCTCTACATACACTGAGATCACAGGAATGAATTATCTATAACTGAAATAGAGAATCACAATCTTTTCAACTTGAACTACCCAGGGGGAAAACCAAAGATTACTAAAGAAGCTGGAAATTTAAAAGAGGATTACAGATATGGAGAAAATCAAAGAAATATCCAAATTTGTGCATGAACCCCTTTCATATTCTTGGTTGACTAATGCACTGTACATTCTTGAAGAGGTATTAAAGAATTCAGTTGACCTGTCATTTAAATCCAATCAGAAAATGATTGGTTACTTATAATATTTGTGCCACTACTGCACCAGTGGACATATCTTATTAGACATAATTATAGCTGTCATGGTTCACAGATGGAAATGATTATTAAATACTTTTCTCCCCCTATAACACAATTAGAACCTCCTAGCACAATAAAAAAGCTATCCATAGGTATCAATCTTCCATGTTGTACTAGCTTGACTTTTCTGTCTTATGATTCAAGAATGTAGTGTCTTCAGGAATAGGAATTTACCATCAAGCTCTGGAGGAAAGCCAAGAGCAATAACAATAGCCTGTTCATCATAGGTTGTAGAGGAGAACCCAGTACAATTACTCTGCTACATGGACATAGTATTAAACTGTCTCCTAAGTTCTTACTTTTATACCCACAGATTAATGCATCTCATCAGAGAGGGAAGATGCAATAGTTGATGATTAATATGAAAATCCAAATTAGTCAGCATTCAGCAAATGAGAAACCATAGAATGAATGTAATGCTCAGCTCTAAATGGAAAATATATGTCACATTCTCCCACCCAGGGATTGTAGCATGAATAATACACACTCAGACACAGATATTGGGGTTCAAGCTGAAGATCAGCAAAGCAAAGCAGTCAACCACTAGAGAGTTCTTACCTCTACCAAGGCTCAGAACAAAATGGATGACCCTGTCCTCAGAGTGACGATAAATTGATTGTCTCCTCTCTCCTACTACCTTATATTCCTCTCTAGTGCTGGTATTAACTGTGTGCACCACCACTGCCCATCCTCTGTGGCTAACTAGTGTGGCTGCTGGGATTCAAGGAGTATGCCACCATTGTCTGGCCTCTATTGCTGACCAGCTTTGCACTCTGATCTTCGGGCAAGCTTTATCTGTTAGATCATAAACAAAATGTCACCATAAGGGATCATCATAGAAACAGGAGCAGAAAGATAGTAAGAGCCAGATATAGTAGACATCTTCACAGAAACAGTATTTGATGAACATAACAGGGCCAGTGTACACATAAATTCAAATTGACTATTCCTGCTTGCATAAAACCCATCAAAATCTCAATATGAATGGGAATGCTAATGATGTCCTAGCCTAGCTGAGAAGCTATTTGCAATCAATGGTTGCTGGATGAAAAAAGTTAGTTCTCTTGAGGGATGTGGGTCCTGAAAGGCAACCCATATTCCAGTAGATGGTCCTGTACACTGCATATACAGCACTAAGTGAACTCAATGGATTTTACAAGAGAGGGGGGCACTTGAAGTTAGGAGAAGTAGGGAAAGGAGTAGGAGAGGAATTAGAGAGAATGGAATGAAAGACAGATTATACCAAAACATGTTATATGCATATCTGAAATTCTCAATTTAAAAATTCCAGTTGGAAGCAACAACTACAAGCAAAACCAGAGAAATTCACTGTTGCCCCCTTTAAGGGGCAAAAAATTAAATAATATCTCATTTAATACAACTGAAATTTTGAATCACACTATATTAGAAGTATTTAGAAACACCTAGCATTACTATATTTGATGGAAAATATTACCTCTCAGAAAAAAGTATACTCCGGCACAAGGAATGGGTACGAAACAGCTCCCTACTAAAACAAAAATAATCACTCTGAAGTAGAATATACAATAATACAGAATGGTTATGACACAGCACACACAATATTCAAATTCTAATGAAAGAGGATTAGATAAGTATATTAGTTAGGGTTTCTATTGCTGTGAAGAGACACCATGACCAAGGTAGCTCTTATAATGAGAAGTGTTTAATCAGGGCTTGCTTACAGTTCAAAGGTTTAGTCCATTATCCTCATGGCTGGAAGGATGGTAGCATGTAAGCAGACATGGTGCCAGAAAAGGAACTGAGAGTTCCGCATCTTGAATTGCAGGCAGTGGGAAGAGAATGAGTCACACTAAACCTGGCTTGAGCCTCTGAGACCTCAAAGCCTACCCGGAGTGACACACTTTCTCCAACAAGCCACACCTTCTCCAACAAGGTCTCACCTCCCAATAGTCCCAGTCCCTATGAGCCTATGGGGTCATTTTCATTCAAACTACCACAACGCAGAAAAAGGCAGTAAGCAAGACCCAGCATGATAAGAGAAAGAAGTAAATACAAATAGATCCAAGATAACTGTATATTATAAGTAGGTAACAAGATTTATAAGAATTTAAATAAAAAAGATGAGTAAACAGATAGGAAAATGTGTTCTAGAAATGGAGACTATAAACAGAACAAAATGGGAAGTCTACGCTTTCTGGTGCACACTTTCTGGAGAAATAATAAGATAGTTGGTGGTCTTAATACTTAGTTTAAGAATAGATAATAAATATGTTTAATCCAAAGAAGAAGAAAAACAATGAGAAAAAATTATCCATGGGAAAATATTTAGTAATTTAATATTTGTCTAAATAAAACAGACCAAAAACAATAAATGAATTAAAACTTACTTGGGAAATAATTGGCCAAATATCCCATATGCAATTTTAAAACGGAATTCACTCACAACTTATGCATGCAGAGCTCAATGGCTAAGTTCCTGAGTTTCACACCAAAGGCTCTTGGTTTAGTCCCCAACTCCACACAAACACATGTGTATTCACTAATAGAACCAAGACGGTTAAAGAAACACAAAAAGGGTAAACACAAAGAAAACTAAAACTTGGCAATCACTATGTTTGCTGGTGGAGAAATTTATGCATGGATGGGGTACTGCATGATGATATCCTCAGGGACTGTGAGCGGGATTAAAAGAGAAAATGCAGGGAGAAGGGCTCTAAAATATATTTACAATAAAAACATGAGCATGATCACTTATTTAAAATAATATATTAGTATGTAATGTGAAAAGAAATACATGCAGAGGCAATAACCAAAATGTTAATAGTAGATGCTGCAGTGTGACCTTAACTTTCTTCTGAATATTTAATGAGCTAATGGAATTTATTACAATGATCATTTATTATTCATCTAATCAGCATTTTTAGATCTTTTAAAGATATAGAACCAAGCTTCTGTCAGGGCCCTGAGCTTTCGCCTGCCCCAGTGATGTTCCTTGTCACACTCTTGATCTTTCTGGTAAAACACCACACACTGATGCTTGTACCAGAGTTCACTATTACAACACAGGGATGGAGTCACATGGAAACAGCTCTCAGTTCAGGGCTATAATCGGTCTCAGAGCACACATTTAAAAGCTGTCTTCATATAAGCTTAATGGACCCATTCAGCTTGCTTCTGAGAAAAATGACAGAGGATGCTTAAATATAGCAGTGGAGACTTACAAAACCCAGCTTGTAATTGTTTTCTAAATTAATCATCATAAGGAGTAAATTTTTCTATGTGACTCAAGTCAATCACTCAAAAACATATCTTAAGTCTGGCTTTTCTGAACACTTGTGAGTAAGTACACAGCAAACAAAACAGATATTTCTCTTGCTTTAAAGTTATTATCCCATTGAGGAAAAATGCATGCTAAGCCAATGAAATAAATAAACTACAAAACCACTAGAAGGTGATAAAACTAAGAAGCAAATTAAATAGGAGATGAAGATAGGGAGAATTAGAAGTGGCAGGGGGAGGCTTGAACAGGCATCAGAGAGGAGATTGTACAAAGATCCAGAAAGGAGATCTGAGAAGGGACCATGTGAATATCGAGGGTAATCATTGAATCCATGAGAAAAGGAAATATAAAAGCTTTGCAGAGCATGGTGGTCATCTCAAGACCACAGAAAATAGTAATGATATGGCAAGGGTGATAACAGGAGGGGATGTGGTCTTTTATTCCATTGTGAGGCTTGGCCTGAAATTGGAATTTAACTCATGAGAGTTGTAGAAACACAGTGCACTAAACCAAAGATGAAGGAACATGGTGGTTTGTTTATGGGAAAGAAAATAAATATGAAACCCTGAAAAATACACACACACACACACACACACACAACAAGAATCCAGATCTTTCAGTTAATGAAAAATAAAATAGGATAAATATCAGAATACGTACTATAGAGACATCCTTTTAAATACTTTAAAAGAATCAATGCTAAATTATAATGTATTAAATGTGACACAATCAAAAACCAAGCTTGATTAATGGACAATACTTTAAAGTTAACAGTAATGGCAAGTTGCGAGAAAATATTTGTAATATCGAAAAGAACAATTTACAAATGCACATGTACCTCTTTGAAGTCAACAAGAAACAGATAGCCCAAGAGGAAAAAAATTAACTCGGCAAAAATACAAATAAGCAATTAAAATAGAACAAGCCCCAGGACCGAACAAGCGAATTAAGAGATGTTCCATGATTACATACCACAGAAGCAAAGGAAAATAACAATACTATCTTTTCCTTGTAAATTCAGTTAAAAGGTAGAACTCAGTAATATCAGCTGTGGGTGGAATACATGGAAATGAAAGGCACACATGCCAGTAATGTAGACAGTCCTGAGAGCTACCTGTGGACACCTACACAAGGCACAGTCACATTGCTTTATGACCCAGTAGCTGGGCATAAAGAATTTCACCATAAGTCCAGACATGAACCACACAGGAGTGCCCATTGTAGCTTCATTTATGGTGGAAGGTTCAGAGGAGTCGGAGTGTCCATTACTGACTGGGAAAACAGATGCAGCAGGTTTGGTGGACGTCCTAAGGAAGGAAGAACATCCTAAGGAAGGCATGGTAGCGCAAGGTCCATGGCTCTACTTCCAGCATTCAGGAGGCAGAGGAAGGTGGATTTCTATGAGTTTCAGGCCAGCTGGTGCAACCCTCTCTCAAACAATCCAGAGAGGAAGAACCTACAAGTTCAGAGAACACCAAGGATGGTCCTCAAGTGCTAAGGAAATAAAACAAAATAAGACATATCAGCTACTATTATTTCCATGGATACAAGCACAGAGCAAAATTTGTATCCAGGGACCACCTATCTACAAATGACGCAACAAACATAATAGAACAGCTGTGGATAGTTACATAAAAGAATTATAGTGGGGGAGGGGCAAAAGGAACAAGTAAATAAATGAATTATTCATTCCTTTTTTAAATACTGGGGAGAAATGGCCTCAGACAGATGTAAAGAAATTTACACAGGCAGAAAAACACAAGTTTGTAAGAACAAGGGCATAACAAACAACTTCAGAGGAACAAGAGTATGTCAAGGGGAAGCATGGAAACTAAGCCTGGAATATTAATTGTCTGCTTGAATTTGATGTATTTCTATTCCTTCTATCTGAAATATTAACTGTAAATTTATTAGTATTTAACAAATGAATTGATGCTAAGACTCTGGATAATAATCAACAGAACTTGGAAGTTATGTGTGTTAAAATAACAAAAGGAATCAAATTTTTGACAGATTTTATTCTAAGTATCTTCTATCAAGTACAACCAACATATCTGAGAACTTCCTGTGGCTCTGTGATGTCATTTCCTTTTGTAGCTGTTAGTTCCCTGTAGTGTTTGCACTTTACTCAAGACAGGCTGCCTCATAACAGATGTGATTTCCAGCTGTGTCTATATACCAACCACAGCGGGTTCATTAATAACAATTATTAAGTACTTTATGTTACAAATTGAGCCTGTGGCAACAGAGAAAACATCCAGTCATTTGTTTTATGGCCTCTTGTCAGAACTAACTATAAATTCACATTATCGCAACATTATCAGCCCTGCAAAATGAATCTAAGCATGAGTCATAAATAAAACCACCAAACAGCTCAATCATTCTGCAAAGAGCAGAGCATAAATTAACACTTGACGATGTAATGTTACATATGAACTTAAATAATAGCTCAGACCTTCCTGTCAGCTAATTATGCAAATTATTATTTTTAAGACTTACATTTGTTGTTGCTTGGCTGGTTTGCACATTTAGACTCACAATTAGAGCATCATAAATACATAATCTGCACGTTGCCCTACCAGAACCCGTGAATTTCACTAATGATGTATGAAGAACGGTAGAAATAGAGATCAACCAAGAGAGAGAATTCCTCTTAGAACAACAGGGAAAAGGAGACAACCACACTTCCTCTGAATACTACATCTCATGGAAGAAACTGTTAAATTGAAAAAGATTAATGGAAACAAAGCAACAGACTACACATGTCTCAGGTGCCTGGGGGCAAAGTCCATATGGATATGTAGTCAATGTACTTGGTTCTCTCTCTGTGTAACATCTAAAGTATCCCACATGAAGGCACAACAGAGAGATAAACACAAAAACTGATTTGTACGATGAAAAAAAGATCAATGTGAACATTATTGATACTCTACTGGAAATCAAATATATGCATTAGTGATGAGACAACATTTTTCATGTTTAAAACGAATTCCCAGTCCTAAGAAGAAACTGAAGTAGGAAATCCAAGTATTTTCTGGGAAGGATATAAAGGAGTCCAAGCCTTACATGCTATTAGAGGTACAAACAATAACTACCAAGCTGCCCATTATTTTTAATCAGCAACTCTAATACTGGAAATATTTCTGAGTTATGGATTTAGTATATGAACAGTAATGGCAATGGATTGTGGTAGCCAGATAAAGTATCCATCATGGGAATTAGAGAACAATGCTGTCTGAAGGAAATGGTTAAGTGCATCGCATTATATGGATGATGAACTACTATGCTGATGTGAAAATTTATTTTGTAGAGGGTACTTAGAATAAAAGTTCTCCTAGAATCACTTTGAGTTATAAAATTGTTACATAATATGCTTGCAATCACTAATTGTATTATTATAAAGTTTAGATATATGTAGAAGCTCACATTCACAAGGCTAGATAACACCCTAAAATTAAATTATTTCCCAATAGATGAGATTCTACATAATTTTATCACCTTAATAATCATATTTTCTAAAATTTCTTTCAGTGAACAAAATAAGTATTTACAAAAGTATGCCTAGTATGAATTCCTATTCACATTATTTCCAAGACCCTTGGCAACCTGTATATAATAGACTTGCATAACCTTGTTTTCCACAAAATCCAATAATACCAATCAAATCCTTCCTTAGTGCCCCTGAATCATGCCCTCTTTCTCTCCAAATCAGCTTTCGTTCAAGTTTGGTTTTCTATACATGCTCAAGGTTACAAAACCTGTTGAACTGCGTTAACGTTAGAATCTTAATGAATTCAACCTCTTCCTGGAAACACATAAAAGCAAGACTGTTCCATAAAACATTACGTCTCCCCCGCACCAGAAACCTCAGTCTTTTCCATACATCTTTTAAAGCATGTCTAATGAGATATAGTTCATCACTCGTGGCCACATGGCTCAAAGCCCTTTGTCCCTCCTCCGTATTCACATAGCTCCCAGCAGTCCTACCGTGTCTACCAACCTCTTGCTTTCTTCTGACCTCTCGCCTTTCTTTAGATGCAGTTCCCTCTTTGACTATGCCCCTTCCTTTTACGTCGTACCTTCAGACTGTGAGGGTTTTCAGTTCAGCTCTCATATATGCAAAGAAGGAGAAACAATAAACTTAGCCCAACAGACATCAAAAAGTGTGAGGTTTCAAAAGTCAAACACTGTAAAATGTTGTGCATGTCACATGTTATAACTTCTTCACCCCGATTCTGCATTTAGACAAGTATTACCAGTGTACTCTCGGACATTTTTAAACAACAACTGTGAAAGTCATGGTTATTTCTTCCATAAGCTTACCCAAACCTCACCTGCACTGAATTCTATTTTACTTCCAAAATATATCTTGAGTAACCCACAGCTGTTTTTGTTCATTAGCTCTCATTAAGACGAGTAGCCATGCTCTCTCTTCTAGACTCCTAAAATAACTCCTAACTCTTTTTTTCCCCATTCACTTAACTCTTCATCCCATTACACACACAAAAGCCAACGATTTTCTCAAAAAACTCCATCAAAAATAATTAGCACCAAGATCCAGAATCTCCAGTGATTTCTTTAATAGATACAACCAGTTCAGGTATTTGCATAGCACATAGAAAATGAAGTTCTATGAAACACTGTAAGAGGAGAAATTGGAGGCCATGTGATGGATATTTACATACCAGATGGCCCTAAAAGCCAATGCAGGTAAGGGATGGAGATGACAGTTACTTTAATTATCAACTTGACATGGTCTACAATCACCCAGGAAGAGAGTCTCCATGAGAAATTGCCTAGATTAGGTTGATGTGTAGACATGTCTGTGGGGAATTGTCTAGACTATGTCTAGTCCCACCTAGAATGAGTGACATCTTTCCTTGGACAGGAGATCCTAGACTATGTGAGTGGAAAACTTGAGCTGAGCTTGCATGCACTAACTCATTGTTGTCTGCGCCTAACTGTGCCTGCCATGTCACCAGCTGCTTCAGCTTCCTGCTGCTTTAACATCTACGCAATGATGGACTATAACCTAGAATTCTGAGCCAAACAAACCTCTGTTCCCTTATCTTGTTTTTACAAGTCTATTCTTCTCACAGCAACAGGAATCAAAACTAAAATGCAGGAAGTTGATAGAAAGACTCTCTAATTCACAGAACTAGATTTTTCTCCCTAGTATAAAATGTATAGGAGGTGCTTGTTAAAGTAACACACTGACCACACTAAAATGGATAATCACACACTAAACTGCAAGAAAGGTTACCTCTACCCACGACGATTGAATTAGTGGTAATTCATAAAGCACGCATACTCCGATTGTGATTGAATTAGTAATATTCATAGATCAAGCACCTTCAGCTCTTTACTTCATCTAGGCTAATCTCCCCAGTCCTTACTGCATGACAGAGCCCCTCCCAATCTCTCTATCTTAAATGTGTGAAAGACCAAGTTTTGTTTGTTTGATTTCTTGAGTCTATCAGCTCTTTTCTACATTTGTGTCTTATTCATCACCTGAAAAATTTATGCAGTGATCCAGCCATGTTGAAGGGAGTATGTCAAACTGATGGTAGGGTTTGACAGATATGAATTTGCATGAATAGCTGGGAGCCTCCTGAGAGACTACTCCCTATTAGAGTAGAAAGAACACTGGTACTGAAATGAGCTCAACCCATTAACATTATTCATTGAAACAAAAAACTGATTCTGAGAAGAGCTGGCTCTGTCACTAGTATTTATTCATCCCAATTCCACAAGCTGGAAGATCAGTGATTTAGAGGCCATTGGTTAAAAAATCAGTAATTACTTTTTCACTTCAGGGAAAACTGGTTCACCACATAGAGAAAGCTAAGTCAGATCCCCACAGTGTCAAATACCGTTAGCCACTTATCCAATATCCATTTTGCTCTTCCTCTTTGTTCAGTAAGCTTGGACATTTTTTAGTTTGAAGTGGCAGTTGTCAGGCTGAATGCTTGCTTCCCCTCCTCCTTGGAAACTCAGTGGCATCTATACGAGAGGCCCATTTGTGGCAAATGACAGATGCACAACATTTCCAGAAGATACTATACATTCTTGAAAAAAGCAATGGTTTTATTTCATAGTCTTCTACTCTTTCTTATAACTTCCCTCCTAAAATATAGACATGATGCCTGGAACCTCAGTGGCTATTTTCTAACCATGAAATGACAAGATGAAGGGAAGGACAAGAGACTCACAGAGATGCTGGCCAGACACCAACAAGGCAATGAACAGTTCTTTCAGATAAGGATTTCCAACACAAACTGAGCCTGCTCAACATAACATACGAAAGAATTAGCATCTTCATGAAGTCTGGGTAGCTGCTATGGCTTTGTCGTTATGGAGCTTTATTCGCCACCAAAGCTAACAAATCCTTGAAGTTCCACAGTCACGGGTGGCTTGTAAGGTAGATAGAGAAACATCTCATGGTTTAGTCTTCCACATATCACATGTGGAACGTAAAAGAGATATTTCCTAATCCTCTTCATATCCAAATAAGTAGCATTTGAGTGAAAGGCAGCAAGGGCAGAGTGACTGGATTATGCAAGCTGAAACACTGGCAGAAGATATGAGGAGATGCTGTAGTGTGCACTTCTCAGTCAAAGAAAGGTCAAGCTGTTCTGTATGATCAGCAGCAATGCTAACGTCCTAAAGAACATGAGCACTAGGAAGTTCTGTTGTTTGTAAAACTCTTTCTCTAAAAAGAGAGAAAGCACTTTATTTTTCGAACACCCATGGAGCCATCAAGTAGTTCACTTTTCGAGTCCTAAGGAGTTAAGAAGGCTTGCAATGAAAGTTGATTGTGAAGTTTTTCCAAAGCTCAAGAGCTGTTCTGCCCACTGTAGCAGCCACTAGACACAGGAGGATATTTACATTCAAGTAAACTGAACAACATGTAAACTTCAGCTGCTCAGCTACCTTAGACATTTGCAGCCGTTGGCATCACGGACTCAGAACATGGCCATCACTGCAGACAGCTGCTGGGCAAATCACTCTAGAGAATAAGACAAAGGCTATGTGACTTAGATGACCCTTGGTAGATGACCACTGGGTTGACAGGCCTAGAAAGCAACTCCATAGGATGGAGACCTCTGTCAGGTTCACCATGCATTACTGTGTTTTTAATGCTTGAACAGGAAGTAATTGCTTGGTGAAGTCAGTGTTCTCAACTCAGTCAGCTTGAATTTTCCTTTCCTTAGACAACTCCAGCTTCCTAGGTCACATATTTAATTATCTTCCCATTGTATTCCTGCTTCAATTTTAGCCCACTCTGATGATTTCTATAATCTCCTCCACTTCAAATGTCTGGCTCATTCAAGAAAGTTCCTACTGTTGCCACATATTTATGTTCTATGCTAAGACAACGTCCTTTTTCACTTTATTGCTGGCAATCATATTCATAGTCTAATCTTCCAGTCAGAGCCCAGCATTCAGAAAGTGTCCTTATGATCTTCTCTATCTAGGAGAGAAAGCACAGAAGCTAGGAGAGAAAGACAAGTCTTAGATAAGTTACTGTCAACGTGGACAGGGCTGCTGCTCCGCAAATCTTACTGTTTCCTGCTTCTAGTACTAGTTACAGCTTTCATTATTGTAACAAAACACTTGATTAAAAAGAAGATTAAGGAATGAAGGGTTTGTTTGGGCTCACCGTTGATGGGTATTGTTGATGGGTATAGCATGGCAGGGAGGTTGAAGTGTAAGGCAGTTGGTCACACCATGTTTGCAGTTGGAAAGCAAAGAGCGATGTATGGAGGTATTCAGCTTGCTTTCTCCTTTTTATTTAGGCTAACACCTCTGTGGAACAGGGCAGCCCACATTTCAGATACATCTTCACTATTCACCCCAAAAGCGTGTTTCCATGGTAATTCTAAATCCTTTAAAGTTGACAACCAAGATTAACTATCTGTATTAGTCAGGGTTCTATAGAGAAACAAAACCGATAGGGTAAATACATATTAAAAGAGTTTATTAAGTCAACTTATGTTAAAATAGTAAAAACCATTGTCTCACACCTGGGAGATTAAGCATCTGGTAGTTGTTCCATCTTTGAGGCTGGGTGCCCCAGTCTTTGGAATATTCTCACAGTGGCTATCTCATATTGGAGAATCTAACAACCCATTGTTGCTCAGTCTGTGAGGCTGGATGCTTCCGCAGTTCCAATCTGATGACCCAACCTAGAAGGTTCCTGGAGAGCTGCTGGTCCTTAGTCAACAATGGAAACCTAGAAACACTGCTTCTGAAATCAGTAGAGGTACCATTAGCAGTATCAAGAGGGCAAATAAACTCTGCAGCTAAAGAGAAGGCCAAGTCAGCAAAACAATTGTCTTCCTTTTGCCACCCCCTTTTATATCTGGACTACCCCTGGGGAGTTCTGTCCATATTTGAGCTGGGTCTTCCTACATTAGTTAAGGTGCCTAATCAAGATAGTTCTTCAGCTAAGGCTCCCTAATCAGGTGATTCTATTTGTGGCAAACCAGCATTAAAACCAACCACCACACTGTCCCAAGTCCACTCCTTGTCACCTTGACACCTAAACACACCACTTTTAAATTAAAGAATTCCACCTCTGGCCTCCATAGTGTTATCATTAACTCATAATGCAAAAATGTGTCACTCTAACTTAAAACATCTCCACACTCCCACCACTGTTTGGAAGTCAAAAGTTTAGGTCTCTTCCAAGTTTGGAGACAATCTTCATTTTGAATTCTTATAAAATAAAAAGCTGCATGCTTCTAATACATTGTGGAAAAGAATAAACATCCCCATCCCCAATCGGAGAGATGGAGGCATAGGAAGAAAATATTGGACCAGAGCAAGACTGATGCCCAACAGGTAAAACACTAATCTGCTTCATGTCTGGCATCTTGGGCTCATAATGGAATCATAGGGGGTCAAAGGACTTATGCAGCCTTATGCCCTCCAGCTTTGCTGCCTGCAACTCTGAAATCCAGGTCAGACAGGAAATATAGGGCACGTTCAGATTCTCTGACAAGATGCCATGAGATGCCAATATGTGAGGCTAGGAAGGTGAAACACAACGTACAGTTGAAATCCCAGAACAGTGGAGATTCTAGGACCCTGGATTCAGTGGAGTCAGCACCTCTGTGGACCAGTGGAATGATGAGCCTTCCTTCTTCAGCAAGACCTTTCTTGAAATACCCTCAGGGATATGCCTAGAGGTGTTTGCCAATGGTAGGTCTAAATCCCATAAAGTTAACAATCAAAATTAAACAGCACACTGTCCCTAGTCTAGGTTGTTGAGGTTCTCTCACTTTATATTATCCTGGGGAAAAGTTTATCCTCTACCCTGGTGTCCTGCATCTTGGAAGAAATTCTTCAATATCCTCTCAATTGCATCAGAAATATGATCATATTGTTAGTCTGAACAATCAGTCCAAGCTCCAGCCCCTGTTAGACAGGGCTCACATCAAATAAGATGAGCATCCATCAAACCCCACCCCACTTCACTGTTACACACCATCATTAATTCACTGTTACACACCATCATTAATAAAAGCCACAGTGATCATCAGGATTCCTTTCCATACTGCTTAGACATACATACCTACCTTAAATTAAGCTTTCATGTTTCATATGAGTTCAGCACAGATACTATTTTATCCTCTCACAATCAATTTAAAATATACTTAGTGCTGTAATTTAAAAAGTGGTGTGAGAAAAAGAAAGATGCCATGTGACAGAGCTCAAGTGGAGGGGTTTTTTTTATTAGGGGAAAAGGAATGGTGGAAGCAGGGGAGAGACTGGTCTCTGTGGACAGAAACAGTAAAGGAGAAAAAAGAGAGGTGGGACAGAGGGACAGAAAGATAGGCAGAGAGAGACAGAAAGAGACATGGGAGGTGGGCAGGGTCCTTTTAAAAGGGAACATAGTGAATGTGCACAGGTGGTGCTCTTAGTGGCTGCAGCTGAGGATGTATCCTGCCAGAAACCCAAGGGCAGGCCAATAAAGATGTCTGAATTCTAACACTTAGGTCCCACACTATCTTCCTAGAGTCTTTCTTCCATCCCCCTTATTTCTTAGATACATAATTAGAAAGTACCATTAAACCACTCTGGCTTCTCCAAAAGCTATATTTAGAGATTCTTTACTCTATTAGTATCCAATAAATCATGGATGTCATTTTCAATAAGATTGTCTCTTCATTGTTATCCATAGCCCACCTTCTACCTTTATATGGCATAGTAGAGCCACAACGTATTTCTTCCCACCTTATGCTAGTCAACTATCACAGAGATAAATGAGTTAAATTAGTATGGGGCAAGTTGATTTCAGCTCACAGTTTCAGAAGTTTCTGCCTATGATCAGTTTGTCTGGTTCCTATGGGACTTTGGCAAGATGCATCGCCATTGTGGAAGCATATGCATATCATGGCTGGGAAGCAAAAGAGAGTTGGTGAGGGTCCCAAGCCCCATATCCCCTTTAATGACATGTTCCAATGACTAATGACTTTGCACTATGCTTTACTTCATCACTCTTTTCAAAAGCTCCCAATAGCACCAGGATAGGGACAAGGTTTTGCTATATGGAGTTTGGGGTGACTTTTAATTTCTAAACTATAGCACACTATATCTTGAGTGCCAGACCTTCACTAGCAGCCCTGAAGGACAAGGTAGATGTCATCAGAACTTTATAAACATGTCTGAATTTCCCCTAAATATAAAAAGCCTGATAGAAGCTTCTCTTTTTTATGGAGGCTGTCATGACTTCATGGTTTTAGCATCTTTGTGAATCGTTGGCCTTTCTTTTATATATTTTCAATTCATAGTCAGGTGATGGATTCACTCAGATTCAATGCCAAGAGTGCATTTGAGGGAATAACAAAAGGGCAGCCCTTGCTGGATGAATATGTTTCACAGAAATTCTGAGTATCACAGGACAGAAAGTGACTGTCTTGTGGGCACTCTGAGTTTTCATTGAAAGTGCAGAAACAATCCTTTACCAGAAACAGTGGCATCCCAGTAACAGTACTTCAGTCCACAAGGAAGAAAGACGCATATAGAATAGGCAAATTGAATTTCTCCAAGACAAGTAAGGTATCTGTGATGGTTAATGATAGTCACATATCCCCACCATGAACACAGGGCAATTATCCACACCTACTGCCATGTCTTTCCTGTCTTGAAGTGCTCTAGCCTCTTGAATTGTAAGTCAAAACAAATCTTTGCTCTCTTAGGTTGCTTCTGGTCAGGTCAAAGCATCCAGTGTTTTGCTTGATAGGCTGTACTGGTGCAGTATTACAACCTGAACAACCATCCTTCCATCTGCCCCATAACACCCTTCTCCTGTGGTAATTCACCAGATAACCTCTGATTTCCTACAATTCTCTAGTTTACCCATTAGTCACTACTTTGTTCTGAGATTAGTACAATGCTGTCATTATCTTCTTTCTAATATTATTTAATATCTTATTTAGAACTCATTGGATGTTCTATTCTTTTAAAATTGCTTTAACAATCTGTGTTTTAAGTTTTAGGATCATTTGTAAAAGAAAAAAAGCAATACTTGTGTATATTACCTAGAATTTGTATATTATTTGGGAAGAAATCCTAGCTTTATAATGCAAACTTTCTATAGTGTCATACACCTTTTATTTTTGATGTTAGGTTGTTAGGAATGTTTGTAATCATCCTATCACTTTGTCTCCATTCTGTATGTTTTCATGAGGCTTTTAACTATATTATATTTCCCATTTTATTATTATTAGCCTAGATTCCATTTCACACATTTTCAGATTTATGTTTTCTTACCATTGTACTGTTAGCTGCTCTAATTATTTGTTTGAATTGTGTTTAATGAGGAAAATGTTGCTAGATATTTTTCTACAAAATCTAAATCTATGTTGTTGATCAGTGTATGTAACACTTTTGCATTTATTAGAATTACCTTTATATTAGGATTTATTTCTGGTTTCACACTTTCTGCCTTATTTTTTCTTTCCTATCTTACACCAGACAAATAATTTTTACTGGTTAAAGGTATAAATTCAGCCTTTATCCTCTGGTGAGTCATTATGTACCAATACCCACTTTTTATTGTTCATTTTCTTTTGAAACTTAAAAAAACGTAACAACAGAGGTAACTTCTCATTTTAAAAATTTCAGATTTGTTTTAACATATCCAGTTCTTGTTCTCTTTGCTGTTCTGTTGCCAGCACCAGGTGCCACTGATCATCTGAAATCCAAATCTGTGCATGGGCTAGACTCACCCACCAGTACTGGAAAGGAGAATGGCAAGGAGACAGCCTAGAGGAAGATTTGGATATATGTTAGGTTTTCTATTTTCTTTGCGTTTCTTAAAGTCTCTTAGAATATGTGGAAGCTGAAGATCAGATCTTTCCCGGGAGCTCATTTATTATTGCCACCCGCTTGTTCTTGCTTGATTGTTTAGCAGAGGTCTCTGAGCTGGCTTCCTGATGTCTGTGTCTGTCATCTCCAGCCATTGAAGTCTGAATTTGGTTAGCTTTGCGCTCAACTAATAGTTGGACAAAGATATCACTAAGTGGCAGAGTCATTAAACCCTCCAGCTTTTGCCAACTCTGGAACAGAGACTAAACACAAGGCCTAATATTGTGTCTTGACAAGTGGGAGAAACTGGGAAGAACTTAAGACAACCCAACTGCCGGTTTCCACTCCTTACTGTGCTCCCAGAAATAAGTCTCTTACCAAACCACCATTCTCATCATGGGCCCAGGTCTAAAGCCTGCTTTGAGAGGGAAGTGGGATTCAGTTTCCATTGGGCAATAACTCAGCTCTTGCTAAAACAGCCATTCACAAACTCCCACAGGAGCCAGTAAATAGAAAGTCTGCTTCCACAACCGGCTTGCTTATTTTGTTCCCCATTGTGATCCCTGTAAGACCTTGTGTGGTCTGTCATGTTCTGTTCTCTCAGGGTGTAGGTAGGCTACTAATAAACTACCACCACACTCAGCTGTCCAGTGCCTGGTACCGTGTGTGTTTAACTGTGCACAGAACCCTGGGATGAGTTCTTCTCTCAGCAATGGTGGGAAATGGAGGCAATGACCACATGGATTTCTGTGCAAATTGGGGCACATATTCCACACTCAGGCAATTACAGCTCAGCTTTAGCTTTCATTTTCTGGTTCCTCATGCCCAGAAATGACCAGCAAAACCTAAGAGATTTCTAGCTATTTCCTAAGCATGAACACAGCCCTATGCAAGCATCTCATTTTAGGATTGCCTAAAATATAAGAGCATTCCCAAGTTCCTATGAGCATTTTATACCTCTGCTTTCTTTTTACACAATGCCATTAGATTATTGTTTGCCCCAGATGCTGTATTTCACCCTGGGAAGCCATTAAATTAGGCAACAAGTAGCCCTGGTGGAGAAGCATAGTCAAGCTCCGGGAAGGCCAGATAAACAGAAGCCTTTCAACTGATTTTTTTTTCTAGAAACCACTGCCCAGATAAAATAACAACCTCCCTTGAAAATGGGTGTTTTAATGAGCACCAGGTCTTGTCTGCCCCATCTGGTGCTAGAAATGGAGGCTATTAATTTTCAAGGAGACCTATGGGTGGAGGAGCAGAAGATGGGCAAGACAACAGCGAGTTAAAATAGGAAAAGCTTTTTTGTTCTCATGGAAGACTCAGCAATCATTCTTTTACCACCAAGAACTACTCACCGTTGTTTAATTTCTGGAGTTCATAAAATATTTATTCTGATCATTTTTCCAGTGTTTTAATTGATTTTATGGACAGTAGACTTTACTACTTCTTCCTTGATCAATTTTACTGATATTGTTCCTGATTTTCATAATATGTACTTATTTCTGCTTTATGTTCCTAATATTTTTCTTTTATTTCTTTGGAAAGACTTCTTATGCCTACTTGAATTTTTTCTTTGTTCCATTAATCATTCCTCAGGAGTGTTTATCTCTCTTATTAATCATTATGTATTTCAGATGCCCATCTGTATGTATTTTTCTGAGCTCATATTCTATTGACAGAATCATTTGCCCATGATACTGAGGACAAGCTCCTAGATGCAGAGCTTTAATGTGGAACACACACACACACACACACACACACACACACACAATCATTGGAATGCTTGGGATCATTAAAGGAAGAATACATGAAGATAAGAAGGCCATATTTAAATGTTGGCCTAGTTCCCACATCCTCATCAGTATTTGTAGTCATTTGTTTTCTTGGTGATAGCCATCTGACTGGAGAAAGATGAAATTTCAAAATAGTTTTAATTTGAGTTTCCTTGATGGCTAAGGACATTGAGCACTTAAAGTATTTAGTAGACATTTGTATTTCTTTTTTTAGAACTCTTAAGTTTCCTGGATCATTTTTTAAAATCATTTAATCATTTTCCTGTTTAGTTATTCTTAATTTTCAGTGTATTTTAGAAACTAGCCCTCTGTCAGATAAATAGTTGTTGATGATTTTTCTCATTCTTTAGACAGCCTCTTCATTCAACTAATGGCTATTTTTGAAGTACAGAAGTTTTTTGATTTCATAAGGTCCCACTTGAAGACGGCTGGTCTTATTTTCTGAGTGACTGGAGTCGTATTTGGAAAGTCCTTCCATATATCTATGTCTCTAAGTGTATTCCCTATTTTACATTCCAACAGTTTCAGAGTTTCAAGACTAGCATTGAGTTACAAGTTTGTCTTTAGGTAGAGGTATGTTCCCTCTATTACTGACTTCCCCAGGGATTTCATCAAGTGGGGCTGTTGAGTTTTGCCAAAGGGCTTTCTGGATCTCTTGGGATGACCATGTGACTTTTGTCCTTGAGACCATTTCTGTGAGGAATGAATCAACTCATGTACATCTGGAATGAAGTCAACTTGAGCATGGTCAATTATTTTTATATGTTCTCAAATTTAGTTCACAAATGTTTCATTGAAAATTTTTGTGTCTGTGTTCATCAGTGAAATTAGTCTGAAATTTTATTGTATATTGGTCTGGTTTTGGAATCTCTGCCTAAAAAGTTTGGAAAACTTTCTTCTTTTTCCATTTTATAGAAGAATTTGAGAAGCATTGATGTTAACTTTTCTTTGAAGTTCTGGTAGAACTCTACACTGAATCCATCTAGACCAATGTTTATTCTAGTTGGGAGACTTTAAAATCATGGCTAGTTTTAGATCTTTAATTTTTTCTTATTGGTTTAACTTTGGTAGGTCATATGCATCTAGAAATTCATCCATTTCTCTTAGATTTTTTTTCTGGTTTAGTGAAATGTAAATTTTAAATGTATGGCCTCATTGTTTTCTAAATTTCATTGGAATCTGTTTTAATGTTTCCCTTTTCACCACTAATTTTATTAATCTGAGTATTTTCTCTCTTTTGAATAATTTGACTAAATGTTAATTGTGTTTTTCTTTTAAAAGAAGAAATTCTTTGCTTCATTCTTTGTATATATTTTTCATTTGTTTCATTATTTATGTCCTGATCTTAGTTATTTCTCCTTGTCTACTGATTTGGGATTTAGTTCGCTCTTGTTTTTCCAGTGCCCTAAAGTGCATCATTATGTTGCTTATTTGAGATTGCTTTGATTTTTGTCTTATAGGTACTATGGCTATAAATTTCCTCTCAGGATCACCTTCATAATGTCACATATGTTTTGGAATGCTGTATCTTCTTTTTCATTAAATTTTAGAGATTTTTAATTTCCTTCTCGATTTCTTCAATGACTCATATATCATTCAGTATGGAGCTACTTAAGCTCCACAAGTTTGCATAGTTTCTGTAATTTCTCTTATTCCACTGTGACCAGATAGAATATAGAGAATTATTTTAATTTTCTATATTTGCCAAGACTTATTTCAACCCTTAATAATCTATTTTAGAGAAGGCTTCACAGGCTGTTGAGAATAATGCTTATTCTGGAATATATGACAGGTCCATTTGCTCTATGACATTTAATCCCAGTGTATCGTTGTTGTTTGTTTATTTATTTATTTATTATTAGTGTTGACAGTGTAATGGTTTTCATTTAAAAGCCAATCACTATTCTGATGAACCTGCCTCTACCTGTCCCCTTGCTCCGCAGGTTTCAGGATACTTTCTTTGTTCTTTATTTTGTGCTGTATCTACATTATGATGGGAAGAGTTTCTTTTCTTTTTTTGCAATATTTTTTGTGTTTTTTTCATATTTTTCTCAATATATTTTTTATTTAAATTAGAAACATAAATGTATTTTTTATTTAACTTTTTAACGCATGACACTTTCAGTTCCCTCTTCCTCCCCTCCTCCCCCATTCCCCAATCCTCCCAACCCATCACCCCCACTAAATCCCTTTCAGCTCCCCAGGGAGGGCAAGGGCCTCCATGAGGGATTTTCAGGGTCTGTCACATCATCCCAGGAAGGTCCCAGGTTCTTCCTCATGTGTCCAGGCTGAGAGAGCATCCCTTCATGTGGTATGGGTTCCCAGAGTCTTTCTGTATGTCAGGAATAAATACTGCTCTACTCTCCTAGGTCCCACAGATTGCCAAGGCCTCCTCTCTGTCACCCAGGTTCGGTGGCAGGGTGTCTGGATCAGTCCCATGCTGGCCCCTCAGTCATCAGTTTGGGGTCCATGTGTTCCCCTTGTTTAGGTCAGCTGCTTCTGTGGGTTTGCCAATCCAATCTTGATTCCTTTGGTCATCGCTCTTAAAATCAATCAAACCCTGTGTGTACATCATCAATCTCTATGAAAATAGAAAAAGCTAACATGGTGTGTGTTACAACAGTAAAATTATTTAAGGATAACTGAGGTAAAGGGAGGTAGGTGAAAAGCAGAAGATGTGAGAATAGGAAGGTCTACTAAATAGATGGGAAATAAGAAGAGAGGTGGGGAGGCATTGAATGCAAGGAAAAGAATAGTACATTCAGAAATGCAAAATTAAAATAAACACAGGAAACAACAAAAGTTTCCCCAAAATGAAAAAGCCTCCAAACAAAAATATGTAAATGTGAGAAGATTCAAAAATGAGGAGAAAAACATTTTAAAATAAGATCAAAATACTATTAAGGATATATTGTAGAGATTAAAAAAAGAGGAAACCTACAAGTCCAAAAATAGGGTGTGAGGGGTGCCAAGAAACAAGTAAGAGTGAAAAGCAAAGACATTGCTCAATAATGAAATAAAATGCATAAAAACTAAATAAATGCAGGAAAAGGAATTAAGAAAAGCCAGGCAGATCATTCCTCTCATCTTTAAACTCCTCTAAGCTTCAGTCTCCATGTAGCTGTGGGTGTCAAGAGGTCCCCTGAAGCCTCAGGGTTCCTGGACCACAGGACTGTGAGTCTCAAAGCAGACATGTGGCTCCAGCCACTGCTGAACCACCTGCTGACTTAGTCTTAGATGATGAGGAATGCCTCCAACCACTTAGGACAAGTCTAACATTTCCCCCATACCTTGCTGCCTGGGTCAAGCCTCCAAACACTAGTATTTCTTACCTTGTCAGCATCCGTCTTTCATGATCTCCACAGCTGTCTCTTAGGGGTGTCTCAATTTGGGGCTCTGGAGGGCTGGATTCAGACAGTGAAGCACACGTGGCCACTACTGAGTTTCCGAAGCTGCTCTCAGCCTCAGTCTCATTTTCACTGTACTCAGGCACCACGGAAAGAAGTTGGTGGGGTGCAGGAGAGGCCCAGAAGGGCCTCCATATGTGACTGACTCCAAGCAGCAAGACTTGATAAATGGCTGCTAGGGAACAAAGTTGATGTAAATCCTGGTGATGTTTCAGAGGACACAGGATTAATTGGTCCTATGACTTTGGGCAGAAAATATTAATAATGGGAGCATATGGCTGTAGAGGTCTTCTCCTAACCTTAACGGTGGACAGGATGGTTTTCTTCTTACATCACATTTATTTATGTTTATTGGCAGGTATGCATATAACACAGCATACTCGCAGAGATCAGAGGGCAGCTTGGAACAGTTGGTTCTCTCCTTGTACCACAACTGTCCTGGGGATTGAGCTCAGGTTAGCACGCTTGGTGACAAGTGTCTTTACCTACAGAGACATCTCATGCTCCCTTGAAGACATTCTTTTTATAAAAATTTAAATAATAAACAAGCTTGTTTTACACTTCGATCCCAGTTCCCTCTCCCTCCCCTCCTTCCCTGCCCCCCATTACCCCCTATCCTATCCCCCTTTCAGCTTCCCAGGGAGGGTAAAACCTTCCATGGGGATCTTCAAAGTCTGTCATATCATTTGGAACAGGACCTAGGCCCTCCCCATGTGTCTAGGCTAAGAGAGTATCCCGCTGTGTAGAATAGGCTCCCAAAGTCCATTCATATACTAGGGATAAATACTGATCCACTACCAGAGGCCCCACAGATTGCCCAGGCTTCCTAACTGACATTCACTCTCAGGGGGTCTGGATCAGTCCTATGCTGATTTCCCAGCTATCAGTCTGGGATCCATGAGCTCCCCCTTGTTCAGGTCAGCTGTTTCTGTGAGTTTCTCCAGCCTGGTCTTGACCCTTTGCTCATCACTACTCCCTCTCTGCAACTGGATTCCAGGAGTTCATTTCAGTGTTTAGCTGTGGATATCTATTTCTGCTTCTATCAGTTACTGGATGAAGGCTCTAGGATGGCATATAAGGTAGTCATCAATATCATTATCAGGGAAAGGCACTTAAGGCAGTCTCTCCACTATTGCTAAATTTGTTAATTGGGGTCATCCTTGTATCTCTGGACACTTCCCTAGTGCCACATTTCTCTTTAAACCTATAATGACTCCCTCTATAATGGTATCTCTTTTCTTGCTCTCCTCTATTCTTCCCCGACTCAATCTTTCTGCTCCCTCATGTCCTCCTCTCCCCTCCTCTTCTCCCCTTCTCTTTCTCCTAGCTCCCTCTCCACTCTCCCCATGCTCCCAATTAGCTCAGGAGCTCTTGTCCCTTTCCCCATCTCTGGGGGACTTTAGGGTCCTCCTTGTCTCCTAGCTTCTCTGGCAGTGTGGATTGTAGGCTGGTAACCCTTTGTTCTATGTCTAAAATCCATATATAGTGAGTACATACTATGTTTGTATTTTTGTGACTGGGTTACCTCACTCGGAATGGTTGCTTCTAGTTTCATTCATTTGCCTGCAAATTTCAAGATTTCATTGTTTTTTTTTCTGCTGAGGAGTACTCCATAGTTAAATGTACCATATTTTCTTTATCCATTATTCAGCTGAGGAGTATCTAGGTTGCTTCCAGGTTCTGGCTATTACAAATAATGCTGCTATGAACATAGTTGAACAGATGTCCTTGTTGTATGAATGTGCCTCTTTTGGGGGAATATGCCTAAGAGTGGAATTGCTGGATTTTGTGGTAGACTGATTCCGATTTTCCTGAGGAACTGTCATACTGATTTCCAAAGTGGTTGTACAAGTTTGCTAGGATTTTGATGGGGATTGCATTGAATCTGTAGATTGCTTTTGGCAAGATTGCCATTTTTACTATGTTGATCCTACCTATCCAAGAGCATGGGAGATCTTTCCATTTTCTGGTATCTTACTAATTTCTTTCTTTAAAGACTCTTTCTTTAAAGTTCTTGCTATACAGGTTTTTCACTTGTTTGGTTAACATTACCCCCAAGATATTTTACGTAGTTTATGGCTATTGTAAAGGGTGATGTTTCTCTGATTTCTTTCTCAGCCCATTTATCATTTGTATATAGTATGGCTACTGAATTTTTTTGAGTTAATCTTGTATCCTGCCACTTTGCTGAAGTCGTTTATCAGCTGTAGGAGTTCTCTGGTACAGTTTTTCAGGTCACTTATATAAACTATCATATTATCTGCAAATAGTGAAAGTTTGACTTCTTCTTTTCCAATTTGTATCCCCAAGGGATACAACAAATCTCCTTTTGTTGTTGTCTTATTGCTCTAGCTAGAACTTTAAGTACAATATTGAAGAGATATAGAGTGGACAGCCTTGCCTTGTTCCTGATTTTAGGGGAGTTGCGTTGAGCTTCTCTCCATTTAGTTTGATGTTGGCTGTTGGTTTGCTGTATATTGCTTTTATTATGTTTAGGTATGTTCCTGTTATCCCTAATCTCTCCAAGACCTTTAAAATGAAGGGGTGTTGGATTTTGTCAAAGGCTTTTTCAGCATATAGTGAGATGATCATTTATTTTTTCTTTTTCAGTTTGTTTATATGGTGGATTACATTGGTGGATTTTCATATGTTGAACCTCTCCTGACTCCCTGAGATGAAGCCTACTTGACCATGGTGGATGATTTTTCTGATGTGTTCTTGGATTCGATTTGCCAATATTTTGTTGAGTATTTTTGCATCAGTGTTCATGAGGGATATTGGTCTGTAGTTCTCTTTCTTAATTGTGTCTTTGTGTGGCTTGGGTACCAAGGTAATTGTATCCTGATAAAGAGTTTAGCAATGATTCTTCTGCTTTGATTGTGTGTAATACTTTGAGATTTGGTATTAGCTATTCTTTGAATTTCTGGTAGAATTCTGCACTGAAACCATCTGTCCCTGGGTTCTTTTGGTTGGGGGACTTTTGATGACTGCTTCTATTTCATTAGAAGTTATAGGTCTATTTAAATTGCTTATCTGATCTTGATTTTATTTTGGTAAGTGGTACCTATCCAGAAAATAGTTCATTTCCTTTAAATTTTCAAATTTTGTGGAGTGTAGGTTTTCCAAGTATGACCTGATGATTCTCTGACTTTCCTCAGTGTCCATTGTTATGTCCCCCTTTTCATTCCTGATTTTGTTAATTTGCATGTTTTCTCTCTGCCTTTTGGTTAGTTTAGGTAAATGTTTGTCTATCCTGTTGATTTTCTGGAAGAACCAACTCTTCGTTACATTGATTCTTTGTATTGTTTTCCTAGTTTCTATTTTATTGATTTCAGCCTTCAATTTGATTATTTCCTGGCATCTACTCCTCTGGGGTGAGTTTGCTTCTTTTTGTTCTATAGCTTTCAGTTGTGTGTTAATTCTCTAGTGTGACTATTCTCCAGTTTCTTCATGTGGGCACTTAGTGTTAAGAACTTTCCTCTTAGCACTGCTTTCAGAATGTCCCATAAGATTGGTTATGTTGTGTCTTCATTCTCATTGAAGTCTTTAATTTCTGTATTTCTTCCTTGATCCAGGAATGGTGCAATTGTGCTTTATTCAATTTCCATAAGTTTGCAGGGTTTCTGCAACTTGTGTTGTTGAATTCTAACTTTAAAGCATGGCGGTCTGATAAGATATAACGGGGTTGTTGCAATTTTTTATACTTATTGAAGTTTGCTATATTGCCGAGTATGTGGATAATTTTAGAGAAGGTTCCAGGTGATGCTGAGAAGAAGGTTGTTTTTGTTGTTGTTGTTGTTGTTGTTTGGATGGAATGCTCTATAGATGTCTGTTAAACACAATTGGGTCATGACTTCTGCTAATTCTTTTGTTTTTTTTGTTAAGTTTCCGTCTGGTGGTCCTGTCTGGTGGTGAGAGTGGGGTGTTGTGGTCTCCCACTATAAGTATGTGAGGTTTTATATGTGATTAGTGTTATATAAATATTTCTTTTACGAAAGTGGATGCCTTTGTATTTGGGGCATAGATGTTCAGAACTGAGACTACATCTTGATGAATTTCTCCTGTGATGAATATCTCCTTCATCTGTTTTGATTTATTTTAGTTTAAAGCCTAATTTGTTAGATATGAAGATAGCTATATCCGTTTGTTTCTTGGGCCCATTTGATTGGAAAATCTTTTCCCAACTCTTAACTCTGAGGTACCATCTGTTTTTGAATTTGAGGTGTGTTTCTTGTGTGCAGCAGAAGGATGTATTCTGTCTTCATATTCATTCTGTTAGCTAGTGTCTTTTTTTATGTGAATTAAGATCACTAACATTGAGGAATATTAATGACCATTGATTGTTAATCCTTGTTTGTTTTGGATTTGTTAGTGGTGGTGGTATTGTGTGTGGATTTCCACCCCTTTTATCGTTTGGCTGTTGACAAACGTGAGATTATCTATTGTCTATGTTTTTGTTGGTGTAGTTAACTTCCTTATGTTGGAGTTTTCCTTCCAGGACTTTCTGTAGGGCTGGATTAGTGGATTTATTGTTTAAATCTGGTTTTGTCATGGAATATCTTTTTTTCTCCATCTATACAGATGAAAGCTTTCCTGGGTAAAGTAGTCTAGGCTGGCATCTGTGGTCTCTTAGTGTTGGTAGAATATCTCTCCAGGACCTTCAGGCTTTCAGAATTTCCATGGTGAAGTCAGGTGTAAATCTGATAGGTTTGTCTTTATATGTTACTTGCCCTTTTTTCCTTTGCTACTCTTAATATTCTTTCTTTATTCTGTCTGTTTGCTATTTTGATTATTAAGAGGCAAGGGGACTTTTTTGTGATCCACTTTATTTGGTGGTCTGTAAGCTTCTTGTACTTTCATTGGCATGCCTTTCTTTAGGTTGGGAAAGTTTTCTTCTGTGATTTTATTGAATATGTTTTCTGCACCTTTGAGGTTGGTTTCTTCACCTTCTTCTATGCTTTTTATTCTTAGGTTTTGTGTTTTCATGGTGTCCCATATTTCCTGGATATTTTGGTTTAGGGATTTGTTGGACTTAAGATTTTCTTTGGGTAATGTATCTATTTTCCTAGTGTATGCTCAACAAGAGATCTCTCTTCCATCTCTTGTATTCTCTTGGTTATGTTTGCATCTGCAGTTTCTAATTGTTTATCCAGCTTTTCTATTTCCGGCATTCCCTCAGTTTGTGTTTTCTTTATTGTCTCTATTTCAATTTTCAGGTCTTGTACTGTGTGAATTGTTTCCTTCATCTGTTTGTATTTTCTTGGCTTTCCTTGCGTTCTTTAAGAGATTTGTTGATTTCTTGTAATTTTTTTATTTGTTTTGTCTTCTATTTCTTTAAGGGATTTTTCTCATATCATCTTTGAAGGCCTCTATCATTTTCATGAAGTTGTTTTTAAGGTCATTCTTTTCTGCTTCATCTGTGTTGGAATGTTCAAGTCTTGCTGGTATAGAGTCCCTGGACTCTGATGATGTCATACTGGTTTTTCTGTTGTTGAATGTATTTTTATATTGTCATCTTCCCGTCCCTTCTTCCAGTGGGTGCAGGTGTGGTCTCTTACTCTCCTTGTGGGTTTAGGTCCAAGGTTCTCTTCCAAGCAGGTCCAATATTCTGATGGCTCTCCTCTTCCTCCTTCCATGGTGGTATCGGGAGGGCTCCAGTAGGCTCTGGATAGTCTGGTTTGCAGGGACAGGTTTCCCATGGTGCAGTCCCCAGGCCTCAGGAGGCTCTGAGCAGGGCAATGGAAGGTGGGCTGGAAACAGGCCCACACTTACCTCCCATGGGTGAAGGCAAGACTAGGACACTGGCAGACTCTGGATGGGGTGTTCAGCTGGCATGGGTTCCCCCAGGATGCATTCCCAGGCCTCAAGACGCCCCAAGCAGGGCAACCGAAGATGTTCCTGATGATCAGAAAATTTCTAATTTTATCAGAATCCAATTATTAATGATTTGGGGATTAGATGTGTCCAAAGTGCTAAGGATATGGTACCTAGCTGATAGCTTACTGGAAACTGGTGGGGCCACTAATGTATAGAGCCTAATAGATGTACGTCACCATGAAAAAGCTCTTGAATAGTTTCCCTCTCCCTCTCTTTCTCCTCAGCTATTGTGATATGAAATTTACTTCTCCCTGGGAATGCAACACCCTCTTCTGGCCTCCACAGGTACCAGGCATGCCTGCAGTAGACAGACAAACATACAGACAAAACAAAATACTCATACACATAAAATAAGAATAATAAAGTCAATGTAGCATAGTATTATTTCCTTTCTTATATATACTTAGAATAACAGTTGAATAAAGTGTGACAATGTATGGATTTTAAGAGGATGAAATTTTGTACAAGAGGACTAAGCAGGGGTCTTTGCTTATGAAAATGTTTAGGATATCGTGTAAAGGCTCATGTATTTTAACAGGTACTATACTCTGAGTCTCAACTAGTTAAAATGTGTCCAAAAAAACTATGACCAGTACTCTTGTGATATTATAAAAGGTATAGATTTAGATTCTATCCCTGTCTCCGGATTTAGGTCTCTGAATCGATATGTGTCTTTCATATGCTGCTGTGATAACTGTTGCCCTGGTTCCTTCAGAATAAAGGCATGTCTCTACAAACAAACTCGCAGGGTTAGTAAGGTTGGATTTTTAGCCCTGTTCCTCAGCTTCCAGGAAGCAGGAGGGGCAGGGGGTTGTGCCAATCACCAATATAATAAAACTTGCACTGAGACAGAAGTGAAAAGGGAGATTCTGCATAGCTGAACATGTGTAAATTCCAGGTACTGGTACATCCAGGGAGGCACAGAATTCTCATGCCCTTCTCACATACCTACCCATGCCCTAAGTAGTATTTGTTCCCCAGGGCAGTTTCTCTCTAATCTTTAAAAACATGATTTATAATAAAAAAGCAAGCATGAGTAATGTGTTCCTTTAAGTTCTGTCAGCTAATCTAGAAAATTAGTCAAATTAAAAGAAGGTGTTTGCACAGAAACAGCTGACCTGAACAAGGGGAAGCTCTTGAACCCCAGACTGATGGCTGGGAGGCCAGCATGGGACTAATCCAGACTCCCCTGAATGTGGGTGTCAGTGAGGAGGCCTAGGCAATCTATGGGGCCTTGCGTAGTAATAGTTCAGTATTTATCCCTGGCATACAAATGGACTTTGGGTGCCCATTCCACAATGAGGGATGCTCTCTCAGCCTGAACTCTTGGGGGGAGGGCCTAGGCCCTGTCCTGAATGAAAAGACAGACTCTGGAGATCTCCTAGGGAGGGCATCACCCTCCCTGGGGAACAGAATGCGAGTTGGGTGGGGTCTGGGGGACCTGGTGTGGGGGTGAGGGGGGGAGGGAAGGGAGAGGGAGCTGGGATTGACATGTGAAACAAGCTTGTTTCTAATTTTAAAAAATTTTAAAAAGAGGGGGTTTGGGGAAAAAGTTCTAGATATCCAACTTGCTTCTGGCATCTGAATTGGATGGCAGTCTTGTGACTTATCCTGTAAAAGCTAACTACATCTCCAGGGGCCAGGATTAGATTAAACTGAAGTAGAGGATACCATGTGGCTCATTGTAGACCAGGATGTTGCTGGTGAGAAAGTCCAATACTTTCATGACCAAACATAAAATGTGCTATATTGAGTGACTTAAAGAAAAAGAATGGGAAAAAACTGTAATGTTTTTCCTATTTCTAACAACCTCCTATATAAGATAAACACAGTGACTTGTGGAAGGAGAAGATTCACTTAAATAGCATTGAAATACACATCATTTTATTTTCCCCCTTAAGCTAATATTTATTGAATTAGTAATTATTGAGCACCCGCTGTATATTAGACAGTACACTAAATTCTAAAAGGTGATCTCTGTGAGTCTCAGCATTTTTCTGGAGTGGGCAACCACGCTTGCCTGAACACTTCTGTCGATTCCATGCCTTGTATGTGTCTTTTGTGACACTCTTGTCCCAGCAATTCTAGCATGCATAAAACACTAAAAGCCACAACAAAACACATTTCTTACTCACTCTATTCTGAGAGCAATTTGGGATCTGTCAATTGGATACACCTGAGTGACAGAGAGGACGGTGTGACCCAAGGCCATCTTCCTATTGCTGTTCAGGTTGGTGGGCAATCAGGGAAAGTCCTGAAAATGTTAAGAATCGAGGAGGGATGTGGCAGTCAGATTTGGTGTTCCAGTGCCCAGTGCCCAAAGATTCACAAGGCATTTGGGCAAGGACAGTACTTCTAATTCCAGCTCCCTAGACTACAACTCTAGCATTTTGGCCTGGAATTTGAAAATGACCCTTGTCTCCCTTTCCTGTGAAAATGTCAGTCATTTTGAAACACCCTGTTTTCTATAATAAGGTCTTTTTTGCTTAAGATGTACACAATTGCTCTTGTTTCATTCCCTGAAACAGAACAGCCATGCTGACGCATTGCTCTGCTTTTGTGTTTTTGCTTTGTTTTAATGGACACATCAAACCTCAAACCAAGATAGAGCCCAGTCTTTCCCATCTGGGATATTTCTGTTACCTTGAGCCAAAGCATGCTCTGGATTAAGGTGCCAGGTGATACCCATACCCAGGCCACAAGAGCTGGCACACACCTCTATTTTCATTTAAAACACATATAAAGCAAAATGTGCCCTACTAATCTAGGTCAGATAGCCCTAGAAACTATTCCTTCTGCCCTTGTCACCTTCTGGGCTGATCCTAAGTCTTCTACTCTTTCTTTCATGCCTCCCAGGGTCAACTCTCAGCTTGAACTCCTGAAAAATCTATGCTGCACTTGACACTGACTGTCCTCCATGGTGTGAGCTTTTAGGAGCACATAATCCTCGTCCGGTCACTGCTCCTGTCATGCCCCGCGCTGTGCACCCTAGTCATTATCCTGCCAGCCTACATATTGGAGCAGTCAATGCTGCCCCTTGCTCGCTCTGGTTCGGGAAGGAAAACGACAAGGTGTGGAATGAGTCGCTGAACAGTGATGTTTCTGACAGCACGTTGGCCTTCCTCAGCAGGGCACCACTTGCCCTGCAGCACAGCTTAATCGTAGCTGCTGGGACGGTTTCCTACTGCAGAGGATGGTACCTCTCCAGCTCCAGAGCCAAGAGCTGATTGCACAGCTGCAGGCACCCAAGGGCTTCAGTATGTTTGAATTATCAAGCTCAGCTCCTAGAAAGCTGTTAATTGCCTCTAAGGTAATTTGGCCACGATTAAGTTAAGCTGTCATCAGGTGGACATTGGAGCCTTGGTTAAACCATTTTAATCTCTGCAGCCAAACTCCCTGCAGGCATGATAGAATAGATAATGCAGCTTGATTCTTCCCTAATTGTGTTTATAAAAATAGAAAGGACAGAGGGTAGTAGTTTAGTTTACTACTCAGACAGAATTAAAGCAAGGTAATAGACAATGTATTTATATATTTAACCAACATACACTGAATGTCCTATTATGTGAAAAATGATGCTCTAGAATTAGGAATGGAACATGGCAAACAAAATTTCTTGGAACGCCATTTTTCTATGGGTATAAGCATAAACATGGCACCATAACAATTTAGCTAAGCAGCAGTAGTACATTTGCCACTGGGACCCAAGACTTCCTCAGCAATGGAGTGTTGACTGGGTTTAAAGTACCAGACACGAATTCTCTTTTGCTGAGTAAGTCTCAAACTCAATAAGAAAACACTTGGTTACTCCTATTAACAGTCATGCCACTATTGTACCAGTGGGCTCATGGTCCCTAGAAAGTTATTGTCACAGTTCATAGTGATATAGCATGTTGAAAGATATTCAGCAAAGAGAAAGCTTCCAGGCATCTCAAACTTAGCACCGGGCTGTTTAATATCTCATGGCTTTCATAGCAATATTATCCAAACATACATGGTAACTTCTCTATAATTCTGTCTGTCTGTCTGTCTCTGTCTCTCTGTCTCTCTCTCTCTCTCTCTCTCTCTCTCTCTCTATCTATCTATCTATCTATCTATCTCTCATACTTTTTAGTTGACTTACAAAGTAATGTTTCCAAATGTTACATTCTCTTTAGTTTTGTTTGCCTCCTCTCCCCATATCCATCATTTGTAAACTCCAGTCCCTCCTCAAATTTTCCACTACCAAAATTCTTCATCTCTATTCTCATGTGACAACCCCAATGACTTCTTTATGACTTCCTTAATTCTACAGTTGCTTTTATCATTATCTCTGAAAATTCAAATGGGAACACTGGGGTGCTGAAGAAAACTTCCTACCCCAAACACCTAAAAAGAAAATAATGCAAATGGATGAAATAATGGTTTTTAAAGACATTAGACCTCAAAAATCAAGGGACAGAGACCATTGTTGAAAAATAAAGACAAATAATGTTAGCTCTATTGCTGCCCTATCCTACTTTGTGGAGAGTTTTAGTTCACAGTGTAAGCAGAGGGGCTCCCTGGTAAAGTGTAACTTGTAATTTGCATAGTGAGGATGCAACTGGGATCCCATAGAGGTCAAGGCCACTAGAATCCAGGGATGACCTATACAAAAGAATAAAGGAATTTTATAAAGCGTTCCTTACCAGGTATGTCTTATATTTGACATTGCAAACAATGTTGCTATCTACAAAGTGTACACTCAAAAAGTACACAATCCACTTATAAAGTAAATTGCAAAAGTTATGTTACAATGTTTTAAGTGTGATTTTGTGTTGGGCCAATTTATAGCTATCCTCAACTATGTGTGTGACCTGTGGACCACATGTTAGACATGCCTATAAGTATCCAATGGAGCATGTGCACCACACTTAAATGAGGAAGTGAAAAAGACCACAAAAGTCAATCAAATGGACTAGAAAGGGGTAGAACATATGGCTCCCATTGGGCTGGCAGTGGAATAAAAATCGGCTGAGATTTAATGTTTCTCTAATCTGCCTCAACCCCAACTTGGGACAACAAAGGAATAAAGAAAGGACAGACACATGTACAACAAAGCTGGTTCCACTTTGTACTTATTAGGCACAGCCCAGGATGAGGAACTAGCTAGTCTCAGTAGGCTGGCATGCTCAGGCTGTAAATACCCAGGAGGAGGAAGCATCCACCATTGCCAGTCTTTGCATACACTGATCATTCATCCATAAACACTCATACTTGGAAAGCTTTCCATCCCTCTTGAGCCTGGCCCATATAGATAATGGCTTTGCTAATTTACCATGGGCCAATTGGTCTCTGAGTACTCAACAGGCTGTGCTTGTCAAAATGCACATTTGCTCAGGACTTCACTAATTCAGGGCTTCCTCTGGTTCCTACACTAATCTTCTTAGCAGAGCTCCAAACAGACTTGAAGAGATGTTTCTTAGTAACATAAATGCATCCCAGAGCAATACTCAACAGCATTGTTAGGAATCCAAAAGCATCAAGCACCCTGATAATATGAAATTATAAAATATATTTAATGCAGAGGCAGGCAAAAAAGTACCTAATAGGGGAACAAAGAACAAACAAATTAAATTACAAAATAATACATTTAAATACGGCCACCAATGGTTATAGTAAATGTCTATGACATAAATAAATCAACTGAAAGATAAAGGTTTTCATGGTGAAATCTAAAGACAGAAAGAAAAAAGAGGAATGGAAGGAAAATATACTATCTATAAAATTCATCTAAAATAAAGCAAAGATAGATTGAAATTGACAGAAAAGATACTATTAAAAGAAACGTGCATGGCAATAGTATTGCAAGAAAAAGTCCATTTCAAAGGAAACAATATTACCAGATTAAAGGAGCCATTTCATAGTGACAAATGGACTGACTTAGTGAGAGGATGTTGCAATTCTAAGTTATATAGCTACAATTTCCAAAAATTGAAAAAAAACCCAGACTGCCCTTGTTACTTCTTCATCACTGTGATAAGGCACCATGACATAGGAAATTTATAGAAGAAAGAGCTTAATTTGGGACTTATAGTTCCAGAGGCTTAAAATCCATGACCACCATGGCAGACCTGTGGAAACAGACAGTTAGGCATGGCATGGAGATAGCAGTTAAGAACTCACATCTTGATTCATAGGCACAAATCAGGGACAACAAGTAGTAATGACATGGGCTTTTGAAAGTTCAAAGCCTACTCCCAGAGACATGCCTCCTCCATCAAGGCCACACCTCCTAATCTTTCCCAAGCAGTTCCACCAACTGGGGACTAAGTATTCAAACCTAGGAGTCTGCAGGGGCCATTCTCATTTAAACCACCACAAGTGATACCAAGGATGAATATGAAAACCCACCATTGTAACTAGAGAGCCACTGCCACTCTTAGTAACTGTTAACAGTCAGACACAAAACAGTAATGATAGAGAAGACATACACATGTATCAATCATTTGACCAAAGTGACATGCAGAGAACGTTATACACAACAGTAGTAGAATACACACTCTTCAAATTCACCCAGAGTGCAAACCAAGATGCATCACGTCACAAGGCCTTATTTTAATAGATTTTGAAGTGTCCATGTCAAACAAAATGGGTCATACAAAGATGTGGGAAAATTCCCATCTGCACAGCAATCAAAGAAAACAATAAATAGCAAAAATATAAATATATGTTACAAAATATAGCACTGCCTAGAACTGATAGTATAATATATATTTAGGATATATCATGAAAGATTAAAGTGCTGTAATGTGTGGGGCGTGTAGAATACCATAGTAAGAGGGAAATCTGTAGCATTAGGTAACCACCTACCATCTTAGAGGAGAAAACTTTCAAATCAATGATTTCAGCTTGTACCATAAAAAAGAGCAAATAAAATTTCTCAAACCAGCAGAAGAAAGAAGATGACAGATATTAGAAAGGAAGTCAGTGAAGCAGAAAACAGAAAGGCAACATAGATAATCAATGAAATTAAAAGTCTACCCATCAAAAAGACCTATGGACATTAAAAAGATAATGAGGCATAATTTTGAGAATTAATTCAATAACATAGAAGAAATTAAGTAAAACAAGCAGAACGTATGACTGTGTTGAAGAACTAAATATGTAACTTCAGATCTTTCCCCCAAGCTGTCCTACTTTAGACCTGAGTGACTCCACTGGAGACTTCTGTTAAACATTTAAAAAATAATAATAATATGAATTGTAAAGGTCTTCCAAGAAAACTAAAGAGTAGTGAATGCTTCCTAACTCATTCTGAATCCAGTGTCTTGGAACTAAGCCAGTCTGGCATCAACTGAAGGCAAACCCATAGATCAATATCCCTGTAAATTCTTAACATTTTACTAAACTGATAGTGCTTCATTCAGTTTGTGCTTTGGATAGTGTTGAACCCAACATTCTATACAGAAACACGAGTCACAGCTATATTGGAATCATTTTTATTAAATTAATTAATTCATAAAATAGAAAAAATAAAAATATTGTGCATAATAGAGGCAGAAATATATCCAAGAAAATACAAAAAAATCCTTTTTTTTTTTTTTTTTTTGCAAATACTTTGAACGTGCCAGAGACAGAAAGAAACTTCCTCAACCTGAAAATGGCACCCAGAAAAAAAGAGAAAGCCAGCACTGGATTTAATTGTGGAGATCAGAAACAAAACAAAGATTTTTAACATTTCCATTTCACATCAATCTGGGCTTACCAGAAATTACAGTGAATCAAGAACACAGAACAAAAAGTCATACATGTTCAAAATGAAAGAGCAAATTTGTACTTGTCATTAGACAGTCTGGTCACTGTCAACAATGGAGCTACTAGAATGAGACCAAGCCGTAATTGAGTTTCTAAGTCTCCTGAGATACCCATATTTTTACAGCTTTTATCCTCCATTATAACCCACTGAAGTTGTTTTTTAAACAATCATGGTGCAGCAAAGTAATCTGAGGCTATGTGACAGGTCAGCCTCACTTCCGTTTGAAGTGGACTTGGCCCTAATGCTAGTGTTCAAAGCCCCAGGTAGCCACAGAAAGATAGGACTGTCTCATTTTACTTCTCTGTTCTGGTTTGGTTTCTTTTACTGTGTTAAACACTGTGACCAAAGATGATATATGGAGGAAAGGGTTTATTTCATCTTATGCTTCCGGGTCACAGTCCATCTTGAGGGAAGTCAGGCAGGAACTCAAGGCAAAAACCTGGATGCAGCAACTGAAGCAAAGATCGTAGAGGCACACTGTTTACCAGCTTGTGTTTAACTACCTTTCTTACCTACTCCAAGCCTACTTGTGCATGAGGAATACAGCCCAAAGACGTCTGGGCCTTCCTATATCAGTTACAATCAAGGAAATTCCCCCATAGGCCAACCTGATGAAAACAATTCCTCAGTTGAGGTTCTTTTTTGCCAGATGCGCCAAGCTGATAACCAAGATTAGCCATCACAACTTATATGCAACCACTTTCCTTCTGAAAACATAGAATTGGGAATTAGGAAGGGTACTCCATTAAGCACAGTGGCAGTCACCACTGAATGCAGAACTCAGAGCCATTCTCGTCTTCCCTAACAGAGGTCAGCTGGCAGCCCAGGCTCTCTTTTCCTGCGGGTGAGCACCAGCATCAAGTCACTCTCTGTTATACTTTTTTATTAGTTTGGCAAACATCAAATGTCTTGTCTGAACTTAGCATAAGACTCCTACCCTATTTAAAGGGAGATGCAATTAAAGTGAAGATTAAAAAAATAGAAATAATTACCCACTTAATTTATCAATCATTGCCTTTACCTCAGGTTTTCCCTGCAGACTTGAGCTGAATGTCTTCAATTCAGCTCAACCTGCAAACCTCAGTTAAAAGGCCCCCTGTGGATAAATGCACAAGAGTTTTCATGGTTTTTCTCTGTAGTCTTCTTCCCATAGAACCTTCAGTGCTCTTGGAAAGAGTATACATCTTTACAGGGTTTTTGTTAAGCATCTTTCCCTAGGCACACTGATGCCAAAGCTGTAGAAGACTAGGGGAAGACCCTGACAGAGACTGACGATAGCACTTTAGAGGTGAATGGGGAGAGGCCAGGATGGGAGGAGAACAGGTCCCAAATGAGGATTCTTTTAGTACTTTTCTGCCAAAGTGTAGATAAAATAAATAAATATGTACTCCGTAGAAATCTATCTTGTCTCAAAAACTCCAGGATGGGTGGGACAAAAAGATTACTGTGAATCTGTCCTGACTGGACACCTCATTTGAGTGAGGAATTGTAGATTCTTAAGTCTAGTCTGTATACTCCTTTCTTATAAGGTCTGCTCTAGTCTGTCATAAAATTCTGCTTCAATGTAAAAATAACAGAAGTGTTAATTCTTTAGCTTTTATAGAATTTACTGTGCTACTTCCAGAAAACAAATTGGATCCAATGAAGAACTCTGGTTCAACCTCCTAGTTGGTCATTTTATCCAGAGACCCCTTAGCCCTGAATCTCTAATCCAAACCTACCAGTGCCTTGAAACGTAAAAGCAAAATTCTCCTCAGGTTCACTCTGTCTCCTCTGGCAACCTTATTTCTGTTCTTCCCCTAGTTGTCCCACCTTCCCTCATCAAATCTACACAGTTCTTGGCCAGGCTGTTCTTTTTTCCTCTGTTCACCCTCAAAATACTTCCAGTAGCTTTTACTTGCACTGCCCAACAATCTCCCAAGTACTCTTATAGGGTTTATCAGATATGGGACTTTCAACATACTGGTCAAGTTTACCTCTTTTTGCTTTTGCTGTTTGATTTTGGGGGGGGGGGGTTGTTGTTGTTTTTGAGACAGGGTTTCTCTGTTTTTCCCTGGATGCCCTGGAACTCACTTTGTAGACTAGGCTGGCCTCAAACTCACAGAGATCTGACTGCCTCTGCCTCCTGAGTGCTGGGACTCAAGTTTACCTCTTAAACATTGAATTCTAACTCCATGTCAGAACTTATTGTTTGTCTTGTCTTGAAAAGCTACATGCCATTTCTAGTTATAATCACAAGCTTGGTGATTTAAAAGATTTACACAGGACAGAAGTTTTATTTTAAATTCATATAAGTTCAGGAAAATTATCAAATGTCAGAACCTATATTTTGTTTTCATGAGACAGAGCTTACTCTTTTGCCCACACTGGCCTGTGACTCTCAATCCTCCTGCCTCAACTTCCAGAGTGCTAGGACTACAGACCCACCCCAGAATGCCTGGCCTCAGAACCATTTGCTCTCATGAAGCTCTGTGTTCTGTGCCCCAGCACCCCAAACAACAAAACAAACAAACAAAAAAACCTTTACTTATGAACCATCAAATTAGCCCACTGCCTGAGGATCCAACGAACAGAGGCTGAGTGTGGCTTAAGAAAGGGTTGCTTAAGAAAGTGTTGCTAGGCCGGGCGTTGGTGGCACACGCCTTTAATCCCAGCACTTGGGAGGCAGAGGCAGGCGGATCTCTGTGAGTTCGAGGCCGGGCTGGTCTACAGAGCTAGTTCCAGGACAGTCTCCAAAACAATACAGAGAAACCCTGTCTCGAAAAACAAAAAAAACAAAAAAAGAAAGAAAGAAAGTGTTGCTAGTACTTGTTGGGTCAATATGTCCCCTCCCCTCCCCCTTTATCTAAAAAAAAAAAAAGACCAGTGTTAGCAGTTAATCAGGAGTTAAAGTCCAAAATTATTGATGCCTGGGTGTTCTGGCATTATAAAATAAGCAGCCATGATGAACTTGTCTAGTTGCATTAATGGTCCTAGGGCTAAAAGTCTAGCCTTAACACTCTTAGTGTTGGTGATGAAATTTCCCAGGCAGTATGGACAGTCAAAGCCCTACAGAACCTCCTTATTCAAGCTCTAGACCTAATATTACATCACTTCTTATCATCAAATGCACAAGAGAGTGTCTCTGAACCCAGTGGCACCTTTGAACTTGAACCTATTTGAAATGTATTGCCACAACTGATAGATTGACATTTTCAATCTCTGTATAGCTAACTAGAGACAACTTGCATGTAAGCTTGACTTTCTTATGCAGTATTTGGGTTAAAAATCTCATGTTCAGAATGTTAATCAGAGTCTTTCTTTCTCTTTTTGTAAAAGTGAAAATAGATTTGTTTCTCAAACAATACACCCCAAGCAGTGTTTCCCCCTCCCTTCACAATTCCCAGTCCCCATCTCCCCTCTACCCCAGATCTACTCCTCCTTTTTTCCCTTCAGAAAAGAGCAGGCCTCCAAGCAACAACAAGCAAACAAGACAAAAACAAGATACAAGAAGACAATGCAAAAGCCCCCACACCAAGGATGGGCTGAGTCTTTCTTGTATCATGAGTTTATTGCTGTGGGTTATTGGAATGCTCTATAAATAGTGAAACTATCAGATATGTGTGGTGCCGCAGCTTGACTTGTTATAACAAAGAACATGGATGCATTTAGCTAGATTGGGAAAAGTTGAAGGATAATTCCCACCTGAGAAGTGAAAACTGCTTCATTACCTCTGAACATCAGAAACACTTTAATGGAATTTTATGTAGAAACTGACTTCAATTAGTGCCTTAGCATCTGACACAACCATTCATCATTGATGTTAGACAGGCTGCACACGCTCCCTTAGGTCTCTGAGATGTATGAGTCTCCATCATGTGTGCCACCCGATCTCAGGCAGTCCTGAAGAGCAGTGATAACAATTAAGCAAAACAATCAAATCTGTCTTTTGTGAAGTTTGCACTAGAGAATACCCAGAGATTTAGCTATCACCCTGAGTCAAAAAGATAAGCTGATGCCTTGACCAAAGGATTGTGGACTTCATATGCCCATGATGAAGAGAATAATCAACCTTTGAAGCTCTTCTTGGTCTTCATGGCTTCTCAGTGCCCACTCTTAACAACACATTGCTTTTCTTACAGCATGTTAAAGAGGCTCATTTCAACACAGACACTAAAGACACCCTGACCACATAGTTACAGTAATTGATGATTACTGAAAGTTTACCATATGCCAAACACAAACCTGAGTTCCTTATACTCACCAACCCTATGACGAACACTTTAATTTATTCTTATTTTATTTTTATAAGCATTTTTTATAGCGTGGGCTTTTCCATGGTCATAGAATCAAATAAAATAATGAATGGGTACTGGCACAGAGACACTTTCATGCTGAAATATCAGTCTGCATTTTTGAGCCATCCCTAGGTACCAGTAATTATATGAATCATATTAGTATTCTGTGATACTTAATTCTCACCTGGTTTACATTTTCTCCTCACTCACATAGAATGAGTAGACCAAATGAATTTGCTCTCTGATAACTGAGTTGTCTTGACATGACACATAAGATAGTTTCAGGGCAGATGTCAAAAGGCTAGGTCATGACATTCAAAAGAGAGGAAAGAGATTTAAGCTCTATCAGCTCACCAATAATATTGGAGACATAATCCATCTTTTCTGATAAAGTAGGGAAAGTTTGAGATAGCCTCCATTCTCTGTGAAAGCCTAGACTTCCACTGCATTCTATATTAGTTGTTTGCACTGTTCTTATTACCAGTGAACTGTGCCCGTGGTGAGGCTGTACCTACGGGAAATTAGGTTTTCCCAGGGCATCGCGGAGTGGATAGAGATGACAAGATAAGATGAAATTCCTTAGAATGATGGACAAGGTCAACTCTAACCTCAAATTAAGGCTGCACTACAATTTTATGATTCTACTTCTGTCACTAGGATATCACTTATATATCCTTTTATTTAACTTTTTGTGCATTTTTCTCTGAATTATTTTGGTGCTTCACATACAATTCCTAATTTCTTCTGTGAGCTTTGTAAATCCTTCCTAGTATATAAAGGCTTTCCATGCCATCTTGTATTTCCTTCCTTTTAGCTCTCCCTTTGATCATACTTTCTTGCTCTCTCCCTTTCCCTCCTCTCTCCCATTTTCTCCTATCCTTTGATTTTTTAAATTTATTTTTCAGTTTAAATTTAGATAAGAAACAAGGTTGCTTCACAAGTCAGTTCCAGGGCCCTCTCCATTTCCCTCCCCTCCTCCCGTGCCCTCCCCCCACTCTCCTTTGATTTTTGTCTACACCATTAAAAATTATCATCACCTTATCATAGTTCAGTATAAGAGAGTAAGCCTGAAAGCTTGAGAGTTTCAACAACTCAATAGCTTGGTGAGTTAGTCTGAATGTCTGTATATAGGCGTCCTTCCTCTGCATTCAAATATTCAAATCCCAACCCCCATGGCGAAGGAGATGGAGTCTTTGGGTTGTGAGTAGTTCATGGGATGGAAACCTTATAATGGGATTAATGCCCTTATAACAGACTTCAAAAAACTCCCTCATCCTTCTGCCTTATGAGGGGGCATTGAGAATATAGTGGCTATAAACCTGCAGACACCTAATCTTTTAACACTGATTTTGGACTTTTCATCCTCCAGAAACATGAAAAGTACATTTCTGCTGTTGCTATGCCATCTGGATTTTGTAGTTAGCTTTAGTAGCCTAAATGAGTTAAGGTACTCTGAGAGTCTACCTCATTTAATATCATCACATGAACAACATTTCATATTTCATTTTAAAAAGCACTTTCTTTTCTTAAAGAAAAATAGCTTTTTGGTTATTCATTTTAAAAAGAACCCATAATTGCCCTGCTGTGGACATTCAATTCCAAAGTTTCTAGAGCCTTTCTGATGCACACACCAATAACACTCTTGAAGGCTGTTCTGCCTCCCACTAAAGGTATATTTTTGTTATATGGAGTAGTCGTCGGGTATCTAGCCCAGATGAAGTTTTAGAAAATTCATTTGGTCTCTAGACTTGGATGTTCCTCTTTTCCTGTCTGCTATTTGTTTGTCCTTCAGATTCCCTATTCTCTTATAATAAGTGTACTGTGGTGCATACATGGGTTAAGGTTGTCTTTCAAGAGTCCATCTGCTAGAATCTTGGTCTATTGTGTGATAATATTAATAAGTGGTAGAACTTCTAGAAGGAAAATATTGAAGAATGTATGGGGAAGGCTAAATGGACATAGTAGGACATGGGTGACCTGATGGGGGAAATGGAAAAAGAATGGCTCTTTAGGGAGAATAAGGGAGGGAGGGAAAAAAACAACAAAATCAAAACAAAACATGAATGTGATAGAACTTTAAAAGGCAAATGCACCCCCACAAATACACAATTCCCTCTGTCTATTCTCTTTCCATTTTCTTACCATGTCATCTTTTCTCTTGCATATGCTCCCTCTGTGATATTGCTCATGACCAGATAATGTAATCATAAATGCCCTTAGGGGTATCAGGCTTTCTTTCTGCCATCAACCATTTCCCAAATCATGAAACAGAGACTTAATTATTAGTTGTTAATGCTCAGCCTTATTCTATGCTTGTCTCATCAGCTCTTATAACTTAAATTAACCTGTTTGTCTTCATGTATATTTTGCCTTGGAGCTTTTTAACCCTCCTTTCATTCTGTATGCCCTACTCTGTGTCTGGCTAGTGACTGCCTGGCTGGCTGGCCCTGGGTGTCTCTGTCTCTTTATCCCCCATTCTCTCCCCGGTCTTTTCTCTCAAGGCCAGATTCCTCATATTCTTTCTGCCTGCCAGTCTCACCTATCCCTCTACTGCCTAGCTATTGACCATTCAGCTTTTAATTAGACCAATCAGTGCCTTAGGCAGGCAAAGCAACATATCTTTACATCATTAAACAAATGCAGTATAAACAAATGTAAAACATCTTTACAAAGTTAAAGTAATATTTCACAGCACTTACAAGCTTATGGAATGCTACTTAGTTGGCCAGCCTCTGAAACCACAAGCTAAATAAATGTGTTTTTAAATACTTCTTTTAATATATTAAACCTCAGATATCTCGCTATCATGATAGAAAAGAGACAAAGACAAAGAGATGATAACCAAAGCCCCTACCTTTTGAATGAGGTAAATACACACAAAGAGATTTCACCAAGGAGTGTCAGGATGTTCATGGGTAGGAAGGAGGCAGATAGGGCATATTGCTATAGTTATTGCTCAGTTTGTGTGTTAAGTAATTGGTAGGGTGTTTCACAACCTCAGCCCATGGGAAATTGGTAATTCTTTTTCCTAGATGACCCAGGCTTAAGAGGAATGGCAAAGCATTCTTTGGGAGTCTGAGCCTGAATGTTTATGAATGACTGATCAGTGTGTGCAAAGTCTAACAACAGCAGCTTCTCCCTCTTTAATGTTTACAAATATACGGTTGAATGAAAGCAAATTAAATAAAGGGAGAGAGAAATACTGAAGAAAACTCAAGTGTTAATAAAGATGGAATTTAAAAACTTAATAAGCCAATTAGAAAACTTAGGGGAGACTTGCCAGTAGAATGGATCAACTTCAGATAAGTAACAGGACCTGAAGATAACATAAAGGAACCAAACCACTCAATCAAAGAATACAAACTATACACAGAAACATTGAGATGCCATTTAAAGATCAAATTGGCAAATTACTGGCATAGAAGGACAATCTCAGGTTAGATGAATAGTCCAAAGCTGTATTGTAGAAGAAAACTACTCCAAATTAAAGAAAGACATCAAAGAAGACACAAGAAATACACGAAACACCAAACAGGGCCAGAAAGGAAACTCTCCATATTGTGTTAGAGTTTAAATACTAAATATACAGAAAAACTGGGTGTTGAAGGATGAAAGGGAAAAACTACAAGTCATATGTAGAGGAAGATGCATTAGAATATCAGCTGACTTTCCTCAATGAAAAAAAAGCTAAAGGTCAGAAGAACCTGATCAATTTACTCCAAATTCGGAAAGATCACAAAAGCCAACCCAGGCTACTTAAACCATCAAAACTATCTGCCATGAAAAAGAGAGAATTCATTCATACAGCACCAGTCCTACAGAGATTACGGAAAGCAACACCTCAAGTAGCAGAGAATAAGGACAGCCAATAACCTATAGAAAGAAGACATAGCTTTATCCTGGAGATGTGGGATGATTCAATATACACAACTCCACACTGCAATGAGCTATATAAAAGGACTTAAAGATGAAGTTCTTGTGTTCATTTCAATGGACACAGAAAACACCTTTTGACATAATCCAATATGCTTTTCTGATAAAAGTTCTAGAAAACACAGGGATGGAGGGAATATACCTCTAAATAATAAAGGCTACATATAATGAATCCACAATGAACACCTTCCTAAATGGAGAAAAACTTAATACTATTGAAACCAGAAATTCAATAGGTCTTCCACTCTCCCCACTTATATTAAATAAACTCCTTGAAGCACTAGTTAATAAGAGAAACAAAAGATAAGTAAATTAAAGGAACACAAATGGTAAAGGAAGAAGTCAAGCCATCCCCATTTGAAGATATGATATGGTACATAAGAGATGTTAAAACTTACATCAAGGCCGGGCGGTGGTGGCACACACCTTTAATCCCAGCACTCGGGAGGCAAAGGCAGGTGGATCTCTGTAAGTTCGAGGCCAGGCTGGACCAAAAGCCTCCAAAACAATACAGAGAAACCCTGTCTCGTAAAGCCAAAAAAAAAAAAAAAAAAAAAACCTTACATCAAGAAAAGTGTCTAGAAATGGTCAGCACTTTCCATCCATGGCAGGACATAAAATCAACCTATAAAAGTTGTTTTTATATACCATGCTGGGAAAGAGATAATGGAAATGCTCGCATTCACAACAGTCTCTAATAAATAACTTATGAATAAATTTAACCAAGGAGGTGAAAGTCTTCTACAATGAAACCTGTATATGGAAGCCTCTTCCCTCAGAACTAGCTCTCATAATATCAGGAGGTGCTATGCAAGCTTCCAAAGGAGAAAAGCTATCAATAATCATAAAACCTATGTACCATCAATTGGCAAGCTAAGCAATAGTGGAGGGACCACCTCGAATGCCCATTCCTGATAATGAACTTGATATCTATAACCATCCGGGAGCCTTCATCCTGTGACTGATGGAAGCAGAGGCAAACACACAACTAATCACTGAACTGAACCCAAGGAACCCAGTGACAGAGAGAGAGGAGTGATGAGCAAATTGGCAAAGAATGGGCTGGCAAAACCAGCAGAGACAGCTGATCTGAACAGGGGAGTGCTCTTGGACCCCAGACCGACAGTGGGGAGGCCAACATGGGACTGATCTGGACCCCCCCAAATGTGAGTGTCAGTGAGAAGGCCTGGGCAACCTATGGGGCCCTGAGCTGTGGATCAGTGTCTATCCCTGGTATACAAACTGTCTTCATGTGCCTATAGCACAAAGAGAGATGCTCTCTCAGCCTGGACTCTAAGGGGAGTGCCTTGACCCTACCAAGAGTAAAATGACAGACTCTAGATATCCCCTATGTGGAAGGATTTGGCAATAGGGTGGGAGGGAGGGGGGAAGGGGAGTGCGGGAAGAGGGGAGGGAGAGGGAACTGGGATTGACATGTAAAACAAGCTATTTAAAATTAAAATAAAAAATGATAAAAAACAAAAAAAAACCTATGTACCACATGACTATTACATTAAGATATCCCCAATGGTGCAGTATTTATGCTTCTATCTTGGGAATAATCAAAAACAGTCTAATTGGACTTAAGGCCTGATCAGTCTGTTGCTAAAGAGGTCACATATACTAGAAGATAACGTGTTTCATAAACTAACAACATATTTATTCTAAATGCATATCCTTACAGCCACAGTTAAGTGTAGCACTTACCAGTCATCAAAGAACATATGGCACTGTTACAGAGTCCTACAACTGGCCAAAATGGAGAGAATAGGTGACCACAGGGTTCACAATTCTAACTGATACATCTACAATTTAAAACCTACACCTAAGACTCAGGGAACATCACAGAAGAACAGAAAGATTCAAAGAGTCAGAGAATACAATACCTGATGCTAAACAGAATTTTTTAGGCATACCTGGGAAGATGCACTAATGAAATCTCAACGATATGGTTGTCTTAGGGTTTCTTTTGTTGCGAAGAGACACCATGACCCAGGCAACTCTTATAAAAGAAAAACATTTAGTAGGGATAGCTTACATTTTCAGATGTTTAGTCCATTATTATCATGGTGAAACATAGTGGTGTGTAGACAGACAAAGTGCTGGAGGAGTAGTCAAGTATCCTATATCTTGACTTATAGGCAAGAGGAAGTTTTTTGTCTCAATAGGTGTGGATAGAGCATATAAGAGACCTCAAAGCTCAAAGCCTCCACAGTGACACACACACTTCCTCCAACAAGGCCACACCTCCTAATAGTGCCACTCCCTTTAGGGCCATTTTCTTTCAAGTCACCACTATAATTTTCTAAATAAGGCCCAAATAATGACAATGCTGATTGACATACCAACATAGACCATGGGTGGGCAAAATTTTATAAAGTCCAATCCCAGATGAAGAATAAAACAGATGATAATTCAGCAAGTCTGTTAGATGTGCATGTCTCTGAGGATAGAAGAAGATGAGGGGACAAGAGGGGAGGCTTCCCTGTTTCTTCCAAATGGGAAAGGGCAGTATTAAGAGGATGAGCAAATGACCCATTTCCTCTGAAGACATCATCAGAAGGATCAAGCTTCTATGACAGAAGCTCCCAGGGGAGTCTAGCATATCAGCCTCTGAGCCTGTTGCAGCTTGCTGGTGTTCGTGCTCCTTTGGATGCTACCCCCCTTGCTGGATTCATGTGGCAGGAGGATGAGGGGCATCTAGTGCCAAGGCAATGTCACTTAAGAATCTGTGACTTTCGTGCAAACACCATGCAAGGATCTGGAATAAGCACCCTCTAGATCCAAGAGGAATTGTAGAATGCAGGAATGTGGGACACACTCCTCTGTGGAAACACCTGATCCCTGGTACAAAGGGAACAGATTACAGGAGTTCCACCTCAACCCATCTGGATGCCCTGTTCTCATGTCACCTCCACAACCTACCAGCTTTGATCTATCTGGGAAGTCCATGCTCAAGCTGTAACAACCAGGCGTCCCAGTGGGTTTGATACTGGCTATAAATTAATCTGTCTTAATTGGCTTTATTTCCAGTCGAATGTGGAGAATAGGACAAGGGACAGATCCTAGGGGGATTTCAGAAAATCATGTCATTATATTCTATCACAGCTTCTAGAAGAGTTACAGTAAAATAAAATGCAGACACCCCTTCTCCCTGGAACTCACCTGTGTCTCAGAATAATAAGCTCTCCATTTCAGTAGGGAATGAAGCTATTTGTCAGTTTCAATGTCAAGAATGAATGCAATTCGAATTCTCCAGCCATTTATTTCAGCTATTCTCTATTCTTCAGCTGAAATAACTTAACATAAGAAATCACTGTTCACTCAATGTAAAACTTGCAAACCTGGTTCCAAGAGACATAGTTCCTTAAAAAATATGAACCAGGGCAGGGGCTATTAAATAAGATGCTCCATCCATCTTTGTACAACAGCAATGCCCAAGCCCACTGGACCACTTTTCTCCACCATCCTAGGCTCAAGGGAAGCATCCCAATAGACCCATCTCTTCACTTCATTCTGCATTACCATTATTATAATTGCTACCATTTCCTCATAAACATTCACAATTCATCATCTTTCCTGTTTAAGCCTGATGGTTTGATGACACCCAAATGGCCTGTATGTAAAACCTTCAATGACTGAGATATCTAGAAAGAGTTAGAAATAATGTTAAATTTTTTCATTTCCCTACTGACAGGTCCCGTTTGTAGACAGATGAAGAAGATAAAAATGAGCAGCCATCTCCAGCAGGAGCATGGGTCTGCATGGATGTTGGATAGGGATGTGGATTCCTGGAGAGTCACTCATGCCTGCTGGTGTTTGTTGTCTCTTTGAACTCAGCACCCAACCTTGAGATTTGCAGGTGTTTTTACTTCCCAAATCTTCCTCCACTCTCTTTGACTTCTACTCACCACCCTGCTAAAGGAAGATAAAAGACAAGAGAGTGCCGGAGCCCTTGCAAAATGTCTAGCAGAAAGCCAAATGCTTAGATTCTCCTTGGAAACAGCAAGCATTCATGCATGATATAGCACTAACTGTCTGCCAGAGATGTCTGCTGTGCTGACATATATATGTTCATGTATGGTAACTCACTTAGCCCTCATAGTCTTAGGAGGTAAATACATCTGCCATATGCAAAGCCACAGAAAGGTCAGGGGCTCTGTCTGAAGACACCTGGCTTCGTAAATTATGATACTAAAATTGATTCACAGGCATCTTTACCAAAGCCTGCGCTCTTAACCAGCACAGCAGGTATCCTTTCTCAAAACTGCAGGCTGCTGACATTTCTAGACAATGTTTAAGGACTGAGGGTTCTGAGCAATAGGGCTTTTGTATTTCTGCCTCAGGAGAGAAGAAACGAATACTATCTCCCCAGCTTTAGCATGCCAATACATATTTAGCTATTTTCCAAGCACTACAAAGGGAAAAAGACGGGGACTCCTTCTGAAGGTATGGTTGTGTACTTGATTTTCCTTTAGGGGAAAGTAGGGCACGCAAGAGGAACCGAAAAGGTGACAGGCTGATGCTGATGAGGAAGAAGTCCATGAAGGACAGCACATGGCACATCAAAGACAATGAGGTTTCTGCACGGTGAGATTCATGCAGGGCAACGTGAGTAAGTGGAAAGATAAGGACTCGGCCTTCAAAACAAAGAATCCAGAGGCACAGTTCGTATGATCAGTAGAGTAGCCAGAGGAATGGACAACACACACATGGGTTGCATTCTGCCATCTTTCCCTCACGCTGTGAAGCTGTTTTGCTTTGTTCACAAAGACCTCTCCACTCATCTCCCCAGAGTAGCCCAGGCTCCCCTCTCATAAGCCACACAACTCCTTAAGGAATTCCCCACAGTGCTCGCCGAGTTCAGCCGAGGTACAGCCCCTACAGTGGATGTTCACAACCTCTTACTTGGCTGTCACCTTGGCATGCTAGCTGAAGAATTCACCCTCTGCAGGTCACACTTAAATTGTGGGTCCTTACATGAAATCCTCTTTATTTTTTCTTTTACTGAAAACATAGTTTTTCATACAATATATTCTGATCACTGTTTCCCTTCTCCCAGTTTCTCCCCATCCTACCATCCAGATCTACCTACCCCCTTTCGTCTCTCATTAGAAAACAAATAGGCATCTAAACAATAGTAATAAAATAAATCAATAAAAATAAATCAGGATATGGCAAAACAACCAAGCAATCTAACAACAACAAAGAGCCAAAACAAAGCACAAAAATACATTTAAACAGAGTTCTCACACAAAGGAAACCCCTCCACACACAAAAAACAAGGAACCATTATATATGCAAAAGATGAATAAGGTTAAAAAATACTCTGACTTAACATTATGAAATAAAGAACCCCCAGACATGCAGTTGAGTTCCTTTTATGTTGGCCATTTATTGCTGTGTATAGAGCCTAACCTTTTTTAAAACTTTTTATTTGGATTTATTTAAGCATTTTTATCTTTTAACAGATAAAATGACCAGGGCCTAAATTTCTGGAATTACAAGAATTCAGATATTTTCCCATTGTAGAAAGGGAATGTAAGCCCCCATGTGATTACAATAGTCATTTCTATAATCACATTTCAACTATGGACATTACCTGGAGTTGGTATGAAAGATGAGGAATTTAGAAGGTAATAATTTAAATATAAAGTATTTTGTTCCACAAGTTACCTGTCTGTGGTTATGTGTGTAGCCTACCCTTAAGAGTGGTTTGTTTCCCTAGTGAGACTCCCTTGGAGGAAACTACTAATTTTCCAGTGGCTATCAATTGCAGATAGCTTCTTGGATAGGCATGGGGATCCTCTTCTTTTAGCTTTAGAACCCCATCTGGTCCAGACCCATATAGGTCCTATGCATTCTGCCATAGTCTCTGTGAGTTCTTATGTGCACCAGTCCTGTTGTGTCTAGAAGGCCTTAATTCCTTGGTGTCTTCCATCCCCTCTGGTTCTTACTCTCATCCTGCCTCCTCTTCTACAGAGTTCCCTGCGATCTGAGGGGAAGGAGTTGATGGAGACATTCCTTTTTTGGATGAGTATTCCAAGGTTACTCACTCTGCAAATTTTCTGGCAATGGCCCTATGTGTTTTTTCCCATCAGCTACAGCATAGCAGAAAGTCATTAGGAGCATTTTATTTCTGTGTTCCTTTAGGAAAACAGTAGTATTATTTCGTTTTTTTCCCTAGGTCCCTGGCCTATCTAATCTCAGATTCTTGGCCACTCAAGCAGCACTGGGAACAGGTTCCGTCTCATGGGCTGGGCAAATCAGATATTGGTTGGCTACTCCTGAAAGCTTTGTGCCACTATTACACCAGCATATCTTGAAAACAGGTCATTCTTGGAGATGGAAGGGTTTGCAGCTGGGTTGGAGTTTGCTTTTCTCCTTCAGTGCTGTGCAGAGTACCTTCCAGTACCATGAATAATAGTCCATATGGTTGAAGGCTCTAGGGAGGCACCAGCTTAACTTCTCTGTGTTCAGTGTAGGTATTATCTTCAGTAACAGAGCTTTACCATCGGTTTGTGGACAGCCACCTATAACCTTGGCAATAACCCTTGTTTGAGGGTTCCCATTGGACCTCTTTAGACAACAATTCGATTAGATGTAACTCAATTCTGGTACTGGAAGCTTTATTTAGTAACAAGAGATGTCAAGTTGAATCTCTGTCTCCTCTGTTATTTGGTGATTTCATTAGATTGCCTTTATACATGTATATATTATAGGCAGGTTCTTACTGTCTTAGGTTTCCATACAACCCCTCAAATGGGCCTTAGTTTTAGTAGTCCATCCCATCTTCCTTTGCTCACCCTTTTATTCCCCTGTCCCTAATTGATCCTCCCATTCCAGTCCCCACTCCCTGTCCATCTATAGCTATCTATTCTCTTTCTGCTTCCTATGGGGATCCATCCTTCCCACCGAATCCCCCATTCTCTACCTAACTTTGGTAGTTATACAGATTGTAGCTCACTAATCAATGACTTAACAGTCTTAACAAACCATATTTGTCTTTCTGAGTTACTTCACTCAGGATGATTTCCTTCTGGTTCCATCTATTTACCTGCAAATTTCATGATTTTTTTAACAGCTAATATTCCATTGTGTAAATCCATCACATTTTCTTGAACTATTCATCTTTTAATGGACATATAGTCTCTTTCCAATGTCTGATTATTATTAATACAGCAGCAATGAACATGGTTGAGCAAGTATCTCTGTGGTTAGGATGAAGCATTCCTTGGGTATATGCCCAAGAGTTGTATAGTTGGATCTTGAGGCTGACAGATTAAGATCTTCCTGAGGAATGCCATGCTGATTACCATAATGGCCAAAAATGTTTGCACTCCCATCAGCATTGAATGAGTTTTGCTTTTACCCCACATTCTCACAAGCATGAATTGTCATTTGTTTTTTGTTTGTTTGTTCATTTTGGTTTGGTTTTTTGTTTGTTTGTTTTGGTCTTGGTCATTGTGATTGGTGTAAGATGAAATATCAAAAATAGTTTTGATTTGCATTTCTCTAATGCTAAGCATGTCAGCTATTTCTTTAAGTGTTTATCACCCATTTGAGTTTCCTTATTTGAGAATTCTGTTTAAACCTGTACCCCATTTTTAATTGGGCTATAGATTTTTGGTTCTTTATATATTTTGAGCATTAGCCTTCTAGCCTTCTATCAAATGTGTAGTTAGTAAAAATCTTTTTCCATTCTGTAGGCTGCTGCTTTGTCCAAATGATGGTGTCCTTTGCTATACTAGAAGATTTTGAATTCATGAGGTACCATTTATTAATTGTTGCTTCTATTTCATGAGGTGTTATAGTGTTTAAGTTACTTATCTGATGCTGATTTAACATTGGTAGGTGGTATATATCAAGAAAATTATCCATTTCTTGTAGGTTTTCCAATTTGTTTGAATGCAGGTTTGTTAAATATGCCATTGTGAGTCTCTAGATTTCTTCAGTGTCTGTTGTTATGTCCCCTGTTTCATGCCTATAATGTGAATTTGAATATTCTCTCTCCACATGCTAATTTAGATAAGGATTTGTCAACCTCATTAACTTTCTCCAAGAACCAACTCTTTGTGTTGCTGTATTGTATTATTTTTTGTTTTGTTTCTATTTCACTGATTTCCACCTTGAGTTTGGTTATTTCTTGCCCTTTGGCTATCATTTATTTTTGTTCTAGAGCATTCAGATGTGCCATTAAGTTACTAGCATGAGATCTCTCCAAAATTGTTATGCAGGCATTTAGTGCTATGAACCTGCAGCTTAGAACCATCTCTACTGTGTCCCATGAGTTTAGATATGAGAGGTTTGCATTTTCATTAAATTATAGAAATTTCTTCCCTAATTTCTTTGTTGACTTGGTTTTTCTTTCAGTAATGAGTTATTCAGTTTCCAAGAGTTTGTAGTCTTTCTGTTTATTTGCTGTTGTTGATATCCAGCCTTAATGCCTGGTAGTCATATAGTATGCATGGAGTTATTTCAATTTTCTTGTATCTGTTTAGACTTGCTTTGTGTCCAAGTATGTGATCAGTTTTGGAGAAAATTCCATGAACCGCTGAGAAAAAAGCTGTGTTGGGTCAAATGTCCTGTAAATATGTTAGGTTCATTTTGATTATGATGTTAGTTAGCTCCAGTATTTTTCTCTGTTTAGTATTTTTCTGGATGACCTGTTCATTGGTGAGATTCAAGCATTGAATTTGCCCACTATCACTTCTTGAAGGTCAATATGTGATTTAAGCTATATTAGGGCTTCTTTTATGAACGTGGGTACCCTTTAAATTAGTGCACAGATGTTAAGAATTTCAATGTCGTTTTTGGTGAATTTTTTTCTTCAGTGAGTATGTAAGACCATTCTTTATCTCTTCTAATTAATTTTAGTTTGAGGCCTATTTTGTCAGTTATTAAAACGGTTACTACCCTGCCTTGCTTCTTGTATGTGTTTGATTGGAATTCCGTTTTCCATCCTTTTACTTCTTGAGTGATAACTATCCTTGATGTTATGATTATATTTCTTGGATGCAGCAAGATGGATCTTGTTTTCAAACCCATTTTTTTAGCCTGTGTCTTTTTACTGGAGAATTTAGATCATTGATATTAAAAGTTATCAATAAGCAGTTTTTGTTAATTCCCATTATTTTGTTGTCATGGATGGATTTTCTCCCTTCTTTTGATTTTCTGGTATGATATTATTTATTCCTTGTGTTTCTTGGGTATGGTTAGCCTCTTCAGGTTGAAACTTACCTTCTGATACCCTATAGGGCTGAATTTGTAGGTAGATACTGTTTAGATTTGGTTTTATCATATAATGTCTTTATCTATTTTGATGGAAAATTTTACTGGGTATAGTAATTCAGGCTGGAATCTATAGACTCTCTCAAAGTTTGTAGAACATCTGTCAGAACTCCCTAACTTTTAGATTCTCCACTGAAAAGTCAGGTGTTATTCTAATATGTCTGCTTTTACTTGCTGGTCATTTTCCCTTATAGCTTTTGATATCCTGCCTTTGTTCTGTACATTTAGTGTTTTGATTATTATGTGATGTGGGAGAATTTCCTTTCTGGTTCTATTTGGTGTCTTGTATGCTTCTTATACCTTTATAGACACCTCCATCTTTAGGTTAGGAAAATTTTCTTCTATGTTTTTGTTGTAAATATTCTCTATGCCTTTGACATGAATTTCTCCTTTTTTATTCAATACTACATCATTCTTACGCTTAGTCTTTCCATGGTGTCCCAGAATTCCTAGATGTTTTGTGTCTGAACTTTTTTAGATTTAACATCTTTGACTGAGGTATCAATTTCTTCTATCTTGTCTTAGGTTCGGTTTGATTTTTTTTTTTTTTGAGACAGGGTTTCTCTGTGAATCTCTAGCTGTCCTAGAACTCTTTCTGTAGGCCAGACTGGCCTCAAACTCACAGGAATCCATCTGCCTTTACATCCCAAGTTCTGGGATTAAAGGTGTGCGCCACCACTACCCTAAAGTTAATACACCACACCACTTATCTTGTCTTCGGTAACCACGATTCTTTCTTACATCTCTTCTATTCTGTTGGAGAGACTTGCCTCTGAGTTTCCTGTTCAAGTTCCTAAATCTTTTGGTTTCAGTTTTCCTGCAGCTAAGGTTATTGATTCTGTTTCCTCTTGCAAGTCTTGAGCCATTTTCCTCATTTTGTTCCACTATTTGTCTGTGTTCTCCTAGATTTCTTTAAGAGATGTATTCATTTCATCTCTAAGAACCTCTAACATATTCACAAAGACTACTTTGAAGTCCTTATCTTTTGTTTCAGCTATGTTGCCTTTCTCAGGGCCTATTGTAGTAGAGCTCTTGGGCTTTAGTGGAGACCTGCTGTTCTGGTTGTTATTGGTTATGTTTTCCCACTGATGTCTAAGCGTCTGGGTTTGGAATAATTGTATTTCTAGGTGCTGATCTCTAGTCTTGTCTTTGTTCCTTGTTTTCTGTTGCCCTTTTTGGTTTAGTTCTCAGGAGTGTTGAGATCCTGCCATGTAGGCTCACTGGGAGTTAGAATGTGTTTCTTGCTATTGGGAGCTGACATTTAGTAATGTTGGTGGGCTGGTTGGGGGAGTCACAGGAGACAGGAAAGCAGGGTATGCCACCAAGATCTGCTTAGTCCCCTGATAATGGGGTCAGTGAGGAAGGAAAGACGAGATCAAGTGATCTGGGACAGAGCTGGGGATGAGGGGTCAGATACTGGGTTTGGAGTAGAGTGAAGATCTGAAGTTCACCTATCTGCCTTCCCTGGCCAACATGGATTGAGGGCTCCCAGAGAATGCCTGCAGGAATTGGAGGCTGAGATGAAAGGATGGGGTGGTGAAGAATCCTGTAAGAGAAGATCTGTATGATCCTCCGGAGATGGGGTCCGGGAAGAAGGTGGGGTCTATAGCAGGTAGTCTGCTACAGAGCTGGGGATGAGACTATGAGGGTGGGGAAACTGATTTTGGAGGAGGGGGTAGAGAGGCGAGAGTGAAAGTCTGAAGACAACCTATAGGCCATGTTGGACTTTTGTACCAGGCTTTTGCTTTGGGGCCACCAACCAGCTCCCAAATCATGACACAGAGATTTAATATTAGTTATGAATGTTCTGCCTTCTATTTGCTCTCATTTTAATTTGTTTCTCTTTATCTGTGTTTTGTCTCCAGGCTTTTTCCTTTTTCTTTCTATATATCTCACTTTCCTGCTGTTTCTCTGTCTGTCTGCCTGTCTGGTGGATGCCTGGATTCTGGCTCTGGTGTGTCTTTCTTTCGCCTCCTTCTCCTTTCTTCTTTTCTTATATTTATTCTCTCTGCCTGCCAGCCCTGCCTATCCTTTTTCTGCCTAGTCATTGGCCATACAGCTCTTTATTAGACCAATAAGGTATCTTAGGCAGGCACGGTGAAACAGATGCAGCACATCTTTACATAATGAAACATACACCCTTACATCATTAAACAAATACGGCACAAACAAATGTAACACACCTATACACAGTTAAAGTAATATTCCACAGCATAAGCAAATGTAACACATCTTTACACAGTTAATTTCCACCACAGACTTTTGATATGTCTCTTTGTATTTCTCTTTTAGTCTCTCTGCCACAACTCACACCTCTAATTCATGCAACAAGGAAGTCTTATATACACTGGATGATTTTTTTTCAGAGACCACGAAAATGAAAATGGATTTCAGCTTATCTATTTTGTGAATTCTGTGAATTTGGTCTTTATTTCTTCATATGAATATATGCTAATCACTTTTCAGTAGTTACCCATTACAGTGGGATTATAGAGGTCTCTGGGGATGAGGACATGGCTCAGAGGGCAAAAATACACACTGACAAAAAGACAGCATCTCAACTGCAAATAGATCAAGTACCTCAACTTAAAATCTGATAAACTAAAACTGCCAAAGAGGAAAATAGAAAATATGCTTGAACTTACTCATCCAGGTAGGGACTTTATGATTAGGATCCCTTGATCATTCTTATTAACCCTGGATGTTGTCTGCTAGTGGTTTGTCAATGTAATCAGAATGAGGAGGGAGCAGGCATCAAATGGGGCAACCTTGAGAACATGACAATAGTTTTGTACCCACACTTAAGAAATAGGGAGAAATGGGCATAACAGCCTGTCAAGGCCAAAGATAAGATAGAATTAATCCACATGGACAATATTAAGAAAAATTCTCAATTTATTTGATGTTTGCTTTTGATCCACTATTGATATAAAGAAACAAATAATAAAATTTACAATTTATAATTGATGTTGAAAAGATTACATCAAGAGAATGAAAAGGTAAAAGTCAATCTGGGAGAAAATATCTGCAAAAGACAAAACTGATTTAAAGGCATTTTAAGACATATCCAAAACACACAAAGAACTCTTAAGATTCCACAAAAACAATCAACAACCTAATTTTAAAAACGGAAAAATAACCTGAACAAACTCCTCGCCAAAGGAGATATGCACATAACAAATGACCAAATGAAAACTGTTCTAAGTCATATGGCAGAGGGGTCACACAAATTCAAACAGCAGTCAGACACTGCACATCTCTTAGAGTGACTGTAGCTCATAACCAGTATTGAGTGTGCCTTCATGAGAACCCTCACCCATTGTTCATGGTAATGCAAAATGACAGGATCATTTTGGAAGAGTCTTAGTAATTTCTTAGCAAAGGAAATACATTCTTATTATGTCATTCAGAACTTGGACTTGTATTTTGCTTTTTTTGGTTGGTTTGGATTTTTTGAGACAGAGTCTTACCAAGTAGCATTGGCTTGCTTGTAACTTATTATCTAGACAAGGCTGACCATAACTTACAGAGATCCTCCTGCCTCTGCCTTCTGAGTGCTTGAATTAAAAGCATGAACCACCACATCTGTATTGAGCTTCTTAATAAAAGCATTAAAAAACCATGACTACCAAAAAGACTGCACACAGATATTTGTCAAACTTTTATTTACATAACCCAAATTTGGGAACAACAAAAATTTCTTTCAGTGAATGTATATGTAAAATGGATAACATCAAACAATGGAATATTGTTCAGACTAAAAACAAATGAGCTCTCAAAGCTAGTAGTAATCCCAAAACTCAGGTAGCAGGGGCAGGAAGATCATAGTTTGAAAGTCGCTTAGGTAATATATAAGGGCTCTTATTTAAAAGAAGAAAAGAGTAATAATCAAATGACTCATCAGGCCATAAAAAAGAAATGAAAGAAAGAATATTCAATGCATATTACTCAGTAAAAGGAAACCAATATCAACTTTTACAAACAATGGTTCTCTAACTAAATGACATTCTGGAAAAAGTATCACTGGTTTGTAGGCATCAGGAAAAGAAGGATGAAGGGATGACACTCAGATGCTGGAACCATGAAACTATTCTGTAATATTGACATGTAGATATATGTCACTATGTGTTTCAAAACATAGAGTGAGCACCATGAGTGAACTTTAAGGGAAACTTTGGAGTGTGACCATAGCAATGTATGAGTGTAGGTCTGCTGATTGCTACAAAATTCCCATTCTTCTGAGGTTTGTCAACAGTCAGTGATGTTGTGGTATACACTTGGAACTCTGTACTTTCTGCTTAATTCTGCTATGAAACTGAAATGTCTCCAAAATTTGAGTATTTGCATAGCAGAAGTTTCCAGGATGCATTTCTAACTTAGAATAAATTTGGGCTCATATCTTACTCTGTACCTGTCTGTAGAGCTTAGCCAGTGAGGGCCTCTCTTCAGACTGATGCCCCAAAGCCTTACTGCTAAGATTATAAATGATGGCCAGACAACTAAGGGTCACAGCATGTGGTAGACCAGTCTCCAAAAGGGATTTTTCTACAGCTTCACTAAACAATATGGTGGCTCTTAGCAGAACTCTAAGAATAATCCAATTGTACCCTAGCATTGAAAGATTTATGGCATATCAGGATAGACATTGAAGCAAATGGTTGTACTGAGCAGAAGTGGTTTAATGGGATAAGTGTAAGTGGGAACCCACAAGAGAAATGAGAATTGACACGGAAGACACTTGGTACCCGATACCAGTCCAACAATAGTGACCATGATACACATTCTAGGGTCAGGGAGGTTGCAGTTTAAAAGCCATTATTTTAATTACTTGGCCGTGCTACTTAAGATGAAACAGGACATTCTTCTCAAGACATCTAGTTAATGAGAAGAATAAGAAAAAAAGCAATTTCATATGCTCACACTACATACTATTTGGCATTTGGAGGGTTATCACAGGTGCTCTGACACAGTGGTCCTCAAGCACAGATGAACATTAGCACAGCCTGGTAGCCTTTTAGTAAGCAACAGTACCAGATTTAAACCCAGACCAATTAAATCAGAATAGCTAAAGACTGAAAGTTGGCAATGGCACTGAAAAATATTCTCTGGGCAATTCTGGTATATAATGAAGACTGAAAATTCATACTCATCTGATTTTGTCTTCTTCCTAATTATGAATCTATAAAAGGAGATGCAGGATTACAGTTAATTCATTAATAAAATCCATGAGCCACCCTACAACTTACAAACCATAACATTACCAATATTTTGTAACTACCTACTATACCCTCTCTTGAGTCCAATTCCCCTGAATATAACAAATATCCCAACTTCTATGACAGTCATTCTTAGCAGTTATCGTGTGTATATATGTATATATGTATATATATATATATATATATATATCAGATCAGCTTGTTGGTTTTGAGTTTCATTACTATACTACTATCAAGCTAGAGATGTAGTTCAGTAGAGAGCTAGCCTAGCATATACAAGGCCTGGATTTGATTCCCAGCAACACACACACACACACACACACACCATCACCATCATCATCATCATCATCATCATCATCATCATCATCATCATCAGTAGCTGTAGGGCTTTGCTATTCAAAATGTTACCCATAGACTTGTTAGAAATCTAGAATCCCAGGCACCAGCTCAGATCCACTAATAAGAACCTTTGCTGTAATAAATCTCACATACTAATGTTTAAGGACCATTATTCTAAAGACTTGATGCTGAGGTTTATCCAAATTGCGGCATGTAGATACAGCTCCACAGTGAGTGCTTTGGTGTTTTTATTTTTTATGTAGAAATATAATGATATAGTATTGTCTTACATGAAGAACATTACATGTCTTCTTATATATAAGTAAAGGGTTTTTAAGGACTCAGGCTGGAGTTGACTTGGTAGAATACCTACCTGAGATGCACAAAGCCTGGGGTTTGATCACCAGGACCATATATATACCAAGATATTACATGTTACCCACACATAATACCAATACTTGGAAGGACCAGAAGTTCAAGGTCATCCTTGATTATATACAAAGTTTGGGGACAGTCTACTGTACTACATGAGAAGCTATCAAAAAAAAGACATACCCAGAAGTATGAATATAGAAAATAAATTATATAGTTCCAAATTATTTTATTATACTTTTCATATACCCACCAGACTATGTAAAAGTTCTTACTACATCATAGCTTCTCTAATATCAATAATTGTCAGATTCCTTGATTTTTACCCACTTATTGGAGAATAACTGAGATCTTAATTCCTATCTCCCAGGCTTACTAAGTTTGACAATTTTAGTTGCTTATATTTATATTTTATGTCCCATGGAATGTCTATTCATTTATTTTGCCAGTTTTTAAATTGAGATATTTGGATGGTTTTCTAACTAGTGTATAGTCTTTTATGTTTATAGATATGGATATTTTCAATTACACACATTTTAAATTATGCCTGCTAATATATAGCTTGTCTTTTCATTTTCGTCTTGGTGGCTAACAATCAAGAGAAATTCTAACCTCTCCTGTTATAAATTATCTTTCTTATTTTAGTTAGTGATTTTTATCTTTTTCAAGAGAGATTTCTTTGCCCTAAGGTCTAAAATATATTCTCCCACATTTTCTTCTAGCAATGTTAAAGTTCTGCTTTCTTGTTAAAGTCCTTAATCCATCTGGAATTGATTTTGTGCTCTTTGTGCAGGAGGGATCTAATGTCATTTCTTTTGTGTGGAGAATCAATTGTCCCAGAACTGTTATTGAATAGTCCCCCTTCACTTCCAGTTGATCTCAAAGCCTCTTGGGTCATGTATATTCATCAGTTTGTTCCTGGCTCTCTGTCTTATTTCATTGGACAAATCGTCTCTCCTAGCACCAGTGCCACAGAGTTTTAATCACTACAACTTTATAATAAATCTTCATGTCTGGTAGGGCAAGGCCTTCCGATTTATTTTCTCTTTTAGTGGTCTGGCTATTTGGGCCCTTTAACTCCCATATAAATTATAAAATCAATGTGTCATGTTACACTCAAAATACTGTTTGGATTTTTATTAGAATTGCATTAAAAATCAATTTGGGGAAATTGATTTATTTCTAGTATTGAGCCTTCCTTTCTATGAACATTGAACATTCATGTCTTTCAATAAAAATTTAAAACCTCTCCACAAAGTTCTTGAATGTGTTTGTTTATACTGATACCTACATGTATTTTCTTTGGTTATTAAAGTTTTAATTCCTAGTTTTTGTATATTACATACAGAAACTTAAATAAATTTATTGGCCATTCACTTAGATAACCTGTCTCAATATTTCTAATACTTTTAAGAAATTATAAGCAAGTCATTTATCTGAAAAAATGAGTTTTGTTTCTAGTTTCTAGTTCATATTTGTTACAGAAGATATTAACGTCATTCAATATATATCATATCATGTCATCTTTTTCTCACTTTGAGTAAGAGAATACCATGAATTTTAGCTCATGGATTATTGGTTGGCTGTTCTCATCACTGATATAAAATATGTGATACTATTTTGTGCTGAGTCCTTGACACAGTCCCAGGGACCTAGACCTGATTGAGGGCAGCAAGGTCATGAAGAAAGACAGACAGATGGACACACACAAAAAAGGAAAACTGGGATTCGGTACTCTAAGCACTTGGGTGGAGAAACCTCAGTCCCTCAGAAAGTCAGTGTTTAGTGTATAGAGTTTAACAGTGAAGTGAGTTATTGCATACATCTGAATGAGGAGGCAGGGTTATTACATACAGATAAACAAGGGGGAAGGGTTTATGGGGCACAGCTGGATCAAGGAGACAAGTTTAGCTAATCTTAGTAGGAGTCCTTTTTGTAGAGAAGCAGTCTTCAGGCAGTGAATAAGTGAATATCTAGGGGGAGAAAAAACAATAGACACTTTCTTCACACACTATTTACATCTACACTTGGGCCAAAAGTGAAGGCTTTCCATTTCCCTCTGGATCTGAGGCTACAATCATTGCCATGCCTGTGCCTATTTCATCTGCACACGTAAAACTCAGACAGTTAGTACAGTGTCTATAATTTCCACTCTTATGGAGAAGAAACTAGTGGCAGAGATTGGAGAGTCCACGGAAGGTTATGGATCAAATATCCTGATACCACATGGCAGAAAACCATCCAAGAGACCTCATCTCAAGCCGGAAGGCAAGGCCCAACACCCGATGCTGCCCTTTGACCGCCACGTGGCGCACAGGTACTCTAGCTCCACATGAATTCATACACACCCAAAGAGAGAGAGAAAGAAACTGGGAAGGGAAGAGGGGAAGAGAGAGATGGATTGCATTGATCTGATTATAAAAAGTACAAAATCCAAGAAACTCAGCAAACTCCAAGCAAAAGAAATTTGAAGAAAACTTAGGGAAATCTGTAAATCAATGAAGCTGTGTGGTGTACTTTATATAAAGGAATGAAGATAAGGATGATACTAGATCCTTGGGGGGGAATAAAAGCCAAGGAACAGTAAAACACACCTTTTAAAGTACTAAAATCTAAAAACAGACAAAAAATTCCTTCCATCCCATAATTCCATACCAAGAACTATATTTCCCAAAGTCAACCACTTTCTATCAGTATTCTCATTTGTTTTCTATTGCTGTAATGACAACCATAACCAAAAACTTCTTGAGAAGGAAAGGACTTATTTCATCTTTTAACTCCCAAACACCTCCTATCACTGAGAGAAGCCATGGCAGGAAGTGGAGACGGAAACCTGGAAGCAGGAACTGAAGGAGAACCATGGGGGAGTGCTGCTGCCTGACTTGCTTAACCAGCTTTTGTAGACTACCCAGGACCACCTGGCAATGTGGTCATCATCAATTACCCATCAAGAAGATCCCCCCACAGACCTGCCCACAGGCTAATGTGGCTCACTCTTCCCAGATGACTCTAGCATGTGTCAAGTTGTGAGTAGGGGGGGGGGAAGCCACAGGACATGACACTAACCCCATACAAGACATAGGAAAAGTATAAGATAACACTTCCAGCAGAATGATTCCACAAAAAACAAAACAAAAACAAAACAAAATAATGATAAGTCCTTTAAACAGAGAAGAATAACAGAAGGCAAGTCATACAGAGACTTGCAGTACCACCAGCCTCAGTGTGTTTGGGAATGGAATGTTTGTCTTTATTACTAAAGTCTTTTTAAAGCAAAGTGATATAATAAAGTCTAGTGATTTCAAAATGAGTTGAGTGTACAACAATAATATGTTAGCCGGAAGTAGAGAAACAAATATCCACTGTTACAATGTTACTAAAGTATATGTAAAGTGTGCTGTATTAATTTGAGGTGAAAACATATTAAGTTAAAACAGATTTTATAAGCCCTAAAGGAAGTGTGTGTGTGTGTGTGTGTGTGTGTGTGTGTGCGCGCGCGCGCGTGCGCGCGAGCGAGTGTGTATCAAATGGGATGACAAAATAAAAAGACATGGTGTTAGTAAAATTGCAATTTGGGACTGGAGTGATGGCTCAGTGGGGTTAAGAGCACTGGCTGCTCTTCCACAGATCCTGAGTTCAATTCCCCGCAATCATGTGGCAGCTCACAACCATCTATAATGGGATCTGATGCCCTTTCTGGCATACAGGCATACATGCAGATAGAGCATTCATACATAAATAAAATTTTAAAAATTGCAATTTACCCGAGAAAATTTTCAAAAAGGAAAGGGAAACATAGATAAAACAAGCAAAAGGCAATTAGCAAGGTAAAGGGTTTAAATTAAGTAATCACATACATACTAAAGACAGACTGACATATGGGAGTAGGGTGCCATAAACTGTCTTCAAGAAACTATTTTTACTCATATTCGACAAGAGGAACTATGTGGTATATAGACTGTATACCATTCTGAACAAAAGAAAGCTTGGGTGTAATTTGAAAGTTATCTCTATAGCCAATTTGCATTCAGTTAGAGCATCATAAAGAATCATGGCAGATAAATGAAAATCAGAGGCCTCCCAGCTCATGTATATAAGATAGAATTGCTGTCACATCCAAACAAAAAGTCAGAAAGTAAAAACACACAGAAAAACATGTATTAAAAATGTGTGTATGGTTTTGTATGGTTTTCTTCCTTTTCTTGTATTTTAAATTGTACTGTTTTACCCACATGTACATTGATTCTTCATAAACTTTCTTCTGTTCTGGTAAATTTTTATGAACTTGACACTACATATAGTCATCTGAAAGAGGTAACTTCAATTGAGAAAATGCCTCCATCATGTATGGCATACCCCCCCAGGTAAATGGCTTTCCAGACTCCATCCATTATGGTATGAAAATGGGTATAGAGACAAAGCTCTTGTCATATTGGGAAGGTCCCTGGTCCTTGGGAGGTGCCTTTCCTGAATCCGAGGCTTACACTGCCTCTTGCTGCATGACTGTGGATGATAACGTCATTTTCTTCAACTTCATTTTTTATTTTTGATTGTGCAAATAGTGGATACTGCATCTCAAGATGCCTGGGCCTGGAGTGGTTCCTGGTATTATAAGTGTATATAGTTGATTTTTTCCTCTTCTGCAGTACCATGACTGATATAACTCATACCCTGAGTGGAACTAGAGAAACAATCTTAGTTTGTTGGGTACCCCCCACCTCGCCATCCTGACTCGTGGGGCTTCTGGAGTTACTTCTCTAAACTGATAATCTTCAAAGACATTGATAACTGTATTACGATAAAGAGGGCATTGATAACTCTTGGTGTACTGTGGAAATAGAAATGTATTAAATATTCCAGGCAAACTGTAAGGAAAGCATAGGCAATGGAGAGGCAGGAAAGATGGAGGAACGAAGTGCATTTTGTTATTGTTGTCTGTTTGCTTTTTGTCTGTCTGTCCTTGTTTTTGGTTTGTGTTTGTTTTAATGTTTTTAATTTGTATTTTATTTATTTTATTTTTATCTTTAAATTTTTCTTTAGAAAGGATGCTACAAGGGCGAAGAGCTGATATGGGGGACTAGGTGATAAGTGGGGTTGGGGTACATGTGTGAAATTCTCAAAGAATCAATGAAAATTATGTTTAAAATCTTCCAGGAAAATAGCACACACCCATAATCCAAGAACCAGGGAGACTGAGGCAGCATTTGAGATGTTGAAGCTTGCAGATATACAGAGAGGCTCAAAGACATACTGAACAACATAACCAGTCTCCATTTCATTCAAAATAAGTAAATAAACAAACACAAGGGAAGAAATTTATAAAATACCCCTATTGGATATTTCTAACCCAAATACAGTGAGACCACATAATGATACTCATGTAAATGATTGACCTCATTTGTGATGGGGTCTCATAAGCTTTTATCTCCTAATGAGAACAAAGCTATCTCTGGGTATGGAAGCACATTATATGGTTTTTGAAGAAGGAGCAAAAAATTGAAACAAAAAACCACCCAAATGACACATTATCAGACCATATCCTATTATTAAGTGATGCATGTACATGCTTATACAAGGCAAGGTTCTGGGTGCCTATGTATTCAATATTTTAGTTCAACTATCTGGTATAATTTAACTGTTACTAATAGAAAAACGGAAATGACCTTGAGCTCCAGTATTGAAGTTCCCAGTTCAAGCATGGTATAAATAAGAGAAAATGTCTATGTCATCTTGGAAAGAAACCCTATCACTTATGGGAACAGAGATGAGATTTCTAAAAGCCAAACTCATATTCTAACTGGTTTCTTGGATGAATTACAGTCCAGATTAACTTTTGAACCTCACAGAGTACAGACAGCATCCTTAGGAATCAACAAAATGAATATTAAAACTATATTAGATCCCATCAGAGTGGTTATCATCAGAAAAACAGAAACAGTAAATGTGTTGTGTGTTCATGGAAAGAGGAGCCCTTACACACTGCTGGTGGGACTGTAACTGGTACCACCACTATGGAAATGAGTAAGAAGCTACTACAATAATAGCACCACAAGGTCAACTTCACCATTCCTGGGTAGACAACAAAGGGCTCTAAATCAGCTCACTACACAAACTGTTGCATACCCATATTGTTACAGGATTCACAATAGACAAGAGATAGCAGTCTAGATACTAATCAATGAAAAATGGATAAAGGAAATGTGGTGTATATATGAGTTTTATTTAGTCATAAAACTAAATTATATCAGTTTCATAAAAATATAAGTGGACATTGTCATGTAAAGAGAACTAAACCACATTTAGACACATACTACATTTTTCCTATGCAGAAGAGTACAGAGAGAGAGAGAGAGAGAGAGAGAGAGAGAGAGAGAGAGAGAGAGAGAGAGAGAGAGAGAGAGAGAGAAGAGAGAAATGAGAACAGAAGGGGAATTAGTAAGAGGACTGAAGGATCTGAGACGAGGAGAAGAGGAACAAAAGAGGGCAATGGGAAGGAAGACAAATATATCACGTTTTCTCTCATGAAGAATTCAGGATTACACACACACACACACACACACACACACACAAGCACGCATGCACTCACGCACACACGCATGCATGCATGCATGCACGCCAGAATGGAAACTATTTGAGAAGATAGAGGGAACCAGCTGACCTGCTGGAGGGGAGAGGAGGGGAAGATGGGATGAGTGAGGAACACAAGCCTCACATAACTCTTTACCGTGAAGACATTATTCTGAAAACAAGTAGTTTGTTCAGCCATGTATTAGCTACTTTATACAATGTTGTGGCAAATGCCTGGCAAAAGCAACTTAAAGAGGAAAGGGTGTGTTTTGTCTCATAACCCATTGTGACAATGAAGCCATGGTGACAGCGGTTTGAGGCAGCCGGTCACATTGCATCCTCTCTCGGGGAGCAAAGGGGAATAAATGCTGGTGCTTAACTAGCCTTTTCCTTTTCATTCAGAGGTTTCCTTCCACAGTGATACTAAATATTATCAGCCATGTAAATAATTAACTAGAGATACACATTTTCAAAAGAAATTGCGATGTGGAGAGCAGGCTTGAAATTGGGATCGTTATAGGCAGTGGGGATAGTGAATCCCACAGTAGAAAGAGCTGAGTGATGGCACGTAATCACCAAATAGGAGTTAGGTGGGGATACCATAAAAGACAGAAAGTGAAAGCAGCAGGCAGAACTCTCAAGGAGATCCTGCTCTTGGAGTTTTGTGCTTCAAACAGAAATAGATGGACTGTTTATTAACTAAAGTAGTATATTCTTAGTCAGGCAGGAAAGACCACTAACTTCCATCGTCAAAGCAGAAGAGTCATTGCCCCTTAATCAATTCCCAGCCTGGAGATACTTTTACCCAAGTGGCTATGCACTGAGGGAACAGAAGTAACCCAGCATGCCTATGACCATCGAACACTGACCTGACACTAATCCAGGAGATCCCAGGTGTCATTTGTCCTGCCAGCCAAAGTAAAGATGTATAGACCAAGTGATCACTGAAAAGGTTTAGCTCAGATGTATCTTACTGTACTATTTTTTTCTCCTACTTCTGGAATGCATGGTTATTAAAGTAGATACTCTCAGCCTCTGGCAGAATCCCTACACTGGTTCCCTCACCAGTAGAGTGAGGGCTGAAACAGAAGGAAGGACAGTGAAATCCCTTGCAGTGACCATGACAGGAAAGCAGGAAACCAAAGCAATTTTGTGTCTGTGGAGGGATTTCAGGGATTGGAGCCACTTCAAGGCCTTGAAAGTTGGAAGGCTAGTGAGGTCCACCACATTGCCATTCAACTCCTATGTTGAAAAGTTGGAAACAGATGGGTTTTGAAAATACAATGGAATGTTATAAAATCTTAAGCAGGTGGTGATTCCAATTGCACCTGCTGTTCCAGATGTGATTTCATTGCTGGAACAAACTGACATATATGCTGCCACCTGGCATGCAGCTATTGAGGTAGAAAATGCTTTTGTCTCTGTATCTGTTACTAAAGACCATCAGGACTCAGTTGCTCTCAGGTGGTAATACAACTGCACCAGTCTCATTTCAGGAATATATCACTTCTCATACTTTAGGTCCACAGGGATTCTGATTACTGCACGTGTTTACAAGAAATCCACAGGTTCATTTCGTCAGAGGCATTGGAGATATTGTGTTGCCTAAACTTGGTAGGCTAGAAGTGGTGATTAGTGTAAACTGCATGCCAGGTGCTAGGAAAAAAAACTCACAAAATTTGAAGTCTCCCACAGATTCAATGTTGTTGCATGTGTCAACTTGTCTCTAGATATCATGGGCACAATGCAGAGTGGCCTTCTTTGTTCTAAAAAAAGAAACATGTTATTCATCTGAGTCTTTATATAGAGTCATCCAAGCAGCTTCTAATTTTGAGGGATGCTTAGGAGAAGGTTCACCAGCTATCCAGGATATGCCCAAGCTTCTGTACCACTTGAAGCAAACCATCCATTAGATCTAATGCATGTTAAAGAGACTGCCAAACAGAAGCACTTTTTGAAACCTCTGGATGGCCCTTTCGGGTACGTTATGAGTAGACCTTTGGACTATAGAGAAAGCAAACAACTACTTTCCTTTTTAGAAACAGCCTTTGGATTGTGACTTAATTAACTTTGGTATACATAAAACCTGACCTGCCCACTAATTGGGTGTTACCTGACCCAGCAGACTGGGCATATACAACATACCTACAAAACAGCACTTGGTCATCAGATGAATATATGTACAGGATTAGGTCCAAATAAACCCTGAAAATAAAACATTATGTGAATCAGTTGCCCATTTGTTTCTAGTTGTTCTCCCATTACAACCCCTTCTCTTTGTCTGTGCCTGTGACACCATACGGTATCCCTTATGATCAGATTGTGTAATGGAAGAAAAGACAACTCACGCTTGGTTCTGGGTGGTTTTGCAGAATGCACAAGAATCATGCAGAAATGGGCAGCAGCACTGTAGTCTCTCTATGGGACACTGCAGAAAGTCAAGGGTGAAGTGTAGCCTTTAAGCAGTGCACCTGATTGTCCTCTCCACTTGAACTGACATGCAACTGTATACTAACATCTAGTTTGAGTAGACGTTCAGGGCTTTGAATAGAACATGGTCAGAACATGGTATTAAGGAGGTCTGAGAAGTAATATTGTAAAGTTCTTTTTATTAAGCAAGCCACACCCTGGGAGAGATTATATTAATAAGGCACTTGTATCAAAAATTAATGCTTTAAAATAATAATAATAATAAAGCAAATAACCCAATGGTAAAATTGGGTAAAGATTTTAACACATTTTATCTATACACACAGACATACACAAACATAAGCACATCATAAGATGTTCACCAATATTATTCATTAAAGATATGAAAATAAAATAACAATTATGCTGCTCTGTGACACAACAGATAGCCCATTGATCTTCTAGTGATGAAAATAGCAACTTGATTAAAGCTATACAATAATTAGAATAGTTAAAATCCAAAAGGCAATACAGGGGGCCTGGAAAGGAGGATCAGATGCTCTTCCAGAAGACCAGTGTTTGAATCCCAGCACCCATATCACACAGCTCACAACTGACTCTAAATTTAGGTCTATGGGATGTGAAGCCATCTCATAGCATCTACTAGTATCTACACACACACACACACACACACACCAAGCATGCACACACATCTTAACAAAAATAAAATAAATCATTTCTAGAGGCTATAAGAAAATAATTTTTTAAAAAGAACCCAGCTGGGTGTGGTGGTGCACGCCTTTAATCCCAGCACTCAGAGGTAGAGGCAGGCCTGTCTCTGTGAGTTTGAGTTCAGCCTGGTCTACAAAGTAAGTTCCAGGACAGCCGGGGATGTTACACAGAGAAACCTTGCTCCAAAAAACAAAAACAAAAGCAAAACAAATAAACAAAAAGAACCCTGAAATCCTATCATCTGTAAAACTTGTTTTGAAGACAGTTTATAAATTTTATCATGCACCCATCATATAGCCCAATCATTATTCTAGTAGCCATTTTTTCAGAAGAAATAATATTTGTATCCAAACACTCATACTTTCAGACATGTCAGATTCATTTGTGACAACTCAAACCACAAAATAATCATCCACACACAGGTAAAAGAAGCATATTACATGTCTATGTAATGGAATACTGTTGAATGATGTTTTTGATCTTACTCTTTTGGCCTTTTCTGGGGCGGGGCACCACTCAGCTCCTAAATAACTAACATAGAAGGCTTATTCTTAGTTATGAGTGCCTGGCCTTCTCTTGGCTTGTTTCTAGCCATCTTTTCTTAAATTAATCCATATACCTTTTCTCTCTGGGCTTTTATCTTTCTTACTTCTGTGTATCTTACTTTCCTCTTTACTCTGTGGCTGGCTGGCTGGCTGGCTGGCTGGCTGGGTGACTAACTCCTGTCTTCCTCCTCTCCTTGCTCTCCTCCTTCCTCGATTTGTCCTCTCTGCCCACCAGCCCTGCCCGTTCTTGCTCCTGCCTCACTATTGGCCATTCTTCATTAGCCACCAGGTGTTTTAGACAGGCACAGTAACACAGCTTCACCGAGTTAAACAAATGCAGCATAAACAAAAGTCACACACCTTAAAACAATATTCCTCAACAGAATGCTACCCAGCTATCAAAGGCATAAAGTGTTGATCAAACAACATGGATGAATCTCAAAATAATAAGTATGCCAAGAGAGAGAAAAGCCAAGCACAAAGAAAGTGAATCATGTGTGGCTACCTTTATATAAATTTCTGGAAAATGCTGACACAGCAAGATGGCAGATCTGTTAGTTGTCTTTGCGAATTTTGGTTAATATGTGTGCCTATTCATCTGTGTCAAAATGTATCAGACTTTTCACTTTTCATTTGAAATCTGTCCGTCAATTGCACCTTAATTGAGCTCCCCGAACATAGGGGGGAAAAGTGAATGGGGAAAGGTGCTTCTAATGTCCCTCATTCAGATGCTCACTGGGAAGAATTTTCTAGGCAGGTTCTTTGCTCTTATGTGAAATCATGACCAGATATTGAATATTGTTTAAATGCTTTACTGCATTTATTGCTCACTATTATTATTGCCTATTTATTCTCCAACACATCATAGCATAATGACTCCCTCGTACTGATGAGTGCGTCATCTTCATATTAAAACATTCTGCAGGATTTTGCTTCCTTCCCTCCACTCTGGACTTAATCAGCTGATAACTTAGGTGTTTTTGCACAGCGATCGATGCAGAAACAAGGCGGTGTCTCTAGATTTTCCTCCATGTCCAGTTTCAATTTCAAGTTTATAACATGTTCCCAAGTTGTAGAATTTATATTAGATCCACAAGCGTAGAATGACCCATTCTATGTGAAATTAGTTGGAAAGGAGAAATAGTAGAATAACCTGGCATTTCCTTGGCCACAAACTTTTAAAATGTCATTTAATTTCATAATGGATAGAGATCTATCCAGGCACTCCAATGTTTCATGAATTATTTTGCAGTTTTTTCTAATATTTATCTGCTTTAAAGTTACTATCGTGAAGTTGAATCATTAATCTCTCATGTGTCTGTAATTATGTATCCTCCTTTCTGTACTTAATGTTGTTTATTGTATTTCTTTTCGATCAAAATCTATTTCCGTTGATTTCTATAACAAACACCCTTTGGGTTTATTGGTCTCATTTAGATTACTAAGGGTTTTTAAAGCTATAATTCTATGCTTTCATCGCAATTCAAAAAAATTCTCTGCCAAATGTGTCTTAAATGTTTCCTTCTCCTCCATGCTCTCTATTAACAGACGCTGGAATCCAGAGTGTATTAGAAGTTTCACTCCATTCTCCATTTCTCTTAATTTCTCCTTTAATCATCTATCTTCCAGCTCTGTATGCTACAGTCTAAGCAGTTTATTTCCACAAACGGTCTAGATCAATAATTCTCTCGGCCATTACATGTAATTAGCTACTTCTAAACAATTTGTTAAACACACTTATTAGGGATCTCATTTTATCTCCATAGTCACACAATGATGGAAATTCTATCCAGTTGTGTGCTGTCATCCGGACACTCTGTTTTTGTTTTTGTTGGGCTCGCCCTTCCCTCCTCCTGGGGCCACTGCCCACTACTCTCAGTTCTACCCTGATCTTAGCATCTGTTCCTCTTGTTTCTCTTCTCTCAAGATTGGATTAGATATTGAATCGCAAACTCCTGGCTTACTATACATCCTCTTATGTACTCATTAATCTGCCACAGTGTCTTCCCTTCAGTGTCTAGCTAGGTCTTCTGCAGTGGGAGCACCTGCAAGAGTGTGGGAACACCAGACCTTGAGCAGAGACCCACTTCCGCATTGGCCTGGGAGTAGGCAGCTGTAAGACAATGTTTACTAAAAACATGTTTACTAAAAACAATACAATGCCCAGGGCAATAAGTTCCTGGAAAAGGCCTGCCCACAGAAACCACCCTGACCTCCACCTTGTCCAAAGACTAACCGCCTCTTCTGCCACACCCAGATCAGTTTTTTTGGTGTCAGAGCAGAACCAGCCAGGGTAGAGGAAAGAGCAGAAGCTTCTCTGGTGGGAGCCTTTCTTAGGAAGTTTTCTTGAACCTTTTTGGGGCCTGCTTAAAGTTTTCTTTACATCGTTGAACAAGTCTCTGTGTTGTCAATCCCCGACACCCTCCACACATTCTCGGACACAGGCTGCACGGCTGATGCGACACAAGAGCACCTAGCATTCTGTGTAGCCAGACACGGAAGTTAGTTCCAGCACCATGTCTTATGAAATTAAAAGGAATATTGGAAACTATCAGAGCTATCTGCCTCCATTCAGTATGCTGATAATTGAAACACACTGATTCATATAACCTCCAGGTAGGAAGGAACTGTTATGAACCAAATTGCATCCTTTCAAAAATCATATTGTAAAGCCCCAGTGTTCAGTATACTTCAGAATGAAGCTGTGCTTGGAGATTGAAGATTAAAGTGGTAATTAAAGTTAAACAAGGTCACAATAGTGGAACCCAGCATGCCTAGTGTCTTTCTAGAAAGAGAGAGAGGGCAGGAATGCCCAAGCACTCTTTGAAGAGACAATGAAATGGTGACTACCTTCAATCCGATGAGAGACCCTCAGAAGATCTAACCATATTAGCACCTTGACTTTGAACTTCCAATGTCCAGAATTAGAAGAACCAAATTCTGTTGTTTAAAAGACTCAGTCTGTAATGTGTTCACATTGTGAGTCCCAGCAAACTAATGAAGGTTACCAAGAATTACATGTCCTTCTCATTCGTATAACAACTTGTTCCTCTTGCCCTTCTGGGAAATTTTAGCCATCTTTCAAGGCCAGCTCTAAAGTCACATCTTCTATGTAAACCCTTAATCCACCTCATTTCATATTTTGACATATTTCCATTGTAGTCCTTTTACACTGTTATCAGGGTCTGTCTCTTACAGTAAATGTGAACTCCTGAAGAGCAGTTACCTACAGCCTGTCTTTGAATTCCCAGTCCTTACAGTGATCCTTGTAGGATGTGTGGATAAGATGCAATTTCTCAGACTACCTCACTCCTTGCTGCCCTCTGGTGGCTATTTGTTCTCCAACACATCATTGAAGACAGAACCAGGACAGTACCCGGCTTTTATGGCATTAATGTTTCTCCACTTTCTACAGCATCTGCAACTTTCTGGTCTGGTGTTTATTAGTAACATGTATAACAATATCCTTGATCCTCTCTATCCTAAAATCGATGACTTCCAAGTCTAACTAGATCACATTCCATATAAATCTAGACTCACCCAGGCACTATGGTACAACTTTTAATCCCTGTATTTGAGAAGTCGGGGCACCAGCATCACAAGTTTGTGAGCTATACCATGAGTTTGATACCCTATCTCTTAAAAAAGATTCCAAATTCCTAATAATTCATTCATCTCTTACTTCAGAAACCCATTATTTGACTGCACTCAGACCTAACTATCAAAGCACTTTCATCCATATGCCCTTTAGCTTGGCCATAGCCAGTGTTGTCCAGGAGATCCTCCTTGCTGAGAACATGTTGCTTTACTTGATCAATGAGACCTCCTAGATGTGGTTAAGCAGAGGTAGCAGGAATGTGGAGCCAGGAGCCAGAGAGCACAGGTGTCCCCTAGAAACTGGAAAGCACACTCTCTCTTCTGGGCTCCAGGAATGGCACAGCTCTGCCAACCCATTTGAGGCTGCTAAGTTACCAAACTGTAGGAGAATAAATTGTGATGCTGCAACCCACGAAACTTGTGGCAACTTGACAGATTAGTAACAGGAATCTCCCATAGGCAGATCGATAGTCTGTCTAAGCCTTTCCTACTACACCCAAGCATGTTCTTACAGCCAGTTGTCCATCTAATGGTTTCATTTCATCCCCACTCTATCTAGATAGTAAGGTTTTAATTTGAGCACCTCACTTCTCAAGACGCTTAGGTTCTAACCAGTTGCCATTTCTCCTTTTCTACTCCAAAAATCTCAACAGGGCAACAAACATATCCAAACCCTGTTTGCCTCTACTCTACATTGAAGGTACATACCATCCTGTGAGAAAACATCTGAACAACAAATATTAATGAAGCTACAGACTCATGCCTGGCAACCTCAGCTAGTTCCCCCGACTCTCTATTTCTTTTGTGTGGATTTCATCACTCCCTGTTTTCCAGAAATAATTCTACACCATTATCCCTTGTCAACTCAACTATACTATTATCAGAATTCTCTCTGGTAAGTTCCCTTATCCTCTGGTTTTGTTTTCTTCTTTTTGTTGATAATTCCAGAGATTGAATGCAGGGCCTATAAAAGCTCAACAACACATGACCACCGAGCTACAGTCCTAACTAGTAGCATTGTTTCTTTATTTTTGGACAGGGCTTAAGTAAGTTGTTCAGCCTACCCTTGAGCTCACTCTGTAACTCAGGCAGACTTTTCAACCCAGCTGCTTCAGGCTTCCATGTTTCTTTTGCAGGTCCACAACAACAAGCCTGTCTTGTCTTCTGTTTTTAAGAGGAATGTGGGGAACGATATGGACTTGTTCCAACCTGGCCCTTTGTCACAGCGCCTCTTGCTCTCATGATACTAAAAGACTTCCCTTCTCTATGCCCCCATTCTTCCTAGTCTATATTTTCCTAAAACACACTTATCTCATTCCTGTTTTCAAATTTAGGGGTAAACATCCATGGGCCACCTATTCCCTGGGTGACTACCAATCCTCTGTGTTTGCATTTTATTTTACTGTCTTCTATTGCAACTATCATGTCATGAACATTACACATGACATCATGTTTAAATGCATTCCTCTTCGACGTGTCTCTGCTCTGATTAGACTGAAGATACCTTTAGGTCTCTGCCTTCTCATTCCTAATACTCTAGCACTATGTCTTTAATTCCTGAGAAATAGTAAGTAGAAAGGGAAGAAGAGACTCTTGGGAGGTGAATGACCAGTCAGCCTCTCTCACCACATGCACACACTGGCACGGCTCTCACCTCCTCCCAATGATTAATCTGTTTGGAGACTATGATCTGCCCCAAATCCCCAGGCAGAAGCTCATAGCCATCCAAATGACAAGTGCATTGGCACGTCCATCAAATCTGCTTCAGAATCGGGAAGACACTCTTGGCTGCCTCGGTGCTCCACACCATCTGGTCAGGTGGCATAATGCCCACTTACAAGGTCAGTTCCTTACTGCCCTGAACTTTCCATATTGTGATGCACAGGAACTTTTTTTCTGAGAGGCTAAGTGAAGTCGTAAGAGGTACCATTACTTCCTCCATTTTTAATTTTCTGCTGTAATCCTCAACTGGGCATCAGGGATAGTTATTTGTCCAGAACATTACTGTCAAGTAGCTATTCCCAAAAACAACAGAATGGTTTGGGAAGATGGTGTCAGTGAAGTGACATTCACCAAAGAAAAATGGACGAGTGTTTTCTAACTTCACAGATTGCCTTGCCTGCTTAGTGGATATGTTTATCCTAAATTGTATTGTTGGCCTATGAAATGATGTGCCATTAACTATATCCACTTGTAAATGATGGGGGTTTTTTTGCATTCAAATGAAATTATCACTCCAACACCAGAGGTGGAGGTGAGAAAGGTGGCTGTAATATACCTCTTGGTGGTTTAGGTTTGTGGTTAGAATTTGCTTGAAGATCTCTTCAAGCCTCTTGGGAGTAAATGGCTCCCAGTAGAGGACAGAATGATAAAGAACTGTGCAAATGACATTCATCTGTACCCAAATAGAAAGGAGAACCGCACTGCAGACACAGTTCCTAAGGACCATGTTTGAGACCTGTACAGGCTTCATACAAAACAGATATAAACACTTCTACACACCATCGGTACCACCACATTCTTTCAAATACTTACTCTCCTTTTAGGTCATTCTCTGAGCAGACAATTGGCAGATGTATTCAAAGCCGAACAAAAGCGAAGGCATATTCCAAACCAAGTGTGTGAGAGGATAGCCTAAGATCTATGTCTCTACCTTTGCCTTGCTCACCTATGCAGCTGGGAAGAAAAGGAAGCAGATAGAAAGAAAATTCTCTTCCTTCAAGATTCGGTACACAGGCTATCTTCTCAACAGGCTCCTTTAACTACTGCAATTCACTAAATTGTTCCTGAACACACCTAGGATTTTGATTTCACCAGATTCCATACAGACTGGCTTTACTGAAAGTTCACTTAGGTAAAAATAAATCATTTCCCCAATTAGCTGCAATGGCCACAAGGAACCACTCTCTAACCCAGTGACTAAATGTAAGACATGTTCACTAGAAATCTACTCCGCATCACCAATGGATACTTATCTTTTTGTTTGTTTGTTTTGTTTTGTTTTTCGAGACAATGTTTCTCCATAGCTTTGGAGCCTTTCCCGAAACTTGCTCTGTAAACCAGGTTAGCCTGAAACTCATAGAGATCCATCTGCCTCTGTCTCCCAGGGCTGGGATTAAAGGCATGGGTCACCACCGCCCAATAATACTTCCGTTTTACCACTCTGGAGAACAAGTGAAGTGGGCTGTGAAGCGAGGTCGGTGTTTGTGTTGAGAGGTGAGGGGAGAAGGGATGATTTCTAGAGGAAGTAGGGAGAATATTAAAAATCCATCAAGCTACTAAAAAATATGCCTCCCAGGGAATTAAGACAAATTGGATTAGTGGAAGTTTATATAAGCGGCTAAAGATATTTCCAAACAGCACTTTGTAGAGCCTGGGCGAGTTCTGAAGACTTCTAGACTTTTTGGATGCTGGGTGAGCACAGGCTCTGGGTCTCAGGCCAACAGAGCCCCTGGGCACGCCTGCCGTCACCACGGCTCCTCACCACCAGGGGGAGCCAGAGGCGCTCATCTACCGGGCCGCTCTCCCAGCGTACCCCGCTCCCGCAGGCCACGACCCGGAAGCTGTCGCCGGCTGGCGGCCAGCCGGCGGCTGTGATCGCTTTGGGGCTGCGGAACGCAGTCGCCTGGGCTGCCGGAGCTTGCTGCGGCTCCTGACCGCGAAGGTCGGAAAGAACCCCCCATGAGTCCGCACCAGACAGGGGCGCAGTCTGGGCACGCGGCCCCCGGCGACGTGTGATCAGATCTGCCGGCCGCTTCGGCGGCGTTCGTAAGTGTCCGTGGGCCGCGCGGGCTGCGAAGAGACTCTCCGCCTGGGACATGAGGAAGGCCGTCAAGCCTTCCTCGTCTCGATTGGGAGAGACTGGTTGGTGGTCTGTGATTACAGCAGCGAGCGGGAGAAGCCGGGCGTTCTCGCTTTGCAGTGCCTGTAGTACCGAGGGTCCAGAGTTCACTCACTAGCACCCGGGCTTAGTTCTTCTCTGGGACAGTTCATGCTCTCACTCCTGTCACCAAAGTGAAACAGGAGGCCGTCCTCTGTGGAAACCACCTGTTCTTTCAGCCATGAAGGCAGGAACGGCGACCCCTCCCCAGGAGAACACCCCTGAGTCCGGCTGTGTCTTCGGTAGTCTATGGAGTAGCCGGAAGCTGATGGTTGTGGGGGTCTTGCTGGGCTGGCTACTTGTCATCCACCTGCTGGTGAACATGTGGCTTCTGATCCTTCTGTGTGCATCGTTGGTGGTGCTCGGAGGATGGCTCGGCTCCAGTGCCATTGCAGGGGCTTCGGGCCAATTGCACCTGGAACGATTCATCACGGTCAACACCTGCCCGCCATGCCCCGAAGCAGAAAGGCAGCTGGACCATGAGATTAACTGCACCATCCAGATGATAATCCGAGACTTTGTGTTGTCCTGGTATCGTTCGGTGAGCCAGGAGCCAGCATTCGAGGCAGAGATGGAGGCAGCCATGAAGGGGTTGGTTCAGGAGCTCCGAAGGCGGATGAGCGTGGTGGACAGCCATGCGCTTACCCAGAAGGTTCTGACTCTCTGTGGCTGTCACCTGCAGAGCTACATTCAAGCAAAGGAGACCACTGCAAGGGAGCAGAGCGATTCAGGTCATCCCTCCCAGCTGTGGGATGCTTACTGCCGGGCTACTACCCCCCATCCTGCCATGCACAGTCCCACCACCGAGATGGCCTATGCACGTGGCATTGTGAGTTTGTTACTTCAAGAGTTAGTGCCCAAGCCCCACCTGGAGACCAGAACTGGACGCCATGTAGTAGCTGAACTTGTTACTTGCAATGTAATCTTACCACTCATCAGTAGGCTATCAGACCCTGACTGGATCCACCTTATACTTGTGAGTATCTTTTCCAAGTATAGACATGATGCAGCCCAAGGAACTAAACCCCCCTGCTCAGCCAGTGTCCTAGAGCAGTCCTCAGTGCCCACGTCTCTGCCACTGATTGTTGAAGTAGAGAGTCTGCCGATAGGAAAAGTGCCTTCTCCACTAGCCGTCCCAGTACACATAACCTGCAGTGAGCCAGCCCCCTCCCCAGAGGTCGAAGAAGGCCACGAAGCAGTAGAGGGAGATTTGACTGAGATGCTTGAAGAAAGAAAAGGAGGAAATAACGCGTCCCATTTTCTACAGCCGGATATTCGAGGCCCCTTATTCTTATGTGAAGACTCTGAGCTGGAATCACCGCTGTCCGAACTGGGCAAAGAAACCATCATGCTCATGACCCCTGGCAACTTCCTCTCCGACAGGATTCAGGATGCCCTGTGTGCCCTAGAGGATTCCCGGGCTCTGGAGCCTAAGGATGGTGAGGGGTCCGAAGGTCTGGAAGGAGCAGAAGCCGAGGAAGCCCCAGGAACAGACCCAGACACAGGCCTGCTGGTCTCCATGCTTAACTGCCCAGAGATCCAGATTGACACAGCAGACAAGGATGCAGAGCAAGAAGACGTCACCTCTCTGACACCTTTGCCAGAGGAGCCAGAAAACCCCTGCCCCCCACGGCCCTCATGCTTGGAAAAGGATGTCACCAGTGGTGTGAGCTCCCTTGATCCGACTCTGCCACCAGCCCCACTTTCTTCATCTCCACCTGGTCCCCTCAGCTCAGCCACCTTCAGCTTTGAGCCCCTCAACAGTCCAGATGGCCCGGTTGTCATCCAGAACCTTCGGATCACTGGCACCATCACTGCCCGAGAGCACAGTGGTACTGGATTCCACCCATACACGCTGTATACTGTGAAGGTAACAAGATTACAGTGGTGGTCGTGCACTCTGGAAATGAGTCTGGGAAGCAGAATCAGTACACAGACTATTGCAAGGGCAGATAAGAGTATGCTGTGTTTAATTAAACAAATGTGTGAGTGGCATGTCGCTAATTTGGGAGGCAGAATAGGCTCTCACCCTATAACTATACAAACAGCCCTAGAAGCTCAGTGTTGGAACACTGGGAGTCAAATTTTGGTTCTCAAACCTGGTTTCACGCTTTCCGGTGCTCGCTGTTCTAGGAGTGTGCAGTGGAGGTCATCACTCCCACATACTGGCTCTTTAGACACATGAAGGCAGCAGACTGACCTCATAGAACATTTCCAGTCATCATGGGATGTCTAATGATACAGCTAATATATACCTAAGACACAGAATTTCAGTTCAATTCCAGGAATAACAATAGGAAGATTAATCTGCCCAACACAACAGAAAGAAAAACTGAAATATTCCAGGCAAAGACCTGATCTATGATTATCTGTTGCTTGGCTTTATTAGTTCTTCCTCAAACTAGCATAATCTTTGGTGACTGGATATAATGGCAAAGTGATTTTCCCTTGATGAGGTCTCTCCTGTCATTTAGCAATAGTCACTTTTGTAGGTATTAGTGGCTTCTGTTTTATAATGAATTTAGGATCGGAAAAAAGTTGTGTAACTACTTTGGGGGTGGGAACTTTTGAATAAAAGCAATCCTAAGGAACAGTGAAAAATATTTCAGACTGAACAAAGGGTACCAGGAAGTACACCTTACTCATCCACCTTGGAATTTGGGTGTTAGTTACAACTGAGGGTGACAGCCAGATGCAGTAGGTTCAGGAACATGAATGAACGACTTTCTCCTGCTGTGACCGTTGAACAAGTCATTAAAGCCAGAATAGATTCCATAATCCTCACTGACTCCATTGATAATTCTGTTCCTTCCACAGTATGAGACAGCCCTTAATGCCGAGAACAGCAGCGGCCTACAGCAGCTGGCCTACCACACCGTGAACCGCCGCTACCGGGAGTTCTTGAATCTGCAGACTCGCCTGGAGGAGAAACCAGATCTACGAAAGTTTATCAAAAGTCAGAAGTTCCCCAAGCCCCAAATGCCATCTTGCATATCACTTGTAGTCACCCTGTTCTGCATGCATGGTGACCTGTGGGTTTGGGGGGAGAAGAAAGCACTGAGAATGTCTCATTCCCATATTTACTTGAGAAGCTGTGGGGTTTAGAGCAGGTAGCTGTGATGGAATCCTTTCTGAAGTTGTCCTTGGCTACATGCTTTATTCTAGTGCCCCCAATGATTTACTCTTAAAAAGAAGGAGTCACATATCTACCTGTGGGAATCACTTGAGCTAAATTAACTTTTCCAGGTCTATGGATTATCCTTCTTAAATAACCCAGAAATCCTGGTCTTTAACAACCAAGCCTTTGTGTGCAGTTTGACACATCCAAGGTTCAGGGAAGAGTGTAAAACATAGTAAAATTTAACTACAAACAAGCTAGGAGCTGGCTACTTTGTTGTTGTTGTTGTTGTTTTAGATGCTAATGATCACCTAAATAAATGATTGGTTGAATGTAACATAGCTAATACTAGGGCAGGCTACAGAATTGTGCCTGGTTCTCTTCTATACACTTTACATATGTTAGTTCATGTAATCCTCCTTCTTACTGTTCATGAGATAGATACTACTACTCCTTGTTAAAGACAAGAAACTGTTACAGAGCATGTGGCTTGCCAAAGGTTATTATTATAGCAGGGATTGGAGCCAAAACTTAAACTTGGACCATTGGGCCTGCCTTAACCACTGCATTGTATGTTCTCTCCGCATTAATGAGAATAGATTGTTGCATCACAAACACAGGGACAGTTGGAAGTCCCAAAATGAACAAAAATCCAAACACAAAGCCTAGTGAAATATATTCAGTGATTATGTTTGTTTTATATGGATTACTGCTACAAGGATGTCAGATGGATGAATTTGTTGTTTTGTTTTGAAGATATAAAGGGTCCAAAAAAGCTCTTTCCAGATCTTCCATTTGGAAACATGGATAGTGACAGAGTAGAAGCTCGGAAGAGCCTCCTGGAGTCCTTCCTGAAGGTCAGCACCTGCTCTCCTAGCTTTGCTCAAATTCTGACCCCAAACATCCAACCCAAGGTGCCTGGGATTCCTTCTGAATTGCTTGTCTCTTTCAGCAACTCTGTGCCATTCCTGAGATTGCCAACAGCGAGGAGGTGCAGGAGTTCCTTGCACTAAATACAGACGCTCGGATTGCCTTTGTCAAAAAGCCGTTCATGGTTTCTAGAATAGACAAGGTAACAGAACCACTATGCTCAGCATTGTCCTGTCTGCAAGTGTGAAATGTTTATTAGACTGGAGATCATGCTTGGGAAATAAGAAGGGTGAACGTAAACAAAGCACAGAGAGTCGTTAGAACGTGAACTAAAATTTTCAAGATCTGTTGCTAAATATTAACTGGATCATCAACTTGCTGAGTCGCAGTGAGCAGCTGTTGGAAGACAGTGCCCTTGCGCTATGTGTTTATATACCACCGGGAGTTACTGTGGTGGTGTTCTAATGGAAGCATGTGAGGATGTAAGTGAACCTCTGTTGATGGCAAAAGAATGTCTTCGGAGAGATAAGTCGTTCACATTATCGGGTTTTCAGCAGACAGCTCTAAGGCAGTACGTTAATCTGGGTTTGGGTTGGTGGAGTGACTCTCTGCTAGAGAACAGAATGTGCAGAGAACTGTACATTCTTCAGGAGGATGTCTCAGCACCTGTGTAGCTGGTGAGAGAGGATACGGGGGAATCCAATACATTGGAGCCTCAGTTCTTATCATCAGCAATTTTATAAGCAAATATGATTCTTTGTAGGAGGTGGGCCTTCTCATTTTGGCTGGGAGAAAAAAACAAGATGGAATTTCATGTGATAGATGTTAGGGAACATGCTTTGTTATGGGGAAAAAGCAAACTAGAAAGGGATCAACTAGGTAAAACCCCAGAGTTCTGAGCAGATGTGTTCATTTGTTCTTTCCTCATTTCCTTAGGGGGAAATTGCTTTATTATTGCCTGTTCCTTTGTTTTTGACTTTTTGAGACAGAATCTCACTGTAGCCTAGTCTGGCCTGGAACTACCAATATAGTTCAGTTGGTCTCAAACTCCTCCTCGTCAGCCTCCCAAATGCATCATGACACCCAGTTTTTGTGGGTGCTTAGCAATCTGAGCTTGGGTTCTCATGAGTAAGGACTTGCCTACTGCACCACCTCTCCAGCCTGCAAGCTGTGTTTCAGAAGCTGAATTATTTATTATTATTTATGCTCATGCCGTTCCATCCTCTGCTCCCTTCTGGTTTGTTTTTCCTAGTGTTCCCTGTGGTCTTTCTGATTGTCCAGTAAGTCTTGGCTGTACTTGCTGGGCTCCTGTGAGGGATTACCACAAAAATGAGTTACAGAAGGCCTGGCACTCTGCTGAACCAGCAGCATTCATTACCATTGTTTACTTCCATTTCCTTGATAGTTCTCTTTTGTGCATTTCCTTTAATGGCAAATATATGCATGTCAACTTATTCTGAAGTATAGACGGTTCTTGTTTCTCAAAGGTGGTTTTCTCTTTGTAGCTTGACTGCAGGCCTCAGTGATTTTTATACTTTCTCTTCCTACAGGAGAAAACTGTTACCCAACTTGTTACTCTGTGAATCCCTGCAGCATGCTTATTTATATTATTTAAGCTGCTACACCATATTTTTTCTTTTGTTCATTTATTTCTCCTTACACAGCTTTGAAGTTTCCACTAATTCATACTTTGGTGATGGTATTGTGAATTTGGAAGCTAGGAATCACCTTTCTATGTAAAAAGGAAAATATTAACTAAAAGTATACTCTAGTCTGAAGAACTCGCTTGAATTTTTGTTTCTCCCTCTTTTGTTTTTCTTTTGGCTTCTTTTTCCCTCTGTGGTTTGTCTTACTCTATAGAGAAGATGACAAAGAATTCTTGTCATTGGCTGGTGTCCGATTTTTCTCAAAGACTAAGGCTCTGTGGATGGCTCACTCTGTTCATCCTGTGGTATAAAGCACAAAGATGACTGCCCTGTTCTCCATCACTGCCCATCAGCGATGTGTATAGTCATACTGACCCTGTATCTCCAACCCTGCAGATGGTGGTGAGTGCTATTGTGGATACCTTGAAGACAGCGTTCCCTCGCTCTGAACCCCAGAGCCCCACAGAGGAGCTGAGTGAAGCCGAGAATGAAAGCAAGCCACAGACAGAAGGCAAGAAGGCTGGCAAGTGAGAAGCCCTTCAGTGGCCCAGGGCCCCTGTCCTCAGGTGTCAAAGCCCCATTCCGTTCTCAGGCCCTAGAAGAGAGGAGGTCCATGGTGCCCACCAGCTTCTTAGCCAGGCCAGACGCTGGGTTCCACAGTGCTCCACCCAAGGAGTCTTGAGTAGGCAGACAGCTGTGAAGGCAGCACTGCCAAGCGTTTGCTCCCACCCAGGGAACCCTGGACCCAGCTCACTGGAAATTGTTGACTAGAAGGGAAAACTAGAAGGTGAATACTCTTCTTTTTGTAGAAATTGAGGTATTTCTTTCCTGCTAAGAATTAAGGCTTACAATTGAATTGTTTGCCATAATTTCTGGAAATTTTGGCTCAGAGAGTACTTATACTAGCAATAAACAGGAAAGGACTAGAATGGAATCCTGAAGGGTGTATTTTGGTAACTGGTTGACTGCTGCTGCTCCCGCCACATTAATGTCCTAGCTGGTCCCTGGACACACTCCACGCCAACATGTAGAAGGCAAGAACAACACATGCACCCTTACTGAAAAATTTGTGTGAACATGGTACATTAGAGAGGATTTAAATGAATATGTACCTGAGTGGTTATCTTCATGTTCATGCTAAGAGCCAGTAATACAGTAATACTATCTTCATAGTACTTAGGCTTTAAAATAAAAAGGATTATTTATTTGTGTGTGTGTGTATGTATACATGTGTGGTAGTGCCCACAGAGATCAGAAAAGGATATCAGATCCCCCAGAGCTGGAGTTACAGGCAGTTATGAGCCACATGATATGGGTGCTGAGAGATCAATAAGTGCTCTTACTCTCTGATCATCCCTGTAGTCTCAGTACTTAGCCTTTTAGCTGTGCTTATATATGAAACAATAACCACGATGCCTTCCTGATTTATCGAAGTTGTCATTTGGAATTGATTGTCCAATATTATGTGGAGTACAAGGGGAACAGGTGATTATACCCAAAAGATACAAGAACAGTAACAAAAACCCTAGTCGATGGTATTTATCTATTTAATCTTCAACAAATATCTTAGCAAGCCTATCAAGTAGCCTCTGGGAATGTAGCCATGACAGACTAAGCACTATTTTACTTGACCAAAGCCCTTTCATAAGTACCCTGTAGACACAGCATAAATATGACACTATTTGAAGACTTATCGGGTATACATTGTTTGAGAGATTTCAGGGTCCCATCCTCCAGGTAGTTCTGAGCACACTAAGCCCCCCTGGAGTAAGTGTGGATGCTTCTGCTTTAATGTGTTGTCATTCCTTGCCAGCCTCTTTTTTAGGGACCACGATCTTGACTTTCATCTAATTCTACCTTTGTTTCTGTGTCAGGTCCAGACTGAGGTTTTCATCCAGTAAAATTGCTCCTGCACTGAGTATAACAGAGGCACAGGACAGGGTTCTCTACTCTCTCCAGGAAGGCAATTCGGTAAGAGCGCACACCCAAAGAACTGCTACAATCACACTTGAGGTTTTGATCCTGCAGATACAGTGTGTAGGAGGCTTCTCTGAAGTCAGGGAAGAATCAGGTACTCTGGTCAAGGACTTGGCTGATATCTGGGTCTTGAAATTTTATGCTAAAAGTGTTTCCTCTGAGTGCTTTAGAATTCTACCAGTTCTGAGTGGGCAAGTTGGCTTCTTAGGGTAATGGGTTTGTGATAATAATGATAGGTTGAGAAGGAAAAGGAAAACCAGCTTCTAGATAAGAACAGATGACCAGCAGTGTACAGAAGTGATTATCCCACAGCGGGCTGGTTTTACTTACAACCTGGGGAAGGAGTGAGAGCTTTCCTGATGTGGCCATGGCATTAGTGGGCTCTGTGCCCCTGGTACTTTTGCAGGTGGGAGATAGGAAACCTAGATGCTACATTTATCCTACCTTCTGCATTCTTGGTGATCTTTGCCACTGACTGTTTCTCCAGGAGTCAGAGATCCTGTCCATGTCTGGGATGGAATCCTTCATTGTAAAGCAGACAAAGTTACTGGAAATGCAGCCAGAAGAAGAGCCAGATAAAGATCCCCAGCAAGCCCCCAAAGAATGTGTGGATAGTTGCTTGCTGGGTACAGCCATAGAAGCCCAAGAGCTCAAAAGCAGTGGCCCCGGTGAGTAATAAGACATTTGCTTCCACAAAGAAGAGCCAGGGGAAAGTCCACTGGGACTCAGGGTAGGTGGACTTTGTAGTTCTGATTTCTCTTGTGCTTAGCCGAGTGAACTACTACAGAGTTGGAGGTGCTGGGGTCCAGAGATGGGTAAGATGGAAATGGTCGTCGGGTTTAGTCAAGCAGCAGGGAAAATCTGTATTCATAAAATATACATAGTATCAGTGTGTTGTTTTTAGCACAGGGGCTACTGTCTTTTCTAGACAATTCCCTCAGTGTCTGTGGTACCACTTTCCTGATCTCTCTCCTCTCCCTCTCTCTGCCCCTCCCCTCTTTCCCTCCTCTCCACTCATGTTTAGTTTGCGTTGTGTTCTCATTCTGTGTCCTCCCTACTTCTGCCTCTGCACATCTGCCAGTGATGCCTAATTATCAAACAGGGTACGTCTCCACGTGGGTAGACCCAGAACAACTGAAATACAACATCTTCACATAGAATTCATCCTCTCCCAGAACTGGTCCTCCTTTACTTCCTGCCATTGCAGGGCAAAAGAGGCAAACGAGGTGGAGGGTTTGAGCCCCACTTACAAGCATTTTCTTCCCATGAGAAGGTCAGATGTTTCCTACAGAGGAAAAATTCAGAACCTAGCTTTTAGTATGTTTGCGACATAGACTTAAAAAGAAGAAAGTTTGATTGATTAACTAGAACAAAGACCCCTGCGAAGTCTAAATGATCACAAATGATAAGAGGATGAAAGAAATAATTTCATATTTACCCCCAGATGCCCAAGAACAACTCACCTGGCTTCTGCTGTTTGCCCTCAATTTAAGTATGTGACAAATGGGATTTACTCCTGCCCTACCTAGTTGTAGCTGTCAACAAGACACAGCCTAGAGTTATCTGAGAGGAAAACCTCCACTGACTGAGGAGTTGCCTAGATCAAACTGACATGTTTGTGAGCCACTGCCTTGCTGACTAATGTTTGTGAGTTAAAGAGTTTATCATGTTCTTTTACAAGTTGTCTTGTAGTTCCTCATTTGCTTTATTTTTACTGCTATGACTACTTGTTACCACAGGGTGGCAGCTGCAGACAGATACTAATCCTGAGGAAAAGATGGTAGTGAGGAGGCCATCTTCTGAGGGAGGAATAGCCCACCTTCGAACAAAGGACTGAAAAGCAACTCTTCATTTTCCACACCCCCTTGAGATACAGCACAGAAAAAGAAAAATGTGTACTGGGCAGAGTTCAAAACTCTGCCCAAATTCAAAGTGATTCGTATTCTGAAATACCCTTGAAAGAAGAAAGCCGGGGCAGGCTGGTTCAGAGATCCCCAGTGAGCGTAGACTAGCACAACATTGGTAATAATAGTGATGACATTATTCACAGCAGAAATACCAGGATTCCCCCTAATCACTGTGGAACATCAGCATGCCCCTGGGACACTGACATGCCATGGGACACCCCCCCCGCCAAGCACAGATTTAGAGAAGAGATGCTCCTGTCCAGTAAACAGATGTCCAGAGCACTCCATCAGAACATAAACATGAACTCATGTGGCCCCTCAAGTCTTCCAAATAGGAAAGAAATTGGTAAATGTCATGGCTTTTTACCAGAGGTGTGGTGCTTTCTAGAACCACATGTTATCTTAGAATCAGACTAAAGCCTCCAGAAAAACCTCACAGCGCTGTGTAATGGAGATGGTTTTCTGCAGGAGAATGAAACCCAGCTTTTTCCCTAATGTGCCCACTCTTTTCCATCATTCACTGTGGGGGCGAGTGGAAGGGTCAAGGCCTTGCCAATTCCAGTTAGTCACCAGTTGTGAACCCCTATTGGAGTAGAATGGAGTCAACATCCTGGAGAAATACAGGGGAAACCGATGCCAGATAGGTAAAATAATTAAGTGTACAAATGTATTAGTAAGATAAAAAAAAAAAACCTGTGATGACAGAAAATCAGAACATTAAAAAGTTGGACAAACACAGAACATATCACTCCATGTTCTAGATACAAGTGTTTCTTGATTCATGTTGTATAGAGGGATCTCAAAACTCTCAGATAAGGATATGAAGCTAGAGAAGACCTGGCTGCTACCCAGAGCTCTGAAAGAGGAGGTCTCTCTCTTCCTGAGTTATTTGTGATGCCTTTGTCCTGCAGGAACAGAGACAGAGTTAGCCGACACAGCCTTGGATCTGATCCTGCTACTGTTAATGGAGCAGTGGAAATGGCTGTGTACTGAAAGCATGCACAAGTTCCTCCGCCTTATTTTTGGAACTCTAGTTCAAAGGTAAGATTGCTGAGCTCTCTGTCACATTAGAGCCCAATTTGCTAAGAAATTGGACATGAAACTCATTTCTGTATGAGGAAGTTAAAAAAAACCCATAGCCTCAGCAAAAGGTTAATTCCTTAATCTAGAGGTGTGGGGAGGAAGTCCCTCTCAGAAACCCTTTTGTAACCACCTTGTTTAAACTTTGAATGTATCTAATTCTCTAAGATTTCTGACATATATAGCACACTGAATTACAGACAATGCATGTGTTCTTAGAGTACTTAAACTCAGTCTGCTTATTCCAGTACAGCAGTTTAACACATTAGAGATTCCTCACTCAAGGTACCAAAATTCAGTCAATTTTTCTTTTTTTGGATGCGAAAGCAAAGAGTCTTTTATTGTAGTTGTTTAACGAGCTAACCCCTTAAGCTAGGGCCTTTCATCCATTCATGGCAGCAGAGGACTGGAGAAAAACTCCAAGAAATCACGAGGCAGGGATCTTATAGGGCAGCGTGAGAGGAGTGTCTAGGGGTATGAAACAGTCTCAGGATTGGTGCACTTACAGGCTTGGACGACCAGCCCTGTGTGGATTGGTCAACTGGTTGTTATGGGCCATAGGCCCTCCCAGGGCAGTAGCTATGCTCTGCACGTCACTGCCATGCACTTGTCCATAAAACACACCCAGAGCCATAAAGCACAGTCCCACCAGCTAACTTCTGATTGGTTCCTTGCCACAAGGAGGGCATCTGACCTAGGCCAGGAGCAGCAAGGTCATGCGAGCACATGTTAGGCTGTCATGGCTGCTGAAATGGGGGGTGGGGGTGGGGAGGCTGGTTCCTTCACAGGAAAATGGATAAATGATGGTAAATTCATACAGTGGAACACTTCAGAGCAGCAAAATAAATCCATCACCACTATATATTTTAACACAATTGAGAAACTTTATGATGAACTACAAAAGCAAGACAGGAGCACAAAGCTGTATGATTTCATTTATATATGAAAATAAATGCAGTCAATTTAAATACATTAATGATTACCTCAGTCACCATGTATGCACTAGTGTCACATTAAAAAAGAAATCAAAGCATTTCCCCTTGGAGTCATTTGACCAAGAGTGAGCCCAGACTTCAACTCTCCACTTCTCTCCTGTGTCACCTCTCTCTCTGCAGCTTATGTTTTCTTGCCTGTCTGTAATCTGTCTGTTGTATGAATATGAATTTTTGTCACTATGGCTGTCTGAATGTTGTATCCTTGTGTGTGTCCCTAACAAAAAACTTTGCTCTATATTTATTGGATAGCAACGAAACCTCACATGGGGAAGGAAGGAGGGTGCTTTACAGAGTTTTACAAGGAGTCAATCATGGACTCTGACTGACCTCAAATAACAAAAGTTATCAAGCAATACACATATGCTGCTTCCAGCATTTGCGGTAGATATTTGTTTTATAAGGTTGCTTTTAACCTATTTTCTGTTTTTGGCATTTATTACCATAACACACATACATACACGTGTTAACTTGTAGGTCAGAGCATGAAAAGAGTACTCAACATTAAGGCTATATATTACCTCAGGTTGTAAATCTTGATTATGTGGGAAATTCAAGACAAGTAAGGTTTCTTGTTACATTGTTCTATTAAATTCAAGTTAAAAGGAACAGACTGGGAACATACAGTCTTGTCTTATGTGACCTCAAAGTGTGTTCTTATTAACTCTGCTGCAAGGTCCAGCCAAAGTTCCAGTCTCCTAGAATGTGAGAAAGAGTTTCATCATAATGTAGCATTGTACCCTAGGATCAGTTCTCCATCCTTACTTTCCCAGGCCCTGTGTCTGTCTTTCACCTTTGTGCAGTGAGCATTTCTCTTAATAGTATGTACATCATGCTTGCAGGATGGTAAAACATAGAAACTTGGAAGCTTAGCTTTATCTGGGCTTTACAGGTGGCTTGAACAATTTATGATTAGACGGAGGTTTCTGTGGCTGATTTCTTACCCATTGTTATGTCCTTCCCCATTTTCTCATACTTGACATAGTAATAAACATTTTTCAGATACATTTTCTGTGGAACTTTTTATGGCACACTCTCTCACTTTCTCCTGAAATTAGGGGACCATCATCTCCACTCATCGTTTTTGACAGAGATACTTATGATAGTATATTATATAAATTCTCCACAGGGTTCTTTTGTTCTCGGGAGCATTAGCAGTACTGGGGGAGTTTTTGATGTCACAGTAGTGAAGGAGGGTGGGGCAGGCATCTGGTGGGTAGAGCTCATTGATGCTACTTTCCATCTATGTTACACAGATCACTCCCCACCATACTCCCGCCCCCACCCCTGTGCACACAAAGTGATGACTTACTCTTTCCAAATGCCTCCAGTGCTTCTTCACTGTTGGCTCAAGGGCCACAAGGACCTACACAGGTACTGTGCCCTGTAGAGCCTCTGTAAATATTGAACAGATAAACATTTTCCTTCTTCATGATTTTGCAGTTATAAGTCTAGTCCTGTTGTGTTTTCCTCTATCACATGTGAGTGTTGCTAACTGGGCTTTTATTTCTCTTCGCCCTTTACTGATCTTCCCTGTACTTCTCTAAGTAAGGGCTTTTGAGAGTGAAAAGACCCTCAACATTGTAATCTGAAATCTGGTATAATGAGTAAATGGCATCTGGTAGTATATGAGCACTGATGACCCTCTTCACTGAAGACATTTACATGATGAGCTGCTTTACAGAGAAGTATCAAGAGAAACTGGAAAGAAAGATTGAGATCTGTGACTTAGAAGTTGCAAGAGGTCAACCTTCAGTGGGAATAGCTCAGACTGTTAAAGGACTTGGGCCAATTCAGATGCAGAACAAAGAACTTTATCCAGAGAGCAGGAAGACCACTGAAGAACTGGTATGTCACGGGTGAGTTCAGTCCACATGAAGCACACCCCCAGGGATACATAAACAGAAAAAGCTGGCCTCAGTTCAGAATTCAAGCCAAGAGCAGTACCTCAGCAGGATTAAATGGGAGGCGAAAAGTAACGCTGTGCTAGTCTGAGCTGTCTTTTTTTTTTTTTTTTTTTTTTTTTTTTTCGAGACAGGGTTTCTCTGTATTGTTTTGGAGACTGTCCTGGAACTCGCTTTGTAGACCAGGCTGGCCTTGAACTCACAGAGATCTGCCTGCCTCTGCCTCCTGAGTGCTGGGATTAAAGGTGTGCGCCACCAACGCCCAGCTGAGCTGTCTCTTATCTCAACAGTGGAAACTTGTCTAAGCTGTCTTACAACACTGATGTAACTCTACCTTAAAGTGTTTGTCCTACTCTCTGACTGGGGATCTGTTTTCATCTTCTATCTTCAGTCATTTTTTAAAAAAAAATCACTAAATGCTGGGCAGTAGTGTAGAAAACAAACATTTCTGACTTTTTCGTATATTAAAATATAATGGGGTTAAGCACTGAAACTCAGACCTTGTCCTTAATTGAAAACTGAGTGAGTGGTGGAGCAGTATTCAGCCCAGCTGCTCCAAAGCCGGAGTTCCAATACCACAGACTGCTTTCCATGTTTTAGTCTCTGAACTTGGTTTCCTCATCTGGAAAATGGGATTAATAATGCTATTTTTACTTTATGTGTATTACAAACTCGCCAATAAATGTTAGGTCTTAATATTTATTCTTCAGGATAGGAAACAAGAACAAAGCTTTTGTTTCTAGTAACTCCTGCTAAAGGCTCCAAATTAGCTCTACTTTGAATTAAACATTCAAAGATCTTTAGCCCACGCCACTATCCTGTAGCTGGCTGCTATATCATCCATTTTGTGCCTGACTGAGCAACACAGGGTTGAGCTTGCAAACAGTGGAGGCTCCATGAGGCTTTGAAGGTAATTTATACCAGTGGGTTCTTTTGTTAAGACAACAATCAAGAAAGTTCCAGACTTACATCAGGACCAGAGGACCCATGCTCTGGTCCAAGACAGACAGACAAGTACAATGCCTATCACATTTTGCACATTTATGCTTCTGGTAGCATGGGCAGGGAGGGCTTCTGGAACCTATTCCTAATGAGAAGAGTGTAGGAGTCAAGCTAAGTACCCTCTCTTTCTATCCTTCCCTCGGATACTTCCCTCAGACCCAGCTAGCCTGCCAACAACTGTCTGGTGAGTGAAGAGCAGCAGAGCCCGTGTGGACTCCATCTGGAATGGGAATCAAACAGGATATACTTCCAAGTGCCCTGATTCATTTGCTTTTCCCTTTTCATTCTCTGGGATTTTGTTGTTTGCTTATGCTTTGTTTTATGAAGAAAAAATGCTATTTGGAAAAGCAGGAACACTGGAGTGCGTTTGATGACTGTAAGGCCTAGACAGAATTTAGTGGCTACCATGGAAACCTCTTAACTCTGGTCAGTACTTTTCATCCAGGCATTACCAGGTTTTGTTGTTGTTGTTGTTCTTCAGATACCTCCTGCCCAAAAGGTCTTATTTCCATTTCCTCATTTTCTCCTTGGCCACCTTGCTTTCTGTTCGTGCAAGGTTTAGAACAGCAGTGGTTGACACCCCACCCCCCTTCCACAGGCTGAACTTAAATGAAGACCATCTCCTTCCCTGTTCAAGACTTCTCTTTCCATACAAATCATTCCCCATCTTTTTATAGTGTTTTTGATTTGTTTCTCAGAATCCATTCTAGTTTTATAATGTTCTAGATTCTTTCTTAATAGGAGGAAGGTGGCAGGGGTCATGGTCTTTGAAGAATGGAACATTTCCCTCAACCCAAAAGCTTCCAAGGACCTGACACCTATGGCCCATAGTCTTCCATCAGCAAGTCCCCACATGTGTGGTAATATCCAGAGTATTGTAATAGATAATCTTACTGGCTTAAGTGTATTTACTATGCAGCAAATGTCTATTGAGAGATTAATTCACTCAGACATTATATGGGACACTGAGGCTATTTTATAGTGTAATCCCTTTAAAGAGCTCTGTGAAAGAGGTATTATGATCCCCACTTCTAATATGAGAAATCTATGGTTTGTAAGGAATTTGGGTTATTAAATCAAACCATAAAGTTCATAAATAACACATGCAGAATCTACAACATATTTTCCCACTTTTCATCGATAGTGATTCTTTTAACTTTCAGGATCAGACCTTTGCCCCATGATTTTAAGAGACAAGAACCACTAAAACTCACTGCTCAGAGTGGTAACATTCCCTTGGGTGAGCTTATCAGGTTTCATAGACTCCAAACTGCATGTCTATGTCTACATGGAATAAGGAGAGCCTCTGACATGAGCCTCCATCTGTTCCATGGGAAGGCCAGGGTCCTTATTTTTTTTTTTAAAAGTGTTTGTATGGTAAGCAAAGAAGCTGGGAATTTGATCTCTCCTAGAGCAGCAACATACACACCCAACACACCCACCCTGACCCCACTACAAGGGATAATGTATGAGGTCCTAATGTCCCCATGATCAACTCCCACATTTCTGTCTGAAACCTCAGGGCACTTAAGTTCCTGTCCTTTATGTGCTTTAAGAAGTTGGTGGTTGTCACTGGGTACAGATAGCTGCTATTGCAGCTTTAATTTTCCTGAACACTATGCAGTCTGGGTATCCAGGGTGGGGCAACCACCTAGATGTAGGTGCCTTGGCCCCTTAAAACGTTCCCGCTTTCTACCTCCAAACACACATGCTTCCTTCTGATGCTTCCAGCTTCCTTTACTCTCCCTGCTCCCTTAAAAGACCTATATACAGAACTGCCTTGGACTCCAGGGACTTCTGCCAAATTGTAAGCACACTCTCTGTAGTCTGCAAAGGCGGGGCAGGGGGAGACAGAGTAAATTCAACCCCATGACCCCTCCTTCTAAGCCAACTTTGGAGGAGTTCTGATCTGTGCCAGGCTTATAAATCTCCCTTGATTGTTGATGGTGTGGAGGGAGAGGGGGGAGGGAAGCTCAAGAGAAGTTAGTTGCCCAAAAAAGGCATGGTTAAGTCAAAGGCAAGTCTTGCACGCATGCGTGGCTGACCTCATGTCAGCTTCTGTGCTGGGAACATCCAATTATGTAACGAGGAGAGCTCCTTATTTGGGAGAAAGGGGAGTGAGGATAGCAGTCTAAGCCAAGGAACGAATGAATCCAGCTTGTGCAAACTTCTCGTGTCTGAAAACAGAAGAGGTTTAACAATTCTCTGGGTGCATCAGAACTGGACTTAGGAAACTGGAAAAGTACTCAGAGCTAGTCTGGGTTTGGGGGAAGGAGAGATGTACTCTGCCCCATTGATGGTACAAGGAGTGGGGCTGGAAGACCCAGCCAAGGTAAGGGGTAAAATTATTTTGGAGCCCTGATGTAGAGAGTAAAGGAATGAGAAGAAGCTGGACCAGCTCCCTGCCTAGATGCCCAGAGCCATGCCACGATAAAAATAGGAGCCAGGCCAGCATCAGAGTACGTGAATGCCATGTCCATGACTCTGCCCTCCCCATGGCCCTGAAGATGGCATCAGACCCTATGTCAAAAGGGCAGCAGACACATTCCTGGCATCTTTGTCTAGATTTCTTAAAATGTGAGTGAGAGAAAATGAGTGTGTATCTGTGTGTCCGGGACATACGGAGATGGAATTACCTGACACAGTAGGGAAAAAAAATTTCAGTGACCTAGGGAATAGAGGAGAGTAAAAAATACATTAAGTATAGCAAAAAGAAGAAACAAACATGCAGGTTGAAGAAATCCAACAAGCAATAAATCTGGAAATTAAATATTATATGCAATTTCTAGAGCTTATTCTAGGCCATCGGGTCCTCCAAGGAAAGGTCTTGCTCAACACCCACCTCCCACGTCCAGAAGGTGGTGGCAGAGCATGGGACTATTGGAGAGTGGGGACTACGCAGTGGATAGCCATGTCTCCTAAGGACAGCTGGCAATGACTGGTATGAACACTCCTTCCACCACTCTTCTCTTAAGTCACTCCCAAGTTGTGGTGTTACCTGGGTAGAACTCCACTCGAGGTTTCCTTCCTAGTGAGTGTGTGTATGTACCAGCTTAAGGGGCCTTTGTGACATTAGTTATTTTGTAAGGGAAACTCTGGGCCTGCCAGCAAAAGTATACAAGCAATTACAACTGTAAAAGAGCTTACATTTATTAAGTACTCACTATAGCAAGTAAGCCTACTTACTATACATACTAATGTGTAATTCTGTAAGATAGGCATGCGTGTTCATATTTTACAAGTCAGAAACTAGATCCTCAGATTAAATACCCCCAATCAGTTGTCCTGGTTCCACTGCCCTCACACTTCTTTCCCCTCACACTGACTGCTTCCCTTTTGTACAAAACTTCCTCACAAAACAGTACCCACTAAAACCTGCCTAGCTAAGTTCCAGAGCCCTAGTCCATATAGTCTTTGGCTTTCCCCAGACTGGTCAGATGCATCAGCATCAGCAGACTCTGATTTTATTCTTAAGCACTGCTGGGCCAGAGATCAGCCTTTTCTAGTGTTTCTATTCTACACCCTGTCCACAACTGGAGAAAGAGTATCAAAACAATTCAGAGTTGGCCTCACAAGTGCTGTGTCCCTTTACTCTGTGCCTTCTCTTCTTCCAGTACAGCTCCAGTGACACACTTTGTCTCAGACCTCATGTCTTCCTGTGACAGCTCCTTTAGAAAAAGTATGTGCTTTTGCAAGAGCCCCAGATCCTTTTTTGACTTATAAGTCTTCAGTTTCTTGTATTAGGCTATTTCAGGCCTAAAAGTATCATTGATTTGGGCTGTTTTTAAAAGTGCTGAAATTAGGGTTTGTTTGTCTTTGTAGTGATGGCTTTGTTCAATATATTTCGTCTCCTTGGGAAGGAGGACTATTTCATGGTATGCTTCTTCCACTAGGGATATTGAAAGGAAGCCTCTGACCTCTGTGAACTGGGCCAGGAGGGACTCCCAACAGTTTGGTCTACCTTGTCTGCCTTGGATTTGGGAGGATATCACTTGCCTTACTAAGTTGACATTATGTTAAAGACACCGTGTCCTATCCTATTACATATGAAAATCTCCGTGGAGTGTGTCTTTAACATTGTAATCGATGTGTGACTGTGAATTGTGTTTGTTCTTCTGTGTGTTTTATGTTTTTAAATTGTCATATATCCCAATAGAAATAGAGCACTAATCCTTAGAACATACAGGGGAAATGCAGAACATTGAGGCATAAACTCAAAGGGACTCTTTCATTTTCCAAGCCATATTATTGGTAGCTGTTGCTTAACTGCAACCATAAGTAGGAAGCTGAGGTTTTGATAGTAACTTTGACTGTGTAAGATCCTCGAGGGTAAAGACTGTCCTTCTCACAGTTGTGTCCTAACCCTCATCTGGCACCTAGAACACACATGCATTTCTGGTCATGACAGTGCCTCTCCCATTACTAGTGAGAGTCGCAAGCATCCTGAGCAGTGCTAGGGGAACAAAATTCTCCCAGCCTTGCCCTGACAGGAAGTCTGCAACTGGTAAATTAGGCAGCTCTGATACTCAGAGCCATGGTTGTGCCTACACACAGAGGCTTTCCTTTGCTCTACCACAACGGTACCATTTTACTTTCCAAAAAAGCACAGTGCCCTTGAGCATCTCCTCCCCGAACTTACCCTGTCTGGTAGTGTCCTGTTGTGATGCGGTCTATATCCACTGTCTATATTGAAAGAGCGAGTGTGGGCATTGAAATCAGACAGATCCAAATTTAAATCTGGTCATGTGTCTCACTACCTGTGTGAATTGAAAAGCAAGTCACTCTGCTAAGTTGCTCACTGAATGGGAGGTTGTTTAGAGGAAAGCTAATGTGGAATAAATTTTAGGAAGGCTTCATAAAGAAAGGTATGTGTTTGGAGCTAGACTTTATAAGACAGGCATCATTTAAGCTAAGTAGTATTTCAAATGATGACACATTTTTAAATAGAGTGTGTTACTTGTACTTTTAAGTAGAAAGTGTCTCATATTAATTTTGAATATTTTTGATCTGGGTCTCTGTAGCTTGGGAAAATGAGTACCATAATTCTCCTTGTAGACACCAGGTGGCGCTGCAGGTTAAAACATGTGCATCCACCTTCTTTGAGGAAGACCTGTTTTGCAATAGAAGTTCCCCTGTCCTGCTGGTGATAATGCCCAAGCCTTGCTCCATAATTCAGAAGCCATTCCATGGTGCCAGTGACATAAACAAGCTGAGTTTCTTTCATCTCTCACATTCCTTCTCCTCCCTCGCCTCTGATGGGTCCTCAGCATGCTGCTTTTCTCTGGCCAGGCCCGTCAGAGATGCCCTTTTGAGTGGGTTACATCCCTTAAGAATTCAGGGCTAGGACTGGTACATTCAGAACAGAACAAACTAGAGCTGTTGCACTAATGAGCCAGTCAGACATCTGAATTAGAAGACTTTTGTTGGTACTCTGTGAGATAGCTCATATTCCAGCCCTTTTGGATCCCAAAGCCTTAGATGTGCATGATGATAGATCTGACCATCAGGGCCTGACTCTCTTAATGCTAGGGTTTTTAGGAACCTATGACATAACCAGGGATGTTAACCGTTTCTGTTAGCCAGGCATTGAGATCCTGTGGCTCACTGCTATTAGCTTACCTTGGAGAAGCAATCAATGTTAATGCAATTTATTTTATTCCTCCTTCCCCCAGATGCTGGGGATTAAGCCCTGGGTCTCCCACACGTTAGGCATGTGCTGTGACACTGAACTAAACCCCCAGCTCCATTCTGATCTTTACTCTGGCCTTAGAGTTGCCATCAAGTGTCCTGTAAAGGAAGAAAACTTGACTTTGGAACAGGGAAGGAGCAGATGTGTACTCCAAGAGATATGCTTAACTGTCACGCTAATGTTAGGGCTAGTGGACTGCAGTTCTCTGGGAGAATGAAGCCTCCCTGTGTAAGACTGTGGCAAGACTAGCCCTCCAAAGCCCCCTCCTCTCTTCTCTGGTTTCTCTTCTCGGATTTTATGCATTACTTCCCATGTTTTCTAGCTATAGCCAATTCCCACAGAGACTCTGGAGCTGCCACCATGCTGTCCTTGTATCCTGAGCGTATTCTTGGTGTCAGGCTTGCAAACCATCCTAAGGACAGGAAAGCAGAAGGTGGTGCCGTTAGAGCACTCCCCCCGGGGATTCCCCACCAGTTCAGTTTTCCTTCTCTCCTGCTCCCCTGTGAGTGTTTCTCCTGTTTCTTGCTCTTGGACATTTGCTTCTCCTGTTGATCATCTGTTTTCAGGGCTGCTCTTTTCCAGCGTTCTGTGGCCATTTCCACAGCCTCATGTGAAGCCCTGATATATATATATATATATATATATATATATATATATATATATATATATATATACATATTTAAATAGGATTCCAGCAAATTCTCCTCCAAATACTGGCTGGGCACACTCGAGCTCTGGCACTTCTAGCGCTTACAATAGTGGGGACATGTGGAAGTGTGTCCCTCTGAATAAAGGGCTCATAATTACCTGCCTCTTCTCCCTCTGCTTCCTTTCTCCTTCCCTGCAGTGATGACCATGCCCTCAGCCAAGAGGGGAGCACTCCCAGTGGGTTAAAGTCGGCAGGATCAATAGGGACCCTGGTTGTCAGGACAACCACTAAATTACTGCTTCTTCCTTCCTTTGTATCTTGCCTTTCTTCCAGCTACTCCAGTGCTAAGGACTTCACACTCTCTTATTGCCCTTTTCCCTTCAGCTAACTCCATTTTCTTCCGAGTGGGTGGTCCTTTTAATTACCCGTGCCTTCTCAGCCACCCCCTGCCTTTGCACACCACTGAGAAAAGCAGGCTCTGGATAACTACCTGGGGACTGTGAATGAGCCAGACCTGCAGTTCACATGGGGTCAGGGAGAGGGAAAGGGACATTGTGCGTCCTCTCGTCCCTAGAATAAAAGTATCGCTGTTTGGGATGCAGAGCTTAAGCTTTGGGAGGATTCTGACATAACTTTTGTGTTACCCTAACTCCACAGGCTTCGCTCCAATCTGGTTAGTCACTGTACCAGTGGCATACTTACTGTTTCTGTCTTTGTTTCCCTGAACCTGCTGGGCAGGAGCGAAACTGAGGCATGGAGTACACAGCTCACTGTCTTCTCTTGTCCTGTTCTCTGGACCTGGTGGGTTTTGTTACAAGGATTGGGATGGGTCACTTTCTCTGTCACATGCACAAACAAATCATCTTCTAAAACATTTTTTTTTCGTTTTTCTCATTTGATCTTGTGAGGAAGACAGCATAGGAATTCTGTTTTAAAAGGAAGGAGGCCTAAACACAGTTCATTAAAACTTCTAAGAGGTCAATCCAGCCAGAGGTGCTTATAGTTATACCATACCTTCCTAACAAATGGCTGAGGGAGACTTGGATGTCCTCAGAGGCACACTAATTTATGTAATGAGCTTCCAAATTAAAGTCTGAAAGGCATCACAATGTCCAAATCTGGAATGTCTTGTCTGCACATCACCCTTGTACTCCGTCTTATTTATCCCCAAAACTGAGGATCCACAAATGTTTCCTTTTCGTGCCGTATTTGTTAGAAAGGGATGCTGCCTGGCTTTTGATCTTTCTGTGTCCCCACCCCACCCCACCCCCATCCTGCTACATTCTTTTCTTCTTTCTACTTTCAAAAAATTGGTTGGAAGCAGCTTGATGTTGTTCCATCCATCAAAGACACTTTCCAAAACACAGGGGTGACTTAGTCATCATAGACCTCTGTGTTTGACTTTCAGCCTCTTCTGTCCTCAGGGCCCATTTGCCAAGAAAACCAACAGACACATAGGCAGCCGACCGGCAGCTGTCTCCCTTCTCTGAGATTTATAGTGTGCAGAAAGAAGCCATGATTGGACCACTAACCCTTGCCTTTCACCTCCTGTCCCTTCCAGCAGGATGTATAAGTATTTGTGACTTGCCCATCGCATGACTAGTCATGATAAATTCCTCATTCTAGGTAAACTCACTTATTACCAACGTACTCCTGACAACGCCCACCCTGCAGCTGGTGTGTTGCCTACATTTTAATTTGATTGCTAGCTTTCAAAAAGGTCATTGTTAGGAAAGTAAATCTAAGGCTTATGACCAGACATTTCTGTAAATACATATGAAATGTAAATACAAAGCATTTCTATATTGTATACAGTCTGTTGGGGTTTTGATTTTTGGTTTGGTTGGTTGGTTAGTTGGGTTTTGGTTGTTGTTTTGAGTTTTTGTTTGTTATTTTGTTTTGTCCTTCATACCAAGAGTTCGCCATGTAGTGAACTCTTGATCATTCTATCTCACCTTCCCAAGTTCTGGGATTGCAAGGGAATGCAACCAATGCCTGCTTATTTGTTTGTTTTGAGACAGTCTTACTTTGTAGCCCAGGTTGGCCTCACTCCTGATCCTCTTCCCTTGGCCTCAAAGTGCTGTGTTTGATGGTTTACACTGTCATACTCCATCTTGTCCACAGTATTTGAAATCTATCATAGTCCTCCACCATAAGCATGAATAACTGAAAGCTTTTCTTCTTAGATATTGGAGCATATCCTTGGTGCAGAGTTTACTTTGTACTGTGGCCATACTCTAAGACCAAAGGCTTCCCCACTACAACAAGTATGAACTGATATTTACTGCTCAGCTACTTTGTTTCAAGTGTAGTGATTAAAAATTTGTTTAAAAGGCCCCAAGTCTCCACAGTAGGAAGTTGGATATCCAGCTGGAGGTACAAACTTATAAATGAGTTCTAGTGTAAAAAGGAGGCCTTTACAAAGGAATCCTGTGTTCCTCCAAGAAAGACAGAAGCAGTCAGTTGTGAGAAGCCCAAGGAAGGCTTCCAGACCGGGTGACATCTGAAGTTGACCTGGAAGAGTGAGGAGAGTTACAGCAGATGTGATGTGCGGAGCATCAAGCAGAGCGGTGGAATATGTAGTCTGTCTGGTCCTCATAGGAGCTAAATGGTTCAGGATGTACCATATACCAGACGTGAGAGCTGACTCACAGAGTCTCGTGAAGAGCACAGCAGCTGTCTACCACTTGATGGGATGCAGTTTACAAACATTCATTATGATGACATGATCATTTTGGCAATTTGGAAAAATGGCTTTAACAGTGCTGCAGACAATTAATGGAAAGAGGCAAAGCTGGAGCCAGGGACACAGACTATGAAAGAGTTAATCTGAAAGAGCTAAATGTTGAGAAGCTCAGTGCAGGCCCCTGCCAGCAGGGTGGTGCAGGCGATATGTCTGTGGGATGTTGAGGTTGTACGGTCAATTAGACCTGAGATGTTTGAGTGGGGTCAAGGACAAAAAGAAATCAAGAATGATATTTGCAGAGATTCTGTCTTGTGGATTGAGGACTATGACTGATAGAATGACAGAGTCTTTCTGAACGGTGTATCCAGATTGTGATTGAAAGGCTGTCACTGCCTAAATCAAAAGCTTTGACTTGAATGCAAATGAATTACACTTGAAGAAGCACAGGTTCGGTCTCTAATAATGACTAGACTTAGAAAGTTTAAGGCCTAGATCATCTGTCTCTAAGTCCTTAGTTTTTGCTTCTGTGGTTCCTTTGTTTGTTTGAGATAATGGCTTCATGTATCCCAGGCTGGCCACAGATTCCCTGTGTAGCTGAGGATAACCCTAAAGGTCTGATTCTGTTGCCTCCACCTCCTGAGGGCTGGGGTTACAAGTGTGTATCTCCACACCCAATTTGCGTTCAGCGCCATCTTCTGTGGTAACTCAGGATGGATTCTGACCACAGACACCAGAAAGCATGTGTTATGCTGGAGATCGTCATCCAAGGACAAGGGAGAAGTTGAAGATTAAGGAAAAAAACTGGAAAACAGCTACCTCACATGGAAAAAAACGGAAGTGGAAGAGAGATATTAGCATTCATAGACAAACAAAACAGTGAGATTTTTTTTTAAAAGCATGCCGGTTTATGAGCTATATAACCAATGGAATTGAAACATTGTCATCATATTCATGAAACAATCTTAAAAGTTTTAGAACAGAATTGAGTTAGATATTTGACAGCTCCTTGTGGGTTTGTCACCATTATGCTAAATGCTCCAGGAAATAGCCTAAAGAGTAAGTTGGACCCCTGCCCTCCAAGTCCTAAGTATTATTCTTTTGACACTTAGAAAAAGCTATACCAATCAGGTTCAGTAAGTATGTCAACAAATTAAGCACACGAATCTAATGAGAAAAAAGAAGAGTCAGGATCAAGTGAGATTAAGATCAATATTGAGATCAAATTCCAGATAAACACTGAAAGTTATAGAGAGAATATAGACTAAATAATACAGATCAAGTAGTAGTGGAACTGATGAGAATAGTGGACAGCACGCTAGCAGGAAGAAGGAGCTAAGCTGATTAAAAATCAGGAAAGAATGACTTCTTAAAAGAGCCAGAGATCGATTTCAAAGTCATGCTGGTTGTTTGGGATATATCCTAGACTTTTAGCTACTAACATTAAGAAAGCATTATTCATTCGCAACAAACAATGGGTCTATATTCTAGGCTGTCTAAAATCTGTTTTGGTCTCCTTGAAAGGAAATGGTCTAATAAGAATAATAAGAATGAACATGATGAAGCTAGTCTTGGTAGCTACAATAAAAATGGAAATAATAATAGGGCATTTAAAGCATTTTGTCTGTTTTGTCTTGTACTGAGAATCGAACCTAGACCAAGTGGATGATATACAAGCATTCTACTCCTGAACTGTGTTTTCAGGCCATAGATACAGCTCAGGCTAACCTGGAACTTAGTAGTCCCCCCAACTCATCCCTTTTCAGCAATTGCTTCCTCCATTCACCACAACCGGCATAGATGAATTCTGTAAAACTGGATAAATTTATATTTACTACTAGAGATCCAAGGTCCATAAGAAATGATCATTTGTGGATGGATTGCAGATGGACAAATTTGTCTTGCCTTTAAAAAAAGTCAAAGGTTATGGACTCTGACATCAATCTTTGGAAATTTCTGAAGCATGTTATAAAATAGATATTTTCTGAATACTCAGGAAAGGAAACAGTGAGTCCAAGATAATGGAACAAATTCTATAGGCACATTTTCTGTCTGGTTATGGTAGAACATGACAAGATTATAGAGGGAAATAGTGATGGTAACATATGTCTGGATTTCAACAGATGTTTGTTATGATATGCCTATAGATAAATATGGACATTTTTGACCAGAATCAATTAGTACTTTTAACTGATTTGTGGCTAGTTCAAGTGCGTTTTGCACATACGCGCTTGCATGCGTGTGCACGAGACACACACACATGGGGGGTGTGGGGGTAAACTGTCCTGGGAAGCTATTTCTAGTGATGGAGTGCTGCTCCTCCACTTCCCCTCTTCAGCTCTTCAGGGTTTTTCATCAGTAGCTTTGGAAGCAACGCAATCTTAGAGCCTTGACAAAATGAATATTCAAAAAGATTTAAAAGGTTGGTGTTATTATCTAAGACCATAAAATAGAATTTTTATGGCATATTAGCTAAAATATAGATTTTCTTTTTGTTTTTCTTTTTGGTTTTGGTTCTTTGAAATAGGGCCACTCTGTATGGTCCAGATTTGCCTGGCATGTAAAATCCCCCTCGTTCTACCTTCCTGATTCTGGGACTACAGGCATGTGTTACCATACTGACTACTACATATTTGCATTGCACAATTACAGGTTTAATGGCATGCTTCTGTTATTCCTCTAATGTACATATATGGACTTATGGTTTTAGTTGACTGCCAAGGCAGTGTCAATTAGTGCCTTTTGTGTATGCCCAAAAGCCAGCATAGTCATAGGCTGCCAACTGATAGACAACATCTAGATCCAAGAAGGCTCTGTTCCCTACATGCAGCAGGGGTCAGATCACCTCTCAGGCATGTTTGATTCTGGGACTCTTAATTTAAGAAAGGAATCATGAAGCAGCACAAATCTAGAGGATGGAGCCAGGATGAGAAGTAATAAGTTTCTCTCCATCATTCAAAAAAAAATCATTAGGTGGCTGATGGGTACCTAGCTTCGAGGCTAGAAGAGTCATGTCTATAGAACTTACAGGAGAGATTAAGAGAGGAATAATTACTGAATTAAAACTGTAATGTACCATCTTTAGAGATAGATTTACCCTAATACCTGTTAACCCAGACGGTTGAACTAAAACAAGGGACTGGAATTCACAAGGAGACAATATTTAAAAAGTACTTCTAATATGCTAAAATGGTAGTTTGATGAAGCATCCCGAAGGTCACATTGCTAATGAATGGCAGAAGTAAAATAAAGGTCTTCTAGACTCAACAGATAAGCCCTTGTTTATACCTTGAACTTAAAGATCAAGGCTCTGCTTCAGGAGGAGGTCGAATAGGATAAGTTCCCTCCCGGTTCTTAAGTTGTTTGTTCCTGTAAGCCACTTGTGAAGACTTCTCATTGGTTCTCAGAGTATACACATGTGCAATTGGTGAGACTGAGAAAGGTCACCTCTGTGGTTCATCAGAGGATTTCTAGAAGTTCCTTGCTTAAGATCCTTGAATTCTTAATGCGTATTAAGAATCTTAGCATGTATGATTTATAGATTGCTAATTTAGAAGAAAATAGTGGCTGTCTGGGGCTTGAGAGATAACTCCAAGATTCAGAGCACTGGCTGCTCTTCTGAAGTCCTGGGTTTGATTCCCACCACCTACGTGATGATAATTCCAGGCCCAGGGGATCTGGCACCGTCTTCTGGCCTCTGTAGGTACCAGGCACACATGTGGTATGTAGAAATACATGGAGGCAATATACCCATACATATAAGTTCAAATATATATATATATATATATATATATATATATATATACTATTGCCTATAATTCTCAAAAAATTATTAAAAATATGTTTGTAAGACCATTGCCTGCTTGCCCTAGATATAAAAGTAAGGAACCAGATTCTTAAGTTGTAGTGTTACGGAAGGTTAGGTCTTCTTTTAGTGGAAATGTGGACCCATGATCTAAACCATGAAAGCAAAGTTCACAGAAGACTTGTACATACACAGTAAGCCATTTCAGGCTTCACAATAAGAGCATGGAGGAAGAAGCTGAACCTCCTCGTCCTCAGAGTTCATTTCCTCCTCATTCATTCTTCTCCTATAGAGGACAGGAAAGGTTAGTGACCTAAATACACATCAGAGGGCAGCAATGTTGAACTTTCTCAGACAGAGGAACTTGGGTATGTCTGGCTATCAGACTGAGATGTGTAAAGCTGCCAGCTGACAACACAGATTGTGACTAAACACAAGAAGGGGCCATGGCAGAAAAAGAGACCTGAGAACGGAATCTGGGAAAGACACTGCTCTATCAAGTGTGAAACTGACAAGAGCCACTTACTTAATGGGAAAGGCCCCAGGTCCACACTGCGCCTCCCCAGGGCCTGTTTTCTCTTCTGCTCTATAGATTGGTGCTGCTGAGCAGTGAGTCGGTGCTCTGTGTGGTAAGTATATGACATACAGGTGGCAGATATTTCTAGGCAATGAAAAATGTTTTGGGCTGTCTCTGAATCCCTAGTCCATTATACTATATTATTATATTAAAACTTTTCTGAAAGCTTCTGTCCACAATAAGAAATTTTATATTGAATTTTTTACTGAATACACGTGTGTACAGACATGCGCACACATACACATACATATAATACATAGACACATGCATGCATGAGAAACAAAAGTATCCTAAAATGTATAATACACTTCCGTATTTTCTATTCAGTGTCTACTTAGGTTTCTTAAAGTGTTATACAAATGACAGCACATGTTCTCTAATGATGTCCAGCCACAATTTGAAATATACTGTGCTAAACTGCCAAGCTTTTTAAAATTCACTATGGAAGTAGCCTGATATATTGGATCTAAACAACCCTAGATCTAGAGCAGTGAATCTCACCAGAGACATTTTATTCTCAGGGCCTATGGCAATGTCTGGAGTACTTTTGATTGTTGTGGCTACCATTGAGTTAAGGTAGAGAATCAGAGATATTAGCTGAATACTTCCTAATACACAGAACAGCCCCTCACTGAAGAATTAGCAGTCAAACCATCAGGAAGAATATTGCTGAAAGGCTTGCTGAAAAGGTCCCATGGTGAGTCACCACTGTCAGTCTACTGTAGGTCTGTTTGAAATGGTAGAAAATGTCTATAAACAAAAGAACAGGTCATTAAAATTAGCTTTAGCCTGATCATCTTTTCCCCCTTTTTCTTTGAACTGTATTTGATATCTTACAGTGAGGTTAGAGCATCTCCATGGGCTATGAGGTACAGCTCAGTAGATAATTAAGAATTCAGTTATTTTTTTCATTCAGAATGTGCTGGGAATTTTTGTTAGAATGTTATTAATACACATATTTTCTATTTCATTCCTCAACTGTCATTTCTCTTCCATTTAAGTCATTTAATCCAGGACCCTCCCCCACTTAACCTGCAGCTCTCTTAGACAAGAAGTGAGAGGGGAACCTAACTGTCTCCATTAGACACAATCTCCAATGTCTTCTCCCCTCCCTCATGATATTTGATTCTGCTGTTTTGACGGGAAGTGACCTTCTGCTAACCTTGAAGTGCTGTCCTAAGCCCTGGTATTATACTGTCTCCGTTTTAGCCCCTGCTTCATTTCTCTATCTGTAGCTATTTCAGACAGGTTCTTCTGAACATGGAGTAACATGCACTCCTCCGTGACTGGGAGCCCTAGTTTTGACATCCTCCTTCATATCTGACAAAGTAGAAGCCCCTCCAATGTCCCAGATGTCACCATGGATGTCCCCATGCAATCTATTGTTTGTCCTTTTTTGTTATTGTTGCTTTGTTTCGTTTTGAATTTTATCATGTTATTTGCTATTTTGGAGTCTTGACAGACTAAGTTTGTGAGTGGGGGTTGGGGTTGAAGGGATAAAGGTAGAGTGACAGAAAAAGACCTCTCTAAATCAAATATCAGACCTGGACTGGTGATGGGAAATAAAACCAGTGCTGCTGGAGGCTATTCTCTACCGTTTATTTCAGTGTGTTTACTTCAGACGTCTTGTGTTACATAAACAATGGTATTTGTGCTAGTAAATGATGCAGCAGAAGTTACTTCTGATAACTAGAGAGAGATGTGTGTGTTTATAGCTACCTTGAAACTTTAGATTTAGGCTAACCAGAGGGTAAGTGAGCTGGTTATAGTGGCAAGCTCTCGTAATCCCAGCATCAGGAGGGAAAGGTAGGAAGATGACAAATCAAGGCCAATCTGGGTTACTTGAGAAACCTTACTGCAGTATATAAGTTCCATCCCTTTACTAAGGGAGCAACAGCAATATAGATCTCTTTTTAACCTTTCCATTCTTGTCTTAAGAATAGAATAAGACAGGAATGGAAAGGTAGTTCACCAGTCAAGAGGACTTGATGCTTTTACAAAGGACTGAGGTAGGTGGCTTACAACCTAACTCTGGCTCCCAGTGGCGCTAAAGTCCTCTTCTGGTCTCCCTGGATATCCACATGCATTTACACATACACGGACACACATGTACACATAAATAAACAATAAAATATTTTAAAGAAGATTTAAAAGAGTAGGATAACAAACATGGAATAGAGAGAGGAAAGAAACAGATGAGGAAAGGTCACAAGGTCATGCTCTGTCGATCACTCCTTCACATGTGCCTTACCTAAGGTAGGTAGCTTGGTGAGCCCTGTATGACTCAGGGAGTTAAAGTTTGATAAGGAAATGGAAGGGTGGAGCTGGAGAGGTGGGTCAGAGTTTAGGGACATCGCCTCTCTTGCAGAGGACCTGGGTTCAATTCCCAGCACCCACATGGTAGCTGGTAGCCATCTGTAACTACAGCCCTAGGGGAGCCAACCTCCTCTTCTGGTCTCCAGAGGCCCTGCACACACATGGTGCACAAACATATGTGGATATAAAATACCCATACTCATAAAATAAAATCTCAAAAGATTTAAATAAATGGGTTTAGAGGGGGAAAAAAGACAGAATAAAGGAAAGGGAACCTGGGAATAGAGAATCTCATCCCTCTTTGTTTTCTAGAATCTCCTGGTGTTTGTTTCTATCTAGACATCAAGAAAAGCAATTTATACCAAATGCCTGAACCTACAGCTTTGAGATACACCCTGAGTAACAACTAAAGCATGTCTTCAAGACTGGATTAAGTGACAGCTTAGGCACTTAAGCAGCAGCAGTGTTTGAAGAACGTGGCATTTGGGAAGGGGTAGTTATGATGACACTCTTCTTAGTTTGTACTTGATTGGTTTTCCCTGCTGCACTCAAGTGTTCCTTGTCCATGATGAGGTCTCACCTCACCCTCAGTTAGAGCACAGATGTTCATGATGAGGTACCACCTGCCCTCAGAGCACAGGTGTTCGTGATGAGAAACCACCTGTCCTCGTGTTAGAGCACAGGTGTTCATGATGAGAAACCACCTGTCCTCCTGTTAGAGCACACGTGTTCATGATGAGGAACCACCTGTCCTCCTGTTAGAGCACACGTGTTCATGATGAGAAACCACCTGTCCTCCTGTTAGAGCACACGTGTTCATGATGAGTTGCCATCTGCCCTCCAGTTCGAGCACAGGTGTTCATGATGAGAAACCACCTGTCCTCAGAGCACAGGTGTTCATGATGAGGTACCATCTGCCCTCCAGTTAGAGCATTTGATGACTAGGACCAAGAAGTGTGATGGGGCCGGGAAAATCAGGACTGCAGGAAAACCTAGACAAGAGGAGAAGGCTAGAAAGAACAGGTGTTTAAGTCACATGTGACCTGTGAGATACCCTCTAGAACCTCCTCCACCTCTGTTTTGTAGACCTGATTCTTTTCTGTTTCTGCCAGTTTTCCAAAGGCTTGTTTTGACATTCCTCAGGTTGACTTTGGTGCCTTCAGTTGACCAGTTCTGTGCTTCAACTTTGTCCTGTCTTCCAGTGATTGCTTCATTAGCCTGGAGGTTCCAGTCCTCACTGACAGTTCTACTGCTTGGCCTTCCCATATTTAGCTTGCCAACTCATCCCCATCACTGGGAGCTGAATTTTACCTATTTGGACTTTGATTAGTTCTCCCAGCATTCATAAAGTTTGAAGAATTAGAGCCAGACTTGTATAAGTTCATGCTTCATGACATACTGTTTGCACCCAATATCTGTGTATGGGATGCTAAATTCCTGTGGAAAAGAGCAGAGGATATCCTCGCCATAATGAAGTTTGAGGTCCTATCCTCATTGGATAAATTAATGTAGATTCTAAAGACTCCAACTCCTGACCCCTGAGATATGCCTAGAAGATGTTTGAGGTACCCAGATGCACTCTTGTGTAAGGAAAATTTGTGTGGATGCTGTGGCTGCTTGGGAGAGTTTGAATGCCCAGAAAAAGAGGCAGACCGGTTTATTCTATGCATGTGTGAATGAAGCTGAGCTAAATCTCATCCTGGTTAATGTGTCTTGTGCCAAGATTCTCCAGTCTCCTCGAAGAGTTAGCAAAGCTTTACCCAATTCCCTCCATTCTTAGATGAGAGCTAACACATGTGGCTCACCTTAGTAAAATGTGCAAACGTGTACATGGCCTTCAGTGAAGAGGGAATACTGGAGCAACCTTATCCCATGCAGAGAACCTGATCAGGTCATTGCAGCTACCTCCCTCTGGTGCTGTTCTTCTATAAACAGGAACAAGAATTCTTCTTGCCACTAGATCCCTCTTGTCAGGTGGCTTAGGCTTGCTGAATGAAAAGCCCTGTGAAAAGGAGATGCAGCCCTAATAATAACAGACACGATCCTGTTGGCTATTCTGGGCAAGAGCGGCTTTGTGCCGCGCTTGATCTCCATCAATGCCTGCCATTCTTGCCCTGCTGTTACCTTTGGACTTCCTATTCTTAGAATCATTTGTGAGCCCTGGGCTTGGGGGATTGTAGCCCCCAGGACTGGAATGCCCAGCTTGAGTGGAATGCAGACAGTCTGACAGAATGAAGGTTAAATAAAGTTTGCCTTGTCAGCCCCTCTTCTCCTGGATAGATGACAAGTAATTTGGGTATAGGAGCAATGGCATGAGTTATCATGTAGTGTAGTCCCAAACAGCCTTTTGTATATAGGTGCTAGTGGTGGATGGTCCATATATGACCAGCATAGCCATGCCAGGCTTCAAGGAGATGCATACTAAGGAGGCCTCTACAGTGACTAGGTATCACTAGGAAAAAAAATACAGAAACAAAAAGAATAACCTTTGAGGTTTTCAGCTTATTCAGAATTAGCTTATTTGCTCCTTAGAGTTACTGAATCATGTTTGAAAGCAAAACAAAGGGAAAAGCCTTCATAGTTGTGAAATCAGATAGGCAACAAACATTTCTTGAGCCGCAGGTACTTCGGGAAATTTTTAAGAAGTACAAGACATCGAATTCTTGTGGTATTGACAGTCTAGTTAGGACACAAAGCTATAAACACATGGGAAAGGAATCCATATGCCAGAGTATGTTAGCTACACACCTTTGCACCAGCACCAGGTGCCAGAGGAGGTGTCAGGAGGAGAACACTTCAGCTGGGCTTCTCAAGGAGGGTTTCAGGTAATGTTTACATGAGGCTTTGAGGAAGCAGAGAAATAAGGCTTGAAGCAGTGTGTAGGTGTACAACATTCTGAAGACAAAGACCTTGCAGGCCCCTGACTATACCAGAATGGCTGGGGATAAGAGTAAGAGGTTGTGTGAAAATCGCCAACATCTTAACTCCAGGGCAGTGTGTACAGGAGAGATGGAGATTCTGGGTATAGCCCTGCTCCAAGATTGGGGCCTGTTAGCATTTTCTCTACAAGTACCTAGTGTAGTATTACCACAGTTGCTTGTTGAGGTGGCTTGGTTTCCATCATGAAGGCTACTGCTGACTCTGGCTACCTACATGAGTTATGCTGTCAGTCTATCAGGACCACTCTAAGAAAATATAGAGGTTACCGTAAAGCTTGTAAACAATGGAATCTGCTTCTCACCCTTCTCAAGACTGAGAAGTCAGGGTCCAGGCACTGTAGACTTGGACATATGCCTACAATTTGGCTCCCAGACTTCTGTCTCATTCCTATATTCTTACATGGTAAAAGGGGAAACTCCTGTTTTGGAGGCTTAGGTCTCTTGGGATTTCAGAATGTGAGTCTGAGAGGAGAGCAGACATCTAGCCCATTGCCTTGAAAACGCCTGACTTTTCCGAGCTTTCTTCTCTCTTCTCCCACAGGTGGCTAGAAGTACAGGTGGCTAATCTAACATGTCCCCAACGCTGGGTGCAGTACCTCCGGCTTCTTCGGGAATCTATCTGGCCTGGTGGAGTGTTGCCCAAGTTTCCACGGCCTGGAAGGACTCAGGCACAGAAAGCAGCTACTGAGAAGCAGGCTTTGCAGAGCTTGATGAGTATCCTGCCAGGTAATGAGACTGGCAAGATGGTGGTACTGGTGATGTGTATTCTCTCCTCCCGTCCTGCTTTGCCAGTGATGCCTGACACCCTTCCCCATCTCCAAAAGGGTGCTCTAAGTCCCATTGCTCCAACTGATGAGAAGATGGTCACAACTGTGATTCTCTCATCCCTCCCTCAGTGGTGGCAAGGGAATGGAAGGATCACTTTGGCCACAGATACTAAGGGACGGTCCTGCAGATGTGTGGTTTTAAAACTGTGGGGCAGTTTTCAAAAAGCTGTTACTGCAACAGCAGCTGTCAGCACCATTCCCACCACGTGACGATGCTGAGTCTCTGCTAACTCCTGGTGTTTGGGGACCAGAGAAGAGCATGATATATCCTGTAGCACTCATATTTGATTGATTGTGTCCTTAGTAAGTAAGAAAGGTTCTTCCTTCTCTTCTGTTGTTTTTCAGTGGCAGGGAAAGCAATTTGTTGCCTGTGGCTGTGGTAACCAAGGAAGAGTAATAAACTGGGCTCTGGACAATCCCCTTGAGTTACCGTTTCTCCAACCTGAATGATGACCTCAAAAATATCTCTGCACCTTTGTGGCAGGTTACAAAGCCCTCTTGAGTCTCATTCTTAGATACATATTCTTTTTTTTTCCAAGACAGGGTTTCTCTGTATTGCTTTGGAGCCTGTCCTGGAATTTGCTTTGTTGACCAGGCTGGCCTTGAACTCACAGAGATCCTCCTGCCTCTACCTCCTGAGTGCTGGGATTAAAGGCATGCGCCACCATCGCCCGGTGTAGATACATATTCTTAAAAACCTTATTTTTCATGACTTTTCTCTGTTCTATGATATTTTCATTTGGCTCCGTACTTAAGGCTATTCTAGAACTAGCCAGTCTATGAGATGGCTGAAGTCCTGGGAGATGTTCTTTGATTGTAAGGCTGCAGTAGTAACTCAACTGTCTTATTTGGTTTTCTCCTTCAGATTTTTTAGTAGAAATCCTGGGGGTGAACAAGTGCCGGCTGAGCTGGAGTCTAGTCTTGGAATCATTCCAGCAACCCCTAATCAACAGGTAGGCTGGAGTGTGCAATACCCAACATAGTGTAGAAAAAGCTCTTCGCTGTCACAGGTGGCAAGGTTGGTAAATGCAGAGCCCACTATTAGAATAGGTCTGCACTTGACTTATGCTGACCGAAGGGTCCGGTATTCAGATACTGCACATACTCAGTGAAAGCCGTGCTGCCAACTTCTGAGCAGGTGACTTTGTTGTAGTAAGCGGCTAGAGGACCAGCCCCTGTTTGTATTTTGAAAAACTCAATGTAGACCCCAGCAAGAGCTACTGAAATTGCTCTGTTAACCTCCAGGCAAGAACAGACCTTGTGACTCAATTTCATAAAATACCATACTTTTTACACAATTGCATTAGCACTTTAGCACTATACTGAAGAAGTATACTCGATGGTTTTTCCCAACATTTGTCAGTCCCTGTGTCAGGAGCATGCCCTGGCCTGTGCAGTTCAGGCTACATGATGTCTTCCACTACAGTTTCCCAGCCTCACAGCAAAGCTGTGATTAGTATTGAGATCAGAAATTGTCATTATTTAGTAGGATATATTCAGAATAGTAAGAGTTGCATCATATAAAAGAACTAGAACCTAGAAATTTCAGGAGATAGATATCATCTCTAAAGCAGGAAGGCTTTGGGAAAGTATCAAGTACCTTTGCTCCTGCCTTCTCAAGCCTCCACCAGTGTCTAATGTCTCAACTCTCAAACTTGAGGACTCTGTTCATGGGCAGTAAATTCAGTGATCCATCATTAGGAGCACCAGTTGGCTGTAATGACATCACAACAGTTCTTCCCAGGTTCTGCAGAGCAGTGCATGTGCACTGATGTAACTGCAGAGACTGTTGTTTTGTACAGTCCAGTCTCCAAGACCATTCTTGTCTTCATTGAGCTGTAGCTTTTAGTAGTACAGTGCACATTGATTCTACCACAGCTGTGCTATGGACTTGGCAGCTTCTAGTAACAGTTAGGCTTCTTAGAGTTCTCTGTAAGGTGAGAGCTATGTGAGGCGGGCCCTCTTCTCAGTTGGTTGTTCTGTCCATTTGTTTCAGACATTTGATTTACTGTCTTGGAGACATCATCCTGGAGTTCTTGGACCTTGGTGCCTCTGTTAAAGAACCTGTCCCAGCCACCTCTGCCTCAGACTCCCCAGGCAACCTCAAGAGAATGGCAACCTCTACTTAGATCATTCACACAGTCTTCAAAGGCTTGAAAAAGAGAGCTTTTCAACCACCCAGAGACTGATTAAGATGCCTGTGCCCTCTGGAGCTAGGCTACCTTAGCTGGCCTCCATCTCAGTGGCTCAGTTCTCCTTCAGGTCTCCTTTAGTAACAGGTGATGGGGATATAGAGCCCAATTGCATACATATGTGTTTCCATAGTCTTATGGCATGTGGACTGCTGCTGGTGAGGAGGTCTTGTTTCTTTGGGAAAGGAAATTATGAAGCAGAGGTTTCTCCTTTGCATTCTTCTCAGCATCATGGTTTGCCAACAGCATGGCTCTGTGCATGCATACACCTAATCCACATATGCACAAGCATTGGGTAATATAAGAGAAAAACTATAGCCAGATTTCCTGAAAGGAGAAATAGCCTCCTGAGCTCTCTTTTCCCACCTGGAAACTAAACATTCATTCAGGAGCACTCCCTCACCCTACCTAGTTCCACAGCAGTTCCAGAAGAGGTAAGGAAAGTGTGTCTCAAGGGACTTCTTGCTCTCTGGCTATTTTCTTACACAGCGGCCCTCTAGAGGATGTCAGGAATGTTGCTTCCTCAGCTGGCTATACTTTTCCTGTCCCGAAGGTTTCAAAGCACACTATCAAACTTGTGGTAAATCCACCCCACCCTTCATACCCTTTCCTGCAAGGGATTACACCACAGAGTTTCTTAACTCTCCTCTCATCTCCTACCTAAGAGCACATGAGTTTTGGATTTGTAAGTTTGCCTCTGTCTTAACAGAATTACACAACAAGTTAGATATTCAGCCTCAGTGTTTCCAGTGAGAAAGGAAAGTACTTGTTCCATGGCTGAGGGTGTACAAAGGATAGAAGTAGGGAGGCTAAGTGGAAATCCTTTCATAAGACTTTGGCAATAACTCTTTATTCTGAACACATAATGTAGCAAACTTACAGGATATAGATTTTACTTCCAGATCCCTAAAGGTTGAATTTCTTATGAGCCCAGTGATAAAAGCAGTAGTGCCCTATGCCCATTGAAAACACGGAACAACTCAGAGGAACCTTTAGAAGAAAGAGTTGGAGGGAAAGTCACAAGGGAAAGGCTGCTCCCAGGAAACGCATGAGTTGCTGGCATTCACATGGTACCAGTAGGAGAACATAGTCAACCCCCAGCTCATTAGTGTCTGTGTAGCTCTAGTCCGAATTTCCCTGAACTACAGGATCCACATGGAAGGGAGTCTTGAAGGAAGACTGGTGAGAATGGGGTGAAGCATCAAGAGCCAGCATCACGATTTTCCAGACTCTGAAGTATGTGATGAGCACACAATTAAAGTTGTTAATAGAAAAAGGTTGTGAAATCGTTGCTCTCCTGCCCTGAGAGGCTCGTAAGCATACATCACCCTCTGATGTGACTGAGAGGCTTAAGATGCTGCTCTTGCCAAAAGGCAAGAGGTGAATGAGCTAAAGTTTCATGGCCTCGTCTGGCCTTGAAGCATGACTTGATGGCTCCAAAGTTCTTGAAGTATCCCCTTCTCTTGGCCCTCAGAGGCAGAGGTAACTCTATATGCTGTACTCTGAGTGCCTCCCAAGGTATGGTTCCAGGGGACACCTGGGATCTGCTCCTGCAGTAAGGACCACTTTATTCTCTTTTGGTAGAGTGAGAAATCCCGATCTCTTGAACTCTTCTCTCCCCACATCCACCCTCCACATATCCATAGCCACCTATGTCACTTTGAATCTGTGTACACATGTACTGGTAACCCAGAACATCATGAGTTCCCTATGGCAGTGAAGTCCAAGGGATCTTTTCATGCCTGCTGCCCAGAGAACTTCCTTACATTTGATTTTATGTACAAGACCCCATTTTTACTCAACCTGCCCCCAAAAGGTAAGCTATCCACAAGAGGAAAATGGTAAAGATAACCAGGGAGATCATCAAAACACATCTGGCTTTGGGAAAGACCTGCCAAGTTTGAGTAGCATGTTCAGACCACGTAATCATCAGCATTTGGGAGTGTCAGGATGATGCTCTAGGTTGGGAGAATGAAAAACTGAGCCCACACTGATCTGCTGCTTTTCTCTCCTTTTTGTTTGTTTATTTACTCTGGCTCTCTTTGTGATAAATTTACTTGTTTAATTCAAAATATTAATATCTGAAATAAGACCAACACCCTTTCTGCCTTGATTGTAGATCTAGAAAAAGATGAAGGATGGGAGGATACTGTCAAACTCTAAATGTGATCCTTGCCATTATTTATTAAAGTTCAAGAAAGCTGTATTTAATTATATAATGCTATATAGCTATAATAGTCCACAATTTTTGTTTTCAAGATTCTGGATTAAGTATGACAGAACTTAGAAGTAAAATGCACTCCTAGATCCAAGCATAAGAAAATACTCAAATTTAATATTAACAGAAGTAACCCTGACTTCCCTTTTGAAGTTTCCAATATACTATGATTTTTTGTTATAAGAGTACCATGGAAGGCCGGGTGGTGGTGACCCATGCCTTTAATCCCAGCACTCGGGAGGCAGAGGCAGGCGGATCTCTGTTAGTTCGAGGCCAGCATGGTCTACTGAGTGAGTTCCAGGACACTCTCCAAAACAATACAGAGAAACCCTGTCTTGAAAAACCAAAAAAAAAAAAAAAAAAGTGCCATGGAGTTTTGCCTTTAAACACTGTTGTACACCACATCTCTAGAAGGTTTCCATCATACATAATAACTATAACTTTATACTCAGTGAAAAGCAATCTCTCCTGTCCCCTGCAGGGTGGTGGTAGTAGACTGGATGGTCACCCATTCCACTTTCTGTGTATGTGAATCACACTTGCAGTGTGTGCCCCATGACTGGCTTATTTCAATTAGCATTATGGTTTCTGGTTCGTCTTTGTTGCAGCATGTGAAAATGCTCTTTTAGACTCAGCAGTTCTGTTTTATGGATATACCACATTTTCTTCATCTATTTTCCAGAGGTGGACATCTAGGCTGTTTTCATTTCTTGGTTAATGTGAACACAATGGGAAATGGCAGTGCAAGCATTTCTGTGGAACCCTGCATTCAATACTTTTAAAGTACCCAAAAGTAAGATTGCAAGGCTATATAATCATTGCATTTTACTTTTTGACTAAAATTACTGTTCTGTGTAGCAGCTGCATTTCTACCAATAGTGCACAGAGGTTCCAATGTCTGAGGTGCATGCACTCACACGTTTAGTAATGCCTCCTTCACACATGCGGGGTGCTGCTTCACTGTGGTTTTGAATCCAGACCTTCTAGAGTCCTGCTTTGCCTTGCTTGACCCATTCATTTCTTCCTTTGCTCTCAGCACCTAAGAGTTGTTGGGTCCTAGGTGGGGTGACAGTGTGTAAATGTGTGGCTGTATGAGCTAGAGTATTGTGGACAGGATTAAGTTGCTAGGAACATGTGTTTTCTTCCACAAAGGCACTGCATAAGTAAATGAGTCCCAGGGGTTCATTGATTCAACAACTTTGGGACATCACAAGACCTGTTTTTGTTAGAGTTGTTGTTTGTTGTTCTGCTCTTGTGTCCTAAACATTTTAGGTCTGTCCTGAGACAACCCCCCCCCCATCCATGCTTACTGTGCTTCCTGACAACTCATCCAGACTGACTGTCTGAAAGGTAGGGCATCTCTTTCAAAGAATGAGGGATCCATCCAGGGACCCCTCCAGGAATCTTCTTACTCATTGCCCCCACCCACAATGCTAGATCAATCACATTATGAATGGTTGGCTTGCAGTAGTACTTACTCCCAAGGATATGACAACTATTAAATGAAGGTCAGACAAATAAAAGAACAATTTATTAAGGAAGACTCAATGAGTGTGCATTGATAGACATTGTCTCCCTAGGGATTCATTCTGCCTGTAAATCTCCCATGGAAGTCTAAGAGCTGCCATTTGTTGAGGTCATTGCTTGAAGCATTTTGTATATATTATCATTTAACTCAGGAGTCAACACCATGAGGTAAGTTCTGCCATGTTCGTATTTTATACATGTGGAGCATGACGCACAAGTTGACACATGACCTATCAGTTACTTGCAGGAAAGTGACAGAGCCTAGATCCAAGTGTCAGCAGTCTCTCTCAAAGCATACGTACTCAGCTGCCTTTTTGACTTACCAAGCAAAATCTGACCAGGTTCTCCGTTTTTGAGAAGTCTCTCGCCTAATCCAGTAGACAGAGAGCTTCTGTAAAGGATCAGAAAGCAAATGTTTCAGTCATTGTGACTGCATCCTCAGCTGTAGCCACTCAGTTCTTCCATGGTAGCATGAAAACAGCCACCAACAGTTCATAAATAATTGAAGCTGTGTTCCAGCAAAGTGGGAATTAAACATGGGCAGCTGGCCAGATCAGATCCTTGAGTGGTAGTTTTCAGACCCAGTCCAGTGAGTTACAGGAGTGCTGCTCAAACTGTTGTGCCGGAAATTCACCTGCAATCTTGTAAAAATGCAACATTTGCCTTGGTAGTCGGATGAGACCCAGTAAAAATACAAATGTCATTCTATGAGATGTTGACGACATAACTCCCACGCCTTTCCTGAGGAGACAGGTGAAGGGCTTCCTTAAGGGACCCCACCAGCACCTGTCATATGTCTTTTCTACCACAGCAATATGACTTTCCCCTGGCTGAAGACTAGCCTGTCCTGGATAGGAAAGGGATGGGCACCAGGAAGAGCTGGTCATTGGCAAGAAGAGGAACTATGATGCTTTTGCAGTTGAAGACCCAGCTGAACAAGCTTTGCCATAATTTGGCCTCCTGTTTCCTTTCCACTGGAAATGCCAGAAATCACAGGACAGTCATTCTCACTGCCTTTGTGGAAAAGAGAATGAAATCATTGAAGGGTGAAGTTCAGCTAGCAAGCCTGTATCACTACTTTGAGGTGAGATACTGCTACAGAAAAGGCGGGGGGGTGGATTTCTCAGGAGAGCATCATGAGGGAGGCATTATCCCAGACAACATTCCACAGCCTGAGCCTTACCTGAAAGTTCCCATTGCATAGAGACATCTCTCACTGCCCAGGGCAATTAAGTACTGTTCTTGCATAGAGGTAATTTTCCAGCATTCATATCAGGCAGCTCACAAATATGCCTGTAACTTCTGCTCCCGTAGATTCAACAGTGTCTTCCAACTCTGCTGGCACCCACACTCCATGTGCATTCTACCACACAGATACCCACATACACACATAATTTAAAAATCTAAACCCAAAAGAAAGTTCAAGCACCATGACAGAAAGGAATGAAGCTCATGAGGACCTGTTTCTGCAATGAGGGGGCAGCAGTGAATGGGCAGATTCTGCTGAGGTGGCAGGGAAACCATGGACACCATGTCACCTGGCAGACACAGAGCTATTCTCACACTAGCTGTGTCTGCCCACTGCCTCCCCATTACTCCTTGCCTGTATCTAGTTCAAAGATCCGTGTCAACTCTGCTTCTTTGGACACAGAACAAGCATGCAGCAGGAGGGAGAGAATGATTTCGATGTCTCCTTGCCAATATGACATTGGATTTCTCCAAAGACCTCCATTCTGCCCTTCCCTGCAGGCATGTCTATAGAAGTCATGTTGTAGGCTCTGAAATGTCAATGGTTGGGGTGGGGTGAGGGAGAATGAAATTTTAAAAAAGGAAGAACTGAATCCAAATACAAATGTAGAGAACATGGCTTGCTTCTTGAGACAAGGTCTCTTTGTAGCCCAGGCTAGTTTGAACTTATGACTCTTCCTCCTGAGTTTCCAAAGTGCTCTGATTATAAGTATCAGGCCCAGCCAAAAAACATTTCCTAAAGTAATGTTATCTACTTTGTCCAAAGTAGACCCCGTGATCACTAATCAGTGCTTGTTTAGGGAATACAAGCTATTCTAGTACTAAAGTGTTACAGTGGTAGACAATAAGTCTATGTGTGAATAACCCACACTTGGGCTTTTGCCTTCTCCCTCACTCCATGACACCACTGCTCTCAGTTGTTACATGCAAGGGAGAATTGGCTATGATTACCCCAGAGACTTTAATTTATGAGGGTGAAAACCAAGCACAGAGGTCTCTGAGAACGAATAAATAGACTACGGGCCTGTAGAAATGGCTCAGGGGTTAAGAATGCTTGCGGCTCTTCCAGAGGACGCAGTTCAATTCCCAGTGCTCTAGCTGTGCAGCTTACAAGCACCTACCTGTAAATCCAAGGGATCTGATGACCTCTTCTGGACTCTGAGATAACTACACTCACACACACACACACACACACACACACACACACACACACACACAGATATACATGCACATAATTAAAAATCAAATGTTAAAAAGAAGACTAGTCAACAGAAGCTCTGACCTGCCTATATGTGTTAACTTGAGTTTGGAGACCTGTACCAGTCCACTGACCCCTTGCTGTCAGCCATCCTGTCCTCACAGTTATTAGAAAGATTAACTTGAGAATGTATAAAGTGCCTGTCACCAGGATAAGTAGACTTTGCTTAGGGAGGGAAATCTCTTCTAGAATTTACACAGTGTATCAGGACAGCTCCTGTGAGGTATGCAGCAGTATGAGAGCAGGCTAGCTCCTTTTCATCTTCATGTGATGAAGGTAAAACGCAACCTTCTATTTAGGAAAACAATTCTTTCCAGTAGAGAGAAGGCATCTTTCATTAAGGCTTCCTGGGCCACTGGAAGAGTCACAGACTTGCTTGGCAATAGGGATGGAATCTATTATGGAGATGATGGAGGCAGGGGCTTAGGTAAGAAAACTTTGTAGAAATCTTGTGGTCAACTTTCTGCCTCAAAAAGCCATGCTCATTTCTGATTCTTTATACCCTGTCCCCCATCTTGCTTTCGTTTCCACTGGGGACATTACCTGATTACCTTCCCACCTCTGTGTGGGTGCGTGGCTTCCCTCCACCTGTCAGGACCCATTCAAGTTCCATCTTCTCTAATAAACATTGTGTGATCTTCAGCCAAAACTTTCCCTCTCCCTCAGGGTTTACATTGCCTCTGCAGTCAAGTCACATATACATAATGCCTTCCATAGTTATTTGAGGGCAGTTAGCACATGTATCTCTTTTGTTCCCATTATATCCCTATGGCTGGCTGACTGGCTGGCTATATATCTTTCTGTGTGTATATACATTTGTGACACCTATACCATACGTGGGTGTGTGGGTGTGTGTGTATCAACTGTGCCATATATATGGCATATTTGGTTATATATATATATATATAATAGTATAATAAGTATGTGGCGTAGTTGATACAAAATAAGTAAAGAATATATTTGTTGTAAATTTGATGTAAAACATGAGTCATTCTAAATAATTTTCAAGAGACTCTTAGAGATAGATGCAGAAACAAAAGAGGGTGGTAAATTTTCATTGTTAAGACCTTATTATGCCCTTATTTACAGCAAATATCAAGCATCAGAAGTCTATTCTTATATTTCCTAAGCAAGAAGCCATACAAGTTTAGGATGTACTGTGGGCAGTGTATGTATATGGGTCACATAAGGTTCAAAAACTGTGATCCAGGTTGGGCTCAAAGTTAGTGGTCTTCCTGCCTCTGTCTCCCAGAGCTGGGATTACATGCATGTGTTACCATTCTGCCACCCCCCCAAAAGAAACCCTTAAGCTCTTCAAATGAAAGGATCCTGCCATAAAAAATTCCTTTTAAAGTCATCTGATCATAAAATAGACAGCATCCCTACTGACTCCCTCACTTGTACTTATTTCACGTCATCAAGATCAGAAAAAATGCTACGTCTACCTAAAGAAAACATCATGAGCACCTTCCCACACCAGACTATCTGTAAAGAATGCTGCTACCAAGAAGAGACAATAAAGAATTCTGCTTCAGCTCACTATCTGAATTCCTTAACCCTTTCCTTGAGTTCTTTTGGCTCCAAGTTTAAAATCTTGTCTTAAGCACCTCAACTGGTATCTAAGCAATGCCTCTGGTGCCATACAAGAAACCCTCCAAAGTTGAAGTAATTTTTTAAAGGGTGTTTGCTGTCTTCTATACTGTGTTTGCTGTTGTAGCTGTGTATCCAAACCCAGATCAAAATGAGTCTGCTCTCATAAGAATGAAAACTAAGGACCCAAGCTCTCTGTAGGGACAAGGGTACCTGTTTCTGAGTCTGCAGCACCAGGTGGTCTACAGCCACCAGGCCATGGTGGGAAAGATGAAAGAGCAGGTGGAGGAATGAAAAAGAAAGTTCAACCAGAGAGTCAAGGCAATATTGGGTTTCATAAAGGGAATCTAGGCACCTCAGTGCTTGGGTTATGTTTATACTTGTGCAAAGCGTGCATCTTCCGTGGAATAAGACCTGTTCCTTGTTCCAGGGCACATTTGCACAACACATGATGTAAAATAGTATGGAGCCAAGGCTGATTCTGTATCCACCCCTGGGGCAGATTGGTCATTCTCCAGTGTAAACCTCCTTGGGATTAACCACTTATTCCAATGGAGAGCACTGGATAATTAATCCCAGACCTGCCCCAGCCTACTCTGAATGTCTTACATATGGGTGAGGGAGGACACATAAAGTTTCCTGGGCCTATTTGGATGAGGTAGGGAATCTGCTGTTCTAATATATGAAAGGAGAGTGTGTGGCTTGCACAGATGCAGCCATGTGGGGAGCATATGCATTTATAGAGCAGATCAGAGGGGAATGGTGTGCATTGTGACTCCAACAGCAATGCATGTGAGCTCTCTGCCTGCCAGCAATGGAATTATGTCCTTCCTTTTAATATTCTGGAGAGACTGAGGCAAGGGCTTCTGTTTTAGCAGCTCTGGATCCTGCATCTTAAGAAGAATTGCCTACTGTAAGGCCAAAATGACCTGGCTTCTTACGGGGTTGGGGTTTCTGTGGAATTTTTCCAAGTGATAGGAATTTTCCTGATCTGGTGTCTTCCATGGTAGCCAGCCTGGAATCAGTGGTTCACTTTGTCCAGGTCCTTCTCTAGGCACATTCCTGGGGTGCTATTCTTACAAACTAGGCACACAGTAACAAAACAAAACAACAAAAACAAAACCCAACTTAAAAGCTCCTCCTAGCTCTCATTTCTCCTCACTTCATACAGCCCCAAAATTGATTTTTTTTTCAGCGTATCTTCTCTTCATGGTAGACTTGGACACCCCGATGTCTTTTTGATAGTTAACATGGGTATCCACTTAAGGGTATGTGCCTCATTTCCCTGGTTGATACTCTGTTGGGGAAGGCAGGCCCAGTGAAATCAAGAGTCATTGCCAGGTTTAACATTTTGATGAACTTTCTCCATCTTGCACAATATTCATAAGGCTGGAGTTTAGCTTCCCTTGATTTTTACCTCAGATTTCAAAGCCAAGGGGTTTTAATGACCTCTGTGTGAGAACTGTTTTGATGCTGGGCTGGTCACCACAGCCTCTAGAAACATCAACTAAACTGCTCTCTGTCCCTGCGCCCCCTCCCCAATTCCAGTTATTTCTACAAGTTCAGCCTCTTAGAGAAATCTCCTGAAGATATAAGAACAAAGTTGAGCAGATAGGTCTCGGGTAGAACAAAGCAACGTGTGAAAACCAACATGCTGTTGTTCCTTGTACCTGGCCACTGCTCTGCGTATCTCCTGTGTAGCCTGCTGAAGGGCTATGTGGATAGAGATCCCTTTGAGAGTGTATCTTCAGTCAACTGCTTGAAACATGCAGCTGTCTTCCTGAGAGGTACCCGGATGGCAGAGTTCCTTTTGAGTCTGCCTTCAGACTGTAAACTGTCTTCCCTTCTGGGCTGTAAACTCCTCACAGGCAGACTCTGATTTACTATCTTTCCAGCACTGAACCATGTGCCTGGCTCCCAGTTTCCTCCTCGTATATCCTGTCACGTAGCAAATTCTCAGGCACCCAGACTCGTTCCTCTGCCTTCACTCAGACTAGTGGTGTTGACAAACTTGGTGCAACATTGCTTGATGCATAAATGAAATCGGCCAGTACCCTTTCACAATGAACAACACTTTTCTTCCCTTGGGATAGACTTAGAAGTCTGTCTGCCATCTGGAAGTCTTCTTCCCAGCTTCCTACAGACATGAGCTCTCTACCCCCATAGCCCCTTCAACTATCCAGAGACAGCAAGAACACCCTGTTCTGAGTAAGCAAAGGGGATGTCTCAGGCTTTGCCTCCCCCAGAACTCTCTTCTGCTGTCAAAATCTGTCAGGGGAGGGGAGGTCATTTCACCTTTCTCTCCAAAGCAGGGTTCTCAAGTGAGTTTCACAGCTTCAGTTGCTTCTATCTGAAACTTTGTGAGCCCCTGGGCTGTTGCCACAGTAACCAGTCAGCTCCTGTCACCAATGCCTCAGAGTTAGCCTGTCTAATCTGAGGTGGAAATGGACCCCAGGCTGGCAATCTTACCGTGATCTCATAAGCGCATATCCAGCTGCAGTCTCAGTTGCTGGGGTGAACATGGGGAATCGGATGGGCGCAAAGAAGGAGCATATTTTTTTTCCAGTACCAGACTGACATCCCAAGCCCTAAACAAGCCCCATGATCAAGGGACTTTTTAGAATTTTTTTCTTTGCAATGGGCTTTCTGGTGTTTTTCTTGCCATTTAGTAGCTCCCGTGGTTCTGCCCACTCCCAGGAGCATCAGCAACCACAGTCAGCAGGTACTGGTTTCCAACCTGAAGGGAAGCATGTCCTTACCACAGGAAGACAGATGGCTACTAACCCTGAGACTCCTTAGGTTATCCATATTCAACTCTTCAGCCAACACAAAGGAAAAGATGCACACTTTGAGAGATGAGCTGACAAAGAAAACCTCGTGTCATGCTTTGTGACCGACGTCGTGCACACTGTGGATCTTTAGTGAATTCCTTCTCACCCAGCCCCTCCTGAAAGGGAAGCAATGAAATGGGGGGAGATCTGTTTTCCTGTCATCAGAGTAGCTGACTTGTAGTCACAGGTGCTGCAGACTATGGACCAGTTGTCTCGCCATCCTGGTCTTTCATTTCTTGCACACAAAGAGGACAGATGGACCACACCGTCCTTGTCCCACCCGACAACTTCATTAGAGTCAGATCCAGGCCACTTGGTGACAGTGGACTCCAAGGATGTCATAGGATGGATGAGTAGCCACTGTGTTCAGCTCGGCTTTCTCTGGAAGTTTTCTTCAAGCACATGTGGACGACAACGTAGGGAAGGAAGAGCAGAAGCATAATAAAAGATGAGAAGACAAAAGGCATCTTTAAGAGGAACATGTTTGACTTGGTTCCTCTAGCTTCCTCAAAGGTAAGGTTCTTTCCTGCATATGTCCCCTCTAAACCTGGCACAGCCCAGGTGATTCAGGAGGTCTGAAGAAGCCACACCCTCAAATGCTCATGAAATGGAAGGACCTTACCTGGAACTAACCTTTCCCCAGGAGGGTGGAGGTATGAATTAGTGGGGCTCACACCTTTATTTGTCCACCTACCCATCTCACTTTATCTTTTGATCATTCTCCTGAGAAATATACTTCACATGTGTATAGCCTTTCCAGATTCACAAAGTATTTCTATCCTTTATCCAACTTAGCTCTTAGCAACAGCTTGGGTAATTTGAAGTTACCCATGTCCTCATTTGACCAAAGGAAAACCTGAAAGGCAGTTCATCTTTGGCTCAGGTTTGCTCTCCCACTGGACAGGGATAGCCAAGGGTCACTCCAACTCTGCCAGTGGCTAACTCTGGATCGATGGGTCAGTGGTGTAGAAACTCTGTGCCTTAGATCCCTTATTTGTGAAATGGGAACAAGCATGGTGCTCTCAGAGAGACAGGCAGGCAAGAGGTCTCAGTGAGTCAGTGCACCTAAGGACAACATCTGGCACACAGTGTAGTACACATCCATTATTGTCATTGGCAAACTAAGCCTGGGGCCTGAGCCTTGGGAGCTCCAGTGCAGTGATGGATGTTCCTGCCGCCCTACACCAGTGTTCACTGTAACATGCAGATGCCGATCTCAGCCTCTGCCTTCCAGTGAAGAGCAACTCCACCCATGGGTTTTCTGCTCCATAAAGTCCAGTATCAAAGTCTCTGGACTGCACTCAAGCACAGGTGCCAACCTTCATGTTTTTAGATGACAAGCTAGGCACTTTCTTCCCACAAGACTGTCAGCTGAGCACAGACTATTCCACGTCTCTGGAGAAAGGACCATCTGCCAGCAGAGTCTTGTAACTCATTGCTACAGTTGTGTGGTTGCCTCCTGTCCCCTGACCTTTCCCCATGTCATACTTCCATTGCAGTGATCAGAGCTACAGACCATTGAATTGTTGAGGGTGTGCAGTTTTTGGAGTATGTGTCTTGTTTCCATGCCCTCTGTGTGTTCTCCCTGAGAATATAGACTCCGTGGAGTGCAGAGGGACAACCTTTGATTGCACCTAACAAAATGCTTGGTAGATAGTGGGCACATGCATATTTCCTGCTTTAACAGACCTCTCAAAGAAGACAATAGGTTCCTTTCTCTATTGTTTACAGTGATCAAATACCATGTTTAGATGCATTCAATCCCCTAGTGCTGAAGCTGAGGGAGAGATTTCTGGACCTAGACATGAGGGAAGGGTTCATTCTCCTTGAGTCACAGCATGCCATCTGCTGTAAAACCCAGAGTGCGGGCCATGACCATTGTCAGCTGCACACTGAGCACAGAAAACCAGGCCAGACCTAGGGTTCCTGCTCCCAACAGTATCTGAATACTTTGTGGTGAATTGCCAGTAAACACAACGTTGTTCTCCAGTTCAAAACAAGTGAAAGTCATTTGCCAGCATCACCTGGCACAAAAGCCATGTGGCAGAGGGGCTCTGAGTAAAGGGCAGTTCAAATCCAGGCATTAAAATAACCCAAATGCTGTTTTCTGACAAGATTCCTTTCCTTGTCGGGTTTGTGATTCTTGAGCCTGAGAATATCCTTCTCAGGTCAGGTTTCTCTGCTGTCACACTCGTCTCAAGCCTGGAATGTGAGCACTGGCCATTGAGATCTGATGTAACTATGTCACCATCCCAAAATGGAGAGACATTATCTCATAGATGGTGGCAGCAGGCAGACACCAGAGTGCTGCTGGCACGCATGGCCTACCACTCAACCGTGGACACCCCCAGCATCCACAGTTCTCAGGGAGCCCAGTCTGATGCCCCATACCCGAAGTTTTGCACACCATCATCCCTGGGAGTGGAGACAAGAGCACACTCATTTTTGGTAACCTCAGCAGTTGTCAGATGATCTTTGGTAGTAAGGTCCCGAATCACCTGAAGCCTTGGACAGAATGCAGATTGCCCTTCACATGGTGGAAGACACTCAGGTAGTGCTAAGCCTCCATCCTTCCCCAGACAGCCCCAGGAACAGGACTGCTGTATTCAAGGGCAAGTAGGTCCACTGGCCTCTGAGGCAAGCATCCCTTTCAGCACTTGGAGAGGATGAAACAACTGGGGAAACCCAATAACCACTCTTCAAATAACAGCATCAGAGTCCTGGTCATATCGACTCCAGATGAGACTTTGGATTAAGGAGCAAACCTTATCTAGCCTTGGAAAGAGGGAACATTTCTGCTTCCTTCCTCCTTAGTGTGCTCCCCCAACATTGTGTCCTATTACTCCGCTAGGAGACAGTTGTCAACTAGGCCATATCCTGCCCACCCTTCCTTAACTAGGTGGACGCTTAAACTGTCCCCACTTATCCAGACATGCTTGAGTACCTCAGCCTCCTTCTCATCTCTAGAACTCCTTCAGAGCTAGTACTTCAATGTGCCACACTCTCCCACTCCAGAAAGGATCTCACAGGCACTAGGCAAATGCTACCTCTGAGTTGTTAACCCCTAGCCCCTGAATGTGCATTTAATGCTTAGCTTACACCTTCTGTCACCATCAGTTTCTACCTCTCCTATAAATTAGTGCATGTCCTCTAGAGCATCCTCTGGTGCAGACAACAGATGCAGATGTTTCCAGAGACTCGCTCACTCGCTACACTAACTCAGGAATGCTTCTGCACCTCACTAATTGCTTCTTAGGGTCAAAGCCTAAGAATGGCTCTTGGATATATCCTCACTTCCCATCTCTCCCCGTTTTCTCTATCTTCTTCAAGCACACTAAGCACATCCCTAGTTCAGGCCTCTGCCCGGAACCATCCTCCCTGGGTGTCCAATGACTCATTCCCCACTCTGTTGTTTCTGTCTCACTGCCACCTTCTCTGAGACCACTGTCCTGACCATTCTGTCTAAAAGATAGCAACCTTTATACCCATTATACTGACTTGCCTAATTTTCCTTTACTATATTTACTAGCAGATGATTTCAATGAGAGCGTGTTGTATTGACAATCAGTATGTCATACTACATTTTGCAGATGTTTAAATGGAAGCTTAAAAGTGGTGTTTTGAGGAATAAGGCATTGCATTATGATATGTGTATGAACTGAGAACTAGATAACTTACTATATCATATGTATGTATATTTATATATGTATATATATATATGATCCCTAACATTACCTTTTGTGATGAGAAGACTTAAAATATATAATCTGTGCAATTTTCAAATATATAATGTGCTTCTCCTTCTGGAGACACTGTGCTATGTGGTTGATCCTATAAAGTTATGCCTCCTATAGACAAATACTGCCAGGATACTGTTTCATCATTCTTCCTTATCTCCTGTTTAGCAGGACCCTGAAGGATGTGTGCACTCTGAATAAAGGGGGAAACCAAGAATATGAACAAAACTAAGTTGTACTTATGGGACTTGGTCTCCATCTCCCAGGCACTACAGTTGGCAGCACCTTATTCAGGGAACCTTGAGTATGGCTGGCTTGGCTGCACTGTCAACAGCCATCGGCAAGTGTTTCTGTTGTTTTGAGTTCCCCCCAGGGGTCTAGGGGAGTCCCACCAAGGCCTTCTCTTCCAGCGGGCCTTCGGGGGCAGCTGCCTGCTGCTTTCCTGGGAAGACTGTGTTTGACAGCAAGGAACACCAACAGTTTCACAGCAGTCACTTCTTGGCAGGACAGATGGCTATGAGACGTGTCCCCAAACAAAATAAGCCTTTCAGGGAAGTATATTTCAAGCCTAGCTCACGTTCCCAAGACGCTGAGATTCTTATATGGCTGACGCAGGAGCCGAGGCTGAGCCCAAGCCAGGGACAGCTAATTATTGCCAATAACACAGAGAGCCCATCCGTTCAGAAAGGGGGAACCAGACATGCCATGAACTCCTCCTGGGAAAAGGCTTTGTGCTCCAGCTTCCTCCTCACTGGCTGATTGTGTTAGTGGTTCCAGCATGGGGCAGAACACCCCCTTCTCTTTCCTCCCAATTTTTTTTCATCCCCAGCTCCTCCCCATCATGCTCTTTTCCTCTCCATCAACACCATTTCCACTGCTGTATTTGCCACTTGGAGGCATGTGCCTGGAAACTCGTTATATCTACGCCTCTGACCCTCTGCACAGAAGTTGCTCTAAAATCTTAACTTCTATGCTTTCTTTTACACCAGCCCATAAAAATCAGACATCCCAGGGTTCTCCAGCCACCCTGTCACTCTGTGCCTCATTTTCCAAAAGTCCACAAGAGGGCACCCAAGATCATTCCAGCCAAAACACAAGCTGTGGCACTGGGACCAGCAGGTGGTGCTGTTGCTTCAGCCATGGAGCTGTGAAAACTAACCTGAGGGTAGAGCTTTCCTGTGTAGAGAGCGATCGGAGAGTGATGCCAAGAGATGCTGCACCTGTCCCAGACCAATGTCACCACCACCCTGGGAAGCACATCAAACCCCAAATACAGGCCGTGAAAAAGAAGTGATCCAACCTCTGCAGAGCCCCAGTTCCTGGGCTCATATTCTGGCTGTGCCAGAAGACTGAAATTGGGGGTCATTCTACCCTTCCCCCGCACAGCTCCCTTCACCTTCTCTGCATCCAACACAAATCTATAATGTCAGATGGCCTAGGATTCAGGATGGAAAAATGCTAAGCTCCCGCTCTGATGAATTCATCCCAGGCACAATGGTGACAATGCTAAGGGTTGAGAAGTCACAGTGTCACTCACTTGGGAGAATGACCTCCCCCATCTGGGAACTGCAGAGGGCAGAGTCAGACAGTAAGGACTTCCTTGGGAAGGGTTTAGGAAGGGCGTCTTAGAGAAGGGCATGAGCAGGTGGACAGCTCAGGCCGTGGGATTCACACATGAAGGAACGCAGCTAAGGAAGGGGTTGGATGGAAGCCAAGGCCCAGAGGGTGAGAACAGCAGGTGGTGTGCAGGCCTCTCCTGATAGGCTTCCTCCTAGACATGCTTTGTGCAGTTACAAATAGCAACAGTGTCCATAGCACATGTATTCATCTTCAAGTATGTAAACATAAGCTCTTCTGCAGACACATGTGTAACTCACAAGAGTATAGGAGACCTGGAGAAGACACTGCAGCAGTGTCCACCATGAGTTGGGGTTGACCTTGACTTGGTGTCATGATTAGGCACTCTCCCTTCCCTTCCTTTCCCTCCCCTCCCCTTCCCTTTCCTTCCCTTCCCCTCCTCTCCCTTCCCTTCCTTTCCTTTCACTTCCTGCCACTTCTCCTCCTCTTCCCTTCTCTTCCTTTCCCTTCCCTTCCCTTCCATGCCCCTCCCCTTCCTTTTCCTCCCCATCTCTCCCTTTCCCTAACAAGAAATACAGTAAGCATTATATGACATCAGTTTGTTACTATCTTGAATTAAAGCACTGTTGACTCACTCAGATAAGTATGCACATCCCTTATTGTAAAATAAGTAGTCACCATAAGCAAGTCAAATAAAGGTACATGTCATCATTTATTCATCGAAACTTAGGTTTCAGTTTTATGGAGGAAGAACTGAGACCTACTGAGTGTGAATGGCTTCCTACTGGCGAGAGTTGGCATTGGTTCTCATCCAGACGGTCTCACGTGATTACATGCTGACCCTCTACACATGAGGTACCTCACTCTGGTTCACTCAGGAGTTTATCACCTTGTTGAAGAAGGGGAGCTGAGTATCAAAAGTTATCAGTACATTCTGTGCAAGACACCATGCCATACGACCCACAGACAGAAGCCCACATACTAGCTGTTCTCACTTTCTTTTCTATACCCTTCTGGCATGCCAATGTGAGCACCAAATGGTTATCTGCACTGATGTGGTGTCTAATGGCAGCAGACACTGTACTACTGTGTCCAATGTGACAAGATAGCCAAAGTTCACCCAAAGTTCACAATTCCAAAACCTGCAAATCAAGATCGAGGTGCTGGGGGTTCAATATCTAGTGAGGACCCATTTCCATATGTACAGCTGTCTTATTTCTATGTCCTCACATGGCAGAAGGGACAAGCAAACTCTGGCCTCATCTACAAGGGCACTAATCCCACTCATGGGGGCTCCACCCTCATGATCTAATCACCTCCCAAAGGCCCCACCCGCCAATCCCATCACCTCTGAGCTTAAATTTCAACATATGTATGTGAGAAAGACACAGAATTTCAGTCCACAGCATGGGAAGGTTTGTTCTGTAAGGCCACTTATTAGGGCACTATGACATCTACAACAATGTGGCAGGGAGGGTCATCTGGGAGCATCTGTAAGTTGGTACACCCTTAGTTAAAGTGGCTGCTTTTCCAGATGCTTGTTCTCCACACAGCAAGGCCTGTAATTTTATTCTTGGGAGTTTCTGTGGCAGAGATCCTTTGCCAGTGTGTTGAAGTTTATTGAGAGAATGTTTTTAATCAGTGAAGTGTATCGAAGTGGTGCACGGAGTTCCAGGAAAGAACAAAACCCACCAGTGTGGCAAAGAGAAGGCCAGTAAAGACAAAGGATGCCATGTTACCCTTCACTAGGAAGAAGAAAAACTCAGTAAGAAAGCTTTGCTGGGAGCAGGCAGATTCCAAAGAATAAATGGCGTGCCAGTAGTCCACAGGACCACATGTACTCTTGCTTTGGATAGCCTCCAGAAATCTTTAGGGGAAAGAACCTAGGAACCTGAGAGAGACTCAGGACTCCCCATCAACCAATAATAGGGCTGAATCCAAGAGAGGAAAAGCCTTTTCTGACAGGAGGGTTTACAGTGTGTTAGGCTCTGGCTTCAGTGCTCCTGATAGTAAACCATGTCCTCTCCAAGATTGCTTGAACTATGAATTTTCCGCCCATATTAATACACTTGTAGATGGAGGTGTAGATGCTTCAAACTAAAGTAACTTGCACATCTCGGTAAGGAAGGGGTAAGGCAGGGACTCAAACCCAGGCCAGCTAGTTCTGCAGCACATCCTCATAGACACTTTGCTATACTGCCAGCTTCATAGACAGGAGAGAATCAACAAAACAATGAGGGCTAACCCCCAGCACCTCATCTGCCAGTATTTCTAACATTCTACTCTTGCTAAAATTCAAGCTGCACCAAGACCAACATCTGCATCTGCGTCGATGAGTGCCTAGCACATATAGACTTTCAGTAAACAACCAATAGGTGATTCAGCAAATCAGTAAACAAATGGGCAAATATTAAAAGCATCCACAGACTGAAGAACTCTAAACAACACATTGCTGTATATTCAAATACTCCCTGGCTGCTTCTCACCAAAGTGCTTGGCTAGTCTGACCCACTTCAGGTGCTCCTTCTCCATGAAACCCCTAGTCTTCCCACCCTTCAGCCAAGTTGCCTTCCTGGAGTTTTAACACCATATATTTAAGAATATTGTGTTAAAGGTTAAAGTCAAGGTCAGGCACTTATGAAACAGAGTTTATAATAAATCAATGAGTTACTATCCAGCAACGCTTGTAAATATATTAAAGTAAGACCTATAGACTGCTAACAGAGCTGAACCAAAGTGTAGCTAGCATGAAGCGAGTGCCAAGAGTATTGCCAGACTTGGTGCTAAGTACTTTGCACACTGGATAAAATTCCAAATATCTACAGCCCTCTGCTTTCCTGGCACCAAAAAGAAATGTACTGTCCAGACCTTTGCTGTTGGATGGTACCATGTGATTAGTTCTAGCCAATCAGGCATAGGCGACCTTTACTCACCTAGGGTGCTAAGGAGACACCCTTCAGAACCCTTTTCCTTTTGGCTCAGCCAGCTGGAAAGCTTGGAGATAGTGTCTGGCCCATCAGCTTAAGTCCCGAAGTGATAGTGATGAGCACGTCCCCAGTCGCATCCTTGTCCCCAGCTGAACTATGCAGCATCCTTTTACAGCACTCAATGCTGTGGTCCTTGCTCCACAAACCAACAAACTCCAAGATGTGAAAGAAACCGGCCAGGACCTGCATCTGTCCATGGCAAGAGCAGCAAAGTAAATCCCAGGTGTTAGACGCTAGAACACAGAACTTGTCTCTTCTTGTTCTCTCATCTAAATTTTCTTGAGCAAAAATAATGTATGGGCATATAAAGATAAGAGCTTCAGCTTCTTTGCGGAAAGGAGAAGTTTTTTAAGGGCACTATGGACTTAGCATCATGAGAGTCAAGGGGAGACAAGAGGTTGCTGGAATGCTTGGAAAGGGTTATGCCTGCTGTGGGCGGTGCAGGGTGTGCATTGGCAGCACTGGAGAGCCCACAGATGCCTGGTACTTTGCTTGTTGGAGAGGAAACATAATCGATGTTGAGTTTCCTCTTTTCACAGCATTATCACCAGCAGAAGGCTTGTGACCAACTATGCAGCAACTCTGCTCAGGGTAGAATACTGTAATGAGAGCCCCTCGATGATGACAGCACCCATGGTCTTTGCTTTGAAGACTCACAGGGTATTAGTAGAACACTCTGTCTTTTCCCATAGATTATGTACATCACCTCTGAGATGACAGGCAGCTGTGTGCCCTGCAGGTCACTGGTCAGTGGTCTCCAAGTAGAGGACCTAAGACCAAATCCCAGCACTACCACATACATCTAGAATCATTTGGCATTTTTACACTTCTGTGTGGTTCTAATTCGCTTTGACCTGTTCACACAGTTGTTGGGGAGAGTCTGGGAAATGTGAAAATACAATGTATACATATGTTTTAAATTTGTTTTAAGTTGCACATGTGGTGAGTGTGCATATGTGTGTGTGTGTGAGAGAGAGCGAGAAAGAGAGAGGGGGAGGGAGGGAGAGAGGGGGTATGTGAAATGTGGTATTTGAGCTAAGAGACTCCACTCCTATTCTTACATTTAGATTTTAAAGGGGGAAGGGGCTGGAAAGGTGTCTCAGATAAGAGCACTGACCCAAGATGAATTTCTGGCACCTACATGATGGCTCACAGCTATCTGTAACTCCTATTCTGGGTGATCCCACACCCTCTTGTAGCCCCAGCAGGTACCAGGCATGCCTGTGGCACACAGGTATGCATGCAGGCAAAACACCCAAACACATAAAATAAAAATACTTTTAAAGGTGGAAATATATATATATATATATATTTCACAGACATTGAGATTCATTCAAACAAGAGATGTGGAACTATAAAGCTGTAGGACAACTGAATTGTGTCCTGATAACGTTGGAAAATTAGCTGCAGGCAGGATATATTTGCATCTGGTTTCTAGACCAGATTAGCTAATGTGGGTGAAGCTCTTGGACACTTGTGAGGAGAACAAAATAGTGTCATGATTGTTGTTATTACACTGTTAGATGTTTCCCCTGAGATGTTCAGTGAACTTTAATGGCTGCTTGGCCAATTTCTGCATCTATGCTTCCAGAACCCACAAAGCGGTTCCTTAGATCAGATGGGCTGGGCTGCTGCTTCACGAAAAGGAAAGAATTAGCAGGTACTTGGTTCAGAAGAAAGACAGACTTGGAAGGAGGAAGGAGAGAAAAGAGGAGGCTAAAGGACAAACGATAAGAAAAGTTAATAATATTGTCTCTCAATTCTTTATTCTATGTGAAGACTCATCCAAGCTTGCGTTTGTTTTGAAAAGCAATCTTGAAATTTTCACTCTAAATAGCCCATTGTTAAGCAAACCTGTTGATAGATTAGGAAGCAATGTACCTGAAAAAAGAAAAAGACACTAAGTAGAACAGGTGTGTACAACCAGTAACCAATGGGACATGTGTGGCCCAGGATAACTGTGAATGAAACCCAATGAAAAACAATAAACTTAATTAAAACATCAAGAAGTCTTTTTGTCATTTTTCGTGTAATTCTCAAACATGAGCAACATAAATGAGTTTATGTTGCGATGTCATGCAAAATAAATATGAGTATGTTCTTGCTGTTTGTACTCATGTGTGGCTTCAATTTTACAGTGGTGGGTGACTTCCCATATGTTCCTTTGAGTGCAGAAATTGAATTGGCACATTCAATGACCTGGCAAATGAAACACAGTGATGAACAATCATGTTTTAGCTTACCATTAATATGATTTAGAAGATGAGTATCCCTAATTGATTGTGTGTGCATGTGTGTGTGTAGTTTTCATGTGCACAGGTTGACATCTATATGCAGGTTCACTTGTGTCTGAGCAGGTGTAGGCCAAAGGGTGATATCTAGTGTCTTCCAAAACTGATCTCTGTCTCTGTGTCTCTCTGTCTGCCATCTGCCTCTCTCTCTCTCTCTCTCTCTCTCTCTCTCTCTCTCTCTCTCTCTCTCTCTCTCTCTCTCTCTCTCTCTCTCTGTGTGTGTGTGTGTGTGTCTGTCTGTCTCTCTCTCTCTCTCTGTTTTTTTTTGCTTTTTCAAGACAGGGTGTCTCTGTATTGGTTTGGAGGTAGTCCTGGAACTCCTTCTGTAGACCAGACTGGCCTGGAACTCACAGAGATTCTCCTGCCTTTGCCTCCCAAGTGCTGGGATTAAAGGCATGAGTCACCAAAGCCCAGCCTTGTCTCTTGATTTTTTGGCACAGGTTTTCTATGTGTAGTCCTGGCTATCCTAGAACTAGCTCTGTAGTCAAGACTGGTCTTGAACTCAGAGATCCACCTGTCTGCTTCCATAGTGCTGGGATGAAAATCACGTTTGCTTTCTTTTTAAGTTACAGTTTAGATGGATTCTATTGTAAAAGCTAATTTAATTGCAAGGTGTATACATCAGGAAGAAAAGGAAAAGAAAAAAAAGAAGCAAAATCCATTAGCAATGGTGGATTTGTTAAGAGTTGTGCGGAAGGTGTGACAGATAGAATACATCCTTAAAGGGGGAGAGTTTCTCTAGATGGCATTGAGGCAAACTGAAATGATTAGGAGATCTATCCAAAGAAGTTTGGAGAGTTGGGCTGATATTTTTAGATTGCGTGCATTGGATAATAGATAAGAGCACTGATGCTACAAATATAGCCCAACCTGACACTTTTATTAGACATATTCATTACAAATATAATGTCATTGAAGAAACAGCTTCTTAGGGACATTAAAAGATACAGCTAAATCAAGGGATAGATATGAAAACTTAAAGTGATTTTACTTGTCCGTTGTCAACATATCTGATATTTAGAGTTGCCAGTAGTACCCTGCTAATGATCATTGGATTAATGTGAAAAACACTGACCAAAACCAACTTGAAGGGAAAAAGGGTTTATTTGGCTTACACTTCCGTATCACTGTTCATCAGGGCAGGTACTCAAGCAGGAAACTAGCGACAGGAACTGAAATAGGGGGCCATGGAGGAGTGCTGATTACTGGCTTGCTTTTGCTTTTGTTCAGCCTGCTTTTTTATACAACCCAGGAGCACATACCCATAGTGGGATATACCCTACTATACCAATTATCAATCAAAGAATGCCCTACATATATGCTCATAGGCCAATCTGATAGAGGGAATAATTCAGTTGTATCAAGTTGATAACCAGGAATAGCCATCACAGTGGTAAAGGAGGTGCACTTGTGAGATTAATAGATGATGCAGCTGATGCCCGACTCTCATTCCATCAGTTACTGCTCCATAGTATGTCAAGGTAATGTATGCCCAAAGGCATTAGAGATGGTAATGCCATGCAAATCATCATTAAGACTGTGAACATGATAGGTACTAGGGGATTAAATTATCACCCATTCCAGAAATTCCTGAGAAGTGGTGATGCTAACTATGACGACATCATTTATTTGTCAGAGGTAAGATGGCCAAATCGAGAACAAATGTGAAATGATTTTATGAAAAAATATTTTATGATTATGAAATGGTAATGTGACAGGTTACCAAGTTCTTTATGGTATCATAGACAAAATGCATGCCAGAACTTGATGATGAAAACTGGCTTATAGATTAACATTGTCAATGAATTTAACTTCTCATTTCAATGAGCTAAATTTCACCTTCAGGGTGCAAATCAACTTATCAATACAATGTGTCAAATCATAGCATCTTTCCAAATGAGGCAGAGCAAGCTCAAATTTATGGATTTTGACACACTGGTTAAAAACAGTCCTTTAAACAGAGAATATACAGCCCAGCGCTTCAATTTGATGTAAGTCTGCAAACAGATCTCACTATCTTTGCTGTCAGACCTCTGCCACCGTGGGTCACATGTCTGCTTCCGGGAAGGGCCTGTCCCAGCCAGCACTGCCCTACAGACATAAAGTCCCCTCATGGCTGAAATTGACATTTGACAAGCTGAAGGGTCAGATTTTCAAACTGGCCAAGAAAGGCCTGACTCCCTCCCAAAGAGGTGCAATCCTGAGGGACTCATGGGTCTGTTTTGTGGCTGATAATAAAACCTTGAGGATTCTAAGTTCAGAGGCCTTGGTCTCCTTGAGGATCTCTACCATTTGATTAAGACAGCAGTGACTGTCTACAAGCATCTTGAGAGGAACAGAAATGATAAGGACACCAAGTTCTGCCTGATTCTGATAGAGAGCAGAATTCACCGACTGGCTCCTTAGTATAAGACTAAGCGGACCTCCCACCCAATTAGAAATATGAATTCACAGCCTCTGCTCTAGTGTATGGGAGCAAATATATATATATATATATATATATTGTGTATGTATATATATATATACACAGTGTGTATGGGAGCAATAATATATATATATATATATATATATTACTCCTAGCCTTTGAAACTCTCTTAAGTCCTGTGCTATAGTTACTAAATTTTTTGAGACTTTATTTATTTATCTTTGTGTGTGTGCATGGGTGTTTTGCCTCCATTTATGTCTGCACCACATGTGTGTCTTATGCTTGCAGAAGCTGGAAGAGGGCCATGGGATCCCTCCCCTATTGCTGGAGTTAAAAATCATTGTGATCTGTTATGCGGGTGCTAGGACTAAATCAAAACTACAGTATATAGAATTGTGTATATGACATATACATATGAAAAGGTCTCAAGATTTCTAGAAAAATAAACAATATTTTGGTGGACTTTTTATTCTATTTCTTCTTTAAAATATTTGTCTTATTTTTATTTATGTTATCTCTATGTATATCCAAACATGCATGAAGATATCACTGAGTCCAGAAGAGAGCATTTGATCCTCTGTATCTAGAGTTACAGGCAGTTTTGAGCCTGCAAACAATGGTGGTAAGAACCATGCTCCAGTTCTCCATAAAAGCAGCAAGCATTCCTAAGCACTGAATCACCTCTCCAAGGCTCCATTTTCAGGTGCTTAATGTTACCTGCCAATTTTCAAATGGAAAACATAGTGCTGCAGTCTAATATTTAGCTTGGAGGACATTTTGATCACATCTCTTTGCTAGACTATTCTAGGCCCTGTCTTTCCTGAGACCAACATCCCTTTCTTCACATTCACACCACTTGGTAGCACCTACATTTGTGAGCAACTATTTTCAAGAATGAAGTACTATAAAAATAGGACCTAAAAATATGCAGAGGACCTAGTACAGACCCATGCAGGCTCCGCGATTGCCACTTTAGTCTCGGTGAGTCCCTATGAGCCCTGCTTAGTATCAGATGCAATTATATACAAACTGCTGGCTAGACTTATGTCAGCTCGACACACAAACTAGAGTTATCTGAAAGGAGGGAACCTTGGTTGAGAAGATGCTTCCATAAGATCCAGCCACAAGACATTTTTTTCTTTTTTTCCCTTCTTCCTTTTTTCTTTTTATCTATTCTTCCCCCATAAAATACGTTACAATCACATCCTTCCTGCCCTCCACTCCTCTCAGCACCCCACCCTTCTCTCCCCCAGACCCAATGCTCCTCCATTTCCCTTCAGAAAAGAGCAGACCTCCCAGGGATAGCAACTGAACACAGCATAACAAGACACAATGAGACTAAGCATAAACCCTCATTCATATCAAGGCTGGAAGTGGCAACCCAGTAGGAAGAAAAGGGTACCAAGAGCAGGCAAAAGAGTCAGAGACATCTCCAATCCCCCTCTTAGGATTCCCACAAAACCCCTAAGCTAAACAACCACAACATAAGTGCAGAGGACCTAGCACACACCCATGCAGGCTCTGTGATTGTCACTTCAGTCTCTGTGAGTCCTTATGAGCCCCGCTTTGTTGATTCTGTGGTCATGTTCTCCTGATGTCCTGGACCTCCTGGCTCCTACAATCTTTCCTCCCCTCTCCCCTTATCTTGCAGGGTTCCCTGAGCTCTGCCTAATGTTTGGGTATGGATCTCTGCATCTGCTCCCATCAGCTTCTGGAGGAAGCCTCTTTGATGGAAGATTGGGCTAGGTACCAACACCAATCTATGAGTATAGCAGAATAACATTAGGAATAATTTCATCGATACACACACACACACACACACACACACACACACACACACACACATATCCATCCATGTTTGGATCTACGCTAGGTCTCTGGGCCATTCAGCTTCTGGTTCCTAGTCATCCAGACAGTGTTAGGCATGGGCTCCCTCTCGTGGTATGGGCCTCAAGTCAGTCACTGGTTGGCCACTCCCACAAGCTCTGAGTCAAAATTTCTCCAGCATATCTTGCAGGCAGGACAAGTTGTGGGTTGAAGGTTTTGTGGCTGGGTTGGTGTTCCAGTCAAACCACTGGATGCCTTGCCTGGTCACAGAGACATTTTCTTAATTAGTGATTGATGGGGGAGGACCCATCCCACTGTAGGTGCTTCTATCCATGGGCTGGTGGTCCTGCGTTCTATAGGAACACAGACTGAGCAAGCCAGGGGTAGCAAACCAGTAAGCAGCACCCCTCCGTGGTCTCTTCATCAGCTTCTGCCTCCAGGTTACTGCCCTGTTTGAGTTCCTGTCCCAACATCCTTCAATGATAAAGCGCAGTATGTTAAGTGTGAGCTGAATAAACCCTTTCCTCCTACCTTACTTTTTGGTCATGGTGTTTGATCACAGCAGTAGATACCCTAATACACAAAAATATATCGGTTTTGCTCATCATCATTAGGGTTCAGATATTTAATATGTGGCCTAAGATAATATTTCTTTATCCAATGTAGCCCAGAGGAGTCAAAAGATTGGACACCCCTGGTATAAAGCATGCCATTATTATAAAAATGGTGAGAACCAATTGATTCTCAATGTTAGCATGTGTTTCTCCCTTTCCAGGGTAATAGTCTATCTTGGTTTTCCTGGGACAGTGAAACTCTTGGATTCCCTAAAATCACTCAGTCCTAGTCAAACCAAATGCCTACTTGTGATGCTTCATCCTTTACCTGATCTGTTGGCAAAGTTGTCATCTTCGCTTCAATCTCCTCCACAGAGTTCTCTGTGAATCTGGAAGCAGAACATGTTCTTGTATCTATGTTCCCATGGTACTTTCCACAAAAATAGCAGTAGCATGCATTGCTTCCCAGTACACTCTAAACTCCTTAAAAACAGAGTTTATCACATAATCATGTTTGAATATTTAGTCCCCAAGTATGCTGATTATATAGTTGGATAAACAAAGGAACAAAGAAAGTTAAAAGAATATTACAAATGTCATTTCAATCTGCTTGGACTTGATAGAAAATTCTGGAGGATTGTATCACCTATACTCGAAACAACAATGCTTAGATAGTGGGGGCTTCCTACACAAAGTATTTTAGCTACTTCTAAAGTTCTGCTCTGGAATATCTGTTATTTGGGTTAAAATAAATGCCTTTAATTGCCAAAGAATGGCTCAGAATCTTGTATACTATTGTATTGTGTTCATATAAAATTGTATCATTTAAGTGACTGGCCTAATAAATCATTACAATCACCCCGCATAGAGATATTGTTCAAATAGCTTGAAATATCTGATAACACAAGAATGGTTGTGTCTATAGATGACAAATACCCCCATTGTTAGAATCAAAATGCTCCTTGGGGCATCATTCTCTTTAGAAGTGGGTTGTTCCCAAATGAACTCAAGCAGAAATGTTGTTATTATTGGGCTTTGTGGAGGAGAGTGTCCAGCTTCTCACTCATCAACCCAAACTGATAAGAATTTGTTACTGTAGTTCATAAGACTCAGATGACCTGCAACTGGTTCCAGGCTTGGGGAATGAAACGATTTCCCTAAATTGGGATTTAGATAGTTCTGTTGAAATGATGTTTTCTTCTACAAGCCAGTACAGGCAGAGTGCTGGAAGCCATGCCAGACACCTTAATTAAAAGAAACAGAGGCCTTAGACTGTTGTTCTATTGAGTGAGAGCTTGACTTGAGGGAGGACTTAGGATCAGTACACAGTACTGTACAACTGTATATACAATGGACAACACAATAGATTTGCTACAGAACATCAGAAGTGTCAGCAATGGAAAGAACAGTGTAGTCTGGGAGAAGTTAAAATGATCAGAAGGAAAAAGGTATTTTGTGGAGCTGAGGGGAGGTAGGACATAAGGACACATACCCAGAATCAAGAGCTATCAGAATATTTATTCCTGAACTTAGAGGGGTGGTAAGACAAGAAAGTGTTTATACACTTATCCCTAAAATTATGTAACTTGAGATCTAATTGTTTTTTAATATTCCCATCCTTCGCTCTTTATTATCAAAGACCGTCTTACAAAATATGTTGAGCCTGGATCTAAGATGAATATGAAACAGAACTGAGTGTGAACAAGAATAACTATGCCACAAATCTGAATGAGCAATGGTCAGAAACCATTCAGGAAATACTTAACTGGGACAATAAAAGAAGAGGGTGGAAGGAATTTCAAAACTCACCTTATTTGGAGACCCATGGTGCAGAGGAGTTAGTGAAACTAAATAAAGAAAAGGTGTGGATGGACTCCCAACTCAGCTGCAAGGAAAATTCACTGGACTTGAACCATGCATGCCTAGCTTGAGCCAGGTGGCAAAAGTACCAGAGGAATGATAGATCCCTATTCCTTGTGTGTGTATAGCCTGACTGACCACATCTGAGAGCTAGAAGAGACACATTTTCTCTATGATGCTATGGTTTGAATGAGAATGGCCCCTATAGGCTCATATATTTGAATGCTTGGTCCCTAGTTGGTGGAACTATTTGGGAAGGATTAGGAGGTGTGGCCTTGTTGGAGGAGGTTTGCCACTGAGGGTGGGCTTTGAGGTTTTAAAAGCCCATGCCGTCCCAGTTAGCCCTCTGCCTCATGGCTGTGGGTCAGACATATGCTCTCAGCTCTAGTGCCGTGCCTGCCCATTTGCTGTCACTCTCCCTGCCATGATGGTCATAAACTCTAACCCTCTGGAACTGTAAGTCCCAATAAATTCTTTCTTTTATAAGTTGCTTTTGTCATAGTGTCTCTTCAAGGCAGTAGGAAAATTACTGAGATAGAAGTTGGTGCCAGGGAGTGGATTATTGCTGTGACAGGCCTGACCATTCTGGGGGGGTTTGTTTTGTTTTTGCTTTTTAAGGAGTGTGGAAGACTTTGGGACTTTAGACTATGAATGGTTGTAAGCAGGGCTTAACAGGACAGTCTAGTAGGAGCTTGGAAGACAGTAGTGTAGAAAACAATGTGGCCTATGGAAGCCTAGCTCAAGAGTGTTCAGAGGATAATTAGCAAGTGGGCTAGCGATTATTCTTGTGATATTTTGGCAAGGAATGTGACTGCTTTTTGCCTTTGTCCTAAGAATGTGTCTGAGGCTAAATTGAAGAGTTTGGGGCAAACTTTGTTAGCGGAAGAGATTCTAAGATAGCTAAATAATGACTCTGATGCATGGTTGTTAGTGACTACTCTTATGCAGGTCTAGAACAAAAAAGAGCAAGTCGGCCAAAAGGAAACATAAAACAAACAGACTGAGAAAAAAACATAGCACCACAAAATTTAATTTTGTAGCCATGGTTTCTGCTGAGAGAGATAAGGAGAAATGGAATAAAGAGGGTGGTACCCTCTTGGCTAAACTTCACCCAGCTAAACTTGTAGTTTGTGAAAATAAAAGGCCTAAGGGATTGTCTGTTCCTAAAAAAAGCAACAATAAATCAAGCTATGCAGATATAATCTGAGGAGTGGGGGTGAGGTTTCATCCCAAGCAGGCAACAGAACTTGGCATCATTAGCACCTATGTTCTGGTTTTAGAGTCATGAAGGACACAGAAGTAAAGGGCTTGTAGAATCTTTCTCCAAGTTTAAGGAAAGCTGTTGAGGCCACGCTTGTAGAGTTCCTGCATGGAGGCCTGGAGAGACCATTGCATGAAAATATGAAAGTGAAGTCTGATTTGCATTAGATCCCAGGATGTTGAAGGTGCCAGAGTAGTGGGATGTCTGCTAGAAAGAACTGCTTACAAAAAGTGGAACCAGACCAAGAGAAAGAAGTGATTCACAGCCAGCAAAGTTGCAAGCATGGAGCTATGAAGCCCTTTGGTATCAGACATAGAGTTACAGAATTTGGAGTTTGCTCTGCTGCGTTATGGTATTTCTTTGGTTCTGTATTTCCTCATTATGCCCCATTTCCTCTGTTTTGCAATGGAAGAATGTACCTTGCATTTTTATTTTATAGGAAATTATAGTTGAAATTGCTTTGAGTCTCAAAAGAGACTATGGACTTTTAAAACATCTCCAAACAGAAATATTTTCAAGTTGAACTAAATACATTTTGCATTATGATATGGACACAAGCCCATATGGGCCAGGGAATGGAATGTGGTGGCTTAAATGGGAATTGTCCCCATAGGCTCCTAGATTTGAGTGTTTGGTTCCCCAGCAGCAATGCTTTGTGGAAATGCTTGTTCAGAAATGATTAGGAGGTGTAGCTTTGTTGGAGGAGGTGTGTCACTGGGGGTGGGCTTTGAGGGTTCAGAAGCTCATACCACTCCCAGTTAGCTCTCTGCTTCATGCTTGTGGGTCAGACAGATGTAAGTTCTCAGCTACTGCTCCAGCACTATGTCTGCCTGTCTACTGTCATGCTCCCTGCCATGACGGTCATGGACTCACCGTCTGGAACTGTAAGTTCCAATAAACACTTTCTTCTGTAGGTTAGACCTTGACCATGGTGTCTCTTCACGGTAATAGAGCAATAACTATAGCCAGTGTGAATCTTGTACTTGGCAGTTTTCCAACATCACCAAGCCAGCAGATATAATTTCAGGTGGTCTTGGTGAGCTCAGTAGCCCTAGATCCCTGGACTCTGATTTCTCTATCAGTTACTGCTCTGTAACTCCCTTGTGCTTTGGAGAGCCTTGGGTAGCTGCAAATACAAAGGCAGACACCCACATCATATGCAGTTCTCATAATGGGTCAACAAATACAAGTAAAACATCTAGCATGAAGTTCCGTGGTGACAGGTGTACATATCACCTTGTGAGGACAGAAATGGGCTTCACAAAGATGCTGAGCCATCTGATGGGTTTTTGCCCATGCAGGACACTGTTCTCTCATTTAGATGACCTCCATAGCATCTTCTGGTTAATCTGACTCCCTGACTAGAGCTGGAGACTGCCCACTGCATAGTGACTTTAATGGATTAGTTGCCCAATAGCCAGCATGCTAGTACTGAATCCTAAAGGTGCTTTGGATTTCTGGGCATCTTTCAGAAGGGCTCTTTCCCCAGTGCCCATAAAAGAGGCATTTATGAGGACCAGCTCCTGCTTATGGTTCCTTCAACACTCACCACTTGATCCGTGCCCTCTTCCCACATCCCAGCAGGAGGTGGGCTTATGTTTTTAAAACAGGTTCTGCCTTTGCATAGTCTGCCCCTTGTCCTCCCTGACTGGCTCCCCATAATCACTCCTCTGAATGCCTTTTCTTTTTATGGGTAACCACTTCCCAACCCTTGGAATTCTGCTTGCTCCCAGGACAGACCAGGTGTTACCATTTTGTGTTCCTAGTTGTACTGCATACAAGCACCTGTCCTGTGACAGCAAGCAGTGTGTATTAATTTGTCCTTCTGTCAACCTAACAACAAGCCTTCAAGGACACGTTCCATGTCCTGTTCATCACTGCCCCCAGAACAGAAAGTAGCCCACATGAGATGCTTGCATAAATACATACTTTCGAAAACATTTAGTTTGAAATAGTGATAGATGTAAAGAAAAATTATTAAAAAATAAACCCTTTTCTCTGCCTTTTTTAAAGGTTAGCAGCTTATAAAACCCTGGTAAAATTATCAAAACTGGGATGTGATTGAAACAACCACTTGTTTCAGATTCACTATTTCCCCACTCATTCCTGTCTCGTGCAAGCTCCATAATGCATCCAGTTGCTGTGTTTCTGTCTTCAATCTGGGAGATTAGTCCTTTGCTTTCTTTGCCTTTTGTGACTTTGACATTTTTGAAGAATGGATCGTTAATTACAGAACTCTGGTCTAATTGAACATGATGTTTTCTTTAAGTTAGGTTGAAGATATGCATTTTTTAAAAGTCAGAATTGTTCAGAGTGGTGTTATGTCCTTCTTGGTGTACTGCCACTGTAACTTACTACCGGTCATAGTTACATGCTTGGTTAAGTTGCTGTCTATCAGGTACCTCTGCAAAAAACAGTTCTTAATTTTCCACTAACATTTAGTAGGCAGTATGTGAGAATATCGTTAAAACGGTTGTAGGTGTGAGTTCTATATCTGATATATATATATATATATATATATATAAGTATGTATGTGTGCATGCATGTGTGTATGTATGTATGTATGGATAGATGGATAGATGGATGGGTGGATAGATGTGTGTATTATGTTTATGCAGTCCTGGCAAGATGGCTCAGCAGGTAGTGGTGTTTGCTGCCAGGTCTGCTGACTTGAGCTTGATTTTCAGAACCTACAGGATGGGAGGAGAGAACCAACTTCCAAAAGTTGTCCTTTGATCTCCTTATTTGCATTGTGACACATATACATGTCACTTGTATACACACACTGAATAAATATTAAATATTTATGCATATTAAGGGTAAAATAGAAAGATGAGACAATGATGGCCACTGGCGTCAGTGTTTTTAGGGAGCACTCACGGGAGCACAGCCTCTGAGACAAGAATCTAAGAGTCCTAATTACTATGCCCATCAGATTTCCTGGGACAGTATATTCAGGACCATTCTTGAAATGAAATGGTTACCGTGTATCAAGATCGTCTTTGATTTTCCTGAATCCTAGCATGCTACCTTAGATGGAAAGAAAAGCATACCTCCACATCTTGTTATTAAGAGAATACGCCTGGCTGTAGGTTCACACACCTAGCCCATTTTTTCCATATTCATCTCATATTTCATATTTTATGAAAAACCAAAGCAAAGGACTAATGGACTGTATCCAACTTTCACTCGTGCCAGAAAACAAACTCTGTGGAAGGTGTGAGTCTAGTTTATGATAAACCAGTCACTTGGGAAGTGAGCAGAGTCCGATGTGCTATGAAAGGCCAAGAGGGTGAGCACAAGACACCAAGTTCAGAAACCATGTCCAAGAAAGTGCAGTGTGGCTGTCATAGTGAGTTTGGACTGCAGCGATGCAATATCACAGTCTGCTTGGTTTAAACCAAAGCCAAGATGCTGGAATACCCAAGATGTTGGCAGTTTGGTTCTGGCAACAGGTCTCTGCTTAGCTTATGGGTAATAATGTTCTTTCTTGATTCAAATACAATGAACAAGGAAGGCCGGGGGAGAAAGGAGAGATGGGGGAGGTAAAGGGAGAACTCTCCTGTCTCTTCTTCTTTTTTTTTTTTTTTTGGTTTTTACAAGACAGGGTTTCTCTGTTTTGGAGGCTGTCGGTCTAGCCTGGCCTCGAACTCACAGAGATCCGCCTGCCTCTGCCTCCCGAGTGCTGGGATTAAAGGCGTCCTGTCTCTTCTTATACAGACATGCCATTAGCTTAGGGACTCATCTTTGTGACCCCTTTGAACCAGGATGGCCTCCATTTAACAGTGTCTCTGAGGTTCTACAAATGAATTTAGAGAGATGCCAGCATCGACTCCACAGTCATCCTCAAATGACTCACGTAGCAGGATGTTTTCCATTTCTCCGTTTCTGCGGAAGCCCTATTACCAAGCTGCTAATGACCGCTGTTTAAAGAAAGGTGCTAAGCCAATAACTTTCTCGACAGCCTGCCACCTACCTCCAAATGACATAGAAATGACTAGGAACTCACCAAGACACAACAACAAAGGGCCAGAATTCTCCACAAAGGCTATTGCATACCCATTGCAGGTCCTCCACTACTCAAGCCAACTGAGATGACTTACAGAGAAACACTAGTTTGTCACATGATCCTTTAAGTTGGCAAAGATTAAGAATTTGGAAGTCATATCTAACCGCATTTGGAAGAGAGTCTGGAAAAGAGAGAGCGTGGCTTGCAGGGCCTTGCTGTCACAATGAAGAGACACCTGTGGGCAAAACAGGCACATCACAGGAGGATCCAAAATGAAAGTCTCCCTGGGTGCAACTGCAAACACTAAGTAAGAGACATCCAGAGAGCTGTTTGGGAATTCTCCACCCAAAAGGAGCCTCAGATGTGGAGAGAGTGGGGTGGTGACTGCATCAGGAAGCTAGACAGTGCTAGTGAGAGCAGTAAAAATTAAATAAATAAATATAGATATATTTTTTAAAAAGAACCTGGGAACCCAGCTCAGAGAGCATGGACACCAGTCCACATCTGGACCTACAAGCACATGAGGAAGGCCATTTCCACCCTGGATCTTCTCTTTACCACCCTTGAGTGTGGGAAGGAGGGGGCAACCTGACTGGGGAGGACCAGGAGGAGAAGAGGGTCTCTGAAGACTCCTGGCTCCAGCTTCCCCTGGCCTGGAGAGGGTAACAATGGTGATAGAAAGAGCTGACAAATTAAACAAGATTGTATACCACTATATTCCATGGGGCCTTTAAGACAGATTTGAAAGAGTTTAACACAGAGTCAAATAGAAATAAAATTGCTTCCTGTGTGTACTCTAATAAGTCCAGTACTCAGAAATAAAACGTCACCCATAGTGTCCCAGTCTTGTGGGTGCCTGCTCATGTATGCATGGGACCTTTCTTTTAGAAGGGCTCCACACGTGGCTTCATGCATTGCTAGCACCATCTTGAAATTCTTACTGTTTTTAAACCACAGGTTTCATATTTCCACCTTAAACTGGGCTTTAGGTATGAGGCAGCCATTTCTGGTGACACATAACTTAGCCATGTTCTGTGTGATTCCCAGAGGTGAGAAACAGATATTAGGTCAACATTAGGAAAAGTTTATTGCCTTTTGTTTTTTAACTCAGGGCTGCTCCAATTGGAGCAGAGAGTATCAGCTGGGAGCCTTCCGTCACCAGCGTCCTTATGGCAGAGATGGGTCAAAGGCTGTTCAGGAATGTTAGGCTGTGGACTTAAAGGGCTTCAAAATCAGTGGGAACCCTGAGGTTATCTAATTCTTTGATTTACAAATTTCTTTCAAGACGTCTTCTTTCTGAATTTGGGCAGGAAATGCACTCATTGGCTCTGCAGCAGGTAAGACCACTTCCAAGTCCCCGCTGTCACCCTTATATGGCCAGATTTTTTCTGACTCTCTGAGTTTCCATTCCAAACCCTGAGCTATTGTTTTCTTTGATGAGAACATTATTGCCATTACTCACGGTATTTTTTTTTGATCATTTCAAGTTGGATCTTATTATGTCTGGCACATTGTGACTTCTAATTTCTAAGAAAAAAGGCTTTTAAAAGTCCCCCAAAACTGTTTTGTGCTTAAAGTCATTTTCATTAATCATCATTTTGACAGTGATACATAAACAGATCTGACAAATACTGATTAAATTTAACAGTAAAAATCTATGTGTGGGGATGAGGATATATCTCAGTTGGTACAGTGTTTGCTTAGCATGCTCGAAGCCTTGGGCTCAATGTCTAGTACCACATAAGCCAGGCATGATGATTCACAAACCTAATCCCAGAACTCAGGAGGTAAGTACAGGAGGATCAGAAGTTCAAGGCCATCTTCAGCTACACAGTGAGTTTGAAGACATCTTGGAATACATGGGACCCCATCTCAAAACAAAATAAGACCCAGTGACACTTGCCTGTTATCATCATTGGTAGTATACTCAGGGGGTGGGTGTAGGGGAAAACAAGTCAATCTTCTGGTTTCTTCCTCATGTAACCTCTTGGGATGTGACATTTACCTCATCCATTCCACTTTTATAGCATTAGATTTTGAAGCCACAGGGATGGAGGCACCATACACAGGACCCACCAAGAATGACAAACTTAAGCTCAGGAAGGACCAGGGACGTGATCATACTTGATAAACACAGTTCCCTGCAGACTCGCTCCTGCTACACACCAAGCGATGCTGAGCGTCTTTCGTGCTGTTCTTTAGTCTTGACCCTGATAGCACCAAGCCCCTCTACAATGGTGTCTATGTGTTTCCCCACCCTGAGATCAGGGCCCTAATTATAGCTGTCTGGAAGAAATTCCCAACTCAATGACGCCTTTATCAGACGCTGACTGCCACTGGAGTCAACTTAGGCGTCAAATCTGACCTGCTCAGAGCCCCCGTCATGTACTGGCCCCCATATTAACTAGAGTCTTTGTGACAAGAAAAGTCATCTGGCCACCTGGTTGCCCCTAACTAGGCCCTCTCCAACTGCATTGCTCAGACAGGGTGGAGCCAAAAGAGGCCTTCATACCCACGCAATGGGGCTGCCCATGGAATGCCCTCTCTTTGTTGCTACCATTGGTAATGTTTGTGCACAGAGATTATATGGAAACGTCAGAGTCTCAACTTGGAAAAGGACAGCTGACTGAACAGTGAGGTATCTGGTCACAGGATATGTGGGGCAGGATGGGGGTCTTCAATTTGGATGTGCATTCAGAAGTTATAGGATCAGTGATCTTTATCTGCACAAGGAACTCTGTGGTTCTCTTTAGTGTACAGATCAGCACAAGGAGGGTGTAGGCTTTATTTTTGTTGACAAGTTTGGTTTTCTTGAGTTTCAGGTGAGTAATATTTTAGAGTACAGTCTGTAAGAGTGAAGGTGATATGGGGTCATCCATGTGGTTTAATATTATTATTCTCTAGTTGGTTCCTGTAATTTATTTTGTCTTCCATATGAGATCATATAATTCCTCAAGGATGTAGGCTATTCCTTCTCCATCCCCCAGTTGTCAAATGAAGAAAGTCCTTTAAAGTATTTGTTGAGCATTACATGCTCTTTAATCAATATTCTGTTTCATTGTGGGCATGTTTCTGTATTTCTGTGTCTCCCCAGATACATTATAAACACTATATGCAAATTGAACTACAATCTCCAAATTTGATTGGTAGTCCTTACAGCTTCCTTTCACAGATAAGATTCTAAGAAGTGGAGCCCCTTTCACAAGAATGCTGGACTACTGGGCTTCTTTGCTCGCTCAGTGTTCTTCCCCCAGGACCAGGTCTCCTCTTTGTTGTGATTTATTAGGTGGTAAATGTTAAAGTGCCCACACACAAGAAAAGGAAGATACTGGAACACGTGGGCGCAGAACAACCTTCAGGTAAGTGGAGCTGTCAGGCCTTACAAACATTGTATATAGTTTCATGAATACTCTTTCATAAACAAAAACTGAAAGCCGGCCTCTGCTATGCCACACATACATAGTTTCACTTATACATGGAGAGCTGTGCGTATGCATGGTTTTGCACTTTCCTTCTTTGACTAACTGTATTCCTTGGAGACATTTCTATATAGGCAATTGCTTCTTAAGGACACTATGGTAGGGTAAATTATAATCTATTTAGTCAGTCCCCCTACTGATAGCTTGATTCCAAATTCATTCTAGGAATATGTATTTTAGCTACTTCCCTTGGGGGAGTTTTATGTTGCTGGCTTGTCATTAATCAGTATTTTAGAATAATTTGGAGTGATTCTAAAAGTAAAATACCTTCGTTTAGAAAACATTTCACATATTCTTTTCGCGTGCGTGCTCATGCACCTGTTGCCCCAAGATTCATGTGTCAATGTACACATGTGGCAATCAGAGGACAACCTGCGACCCTTCTACCAAGTGGGCCCTAGGGATTGAACTCAGGTCATGAGGTTAAGCTGCAAGTACCTTTACCTACTGAGTAATCTCACTGGCTCCAAATACTCTTATTTGCACAAGTGATAAAACTGAAGTGTGGACACCCTAAGTGTTAGTGGCAAAATTGGGAACAAAAGCCTGGTCTTCCTGAGACATCTACTCTTCATGCCCCTGAACTTGGGCCACCAATGGGCACTGCATCTACTTGTTCAGCCACTCTGGCAACTCTCAAGCCCAAACGGGGTCTTTGTTGAAATAACCAATTCAACAAAGACTCTGATCATGGTTTATACTTTACTAGCCCCAAATTCACCAAGTTAAACTTCCCATTTTAGTAGAAGAACCAGCATGCCTTGCGTAGATATGCAATTCAATAAAAACTTAATCCTCTCATAAAACTGAATATTCTCTGGCTCCCCAGTGAACCCCAAAACTTATTAGATTTCTTCTGCAGATGATATTAAATGATTGTTTTTCCTACCTAACCCCATTATGCCTTTAAAAATCATTATTATTTAAATGTTTACATTTCTTTTATCATGAAAATGTACAAAACAGCAGGAATCAAGTTTCTGTGAGAGCTGGGGCTGGGGGAGAGGCCTGCTCCATGGGGGATTTTAGGTTGCTTGTTTAGAAATTATGAACAAAAGCAGATCAGGGGTAATGCATGCTTAGCTCATACAGTCTCCTGAGCAATCAGTGCCTGCAAATTGCTGCATGAGGAGCTTGTCACTGCCTGAGGAATGAGGAAACAGGCTTCTAGGGGAAGTTCAAAAAAGCTATAGTAATTTTTATAGTGTTTTTCAGATGAAGGACATTTTGGCTGTTTTAAATGAACAATAGAATTTTTTCATTGAACAATAGCAACAAGACTTTGATTTTTTCCCTTCTGTTTGTCTTCAATAATGAATATAATAATCATGCGATGGCCAATTTTACATGTCAATCTGACTAGTTGAAAGGATGGCCTTTTAGCCAGTAAAGCTTTATCTCTAAATGTAACTTGGAGGGTTTTCCAGAGAAGATCAACATCTGAAGCAGCAAACTGAGCCAAGAAAGTCCACCCCCACTAGTGTGGATAGGCATCGTCTGCTCTGCTGAAAGCTGGTTAGAACAGAAAGGTAGAAGAGGGTCTGATTTCTTTTCTCTGTTCTGGGTCATCCATCTCCTTCACTGGGACATCAGAACACCTAGCTTTGGGCTTTTGTACTGTAGGACTCACACACCAGTGTGCCCTGCATACAAATGAGGGTCTCATGCCTTTTACTTAAACTGAATCACACCACCAACTTCTCTGTCTCTTTATTTGCAAATGGTTGATCATGGTTTTCCCCAGTCTCCATAATGCTCCAGTTAAATCTCCTATTAAATGCCCCCTAGGACATCTATAGGTGTCTCTATGTTCTCCTTTTCTAGAGCACCCTGTCTGAGATGGGCAGCTTCTATGCACTGATCTCCTGCTCTGCAAGCCTTGCTCTTCATACTTTGTAGGACCATTTTTACATACCTCATGACAAGTTAAGGGAGAAATGTATAATGGCTTCCAATCACTCTCCCAATGATCTAACCATTATCTGATCGCAGGGTGTACATCACTCACAAGTTTGATTTGAATATGACTAGTTGCCATCTACTCGGCACCACTAGTCTTTGGACAGACACGGAGAACTCTTTAAACATCAGCTCAACCCTACAGTGATGCAGACCCACTTGTTTTTTAGTTTCATCCTTAACCCTTAAAACAGGGAATAGAGAGGACCTGGAAAAGAGATGAGCCAAGAGATCAGGCCAGCTAATGCCCACTAATCATTCCATCTAGGCGGTAAGTAGGAAGTGATGTCCACTGATCATTCATTCCATCTAGGTGGACAGTAGGAACAGGACATTGAGCCAAAAGCTGCATTACTCAAAGGGTGCTGGAACCCTGGCCCAATTCTTGTGTTAGCACCAGGGAAGGACAGTGCTCAGGAGCTGTGACTGATCAGCTTTTTTTATGATGAGGTTACCTTTACCTAGTGGTCCTCCATGGTCTCAAGCCACACTAAGCTCCTACCTGGTCATGTCCTCATTTGTCAGGTGATATGGCAGAACAAGTTGAATCTAACTTGTAAAGTATTGTGAGGAGCGGTTTCTCTGCCCTTTTTATTCTATTCCCATATGGTTTCCAGCCCTTCACCCAAGTGAGAGTTAAGATTGCTTTCTCTGCTGTAAGTCTAAAAACGCAATTTTGGAATTAAAATCGAGGAATACCATTATAAATCTGTATTCACCTCTTATGATTTTCTAGTTTTAAAGAAAAAATTACTTAGAGCAAATACCATACCTGTTGTTCTCCACAAACACTTTCCTGCTGAAGCTGCTCTGTGGCGTCCTTCAGGATAGCCCTCGACACTCGGAAAGAAGAATTCCTGTATAACACGATGAATCAAGCCGCTTTCTTTATGTTAATAATTATGTTTATGTTCTAAAGCCAGCACTGCCAGTACATATCTATAACCCCAACAGGCAGGAGGATAAGATAGTAGGATCACAGGTTGAAGTGTAGACTGGACGACATAGATAGGTCCTGTCTCCAAGAAACATCCTAATTCATTAGGAAGTTTCTACTTCTTTCTGTGGCTTTTCTATTAAAACAGAAAATCCTCCCTGTTCTCTCTGTTTAGGTAGTATGATCTGGCTGGAAGGTCCCTTCCTTCTTTCTTGGTGTTTGTTCATCTTTGCCTTTAAGGATTTGTTTACATTCTATAAGGGAAACACAATATCCCATTGCTTTAAGCAGCCATTTAAACTCTTCATCTGGCTTCTTGCACTCAAAGCTCTGACTTCCTAGGAACTTAAGCAGAGTAAGAGTTTTATTTCTATGTAACTTTCTTGCTTCTGGAATAGGAATAGCAAAGGTCTTCTGTAAAGATCCTGCAGTAAATGTTTAGAGATTTGTGGAGCACAAAATCACTGTCAAGACAAACTCCTGTCCTGTAATGTGGAAGCCACCATAGACTATACAGAGGTAAACATAAGTGTCCAAATAAATATACAAAACTTAGTGCATCGACCCATGTTCTAGACTTGAGGAGGGAGAGCAGGATATTTAGAACTTGCCACAACTGACCTTGAAGACCTCCTCTGAGAAAAATACTATGCTAAATATCCATGACCCTATCTCTTTAAATCTCCAAAACTTCATAGGTTATGTGTAGCCATTGCAATGTACAATGGAAAAAACTAGGTTTTAAAGAGGTAGAACCATTTTCCACACCCAACTAGTAAATAGAAGAGCTAGAGACTCAGAAGTGACACCAAAGGTCTGTTGGAATCTCTCTCTCTCTCTCTCTCTCTCTCTCTCTCTCTCTCTCTCTCTCTATCTCTCTCTCTCTCTCCTCTCTCTCTCTCACACAGTAGGAAGTCTGTGGGATATATTCTCTTCCATATTTCTTCAAAAAAGAATAGGAAAGTTAAGTAAACTCACAAAATTCAAATGCAATAGAAAATTGAACACACTTTGAATTTGCTTCATCTATGTAGACATTGGGTTGCTGGAATATCTAGATGAACTGACATTCAGTACTTTTGTCCATGAGCCCAACACTACAATAGGGGTTTAAGGAGAAGGTAAATCTTAGGCTATAAATGCCTTAACTCAGACACGCTTAGAGCATTTGGGGAAAATCCTTTCCTTCTTGGACTTGTTCAGCCTGTCTTAGTTTGAGAAAACAGACCCACAGCTGGCATTGCTTAAAGAAGGCAACCAAAATTTATTTCCAATTGTCCACAGCCACAAATGTCTCTGCCTTTCCAACCTCTATGATTCATGTTTTCACATAATTCCTGTCCTTTTATTATTGTGATATAAGCAGTTTCTAGGGATTTCAAGTGATCTTACAAAAGTCTTCCCCCAAGAAGTAAAGTCCCAGGTTCTTGTAACTTTCCCAGGACATCTCAGCTAAGACAGTTACCAGTGAATTTCCCATTCAGGAAAGTGTTCTGAACTGTCTTTCCAGAACCCAGGGTTGACTTAAGAATACAGTCTTAGGGCTGTGATGACGCCTCAGTTGCTGTTGCTGTGCAAGCACGAGGACCTGAATCCAGATTCCCAGAATTCACATAAAAACCCCACCAGAAATAGCAGTGCATGCCTGTAAATATCTGAAGCCCATTGGACAGCCAACGGAGCCAAGTCAATGAGCCAAGTCAATGAGTTTCCAGCTCAATGAGAGACTTCATCTCAACAGTAAAGATGGAAAATAATAAAGGAAATATGGTTCCCACATACACATGCATACATGTGCACCCACATGTACAAGTCCACAAGTGCACACACACACACACACACACACACACACACACACACACACACACACACACTCACTCCAGGGTCAGGCTGGAGACACTGTAGTCCCCATCTTTTCACCCACACATGGGGCTTTCTGTGTTCTAACGGAGTGGGTTAGAAAAATAGAACACATTTACGTGAAATGAATGTGCTTAAGAAATACGCAGTCACATAGAGGAAAAAAGAAAAGTTCCCTCTTTCACAAAGTACTGCTATCGTTTCTAGAAAATGTTCTGTTGTCACCCATACAATTTCTTCTTGTTACCCCTTCTATTTACTCAACCAAAATGTCGTTTTAATGTCCTCCCCCTCCTGTGTGTCTGCTTAATTATTACAGCTCATTTGCACTAAGCCCAAATGGAAGTCAGCCTACAGCAGTGGGGCTTGGTGGTGTTTTTTTCCAAGGTCAACCCTTACGCAGCTGTTCATGCTGAGCCATCTCCAGCTAATAGCAGCTGCCCAGCCTGCATGTTATGTTAGAGATGTTCTCTTGTTGCAGAGCCCAGAGAGCTTGCTGTTCAGCCAAAAGAAATCCTCCGGGGGAAAGAGTCAGAGTCAACGTCACATGCCTGGTTTGGGGGCACCTCCTTTAAACTGCATTTCCACAGGAGCTAATGGAAACCAGTGCAATTTGTCAGTGAAGCCTGCAGCTTTGGGGGTCCCTGGCTCCGTGTTTCTTCAGTACACAAACACCCCAAAAGCTAGAGAATGTGCTAAGGATGGTTTTTTTTCCTGAGAAAAAAATATATAAAATCTGTGATGGCCAACCATTAGGAAAACAAGGAAACAATTTAGATAATGCCGGTAGCTTGGAGAACTTGGAGACTTATTTCCTTATTATTGTGGTGTTGAGACTCTTTTTAAAGACATGGAATTTGGCAAGAAAGAGGAGAGGAAGGAAACTAGAAGGAGAAAACAGATGGGGCTTTGCTGAGTTTGTTTGGTAGAACACCACATCTAATTGTAAAGTTGTGGCAGAATCACCCTTGACCCTACACAAAACACACCAACATCCTGGTTACATCAGAACATCCCTTTAGCCAAGCCACACACTTTTGACCAATGGCAGAGCCCACCAGTATCCTGCCTGTATCACAGTGCCTCACACAGAAAGAACTCTCTATACCTAAGAACATGTGCAGCTTAGAAGAGGTCCAAGGAGGAGTTAATGACCCTTCACAGCTAACATATCATCTGCTTTTCTGTCCTCTATGTGAGAAACTCCTGGAGGTTGGTGATTTCATATACATCTCAGAAGATTCAGCAACACCAAGTTCTGGATGTCAATTAGCAGCAGCAGCAACAACCCGCCAACATTATCCTAGCCTTCTATTTTCCTTTGTGTGTGCCTCTTTCTCTTTCATTTTTTTATTTCTAAAATACAGACTCACCTCCTAAATGAAGTTCTTACATAAGTTTCCCTGTCCTAGCCTTTACTTTCATGACAATTCAAGCTAAGATATTTAGTGTTTCCATAGTTGCCTTTCTAGGACACAGCATACCTTGGAACAAGTTATGATGAGAAACTAGTCTAGGTTTGGAATAAGTATACTAGAATATGTTTACTTAATGCATTTTAAAAAGTGGTTGATAGTAGAAGAATTGTCCTTCTCAAGGTTTCTGTTCATGTATGCTTAATCTATACAACAGATTGCTCCTGAGTATCATAGATAAGACTCATGGGAGAAATCCATCCATAGTAACACAGGAGAACACAGTCTTTGCTCTTCTTGACTGCCTTCTTTTCAGTATGTCAAGGTTATATGATGGCCAGAGGCTTTTGAAGGAGTCAGGAGAGTGGGAGGATTTATACTTATTCCTTCGTAGAAGCATCTAAAAGATTGAATAAAAGTGACATTATAAAAGCTATAGAAGACAGTCAAATGATTAGAGCAACCAAGAAAACAGCAAATTCCACGTACTGGGAAGGGTTATGTTAATTTTGTTCATTCTTCCCTCCCATTGGTTCTGGCATGGCACTATCTTGATTAACAGGGGCTGGCAGCTCCCTATCTTCCTTGTCATTGAATTGGAAGTAACAGAGTGAACCTCTTTTCCATCTTTGCCGAGACTGTCTGAAGATTGATCTCAGGAAGCTGAGTTATACCAAATTCAGACATGAGGCAGGGGAAAATAGCAAGGTGCTTGGGAAAGCTAAGGGAGACAGACACAAAGAAGGCTACGACAAGGGATACTGATAGGAATGTACAGTGGAACATCCAAGGCTCCAAGAAGACCATGGGGTAAGATCCTAGGGAAATAAAACATTTGTGAGTAGCTGTGGATTAGGGGTAGTTGAATATTTAGATACAAACTCAGGCAAGAGAAGACCTGAGAGGTCCAAAACTTTCTTTAGGTTGATCCAAGACTGAACAAATCTGGAAAAATCACAACTCCTCTGGAACAAAGCTATTTACTGATCTAGTTGGTGGCGTGAATGGGGAAGAATGGGCCTTAAAAATGAGGTGGACTAAAATCTCATACAATAGCTAACTTTTTCAGAGCATCAGACAATTAATACTCTGAGGGTTAAGAAGAGTCACCTGAGTGAAGTGCACGATCACAAGGACAAGTCACACATGCACAAAACATGTTTTCCATAGAGGTGTATGATTAACAATAGCTGAACACACTCCAGTTCACCACACCTAGAAGGGGCAGAAAAGCACATGACCAGAACAATTCCATGTTTTTGAAGAAACTGAGGTCACAGGACTCTTGTCTTGTTTTCTTACAGCTTTCTCACAAGCACTCAGAATTCCTCTCACACAGCTCTGTTCTTGTACTTTGTTCCAACGCAAAGTCAAACTTCAGTGACATGGAAAGGTGTCTTTTCCTTCAAATGCTCAACTTTCGGCAATGAATAAGAATCATCACACACACACACACACACACACACACACACACACACACACACACACAGGACTTAAGAAAAAAGTCTTAAAGTCCTTAAAGAGCTAAAGGAAAACATGAGTGAAGAAGTAAAGGCTAAGGAGTCACAATACATGAACAAAATGAGATTAAAAATTATCAAGGAAGCTAAACAGATCCTAAAACTGAAAAACCCAATAACCAAATTGAAAATTAACCAGAAGGACCCTTGAGCAAGCAAAGAACATCTGTAAATTTAAATGCATGGAATTATACATTCTGAATTATACAAGTCTGAAGAGGAGAGAATAAAAAGAAGAGTGAAAAGGGCCTAAGAAGCTTATGATATATCATTAAGAAATAGAGTATAAGCTACAGAAAGTCAAATAAGCCTGGGAGGAAATGATCAGAGAGCTTACTGAAACAAACAAACAAAAAACCAAAGACTGAAAAGTTCCCAAATTTCAGAAAAGATATGTCTACAATTTTAAGAAGACCAATAAGCTCCAAATGGGAGAAAATTTAAAAAAAAACCCATGCTGGGAAATATTTTAATGAAACCTTTGAAAGAAGAAGACAAAATCTTTAAAATTGTAAGATAGAAGTGACTCATCATGTTCAAGGAGCCTCATTAATATTATCAGAAACCTTGGAAGCTATAAGGCTACGGGATGATATATCTGAAGAACTAAAAATTTTAAAATTACATAGGAAATCAATGGAATGCCTGAAGAATGTCCTTCTTAAGTACCAATTAATTACTTTAAATACTTTAAATTTGTCTAAACTAAATGCACTGATTGACATATGGAGTTTAAAAGCATGACCCACCTATATGCTACCTATCAGAAACTCAAAGATCAGAGAGAGAGAGAGAGAATGAAAATGATACAAGATTTCCTGACAAGTAACTAAGAATAAGCACTGATGACATCAATACCAAGCAAAATATACTTGAGGACAAACACTACAGAAATGATAAAGGATATCATAAATTGTTAGAGGGTTAATTTGGTAAGAAGACATAATAAGAATATGGCAGACAATTCTAAAACCATATATTAGTAATAAATAAAACAACCAAACCAAAGGTTGATTATAAAAGTCTTGAATAATAATTCAAATAAATTAGACTTAATATATTATGTGTGTTTTATATCCATTATATTTTTAGTAATTATTTTATTTATTACTGTCGTGCCATTATTACCCTGGGCTATGCAGTAGTATGAACTGAATTATGTATGTAACTGCAGAGGAAATGGCCCATGCTGCAACAGACATAACTTGTGTGTGTGTGTGTATGTGTGTGTGCTGTGATACCCAACAACACAAAAAACATTAATTTTACCAAATACACATAAAATATGCACCATAAACCTTGTGTTGGGCAACAAAAGAAGTTCTGATAAATTTTAAAGGACTGAAATCATAAAAAGTATCTTTTCCAACCTCAATGAAATAAAACCAGAAACCAAAAACAGAATAAAACTGAAAAGATTGTACAAATTTGTAGAAGTTAAAAAATAACATGCTCTCTTCTTTTGAAAATTTCAAATAATCATATTCAGCCCAACTCCTATGTAACTCCTCCCACACTCCTCCCCACCTCCCAACTTCATGTCCTCTTTTTTTTTTTAATAACCCATTTAGTAGAATTCATGCTGCCCATATACTCATGGATATAGGGACATCCACTGGAGTGTGGTCACCTACAAGAGACCAATTCTTAAATAAAACTGACTCTCCCTTATCCAGAAGCCGTCAATGACTCATAGATCCTCAGTGTGTGGATCTCATGAACCATTTCTCCTACACGCTAGGATGTTAGGATGTTGACTAGTTTGATCATGTGTAGGTTTTGTGTAGACACCCACACATGCTGTGAAATTTTGAAGGCAGTGATTGTATCCTGACCAGAAGACACCAATTTGTCTGGTTTTCCTTAACCTCTGGCTCTTACGATCTTTCCAAACCCTTACCACAATGCTTCCCGAGCCTTGTGGTGACTGGAGTGAGACAGACATCCTCTTTGTGGCTGAGTTCTCTGCTAACATTTATTCTCTACACTTTGGCCACTTTCGAGTTTCTGAGATAGCCACCATCCCCATTACAGAAACTTCTCTGATGAGGTCTGAGAGCTGCACAAATCTGTTGGTAGAGAGACACAAATTAAAAAGACAGTTTGATACTGTTCATTAACCAGAATGATGGTAGCAGGTTCACTCCAGTGGTCTGTGAGGTCACCAATGGTGGGTTCCTAGCCAGGTTTATAGCACCAGACATGTGGTTCCTCCTTGGATAGAACCTCATTAAATCCAATAAAAAAAGAGGTTGGCTACTCACATTACATCTGTGCCACTACTGCACCCATGGGCCCATCTTGCCACACTGATCATTTTTGAGGTCCATAGGGTTCACAGCTTGGTAAGACTGTTGATGACTCCCCCTCCCCCCCCACACGATACTTTTTAGTAGTATGGAAGCTTTCCAGCAGGAAAGAAGCTTCCTGGTCAGTATCAACTTCTTTTCTCCTGGTACTTGAAAAGATAAGTGTAGTATCTTTAGCAATAGGGGCTTACCATCAAGTATGGCAGGCAACCAAAAGCATGGTGTCCTGGAGACTCCCTAAACAGAATACTCCTAAACACTGGCTCAAGGAAGGGATTGCAGAGGAAATGAGAACGTAGGTTGGAACAAGTGGGTGAAGAAAGCAGGATGGTCAAATGACACATTGTGTCTCCTTTGCTGTCTTTTCCGTGTTGAATCAGTGTGCCCAGAACACTACTCATCTGTCCAGGGCTTTGGCTGTATTAATGTGAATACAGGTTTCCTAGCATGCCAGAGATCTTAGTCATGTGAGGAAGACACAGGGTGGCAAGTAACCAACGAACAAAGAGTCTGAGATGGGAAACACGAAGAAGATGAGGCCCAGGGACAAGAGTGGTGAACTGTTTGCAGGGAGTCAAGGTCAGTGACTAGGGACAGTTTTCCAAGGGTCAAGTTTTTAAACGGAGAATCATTTGGATTTCAGTGAACTGAAGAGATGGCACAGAAAAGATAGAGAAATGCCAGGGTTAGACCTGGGTAGAGGAACACCACCTAAGTCTGGAATTCCCTGTTATAACCATTTCAGACACATTATCATCACAACAGGCCTGTCAAGTGGAGAACACTATCATTTCCATTTTCCAGGTGAAGGGTTGGAGGAACAAGGAGATTAAATAGCTCGCCCAAGACAACTTTGCTTCTCAGAGACAGTGCTCTCTGGGTTTCTAGCTCAGAAGAGGTGTGCTTCCATTCCAAGCTCAGAGCAGTTATCTTCCCACACACAGATAGCACAGTCCTGCAGAAGCACTGCATTTCGTCTTGCAAACCAAACAAGACTCTAACCTTAAGTCACGAGATGCTTCTACTGCCATCCCAGCACAGTTCTTGCTGAGATGTGGTTTTCTGCTCTAAGGGGCAAAGTGACACTTATGAACAAAACTCCATATGCACTTTCAGACATAAATCACCCATTTTTAAAAAGAAATGGAGAGAACCTCTGATGAGTTCAGCATAAATGAGTCAGAAGCATATGGATCTAATGAACTCGAAAAGGGCTGACTGGAGTTCAGAGCAAAGGGCAGAAACCTTGCAGGAAATCACAGTTGGGGATTTCTCCCAGGCCATTGCCCCTAGTTCTTGCCAGCCATGGAGTGAAGCTGGTAAATGGAACTCCAAGGAAATCACCAAGGAAGAGTAAGTGTAACTCTGTCCCACCAACTCCTCAGGGTCAGGCTTAGTCATGTTCCAAGCAGCTTATAGAAGTCCCTTGCTCCATGAAAGCCCATTTCCTGGACATCCCAATCAGGGCATGGGTTGGGACACCAAATCCAGCCAGTTATTTCTCTTTAGAAACTCAACTTTCACAACTCAAAAGAAAGCACAAGTTGAACTGAAATCCCCATTCTTTCTCCCAAATCTCCTCCCCCTGGATTCAACCTTTCTGAACAAGGTTAAGGCCAAGTTACAACTGACTGTATGGTTGAGCTTGTGGTCATTGGACTTGGAAGATGAAAGTCCCAACCACAGTCCTCTTTGGAAGCATCGGGTGGGAAATGAATGTACACAAAATACTGAACATGAACACGAAACACTACACACACAAAAAGACCCAGATCCAGACGTATATGTCTGGTTGGGTTACATCAGCCATGAAAACAAACACAGGCCAGCAGGCCTAGAGCCTGAAGAGATGAGGCTGGTTAATGGAAAGCAGGCAAGTGGCAGGTGTGTTTTCCTGGGCATAGTCATCCAGTTCAGCCCCTCAATCTGTGCTACCTCTGGGTGAATGGCAGACCGCTCAGGGCATCTGGCCAACTCAAAGCCCAGCTCAGTGTCAGCTAGGTTTCCATTTCTTTATCCACTCAAGTGCATCTCCCACATAAAATCCAAGCCTTCTCTGTGTTCTGATTTTTCTCTCTCACAGTGAAGTTGCTATGGAAACAGGCCTTGCTCATCCACCACTGGACTAGTCACGTTTCGGGGGTGGGGAGGACTAAGAAAAATGAGCAAGTGGAACAGTATTCTCCCCAAATGGTGCTTTAAATTGAAATCATCTGTTCTCCAAGACAGCCTCCCCAAGCCCAGCCACACCCGTGCAGCTGTGAAGGTGGGCGGGCCAGCCAGGCCAGCCGCCTTCTCAGAGGGTGAAACCTCTGCGGTGGTAAGGTGATATGCTGGGAAGAATGTTGCTCTGGGCTGTTTCTTCTTTTCTGTTTCTTATTTGCTCATTAGAATTTTAATTGTGCACATTTATGGGCTGTGTTATGACAACTTGATACACATAAATAATGTGTAACGATCAAATCAGGGTGATTAATATTTCCATCTCCTTAAGCATGTTTTAGGATAAGATTCACTCATAGCAACTGTAAATTTCAGAGGGACCATGGGATGCATTTGTCCGTGCCTTGTTCCCCTGTCTGCAGTCTTCACTGAAGTCTGGACTTCACTGGAAACCCCACCTGGGTTTTTGTGTCTCTTCTCTGGTGCCCCAGAAACAAGAATGAACCTTGGAGTCTGGCTGAGAGCTGGGTCTTCTGGGCATTTTCTGTGGCCCTGGATACCCTTGCTTTTGCCCTTCTCGCAGACCAGCTTCCTTACCTACAGGGTTCCTGCAATCAGTTACGGGGTGGGGGCTGTTCTTTCTGTAGCTGGAGGCTGATATTCGAGGCAAAGCACCCAGGTGAAGAGATGTGAGTGCACTTAGAGACCAGGAAACTGAGGCAGGCAAGTGTGGGAGGAAGGTGGGCCTGGAGGGAGGCCTGTGGAGTGGGCAGGGTGGAATGCAGGAAGCCAGCCAGCTTGGGAATAAACTGTGCTCACTCTCAGTGTCAGCCCCAGCTGTGGGATCCTTATGTTAGAACTGGAAAGGGGGGGGGGCTTGGGAGAGCCTAGAAACCCCAGCTAAGGGGTACAAACAGAAAGTTGATTGGAAATTAACTGCTGTAGGCACCAGGGACACGCTGTGAAGAAGTCAGAACTGGTGCGGGACACAAACACTGTCCAGAATGAAAGGAAACCAAAGACGTTACCATCAGTCATTCCGTCTCTCGGTTCTTGGGTTGCCCCACCTGGAGTTCAGAGCCCCACGCCCTCCCGTTTAGGTCATCTCTCAGACACACCTGCCTGAAAGGGGCCCACGCTGGCTGAGGCATTGCTTTAGGTGGGGTATGAAAGACCTAGGACTACAACACAGTGTGGGCCACCTACGGCAGAGGAGCTGGGCCTCAGTTTCCACATCTGTCGCCCCAGCACTAAGAACACTGCCGCACAGAGAATCAAAACGACACCCAGGAAACTCACTGTTGGGCAGCGATGCTCAGGTGTCTGGAACTTGCATTGGAAACGGCCTGGCCTCCCAGAGGGAGACACTTTGGAGGCCCAGTTGAGTCCGTGCTTTAGAGCTGCTGCGCTGTTGCTAAGCCCTCGGGCGGACAGCATCTGCAATGTCTATCGGGCAGACACAGAAAGGTGACTCGGACAAGATGAAGAACAATGGGCTGAAGGTTTCGAAGGGGGGGTCAGGATTTGCTAGTGGGCTTCTTGCCCGGCTTAATTGTTTTCGTTCTTAAAATGGTTCCTAACAGCTGGGCCAATGATCGTCGTGTGCGGATTCCACAGGCAGACTGGGAGAAGCCAGAGGGTTGGGCCAAGATCTGTGTGTACAGCACCTGCCTTGCATAGCTGGGCTCCGCGGAGATGAGCTGAACGGGAGGCCAATGGGCCCATCTGTCCTGCTTGTGTGGGCGGATGATTTGAACCCAGGCTGAGTTCAGGCTTTTATGCCATTGTTACCATCCCTCCCTCTCCAGCTGATGCCCAGGGTGGCCACTTTGAGGCCTTTCCCTGGACACCTGAGCTGTGACCTAGCCTCTGAGTTCCTGTTGTCTATGGCTAGCTTTCCCAGGTGGCCAGGGCAGAGGGCCAGCAAGGCCAAAGGTTAAGTACTAATTTCAGAGAAGATAAATGGGCAGCATTTTAGTCGGTGTCTTTGTGCAGATGGCCTGACCTGTGCACACTGGCCTTTGGTCACAAGAGGAGCCGGACACAGCATGGGGCTGAACCTCATAACCAAGCACTCCCCTGACTGCATCATCAGTTGCAAAGAGCTGCAGGTTTCAGCCCTGGAGCAGTCAGCCTGTGTGGGGAACAATGCTATAGTGTGTATCTGTGCTCACTATCTCCAGGCTGACAAATTTTTCAAGGCAGGGGAAACTTCCCTTGACTGTGATCGTCAATACTGATTGTCAACTTGACAGGAACTAGAATCAATCACTTGGAAAACAACCCTCTGCATATAGCAAACTCAGCACTTAAGTACCTTGCAGCACAATTCCACCTGAATGGCCATCATTCATTGAACAAACCTACCATGTGCCCAACAGCGTGTCAGACAGTAGCACCTGCTCATCTTTAGCACTGGGATGACTTTACATGGAGCTATTGTTATTCTTCCCGGTTTGTAAAAGTCACTCTGAGGCACAGAGAGAATAACTACCTTGCCTAAGCAAGGCCACATCCCGGAGCAGATGTTGAACTCAGTCCTTTGACCATGATGCTAGTCTATGTGTGGGCTGTGTGCAAAGTCCTGCACCGGAGTTCGTTACTCCTCTAACCGTCATCCTGAAACAACAGGATGAAGCAACATCGTGCCAAGCTTCATGACAAAGATCCTGTGCCGGGGCCAGAGGCCACAGCTGAGTTGGGCCAACTGCCTGGCCTCCAGGCTCCAGCCAAATGAGGACCAGGTCACAGAGAACAGCACCAGGACACACTGCACCACTGCGGTTCTCTCAGCCCAGCCCTGCTGGCCAGGTCAATCTTGGTCTCCACTGCCCACTCGTAAGTAGGTCATTTGGCACTTTAGAAACGTCCTGAGTAACCTTAACATGAGATTTTGTGGGGTGATGCTTGATATTTGGTCTAGAACCTGATCACCCAAGGGTCTCAAAGGCTTTGACCGTGTGTCATAAATGTGCAAAAGTCAACCAGGATTGCGTGAAGAGAGTGAGCACCAAGGCTCCAACTTGTATCAAGCAGGGCTGTTAAGAGCTTTGGTGTTAGGGTGATGGAGACAAACAAAAGAGGCCCAGCAGGGTAGAATTCCCGCTGGAGCATGTTTTGAGTCTGCCAGCAAGGGCTATTAGATACCATCACAGGATGCTGGCCAACAGCTGGATGTCTTTCCCAGGGGACCCATTAACACATTGCATTTTGGAGACAGAAGTTGGAGAAGATGTCCTGTGAGTTTCACTGTTCCCTTTCAGCGGCCGAGCCTCTGAGACTGTTGGGAGAGGACCCGTGTCTCAGAGGGTTCTTCTTTGCCATGGTGGGTGCCTATATGATAGAGGATGCATGTGTGATGGGGCAGGGCCCTGCTGCCTGGGGTAGTTTGCCCAAATAGCCTGTACCAACAACAAGGCTCTCACAGAGATAAAATGACACGTGAAGAAAGGCAATAGTGTTAGTCATTTGGGGTATGATATGCAGAAGGACAAGGCCTTCCTGAAGTTGAGGTGGCTGTGTAAACACGACAGAGGAAAGCCAGGTCTCAATGCTAACCAGCTGCACTGGCATGTACCCTGATGTCACCCAGACCTGCAACTCGGTGCTTTCTAAGAGTAACAACCTTAAGTCTATCCACTCTATACACGTCCCTTACAGCAGCCCATCCCTGCTAACTCCAGCAAAGGCTTCAAGTCAGAAGTGGGGCAGGAAAGATGTCCCTGTGACCGTTGATATCAAAGTCCAGGAGGTGGCAGCCGTGTGTAGCTGTAGCGTGTGAGGTGTGAGGAGTTGCTGACCCATGCTGGTCACAGACCTAGAGGCAAGCCCCTTACCAAGCCAAGGGTCTGGCCCCAGTGAAGAGGCTTTCCTATCTTGCTTCCCATCTTTTCAGTTTCCCAGCATAGTCAAAGTTCAAATCCATGGTCTACAGTTCACCGGAGACCTGCATCAAACCCTCAGAGGCTGTGGTGCGCAGTGGCCACAAGCAATCTGCCACCAGCATTCCAGAGCAGCAGGCAGGGGGCAGGATGGCCAGTGTGTCAGGCACACAGTTGTCAGGACTGTCACCACCAGCAATGACTAGCTGCCTCAAAAGGGCAGCCCACGTGACCTGAGTAATTTTAGCTTCCCCTCTGATCTGTGTGCCTTTCCCAGGCACAAAGTCATGGCATGGCAATTAAATGACCGAGATGCATTTGCTGTGGTTTAATTGCTTCCTCCATCAACTGAGGAGGAGAAACAAGAATTAATTATGACCTCAGAAAGATGAACAATGAAGGGGAACAAGGACACTTAAGGCTATTATTCTAGGGTCTTAGGAGTGCAAATGTCTAAGGGGCTTGGACTTGTTGGCTAGGATCTGTAGCATGAAAAATGGAAGGAACGGGTGCTCTGCAGCACAGAAGGGGAGGGCTTTGGGAACCCCCCACCCATTCTACAAAAAATGCATATGGAAAAGAAAAGCCCCCACACTACAAATAGGTGGCTGTGGATTTGAAAGTCAAGCTGTTTCATGTTTCACAGAATCATGAACTCTTAAAATCAAGAGGGACATTGGAGATTGGTTAGGACCCACCTTTTGCTGGGTTTGGATTGTTCTCTGAGGAATTACAAATCTCTTTCCAGGAATGGGGAACCTGTTATTTATAAAGCAAGTTCTGCATTTCTGGATGGTTCTGTATTTTAGATTATTTTTCATTGTATCAAGCTCAAATTAATTTCTCCAGGTTTTCCAGTTGCCATTGCAAATGTGTCCTCTAGGGCCACAAGAAATCCATTTGTCCCTTCTCCCCTCTGCCCTCTTTCAGGCTTTTAAAGATGGCTATCACATGCCCTGCCCACCTCTGGCCCGCTTTTCTCTAGGCAGATGTGCTCACTTGTCAAACAACCTAATTTCATAAGCCATAGACTATTTGTCTTCCCATTTAGAGGCAGCTTCTGTCAAGGCACACACCATCCTTTTTGCCTTCCTGTGCCCCCATGGTAGTTGTACAGATAGTAAACAGCCAGCCTGGGCCTCAACCTCCCTCAGTCCATGAGGGAAGAGTCTGGTCCCATTTAGAGAATGACTCACTGGTGCCCAGAGAAGCAGAGAGGCTAATGTCAGACCTGGAGCCCCAAAAGAGAGGCAATGAAACAGGCCTCTACCTATGCTGCCATGTCTCCTTTACTGGACAGGCAGCAAATACTAGCAAAGGCTTCCCAATGAAGGAAGAAAGGAAAGAAGACTAGTTAGGCTAAGTGCAGAAATGGACATTTCTATAGATTGTAAGGCAATGCAAATGTACTCTTCTCTCGTTCACATCACAGAGACCATCCAAACGCAACACACTGGATCCCACCTTGGTCTACCCAGAGCTGTACACAGTGTCCTGTCTACTCCTTACTCCAGTACCTTGCCATCACGGCCCATGCTCCTCCTTCAGGCCCATATCACCCCTCCCCTCCTCTTCTTCCCCATCTTGCCCAAGGTCACAGCTCAGAGGCTTCATCTTTGTGACTCTGAGATACCCAGTTCTAAACAAACACGATTAAGAAAGAAACCACGGTGGAGGTTTCACTTGGGGAGCACCAGTTGATTTGGGAAGGACCCCAATGAATGCTCTGGGTTGGCCTGGCTGCATGGACAGGAATCCCTTCCCCAGAGGAAGCAGGGAGCTGCTGGGCCTCCTTGCTTCCCACTCACTCTCTAGTAATGAGGACTGGTTCAGCAGCTTCCTGCCCTAGGGCTATGTGTTGCTGTATGGTGGAATGGGGATTTGATCTGTAAGTGGGCAGTTTAATTTATTTTATTTTTCCCCTCTCTAGAGTGAGAAGGAAAAGGAACTCTGGCAACTGGTGCCCTATAAACCAGGCCAGCCTCAGAACTGAGTCTATCTCACACATGGAAAACTCCCTTCTCCTACCCCCACCATGGAGATGAATGATAATAAAATATTAACCACGGCTCTGCTCTCCTGACAAATAGGAGATGACTTCCTTTAAAAGACCTTGTGTTCTGTTGCTGCCAACCATGTTTAAACTGCAGCCATGAATGGCTTTTCTCCCCGAGGCTCCAGCTGAGTCTGATTTCCCTGGGAGGGGCTCCACCAGTCACATGCTCTTGGTGGGCAGCTGCTGCCTGGAACTCGGTGTAGAGGAGGGGAAGGCTGCATTCATTCTGGACCCAGCAGGGAGATGGTCATTTGACTCTGGATTCAGGTATGCAGCTGGGAGGTGTCTGGCGCTCCAGCAAGATGGAAGCTGCCTTGCTCCCAGGGCCTCAGAGAAAGCTGTGCTGGACGTTTCTCTTCTTAAGTATGGAGATGTGGCAGCTGGGCCTGACCTACTCCAAAAGTCCCTGAGAAAGGGACTAACCGGGGAGGGGAAAGAATGTTTGGCCACAGCTGAGTTCTCCTCTGCTCCCTTTCAAGTCTTTCCAGTGGCCAGAAGGGTTTGGGGTGGGGGAACCTAAAGAAATAGGAAATTCATTATTATAGTTCAGATCTGGAATGTTCTCAAAGACCCATGTGTTAAAAGCTGGAACCTCAGTTTGGTCTGTAGGACCTTGGAGAGGCGTGATCTAGAAAGAGAAAAGTAGATAATTGATGCATACCTTTAGAGGGAATATTCAAACCCAGCCTGTCACCCTCCTCTTCCTTTGCTGGCTGTCATGAGATGAACAAGGTTTCTCTGCAGTGTGCTTCAGCGATGATATGTTCATACAACCATAAGCTCCAAGTGACAGGGTCACGTGACCATGGAACCTCCGAAATTGTGAGTCAAATGAACCTCTCTTATTAATTTGTTTTAGATTTATTTATATGTATAGGTGTTTTGTCTGTGTGTATGATTGTGTACCACGCATGTGCCTGGTGCCCACTGATGGAAGTCAGAAGAAGGCGTCTGATCCCTTGGAAATAGATTTCCAGATGGTTGTAGGTCACCATGTGGGTGCGGGGAATCAACCTGGTTCCTCTGCAAGAAGAGCAAACGCTCTTAAGCACTGAGCCATCTCTTCGGCCTTTTTCTTACTTTTAAACTGATATCGCAGGCATTTTGTCAAAGTATTGGAAAGCTAATATATCTGTGGAAGGGGTGTGAGTCTCAGAGAGATGAATCAGGGAAGAGCTTTAAGGAGGGCAGGGAGAAGAGTACAGAACAAAGAAAAATGAAGTAGTTGATAGGAGGAAGAGAGCACCTTCCTGCCTCTGCTTCTCTTAGAGCCTCCTTTAAGGTGTGGCCCTATATGACTGCCCACCACGTACTGTGGGCTCCTCAGGCCTGAAGAAGTGGTGATAGGGACTCAATGGTGACTGAAGAGCACATACATGGACAGATGCAAGGGCACATGTGCCATCAATGCCTGGCTTGAGAAACCCTGTATTAACCCCCAAACATTTATTTAAAAACAAAGAAAGAAACAATTTCTGTAGCTCTGTATAGAGCAGATGCTGGTGATGGTGGGGTGGCATCAACAGCATGCTGAATGAAGGAGGACAGTGCTAGACCCAAAAATGTTTGGCCTCATTTGAGTTCAGGAGTGGTTATGCCAGCCCCATCCATGTTGGCCTCATCCCTCCTCATATCACATCTATAATTCTGAATACATCTACTTGGATTCCAATCAAAATGAAAGGAGCCTCTGCTGGCCCCATGCAGGAAGAATCTGGGAGTGTTCTGGGGCAGGAGATAGGAGTCATGCCTTTAGGACCAACCCTCAGCCAGTGGGGGCTGATGGTCCATGAATAGTTTGCAGCAGCAAGAAGTCTTCTACATCTTTTTCAGAAGGTCCTGGGTGGGTTCCAATGACCAAGGACTCTCATTTGTATGCCTTGAATTTGCCTTTATTTTGTTCTATCTGTCCCTTCCTTCTGGTTCCTAGAACTATTACTCCCTCAATAAGTAGCACAGAATTTTTCCATTTCTGCTTTCCATGTGTTATAAAGGGAAATGGAGGTAAGGCAGTTAACTAGAATAGATGATAAAAGCTTCAGCAGGGAAAGATCTATGACAAGGGACAGATCAGAAAGTTATTTAGAAGATGAAATGCAGATTGTACCCTTGCTCTCCCAAATCATTCTTTTTCTAGTTCCCTTGATTATCTGTGCAGCCCAGTGCTGGTCTACAGCTCATAACAAGGCCAAGGCAGAGGTGCAGTGGTGTGTTGTAATCATGATTTACAGCTATACAGAGGCCCACCATATATGGACATGGAACTCAAAAGCCACTGCAGAAGAAAGCTCACACGGGATGGAGGTATTTCCAAACAGTCCTAAATTTAGCAGAATTTATAATGGGCTTTTCTCAGATATCCCTGGCATTTGTGTAGCTTTCAGGTAAGCCCTCGTAGTCAGGGCCATCATAAAGGAAATGGAAATTAATGCAGTAATGGGAAGAACCAAGGGGCCTGGTCTGAGCTGGTCTTTATTGACCATGCATGCTATGGAGCACTCTAGTTCTGAGACATGGATACTGTTACTTCTGTCTGATAGGTAGAAAAATTGAGACTTGGGGAGTCATGATAATTGTCCCAGAATATTTGAGCAGTAACCAACAGAGGAGGTACCCAAAGCTTTAGCTTGGTTCCAGGGACTCCAAAAGCCATTGATTTAACCCAAACCTCCTTTAAACTTCTCTGCTCCACAGGATGAAGAGCCCAGGAGCCCAGCCATCTGACTTTATGTGCAGTTAGTAGAGTGTTTGGTTGCTAATTAGGTTCTTACTCAGTGGATAAAGAACAAAGTGGTATTCAGGGGAGGAGAATAGAGAGGTCCCTGAATGTGGTCTTAGCGTGCAGTAGATTGGAGGCAGTACTGAGTGCCTGAAAGACATTTGGGGTTGCCATTTCCAGCATACAAAGAGAGATGAAGGCCCAAGAGTACCCATTTCAGTGTCATTTTAACTACAGGAAACCCAGAGAAGTGGAAGTCAACACTGTGACAAAATACCTGAGATAATCAATCTAACATGAGAAAGGGCTTTTTTTGGGGTCATGGTTTTAGTCCACATTCTGTTCAGGCTTTGTCGTTTGGGGGCCTATTTTTATCATAGCAGACCATCATGGCCAAAGGACATGGAGGAGGAAAATTACTCAGTAAGCAAAGAAAGAAGAGCCTAAGATCCCAACATCTCCTTAAACAGCACTCCCCTTCTCCTACAGGTTCTACAACCTCCTAATAGCACCTAACTAGAGAGTAACTTCAGCATCTTCAAACTATATGTTAGAATCAAGTGGTAAAAGGCATGGGATATTGTCTTCATTATCCAGTGGGCTGCTAACAGGTTGACCGGGGCTTGTGAGAGCACAGCCATTCTGAGAGAGCCTATCTTACTGGGACAGCACATTCCTCTTATTTTCATAGTATCCCCACCTCTGACTCAACAGAGTGATAGGCAGAAAGTCTATAGCAGCAGTCAACTGTTAGCTGACCCTCCTGAGACTACTCCTGAGACTACTCCTAGGAGGATGCTCTAGGAGAGTGTGAAGTGGGCACTAGAGCATCAGGAGGCTTGGTAGCAGAGGTGAAGGTGAGCAGCATCCTCCATCACAGTGATGGGGCATGCAAAGCAGTGTTCCAACTGGCCATATGGGAGCTGAGGGCTGAGACACCACCTAGCAGACGGGGAAGAAGAAACGGCTAAAAAGAGAGGAGCGGAAAAGACAAGTCCTGGGGATGCCTCAGATCTGACCACCTTTGCACCTCAGGGCCGTTAAAGAGATTCTCTCTCACTATGCGTTCTGAATGTTTCTGTTCCTGTACTGGGTTGGGGTGGCCTTTGCTGCACTGGGTGATGGGAGATTCTCTCCCTTGCATCCATGACAAACCATTGGCCTGAAAAGAGGAGGCATGACCAAGGTTAGAAGCATACTTTTTTTTTCAGGCAGCAAAATGGAGTTGGCTTCATGCACCAGGTTATCCCAGCAAGCTGTTCTTCTTGTTCTAGCAACCAGACATCATAAGGTAAAAAACTGACACCATCATATTTTCAAACAAATTCTATGACTTAATCAGAGTCTTGAAAGCTTAAAAATATTAGTTTAAAGTCTATTTTTCTTTAGTTATCATTTCTCCCAATGATTTTATCAGTTTCCAAAGCCCTTCCGCTCGACACCATTTCTTTTGGAATCATTTGCCACATGTGCATCCATAGGAAAATGATTTCCCTGGAAGCCAGAAGTCACACAATTGTCCTGTCCCTCCAGAGTCCCACGGGGTGAAAGAATCCCTATTGTAATTAAAGTCCCATTACTCTTTTATCTTACCTCCTTTGCTATAAATGAGGGGCAGTCCAGCTGACAGAGCACAGAGTGACACAGATACAATGTGATGTGTCAGGCACTCGTGTTTCTCTTTTATGAGATCAGCTTTTATAACTTTTCAGTCAACCCACCAACAAACTATAAACTTGGCTTATTGGAAACAGGCATATCAATCATGAGGAATCACTTGTCAGCAACTGCCCCCAGGGCTCTCCTGGACACAAGTTTGTCCTTAGAAAGCCAAGGGGCAGAAGCCTAGCTCCACCTCGCCATGTGTAGGCACATGATTGGGGCCACCTGACATTTTGTTCCAAGGGAAAAATATCCTATCATGTTTTGCATGATATTTATGGGTTTTGTACCATGGTCTGGCTCTTTTCAAAACTTACTGCAGAAGAATTCAGAATCTGTGAATGCAGCCAAATATTACCCACAAAAATATTTTCTAATCTATTTGTGGCCACAGAAATGTCTTTGCTTTTGTGATCCCAGAATGCATGGCAGAGCTTGGGGACCATACTCTACTTCAAAGGAATTGCTCAAAGCAGACACCCGCCTCCTTAGGGCTGAGCAGCAATGGGGGAGAATCTCAAGCCTGTTTTCAGGCATAGTCTATTTTACGCACAGTGGCATCCTCACCATCTTATCCTTAGGTACAAATAGACCTCTAAGACTGGTGATGCAAAACCCTTGGGAGTCTCTTCAGTGTGATGACTGTGTCCCCTTAGGGGTGTTTTCTGTGTATGATTCTCTTCCCTCACTATGTAGGCATTCAGCAGTAGATGAGAATCAGTTCCATGCAGTTTCATGATGCAGGCACTGCTAAAAGACATGTCTCTGTGGCAACCACAGGGTTACCTCATAGAACAACATACAGATGTTAATGACCACAGGGACATTTTCTTTAATGTAGAGCATCAGCTATGTCTACAGAGGATTTGTTTGTTTTGGTGTTCCATGTGTCTACTTAGAGCTCTTAGGGGAAGTGTCATATATTTGGAGGGTCCTTTGTAGACAGTGGTTCCTCCCACGCCTTCATCTTACCACCCAGATTTTTCCCCTGTGAAAAGAAGAGGGGTCCTTCTGGGGAGGCAGGGTCATCATTCATCTCTGCCCTGCCACTGCAAGTTGCCAAAAACGTTGTTTCAATGTTTTGAATCCTAAATTCATATTTTCTCAGCCTCAGCAGGATCTGGCCCACTCAACACTTGGTCAAGGGATGTTCATTGGAAATCCAGGTGCTCAAAGGGGAGTGGGACTGACTACTGTGACAGGGCTTCCAACCCCTGCCTAGATTGCAATCTCAAACTCAAGGCAGGAATGTGGTCAGCCCTCCAGCATTCCCACTAGCCTGTTCTCGTTATACATGGCCAGGGATGTCATTGGCACTTTATGTACCTCCTCCAAAGGGTCGCTTACTGCATGGTTATACAACATTGGAAAGGAAAGACTCCATTCCTCTATATTAATGGCTTTCAGCACAGAGGGCAGAAGGAGTCATCCCCAAAGGTACTTTGGGCAAGTGTGCTTTGTTGTTACAAACCTGAGAGTTGGTACTAGTGGTGCCTTACAGGTAGAGGCTTGAGATCCTGTTCAACATCTCATAGTGCCCTAGAAGACCTCTTTTCCCTGGTCCCAACAATAAATGGTCCAGCTCAAAGGTTCCCAGTGCTGAGGGTGAAGCTGAGCATCTCCATTCTATGCAACGACACTGGAATCCCAGCACAGTATGACTCCATAGCAGTTCCCAGCTCTACTTCTATCAATGGGAGACGAGTCGTGGCTTATTTATTAGCTGTGTGAGAAAATGCCTGTGTGTGTATTCACCAGAGAGCTTCAGGGCAGAGTGGAGCTTTCTTGTGACTAGCAGTTTTCAGCCTATGCTAATCCCTCCTGGAAAGCCTTCCGTCCCTGAGTTATGGCCTTGGTTGACATTGTCTCACACTGCCTCTCTGTTATTAAAATTCCTTTCTGCACAATTCATGCAAGCATAAATCCTTTCTTTAAAGTCTAATAAGACTTCCAGAAAATTAGATTCTCTGTTTTAAAAGTTGTCATTTACAGCATTATAGTCCCTCCCCACACACCTCCTTTCCTTCCTCACCCCAGGTCAGGTAAGGGCAGGAAAAATGCACAAAGTGGCCTTTGGAAGCCTGTCTCATAATCACATTTATAACCGTCTTCCCTTTCCCATTTGGTGTTTCTGTTCTATCATTAGTCTTTCAATCATACACTTAAGAATTATTCCTTAAAATGTGATTCGTATGTGAAATAAATATGGCCTATTTTTTTTGTTTCTTTTCTGCTCTGGTGGAAATAAGAGGTAGAAGCATGGAGGAAGAAGAACTCTAGGAGCCACTGGCATGGGAGTCAACAACAGATCATACTAGACAACTCTCCCTCTAATTCTCATTGTAGACTTCCTCACTTTTTTCCAAAGCAGGTGTGGCTAAATCATACCAAGGCAAACTCAGGTCAAGTTGACAAATGTCTAGGTCCTTAGAGTGTCAAACCCACTTGCTCACATCCGTGGGAAAAGACGATGTCAAGCTAAGTAAGATGAAACCTTGCCTGGCCTCTCACTAAAGATGGGGTGGCCTGGGCCGAGCATGCAATGGCTGAAGTCCTATGTGGTAAAGCTCTGGTTCTCTCAAAGGTACCTAGATTGGAGAGGATGGATACTAAAGTATTCCATTGTGTAAATGTACCACATTTTCTCCCTCCACTCTCCAGTTGAGGGGCATCTGGGTTGCTTCCAGGTTCTGGCTATTACAAATAGTGCTGCTATGAACATAGTGGAACAGATATCCGGGGTGGAGTCTGGATCCAATAGGTTCATCTTCTCTGAATAAATCCCAGCACTAATGTGATTGGTTTGTGAGATTGTTCTTCTGTTCCTGTTGAGTAGAACGTGTCTCTTGATGTAGCTGCTGCACCGGAGAACATGCTTAGTTTGGGCCCTTTCCCTTTCCCATGGCCACTTTCTTTTCTATGAGGTTAGCCAAGAGTGGGGTGGCACTTCCTGGCTCTCTGTCCCTTTCCAGGGCAGCATCTGGTTAAAGGTCTTCACCACTCAAGACCCCAGTCTTAACCTGAACTGCTGTTACCCTCCTCCAGCTACTCTGAAGCCTGGGCTTGGAAAATAGAGCCCATTTGTAACAGAAGGAGAACCTTTCTGCATTTCCTTGAAGAGCCTGTCAGCAACTTAGCTGCACAAAGCCCTGGGGGCTCTGAGCTGGCCCTTCAGCTAAGTAAGAGAGCAAATCCATACAGAGGATTTTCTGAGTTGTTCTGACCCAGGCTCTGGGATTTGCCTTGCCTGCGATCACATAGCATGAGAAGGTAGGGAATTCTCCTTAGGGATCAGGGAGTGGATTAGGTGGAATCAAAATTCAAGCGTGTTCTTTTTGGATTAGGCAATGTTTTTCCCTTCTATTTTTCTTTACATAACCTTATCACTTAGTTGCCTTTACTTCTCTCCCCTCAGCCTTCCCTGGCTCACAAGCCTGCTCTGTTTGCAGAACATGCTCGCTGGGTGGCGGCTCAATACCTCCTGGATTCTAACCTCTCTTCTCCATTTTAGCCACATCCAGTAAGTCTTATTAAGGTCCTTTATCCTCTTAGTCAGTGTCAAAACCCTACTCAGTCTGGACTGTCACACCTGTAGAGAACTGACTTATAAGCCCAGAGGTCAGAGACAGTGTGATAGTGTACTGAGAATGCCATTCTGGGAGACAGAACTGATAGGATGCATATAGGCAGACGAGAGAAGAGCTACTAAGCAAATTAGTTCATACAATCAGAAAAGCTGAGAAGGCCAAGAATGTGCCACCAGTAAACCGCAAAATCCCAGACATCGTCAGCCTGCCTCAGTCTAACACCAGAATCAGGGAAGGAAATGGTATCACTTTGAACCCAAGACCAAGGCCGGAAGGTTTGTTGGGCTGCTGAAGTAAGTCCTAGAATCTGAGGTCCAGATAATCTAGAGCTCAGATGTCCAAGGTCAGCAAAGGAAGCATGTCCCAGCTCCAGGAGAGAGGGAGAAAGTTTGTTTTCTCCCAGCTTGCAGCTGATTGGATGGTGCCCACCCACATTCTTGAGGGCAGACTTTCTTAGTTCCCAAAATACTTAGAAATAATGCTTTATACTGGTTCCCTTAATCCAATCAAATTGACATCCACAATTCCCCACCCCAAGTTCATATTCGTGAATTTCCTCTCCAGGTTGGCCAATACTGGCCCCTACCTCTCTTACCTTTCTGACCAAGCTGACCTTCCAAAGTTGAGGTCTGTCCTGCAGCAAACAGATATGCCCCTCATCTGCTTTGAGAAGAGGGATACCCTTCACAAGTACCATTTCTTCCTTTCTGACCTGTCCTGGGATTATCACCTGAGTCAGGGTAACTCAGTTGATGTGCTCCTTGACCATTGGGTGAACACAGGATCTGGAGAGGGTTATCTCCCAACACTTCTCTAAATATATGTCAAGAAGCTCTCTTCTGAAGCTGAGAAGCAAGCCCGGGTTCTTCAACACTTGGATTCTCTCCTTTGTTAACCAAGAAATCTTGAAGAGGGCAGAGGTAGAAGAAAAAGTCAACCATAAAAGGGAGAAGGAGGAAATGGAAGGTGGTCACAATTGGTTGAAATTCCAGTTAGTTATGTGGGCTAAACCAGATCAATCACAGTGCCGTGTATTCTGGGGACAGCCCTGGACCTCATTGTTTGCACCTCCATTCCCCCTGGTTCCCAGATCTTTCCTGACTCACCAGGCTGATCCCTGGAGGCTACAGCTCTTCAAATCCCTTGACAGCAGTATTCTAGCTGGGCCTGTCCTAGAGACACTGCCAAGAGAGACCATGGAGTAGAGAGGCCAGGTCCTTTCCCCACTCTGCTCCCCTGGCAGAGGCCAAGATTTCTCCCTGGCTCCGGGACTATGGAATTCCAGCTTTGATGAGGGGCTATGCCCTGTGATACAAGAATGCCACCTCTTTTTATGCCTATAGCCCCAGGGTTTCTAGCATTTTCCAGCTGCTAATAATTTCTGTTACCACACTGACCACAGAGTTGGCTCCTCAGCTCATTTAGCCCCTCGAGCTATTCCTTGAATTGAATTCACACCATTTAAAACACCCATGGACCAATACCCTCTCTCGTTTATCCACCATATATAATTTGTACATTTATACATCAGTATTCCTTCATGTTGGCACCCAACCCAAGGGCTTCTTAATAGATCCTACTGAGAGCTCCAGTGCTTATGACCTGACTCCCAGGAGACAATGGAGAGATGGACAGACTTCAGAAAAGGGATTCTTTGTGTTCCCTTCTCCAAAACTGGTGCAAAGAAAAGCCATACCCAGTTGCTTTTCTTTTTCTTTCTATTTTTTTTGTTTACATTGTTTGTTTCTTTGTTTACTCTGCCTTCAACTTACTATGTAGTAGAGGCTGGCCTTAATTCATAATCCTTGCCTCTACCTCACACCAATTGCATTTCATTGTCCTCTTTTCTTTTTGTGTTTGTGGCACCCTGCTTATATAAATATGTAAAGGAAGGTGAAATTGACCTGACAAAATCACACTTCAACCTCTACGTACATAACAGGGTAGGATTCTGTAGGACTCGTTGATCGAGAGGAAAGCATCCTTCCTGTGTGGTCTGCTGCCTCTGGCCTTCGTTTAATACTTGATTTCTTTGCTCTTCCTGATGGCACCAGTGGACTTGTGGATGGGACACTCACATTATTTGAGATTTGGTCCAGATTCTTTCCCACAATATCCTGATTTTTACATTCTGTCATAATCAGTGTCCTTCCAAAAATCATTTAGTTTTCAAGACTACAGAGATAGAGCATTTATAGGCCATTAGCCCATGTGAGCTCCACCATCATGTGTAGGGCCAGCACCCTTTTTGTCCTTACCTTCCCAATGAGGATGAAGCCACAAGACACCATTTTAGAAGCAGAGAACAGCTGTCACCAGAACTAAAGTCTGCCAGTGTCTGGATCCTGGACTCCTCACACTCCAAACCTTTGAGAAATACATTTCTTTTGTTTGGAATTACCCAGCCTAAGAGATGTGTTACAACATCAAGAACAGAGTAAGACAAAACCTGTTAGGGATTCTCTACAGTCGCACTTAATTCGCAAAGGAGTACCAGCCATTTTAAGCCTCTGTAAGGAAGGGCTGTGTTGTCCAAATCTGCTGCAATGCTAATCTCTGTTCAGAAGAAAATAGCTGATAGCCTAGTATGAGGGTATATGCAGTAATCCAGTGGAGAGCTGATGGAGACTGGTCTCAAGTTCAAGGCCAGCCAGCCTTTGCTACATAGTGAGTTCCAATTGATCTAGGGCTGCATATCCAGGTCCTATATCAATAAAAATAACTAACTAACTAAATAAATAAACATTTGAGAGACTCATTGTGATGTTGACCTTCCAGGGGTTGGAGTGTGAGAAATGTGATGGTAAATATGGAGATAAATCTTAATTTCTATTCCTCCCAACACTATATTCTTATTTTTAAAAAATTCAAATGCATTTTTTATTTTATCTTATTTTATTTTATTGGGGGGGCGTGCATGTGCCACAGCATGAATGTGGAGGTCAGAAAACAATTTGTAGTTGTGGATTCTCTCCTTCAGCCATGTAGATTTAGGGACTGAACATAGGTCATTAGGCTTGGCAGCAAGTATCTTTACCCACTGAGTCTCTTCGCTGCCCTCTCCACCCTACATTCTTAATCCAAGCTGTTATTTATTTGTTTCGAAGATGTATTTTATCTTCAGTTGTCTGTGTGTCCACGTGTGTATATGGGCATGTGACCTTGGGTCCCCACAAAAGTCAGCAGCATCAAATCTCTCTGGAGCTGGAGTTACAGGCAGTGCTCAGGACAAATCTCGGGTCCTCTTCAAGAGCAGTGAGTGCTCTTAATATCTAAGCCATCTCTCCACTTCCACAAAATTTGTATTTTTTATTTTTTCAGATGCTGAAGTAGTTTCAAACCACTGACTCTCTGTGTACTATGTTAATAATTATTTTCTAGAACACAGGCTTTAAGGGGAAGGAGAAATGTGATAACCTTAGCCCTACTCCTCTTCCATGATATGTCACCATCTCTGGTCCTATTTTGGCTAAGAATTGTCAACCCAGGAAGTCAGATTTTTGGAAATTCCCAAAGTTACAGCAGCAGCCAGCAGCTTCTTTGTCAGATCCAAAGGAAACTCCGTTTCACTAAACTCTGGTGGTCACACAAAAGCCAGCATTCCTGGAGACTTGTGAGGCCAGCTCCCTTCCTGTGGTGCCTATGAGCTTACCAAAGTACATGCTGACTTCAGTGTCCCCCAGTACCACAAGGACCTACCCCACCCAACCCTATGCTACACCAGCTCTTGGTCTTTCCTTTCCCAGGTTCTCGTTCCCATAGAAACCTGCTCTTGGCTCTCTCCTGTTCTCTTCCCGTTTGCCCCCTCTCTTGGTCCTCTCTTTTGGCCCTCTCTCTTAGTCTCCTTTGCCTGAACTTTCCTTGTCTTCCTCTGGCCATGTTCAGTCAGCTGCTTTCTTTATCTGCTCTGGATTCTTCCAGATTCCTCTGATTGTTCTCTCCATTGTATCTACAATAGAAACCTTCCTATCAATCATACCTTCAAGCAGTAATGTCACTTTATTCGGTGGCTTTATCTTCAGTTTATCCATCCGGTGCCAAAGCACTCCATGCATACACCCTTGACGTCTTAGACTTTTATCAGGGAATGCAGCAATAGACAAATGAGGCCGATGGAAAATTAAAGCAGGTTGGCGCAGAGGTCAAGAGAATGGGATTTGCTAGGAGGAAGCCCCCTTCCCAACACCAGTCCTAAAACAGCTTTGACTCTGCTGACCTCCTCTGTCACCACACTCTGTGAGTTTTCAGACAGGAATCTTCTGTCTCCATGTTCCAATGCCAGATTAGATTTCATAAATCATAATTGTCCTGAAAGGGTCTTCAACACTCTCTCCTGTCAATAGAATGCAATCACAGTCATGAAACCTGAACCCAAGTGCTCCTCAGCCTCCCTTTTCCAGCCATGTCCCTTCTTAAACCTGCATTCCAACTCACTTCTCACCCAACATCCTCAGAATTCCCATCTCCACACTCCCACCATTGTTCCTAGCCCATCTCTTGCCTCCTGTCTTAGAGTTCATGTGGCAGCAACTGCAGCCTCTGACAAGAAGTCAATCCCTCTTGAACCCTTTTTAATGATTGGTTGTTTCACATTTAAAAATCCTTTGAAGATTTTTCCCTTTAAAAAGATTCTTTCCTCATTTAGGTGCATATATGTGAACAAAGAAAGCTCAGGAAGATGTGTGAGTTTTGTTAGAAGTATAATAAAACATCATGCAGTTTCGTTATCCCAAACTGAGCTTCTCACCCCTTACCCACCATATTCCCACCTTTTCTCATCTCAGTGAAAGACATCGACCACCATCCAAGTCAGAAACCTGGGGCTTGTCTGTGATTCTCAAAGAAGGAGTAAGTTTGAACTCTCCTTCCTCCTCACAAAACGTTCACATCATCTATCACCAGCAATGTTACTTCCACAAAATTTCTCCAGTCATTCTCTAATCCAAGTCATGACTGTTAGTGCCCTGGACTGTCTCTAAAACCTAATTGTTTACTGCACTCACTTCATACTCATCCCTAGCCCTTTCCTGTGCCAGGAGTCAGCATCATCGTAAGTTCTTCAGATGAGATTATATCACCCACTAGTTTCCACACTCGAATCATCTCCAGACAGTGTTTGGTGTAATTACTGTTCTTTCATCACTGTGCTTCAAATATGTTGGTCTTCATATATTCTGTTTTGCTTCCTGGCACAGGGCCTTTGCACATGCCATACCCTCCCTCCAAATACCTTTAACTTTCACCTATCTCCTAAAATATAATTTTATATGGGGAACTTTATTAGCCCTCAAGTCGCTCAGATCTTTCAAGTAAACTCTCAACATCACCATGTAGAAAACCATGGAGACACTAGGCACTGGCAGAGGGCTAGAAATTTTGTTTGTCATTCCCCACTGTGTGACAGTTAAATGAGCACTCCACAACTCAGAGAGTGAGTAAGTGAGTCACACGGCACAGTTGGATATGATTTCCTCGCCAGCCTAAGTCTGTGTCTACTTCCATGCAGTCAGTCACTGTGGGTGTCTTACATGTCTCCAGAAAGACAAGTGTCAGTGTTCCCATGGCCTTCCATCCTATATCACCTCTGCCAGCTCCCAAACCTCACATTGTCCTCAGCCATCCACAAGGCAAACATGTATATATTTTTAAAACGCCATTCTTGGTTTTCATTTAACAAATATTTTTCATTTTACATTTTTGGATTTTTTTCAACTAGTCTTGATTTACCCAGCTCAATCCTTGCTACTCTGCAAGAATTGTTATCTCAGATCCACCTTTGGGCGCTTCCCATTCTTGATTATATACAGAAAAAGCCTCCTTCTAGTTCTATTGATATGAATCTTGATTATTCCCAGCTGTCCAGCGTTCCTACCCAAGCAGTACATGCTACCTCCTGTGGAGTTTGGACCAAGATGAGCAGTCTTTCTATATCACCTACCAGCTACCCAAAGAAAGTGTCCAGAGTCCCAGCAAGCAAATGACTCCTGTTGTTCTGTTAATACGGTGCACTGCCTCATACAGCAGGTAGCCCATATATGAACTGATCATGAAATAAACATAAAAACAAAAACCCATTGTGTTAAAGCTAATTTCTCAAGCTGGCACCAGAGTCCCCTTTGATAGAGAATTATCTTTATTTGAATGGGATAAAAAATTATAAAGCTCTTTCATTGATGCCAACAGTCCAGAGATGAGAAAAAGATCCAAAGATTCCCTTAATGAAGCACGATTAAGTTTTCACCCTTAAGAGAAAGAGAAAGTAAGGGGATGAGATGGTGAAAGGTTTGAAATGAGGCGAGGGCTGGTAAGATTTCCTAGGGATGGTGTTGTCAAAGTCCATTTTTATGAACAGTGAGACCAACTTTTCCTTTTGAAGGTGTTTGCTCTATACATTCCACACCTATGTTAGTACCAATTCTCCCTCTTCCCCAGAACTTCCAAAGCATTTCTGTTGGCACAGCAAAATACGTGAGGGCAGGGAGTTTATAAAGCATAGAAATCTACTTAGACCTACTCAGAAGGCTGGGAAGACCAAGATCATGGCACTGGCATCTGTCCATGCCTGAAGAGGGCTGCCTCCTGCATCATGACATTTCTTATAAAGCATAGCAAGACAGAGAAAGCATGTTAGCTTGGATCTTTTCCTTCTCTTATAAAGCCACCGATGCTCACATGGAGGCCCCGCCCTCACCAAAAATACATCTAACCCCAATTACCTCCAAAGGCCCCACATCAAATATACAGGACTTTGAGGACCAAGTTTTCAGCATATGAATTTTGGGGTGATGTAGTAAATGAACAGCTTCTCTGTCCATCACTGTTTTTAATAAATGGAACTGGTCCAGCTTTGTTGTCGTGGCTGCTGCTTCTGTCTTGGTTGACTTAATTCGCAGAGAAGACAGAGTTGTGTGTGTATATGACAGGAGCCACAGTAACATGCTGGAGGAAAGGCCAGGAGGAAGAGGCCTTAAGAATGCAAGCATCACTCTGTCCTTTTTTCTGGAAATTCCGACAAATATTGGGAGGTGTTTGGGAAAGCCATTGTCAACGGACATGAGATGTCTCGGCTCATTTCACCTTATCTCAAGAGAGATGGGGAGGCCTCTGCTGACATCTAGAAGACAAAAAGGGAGACGGAAAATTCTAAGTGTGCACCATTCATCCATTGTTTTTCAAAGGCTACGTTATCCCAGGTTTCCTTTACACACCCACACCAGAAGAAGGATCAGGATGCTGTGGGGAATCAGTGCACACAGCACGGTGAGTGTAACTAAAAGAAGACATGCTTAGCCTCCCCTCTTCACTCCACCTCCAAGCACATCCTTCAGTTGACTGGAGCAGTAATGCAGATGGGGGAAGAAAAAGAAACGAAGAAATAGTGGAAAGGAACAATGGAGATTAAAAAATAGGAGTTGAATATAAATTAGAATGGAATGAGTCTGAAGTTGTGGAGCCAGCCAAGTACAATGAGTGTGTGTATGTGGGGTGGGGGTTGGGGAAGTTCTACATAGCTTAATAGAAGTCTGAAAGAAAGTTTCATGTACAAAATATTTGAATCCTATTTAGAATCAACAAGTTTAGTCAATGACTTTCTTCAGGGAAGACAAATCATAGGATTAATAAGTTATTGTGGAAAGTCAGGTACGTACATCAAGGGTCTAACTCTGTCTCTCTCAACAAAAAGGTCCTCTCAGAGGGATTTACCAGCCTGTGGTCTCTATGCTTTACCAACCACCATTGTTCACCCAGTCAGATCCTATTAATTTTGATGTAAAACAGGCTTCAAAGATTGGAAATCCAAAATAAATATCCACTAAAGGAGAAATCTCGCTCTACCCAATCATAACAGAGACTTCCCTGGCAACCAAAACCATCAAAAGGGACCCAGCCATGCCATATCGAAGTGAAGAGATTACAGACAAGCATGTGCCACCAGGCCCAGGTTTTCATGGCAGTTCTAATCATAAATAAGTCAGTCTTCCTGAACCTTTTATATAATACGATTAAACCAGGGGCTAGGATATGTGGCTCAGCACATGCTGTTCTTGCAGAGGACTCAGGTTCGGGACTCAGCACCCATAAGTTGGCTCATAACTATCTGTAACTCCAGTTCCAGACGATCAGACACCCTCTTCTGGACTCTTTGGGCACTATATACACAAGGTATATACATGCAGGCAAACAGCCACCAGGTAAAATAAAAATAAATCTCGCTTTAAAGGGTAGTAAATAATCACAGAACTCGGGAGGCAGAGGCAGGCAGATCTCTGTGAGTTTGAGAGCGGCCTGGTATACAAGAGCTAGTTCCAGGACAGCCTCCAAAGACACAGAGAAACCCTGTCTCAAAACACCCCCCCCAAAAAAAAGGGTAGTAAAAGCATATTTGCTGCTTCCATGAGAGCAAAGTATTGATTGGGGAAATGTGTCATGTCCATTTTACCTTCCGTCTCTTTCTGGATTCCAAGTGATAAGTCCACTGTCTGTATTTCACCGATGGCTTCTAAAATTCTTCCTCATACTAATCATTTTAGAACCCAGCTGATTGTTTCATCTTCATTTAGACTATTATTTTTCTGCAAAGTTGTGAGTCTGCTTCCCAAAGGCATTTATTTAGAGGCATTTCAAGATGAAGACACATAATCACCCGATGCATTCAGGAAATGAGGTCGCTCATCTGGGTGTTGTGGGTCTTTCTGATTACACTGCTGATATTTAGCCTTTTTGTTTTCAAAAATAATTGATCTATCTTCATGATATTTTCCACACATAGAGTAATTAAGTCTTTCCTTTCAAGGTCATCTTAGCAGTTGGCCTGCTGAGAAAATCAAGTGCATTAAAATATAAGCGGTCATGATCTCTGCTCTTCTAAATTTGCCAATTTTTATGGCTCGGCCTTCATCCAGCTCTGTATGTTGATCCATCTGCAAACTTCACACAGGCTCAGTTCCAGATGTACTATTAGGCTGAGTTCTGCAGACCCAGATCAAGACTGTGTCTAACAGAGGAACTCTAAACGAACTGTGGTCCCCCCCATCTCTGAAGTCCTACTCAGCACAGGGGTTGTGCTTCGAGGTTTGTGTCTTTTCCAAAACTCATGTTGGCATTTAAGCACCAGAGAGATCATATTAAGCGGTGAAACCTAGGGTCGCTGGTGATGTTTCACACCTTTAATCCCAGCACTCGGGAGGTAGAGGCAGATGGATCTTTATGAATTTGAGGCTAGCCTGGTTTACACAGGGAACTCCAGGTTAGCCAAAGTTACAAAGTGAGACCCTATCTTAAAAAAACCCAAATGTTGAAAAAGAGGCAGGAGCCTTTTATAAAGGGATTAAATGATGAGGGGAGGTCTTGCATGCCCAAGATTAATAACTTTGTGTCTGGCTAGAGGGAACTCCCTTGCCCTTTTGGGAGGATGGGACAGCACGGCCCTCACCAGACATTGAATTTGTTACTGCTTCAATAGCCATGAGCAACTGTTTATATTTTAAGCTGGATATATACAGTTTAAGTCATTTAGTCACAGTCCTGAGTGGACTGAAGTGGCAGGAATTTCTATTGGTCTCCCCTAGAATCAGGGAAGGTTTTCACATTCAAGCCGACTGAAACAAATTCAGGTCTGTAATTGGGGCTTGGTCACGGCTGGCTGGCTCTCTGCCCCTGGAACTTCCAGCAGGTATGAAATGGGGAACGAACAGTCTAGTCTGAATTTGATGGGAAAGGCCCCAGGGATGCAGTTGACTTTCCTCAAGGGTTTGATTTTGAAGCACCTGCACTTTGGAACAATTAGAAGTCCTGTTCTCCCACATCCAGAAGTCTCAGGAAGTCTGAGACTGCATAAGGGGTGATCAAGGCCATGAAAAAATTTATTCTTGGGAAAGTCGTGGTAAAATAAAACTTCCAGTCACTGCTAACTACGGTTCCCTGCAAACACTTGAGTGGTATCGGGCCATCTGGTTTTTCCAGATACTGCAGAGACTGTGGCTGCATTTGAAAGACACCAGGGCAGCTGGGTGAAGGGTGAAAAACCTGGCCAGCCAGCCAGTCATACATTCTCGAGATACAAAACAAAACAAACAAACAAACAAAAACCAAAAAGAACAAAAAAAAAACTTCATGCACACAGGTGTAGCCTTGCTTTGGGAATTGTGAGCGTTGACTCGCTGCCACTTACAAGCTGTGAAATTCAGGAATGTCAATCACCCATCTTTCTGGCTTCAGTTTCCACATCTATAAAACAAGTGGTGGGAAGGTTGAAATTCTTTCAGCTGTAGCAAACCACAGATACATTTATTTTGTTGTCAAGGAGACAGCCTGAAGCTCCATTACCTTACTGACTTCCCCCAAAGGACTGGCCCTGAGGTCAAGTTCCCCTGTTTCAGCTCAGGTGAAGGAAGCTGTGTGGGAAATGGGATACAGCCATAGGCTCTGACATTTTCCCACAAGCTGTGCTTTGGGCTAAATGGATGAGCTTTTCTGAAAAGAGAAATGAGATCCACAAACTGCAAAGATGAAGCAATCCCACAATCCATGCACAAAACAAATCATCCTGGGCTCACTGACTAAGCGTATAAGCAAAAGTAATTTCAAGTCAGTGTTTTTCTCTCCTTTTCTTCCTCTTTTTTCCCCCTTTTTTAGTTTTTCAAGATAGGGTTTCTCTATGTAGCCCTGGCTGTCCTGAAACTCACCCTATATACCAGAATAGCCTCAAACTCAGTCAGATCTTCCTACCTCTGCCTCCTCAGTGCTGGGTTTAAAGACATGCACCACCACTGCCTGGCTTCAAATCAGTATTTTTAAAAACAAAAGTATGTAAACATTTTCCCCAAGGAATTTCACATATAGACAGTTTTAAGAGAGTTAATTTCTCAAATCGTAATTTGAATACACATTATTTCTAAGCATGTACTCATTTCTGTAATTCATATTCCCTAGCTCTTCCCTTCCCAATTCCTTCTGCCTTAAAAAACAAAACAAGGGTAGCGCACACCTTTATTCCCAGCACTCGGGAGGCAGAGGCAGGTGGATCTCTGTGAGTTTGAGACCAGACTACAAGAGCTAGTTCTAGGACAGTCTCCAAAGCCATAGAAAAACCAAAAAAAAAAAAAAAAGGAAAAAGAAAAGAAAAGGTGTTTGCCTCTAACCTATTCTGAGTCCTGTTGAGTTGCCTCTTCCAAACAGGAAACCCTCAAACATCCCACACAGAAATAGTTCCAGAACATGGCTCTTAAAGAGATCCCCTGGCAAAGACATAGGAGACATGTTATCAGAAAATACTGATGGTAAATGTGAATAAATTGAGCCTGGGCATCAAGTTCAGCAGCTGCTATTTAACCCTCACCTACAACCTAGATGCCGAAGTGAGGCAACTTTTCCTAGTAGCTGAAGCGTACCCCATTGTGTGCAGGAGTCACAATTTCACTATCCATTCAGCAGCTGAATGGGGTTGAGGCTGTTTCCATCTCCTGGTAACTGAGTGTAAAGTAGCAGTAAACACAACTGAGTAAGTGTCCCGTGTAGCAAGAAGTGATTTTGCTTTTGTTTTTCTCACAGGAATTGTCTGGTAGGAGTGGTTGACCTGAAGAGCCTCTCCTGTTTGATTATATGGTGATCCCTGCCTGTGGTTTGCAAAATCTTCAAGTGAAAACTTGGTATATGCATATAATAACAGCCCCCAAAATACTATATTTGCAAAAGTGTGTTTCACACTCATTTCTAGGATATAGCTGGGTATCAAGAGGCCTGAAGGATGAACATGAATAATTATCACCCAACTAGTCTTAAAAACACATTCCTTCAAAACTGATGAAAAACCTTTATGACAGAGAAGCAAATTATTCCCGAACATCAACCACCTTCCAGTACATACATCATCCTCAAAGCTACAGCGGAGTCTTTTGGTTACACATCACTGTTCTTTTTGGCAAACCACCCCAACAGAGCCCGAAGACCAAAGTAGTACTTAGATTCCAGACTCCCTGCATTCCTATCTACTTACTTATATGAACAAGCCATCTTAAAACTTACAACAGTGAAATAGAATGGAAAGCTGACAGACCCTGCTTTGTTATCCCAACAAATAATCCTCATCATGTATAATCAGCTGTGTAATGTAGTCACAGAGTATGAACACATTGAATAGTTCATTCCCATTAGCAGTTCACTTTAGTAGATTTAGGCTACTGTGTTCAATATGTACTGGTAAAAATAAAAAAAAAACAATGACTTAAAGTTTTGGAAAATGAGTCCCATAGCATCATAAAACTTCTGAAGCAAATTTCAAATGAAGTATTTTACTGAAGAGATATATGGAAGAATGATAAATAAAATACTTTAGAACCAACAAACCACTTTAGACTTAAGGTTATATAAATTAAAATGGAATAAAATCCCAAACTCAAGAAGAAAATTGGGTTGAAAAGATGGTTCAGTAGGTAGGAGTACTGGCTGCTCTCTCAGAAGGCCTAGGTTCAACCCCTGATACCCACATGGTGGCTCACAACCATAGCTCCAGTTACGGGGATTCTATAACCTCTTCTGGTCTCATGAGCACCGGGCACACAATGGTGCATAGACATATATACAGGCAAAACACCAACACACATACAAATAAAAATAAATACTTTTTTAATAAGAGAAAAAAATTAGTGTTCTCAAATATCCATCCAGTTTATTTATTCTTTTCTTTTTCTCTTTTAATTTTATTTTTAAAAGCCAGTTGGAAATCATCTTCATGAGGTTAACTTGATGTGGGAACACCCATCTTGTCTGTGGGCAGGACTATTTCTGAACTGTGTCAAATGGGAGAAAATAAGCCAAGCTTGCATTGACGGCTGTCCTCTGAGTGTGGATACCATGTGACCAGCTGATTCAAGCTCTTGATGCCTGGACTTCTTTTTCATGATGGCTTGTAAGTGTTGGTATTATTTTATCACAGCAACAGAAAAAAATCAAGAGAAAAATTTTATTTATATATCTCCAACCATCACCTAGAGATTTAGAGCCTTAGAAGCCAACTCTTCATAGGAGAGTGATGTTAGACATCCTAGAAATGGGATCTTATCAGAGAGAACACATTCTTTGAACTCAAACTTGGAGACAGGCAAAATGTTGCTCCTGAGGCCTGCTGCAGGTTCTTTGGACATGCCTGTTTATCTGTTCTGAATGCTCTCTGCAACTGGTGAGTTCTCTTTTGTCCTAGAAGATTCAAGTGGAGCTTGCCTTGACCTCACAGACCAAGTCCAGCCTCCAGTAACGTGCTCGAGATATTAGTCCTTGGAGAATCCCTCAGAATTTTAATTGGTGACTAATAACTGGGTATTTATCTTTAAGGTTTTACTTCTCTTCTTAGCATGGAACTGCCAGGACAGAGGTCCTCAACTCTGCAAGCTGAATGCTGCATCTCAAGCGTATTACAGTCCCCTGAATGTCATACATGCGTGGCCAATATTAATAAACAAACACAATTTCAGTCATTTCCATCTCAACTTTTAAAATATATCTTTTGAAAAAAAAACTCTCCTTTTTAGGCCAGAGTTAAAAGTTACCTCCTCCGTAAAGCCTGCCCTACAATTATATAACATTTAAGTAGCATGTTAAACTTAAGACATGATACTGCCTGGTTGAGCCATAAGAAACAGTTGTTTTTACAAGCCAGGGTGGCTGAATCTTTGCAATGTCATGTGACAAGATCTCATAGTTTATGTATTCAACTCTCTGGATGATACAAGAATTCTTTGAAAATAAACAAAATGGCTGTTCATCTTCAGTATGTGAAACATCCAGCACGGGGCTGGTACACAGCAGATGCTCAATAACTGCTGGTTATAAGGATGCCTGTTTGCCTGACTCATGGCTCCTCTGGCTCATGTTGCTGTCCAAAGGGACTTTTTTATCCATGCGACTCTTCCAAATCTTGGCCCCTCCCTGATGACAAAATGCCTTTACAGGCTAGGGCTAACGTCTTTTCTCCGAGCTTCCAGTTGGACACCTTCACTCCGAGTGAGGGAATGCATCCCCAGCTTCAGAAACCACCAGCCAAGGAAAGCTGAGGTTATTGCTTGTTGAGAAAAATAACATCAGAATAGATGAGGTCAGCCTAATGGCTCGGTTACACTTGCCAATGGGACTGTGAAATTCAACGAAACACCCGCTCCTTCCTGTACCCACCCAGACAGCCAGACCCTTCCTTGGTGTCCATTGCTCCTCCCTGCCAGCTTGTTAAATGCATATGTGGATGATCACACACACACACACACACACACACACACACACACACACACACACTTTTACTGCTTAATTACTCCTGCCCGTGTATCTGTACAGGCAGCTGAGGTCTAAAGCTGTGTTTCTGACACCATGAGAGATGATCAACATCACCAAACTAACTCTAGTGTGTGAGCTCTTCAACCACCAGAAACTAGCCCTGTGCAACAAGGTTTTCCCTCAAGCACTTAGCCTGTTTCCTACTCACTTCCTTGAGTTCCAAAGCCTTAAGGACCTCTTCTAGTCAGCCCCAAGTTTAGGAAAATTCATTCTTAAAGTCAGATCATAAACTTTGTAGACAAATAAGAAGTCTCCAGAAACAGGAAACAGTAAGTTCAATACATGTCATCTTTGCAAGCTGAGTAGCAATCAAGTTCATAAAATCCCAACCAACAATGAAGGGAAGGTGAATCTTAACAGCCCAGTTCAAGCCCACGTTTTTCAGCTGGGGAAAATGGGCCAGACAGTGAAGTTGTGTTGTGTTTGTCTTGAATTCATCTCTTTTGCAGCTTCCCTGGGATGTCACATTGGAGGGTGACCCCTGTAGTCTTCCCAGAACTATTTGCAGTAGGCCAGTGCTTTGTCTGCTCATAATGCCACTTATAAAGTGCCACAAACTGGGTGGCTTAAACATTTATTCCCACAGATCTGGTAGCAATTTAGCTCTGAGTGAGCACCTGCTTAGATGGCTGTCTTCTCTCGTAAGCTCTCCTAGTGGAGAATCTTCTCACCATAAACTCATTTGATGGAGAGAATAAGCAAGTTACTGGGAGGCTCTTCTAATTAATGGGCTCTGCTTTATGGTCTGAAGTTTCTCCAAGGTTCCTCTCTCATTGGAGGTTAAGACTTTAATTATGAATTTTGGGAGAGCATTAACAGCCAAGTCATAACTTTCTGTCTTAACTCAATGACATAGTGCATATTTTGGTCTTTTCCAAAAAGAATCCAATCAAGTTTATCTATATAAAAGTGAAAAATTACTTTAAAAATTCAATATTTTAAAGAATTCTTTGAAAATTCCCAATACATATGTATATAAAATGGAATGCTACTACTGAACTCTAAAAAAATGTTAAAAATTTACAGGAAAATGGATGGACTTGAAATGTATAATATTAAGCAAGGTTATATAATCTCAAAAAAAAACAAATGTTCTTTCATATGCGGTGTCTTTCACATATGTGTACATGTGTAAGCAAATGTACAAGTGGGCACAGAATAGCATGAAGAAAAGAGACCAAGATGTAGCAAGAGTTCTAATTGGTCTTAATAATAAAAATTCACATATTGGGGGAGGTGAAAGATCATTGAAGCAAAACATCCAGTCACTAGTTTGTACCTCTGCCTCAGACAAAAGAGCCATCCTGTCTCCAAGAAGCCTCTAGATTGCCTCACACTGACTGCCTCAGACTGCCATGGGCTCCTGTCTCCTCTCGCCTTATATTCCTTTCTCAGCCCAGCCATATCCCTTCTTGTCTCCATCTCCTTAGTGCTGGGGTTAAAGGCTGTCACTCTCAATGATGTGATCACCTTTGTGTGAGTTCTGTTTCTCTTTTAGACTGGATCAATTTTATGTAGCCCAGAGATCTGACTGCTTCTGTCTCCTGAGTGCTGGGATTAAAAGCGTGTACCACCACTGCCCGGCCTCCGTGGCTAACTAGTGTGGCTGCAAGGGGTACTAGTCAGCAGAAAAAAACGATGGAATCCTGAGATCCACAGGCAAATGGATGGCACTAGAAGAAACCATCCTGAGTGAGGTAACCCAGTCACAAAAAGAGAAACATGGCATGTACTCTCTCATATATGGATTTTAGACATAGATCTGGGGAGTGCCAGCCTACAATCCTATGGCCAGAGAGCCTGGGAAACAGAAACTTCATTTAGTGGCTCATCGAAGAAGAGGCAGACTCCCTCGGTTAAGTACTGAGCTGAACTAAGAAAGCCAGTAACAGAGAGGGAGGACTGATGATCAAAGGGATTAAGACTGGGCTGGTTTAACCCCCAGAAACAGCTGACCAGACAAAGGTTAACTCTTGAATCCCAGGCATCAGCTTGGGAATCCAGCATGGGACTGATCAAGACCCCCTGAATCTGGGTGTCAGTGAAGAGGCCTAGGGAACCTATTGAGCCTTGGGCAGCAGATCAGTACCCATCCCAAGTATACACACGGACTTTGGACTCCCATAGAACAATGTGAGGTGCACTCTCACCCTGAACTCTTGGGGAAGGGTCTAGGCCCTGCCCTATATGAAATGACACACTATGGACACCCCCATGGAGGGCCTCACCCTCCCTGGGGGAATGAGGGGATAATGGGGAGGGTTAGGGGGAGGGCACGGGAGGAGGGGAGGGAAAGGGAGAGGGACCTGGAACTGACTTGTTTCTTATATAAATTTAAACTGGAAAATAAAATAAAAAAATTAGCCACAAAAAAAAAGGTGTGTGCCACCACTGCTTGGCCTCCATGGCTAACCAGTGTGTCGAGCTTTGTGCTCTGATCTTGAGGCAAACTTTATTTGTTAGATCATAAACAAAATATCACCACACCGAGAAAGTTAAATATGAGGGCATGAGAAAGGACTGAATGTAAGTAATAGACACAGTTACGAAAGATGACATAAAGATATTAGAAAAGTACTAGTTCTGCCATGGGTTTTGTTGTTGCTGTTCTAGTGGCTGCTAAGTACATAAAGGTACATGCCTTCAAACCCAGCACTTTAATCCCAGGAAAATCTCTATGAGTTTGAGGCCACCCTGGTCTATAAAGTGAGTTGCAGGGCAAACTCCAAAGCTACACATAGAAACCTTGTCTCAAAAAGCAAAAAAAAACAAAAGGCTAAAAAATACACATTCAATATTGAAAGTGTAAAATTTAATCTGAGGCTCCTCAGTCTCCATTTCAAATTTGAATTCTAATGACATGTAAATTCAATGCTTGTATGGACTTTGAGTCTGGTTAATTTTGATGTGATGTTTCTACATTTGTAAGTTTTTAAACTGAAATTTGTTTTTTTTAAGGAGAGAATTCTGTACTTATGGTGTATTTCTACCATACTTACCATCTACTCCTCCCCCTAACTTCTCGAGGGTCCACTTTTCATCCCTTCCCGCTAACTTCATTTCCTTTTCCAAAACAATTTAATATATTTTTATTTATCTACTCATGTAATTATTTTTACAGAATATGTATTGTGTGTGTGTGTGTGTGTGTGTGTGTGTGTGTGTGTGTGTGTACACGAATGCAGGTAGTCACAGAGGATAGAAGAGGGCATTGGATCCCTTGGAACTGGAGTTTCAGGATTTTTGAGTCACCTGATGTGGATGAAGAGAACTGTATTCTGGTCTTCTGAAAGAGTAGAAAGTCCTCTAAACCACTACTCCATCTCTCCAGTGCCTTCTCCCTCTCTTTTTAATAACCTACTGAAATTGAATTCAGCTGTGGGGCCATCCCCTGGAGCATGGTCCACCAAGCAAGGACCACACCCCGGGAGAAAATTTACTATCCTCCTCCCAGAAACCACCAACTATCAACAGCTTCCCAGCCAGGGTTAGGAGCTCATAAGCCCCTCCCCAGATCCATGCTTGAATGTTGATTGGCTTGATCTCATTCAGGTATTGTGCAGGCAACCCCAGTTGCCATGAGTTCATGAGTGCAGCAGTTCTGTCCTGTCAGGAACACAGTATTTTGTCCTGATCCTCTCCAATCTCTAGATTATATATCTCTCTGCCCCATCTTCCATAATATTTCCCGAGACTTGCAGGGGAAGGGTGTGATATGGATGTCCCATTTATGGCTGAGCATTCCATGGCCACTAATTCTCTGCAGTTTTACCAGTTGTGAGTTTCTGTGTTAACTGCTGACAACTGCAAAAGGAAACTTTATAAAGGAGGTCTGAGAGCTGCACAAACGTGTAGGTATACAAATACAGATTTAAAGGCAGTTTGGTACTGTGTCCAGTTAGCAATGTAATAGCAGTGGGTTTGCTTCTTGGGGCTTATGAGCTCCCCCGCTGTGGGTTCTTGGCCAGGCTTACACAATCAGGTCATGAGTTCTGTCCTATGGCCTTAAATTCAATGAGAAAGGATGGGTTAATCCCACTACTGCATAAATGAATACATGTTATTGTGGCTGGCAGGGTTCACAGCTAGGTAACACTGCTGATGACTTTTCTCCTTAGGCAGCCCACTGCAGTACCTTGCTGTGCTATGAGAGCCAGCCAGAAGGGAGAAAGCTTCCTGGTTAGTACCAATTTGTTTTCTCCAGGCCCCATGACCAAACTGTCTGGTGTCTTTACAAATAGGGTCTTACCATCAAGTTCTGATGGGAATCCAAGGAAAATGGCAATGGTGTGTATTGTTTGAGGTCTCTCTGAAACACCTCTGACCTGAGGTTTAGCTGTTCCTTATCTGGAACTTTTAAATTGGCAACCTGGATTATCCTCTGTGTATGGTAATGCTAATTAAACTTTTATGTATGTATATATATATATATATATATATAGGAAGCTCATAAAACAATAGGTTTCATATGGCTTTTTCAAACATCTTAAGTGTCAGTTGCTTTTAGGAAATCAGTTCATGTTCCTTGGAATTTCCCTGAATGATACTGGTAAAACCTTTGGACTCTGTGGTTATAACATGTTCACCAATCAGACTTCCAGTGCTTATCCACAATGGGTAATTCCAGAGACCTGGAGGGAATTTGGTCATGGAGAGGTAAAATAAAAATATCCCAATCATAGCATTTTTTGACTACTACAAATTATAAGTACATATGAGAGCCTACTATTTCACCGGAACTTGAGGGTGAGGACCTGTGAAGCCACAACACACTTTGGTCATGAGACTACTAAGAAATGCTTGGATGGCTGAGTTTCATCCTATTGCCTGATTTATCAGTTAGTCTTTTGCAGTTTCCATGTCTAAAGGACAGTTGGGAAAGTGCTTTAATTACATACTGAGTCAGGAATGGCTCCTCATACTAGAGGTGATGGGTGGAACAGAACAATATAAGGAGACACCAGTTCATGTTCCTTAGAATTTCCCTGGAAATACTGAATGATCTGTGGTTGTAACATGTTGTCCACTCAGATTACCACTGCATATCCACATGGGTAATTCCAGAAATGCAGAGAGAAGTTGGTCATGGGGAGGTAAAACAGAAATATTCCAACCACATCATTTTTTGACTACTAAAAATTGTAAGTAAAGTTCTGTATTGAACGTGTTTCTTATTCTTTTTTATTTTATCATTTTTTATTTTAATTTTAAATAGCTTGTTTTACATGTCAATCCCAGTTCCCTCTCCCTCCCCTCCTCCTGCACTCCCCTTTCCCCCCAGCCTCCCACCCTATTGCCAAATCCTTCCACATAGGGGATATCTAGAGTCTGTCATTTCACTCGGGGTAGGGTCCAGGCACTCCCCTAAGAGTCCAGGCTGAGAGAGCATCCCTCTTTGTGCTATGGGCACACGATGACCGTTTGTATTTCAGGGATAGACACTGATCCACAGCTCAGGGCCCCATAGGTTGCCCAGGCCTTCTTGCTGACACTCACATTTGGGGAGTCCAGATCAGTCACATGCTGGCCTCCCCGCTGTCAGTCTGGGGTCCAAGAGCTCTCCCCTGTTCAGATCAGCTGTCTCTGCTGGTTTTGCCAGCCCATTCTATGCCAATTTGCTCATCACTCCTCTCTCTGTCACTGAGTTCCTTGGGTTCAGTTCAGTGCTTAATTGTGTGTTTGCCTCTGCTTCCATTAATCACTGGATGAAGGCTCCAGGATGGTTATAGACATCAAGTTCATTATCAGGAATGGGCATTCGAGGTGGTCTCTCCACTATTGCTTAGCTTGCCAATTGGTGTTATCCCTTTAGATCACTCGAGGTCACTCTGGTGCCTGATCTGTCTTCTAACCTATGATTCCCTCTTCCCCCTATTCTACCCCCACCCGTGTTTCTTATTCTTAGCAGCCTCAAGCCATCCGAGCCTTGAGTTGGCTCTGTCTGCTCACTCTGTCTCAGTCTTCATAGAACTATGTATTTTTTGTTTGTTTGTTTAACTTACCACTTGAAATACGTGAGAGTAGAAATGGGTCTGTTTTCTTCTCACGTTCCCTCCTTTTCATATCCCAATTCTTGCATCTTTTCTTTTATCTCAAAGTTTTAATGACAAGGGTGACAACGCTTGTCAAATCTGTGAATGAGCAAGATGAAAGGTTGATAATGAATATGAAATGTAAGGCTCTGCTTCTCTCTGCCTCATTATGTTCCGGTCCCTCTGCACACTTTGCTCTCCCGTTATACTGAGCCCTATGTAAGAAGTCATTTGGAATCAGACTCAGATCTCTTGCTAGAGACTTGGAGTCAGAAAGATTCTTTTTCCCAATGCATTTTTGACACTTCTGTCAAAAATTAGATAACTGAAGCTGTGTGTTTATTTCTGGGTCTACTTGTCTATGCCATTGGTCTATGTGTTCATATGTACTGGTACTGTGATGGTTTTGTTACTATGGTTCTGTAGTGTAGTTTGAGATCAGATATTATACTTTCAGCTTTGCTCTTTCTGCCTGGGATTGTGTCATATTTTAATTTCTTCTGCTATGATAGAATACCCTAATAAAAAGCTACTTAGGGGATAAAAGTTTTATTTGGATAACAAGACTAGGTTACAGTCTATGTTAGCACAGTAGTCAAGAAAGCTAGTCATACCCATAGCCAAGAGCAAAGAGAAATAGATGCATGTATTTTCTTCATTGCTATCTTATACACCATTCAGCTTCTTGATTCCCATACGATTCTAGACCCCTTCCCTAAAGAAAAGGGCCATTCACAGTGGACTGAGTCACCCCACATCAACTAGATTAACTAAGACACTGCATGCTTTGCAGGCCAACCCAGTGTAGACAATCCCTCACTGAGGCTTTCTTCTTAAGTAACTCTAGATTGTGTTGACGATTTAAACTAGCCATTGCAGATTGCTTTGGTTCTTTGGGGGCCTTTGTGCTTCTATGTGAATTTTAGGAATTTTTCTCCCCTGAATTCTATTAAGAATGTCACTGAAACTTTTATAGTCATTACATTGATTCTACCTGTAAATAGCTTCTGGTAATACAGGCATTTTCACAATTTCAGTTCTGCTAATCAGTGATCATGGGAGGTCTTTCCACCTTCTACTGTCTTCAGTTTCTTTCTTCAGCATCTTAACCCCTGAATATAAGTTATGGATGACTGTGAGCCACCACTCAAGTGCTAGGAATGAAACCCAGACGCTTTGCAAGAGCAACAAGTGCTCTAAACTTCTGAGCCATCTCTTCCTCTCCTCTAGGATTTTTTTTCAAGCTACCATGGATATAAAACTTACTTCTTATATAATTTATTATTTATAATATATTTACTTGCATTTAACCAATTAATTTAAATAAGTAAAAAAAAATCTACCAATCTCAGTTCCTTCTCCCTCCCATCCTCCCATTCCCCCCACCAACCCCTTTATTTTATCCCCTATCCACTCCTCAGAGAGGGTGAGACCTCCCATTAGTGATCATCAAAGTCCGTCACATATTTGGGGTAGGGCCTAGGCCCTCTCACATGTATCTAGGCTGAGAAAGTATCCCTCCATAGGGAATGAGCTCCCAAAGATATATACTGGTTCCACTGCTCTCAGACTGGGGTCCATGAGCTTTGCCTTGTTCAGGTCAGCTGTTTCTGTGGGTTTCCTCAGAATGGTCTTGACCTCTTTGCTCATCACTCCTCCCTCTCTACAACTAGATTCCAGGAATTCGACTCAGTGCTTAGCTGTGAGGGTTGGTATGTAAAATAAGATTGGTTTTAATTTAAATAAAAATTGATTAAAAAAAGAAAAGAAAATCTATAGGAACAAGAAGAAAAACACTTAAAATTTAGATAGGCGTTGATGTAGGATTTATGATACTGTTCATGAATCAGTAACAGGATCAGCATATTTATATATAAAGAAGTGTATGATAAAAACCAAACACACAAAATTAAACAGCAGTAATGAAGATGAGTAAAGTGAAGATGAAGGCTGGCAAACTTAAGCACTGCCTTCTAGAAAGAAAGTTCCTTATTGGTATGTCAACAGATTTTTATATGTTCATGTTGTACTTGTCACTTGGATGAATGTGTTTATCACATCTAAGAGTTTTCAGGTGGAGTCCTTAGGGCCTTCATAAGTTTGGCATCATACCATCTAGTAAGGATAGTTCAACTTTGTTCTTTCTTCTTTGTATGAATTTTATTTTTCTCTAGCTTTACTCCTTTAGCTAAGATTTCAAGTCTTGTTTTGAATAAAAGAGGAAAGAATAGATACCCTTGTCCCATTCCTTCTTCTAGAGGAAATACTTTCTATTTTTTCCTTATTTGGTACATTGTTGCTTATAGGTCTGTCATACTCTCTATTATATTGAGATATATGTTCTGTCTATTCTGAGTTTCTTCAGGAATTTGATTGTGAAGGGATGCTAAACTTTGTCCAAGGCCTTTTCTGCATTATTGAAATGATTCTGTGGTTTCTTTCCCCTTGACTACTTATATATTATATTTAATGGTTTGTGTATGTTAAAGCATCATTGCATCTGATCATTACATATGATTTTTTGTAACTGAATTTTTTGTTGTTGAATTTAGTTTGCAACTATTTTATTGGGAATTTTTGCATCTAAGTGAGGGAGTTTGGTCTACAGTTTGCTTTTCTTTTTCTGCGTACAGGGTATCTGGTTTTGATGTCAAGGTGATACTAGATTCATAAAATGAATTTTGTAATGTTCTTTCCCTTTCTATCTTATGGAACTGATACAGAAACACTGATGTTTTCTCCTCTTTAAAGGTAAAGGTCTGGTAGAATTTAGTGGTGACTCTGTGCAGTCCTGATCTTATCTTTGTTGGGTACACATTTAGTAACACTTCAGTATCATTTTGCTTATATGCCCTTGACTTAATTTTGGTGGATTGTATATGTCAAGAAATTTATACATTTCTTCTAGACTCTTCAGGTTTGGGAATACAAAATTTCCAAAGTACTCTACTCACAAATCCTCTGAATTGCATTAATATCTGTTGCAATGTTTCCTTCTTCATCTCTAATTTTGTGGATTTGGATATTCTGTCTGTCTTCTGGTTAGTTTGGCTGAGGATTGGTAGTACTTGCTCATTTTTTCCCCAAAGAACAAACCTCTGCCTCATTGGTTCTTTTTATTCTTTTACTCTATGTTTCATTAATTTCTTCCCTGGATCTTACTATTCCCTTCCTGCTTTTGGTTGTCTTGCTCTGTTTTCCCAAGACTTTGAGATGCATTACTATTTATTTGTAATTTCTATAGTTGTGTACTGTAAACACTCATGGCTATAAACTTCTTAGAACTACCTTATCTATATTGCAAAGAGTTTAATAAATTGTGTTGTTATTTCCACTTGACTCTAGGAATTTTATATCACTCTTGACCTTTTTAAATTAGCCACTGTTCATTTTAGAGTTTATTGTTTAATCTCCATGTATTTGTATAGTTTCTATAGCTGCTTTTGCTATTTGTTTCTAGTTTTATTCACTGTGTTCTGATAAGAGACAAGAAATTATCTATACTCTTTGTGTGTATTGTGCTATAGTCTAAAATGCAATATATGTCAGAGACAGTTCTATGGGATAATGCAATGACTGTACATTCAGAACTTATTGGATATAATATTCTACAGATGTCTATTAATTACATATGATCTGTGGGATAGTACAATTCTTAGGTTATGTATTAGTTACTTTTCTATTGCTGTGATAAAACCCCATGATCAAGACAATTTATAGAAGAGTGTGTTTGGGCACAGGGATCCTGAGGAATAAGAGTCCATAATTCAGAAGTGAAGGTATGACAGCAGGAGCAGAAAGCTACTATCTCTCTTGCAGAACATGCAGGAAACAGAGTAAATTGGAAAATGTATGAGTTCAAATTCTTGATGTACTTCCTCCAACAAGACCATGCCCCCTAACTCTACCCAAACAGCATCACCAACCGGGGACCAAGCGTTCAAATGCCCAAGACTACGGGGCATGTTATATTTAAAAAAGAAAACCAACCCCACTGATTCCAGTCTGGAAGTCGTGTGTGAGGAAAAGCTCGATTGTTAGTAACTGAAAAGTTGTGACCACACTGCCTCTCCTCACGTTTCCTGTGTTTCTGTGTTGTAATTGGTATGTCTGTTGGGATGAATAGCTCTTTCACTTTTATGCAGTCTTCTTAGAAAGGAGACTTCACTGAGAATTCAGCACCACTCAGGGGAGAGGAAACAATACGGAAATGCACTTCAAAGCCCGGTGGTGGTGGTGCATGCCTTTAATCCCAGCACTCAGAAGGCAGACACAGGCAGATTTCTGTGAGTTCAAGGCCAGCCTGGTCTACATAATGAATTCCAAGACAGTCTCTCCAAAAACTACACAGAGAAACCCTGTCTCAAACAAGCAAACGAACAACAACAACAACAACCACAACAAAAACCCATCAATCAAACAAAAGAAATGTACTTCAAATGTATTAATGCCAACTGCTATGCCACTAATTACCACTGAAAAGAGAGGCATAGAGTTTAAAATTACATAACATAAAAGTAGATATAGGGATACTCATGCTGAAGTGGATCAGGGAGATACTCTGTCAGTAAAGTGGCTGACATGCAAGCATGAAGGACTGAGTTTGGGTTCCCAGCACTCACATAAAGGAAAAAAGCCAAATGTGATTTGCACATCTGTAACTCCAGGATAGAGCAAGGGATAGCAAGTTTGCTAGCCAACCAGTCCTGGCAAATAGGTTAGTGTCACCTTCAGTGACAGAATCAAAATATGGAGTAGAGAATAATTAAATAAGACACCTGATGTCAACCTCCAACCTCTACATACTTGTGCACACATGTGAATATGCGCTCACACATATGCATGCATAATAAAAAGAGAAATGATTAATTTAAATAAAGGAAGAAGAAAGAGAAATAGGGACAAATCCAGTTTAAGCGAAAAGAGAAAACTAAAAAGACAAAAATAATGTTAGGAGAGCAAGGAGTAAAAGAAAAAAAAAGCCTGTCTATACAACACAGAAAAAGATGTAAACAAAATTATATAACACAGAGACATGAATAAAATCTGATTCACTGTTTTTGAAATTTAACTACAATTATAGACTTCTGCCATCTTGTGTTAATTATCAATGTGACAGAATGTAGAACGACATTATACAGCTAGGTCCTTGAGCATGCCTATGGAGGTTTATCTTGATTCTGATTATTATGGTGGGGAGGCTCCCCCGATGGGAGACAATACCATTCCCTGACTCAGATCCGCAACTATATAAATGGAGAAAGGGAACTGAGTGGCAGCAGATAGTCATTGCTTAGTCTCCTGCTGTTTCAAGTTCCTGCTGCCTTGCTTTTCCTGACAGGATGGGCTGTGTCCTTTATCTGTGAGTTAGAACAAATCCATTGTTCATTAAGTTGCCTTTACCATAGTATTATAATACAGCAGCAGAAGAGAAACTAAGATATATAGTAAGAAAAAGAAAGAGACTAGACAAGAGACAAAAGAAAATAAACAAAAAACAACATACAGGATCAGTTTTCTTTCTGAATCTCTAATACTGGAATCTGTTAGGCAGAAAGCATGATCGCTGTTATTGAAGACATGCTTATCCCTGAGCAGACTAATGCTGAGACTGCAGTCATCAAGAGACAGTAGCTTTCCTATGCTACAGTGAGTTAGGGGATTCCTTGCAGTACACCTGAACCGACTTCTCGCCCCCTTTAGTTCTGTAGACTGTGGGCCAGGCAGGCTCCCTCTTACTCTACAGGCTCTTCATCTGTTCCCCATGGAATGGCTAGTCTCTAACTGAGGAGAGGAGGGGCTGGAACACTGAACTCTATTGCCATCTCAGTGCTTCCCAATCCTCTCTGTATTCAGTCCCCAACAGGAGAAGGAGGCTGGAGGTGGAATCCAACAGAACGGAGCCCCAGAGTTTTCAGTCCTGCAAGTTGACAACCTCGGGCCAGAGATGAAGCTGCAGACATCGAAGGGATGCTGACATCGGACTCTGAGATGTCAGTCTCCAGTTATTCTACTCATTGCCCTCAGAAAACCACACAGTAGAGAAGTGACTACGGGGTTCAAGACACACACTGACCTACTTGGGGGCTATTACTCCCCAAGTTTGTCCTACTTTTCACCAAAGAGATAGAGTCACAGACCATAAAGTCCTTTACCACATGAACCTCCTGATGCCTGAGATTCTTAGCATGTCCATGTCCTCCCCCAGTCCATGTCTATCTCATGCAGCCTACCACAGGTGGACATTTTTTCCCAGAATCACTTGTTGGGAAGATCAACTTTTCATTGCGGATTTACTTTGGCACTTTACAGTGTATGTATATGGGTCTGAATTTAGACCTCTCATACCTGTCCTATTAACTAAAATTTCCATCTATTTCCAGTATTTTAGTCTTGATTACTGCAGCTTCACAGTCAGCCTGTGGGTGTAGCTTGATAATGTCTGTTTGCACTTATTTGGGGTAGTGACTTCTCTTGAAAACCCCATAAGGATTTCTAGAAAAAAATTCCTCACCACTTTCCCATGTTGTGTTTTTTGTGCTGTGCAATAAATACAGTGAAAAACCCTTTGTTAGGGACAGTCAGTCTCTGACAGGCAGCTACAATAGGCAGACTATATAAAGGTCAATAACTACAAACTACAGACAGATAGAAAATACAGGAGGAGAAGTGGAGAATGCCAATTTGAGTTTACTCCTGGTCAATTTAATGCAAGAAGAAATACTTTAAGTTTCATTCCTCAATGCGACATCATCACATTTTAGTGTTTTTTGAGTAAGCTGGATGGCTTTTTTTTGTGAGCTTGACACATCTGAGAAGAGGGCACCTTAATTGAGAAAATGCTTCTGTAAGATTGGCCTATAGGTAAACAAGAAGGTGTTTTCTTAATTAATGGTTAATGTAGGAAGGCCCTATCCATTGTAGGTAATGACACCCATGGGAAAGTGGTCTTGGGGTATAAAAGAAAGCTGGATGTGAAAGCCATGGGGAGCAAGCCAGTCAGCAGCATCCTCCATGGTCTCTGCTTCAGTTATTACCTCCAGAGTGAGGCCTTAAGCACCTTCCCTGACTTTCCTCAGTGATAGACTGTGACCTAAGAGTTATCAGCTGCCATAAACCCTTTCCCACTCAAGTTCCTTTTGGTCATGGTGTTTTTGTTCACAGTGGTAGAATCCCTAACTAAGACACCGAAGCTATCTTCAATGTGTTAACTGATGTGGGTAACTAAAGAATAAACACCCTCCTCCTCTTCCCCCATGCTGAAGGCCCAGAAGAAATCTCTATGGAGCAGTGTCAGCTGATAGAAAAGATGTGGAGAGACTGATAGTCTCATTACTGATAGGAATGCAAAATGATAGGCACTCTGATAGTTTGGTAATTTCTTATGAAATTAAACATTTATCTTTATCATTCAGTAATTCCATTCTTGGGTGTTTTCCATAGAGCAGCGCATCTTGATTGGAAGTGAGGTCTTTTTTCCTCACAAGACCATTTCTGGAAACACTTTTATTTGTCACAAAGTGGTAGTGAACCCTACTAAAATCTAAGGGAAAGAGGCCATTGATGCCACGAACTCCCTGCACCACAGAATTACTCAACCGCAACACTAAGACTGAAAGCCATTCTCCTAAGAAATGAAAACCTGCATCACAGAAAATCTGTGCAATAATGTTCAGAGCAGCCCTCTTTAAAGTTGTCAGAAGCTGCACTTATCCCTAATTCCCTTTAATGTGTGAATGGAAAAAAAGTGATACATCCATACCATGTATTTGAATATTACTCAGAAATAAGGAACACACACTAATATACTCAACAACTCAAATGAATCTCAATTACAGGGAATGAAAGAAGCCTGTCTCATAAGATTACATACTGTGTCCTTCCCTCCATGCCTATGGCATTCTAAATGCTTTTAATAGCCTCTGGTAGAGCATTCCACTATGACATCATTCAATATAGAGCTTAGTGAAAGGATCTGCCCCTACTTATGGTAATAGGGGTGGGTGAACTTGAGGGATGGTGTTATTTTTATTTTCTGCTCTATATTTTTCACACTTCTTTATACCTCCGGCAGCTAGTTCTGCAACGTAGTCAAATGTTCTCATGTATGTAGCTCTAGGGAGCAAATTAAAGTGTCATTCACCACACCCCCATGTTCTGGGCATCAGAACCAGTTCTACCTTGGTGGCAGTGGGTGCCCATTCCACATGCTCTTAGCAGCTGTGAGTGAAGCATCCACAGGAGAAAAGTTGTAATCAGAGGCTGAAGGCTTCGCATCACCTCTCTCGGCTACCTAGAAAGGTCTGCTCATGGGCAAAGAATGTGGCAGGCTGCCCTCAGAGGAAGTGCACCACCCCAACCTTCATGCAGATCATTCAGCAGAGTGCCTAGAATTTGCTGAGTGTGTCGAAGAAAAACAGTTACGTTTTCCTGGAAGGCATTAGACGCCTCTCATTTGACATGTAATCATCTGAGAATCTCCAGGGAGCCTAATGATGTGTTGTGAGACAGGCCACGTTCTCCAGGGCACACATTGTAAGAGGCCTTTCCTAGACTCTGGGAGAGGTTTGACATAGGAGATAGCCATTGCTATTCCCAAAACATCACAGAGAGTTGTGCTGGATTCTAAGCAGGCGATACCATACTTCAATCATAGGCCTTAGTAAATATTAATTGCGGTCTCTTGATAAATATTGCCAATGGTTAAGAAAATTAAAAGCTTGGCTTTAACACTTAAAAGATTGAAACAAAAAACCAAAACCAAAACAGAACTACAAGAAACCCTCATGAGTCTTGTGAGTGATCAACCTCTGAAAAGACCCACTTTTTCCTCGTCCTTGTCCTGATATATTGCAGATGGGCTCAGGGGTTCTAAGGATGGAAAACACATGACCCTGGTGCTTCTTTGATATCTGGGTGATTTTGGATAAGCCTGTCCCATGTTCCTGGATCCAGGAGGCACCATGCTGCCTGTGACAGAAAGCTGGCAAGCGCTTTACATTTCTGCCTATGGTGAGGAAACACAACTTGGTTTGGAGGTTATGTCCCAGCAAAAGGGAGCAGGGTTTGGTCTATGAGAGATAGGCTGTCTGGGATATTGTATAACTCTGGAGACAAGAGTGCTGGCATTAGGTTTTTCTACACACAAGGAACCAAGAGAAGAACATGTCAGGTTTTTCTACAAAGTTAGAATGAGAAGACACTTTGAAATGGATAGGTGATGGGTTTTATTAGAATTAGAAAAGAAGGATGTGCCTGAGGCTATCTGGGAAGCAAGCAATACTGCAAGGTTTTCCTCTAGCTTGGGGAATGAGATTGGCTAGAGAAAATGTGAAAGGCAGAAACACAAATAAAAAGTTAAGAACTTCTTCCAGAACCTTGGGTAGTGTTTTCCCAGTCCTGGTTTTAAGAGGGGCCTGTGAAGCAAGGACAGCTCAAAATATAAATGTCTGATGTCAGGGTGACTATATGGGGTCTGGAGCAGGCAGAGCCCTGGGGATTAATAGATGTGCATATCTATGGCCATAATATAGTTCCAACTTTCTCTCTGCTCTGACCTGAGTAGTATGGGGGGGGGGGCTTGACTACTGCCCTCTCAACAAGGCAAGTACAATTAGAAGCAAATGTTTTAGTGGGATTGCCTGAGACAAGACAGTTCCTATCCACTGCTTCAGAAACCATAGAAGGAGTAAATAATTCCACTCTTTTATAACCAAGTGCTTCACCAAGCAACAGAGAACATTGTTCTTCAGTTAGAAATGATATATATTTTCATCTGTATGCAGCAAACAGCATATACCTAGTGTGTGTGGCTGTCAAACGGATGTCAGAATTAGGGATGACCCTTACAGCCTCCAGAGAAAGGAGTCAACAGAGGGAATTTGAGGAAAAGTGTTGAGCTGGAAAAAAGAAGCAGAGACTTGATCAATGATTGAATACAAGAGCTGTCAATCATTTCTGCTTTGCAAACCAGCTCACAGCAAGTTGGCTCTCAACAAATTAGGTCACAGGAAACAAGAACCTAAAGTGTGGGCCGAAAGATGTATGTAAGGCAGATGGACCTTAGAAAGATGTGGCTGTCACAGACGCCAACTCTGGCTGCTGTGTTAGGATGACGGCTGAAGGTAGGAACCTTGAGGAAGGTAGACAGTGTTCGTGTCTGACTGATGTTCATGCTGCAGTCAAACAAAATCTGTACAGAAATGAAGCAGTCAGAGACAACAGGAATGAAAAAGAGGTAGAACCTGGAACCATGGAATACTGTGGAAAGGAGGTAAAGAGAGAGGCTCTTCCCAAAGTCCAGCCAGAGACAGAGGGTGTCCCACTGGCCTGGGAGAAAAGATGTGTTTAGAGGTGACAGGCCAGGTAGATGAGGGGTTAAGGCCAGGAATCAGCAGAAGAAAGGGCTGAGGAGAAGGTGCTTGCCCCGCGGGAAGTAATTCTTACCCAACTCAGGTACCTGGGCCAAAGGAGACCTACTATGGTTGGAAGCCTTTGACTGTCGTTTTACAGGCTTTTTCAGTAAAAATCCCTGATTGGTACATTCTAAGATGTGGCAATCAGTAATTGGTGAATATTACTTAAGAAACTAGAACTGGTTTTGTTCCATTATCTCTGTGCCCTCATTTTCCTTTTGAGAGTTTGATGGAGACCATGAATAAACTTGGTGTTAAGAGTCATCCCAGCTCTTGGGTGTGAGAAACAGTCCCAGCATACATATCTGAAATTAGGGAAAACCAAGTGATTAATAAAAGTTTGTAAAATTGTTATAGTTTGGAACCTAGAAAGAAGCCAGAATTCTTTTTCTCACATGTATTTATTTGTTGATTTTTGTGTATGGGTGGGGGTGGGGCACATGCCACAACTTGTATATAGATGTCAAATGACAACTTGCAGGACTCAAGTCTGTCCTGCAACCATGTGAGTCACAAGGATTGAACTCAGGTATTCAGGTGTGGAGGCAGGCATTTGACCTCCTGGGCTATCTTGCTAGCCCAAAACAACATTCTTAAAGAAAATTCTAGAAAGCAGAAGTTACATATCTCAATTTTGAGAGAGATTTTTTAATTATAATTTTTGAGATTATAATATAATGTCATCCTATTCTCCCCCCTCACTTTCCTCCCAAGTACTAACCCTCCTTTGAAATTCATGGCCACTTGTTCCTAAATATATAAATACATTTTCAGTGCAGATTCAAAAATAGTGAAAGGAATGAGAACTATTACTTACTATGTATCAGTCTTCTGAAGCTCTTTAATTAGATTATCTCATTAATTTTTCATTTAGCTTCTAGAATATTACAGGTGCTATTTGACTCTTGTTTTACAGATAAAGAAACTGAGTGCCAAAGAGACTTCCTGATTTGCTAATGTTTGAAAGCCATCAGACCCCAGAGCCTGCATTCCTCAACATGTCCAGGAAAAAAATGTGTTGTGACTTCACATGTTGCCAAAGTCAGTGAGCTCTGTCTTCATTTAAGGGTAGGGAGTAGAGTCTGGTTGATTTAGTGCAGTCTTGAGAGGCCAGTGAACTCGTCAATGGTTGAGATTACTTTGTGGCTTTGCCATCATGTAGATAATTCCTTTCTGAGGAGGATGAAGAGAAGGGTGATAGGATGGAAACAAGCTCACATGGGAACAGAAGTGGGTGGGTTGGGTATCATGTGGCCAGTTGGCCACTTCATCTAGAATTACAGTGGCTTAATTTTTATTAACTGAAACTAATAAAAAATTAAAAATCTTGCATGGGTGAACTGAGCAATTTTCATCTTTGCTATGGACAAATGAAACTATCAAAGTAGGGCCATTTGCCAAAATAGGGAGTACAGTGTTTTTTTCTTGCTGCTAAAAGCAGTCTGACTTTTAGATTCCCAAGCTTACATTAGGCCCTAAGTAGGATAGTATAATGAAGGGAGGGTTCACTGCCCAAAAGGCAGGAGCACGGGGTGAGGCCATTCTCAAACACTTTCGACTTCATTTTCTTATCTCTAAAATAACCTGCTGGATTATCTCTAAAGTCTCTTCAGTGGCAACAATCTGATTCTAACAAGTTTATTGCAAAGAATATATAAATCAAAGGGCAAAAGAAATAGCAGAAAGTTATAGAGGAAATTACCAAGTTAATATTCTCCCTAGGGCACAGCCTCTGGCTCTACCTCTTACTAGTTGATACAAAAGCCCAAATTAACAATCTACCATCTTCATTGAATAGTGACTGCTCCCCCCTTGGATGGAGAGCATTAACAGTTACAAGAGGCTGGTGAGAGATCATTTCCCTCCTAGTGTAAAGAAACCTTAGGCAAACACTGGGTGGGTAGACACTTTGATAAGCGAGGGGGCATGTTGGAGAAATATGTGTTGGAAGACAAGTCCACATATACATATGTGAAGTCTACCAAGCACGGTGTTCAGGGATCTCCATTGCCTTCATCAGTGGGCCAGCACTTGATCAGTAGGCCACGGGATGCTGCCCAGACTCAGTCTTAACTGTCATTTCCACAACCTCCCATTCACAAAAGTTATTCAGCCGGATCCAGCTCTATTCTGCATCCTGAGAATCACAAGGCATTGCTGAACAAGCCCTTTCTTTCTTTTCTCACACTTTGCATGGTGGGGACTAGAGCTTGGGGTGGGGTCAGGGTGAGGGGAGTCCCAGGATTGAATGTTCTATATCTGCCATTTTTCTGCAGCTTGGCTACTCCCTGCTGTTATCTTTGGCTCTGTTGCTATGGGCGGGAATATGTTTGGTCCTGGTTTAATAACTGCTTGGCTGCCAGAGGCACTCATTTCTCATTGTATTGGTGGGGGATTAGTAGAAATGTTTGGGGGATGTTTCCTGTATTAAGCAGCAGGGGAGAGCTCACTGGACCCGGGCCCTCTTTTGACATAGCATCCCACTTTTCCCACTTTCACCCTTGGAATGTGCTGAGACTGGTTATTTGCATCCAGGGCAGCTACTCCTCCCTGACACTTTGCAGATCTGCACCCTTTCCAGGTGCCTTTGTATAAACACTTCTCGGAGATACTGCAAAGACACCCAGACAATCATCTTGGGTTGTAGCTTTAAAAAAAATTAAAAATAAATAAAACATTTGGTGTTCCACAGGGCATTGCAAAGCTGGGAAGATGGCTAGGTGGGAAAGAGTACTTGCCGTGAAAGCCCGATGATTTAAGTTTGACCTCCCAGATTCCAAAGTGGAAAGAGAGAACCAGCTACTAAAAGTTATCCCCTGACCTCTACACATAAATTGTGGCATACATGCATGCACGCATGCACGCACACACACACACAATAACAATAATATGTTTTTTCAAAGAATTAGAAAAAAATAACAGTGTGTACGAGCAAAATTCTGATCCTTTGCCTTATCACTCTATTTCATATTTTGAATTCTTTGACAATTAACTCACTACTCTTCTTTGGAGCCACCACTCACCTCATCCACAATGAACTTGAACTTCATAACCCGTGTTACCTTAGAGTCCTGGGATACAATTATAGCTCTTCTTGAAACTATAAACTAACTGGTTACAGATTTTTGGTGCCCTTGCATCTGTCTAGGCCAATTATCAAAGGCTTGGGAAAAACTACCCAGAAAAGTGAGCACAGGAGGGCGAATGTCTAGGAAGTTTTGTTTCTCGATTGGCTACAGACAAAAGCAAAAGCTGCAGCTGGCCGAAAAATCATCACCGAGCGCTTGGTGGCTTAGCAGTGGAAGTGACACAGTCTCCGCTTTGGGTCTTGAGGTCGCTGCTTAAGGGCTCTGGGGACTTGAGGGAGTCACTTCCTACCTCTCTTTCCCATCACTCCGCTGTGATTCGGAGATGATTCTGACTCTGAAGTTGTTGGAGCCCGACACAAGAAGGCTCTCTAAGCTACAAGCATAAGATGTGGCTGTATGTGAGAACATTTATCATTAGCAGAGAACTGGCCAAGTGGATACAGCCATACACCACGGAGGAAACCTAACAGAAACATTGACACACTGCAGAGTATTTCAAGGACTATTTTCTCCTGGCAATGGGAATGCAGCCTTCTGGTAAGTGTGGCCTGAATCCCCTTCCTATGTTGAAAGACTCTCACGGTGCGGGGCATAGGTCACTCCTCTACCTGTCCATGTGATCCCCACATAGGGTGTAGAGCTGAGGTGTGTGGTGCTCCTACCTCACTCATTTAAAGAAGAGAGACTGCACCATGGGCAGAAGGAGATGCAGGGTGCAGGCTGGCAGAGAGGCCCAGCACATTTGGTTCTACACACAGCAGTAGCTGCAGCTCTAACAGTGGGACCCACTGTTCATTCAGGTTGGTGCGGCTGTGTGAACACCAGGTAGCAGTGATGTCTTTGGTCTCTAGACAGTTTTGGGGTGTCATTTCTGACTGTCTTACCTCTTAACCTGTTCTTTTTTAGACAACTCAAGAGATTCTGGAGCTACCCAGTGTGCCTTTTTACGGAACTCGATTATGGAAAAATCCATCATCACCTCATTCAGCAGTTTCAACACAGGGCCTCTAATCTCACCTGTTTTCTGTCCTTCCTCTCACATCTCACTTTGCCTTTGTCTGTTTTGGGTGAGATATTTTAAAGTGAGCCCAAGACATACTATTTTACTTGTAATAGTGCACATTTCTAGTCAGATAGGACTGATTTTTCCTTTTGAACATAGCCAACATAGCCACCATCCCTTTTTCCATCCAAGGGGATTGACAGTAATGCCAACAGCTGCAAGAAATTCCCTCCCTGCTGAATATGCTCCTTTGCTCCCCCGTCAAAATTTTCTAGGGTGTTCTTGTTACCTGAGACAAAAATCAGCATCACAGGGGCCCTCAGGCAGGAAGGTGCCAATAACACAAAACATCCCTGTTCATAAAGTGCTAAGAAAAATGATTTCTACTCCCCGTTCTTTAACTCACCTTGAGGAGAAATAAGAATAGAAAGATGGTGTGAAGAGCTGCATGGGAGTCTGCATTCCACCCAACTCCGGCTTCTGTGGGCTTTGTTCACTGCCATTGCCCAGGCCAAGGAAGTGCATTTCTTTTTTGAGGGGTATGCAGAAGTAACACTGAGCAAATCTGTCTACTCCCTAAATCCAAATTTCCCACCTGACACATCCTAACATGTGCTCTTGGAGCAACACTGAAGGAAGCCTGTTTCGACCACTTGTTTGTAAGCCTGCATTCTCCTAACTTTATCAGCAATAAGCTCAAGTGTGCAGCCCTTTGGCTGTTAGATTTTCATATTGGTCTCCATGGTTCTAAACCCAGTGAGGAGGGAGGAGTGGGGACTGTTATTTTTAAGCTGTGAACACTAACACTGTTTAAATTAATTTAGCAGTCACTAGCATAAGCCAGAGATACTATAATGGATCAATGACACAAAGAATGGAGCAACATTCCTATCCCCTGGGAGCCTCTGGTGGCAGGATGACAGTCACTGTAAAAAGAGCTAACTCACAGCGTTCTGGAGGTACAGAGTCCACAGCAGTTCTGGATCCAAGCAAATGAGTCTGCCTCAGAAAGAGCAAGAAAAAAAAGACAGTTCAGGGGCTAATAGAATGACTGAGGATGTAGATAAGAGACAGGATGCTATCCTGGCCTGCATAGGCTGTGGATGTAGGTCAGAGAGAGGATGCTTACCTGGTGTGCACGAAGCCCAGAGTTCTATCCCCAGCATTTCAACACCAATCAATCAGTAAACAAACAAGTATGAAGACAAAGTACAGGGAATAGGGGGTTTGGTGATGGTCAGAACTGAGGAGTTGACAGAGGAGAAAACCCAAGGTCCAGCGTTGAAGAGTCATATGTGCCTGTCAGAGGAACTTGGATTCCACTTTAAAAGCCAAGAGGTAACATTAAAGTTTAAAAACAGTGGCAGAGTTTTCAAAATGTTTGTTTTTAATACAGAAACATGGAGAATAAAGCTTAGAGAGACATAAGACAAGGATCTGTGAAAACACCAAGAAGCTCACTGGGCAGCCAGGAGGAGACAGGAAGAATTGGAGATTCAATCACTCTTCAGTTCCAAAACAGGATTTTATATAAGTAATCATATAACAGTAATATTTAAGTAAAACAAAACAAAGTAAATGCAAAGATAGGAAGGGGAATAACTGAACAAGAATAAGATTAGCATGCTGAGTGAGTCCAGGTGTGCATATGCATATTCATGACAAGGGAGAGACAATGAAATTGACTTAGCCTCCCAGCAGTCCTTGCTTTGGGGGAAGAATCCTTTATATCCATCATCATTCCCAAAAGGAAGTTAACCAGTTGCTGGGGAAAAGAAAGGATTGCTATATCTAAAGCCATGTCTCCTGAGAATTCTCACATGAGGCCCTGTAGAACACAAACAGTACTTCCTCAGTTTCCTCTCCTTCTTATGTGTGTGTGTGTGTGTGTGTGTCAGTATCCCTTCCTTTTTATGTGCCTATATGGTGTGTGTGTGTGTGTGTGTGTGTGTGTGTGTGTGTGTGTGTGTGTACGAGCTTTCCTGTGAACATGGAAGGAAGTGCAGAAATCTCTTCAAGATCCTTATTAGAAGAAGGAGCCTCTGCAATTTGCAAGTGGATGATTCTGGACAAGTGGCCTGAACCAGGTACAAAAAACAGCTGTATCACCCTATGAGTAGGTAGAGCCTCCTACAGTCAAAGTCATAGAGATATAGGACTGTGGTGATATCCTGATTATACAAATAAAGTGTATCTGAAGATTAGAAGGAGGAAGGGAGGGAGGGAGGGAGAGAGGGAGGGAGGGAGGAAAGGAGGAAGAAAGGAAAGGGGAGAAGTTACTGTATAATAGTGGATATGCTAATTGACTTGATTCTTGTGTTCTTTTCTCAATGTATATGTACTTCCAAATATCAAACTGTGTGTCCCAGCAAGTCTTGTTTATCAATGATCACAAAAGTGCTGGACAAAAGTCAATATTTAGGCCAGAAGAGGCTTGGCTCTTGCTATGTTCTGGGTATATTAAGGAATTTAGAGGGGAAATGCTGTCAGTCGGATCCTGCTGCCAAGACTAATCTTATTAAGAACCCAAAAACTCAGGTCAGTGAGATGACTCAGCAGATAAATGCACTTGCTGCCAAGGCTGACTACCTGAGTTCTACCCTCAGGAGCCACAGGGTAGAAGGACGGACAGACAGACAGACACAGACACACATACACACACACACACACACAACACACACACAAATAATGTAATTTAAAAACATTTTAAGTAGTCAAATTATAAAGCTTGAACCCCTTTTCTCATTTTCCTGTTAAAATTTTTTTTAAATCCACATTACCACCACTTGAGATGCAAATTTAGAGGAATTACAGGTGGAAACATGAAAAAGGAAAAAAAACACTTCTATTGCAAACTTGCAAGGATGGGACAGAGAGCATTGCATGGTAAACAGAATGCCCGAAGCTTTGTTTAGATGCCTGAGGATGAAGATGGGTCAAAATGGCCTCTCATCTTTGATACTGGACAGTTGAAAACCAGCATACACTGGGATTGGAAGGCACGCAGAGGGTGGGCCAGGTCTTACTCTACACTGATGCATGATAGATTGGTGAACTAGTGTGTCTATGTAGAGGGGTTGGATGCTATACTTAGAACAGGAACACCAGAGAGGATGGGCTGGGGATATTCAGGACCTGATACCCTTTGGGTGGTGACTGAAGGGGAATTACAGATTTCACTCGGGAAGACTAAAAATTACAACTCAGGAAGTGTCCAAGTTTTAGCTGTTGTTTTGAGTTTGCCTCAACACCTTCTGAATTACTTTGTTCTGAGATGGAGATGGCTTCAGCAGTATGGAAATAATGCCCTCTGATATTACACTAGTCCATCTTGTTTCCCTACAGAAAGATAGAGAAGAACTATGGTTCTTCTCTTGTTTCTGACCTTTGCAAACCCCTAAACTCAGCATCCTCCATCATAAGGCCTTATCTTTGTAATTATATTTCTCAATACCTTCCCAAACCACTCTGTGTGCTAATCAAATAGTAGGACTCTTCCGGCACCAGAAAGCCAGAAGTCTTTCACATGGCTTTTGTGGGTGCTCCTTCTGTATTATTGTTTCCTGTTAAGCCTCTGTTCAAATTCCCTTCTGAAAACAACCTCCCCAACAATTCAGCATTTGCCACCATTTGTCAAGGTCATAATGTGCAAGACTCTGCTCCAGCATTGCAGAGAACACTGATATGAATGAGACTTGGTCCCCCAACTCAGACATCAGATTCCAGCAATCTGTGTATCTCATTAGCTCCCTTATTTAAGAATTTATATTCTCAAATATTGGCCCACCCATTCCTTTATAATGTTGAACATGCAGATCACATACTACACCCAGAATCTACCACAGGAATCTCTAGTACTGGGCTTCTAAACAAGTCCCTCAGTGCCCTTCATGCCATGAGTTAAATGTTTTGTCTTCTCTACTAACGGTTAAAATAAAGTGGAGGTATTTACACCACTGTGCTTTTCAAGGGCCTTGTTATTATTTCGCCAAAGTGTATTGTTCATGTCCAAAAATGCAGTGCGTTTGTATTGATCTTAAGCTCACTTCTTCCAACCCTGGGGGAGTCACTTAGGGCTTTAGGGTTCATGCTGTCCATGGAATAGAGAGGCAGATGCGAGCCTCAGGTATTACTCATATCTTTACTGTAACCTCCACCCGGAATGTGAAAGCCTGGTGTTACTCCAATACCTTACATCACCACCAATTTTGATTAGGAGCCATGGAAAACAGGAAGCATCTGGCGGTCAAGACCACAGTTGGTCTTGGGTGATGGTAGAGTGAGTAGACTTTGTCTGGTTTATTCTGCTCTCCTTTCTCTTTCCCTACACCTCCTGGTCATTTTGAAGGTCATCTTTAGCCAAGACATTTTCCCTGATCTAAGAAATACCTAAGGAATATCAACAGCCTATTAGCCTACCTTTTCTTATCTTATTTAGAAATAGGTTAGAATGTTTAACCCAAAGAATGAAAAACTAGTGATGAAACTGTGGGTAACAATGATGGGCAAATAAGGGATATTTTTAGCTGAAATTATAGTTGCAGAATTTTCTGGAGTCCCATAAATGATTGTACACAGGTAGATTCCTGCTACTACAAGTTTTCCTAGAATAAACCCAGGTAGTTAGAAGCATTTGTTATGGGTGCATAACTTGACACAGTCTATGGGCCAGTGGTTTTCAGCCTTCTTAGTTTTGTGACCCTTTAATACAGTTCCTCATGTTATGGTGACCCCCTAACCATAAAATTATTTCATTGATACTTCATAACTGTAATTTACTACAGTTACAAATCATAATATAAATAATCGATATGCAGGATATCTGATATACAACCTCCAAGGGGGTCACCACCCATAGGTTGAGAACCACTATACAGGCACATACATATATATATGGGTGTATAAACTGGGACATCAGCAGAGAGACAAATGGAAAGGATTTATTAAAATCCAGAGAAGAGACAGGCTATAATTTAGTTACCCTGAGCACATCACAAGCTGTGGGCTAATCTGGGCTTGGGAAACTTTCTATGCTGGCCTGGCTCCAAAGTGACAGAATACTTCAGTTAATCCTTCAGGACTCAGACCGAGTCCAGACTCCTCTCTGGTATGGGCCAAATGCTTGTTTTTAGGCACAGCTGTCCTCTGCTCATATCCTGATGGGACACAGTAGGGAAAAGGCCATATACAAAAGATGGCTTAGTACAGTGGACTAATTCTGAGCTGTTGACCATGGAAAACTGGTAACTAGACCTACTCCATGAGCAGGAAACTGACCCAGTCAGAGATATGGGTTCCTTACATTATTTGCTTCAGGTTCAAAATTCATTCCTATTCTAAGAATTAGTTGTTATTTATTAGAATAAACAAAACTTTATAGGTGAACCATGAAGAAGGTATATGTGTCATTATGGGGTAAGGAAGTCACTACTAAACATTTCGTGTCTTTTCTGTTCAAAGAGCCATCCCCAGAACCAACAGTATTGCTGGTACAGAGGCCCAGGCTCCACATACTGAGTCAGAATCTGCCTTCTTAACAAGATGTTCAAGAGGCCACTTTGCACGCCAGATTTTGAAATGGAGAGAGAGCATCATGGTACCTCACAACCTTCACTGATTCCCTTTGATCTCAGAATAAGCTTAAACTCTTTAACAAGATTGGAGGGCCACTGTCATCTGGCCTGTGTCCCCCTACCCAGCTTCATCTCTTAGGGTTGTCACTCCAGTCTTTTGAATGCAGTCATGAAGACTTTTTGTGCTGAACCGAACAGGTCACATGATCATCAGACATGCAATCCCCTTGACTCGGAATGTTCTCCACAAAACTGCCCCACTTGATTGAGTCTTCTGTTCTTCCTTAAACAAACATTTAGGGCTCAGTGTCTATTCCAGATGCTTTTCTTGGGATGCTCCTCAGGGAACTTATTTTCTAACCCACTACACATCAGTATAAAGTCATCTCACCAAGGATGATTTCTCTGAGTCCAGATATGATGTTTAATCTTTATTGGCACCTTGACTGGGTTGAGCTATATGCCTACAGGATGAGTAAAGAACACATCTAGGTGTGTGTGTGTGGGGGTGGGGGGTGTTTCTACAGACTGTAAGAATCATGTGGGTTGTGACCCCATTCATAATTTGATCCATCATGGATTCAAAATTTGAGTAGACTATTGGGAAATGGTAGAGTTGAGGAAGGGGATATGGTTGGAAGAACTGGAATTCAGGAAGGCATGCTAGGTTTCTCCGCACTGCTCCCTTTCCAGGACTCCTGTTTCTGCATCCTGGATGTGGTGCTGAGAACAACTCCACCACAACCTTCCTTCATGATGCTAGAACTCACCACAGGCCTAAAAATAACAGAGATAAAACAAGGACTGGAAACGTGTGCCAAGGTAATTCCTCCTTGAAGTTGTTCTTACCGGTGTTTGTCACAGTGACAAAAACCTAAGATGCCAGAGAAGGTTGAAAACCAGTGTTTCTTACCCAAAGCCATCTGCACACATACTTTTGCAACATACTGTATTTTGATGTTGTGAGTAGCTTGTCTTCTTTTCCCGCTGCACTGAAACCCTTAAGGGCAGACAGGGGACATAGCTGAGATAGAAAGAATTAAGGAAGTCACAATGGGATTCTGCTGGCTCTTGTTACAGACACGAGCAAGGGAACAGCTTTTATCTTTGACCTTTATTTCTTTGATCTAAACTTCCGAAGAGATTATCTGTGCCCACAGTGTGCACCCTTTGGAGAAAAGACATCTAAATTGGCATGTACCACAGAATTCCTGTCTGCCCATAACTGACTGGCATCCAGTCTTCACTCCCCCCCTCCTTGGTGCACTGACTGGGGTAGAAGCAGGGGGGATGGTAGCAGGGGTCAGGAGGATGCTCCTTGAGAAAGGCACTACAGCTTGCTTCCTGGAGACAGGGGTGGGTGTGGGCTCTGGTCACAAGGTAGTCTCCACAGGAAGGCAGAAACCTGGGTTAAGAGTCAGTAAGCTAAGGGGGAAGTTCTAAGATTTGTAAAATCAGATTTTACTTACAGTCTTTGAACACAAAGGTTTATATTAAATTAGTGGGGACAGTCAATAAAAGTATCTCTTCCCTCTCTCTTTGCTGCCACACAAGGAATAATATAAATATTAAAAATTTGGACTCGACATCAGAGCCCACAGGTGTTGACTTTTAAAGTCCCTTGGCTTCTTTGCTTAGGATCAAAGGGTGACACCAAATAAAAGGGCTAGGGCTTTATTTTTTCCAATTCCCTCCTACCCTCATCTCCTCTTTCTCCACCAGTTTCCAAGGCAGGAAGGCTGATGGTGCTGATCCCAGGTTGACCAAGCATTGGACTGAGGCTTTGACTGTTCCATTGACCTCTCCAACATCACAGGAATACTCCTGACTTCCCGCCTGGTGTGGTTTTCATTAGATGCTCATGCCATGGCATGAAAACCACAGTGAGGTCAAGCAGATGGCTCCATAACCCGGAACTCTGAGCAAAATTAGTTACGACTGCAGCTGACAAATACAGCCTGATGCAGCCCAGGAGCAAGGGAAGCAAAAGGTCACATCCAGTCAGAACACAGGCTTCACTTCTCCTCTGTTCAAGAGACTCTGGAGTAAGCCCCTTCTTCAGCAATTCCTCTTATGTAAACTAACCAGGAAAGCAAACCCAAGTCTCTGCAGAGTTGAATTGTTTTTGCTTGGTTTTTTATTGGTCTAGGACTGCAGGGGTGTCAGAAACAGTTTCAAGAGATGCTACCCATATTGCCAGCTGGAACCCAAGATCCTGCTGCCCAAGAGCCCTTGCATACATTCACATACAAGTTCATACACATATGCATGGCATTCCCCCACATGCCTACTTACTTTCATTCACAAACTAACACTCATGTACATTCCCACATAACTTGATACATCACACAAACACATATTCAGACTTGAACATCAAATTCACATGCCCAAATTCATTCAGCCATTTCCTGTCCCTTGTACACACATACCTTCACACACACATTGATATATTCATCCACATAAACTTGAACATTTATAAGTGTACACACACACACACACACACACACACACACACACACTCCAAGTATCTTTGACCCTAAATACAACATTAGTGTGTTCTGTTCAAAAGACACTTGTGGCATGAGAATTCTAACTGGATCAAATCCACTGATTATTTAGACATTTCCAAATATCTGAATGTTTTGCTTTGTGGCCATCTGAATATTTGGCAGAGTCAAGCTATTCTCTCTGGGGATGTGTGAATCAGCTATTCCTAGTCATGCCTTTCTCCAAGGCAGAGCAATAGGGAAAGTAAGGTCGATGAACTTGGTTTCTATTGCAAAAGGTGAAGTTGAAATGCTAGCTCAGGGATGCTTGGAGCTAACAGGAGTCCACAAGAAACAGCTCTGGGCCCCTGACTCAAACGGAAACACTTTCAAAGGGGAAAAGAAACTGACAACCATCCCTGATGCCTCCCCACTTATCTGCCTATTTTTTCACAACTTTTCAACAAAGGTCCGGATGGGCTCTATGCCTGTTAACCTTTCCTGTGTGGTGCATCCCATATCACCTCCAACTTCCTCAGGGAGCTCTATTCTCTGCAGAATACAGGAGGCCATGACAATGCATGACATTCTGTCTATGGGAACAAAGTTCCATTCTGTAAGCTGTGACAGAGGCACTACTTTCTTGGCTTGTATACAAAGCCAATGTTTACTCTTATCTACTTGTGTTTATCCAGTGTTCTCTCTTTGGTTGTCTCCATTTCCTTTTGGCCTCCATCTTCCTGGGTTTTCCTCCTTCACCTTGAAAACACAAAGAGGATGGAGACAATCTCTGGTCAACAGTGAGTATAAGATTCCCAGAAATGAAGCCATCTGGCAGGGCCATTGGTGAGGCTATCAATGGTGGAAGTTCTAAATAAAGCGTTGTAACAATGAACTCTTAGGGTCCATATAAAGGTGACACCACTCATTGTACAAAACACACTTTTTTGTTGTTTTTTATGCACTGTCTCTGCAGTGTCTAAATATGAGTAACAAGACTCCATAACAGAGCTAGCCCTATTCCGGGAGAAGATTTCCTTGAAGTCATTTATATTGGATTTAGCACTAAGTAGGCTCATTTGACTGACTGGAGAAAAAAGCCAAATGCCTGGTCTTTACAAAGGCTTCCTTCTTATAAATAGATTCTAAGTAAGGACTAGAAGCAGAAGGGTCATCGGACACAGACTGACAAGAGGTGTTTCCCCAAAAGTGAGCAGTGTGGGAGGAGTGAACATGGTCAATGGGCTACTCAGTACTACTTAGGAAACCATCGATGACTTAGTTAATGAAGTCCCATCCACCCAATGACAAGTGGATGCATTATTTACACACATTTTTATATTCCTCTTCTGCACATGACCACCACAGCTAAACACTGAACTGAATCCCTGGAACCCAGTGACAGAGAGAGAGGAGTGATGAGCAAATGAGCAAAGAATGGGCTGGCAAAACCAGCAGAGACAGCTGACCTGAACAAGGGGGAGCTCTTGAACCCCAGACCGACAGCTGGGAGGCCAGCATGGGACTGATCCAGACCCCCTGAGTGTGAGAGTCAGTGAGGAGGCCTGGGCAACCTATGGGGCCCTGGGCAGTAGATCAGTATTTATCCTTGGCATACAAATGGACTTCGTGTGTCTATAACACAAAAAGGGATGCTCTTTCAGCCTGGACTCTTGGGGTGGGCCTGGACCCCGTCCTGTGTGAAATGACAGACTCTGGATATCCCCTATGTGGAAGGAAGTGGGGATAGGGTGGGAGGCTGGGGGGGCATGGTGGGCGTGCAGAAGGAGGGGAGGGAGAGGGAGCTGGGATTGACATGTGAAGCAAGCTCCTTTAAAAAAAAGTAATAAAAATAATGAAGAAAAAAAAGACTTTTCTTCACCCAACACCATTCCTCTGAACATCACTTTCTAGTCAAGTGCTCTGTCACCATGACACATCCCCAGAACCATATCAGCACAGCTTTCTATTGCAGAGGGCTCTAGGATGGCTTCGCAGCACTGCTCCAGCGGTTCCTGGTTTCTCTACTCTTCTGACAGAGTTAATGATCATCTTCAGACAGAACCCTCCTATTCAGTTCTCAGCTCAAGTTGAGCACACTGAGCGTATCAGTTCACACAGATTGTAATTAATATATTGTAAGAGAGCAGTAGGGTCTGGAAGTTTTGCAGCTATGGTAAGTCAAACTAATGACGTTCATTATGATACCTCAGGATTCCTCTGGAATAGACTGTATTTCCTGAGATGAAGAGGGAATGATTGTCATAAGCCTTCGTGCTTGCACAGACAACATAAGGTAGTGGTTAAAAGCATAGGGTCTAGGAGCAAGCTATCAAAGTTTGCACCTGGCTCCATCCCCATTAGTGCTACAACCTTACAGAAACTACAGAATCTCAGTATGCCTCAATTCCCTTCTCTGGAAAATGGAACAATAAACACTGAGGTCCTACAAGCAAAGTACTCAGACCATTGGCTGATTCGAACTGTGTTTTCAGAAATACCAGTCAATGTTCTTCAATGACTGAAGAAAGTGATATCATCTACCCTGGCAGGGAAACAAGGTAGATTTAAAGGTGAGATTACCAGCTAATCCTGTTGAAATCCACCCCTTTCTTGCCATTCTCTAACAGATCTCCTTATCCCCAACTTTTTTTCCCCATTGTGTGTTCCACGGTTCCCAGGATCTTTCTAACCTTCAGGTCTGTCTGTGTTGCTGGTCCCTGGGGGCTTCTCCCACCTGTCTTACTACAGGGACACATTCTCAGCTCCCATATGACTCAGTGTCCCCTGTCTTCTTTGTTCCTGTCCTGACTCCAGTTTCATTCCCTTCTCCTTTCTATTCCTTCCTCCAAGTCTCATAGACACTGGCTTTTCTATCCTACATGTAGTGTTGTCTAGTGTCCATGCTTGCATTCTTCCTAGTGTCTAGTGTCCGGGATTACATTCTTCCTACTGTCTGGAATGGCTCCTTCCCCATCTGCTCCAAACTCATCCCGCTAGTCTCTGAAATGTGGCCCCCAAACTTATAGGATGGGGCCTAACCCCAGTAGCTCAGAGTATAGCTAAAGTTAAAAATAAATCTTTTAAGCCAGGGGTGATAGCGCACACCTTTAATCCCATCACTTAGAAGGCAGAGGCAGCAGCTCTTAGTGAGTTCAAGGCCAACATGGTCTACACCTCCAGTTAGGACAACCAGAGCTACACAGACGGACCCTGTCTTGAAAAACAACAACAATAACAACAACAATAATAATAACAACAATAAACCTTTTAGAGTGGCTGAGTTAAAAGGCAACATTCTGGAATCAAGAGAGATAAGCAACAGGAGAAACAAACCTGCCAACTTCCAGGCTCCAGAACTCAAGAGAATGTAAATACTGTTGCTCAGGCCACTTTGTGCTCTGGTAGGCCATAGTATCACCCCAGTTTGGTTTTCCACCTTTACAACACAGACCGTGAGTCTGGCAGTTCCCCTTGGGTGGGGCTCAGAGAGTCTCTTTATTCTTTACCTTGAATCATGCAGTTGCTTCTCAGGATTTGTCACAAAAGGAGATACTAGAGACATGTGATCAACCATGTATGGTGGTGCCTTGGAATACATTCTTCTCCAAAGCTGCACTGCATTTAAGAAAATGTGCAGGTATTTCTGGGGATGTAGCTCAGAGGTAAAGCATTTTTGACTGGTTTATACAAAGGCCTGGGTTTTATCTCCAGCACTGAAAACCAAACAAAAATATGTAAATGTTGCCTTCTAGTCTATACAATGCTTTACTATAATTTCTTTAAGTCTCAAATGATTGGCTAAATTATTTCCATTTTTGCTAACCTAACGATGGAGTAAAACTGGTTTTGAGAAAACATGTGCCGCAGCACTGTGACTTTTCTGCCCCCCTTTTGAGAATGTGCTGTTGAGTGTGAGAAGTCGTGGTCAGGCAGTCCCAGTGGGCAGGAAGTGCAGAGGGAGGGATGTTCCAGGAATTTTTTTATGGAGAACAGAGAGTCAAGGGAGCATGAGGACACACAGATTCAGAGAGTGACGCCACATGGTGATAAGTGATAAGTCAGGAGACCTCCCATGGTCAGCAGACACTAAGCTTGGGGACCACTGCCAGAAAATGTACTGCTCTTTCTAAAAGAGAAGAGGAAGGGGTCATGGTATCCACTGACTTGATGTATGGACCAGTGTGATGACTATTCTTGGTTGCCAACTTGACTACATCTGGAATGAACTAAAGCCCAAGTGTCAGTCCACCATGAGAGTTTTTTTTTTGATTGAATTATTTGAAGTAGGAAGATCTACCCTAAATCCAGACCTTTTGAGACGGGAAGATCCACTCCATCTGGACCACACCTTCTGGTGACAACCTATATTCAGGACATGGAAGAAAGAATTGCTTGCTGTCTGCCTGCTCACCCCCACCCTCACTGGTAAGTCCATTCCATCTCTGGCATTAGAGCTTGCTTCTTCAGGATTCCAACATACACTGAAAAACAGCTGAGATATCCAGCCTCGTGGACTGAAAAGCTACTGAATTCTTAGGCTTTCCTTTGGGAGATAGCCATTGTTGAACTAGGTGGACCACAACCTATGGGCAACTCTAACAAACTATGTAGGTTCTTCTCTCGAGAACCCTGTCTAATATAACCAGCAATCTGTGACCAAAAGAAAGCAGACACCAACTGCTTAGGGAAAGTGTGTAGCACTGCTAATCTTTGAAGTGTGTAAAGTGCTACTCATAGACTTGTTTTGAGTAACTGAAAGTGCATGTCAAAAAGTTTAGCACAAAAAATATTAACAGAAAATTATTATTCTAATCATCATGGCCCTCATAAATATTTCAAATTACCCTCACAAATACTCAGAAGAAAATTGTCCTAGTAAAAATAACTGCTTTCATATAAAACATTTATTATTCTTATTGAAAATGAATCAGAAAACATAAAGTTGACTGCTTAGTAACATCAAGGCTAACAATGCCTGCCTTGAGCTGAACTTATTTGGGGAAAGTGAAAGAGGAAAAAACTGGAAGCAGTCACCACTGTTTGAAATTTTCATTTCTAATTTTATAAGTGAGGAAATAACCCATGTAGAAGCTCTTAGTTTATTGTAAACATCACTTTTTCAACCACAGCAGCACTATGAGGTTGGTCTTAGCATCTAAGAACTACTCAGACTCTACCACAGAACCACCAACATGATCAACCAGTCTTTCACCCGGGCTCCACCTTAGGAAACAGAACTCAGACCCAAGCCAGTGTCTGACCCTATGGACTTCTCTCCATCCCATCTCTGAGGAAAGAACCTCATATGGCCCATGTTGCATTCAATGGACAAGTCAACAGAGAGTTTAAGTGAGGGAGTTTGGGTCAGTTGCAGCTTTCAGCCTCCAAACCGCACAACCTAGGACAGGATACTCCCTTCCATTCACATCAGCTTCCTTACAGAAAGTTGAGGATTTTTTGTAACATGAATAAATAAAAGGTCCCAGAGACAGATATTGGGATTCAAACTTCAAGTTGAATATCAGAAAACCAAAGCAGCTGGCCACTAGCTCTCACCTCTCTAGCTCAGGCTGAAAGGGCTGATCCACACAGGAGCTCTTCACCAAGCCTCAAACTGCTGCCTCTCCTCAGTGTGAATGGAGAATGAATCCCTCTACTGAGACCTTTCTTCTGTCTTATATACTTCCCTAATGTTGGGATTAAAGATGTGAGCTATAATTCTCTTTCACACCGATTCACTGTTGTGTAGATCTGGGTGGCCTTGAACTCAGAGAGATCCATCTATCTCTTAATCCTAAATCCTAGCTTCTGGCTGCTAGGATTAAAGGTGTGTGCCTGGCTTCTATAGCTTGTGGCTGACTTTGCTTTCTGAATTGTCAGGCAAGCTTTAATAAATAATCATAAATAGTATGTCACTACAGTTTTTGCTTTGTTTTTATAATGGCATTAGCCTATATCCTTGGCCTGTAATAATAACTTTTTTAAAATCTGTTACTACTACGGTCTACCTACATCCAGAACCATTTCTTCAGCATCAAACCCCACATGGACTTTCAGGTCCAATGATGCAGTGTTGCAAAATATTGGCCTCCCCTGACTGTCAACCCCAAGCTGAGTTAGAATGCATTTGCAATGGCTTAGCTAACACCTTACTCTAATTGCCTTCCAAGTAGATACTTCCCAGGGTAAAAGAGTTGCCTGAGGCTCTACCCAAAATCCAGGGCCAGATATTGTTATAAAAGCCAGGTGGTCGATTACACAATTATTTTTAAAATCCTACTCACACTCTCCTCGCCCATAGCAATGTTGAAGTTGGAAGGGTCAGGTGAGAGAAAAGAAAATTTTAACCAGAAGGCACAAACCCCAGGGTTACATTTCCTGTTTGTTTCTAAATTTGTAATCTGGGCTTTCAGAATTGAGAAATGCCCGTCCCCACCCCCTCCCTGGCATCGCTCTGCCACTCACTTCCCCTGGCTTTACCATTGCCATGTTATTTCTGGGCACGGTTTCTGTTTATTTCTCCAGGTGCCATCCAGAGAATCCAAGCACATGTGTGACCTACAGATGAAAACAGCAAACAAAGGAAGAGAGGCCGGGGCCAGGGAACAAAGTGGCCCGTGCAAACTCGAAAGCCACAGACATATGGAGTTCATCTCAGAAGACGCAACGCTCCCCAAGCTGCGTAGACGTGTGTGAGCGTGGAGCATGCATACGAAACAACTGTCTTTCTGTGTGCCTTGCAAATCAGTTCGTGGTTTCTGCAGAACAGCTTTCCGGTCTCAGCCCATCCCAGATCAGTCCTTGAAAAGTCATGTTTAGAAGATACTTCTATGCTGGAAGAATGTCCTGTTACAAAATTTTCCTCTAAGAAGTTAAGTACATGGACAGTGTTCACACGGAGACCAATTCCTGTTCATTCCGATTGGATTTCCACCGCACAGATTAGATCACCTAGAAACTTCTGGAAGGAAAATATCTACTGCAGTCTCGTTCTACTACAGATGCTTACAAATGGCTTTTATTGAGTCACTCAAAGTCTCATCATCCAACACCTGCCTTCAAGGAAGAGGCTGTAATGATGGAGCTACAACCACACACAGGCCAGCCTCATATACAGCAAATGACTGTCATGTAATTACAAGTGTGTGTTGGGGGTTACTTGGGGGACTAGTCCTTTCCTATCTCCTTGTATATAAGAATTAATCAAAGTAACAAGAGAGGGAGAACACCACTCAGTGTCTGCACTGACACTGAACTTGTTCTCTGTGAAACTAGGACCTATTTGACCTTGGGCATCATTGATTTTCTGTCTCAGGAGGGTCAGCAGAGGTGGCTGGGGAGTAGGAGAAACGTTTCCTTGCATGATAAATGCACCCAGACCAAAAAGCCTGAAACAACCCATAGAACTGAATGTGGGCTTCTGCATTCCCCTTTCACTGGCTTCTCTTTCAAAATAAATCAATACCAGATATTAAAGAGGAGGAGTGGATTGGAGGAGGGGAAAAGATGGATTAGTTACACATAGCACAAGTGATAAGGGTACCTCAGCCAACACTAAAGCTAATTGGGAGACATCTCAATCAAGGGACAAGATATCTGATGAGAGTTTAAATGGGGATTTGGATTTCTGCCTGGGCTATAGGTGAATATGCCACAACAGAATTTGGCCAGGAGGGAAAACACAGAACAATAGAATTGACAGTGCTCACAGGACAAGAGAGCAAAAGAAGAGGAGGTAGGGCAAGAGCAGTCAGGCAAAAGTCAACGACATCTGTGTCCACAAGACCGCATGAGAAGGAGCAGGAAGGGGATCTTAGCCCAGGGTTGAGCTGACTGAACAAATTCTGCAGAGGATGGGATCTCTGACTGCCATTTCCAAACCTCACCTCATACTTTTTGTGTGCATAAATAACATAGAACATGAAAAATAAGTCCAGATGACCCAGAGTAAACACTACATACTGACTGTACTCCCAGACTAGACCATATATAATACTAACCGCAAAGGATGTCATTCAGCAGGTACAGAACCAAGCACTTGTGTGTATGCACAAGCCCAGGTTCCTGCAATAACAACAGGGAGAAAGCCTTCACATCTACGTGGTTACAACCCTTCCTCCATCAAGATTTTCAAGGAATACCAGATTCAGATGGAAGATGGAGGATAGAATTGACCTTCTAATCCTGAAACAGGATAAAAAGACAGAGGAAATTAAGGGTCATGGGAAGGAACTCAAAGCTCTCACCCAGCCCTCTGGCTACTGTGTCTCACCAGCTGAGTCAAGAATCCCAGTACAATTAACAGCATTGGCTGTGAATGTTGCCTTCACAGGAGCAATAATGCTGCTCTATAGAGGTTTTTCAAAGAATGTTAAAATAGCAGTGAATTGTGCTTATGGTTTAAACATTCTCCTCTTCCAGCTGTAACTTAACATTTTCTAGGAATCTCACAAGAAAGCTCTGTAAAAGACTTGTCTTAATCACCCTGTGCAACGCTTACCATCCAAGGTTTTATTTTATCAGATTGTGCTCGCCCCTATGGCAGACATCACCCTATAATCTCATTCATCAAAAAAGGAAGAAAAAGAAGTTCTTTGCCAATCCTTTGAGATGTAACTTGAGAACCACAATAACCAACAATTGTATAGCTTGTTACTGATAAGAACTTAAATGGGAATCTTCTTCGAGAAGTCCACACCTACCTTGGGTGTATCTTATCCTTTCCTAGAGTGTGTGGTTTGTTTGTTTGTTTGTTTGTTTGTTTGTTTTTGGTTTTTCCCCATCAACACTTAACTCTGCTATAGTCTCTTCTTAATTGAACTCCAACTCTACTTCACACCCTAGCTCAGATCTTTCTTCAGGATGGATCAATGGCTCACAGTGAAGAGTGCCCGCTCCTCTGTCGAAGACACAAGTTACGTTTCCAGCACCCACATAGAGTGGTTCACATCTGCCTGTAACTCCAGCTCCAGGGAGCTCCAACACCTTTGGCCTCCAAAGACACCTACACACACACACACACACACAATTAAAATTTAATAAAATCTTAAAAAGAAGAAGAAACCTCCCTTTGCTTGAGTGGGGCTTTCTGAAAAGAACCCCTCCCACTGCCACAGACAGCAGTGTGAGTCATGTCTCCAGCCCGTTCAATACCCATGATAATCTGAGAGCATTAAATTATGATTAAAATATTTTTGTTGGGTACTGTCCTCTCTGACCTCTGTGAGCACCTGTACACACATATATTGACACACATAAATAAAAATAAGCCTTTCAATATTTTTGAAGTTTTGCCACCAATATTAGAATTAATTTTTATAGACAATTACTCCTCCTTCATCTTTCTCAAGGCTTCTGTAACATTAAAGTTCTACAGAGAAGGGAAGGTACAAACCCAGCCTTGGATGCATGAGCCAGCCATTCATTTAAATGAATCGAGTTTATCATCCCCTAGGAATCATCACCTCTCAGCCTGTAAATTAGAAGCATAGCACAAGTAATGTCTTATATTAAAGCACCTTTCCCCAAAATGTGCTTCACATACAATTTGCATGTGCCATTTTCAAATAACTTTGGGAAGCCAATGGCTTCAATATGATCTAAAGTATCATTCACCAAAGATGGTGCTGCTGGAAAGGGATGGGACCCTTGAGAGAGGGATGAAGTGTGACACATTCAACAGCTCTTTGGAGAGAGTTACAAAAAGAGTAAGCCTGGGTCCACCTATCCTCTCTTTGTGTTCACATCCCTAACCCGAGATGTGATTATTTGCTCCTGCCCTTGTGGATGTAACATAGTTGAGAACCAGGCCCATGCAGGCATCATATCAGTTAACCTCCAAAACTATGAACTAAGCACATGAAATTTTGTCTGTGTAAGTTAGCTGACTTTGGTGCTCTATAATACCAACACAGAGTAATACAAAGCTGGTATAATAGAAACATGGGGATAAACTGAGTTAAAAGCTGTATTTGATATTAGAGTCTTATGTCCAATGTGAACCTGCAATCAGAAAATACAGTGTTTCTAACCTTACTTGATAACTGAATCTTCCTATATTAAAAAAAATGACTTTGGCAAACACCATGCTGGGACTCCTCACTCCAGAATTCGCTTTCCTGCATGCTTCATGTAACAATAAGGAGAGAGCCCTCAAAGTGATTCCAGACAACCCCAGCCGTTGGCAATCCCACTGCTTCAAAAAGCTTTCCTTATGATGAAAATGTCCATGACTAATATTCATTATGTTTTCTACAAATATTTTTTCTTGTGGTCACAAGACTCAACTTCCTACCCAGCTTTCATGCTTGGACATGACGCGGAAGCAGGATTTGGTCTTTTGGGCTCTCTCCTGGCGTTAGTCGGCATGTTGCTTTACATCACACTTAGTTGATGGGCCTCTGGGGGGAACACTTCATCCTTCTCTAAGGGAAGCAAAGGGGTTTGAGACATGGATCTAGTCCCTGGAAAGGCCACTTTACTCAGAGAAAGATGTGCCTCAGATCTCTCTCACAATTCCCAAGTAGAGTCCTGAGCTCCCTTCTCGGGTGCTGAGCAAAAAGCCGCTGCTGATTTAGCACTCCTGCTGTCACCCCCAGAAAAACAACCAAGGACATACTCCAGACAGTGGGTCAGCACCTTCTCTGGCAGACAGCACATGAGGCTTAGTCAGCCTGCATCCCAGATCCTCTTCTGCAGCGACAATAGCAGCAGGAGGGAGGCACGCTTCTAGCAGGAAGTTGTGGCTATCCCCCAGTTGGCAGCTGCATACTACCATCTTGTCCTGAAGACTCACATGGGTTGACTCCTGCTTTCTATCATGGTCTTGGAGATGTGGCTCTGGAAACCACAGTCCATCTGTTCTTGAGTTTTCTTGTTTAAAATAGCACCTCTTACAAACATTAAGAAGAAAAGACAACAGCGTGAATATCCTTCAAGTCTGATAGCTGAGCGTGGCCTGAGCTGGAGCACAGATGCCCACCTGGAGGTGGTGATCACAGGTAAGATCGGTCTTCCCCACACAGGCTGGGGCAGCTGCACAAACACCCCAGCCTATCCCCAGAGCTCAGAGAGCCTGGAAAAAGGAAATGGATGAAGTCATGCTGGCAAGTTTTGTGTCACTCTCCAGTAATTAGGACCCTTGCCCAGCCACCTCCCAGGCCCAGCCTAGCACACCCACAGGTGTGTTGCCCTTCCCCAGCTGGCATAACAAGGCCATGCCAGGTCTGAGGCCGAAACAGCCCATAGCCATCCAAGACTAATATACCCAGGCCATGGAAGCCAAGCCAGAATGAAGAGGGAAGGGTCTTCTCAGCAAAGTGAAAATAAATTTCAAAATGACATTGTGTGTGCTGTTGCCTTGGAGAGGAAAGATCTCAGACGAAAGAAAATAGAAACTCTGTCAGGGATCTTCAGTACATTTGTTCCTGTAAAGCCAGGTGGTCCTGGACTACAGGGTTGTTAATTACCGCGGTGCTGGGATAAACAGGAGACCAGCTGAGATTCTTGATTGGTCCCAGATCCTCTATAAGCCAAGGGACACCAGGAAAATATGTGCTGATACTTCTGCACCTTTTAATTAAATTCTTCAATTGATTTTCTTCATGAGCTAGATGAAGCTATCTTCTAATCCTATTTATAAACAAGAATAATTCCTCAAAATCTATGTACTCAAACCCAAGAGAGCTAAGACTCAGACGTGTGTGTGCGTGCGTGCATGTGTGTGTGTGTGTGTGTGTGTGTGTGTGTGCGTGTGTGTGTGAACAACCATAGGAATCATTCTTCAGGTGCTCTGCACCACATTTTTTGAGGCAGGCTCTCTTGCTGGGTCAGTGAACCCCAAGGATCCAACAGTCTCTGCCATGAGATCACAGCACATACCACCACCAGATATTTGACATGGGTTCTGGGGACCCAACTCAGGTCTTCTACTTACATGGCAAACAATGTACTGACTGAGCTAAGTTCCCTGCCTTTCTAAAGGGTGACATTTTGTAACTCATTCTGTTGTAATTCTCAAATGGGGAAACAATGCTGCTTGAAAAGGAGGTCTAAGATACTTTATTAAATATAGAAATCACTTACTGGGAAGCACTCTATGGTCCCCACAACAGCCAGGAGCCAAGAGAGAGATCCAGGGGGCCCTCTCTTTCCATTTATCCCCTCTCCCTCACATACCTGTAGCCATGCCCGTTGAGGCATGGCTAAAGCTGCAGGTAGTCTCTCCCTACAGTATTCCAACTCTGTGAACTTATGTTTGAGGAAGAACAGACAAATTTGCTGTGCAGGAGGCCCGAGAGCAGGGTGTAGGCACGTTGTAGGGGTAGATGGGAGCAGATGTGTGGGGTCAGACTTGCCTCCTACCCATTTTCTCTTTTATCACCCATCTGACTCCACCAGTCAGAGTTCCTCAACAACCTCATACTAGGGTTGGAAGTGCCAACAGCAGGTCAATCAGGACCCAATCATGCGTTTTTTTTGCACATGCCTGGTCAAACTTCCCCATCCAGGCATTTCTGGATGGTCCAATGACTTCCTGCTAATCACTCATGTGCGTGGTCCATGGAATATTTCTAGTGACTTTCTTTGTCAACGAAAAGTTGTTGTCAAAGGACAAAACTAATTTCAACATCTTAATTGACTTTATTTTCAATTCTAGAATTGGGCAATACTCCGTTCCATAAAAGAGAGTTAAATGTTCTGCTGAGCCAAGCACAAAAGGTTGGGTTTCTAGAGAGAAGATTGCTGAAGAACGCAGAAACTAAAAACAACAAGCAAACTTGACTAGCAGGGAACTAGAACAATAGGAAAGGAATTGATTTGTTATCTTTGAAAGAGAGGACCATGAGGAGACTTCATATGATTTCAATTAAGACTAGCTTGTTTGGGAAACGCTGCTGTCTTCTAATTTTTTTTTTGAAAATCAAATCAGTACTTAGTTTCAGTTTATTTACATGGAAACCTAACATGAGTGACTCCATTTTGATTTTAAGAATGGTCTGCTAGGGTCCAGGGCAGGAACCTACCCCAAAACAACAGCCTCCCAGAATTTGTATTCAGCACTGTGTTTGTGTTTGTTTTCTCGTCCTATGCTTTTAGGGACCCTTGGTAGTATGCTGAAGGTTCTTCAGCAATACAAACATACATGCAAGCTACTTGCATTCAGGGAATATCCTATGCGTATCTAAGAACTACACACACACACACACACACACACAGGAACACGAACACACACACACAAACAAGATCTTTCTGTCCCCTTGGATCACAGGTCTGCTCTATGTTCTCTGCTGCTGACATGTCTCAAGGACTAACTCAGAGATGGCTCAGCGGTTGAGAGCACATGCTATTCTTACAGAGGACCCAAGTTTGACTTTGAGTACCATGCCCTTCTGCTCCACAACCAACTATAATTTCTGCTCCATGGTATCTGACACCCTCTCCTGGCCACTGTGGGCACTTGCACTCACATATATATATATATACTTACATTCAAATGCACAGAAATAAAAAATTTTAGAAAAATTAAAACTTTTTTTAAAAGTCACTGTTGTAATGGTCCCATACAATAACCTTTTTTCCCCTTCCCAGAATTTCTCTCCCTTCTTCATTTCGTCTTATCACAGTCAGAAAGGCTAAGATCAAGGAAGCAACCAGAAATAAATTATGCTGAAAGGGATTTGGGGAAAACAGAAACCCATTTACTATTGGTGGGATTGCACATTGGTCTAGCCACTCTAGATATCGGTGTGGAAAATTCTCAAAAAAGCCAAAAGTAAACCTATCCTATGACCCAGCTGTATTGCCCTTTGACAAACACAAAAAGGACTTGATTTTCTATTCCACAGATACCTGCTCAGCCACATTCACTGATGCTCTATTCCCAACAGCTAGGAAATAGAAATGACCTACATATTTTCAACTGACGAGTGGAAAATGAAACTGTGACACATCCACACTATGGGATTTTAATCATGTTTAAAGAAAAACAAAATTTGGAGGTAAATGGATGGTACTAGAAAATATTATGCTGAGTAAGGTAACCCAGATCCAGAAAGGCAAATGCTGCATGTTCTCTCTTAGCTGTGGATCTTATGAGCTCTGAGTCCTCAGATAGGAGTATAGAAACTGGAGTTACCACAAAAGCCATGACAGTAAACAGAAGGCATGGTGAGGGGATAAAGAAGGTGCTCTGGTGAGGAGGATAATAGGATACAATTCTATCAAGGGGGAAAATAGTGAATACTGAGGAGGGATGAGAGAAGGAAGAGGGACAAGTAACAGTAAAGACATTTGAAAAAGCTGTGGTGAAACATTATCTTAGGTTTACTTAAAAATGCACATGTAATATATATGTGTACACACATAAATTTTTAAATGTATTCATGCTATTTAGAGTGATAATAGCCCCCATAAGAATCATAGACTAATGAAACCCTAGTGCCAGGTAGGGGAAGCCTCCATTTGAGTTGTTGGTTATGGAGTACCAAGAGTCCTTTGTTGTTGATATGGTACTTGAAGGTAAGACCCTATTATTGAAGATGTCACAGACTTTTGATATAGGCATAAGAGGAATCAAACTGGAATTGAGTGGAAGCCTCCTGCCTGAGACTTAGATTTCACAGTATATGAAGGCACCATGCAAATTGCATAAGAAGAAAAGCAACCAATAGTCCTATCCACTATCAAGTCTATAAACCACAGCAATGGTCAGCATAGCAAGATCTCCCCAAGGGTGCAATAGCAGCATTTATGTCTTGAAGAAAACCAATAGCCAGCCTATTGAACTTAAAACCCTACCAGTAGGAGGGAATTAATGCTGATACTGTAAGCCTAGATAATACCTGTGGCTGGTGAGGTCGCAGGCCCCAGAAGAGAACTTAATACTGCCGTTTTTCCTAAAGCAGCATAATTTCTAACTCCATTCTAAATACCTATCCTTATGTCCACAAGTAAGTATAGCCCTTTCCCCTCATCAAAGAAGTTTCTTTTTGTAGAAGACTAAGGCCATTGCAGAAATTTACAACTTGTCAAAATTCAGAGAACAACTGACCAAGGCATCTAACGCACCTACATCATAACCCCCACACCCAAGGCTTAGGGAACATTGCAGAAGATGGGGTTGAGTCCATTTAGTGTTGCCCATATGTATCCAAAATGGTCATCACTAAATGCATATACATATGAGCAACACTTAATGGACTCATCAGGTTATATCTATATATACATACATGTACATACAAAATAATAATAATTAAAGAAGTGATTGTAAAATTGATAGGGAATCAAGAGACACAGAAGAGTTAGAGTTGGAGAAGGAGGGATAGAATAATGTAAATACAGTATGTGTGTATGAAATTCTCAAAATACCCTTAAATTGAAAAAAAAAACCCTAGAGTATTCTAACAAAAAACTAAAGGTCCTCATTTTCCACAGTCAGGAACTGAACTCAGCAAGTTTGCTGATCATGCATGGGAGCCACGAGGGAAACAAGATACATAGGACTGGAATCCCAGTTACAAAGAGAGAGCTTCTGTCACATTGACTGGCAGACCAGAGTCTGCAGTCTTTTCTTAGTGCTAACTGTTTGTGTGGCACACACATGGTACTCAATACACGCTTGGGTATGAAGTTCCTATAGCCTAAAAGTTTCCAAGCTCAGAATATAAAAAGATATGGCTTGGGGCTGAAGGTGCAGCTCACTTGGTAGAGTGTTCATAGCCATGAAGCCTTGGGTTGAATTCCCAGCACCCCATTATTCTTGTAATCCCAGGATCCTACACCAGAGGTGGGGACAGGAGAATCCGAAGACAACACCTGTAAACAGCTACAGCTACAGCATTTGGTCAACAATAATATGATGGTCTTCAGTCTTCTCACTCTTCCCATTCAAACTCAGTTCCCTATTAGAGGCCAAGTGGACCTAACGAACAGTGGGGTTGGCCACCTCATGGGCTTGGTCCAGCATCTTCAGACCAGGATTTTCTGTCCTTTTTCCAGCACCTGGGCATGGAAGGCCCTTTTGTGGGGACTGGAGAGATGTGTATTCCAGTCCCTAAGCCACAGCCTCCTTGTTATTGAACGTATCAACGTATCAGATGCCAGGTCAGGGCTCATCCAGCCTTTCCCCTTAGCCTGTCACTCAAAGTACACTCTGTGTTGCTTCTGACCACCGGCTATAGATCTCGACATGTATCAGTGGCTCTCACTCTGTGTCTCACCTAACTTTGACACCTGAACCTTTCCATACCCCCACACACTGACCCTGCCTCCTTCATAGGACTCTGGTATACACACTCTCTAATTCCTGTGACCCACGATCCATCCACCTGCTTCCTAATGACCGTCTCCTTTGCTGTTCTCTCTTTAAGAAATACTCTTCATTCCCTCTTTAGTGTCTTTCCAGGAACGTCCAGAAAAAAAAAAAGACAACCAACAATGTAGGTAAACATAGGTGAGGCATTATATCAGCAGACACTCCTCCATACCTGTGTCCACTCTGAAGCTGGGCTTGACCTACAAAAAAGGCTCCTCATGTGCTCCCCTCATAGCCTGTCATTTTACCCCAGACAGCCACTCAACTCCCTTTGCCTTTTGGCTCATCCCTAGATAACCCGAGGGACCTTTGTGGGTCAGTTGTGTCAAAGAAAAGATGATTAGGAAAGGCAGAAAAAGATACTCAGTGGTAAGAAAACGGGAGAAACCGAATCTTGTCAGTAAGCACAGATAAGTCACAGAAATGCAAAGTAGAATGGCCTAGGAGGAGCCAAGAATAGCAAGTGGGACAGAGGGAAGAAAGAGCCCTAGAGATCAAGGGAGAAAACCCAGAGATGGCCCTTTGGCTGCCTCCCGCTAGGTATCTATTTCAGGAACAGAAAGCCCTGGAAAGCACCTGTTTTCAAAGGAAATCAGGGGCCTAGTAGCAGGGGAGGAGAGAGATTCAGAGTCCTTTGTTGCTGGTCATCCTGCACAGGTGAAAGCAGACAAAAGAGACCTACATTAGCCAGAGTGTTTATCACCTGCAGCTTCTCTTGGGCCTTTGTCCCCAAGAATTTAAAACCCAAATGAAGACCCAGTGGAAAAACCCCAACATCTCTACCAAGTGTAGCCAAGTGCTGCATTCATAGTGTTTAAAGTCCTTGCTGGGCCCTGGAAAGAGTTTAATTAAGCAGTTGTCAATCTATGGGTCACAACCTCTTTGGGGGTTGAATAGCCCTTTCACAGGGGTCACCTAAGACCATCAGAAAACACAGACATTCACATCACTATTCATAACAGTAGCAAAACGACAGTTATGAAGTATCAACGAAAATAATTTTATGTTGGGGAGTCACCACAACATGAAGAACTGTACTAAAGGTTTGCAGAATTAACAAGGTTGAGAACCACTGGTGTAATTCCATAAGAAATGCACGCAATCTCTTAGGAGAACAGTCTCCAAAGAGCCTGAGAAAGCTGAGATGGGCTGTCATTTATTCTTGGTCCAAGCTGGTTGCTCTGGGTACTCAGCCTCCACCTGCTTCCCAAGGGACCTTTGAGAGCCTGCAACACTCCTGATGGAGGAGTTCAGGATTCAGAGTTCGGTTAAAGAAACGAACAAACAAAAGACTCATTTCTGCTTCTCCACACCTCCATTTAATCTGCAAGACTAGACAACTAGGAAAAAGCCGTTCGAGATCCTTTCAAACCCTATTTCGTAGGAAGAGAGAAGCAGCATGGGGGACAGCATGAAATATGTTCTGTTGTCATCTCTAGTTTCAGTCAGCCTAGGATCATCGTTAGCACATCTAGCCTCTGCACAACTCACTTGCCGGATTCCTTCCTAGGGTTTTGACTACTCTTGTCACTTGCTGAAACTGGTACTAAAAACTCAAGCTAGCAGAACCAGAAGAGAAGATGGGGTTGCATGTGTACAATATATAAAATTTACTTCAGAATACACAGGGCTTTACTTCATAGAAACCTCCACTCATGTCCTACCTCCTATGCTGATGTTTCTACCAATAATGCTTCCACAATAGGGTTTTGGTTCTCCAGTACAAAGCCAGTCAGCCCCCTCTGGTATATGTTTGTGTGTGTGTGTGTGTGTGTGTGTGTGTGTGTGTGTGTGTGTGTGTGTGTGTGTGTATGTATGTGTGTGTGTGTGTTGTGTATGTATGTGTGTGTGTTGCATGTGTATGTGTGTTCACACTCTAGTGCCTGTAGAGGCCAGAGGAGAGTGTTGGCTTCCTTGGAACTGGAGTTAGAGATGGCTGTGAGCTGCCTGACATAGTGTGGGGAACCAATGTTGGGCCTTCTGGAAGAGCAGCAGGAACACTTCTTAAATGCCAAGTTGTCTCTCCAACACCGCCCCCCCCGCCCCCAACTAATCTTCATGGTTTCTCCTGCCATAGAAAAGTTAGTGCATGGGAGATATGTTCTCAGAGGTCTGGAAGATTCATTCCCAGGCAAGAAGAGACCCTGCTATTTTTTACCCAATGTTCCAGGCATTTTTTTATGAATAAACATTTCTCAACTTATTTGCCTCTGGTTGGTTTTTGGAGGCTGGTTTCCTGAAATGATTATCTCATTTTCCCAGTTTTTTGCTTGTCTTTTTAAGCTAAACTCTGTACTCTGCTGTAAGGCAGAGTACCGCCTACAAATAAGGCTTTTAAGTCTATCGCTTCAACATGTAACAACACTTTCTGTTTATCTGCCCCATTTTTTACGCTCTACAATGGTTTCTATACTTTCTAAGGAAAATACTTTTAAGTCTTTTCTGCCTTTTCATCCCTTCTTTAGTCTAAGACAGGCCTCCTGAGATGATCATGAAAGCACGATGGCTGTCAATTTCTCTATCTCTCTTAGACTTGTTGGTCAAATCCAGGGCATCACATGTGCTGTGGATAAGTACTGTGTACACTGAGCTACATGCCCAGTCTTCATGGACTTTTCCTTGTATCTCCGTATTCACATAAAACACACTGTAGTGCTGTGGTGCCTAGAACATGGAGCATTTAGCATTTGGTTTTTTTGGTTTTGTTTTGTTTTGTTTTGTTTTACTGCCTTTGCTGTCCAACAAACACCATGAATATAGATGATTAGTGTGTGCCATTTCAATTTTAACTTCAACATGTAGTTTTGTAAGTCTATCAAATAAAGGCCAATTTTTACAAGAAATTCTCACACTTGGGTGCATTTCAGAAACCCTGAAGTATCCTCTGAAAGCTACCAACCGTTAGATTCTGCCATGTGCACATGAGGGTTTCTCCAGGGAGTGGCATATTAGTTAGACTCTCAGTGCTGTGGCAAAACATCTGACAAAGGCAACTTAAGGAAACTGGGGTTTTGGTGTGGGAGGTCCTTCTGTATGCTGCAAATATGTGTTGCCTTTATTGGTTGATTAATAAACCTGTTTTAGCCAATGGACAGGCAGGATTTAGCTAGGTGGGAACTCCAGCAAAGAGGCAGGGAAAAGGAAGACAATATGAGACACCATGTATCTACTGGGGAGGTAGCATGTCCAGGCAATTCTCCGGTAAGACAAAGCGGCAAAGGGATATACAAATTATAGAAATGGGCTAATAATTAAGACATAGCTATCCAATAAGAAGCCTAAGATTCTTAAGTCTTTCAGTGGTTATTTCATTTAAGCAGTTGCAGGACCCAGTGGGTGAAGAAATAACTGGTCCACTGGGACCAAGAATAAAGGGAAAACAATCTCCATTTACAGGTTTGTTTGGTCTCATGGTTGCAAAGGATACAGCCTACTACAGCGGGGAAGGTCAGTGGTCATTCGTGCACGATCAAAAGCCTGGAGAGATAATTGACTGCATGGGTCACTTTCTCCTTCTTATGCATTGTGAGACCTCAGCCCATGAAATAGTGCTGTCCTCCTTTAAAGTAGGTCTTCCCACCTTAAGTAACTTAGTCTGGATAATTCCTCCCAGACACACTCAGAGATTTGTTCCCAGGGTGATTCTAAACCCCAGAAAGTTGACAGTCCAGATTAACCATCATAACATGGAGTTCACCTGGTGAATCCAGTGTACACTTGGAATTGAAGTCATATGCTCTTACTCATGCCTTGGATTCTCCCTTTGTTTTTGTTTGCACTGTCAACCGTTCAGCTTTAAAACTTTAAAGAAACAGGAAACAGCACTACCCATAAAAGAAAACTAATTACATCTTTTCACAGAAGACAAAAACTCCTGCCTTTTGAAAACTGGTGCTAAGAAAGTAAAAAGGCTAGTGACAGAATTCTGCAAGGTGAGGTATGTACCTGTAATTTATCAAATATGTAACTAACAAAAGACTTGGACTTGAAATATATAAAGAACACTTCATTCAATAAAAAGGGAAAATGATTCAGTTTTAAACTGAAAAAATGTGTTTGAAAAGAAACTTGACCACAAAAGTATATACAGAGCAAATACATACACACAAAAATTTACTTGGCACTATTAAGCATCAGGAAACTACAAATTATCATCCTTGTGAGGTGGAATGCATGCTTCATAGATTGGCAAATCTGTGAGTAACTGGTATATATACACAAAGAAGTTGTGGTACATCTATACAAAGTAATATAACTCAGTGAACTGCTGGACCATACAGTTATACAGATGAATCTGAAACACTCTATGTGAAGCAAAAGTAAGTTAGACACAAAAGCTTACATAGTGGGTGATTCTAATTATATGAAACTGTAAAGCAGACAAAAACTACATACAGTTGAGTAAATTTGTCAGAGGTTACATGGCCATGAGGAGAGAAGGATAATTGACAAAGAACATAAAGAAACTTTCTCTGGGAGAAAGGGATGAAAACATTCTACATGGTGATTATAATAGTGTCACAGAGGCCTATACTTCTGCCAAAACTCATTAAATTTATTAAATATGTATATGAGGGACTGAGCCTAAGGCATCCTACTTGCTAGTTAAGTGCTCTCCCACTGAGCTATATCCCCAGGATTTCTTTCAAAAATGTATTTATAACTATCTTGAGGTAAGGTCTCACTAATGGATCCATGGTAGCCTTGAACATACTCTTGCAATCCTGCTAAGGAGCTGGATTACAGGCCTGTGCCAATAGACTGATTTCACTGAACTGTCCTCCACAGATGCACTGTTTTTTTGCTTGCAAAAAAATGATGCTGTCTTAGATGCATTGTCTTCCAGGCCTAGATGACTAGAGTGCTAGTCCTGTGGGTTCCCATCCTTTACTGTCAGGCATCTGAAGGTAGGAGACAGGAGGCAGAACCAGGCATCACTAGGACACTGCTTTAAGAAATAGATAGGGAGGTCATATAGAATTTATTATTGCTGTTCCTTTTGAAAAAACTGGCTTTGTCCTTGTTCTGTTTTACTGTTGTCTTCAATTTCGTTTGTTTGCTAAATTAATGGGTTTTCTTGTACTTACCTCAAAAAGAGAGATACTATAGTTAATGGAGTTTCAACATTTGGGCTGTATTCTGGTTCTGGGATCTTGCCCAAAAGTTAACTATTTGAATTCCACTTACAAAAATGATTTTTGCGTGATGATATCCAAGATCCTAATTGAAAACTTATGAGATTCTGTTCATATATTCACTGCAAATAATATCCCTGAAAGTAATTCAGTTTCCACATCTCTGCATCCTTTCTTTTAATACACCGAGATTCTAAAACACTCATTTCACCTGTAATGCAAACTTCTTTGATTAGGCCTCTTTTTCTCAGCTAAGCAAGAGGAAAGACTCTAGGGACTTGCTAATAGACCTAATGCACCACCCAAAACGCCATGACCTAACCCCAGCAATACCTGCTTTCCTCAGCAGGGCAGCCAGCTCTGCCCCACTTGTGCTGAAAATCCATGGGACTGAAGTAACTTAAAGATGGAACCATCTCCAGGCCCCTCCATCACCTGCTTGGGGGTGGACCAGAGGCTCCAAGAGCTGCGTGCAGCAAGAGCAGGACCCGTAGGACCCTCAAGCATCTTTCTCCGTGTCCATTCATCTCCTATGACTGAGAGAGAGAGAGAGAGAGAGAGAGAGAGAGAGAGAGAGAGAGAGAGAGAGAGAGAGAGAGAGAGAGAGAGAGAGAGAGCGCTCTGGACAGAAGCTGTACTGTTTACCCCTCTAGTCTGAAAAGTCACACGATGCCAGGCCTAATTATGTTTGTTAAAAGTGACACATGGGAAAGAAAAATGCAATGCTACTTTACTGATAGAAAACGTGTCAGAGTTTAAGAACACATTTTAAATCATGGCTGAGCAGCCTGGTTGGTATTTATGAATGGCTTAAAGGGGAGTTCATTCTCGCCTCTAGTAGTGCTGGGCTGTCAAGATCACCGGTGTTCCGTTCCCCAAGGATTGTGCTTAAAGCAGTGTGCTAACATACAGTGGACAGACAACTAAATCCCAATACAAACACGTCTTAGTGCACCCCTCAGAAGCCAGCAGGAAGGAGCAGCCTTTGCTGACTTCGGCTCTGCCAGAGGCGGGAACAGCCAGGCTGCTGTCTGTGTTTTGCCTTGGTTGAGTTCGGGGAAACAAATCTTTCATCCAAACCCCATCAACCAAAAGCGTACGAATGAACAGATCAGCATTTGTGAGGGTAGCACCTCATACAAGGTTAAAAAAAAAAAACTTCTCTCGGTGACTAAAGCTAAACAAATACAGCAGCTGTCTGGGTAAACACAGCACCCTGGTGGCATTGATCCAATGATGGCTGCAGACCTGATATAAGGAACAGAATTTCGGGTTTTGTTTTTGCTGAGCACTTGTCAAACCTCTGTCTGAAAGCCAGAGGAATGGAAGACTTCTTACCTCAGCATCTTGTCTTAGGACAATGCTGCTTTTATTCATGCTTTGAATATTAAACATTCACCTGACAGTTGTATTCTATGCCACAATGTATCGACACTTAATATTAGGTAAATGTAATATTACTAAAAGTTGTTTGGGTTAAAAGCTGCATTGAAAGGAAGGGCCATGTCAACCCTGGTTGTGTCCTAGCCCTTGTAACCCCTGTTTAAGAAGAGGGGAGCCAGGCAGTGGTGGCTCACACATTTAATCCCAGCACTCAGGAGGCAGAGGCAGTCGGATCTCTGTGAGTTTGAGGGCAGCCTGATGTACAGAGTGAGTTCCAGGAGAGGCTCCAAAGTTATAGAGAAACCCTGTCTCAATAAAGCAAAACAAAACAAAACAAAAACAAATCAACCAACCAACAAACAAACAAAAAAACCAAAACAACAAAGAAAAGACGAGGGGAAACATTCTTTCTGAAAGACAGCCTAGTGGGTAAAGCCACTTGCTGTGCTAGCATGGGGACCTGAGTTCATATCCCAACACTCATATGAAAGCCAGAGATGGCAGCATGTGTCAGTAATCCTAGCATGAAGAACCCCTGGGGGTTCTGGCCAGCTAGACTAACTAAACCAGTGACTTCAAGGTTCAGTAAGAGACTTTGTCTCACAAACCTAGGAGGGGAATAACAGGGGAAGACATCTGACATCAAAGTCTGGCCTCCACACACACACACACACACACACACACACATGTACACACATACGTATACATACACACACACAGACACACAGACACAGAGCCAGAGATAAGGACACCTTATCTACAGAGTAACAAATGAAACAAGCAAAATAGCAGACTTCTGGAGAAAAAATGCGTGCAAATCAAAAGGAAACTGGACAGATACCTTAAGATGCTGGCAGCAACAACTGCCATCACATAATCATAACTGCATTGCCAGAAAAAATGTCTTTCAAAAATGGAGGGAGCTAGAGAGAAAGTTCATAAATTCAAGATAGAAATAAACAGTTCACACGAACAGAAGCTGAGGGGGCTCATCAACTGCAGACCTGGAATGTTTTTTCATTATTCTCTATTACATTTTTTTAGAAAAGAGCTTGCTTCACATGTCAATCCCAGCTCCCACTCCCTTCCCTCCTCCAGCACTCCCCACAATTGCCCCCAGCTTCCCACCCTATCCTCACTCCCTTCCACATAGGGGATATCCAGAGTCTGTCATTTCACTCAGGGCAGGGTCCAGGCACTTCCCTAAGAGTCCAGTTTGAGAGAGCATTCCTCTTTGTGTTATGCACACACATCGTCCATTTGTATCCACGGATAAATACCGATCTACTGCCCAGGACCCCACAGGTTGCCCAGGCCTCCTCACTGACTCTCACACTCAGGGGGTCTGGATCAGTCCCATGCTGGCCTCCCAGCTGTTGTTCTGGGGTCCAAGAGCTCCCCCTTTTTCAGGTCAGCTGTCTCTGCTGGTTTTGCCAGCCCATTCTTTGCCCATTTGCTCATTGCTCCTCTTTCTGTCACTGGGTTCCATGGGTTCAGTTCAGTGTTTAACTGTGGGTGTTTGCCTCTGCTTCCATCAGTCACTGGATGAAGGTTCTAGAATGGCATATCAGGTAGTTGTCAAGTTTATTATCAGGAATGGGCATTTAAGGTAGTCTCTCCACCATTGCTTAGCTTGCCAGTTGGTGTCATCCTTGTAGATCACTAGAGGTCTCACTGGTGGCCAGATTTCTCTTCACAACTATGACTCCCTCTATTATGGTATTTCTCATTCTGTTCTCCTCCTATTCTATCCCCCAATTCAACTTTTCTGTTTCCCATGAACCTACTCTCTCCTCTTCTCCCCCCCTCTTCTTCCCAGCTCCCATGTTCTGAATCTCTTTAGGAGATCTTGCCTCATTCCTCTTCTGTGGGGTACCATGCATATCTCTCTTAGGTTCTTTCCTGTTTCCCAGACTCTCTGTCATGGAATTGCAGACTGGCACTCCCCTGATCCATGTCTAAAATCCATATATGAGTGAGTATATATCATTTTTATCTTTTTGTGAGTGGGTTACCTCACTCAGGATGGTTTCTTCTAGTGTCATCCATTTGCCTGCAAATTTCAAGATTACATTGTTTTTTTCCACTGAGTAGTACTCCTTTGTGTAAATGTACCACATTTTCTCTATCCACTCTTCAGTTGAGGGGCATCTAGGTTGCTTCCAGGTTCTGGCTATTACAAATAATGCTGCTATGAACATAGTGGAACAGATGTCCTTGTTGTATGAATTTGCATCTTTTGGATGTATGCCTAAGAGTGGAATTGCTGGGTCTTGTGGTAGGCTGATACCCAATTTCCTGAGGAATCTCCATACTGATTTCCAAAGTGGGTGTAGGAGTTGGCACTCCCATTAGAAGTGGAGGAGTGCTCCCCTCTTTCCACATCCTCTCCAGTATAAATTGTCAATGTGTTCCTGATTTTAGTCATTCTGACAAGAGTAAGATGGTATTTCAAAGTTGTTTTGATTTGCATTTTCCCAATGGCTAAGGATGTTGAGCACTTTCTCAAGTGTCTCTCAACCATTTTAGACTCCTCTATTGAGAATTCTCTATTTAGTTCTGTAGACCACTTTTTAATTGCATCCTTTGGTGTTTTGGAGACTTGCTTCTTAAGTTCTTTGTAAATTTTGAAGATCAGCCCTCTGTCAGATATGGGGTTAGTGAATATCTTTTCCCATTCTGTGGGCTGCCTTTTTGTCTTGTTGATTGTGTCCTTTGCCTTACAGAAGCTTCTTAGTTTCAGGAGGTCCCATTTCAGACTTGGAATATTTAAGGAGAGTCTTCGCATTGTAATTAAACACCAGACTGCCATGAAGGATCTTAATTAAAAGTGAAACATGTTTTGTCTACAAGAAAGATCTGAATTTTTAAAAAGAAACTTAAGAAAAAGAATACACCTAAAAACTAATGAAAAGTAATTAATACCTACAATTAATTTAATGAAATAATACATTTTTTTGTTTTTTTTTTTTCGAGACAGGGTTTCTCTGTGGCTTCGGAGTCTGTCCTGCTGGAAGTAGCTCTTGTATACCAGGCTGGTCCTGAACTCACAAAGATCTGCCTGCCTCTGCCTCCCCAGTGCTGGGATTAAAAGTGTGTGCCACAACCACCTGGCAAATAATACATTAAAAAAACTGTAATCAATACCAAAGAAGACTTGAGAACAAATAATATTTTCCATAATAAAGAAACAAATTTTATAAGAAGTCAATTCATATGAGACAAAATGTTGTTAACTATACCCATACCTGCTTCTATAATTATACTTAATGTAACTACAGACCAACAATGTGACAATAAACACAAAATGCTAGAGCCTCCCAAAGGAGAGAGGTCCAATTTCAATCTCTCTTCCTCAGTAATTGATATACAAGTGATAAAACCTACCAATCAATTATTACAGACTATTCTATCCCATAAGAGCTGATTTTTTTACTATACACAACAATGTTCACCAAGATGATAAAACAAACAAAGCATGCTTCTTTGACCACAAAATAATTAAATGGACATCAAGAACAGAAAGATTTCCCCTAACATTCTAAGGTGACCATAACACGTGAGCCCAAACTCAATCCAAGAGAAATGAAAAAATATATTGAACCAGAAAAAGTGAAAACTGTAACATGGCAAAGACAACAGGCTGAAGTTTATGTAGCACTTCATAACTTCAAATTTTGTGTTAGAAAATACATAACTTCAAATTTTGTGTTAGAAAACTCATAACTTCAAATTTTGTGTTAGGAAAGCATGGCCTCAAGTCAATGATGTGTTTCCTCTTTAAGGAACAAGAAAAGAGATGACAAAGGCGAGAGGTAAAATAAACTTGGACAAATCTGATGAACGTTATCTTTGGGCCAGAGAGCTGGCTCAGTGGTTCAGTGGTTAAGAGCATGAATTGCTCTTAAAGAGGACCCCAGTTTAGCTCCCAGCACTTGCACAGCTGACCGTAACTCCAGCTCCAGGGGCCCCGACACCCTCTTCTGTCCTGTGTGGGCACCTGCCCTCACATGCAGATACCAATACGTAGATATGCACATGCATGGAAATTTAAAGAATATTAACTTTTGCTCAGTTTGAACTGATAGTCTGGTTGTTCTTTGCACTGTTTTTCTTTTCTTCATGCCCTTGATTCTGTAACACACACTGTTTTACATTCTGCCAACCTTTGCTCTTATGTTATTTCACCAGCACCACAGAGAAACATTAGGGGATTTTGACGGTGTAATTTATGACTACAAGAAGCTGCCGTCAAGCATCCACCTCCTACAGAATTGTTGGATTTGGTTTATTTTCTCTGCAATGTGTGAATATTTATCATACAAGAAAACGTCATGAAAAGGCTTCTTGGGCTGTATGAGATCAACTTGCCTTAATGAGTTATGAGATCAAGCAGAACAGGGTTGGAAAACCTCACACAAACACATCCAGACATACAACAGGGATGAAACTTGGGGCAGTCTGTTACTCACCACGAAGCTCAAACCAGCCACCACATAACATCACAGGCTAACAGGAGATCGGAGCAGTGAGAAAAACTAAGGCAAGATATTACTGTCCCCCTAGTCCTTGCTTCATGACCATTTAGGTTCTCCTGTGCTAAAGACAGTCTTACTGGGAAACCCAGAGTTCTGTCCTTTCATTCTGTTTGGGGCACTGTGGCATGGTCTCCATAGACGCCTTTTACTGATCAGGCTGGGTGCTCATGCACACAACAACACATCAGATTAATACAGAAATCAGAAATCACTTTTGTACCGATGAGCTGATCAAAAGATGTCACAGTTGGCCCCTGTCACTCAATTACAGCTAGCTTGAAAGATGATTTTTTAAAGGTCTACTCTGAATTATGGGGTTGTAATTCCATCTTGAAGGCCATTTGTGGGTCATGCTTCACTTCCCATGGTTTATGGCTTCAACCCAAACCCTCGGTGGAACTATAACCTAAAAGTCACAGAGACGCTGTTTATCATCTGTTTATTTTACAACCAAGAACCAAGCATATTTTGATTTCATGCTCACAAAGAACACAAGAAAGAAAACAAGATGAAGGAAGAGGAGGAGGTAGGATTCATTGTGTTCACCCAACTCTAAAAACTGAATGCTGGATGACAGACCAGACAAACTGTCTCCATGACAGTAAGCATCTGGAAGCATATTCCATTTGCAATAAAGACTTGAAGGATTGTTTTGTATCTTTCCGGAGCTGGTGCCACTGCAGCAGAACCTGGATTGAGGGATGGAAGGGACACCATCCGTGTCTTCCTTCCACTCTTCTATCCACTCTGTGCTGATAACAGGCTCTCTGGCAAGAGGTTCCTAGCAGCTGAACCAGAGATCAGGCTGGGTCATGGCATGTTCAGGCAGGACATGGCTTCATCTGCTGGTCACTGCAGTGACTGGGCGGGACACTCCTTGATCTCTCCATGTTGTCACTGGGCTCTGCTGTACAGTTGGCCTTCTGCCTTTGCAAACATTCTAATTTGATGCATAATTAATATAACAACGACTCGAGGCATAGAGGCTTCTGGGACTAATTAGTGACCTGAATCTCCATGGTAGCCTGCGTTCCATTCTTATCAGTGCTGGAAAGGGCTGCAGTCTTAGAAATAATCAGTCTCCCACTTATTACAGTGACACAGCCAAGAGGCAAAGATCATCTTTCCATCCCATGTGCAAAAATTCCATCAGTGTGTAATCACTTCCCTTGGGGTCTGAACTTCCCCTGGATGGGTCTCATTGAGTTAGTCCCTTATGAACTTTCACATTTCCATATGGGTCCAGGGAGAGCCCATGGCAGGTGAAGAAATAAAGACAGCTAGCCAGAGCTCACTGGGCGCCCACAGAATAGACAACATTGTTCCAAGGGTTTAGAGCTGATCTGAGGGAAAATAAAAGCCTCTGCTTTATTTTCAAATAACTTGCAACGTACTAATGAAATGCACGGCAGTAGCATAGATGGCTAGTGTATTGCCACTACTAATGTGGCCTCTCAATGTCTCTGCAGATACGAAACTTCCCATGACCCTGCCACCTAACAGAGGACTTGTCCACAGTCCAGATGAGTTCACCCCAGGAACACACAACATGACATTTTAGCAGGGCTACCTCATTGTCCTCCCTTTGGCTTCCTGTTGCTCTTAATATCCCTCAACAACCACCTAATTTCCAGGCTACTTTCTCAGCCCAACATAATCTAGGACAAGTGTCAGTGAGCTATAGATTATGGTCCCAGCCCTGCCCAAACAGATCATTTAATTGAGATGCTGTCCTGTGTGTTGGTGTTTCCAATGGCAGTGTTGAATAATTCTCATAAAAATGGCCCAATAGTTCTAAAATACTATTTATCTCTTTGCAGGAAGACTTTCTCAGCCTTAGTCTAGACCACTAAAAACTATGCAACCTGAGAATTCTCTGGAGGAGTGGGCCATTGCCCACTGCATGAGTAATCCTTCCATCAGGATCTGCCACTCCCAGACACTGCTCCCAGTTCCCCATGGCTGAGCATCAAATTAACAGTTTTCTTAGAGGCACCTTCATAGTTCTCAACTTTTGTTTACTTGATAAACACAAACATACTTTCTATATATCAGGTGCTACTTTAAATATTATATGTTCAGTCATACCACTGCGAATTGAAAATACTGTATGTAAGTCAAAGAGCCAAAAATGCACTTAAAGAGCTGGGGATGTAACTCAGTAGCAAAGTGTTTGTCTACTGTGTGCAAGGATTTGGGCTTCAGTTCTCAGTAATGCAAAGAAAATTATATTATCTCCCTCCACCCTTGACTTCCTCTGCATGCAGTGTATGTGTAGGTGTGTGTGTGTGTGTGTGTATACACATCCCTGCATATCCGTGTGGAGGCCGAAGGAGGATGTCAGAGATGCCTTGCATTGTCATTGTCAATCTTATTCCCTTAAGACAAGTTATGTCACTGAATCTGGAGCTAGGCTGGCAGTCAGCAAGCCCCAGAAATCTACTGTCCCTGTTCCCATTCCCATGGTCCTCCTGTTACAGGAATGCAAGGCCACCCCTGGCTTTTTACATAGGTTCTAGGAGCTTAAACTCAGGTCGGCATGCCTGCACAGCTAGTACACTTACCCACTGTCTTAGTTAGGGTCTTCATTCTTACACAGCTAGTACACTTACCTACTGTCTTAGTAATGATCATCATGTTTGCACAGCTAGGCTTTCTGATGCTGTGATAAAACACCACAGCTAAAAGAAACTTGAAGAGAAGGGGGCTGATTTCATCCTACAGCTTGCAGACCATCATCCAAGCAAGTTAGGGCACAGACTCAAGGAAGGAACCTGGAAATCAGAACTGAAGCAGAAGCCATGGAGGAAAGATGCTTACTCTCTTGCTTCCCCTGACTTGTTGAGTCTATTTTCTTATACAATCCAGAACTACCTGTCCAGAGATGGCACCACTCACAGTGAACTGGGCCCTCCCACGTCAATCATCAATCAAGAAAATGCCACTCAAGCCAGTCTGGTAAGGCAGTTTTCTCAGTTGAGGTCTCCTCTTTCCAAATGACTCTAGTTTGTGTCAAGCATCAAAAAGTGACCCCTTGTCAACTTGACGGACACACAAATACATCATTATTCAACTGTCTCCTTTCTTATTTGTCTTCCTTATTTTGTTAATATTATCACAATATAAAGTATATTCTAATCATTTAAGGTCCTACAACATTTAAAAATTCAAACACTTTCAAAGGTTAGTCTTTTTTAAATATCCAAATTCCCTCTAAGCCTGCAAAGTTTATCTGAAATGAGTAAGGTTTCATAGCTGTTGTTTCCTATAAAATCAAAAAAGAAATTAAATAATTTCTTATTCCAAGACATAATAATAAAAGTACAATCACAATTAAATCAAAGCAAAGTCAAACTTCAGCATTATAAAAGTTCAGTGCTTGACATCTGGGACCCACTCATTATCCTCTGGGCTCCAAAGGGCCTGGGCAGCAAACACCGCTTCTCAGGCTCTGCCATCCACAGCACACACAGCTTATCTCACAGGCTTAGGCCAGCTCCACTCTGTGTCTGAAGCTGTCTTTGGCAGTCATCCCACAGTACCAGCAATGCCAGAACGCTGGCTAGGGTCTCCTGCCTCAACTTGGCTGCACTTTCACCAGTAGCCTCTCCTGGGCTCTCTTCAGGAGCTCTGACCCTGCCACACCGTGCCAAGCTTTAACTTCTGTCCATGACCTCTTTAGTCATGGGATTCTTACTAAAACTGAGGCTGCACCCTCACCGATGGCCTCATACAGTGCCAAGACTCGGCTGTCTTCCCTGAGACCTTTATGTCAGCACCACCCAGGAAACCCTTACATCTTACCAAGTTCAGATGCCAGCCTGAGACTCAGTCTCCATTCCTCTGGACCACAGGTTCTGTGTTCTCACTCTGAGTAAATTCTACCAAATTTACAATCCTCAGTGATGTTGGTCTTTTCTTGATCACCACTAATTTCTCAACTCCATCTAGCCAGTATTACGTGTCCTAGCAAAGCAAAAGTCTCCCTCCAGTAGAGCTGGTCTCTTGCTAATCACAGTTTATTCTCCAGCCACAACTGACCAGAACCACCGATTTCTAATTCAGAATACCACATAAATCACCCTGTTGGAGTTTTTAAGGGGCTTTGATGCTTCAGAAACCAGATCCCCACCGCCTTCACTGATCCCAAGTTTATCTTCTGAGTTCCCACAACAGCTCTGAGCTCTTTAAGCTCTGAACACTCAACAACTTTCCCAGCCCAGTCTCAAAATACCACCCTAATAATCCCCAAAGCACACAGTCGGGTCTGTTACAACAATACTCGGGGACCTGGTAACAATTTCTGTCTCAGTTAGGCTTTCTATTGCTATGATAAATCACCATGGGTAAAACAAACTAGGAGGGTAAAGGGTTTATTTACTCTCACAACTTGTAATCCATCATCCAGTGAAGTCAGTGCAGGAACTCAAGTCTGGAACCTGAAAGCAGGAACTGAAGCAGAAACCATGAAAGAATGCAACTTATGTCTTGCTCCTCCTGGCTTGCTCAGACTTGTTTTCTTATACAACCTAGGACTACCTGTCCAGGACGGCACTGCCTACAGTGAGCTGGGCTCTATCACATCAATCATCAGTTAAGAAAGTACCCACAGGCCAATATGGTCAGGGTGTTTTCTCACTTGAGTTTCTCTCTTCCCAAGGACTCTAGATTGTGCCATGTTGACATACAACTGGTCCATGCACCAACTGAGTCATCTTCCTAGACTTACTACTAAATACACCTACCTACTGAACCTCAAAGCTTAGCCTGTGTCTCTTAAAACATGCTAAGAACATACAAATCAGCTTACAGTTGAGCAGCATCACCTAACACAAAACATACCTTGTAATAAAGTGTTGGAAATGTTACTCACAGACAAAGATGGACATTCTGTATACACGATGGAATGTGAACACACAAAACTGTAGGATCTTGAAAGGTTAGCAAAACCACACACTGAACTGTCATTTTACCACATAATTCTCTGACTAACTTGGATCTACATAGCTAGCTTCTGCTATTCAGCACTACAATAGGGCATCACACTCCAAATTGTTGTGCTGGGAAAAGACCAAAATTCAAAATTGGATGTTTCATAGGCAAAGTACCTTCTGTACTGAAAGGACCAAGCAGATGCCATAACAGGCTCCTCAGTCTTCTCTCAGAGGTCAGGCCTCAATTTCAGTTTTCTGAGACTGAACAAGCTGTTTCTGAGGACAAGCCATAAATAAGGGACAATCAGTCTCCAACATCCTCAATAGCAAAGAGGAGGCCTGGTACATGCAGTACTAGGCCAGGCCAGGCCTGAGCCAGCCTCCACAGCAGCTCAAGGACAGGGCCTGGGACTTGTCCAGGCCTGCCCCAAAATGGAAAACTATAGCCTTGACCAGTCCCTGACTAGCCCCAGCCAATTACAATGTACTAATATGATTGCTACTTGCTTAAGCCAATCGTATCTAAAATGACCCAACTTCCTTAGACACTCCCCTCAGTAAGGCTTAAAAGATGCCCCCACCTCCTTCTTGGGGTTGTAGTCATCTTGCCTTTGTATAACATGGTCATCCCCAACATGATGGAATAATTTTTTAAAAAGTCTCTTTGCTTTTATATTGAATCTGGTCTCTTGGTGGTCTTTGGGAGTCCTGACTCTGGCGACAACAGTATAAATACAAGGACCTGAGTTTGCATCCCCAGTAACTATATAAAAGCTGATTGTGGTGATGTGTGTACAATTCCAGTGCTAGGGGTGAGGTATGGAAACAGAAAGACCTAGAGCTTGCTGGCTGGTTGGTCTAGATGAAATGTCAAGCCTTGGGTTCTGTAAGAGAGGCCTTATCTCAAAAATAATGTAAAGAGTGAGAGATAAATACATGTGCCATCAAACTCTGCCCTCACACAAATGTGCATATAAACAAGGCATACACTTGTACAAACATGAGTAACACACACACACGCTTTTTTAAACTCAAAATTTAAAGTGTTTTATGGAGTGGATATTGCTCTCATACCATCATAAAGTTAAAAAATATTAAGTCATGCCACTGCAAATTAGGGACTTTCTGTATTTAACTACACATTTTTGTTCCATTGTCAATCAATGGAATATTGTTAGTCTTATCTTTGTTTTACAGATGAAGAAATCACGATACAGAAGCCTAAATAAGTGACCAGAGTTCCATAACTGGTAAGTGATGGAGGATGATATAAGCCCAGGCATTGTGGTTCTTCAGTCTTTGTTCTTTCTTCATTATGTCAACACAAACTTCTCTAGTTGTACAGTGGGATCAGTTATGGTCATCTGGAAATTTAGAGATTCTGCATTAAAACCCATGCAGATGGGGATAGAGAGATGGTTCAGCAGTTAAAGCATTTGCTAGATGACCAAAGTTCCTATCCCAGAACCCATATAACTTCCTTGTGGTCATAGAAGCCCACATACATATTTTCAACCTCAGAAAATGGAAGTGGAAGGTCCCTGAAGAAAATTGGCTAGGGCAAGAAGCCCTATAGGCATGTTTAGAGTTTGATTGAGAGACCTTGTCTCAAATAATAACATGGAAAAGCAGTGAAGATTCCCAATATCAACCTCAGACCTACATATCCTTACAGGTGCACACACATGTGCATACCCTTATATATGTGAACACACATATGTGGACATATACACTCAATGCATATCACACAAACAAATGAAAAGAAAAATATGAATATTACATCCAGCTTCTAAAAAATACTATTTTGCTGAAAAAATTCCAGATACCATCTCATAGCAATGCACTATATCTTACATCTGCTAGAAATCATAAGGACACTCCTACTTTAAGAAGCATAGTTCAAGTTTATTTTTACAATGGACAAAAGATATTTCATTCAAATTTGACATGTTCATTTATCTCAACAAGCATAGTGATATGTTTAAAAGAATGTAAGTAGTGGATTTGTGTGTGTGAATGCATGAACATACATATATGTGCATGTTCAAATAAATCCAGGTGCCTGTGTATGAATGTTAATTTGGAGGCCAAGAGACAACTTTGGGTGTCATTCCTCAGTCATCATTCATATTTTTGAGACAGAATCCCTCACTAGTCTAGGACTAAAGTCCATTAGCTATAATAGGCTGAATTTTCAGCAAGCTCCAGGAATCTGCCTGTCTCTGCTGTCCAAGCATAGAAATCACAAATGAATGCACTCCACCATGATTGACTTTTTAAAAAATAAATATTTCACTTCCAGTGCCTGGGGACGGCCACAGAGCTTCCCCTCCTGGCGGGAGCCTAAGCACCCCAGGTTCCTGGTCTTCTTCTCCACCCACGAGACCAGACAATTCGTGGTCTGTTTCTGGGCCCGTGCTCCAGTGCCTGGAGACTGCCACTGAGTCTCCCCTCCCGGTAGGAGCCTATGCACCCCAGATTTCCGGTCCTGTTCTCCACCAACGGGATCAGAAATAGGACCAGGAAGAGGAGAACTACGAGAGTATTGGACTTGCTTGCAACCACTGAAAGGGAACACTGGTCCCCTAACCACCAGGCCAATAAAAGGGTTATTCTGCACACACTAGAAGAAAGGATGGAAAGGAGAAAATACAAAAACACACTCAGCAACAGAAAAACAAATATGACATCGATGGCCAGATTCTAGAGACTCCACACCAGCAAGACTCCAACATTCCAATGCAAATGTAGCAGAAAAGAATGACTTTAAAAATAAATTCATGAAAATGATAGAGGCCCTCAAAGAGGATATAGGAAAATCCCTCAAAGAAATGGAAGAAAAAGCAAACCAAAAAATGCAAGAAATGGAAGAAAAAACAAACCAAAAATGCAAGAAATGGAATAAGTGCCCACATTAAGAAACTGGAGAAAAGTTACACTAGAGAATTAACAGCATAGCTGAAAGCTCTAGAACACAAACAAGCAATCTCACCCAGGAGGAGTTGACACCAGGAATTAATCAAACTGAGGGCTGAAATCAGTAAAGTGGAAACTAGGAAAACGATACAAAGAATCAATGTAACAAAGAGTTGGTTCTTAGAGAAAATCAACAAGATAGACAAACCTTTATCCAAACTTACCAAACCGCAGGGTATGGACATGCAAATTAACAAAATCAGAAACGAAAAGGGGGACATAACAACAGACACTGAAGAAATCCAGAGAATTATCAGATCATATTTTGAAGACCTGTACTCCACAAAATTTGAAAATTTAAAAGAAACGAACAATTTTCTGGATATAAGAGCCTTGATCGCCAAGTGATTTGGACACCATAGGGCTTCTTGGAAGTAATCCTCCAGAGATACTCAAGGATGAGTCTGCCCCTGCCTTCACATCTCTGCTTCTTCCTCTTCAACTCCTTTTCCATAGACAGGATGTCCATGCGACCTCTAAAAACGCATACTGAAAAGTAACCCTTAATGTGAAGGATTTGGAGGTAGAGGTTGGGCAGGTGATAAGGTCATCAGTGCAGAGCCCTTCTGGATAGCTATCACTTGCCAAATTTAAATCAAGAACAGATGAGCAATTTAAATAGACCTATAACCCTATGGAAACAGAAGCAGACATCAATAGTCTCCCAACAAAAAAGCCCAGGTCTAGATGGCCTCAGTGCAGAATTCTACCAGAAATTCAAAGAACAGCTTATACCAATTCTTCTCAAAGTATTACATGCAATAGAAGCAGAAGGGTCTTTGCCAATCTCTTTTTTCGAGGCTTCAATAACATTGATACCCAAGCCACACAAAGACACAACTAAGAAAGAGAACTTCAGACCAATATCCCTCATGAACACTGATGCAAAAATACTCAATAAAATACTGGCAAATTAGATCCAAGAACACATCAAAACATCATTCACCACGATCAAGTAGGTTTCATCCCAGGCATGCAGGGATGGTTCAACATATGAAAATCCATCAATGTAATCCACCATATAAACAAGCTAAGAAACAAAAATCACATGATCATCTCACTAGATGCAGAAAAAGACTTTGACAGAATCCAACACCCCTTCATGATAAAGGTCTTGGAGAGATCAGGGATAACAGGAACATACCTAAACACAATAAAAGGTATATACAGCAAACCAACAGCCAACATCAAACTAAATGGACAGAAACTCAATGTGATTCCGCTAAAATCAGGAACAAGACAAGGCTGTCCACTCTCTCCATACCTTTTCAATATTGTACTTGAAGTTCTAGCTAGAGCAATACGACAACAAAAGGAGATCAAGGGGATACAAATTGGAAAGGAAGAGGCCAAAATTTCACTTTTCGCAGATGATATGATAGTTCACATAAGTGATCCAAAAAAAAATCTACCAGGGAACTCCTACAGCTGATAAATACTTTCTGCAAAGTGGCAGGATACAAGATCAACTCTAGAAAATCAGTAGCCCTACTATATATAGACGATAAAAGGGCTGAGAAGGAAACCAAAGAAACATCACCCTTTATAATTGCCACAAATAACATAAAATACCCTGGGGTAACACTAACCAAACAAGTGAACGACCTGTATCGCAAGAACTTTGAGTCTTTAAAGAAACAAATTAAAGACACCAGTAAATGGAAAGATCTCCCAGGCTCTTGGATAGGTAGGATCAAGGTAGTAAAAATGGCAATCCTGCCAAAAGCAATCTACAGAATCAATGCAATCCCTATTAAAATACCAGCACAATTCTTCACAGACCTTGAAAGAACAATAATCAACTTTGTATGGAAAAACAAAAGACCCAGGATAGCCAAAACAACCTTATACCACAAAGCAACATCTGGAGGCATCACCATCCCTGACTTCAAGCTCTATTATTGAGCTGTAGTCCTGAAAACAGCTTGGTATTGGCACAAAAATAGGCAGGTAGACCAATGGAATCGAATTGAACACACTGATATTAACCCATATATGTATGAACATCTTATATTTGACAAAGAAGCTAAAAATATACAATGAAAAAAAGAAAGCATCTTCAACAAATGGTACTGGCATAACTGGATGCAGATAGATCCATGTCTATCGCCATGCACAAAGCTTAAGTCCAAATGGATCAAAGACCTCAACATAAATCCAGCCACACTGAACCTCTTATTAGAGAAAGTGGGAGGTACCTTTGAAAGAATTGGTACAGGAGACTGCTTCCTGAACATAACACCAGTAGCACAGACAGTGAGATCAACAATTAATAAATGGGACCTCCTGAAACTGAGAAGCTTCTGCAAGGCAAGATACTCACTAACCCCACATCTGACAGAGGGCTGATCTCCAACATTTAAAAAAGAACTCAAGAAGCAAGTCTCCAAAACACCAAAGGATCCGGGAAATGCAAATCAAAACAACTCTGAGATACCATCTTACTCCTGTCAGAATGGCTAAAATGAAAAACACCATTGACAGTTTATGCTGGAGAGGATATGGAGAAAGGGGAACACTCCTCCGTTGCTGGTGAGAGTGCCAACTTGCATAGTCACTTTGGAAATCTTTATGGAGATTCCTCAGGAAAATGGGAATCAGCCTACCACAAGACCCAGCAATTCCACTCTTAGGCATCTATCCAAAAGATGCAAATTCATACAACAAGGACATCTGTTCCACTATGTTCATAGCAGCATTATTTCTAATAGCCAGTACCTGGAAGCAACCTAGATGCCCCTCGACTAAAGAGTGGATAGAGAAAATGTGGTACATTTACACAATGGAGTACTATTCAGCAGAAAAAAAAAACAATGGAATCCTTAAATTTGCAGGCAGATTGACGACACTAGAAGAAACCATCCTGAGTGAGGTAACCCAGTCACAAAAAGACAAACATGGGATGTACTCTCTCATATATGAATTTTAGACATAGATCTGGGAATTGCCAGCCAACACAATCCCACAGCCAGAGAGTCTGGGAAACAGAACCTTCATCCAATGACTGATGAAAGCAGAGGCAGACTCTCACAGCTGAATACTGAGCTGACAGTGACAGAGGGGGAGGACTGATGAACAAAGTGGTTTAGACTGGGCTGGTTTAACCCCCAGAGACAGCTGACCTGAACAAGGGGTAGCTTTTGAATCCCAGACTAATGGCTATTAATCCAGTATGGAACTGATCAAGACCCCCTGAATGTGGGCGTCAGTGAGGAGGTCTAGGCAATCTATGGAGCCTTGGGTAGTAGATCAGTATTTATCCCTGGCACACAAATGGACTTTGGGTGCCTATCCCACAATGAGAGATGCACTCTCAGCCTGGACTCATGGGGGAGGGCCTAGGTCTTGCCCTTCATGAAATGACTGACTATGGACACCCCCCATGGAGGGCCTCACCCTCCCTGGGGAAAGGAGCTGTGGGGGGAGTTGGTGGGAGAGTGTGGGAGGAGGGGAGGGAAAGGGAGAGGGAGCTGGGATTGACATGTGAAGCAACTTTGCTTCTAATTTAGATTTAAATTTAAAAATAAAAATTAAAAAACATTTCTTGTATTTTTTGAGCTGATAATATAATTGCATCGTTTCCCCTTTCACTTCCTTCCCTCAAAACTCTCCCATAGAACCCTCCTGTGCACTTTCAATTTCTTTTCTCATTAATTGTTGTTAAACACATAATAAAATATAGAATACATCCCCAAATACATATCTACAACCTGCTCAGTATTTATAGTGTTTGTGTGTGTATATTTTCAGGTTGACCATTTGGTATTGAATAATCAATTGGAGTGTTCTTCCCTGGGTAAGACTAATTTTCTTGCTGTCAGCATTTTTTTGTTGCCTCTAGTTCTTTGTGTAGGATTGAGACCACTTGGGCTCCCTCACACCCTCTGCGTGTCAATATGTCTATTGTTGCTGTCCTTGATAAACACATATTTAAGGAGTCATGTTGGTGACACTTTATGAGCTTTTGTCATTACTAGGAGATAAAATCTCACAGCAAACTCCCTGACTCTCTGGCTCTTACAATCTTTCCATCCCCTCTTGCACAATGATCCCTGAGCCTTAGGCGTAAGAGTTGTGCTGTAGATCTATCAATTCGGACTGAGCCCCCCACAACTCCTCATTTTGATTGGCTGTGGTATTCTGTTTATAGTCTCACTTCACTGCAAAGGGATATTTCTTTGGTGAGGGATGAGGACTACACTTGCCTGTGAGTATAAGGACAAATATCTTGAATGTAGTTATGGATTATACTGGTTTGTTAAAATGGCAACTGGAAGTTCTCCTCCTAGACTGGTGACTTCACTAGCCCTGGGTGGTTGACTAGGGGTTTCCAGCACCAGGCACTATTTCCTTCTTGTTAAGTGGGTCTTCAGTCCAATGAGATAATTGTTGATTGACAACATGCAGAGTCTAAAAAACAGAGGCATGTAAGAGTGAGATCTTCTGTGCAACAGGACACCTGTGGTTAGTAATTTGCAAAATACTATACACATAGAAATTTGCTAAAAGATTGAGTCCCAAGCATTTTCATCACATGCTTACACACGCGCACGTGCGCACACACACACACCCACATCTCCCCCCCACACACAAGAATTATATTATTTAGCTAGAATGTAGATACCATTTTATAATTCATACATATATCAAACTACACCAAGGGTGCCATGGATATATATAAAGCTCCATTTGTTGATTGTTGATTATTTTCCTACAACATGGAAAGGCAGGGGCAAGGTGATCTGTCAAGAAAGCCGGATTTCTAATTGAAACACTTGATGCCCTTGAAATCTTTCTGGAGTAGCTAAGGGCAAAACATTTTCCCTACATGACAGTCCTTAAATGTGCTGGGACACCAATCAAGTCTTCCCTTCCACTTCTCCAGGAAAAATGAAGCAAATTTTTGTGATTACTGCCCTTGGATGGACTTTCACATCTTCCTACCTAGCCCAACATCAAGGGGTACCCAGAACTTTTCTGCATCTCAGGTTTGGGACTCTCCACAGGGACTTTAGTGGAGAGCATTCCTTTCTTGATCGGGTCCTCCAAGAGGGAGACTGTAGCAGGCTGCATCTTCCAAAGATGCAGGAGATGAATAGCACCCATCTGCCCTTTGAGGTTCTTGTCATGCTCCCATTAAAGGGTAGAGTCAAATTCTCCCTCCCTTGAGATGAACAGTGTTTGTGCCTTTCTTGGGGCTGGCAGTATATGAAAAGTATGTATGATTTTCAAAGGCCAAGTCCTGGAAGGGATATGCTTGATTGCACAAGTGCTAAGACATCATACAAAGGGTTTGCTGCCTTGGGGTTGCTGTGCAGAAACACCATCCTGAGAAGCTCCAAGGCCACATGCAAGGACAAAAATGTGCCTGGCCAGTTCCACTCAATTCTGCCACTCCTCTGTTCCAGTGTCATCCACAATCCAGTTAGACAAAAGATCTCAATCCTAAATCACCTAATCAGCCACTTCTCAAACTCCAAGTCACAGAAACCATAACAGGTAAAAAATTGGATGTTGCTAGTGAAGTGATTTCAGTCACTAAAGATTGGCAGAGTTGGTTAGGCATCAGCGGACAACCACAGTGGGTCTTAGCATTAATACTTAGTCTGAAGGAGACAAGGCCTGTTAGTTCTCTAATGGAGAATTCTAGCACTGCTTATCTCTTTCTCCTTGGAGAGTTAGCATCCATCCTTCCAGAGTCCTTGATAGGAAGTAGACTAGAGGTCTGAGTGAGACAGACAAAAGCAAGAAATTTAAAGTCAGTCCACTGTTTTAAACTTAATCTTTCAGTGTTATTCCATATACTTTTCATAAGGCGCATATTAGGAAGAGAGACTTGTATGGATTGAATTGTGTTCCCTCAGGATTCATGTTGAAGCTTTGTTTCTTTTTGTTTGTTTTTTTTTTTGAAGCTTTGATTTCAAATGAGACCATATTGCTAGTGATGAGACCTTTAGGCGGTAATTAATTCAGGTTAATGGAGTCATAAGGATGAAGTAGCATCTAGCAGTATTATAAAGACTCTTTCCCCATCCCCTTTCTGTGTATCATGTTAAGTCACAGTGGAGACACCATGTTAGGACACAAGAAGAACACAGAGACCAACCAGGCTAGACACCCTGATAATGGATGACCAGCCTCCAAAATGTCCAAAATAGACTTATGTAGTTAAAGACAATTTAAGCGGAGATGCATGTGTATGTATGTATGTATATATATATACATAATATGTGTAGACATAAGATATATTATAATAATGTACATCTTAAGATGAATGAACTTCAAGCAAGACTGTGTTGGAGTCTAAAAACTTCAAAGACAAAAAATAAATTAGCATCTCTTATGTGAGCTTATTTATACTTTTACTATGTGTTTACAATACTCCTTTGTGGAAAGTAATTGCTTTATCACACAACCAATCAGGATAGAACTGGCTGTATAATTAAAATTAATTGTAAATAAAATTACAGAAGCTCAGACAAGACTTTAAAGTTCCTCCAGCTAAAATCTACAGATCTAGGCTTGTTTTATAACCTTCTCCAAGTTGGTATGGTAACATGGCCAGCCTGACTCCCCACAGATGACCCCAATTTGAATTGCTCAATATATTATGTCACTGGAGATGGGTAAGGGTGTAGTAGACATTGGAGCACTTTTTCATAGGTTTGTAAGCTGATACAACCTTTTTGGAAGGAGATTTTATTTCATTGCTGAGTATCATCAAGGTTTATGTCCCTCGATCTGTGCATAACAATTCAACATAATAACTCAACTTTGCTATGATGCTGCTTGCAACAATATTTATCATATGGGAAAATGTGCAATGGTAGGTAAAGAGTTAATTGGGTATTTATTATTCACATATTGCTGTTAGTGTATAAGACATCACTCTGTAGATTACAAAAGAGGGATTGGGAAAAATGCATACTTTTCCCCAAAGATCCAAACAACAATAGCAAATTGTGGAGTGTTCTCTTATCCTTGGGTATCATGTTTCTACTTGAGAAAGAAATGACCCAAAATCAGTTTGGAAAATATGGCCACTGGAGAGTCATATGTTCATGAAGTCATGAAACCTGGAAGTTTCTAGCAATCACCCATTTAACCATTACACCACACCAATTATTACAGAAACCTGCCTTCTGGTACCTCCATCCACTCTTTCCAGGTCTGGAAAGTGAAGTGATCAGAACAGAAACTCCCTAAACTATGTTACATGTGCAAAATATTATGATCTTAGTAGTTCTCAAATAATAAAGTGCAGCCATCATGTCCCCTCACCGTCATGCTTAATATCCCACATATATCAAATGATTTTGAAAATGTTTCCCATTTCAGCCCTTCAGGCAAAAGGTTTTCATTTGCTCTCCTTCATCTGGAATACAGTTTTGTGGTTTAGCACTGGAAACACTGTCCAGTGTTTCTCACTACTTGAGTCTAAAATTGCCCCATAATTGAAGGCAAATGATTATTTTCTCTCTTTCTTGGAGTTTTTCTGGAGTTTGTTTTTCACTGTTGACTGATATTTTTCCTTGAGTTATAACAGGTGGAAGCCAAATGCATATATTGCCAAGTGAAGTGTGGTCAGAACCAGGCAGGGTGGGAGGTGGGAAAAGCTTGATCTTTGGGATGACAACTATGTCATAGGATATCATAAGAATGATTCACATAGACTTTGCATGGAAACCAGAGCTGGAGGCAGTCAGTGGGGAGGAGACTGAGGCTGCTTCTTCAGCCCTTTGCTTCCTGGGGACTGTGGGCTTAGTTCATGTTTGAAGTCTTGATGGCTTTTGAACATGACTCAGCATGGGTGTATACAGAATGGGTCCTGGAGTGTTCAGTTCTAGACCTGTATCTATTTTAAAGCTAACAGATTTCTGATCATTCATTATGGTGGGTCTAAATTGGAGTCAGCATAACAACACACATTTAAAGTAGAGTACTCCATCAAATATCAGCCTTGCTTTAGAATTTCTTACAGCCAAAAATCCTAAAGGTGGTCATTAGTCAAACATTAAGAGAAATTTCTATGGTGAAGCTGTTCTTCCATATCTCACTAAAGGTGGAATTACACAAATGTATGAATTTGTCAAATTTTAACACATATACAACTCACTGAAATTTCATGTTTATATCAAAAAACTCTCCAGACAGTGAACTCTGGTTAGTATGCATGCTGAATCTCTCAAAGATAATTGTGCATACACTTTAAATTTATATTGAAATGTGCCAAAATAAGATGGGCTGTTCCCATGTAAAATGTTGAATGTAAGTCATATTTGCATGAGGTGGTGTGTCTGAGTTTGCTCACACATGCTGCATGTATCTTTCCTAAGTCATTGTGAGAATTTTAATTATTGACAGTGGGAACACTCATACCAAAGAAATCTGTGGATGACACAAGTAAGAGCTTTGTTTTTGTCCATGCTGCTAAATGCAACTGGGCATGTGGGCAATACACTATACAGTTCTTTCGACTTCCCTGTATGTTTGCAAATTTTTATAATAATATATTAGCAAAAATACTATTCTGTGTTTTTCTTCTTTGCTGATAAAAATGGATTTCCCTTCAGATTTTAGATTTTTGACTCTGACTGAGATTTTTGTATACTTCCCAAGCAGCATCTGGAAGGAAAATCTGTATCACAGTATCATGTTTTCAAAGAACTGTGTGGAGAATCATAGAGGCAAAGAGGCTAGAAGAATGACGGTTCCCTGGGGCAGAGACAGGCAGTGGGTAAGGGACTGGCGGTTCCCCCTCCAAGGGGAACCGAGGCTCTGTCTCAGAAGTAGCCAAGGAGCATTGCCCAACTCTGCAGACTAGCCTCAGTATGACATCTAGATGGGTCCCAGGTGTGTTACTGGCTTTCTCCTGAGGAAAATTTTGACCTGGCATTGTAAAGGAGTAAGACATATCTTCTAGGTTCATAGGAGTCAATTACATTAGAAGAGGAGACTTAAAAATCACACCAGCAGGGTAATAGGATTTGTTTCTTCCCTAGGGACTACAACCTGCCTAGCCACAAGGTTCTCAGACCCTTTAGCAGTGCCTTGTATGGGCTCCATCTCATGGAGATCCACATAAGCTCCATCCAGACAAGGACTCAGTGCAGAGGGGAGAAAGTAGACACAAAATCCTAGCCCAGGAGCTATTGGCATTCGATGGCTTCTGGCAAAGGGAGAGTCAGTTTTCTTCAGTGATATCTTTTATTGGTTAAGCATGACTATGGAAAATCCTTTATTTTCTCTGGTCTTTGTTTATCCTCTTCTGTAAAAGAAAAGTAGTAATGTTCATTTTTTGGAATTTTCACAAACATCTTCTATATATGATAAGATGATATAGCATACACTTTAAAATTATCATAATTATCCCCATCGCTATTACTTGACTGTGTTACTCTAGCCTGCTTTAGTAGGGCAGTATGAAATTTCCACCTCCAGCATGCACCAGACTAAAATTATTAATTAATAAAATTATTAATCAGATTTCTCTTGGGTTGCATGTTTTCTTCTTTCTCAAAATTTTCTATTTGTATTGCATGGTTCTGAGGGGGGATGTCCTTCTGTATATATGTTTCTCTGACTGGTAGATGAATAAAATGCTGTTTGGCCAATAGAGGCAGGAAGATAGCTGAGACTAGGAGATGAGGAGAATTCTGGGAAAGGTAGACAGAGAAGTGCGGGAAAGAGAACACTATTGTGCCAAAGGAGCAATATGCTGGATTATAGGTAAGCCACAGCATCGTGGCAATACAGAGATTAATAGAAATGGGTTAATAATTAAGACAGAGCTAGCCAATAAGAAGGCCTAGTCATCAGCTATCAGTTTATAATTAAAATAGCATCTCCTTTGGGGTTGAAGCAGTGTGATCTGGTGGGACAAGAAAATTCAGCAACATGGTTCTTCCAGTTTCTGTGATGTGCCGTATCTTTTCCAGCGATCACTGAAAGAGATGAACTAAAAACATGAATGTTTCCTCTTCTGAGATGATTTCCTGGGACTTGACCTTCTAGGGTGGAGGAAGGATACAAGAGACAAGAGTAGAAAATTATCCCCTAAATTGGGTGAGGGAAAGTTGAATGATGCATTTAAACTCTTTCATCTTTTAACTAAGTGAAAGTCCAGAATTAGATAGGGACAGGTGATTATAAGCACTTATGTTTATTTAGAGGCATGTGTATTTTAAGACCTTTAATGGAATATGAGTCAGGGAACCATGATTTCTAAGGGAAGGTCTGTTGCCATGGAAATAAAATCTGCCAGATTGCTGATTGGGCATTATCCATCAAGATGTCTTCAGTGTTTACTCTGTGGTAATTTTTAATTTTTTCCAATTAATGGAAAATGAAGGTTGCATGAATGGGAATGGGGATGGGAGGATGGGCAATATGAACATAGTGAGCTATCGGGGGCTGAAAGCTTTGCCTCTCCTGGGCCCTCTTCCTTGTCCTCATAGAGCCTCTCCTATGCCTGTTCCTCTTCTAATCAGGACACCTGACATGTAGGATAAAGGTCTGACCATTGAGATGTCACTTAACCTTACTTAACTCCTTTGATACGAAAGCTATTGAACGGTCCTATCTTCAAATACTGTCACTGGGAGATCGAGCTCCAACATAGGAGTTTTCAGGAGAGACAGTTTATTGTAAAACAATCAGAAAAGAATGCGTTCAAATAGGAGCTAAGGGCCTCACAGCTGCAAGTCCTTGTCCATATCCACAGATCAGAAAACCAAGGAACTGTCATTCCTAGCTTTTGACGTTTGGGTTGACAGTCTCTGCTTTGCCAGCTTCAGCAGATGGAGCAAGCAAGCTCCTGAATTTTTCTACTCATCACTTTTCTGATAATATGTTTTCTGTTCTTCCTTAATAGTCTACCTGAAGAAGAAATTGTGAGTACCTGTTACTCTGAGCTTGTCTCCAAAGTCAAGCTCCCCAGTGTTGGATGACCCAGTTGCTGCTGGCTCTATAGAGGCCACCTCTAAAATGTACCTCACTGTTTCCTGTTAATTCACCTAAAATAATGTCTTACTCCAATCAGTTTAGTAAATGCCCTTTCTATGTGATGCTATGGATATTGGGATGAAAATATCCCAGTGAACTCATAGTCTGGTGGGGAAAACACAAAAACACTTGACGAGACAGAAAGAGGAAACACTGAAATAGTCCAAGGAGGTGTGCTAGGGAAAGCTTAGAGGTGAGATCAGTTCTTCCTGGTTGGAAGAATCATGGGATGTCCCATGGAGAGCTAACCTCTGGGTAGGATCCTGAATAAGGAATAAAAGCTTGAGAAGGAGTAAGGTGTGGAGTGGATGGGACAGAAAGTGGAAGCAAGTGTTGAAAATCATGAGTGGAGTCTTGGAAGCATAGATGCATTGGACTTCTCAGATGCACCTGCTGTCGCTGGCCCTGGAAATTCTCCAGCTTTTGGCTTTATCATCTCACCTTGTGAGTTATTACCACAGAGATGGCTGACTCCAAACCACAGATTCTGATTCAGGAAGTCAAGGTTAAGACCCAAGAATCTGTATTTATTATGCAATCTACAGACCATGTTTTCAAAACAAATACACTGAAATGGTAGATGGAGCTCAAGCTATGGAGGCTGCTATTACACGTTTAGAAATCTGAAGAGTAAATTGAAAGGAGGGGAGAGAGGCAGTGTGGCAGTGACCTACTGCAGGAAGAGGTGTGGTCTGAATTTGTTTCCATTATGGAACTGAGAATTGCCGGTCTTCCCTGGAATCTTCTCCCTGGCCTAGGGAGGGAATTAAAGAGAGAGGTGTCCTTAAAGAAGCACAATTAATTTCCATTTATGACAAGTTGAGCATAGAAGGACATTTTAGTTCCTTCTTAGGAGACTCTCTAGAAAAAGACAAAGTTCAAGAAAAGTGGGAGGGAAGCATGATGCTGGCCATTGAGACAAACTTCATGTACTTGGGGATCAAATGTATGGAAATTACCAATTAATCCCTAGACATACTGACTGGAGTTCTGTGCAGGGGCCGAAGGTAAAATTTGGTGTGCAAAGAAAGTACAGCTAAAAATAGAACCCAAGGAGAACCAAGAAGGTAAAGAAATGGACTGAGGGAAGAAGGCAGAGAAAGATTCAGAGTGAAGGCTTCTGAGAAGCCAGAACAGACTCCAGAGAGGTACATGGTTCTCAGAAAAAGGGACAGAACCATTTGTTTTGTCCACTAGTAACTTAGACTCTACAGATGGAGCATCTGTTATCTTTAGCCAATCTCCGTTCCTCCAATAAAGCACCCGAGAAAGTAGGTTATCAAGTTTATTTTAATCACAGTTCTAGAAGAGCAAGAGCATAGCACCAATATCAGGTGATGGCCTTGGTGCTTCATCATGACACGGGGAGGGCATCACTCGGTGAGACATTCAGTGCCCCAGCTCAGATCTCTCTTCCTCCTCTTACAAAGCCACAAATGCCTTCATGGAAGCTCTATTATCACAGCCCTATTTACTCCTAATTATCTTCCAAAGGCTCCAACTCCAAACACCATTAATGTGTGAATTTATGGATTGAGCTTCTAACACAGGGCTTTTGGGGAACATATTCACGTTGTAGTAACCATTTTTCGCCATGGTGAAGGAGGAGTAGCAATTAAAAGAAAAATGGAGCTATAGAGCAGGCAAAGTTGCTTGGAGCTCAGGGTGGCTTAGGATATGTCATTACAGCTGCAAAGAAAAAGACTAGGGTGCCATGGAAGGAAGACTAGGCAAGAGTCACAGCTTTTATGGAAGTATCACTTGACCTGGGCCTGAATGACAAGGTAGACCAAAGAAAGCAGAGTAGGTATTTTTGTGCAATGGTCACACCAGGGGACACAGTGAGAGAGAGCATGGAAAGCATGAGTTGAGACTGGTAAGGCTGGCCAGGGTCCTTGCTCAAAACCTCATTAAAAGTCCCTCCAGCTAGGCCTAGTGGCGCAGGTCTGTAATCCTAGCTACGCAGGAAATTGAGACAAGAATATTACAAGTTCAAGGCCAACTTGAGACCCTGTCCTCAAATAAAAAGTTGAAAAAAAAAGGAGGTGAAGGTGTTGGATATATATATATATGTATATATATATATATATATATATGTATATATGAGAACAGGAGAGAATTTGCACAACATGCTTAGGACCCTAGTTCACTTCCTACTATAGCAAAAACACAAAAATAAAAATAAAATCCTCATAGTATAGAATTGTCTGCTGTGTGGATCCACGAATTACACAAATCCTTCGGCCTTGTTGCTCCACATCAGTGCCAACTTGGTATGGAACAAAACCAAAGAGTTGGAGTCAGCAATTTACCTTCTCTGCCAAATGCTATGGTTGGAATTCTATGGCATTCCAACACAACCTGTAGAAAAAAAAATATATATATATTCCTGTGCCTGGGGCTCAGAAAGCAATTTTCAGGGAGAATTTCTAAAGCTGTTTTGAGCATTATATAGCCCCCTGGGATGATGGATTCATTCCAAACACATAACAGAATTTCCTAAGGAAAGCTCACAACCGCAATACCTTTATTGTCCCCCTCCAACATATCTGTCACTTCTGGGGTCTTCAGGGCACATAAAGGTGCACAAGGCCCGAGATTCTGCTCTCATTAAGTCAACTGCAAAACTGATCCTCTGGAGGGAAAAACTTGGCAGTCTCTGTATTGTATTATTAAACCATTTCCACACAACCAGGCTCACAACCTTACCTGGCAGCATAGGTTTAACACAGCAGTAAAGTGCCTGGGAGCCAAACAGACCAGAATTCAAGTCCTACCTCTTTCCCTTGCCATCTATTTGAACTTGGACTGATAGTTTAACCTTTCTGAGGCTCTTTTCTGTGATGACAATAATAATGTATACGTAGCTATGGAGATTACATGAGTTATGCGTATGAAGCACTTTCGTTGCCATCCCAACTGTTCAAATTGAGATCTCTGCAAAACATGGCAGAAGGTCTGCAGACCTTGGGGAGCTAGTTAGACCATCCTGGTTCTGTTTCTGAATGTGGTCACTGCACCTTCCAAACTGTCAACTACCTCTACTGCACACAGAACTCTGCCATATGGGGGGCTACTCCCACCTCCTGTGTGGTCAGCTGCCTTGCAGCTATTTTACAAGCCCGCAGGCTGCTGAAGGCCACAGAAAACCGCTCTGGGCGCACTCCTTTCCTGAGTGGCAGATTGCTGCACCTTCGCCTCAGCTTGGCTGTCCCCTCAGACCTCTTCACACTCGGGAGAGTCAGGATTTAAGGTCAGCTCTCAGTGGGTCAAGGGGCACCTTTGTTTGCCTTCCATCCTGCCTGGCAACTCTGCAAGGCTCCGAAGGCTAATGTTTCAGGAAACCCCTGAGGACAGAGATCTAGATTCCCATGGCTACATTAAAGGCGTGAGCAAAGGTGCCAGGCTGGTTGGATAACTGCAGTCCAGTCAGGGGTGGAAAGAAGCAGGGTTGCTCTTGCCGTAAAAGTATTTCCACTCAGCCGCAGTTTCTGACCCAGAAGCTGGCAGCTCTGGCCTCTGAGACAACCTGGCAGATGGAAAACTAAAGGGATTTTTTCAGGTCCCACGCTTCTATCCATGCTTTGAATACCATCTGCTTCCACATGTATGGAGGGCATTCCCAGTTGTCCCAGAACCTGACTGCAGGGCTGGATGGAACCCTCTCTTTGCCAAGCTGGGAAGCTGGCCGGAGCTGACTTACTGGGTCCCAGGAAAGAGGTACCTGGTGAGAGAAGGAGATTGCACAGCCTCAGAGAGAGGAAGAGGCTCAAGACCATTTTCAAAAAAGCCAAATCACAACTCTTGTGCACATAATACAGCCAGGAGTCTGAGAACAGTGGGGCTGTGTTCTCAGAGATGTCTCATGAGTGACTTCATTATTGTACAGATATTATAGAGTATACCAGGTCTAAATGGTAGAGCCTGGTACATAGCTAGGCTTTCTGGTATGTTCCTCACAGTACAGTTAGTCCATTATATATTGAAAAGCCATTATGGAACGCATGACTTTTAGAAGGGAATCCATGTCATCGGTCTTATCTGATACGTTAGTGATAGAAACAGTCAAATGTTAGAGCTGCTTCTGAAGAAAATTTGAGACCTTGTTAATATCGGCAGCTCAATCAAGAAAAGTTAGGACAAAACCACAGGTCAAAATCTAAGCTCGCTAATGTCTTCCAGGGTCATACACCATAAGCTTTGTGGCTTTTGTGGCTTCTTTTCCCACAGGACAGAAATTATTCACATCTCTACAGGACAAGGACACCTACAAGCTGTCCCCATCCCTTGCATAACTGTAAACTAGCCAAGTCAATAGAAAGGCCACCAAAGGAGCAAGCAGGCACTGACTAAAAGAACACCCGGGTGTCACTTGCCCAGGGCCAACTTCTGAACAAGTTTTCCTCCAGCCTGCTCCAACCTCTGGCTGGCTCGTCGTCCGAGTCTGTTAAGAGAAGCTTTTCCTTTGCTAGCCGCTTTGGTTTATCTCCCGCCAGTTGCCTGGGCTCTGCCGCTTTGTAGTCCCCAAATAAACACACAGGAGGCTATATTAATTATGAAGCTGTTGGCCTTGCTTGTTTCTTACTGGCTAGCTCTGACTTAAGTAATTACCCCATAATTGTTAATCTAAGTATTTCTCTTACCAGAGAATAGTTCCGGGCTTCCAACCCTATGGCGTTACATGTTGACTCTCTCTGTGTTTCTCCTTCCCAGAGTCCTCCTGGACTCCTAGTCCCACCTATCTAGATTCCTATTGGCCAGACAGTCTTTATTGACAATTGCACAGGACTTCCCCCAACACGAGTCCTTCCTTGTCCCTTTGCCCAGCTGGGGCAATTCAAAGATCTCTTTAGTCTGTTTCTCTTTAGTAATCTGCAGCCCAGATCACACTGACAGTGAACTTGCCACCTTGTCTTCATGCCATGGGGTGCAGGTGTGCAGAACTTGCACCCTTCCGAAACGTATCTAGAAAATGGCTGAACTCCCCTTCCATATCTCAGACTTTAAAAAGTGTTCATGGAAGACACTCTCAGTTCTCAAATCTTCAGGTACTCTCCAGGACCATTTCTGTCTACCCCACGCAGCCTCGGGGCTCTAGCCCCTGTCGTTTCCAGCCTGAATGACGCTGCTGCCTCCTCAGTGCTATCCCTGCCTGCCTCCCTCACCTCATGGGATCTGTTCTCTTCTCCACACCAGAAGGGATTTTAAACATGGAAGTCCGATCATCTCCCTACAGCTAAAAGGCCCTCCACCATCTGCGCACTCTGCCTCCTATAATCCAACCTCTGTTTTCTTCTCCACCCTCAGGTCCCTTCCGTTCCTCAGACTGGACCAAATTTCTTTCTGGCTTAGGACTTTGCATGTGCTATTTCATGCCCCATTTCTCTCGAGATGTTCCTTTATCCTTCAACTGCCATCTCAAGTGTGTCATCTATCACTTCCAAATCACAAGTTTTCTCTCAAGGCCCCAAATCGGGCAATTAAATGTACAGAAGCATTTTTGTGGGAGTGGAGGTATCTCTGACTTTTTGCCTGCTCTTGGGACCCTTTTCCTCATACCGGGTTGTCTTGTCCAGCCATGCTATAAAGGTTTGTGCTTACTTTTATTGTGTCTTGTTATGCTGTTTGGTCGATATCCTTGGGGGGGGGCCTGCTCTTTTCTGAAAAGAAATGGAGGATAAGTAGATCTGAGGGGAAGGGGCTGTGGACTGGGATACTAGGAGGAGTGGCGGTGGGGCTTCGGTCAGGATATATTGTATGAGAGAAGGATTTTTAAAAGTGCAGATGTGAACTTGTCAAGTTTAGAATTTTCGAGCAAGCTTTGGGGCAGCTTCTCCATCTTTGTTGTTCATGGCATGCCCGGAGCCTAGCATGGTATCGGCACTGAACATTTAAGGGACAAATCCCACCATGTACAAATAAGGGGCTGGGATACCTCAGTGTCCCACGAGATGAGGTAACTGATGTGAATCAAGCTGCCCTCTGAGGTGGCAGAGATACACAAGCTGGCATGGTGGATCCCCTGTCTCTAGAAGGATTCTCAGGGAACTTGAGCTTACTTCTGCCTGGTCCACACTGGTCTAGGGGAAAGTGATTTTGCTTCTCTTCCTTCAAGGTGGATTCAGGAATTTATCATCCTTTCATTTTGTCTGTTTCTAGCCTATACATCCATATATATATATATAGTTCTGGAATAGATCTCTGAATTCCCTTCAGAGCCCAGATTTGATGGTTTTAAGTGATAATGGGTTCCACCTGGAATCAAGGCATGTTCGGGTCAAGCTTTAAAAAAAAACTCAGGTTTAGCTGAGCCATCAGGAGGAGGTGGGAGGGGGGATTTGAGGGAAGGGGAGGGCTCCTTCACAGTGGGCAACCCAGGTAATGAGGCTCTTGCTCACCTGCCTGATGGGTAAGAAACAGCAAAAAGATTATGAAGCTCATATCCTGTCTCCTCCAAGGCTTGGCCCGGAGGGTCCTGGTGTGTAGTTCTCTCTCTGGAATGTCTCCACTATGATCAGTGATGCTATTAAAGTGCATTTTAAACTGAGCAAAGAGAAATGTTCTCCACAAGCATTTTTAAAGTGCATGCTTGGGACAGATGGATGGGTTGTTAAGTACACTCACCTGGGGAGCCTGTTGAAAGTGTCACCTCTGGCTCAGTTTCAGACCTCTGACTTGTGAATCTGGGCAGCACCTGAGAATCCGTATTGACAGGCCCCCAGTGATCCTGGTGCACATTTGAGGTGGGAAGCTGCATGCTAGTGTGAAGGAGCTGGCATTCTGCAGGGACAGGGCTTAGCCAGACGCCGGAGCCTTCCCTCCTCACCAGTTTCTTGAGGCCGTGAGAGGCATCTAAGAATCTGCACAGGCTCTTCACCTGTCAGCCTCCAGCCTCTGAGAGCAACAGTCCAGCCAGTCATTGGAAGGGCCCAATGAGAGCATGCCAAACAGCTGCATACTACTCAGACAGGATGCCCAGGCCCAACTTCCAGTAGAAGGAAACCTTTGGCTTTAGATCAGGGAGCACATGAATGCATTGTCTTAGGCTGTCCATCTTCCAGAAAATGAAAGGTAACCTTGACTGTTCCCTGCTCCCCTGTTGGGCTGTGGGTAAAGTTTAAGGAACAGAAAGTTTAATTTTTCATAGAAGTGCACACCCATCAGATCTGCGGGGAATTCCCTGTCATGCCACTCCCGTGGCCTAGAGGGGATGGAAGGAATCTCAAAGTTTTTTAAGTCACAACAATCAAAACCAAACTTTGTAGTGAATTTCTCTATGATGCTGACCAGTTTGACACATACATATTCTTCTAAGTCACATGTTCCAGGATCATCCTAATTCTCACTGTCCACATGACTGCCAACCTCCTGAAGACACTTAGCCTAGAGGAACAGGGTAGAGGAATGAAACAAAATTCACACAGAGCCATATGGATCCAAGAAAGTGAGCTACCTGCAGTCAACACTCGCTTCACACGCTGAGACCCCTTGCGCCAGGGCTCACTCACTAGTGGAGAACCATCTATGCAGATGGGGAGTGTCTACAGTACACCAATAAGGTCAGGGGTCCACTGACGGCCTGTGAAGAAGAGAACTCGGGATTAGAGACTCTGTCCTCACGCCATGCCTTCTCTCTGCATTGCGATTGCACCTCCAGTGAATTAAACAGTGAAAGGTAGAGATGAAAGATGGTAATTAGAGGAGGGGAGGAAGGCAGCTCACCCTTCCCATTGTGACCCTTTCTACAGAAAAGGACCTTGGGCAGCGGCCAGCAGCATACATCTAACATCTTTATTAACTCATAAAGTGAAGTTCTTGGGCACTAGGCCCAGGCAGCTCTGGAGACTCAAAACTGCAAGAGTCCAATAGAAAGGTAACAGTGTTTATAAATCACACCGATGTCAGCACCAGGGTGTGGGATGCACCTACCCAAGCTGCAAGGACAAGGTTTTGAGCATCTGACACTTCAGGGAGGGAACAAGAAAGATATGCTACCGAGATGACTTGTGGTCAGTGTGGAAGGAAGGGATTTTCTAGAGCAAACAGGTTCTGATGCCGACAGAAACTGTTGAGAACAATAAAGACAATGTCTCTATTGTCCTCAAGAACAGGTGAATGAGTTTTCTTCACTTGAGCTGCAGGAACATTGTTGGAAAGGTGATCCTGGAATCTATCCCGTGAATCCCAGAAGCCCTTGCTACACATATGTGAGCCAAAATAACTAGAATTCTAGAGTCAGAAGAAACCTAAGTGTAGGAACCCAAGAGCATGATGCCCAAAGGAAGAGGCATATGAGAGGACTTGTTATACTAGACTAGAGAGGCAGATTCCATGAATGTCACCAGCCCCAGTTAGTTCTGCTGCTGTTAACCATGTATGGAGCCTAGGCCAAGTTTGCCCAAGATAATGACTTTTCAATGCAAGTCCCAAATTGGGAGTTTTATGAAAAGTTTTACATTTTTTAAATGTTGGCAACTATCTCGGCATTATTTAAACACCATATAGAGCATACAAACAACAAAACCCTTCTAGGGGAGAGAAAGATAATGCCTATGCACATGCAACTCATGACTTCTAACATCTTGGCTATTTCATAACCAATTACACCAGAGTTAATATTAATTGAATGTTGCCCTCATTTGCCTGCACAGCTGATGAAATGGTGTTTATAGGTTAACTCCTTCAACCCTGAATAGCTCTAAAGCTTGGCAAGCCAAAATTCAAATATAGGTCATCTTGATGTCAGATGCTTTTAAACATCCAGTTTCAGAAACACGACTGATGACCTCAAGCGCATCCTTTGCAAGGGGTGGCACGATGACAATGACTAGTGCTTATTGTTTGTAGGAAGATGAGACATGGAACAAGAGCCCCACAAAACAGAAATTACCATCTTGTCCAAGGACATTTGCAGGAGATTGATAGTAAGAATATCCTTCCATTCTGCACAGTGTAAAGAAAAATCCCTCAGTACTCAAAGGTGGTCCATGGATCCATTGAATTAGCACCACCTAAGGACACACTAGAAAGGCAGAGTCTTGGAGCTGGGAAAATTGCTTACCAGGCAAGCATTCTTGCTGTACAAGCCTGAGGACCTGAGTTCAATACCTAGTACCTACATAAAAAATTAAAAATGCCCACGAATACCTGTAATCACAGGCTGGTGGGGCAGAGACAGGAGAATGACTGGGACTTGCCAGTCACCATTGTGGCCGAGGCAGCAAGCTCCAGGTCCAATGAAAGTTCATGTCTCAAAGAAATAAGACTGAGAGTGATAAAGGAAAACATCAGCATCTCCCTGTGGCCTTCATGAGTAGATAGGCACATATACTTGCATAGAACATATAGGCATATGTCATACACATAGCGCCACACAGCCATACCTATACCACATGACATACACAATACACACACCTGCTCTAAAAATTAAAAAATAAACAAAAAAGACATGGATATGGGAAAAGGACTTTTAGGGAAGATGGTAACTTTTAGAGAGAGTGTAATTGAGCTACAGTTATCAGAATGCACTGTGTACATGTAGGGAATTGTCAAAGAATGAATTCAATGAAACCATAAGAAATAACCAAATCAGCAGAGCCTTGGAGTTTCCTGAGCCCCTTAAATAGCTGGCCTTCAGGCTCTTAAGTGCATAGAGGCTGGAAAAGTCCACACATGCTTCTCTCTCACTTGTTCTCAAGGTGCCATGGCCTTCTGCCTCCTGTATCTTCTTCACCCCATGGCCAATCTCCTGGTATGACCTCGTCCCCTTTACTCTCTAATCCCTTACTGAGCATGGCGTACAGTTATATGGACCCTGTCAACACAACTTGCAAGGACAAACAGGACCCTTCACTAAAACATTCTGTTATACAGTAGCCTGGCTCCTCCATGCCTGTGGCATACCCTTGGAAGTGTCAGAAAAGTCAGAACAGCCATAGCAAGCTTCCCAGACATGCTTATAACATAGGGATAAAAGTGATGCTTGCATTTCCGAACTACATCCACCACACAGGCAGAAAATGGTGGGTGTGGGCTCACTGATTCTAAACCTTGTTTGCCTGTCAATGAGAGGGCAGGGTTCTCGGCAGAATGGAAGCCTCAAAGCACAAACCCTTAGCAAACACTATGGCACAGACTTGAGCCCAGGTGCTATACTCATTGCCCTGCTCTGACTATGGCTGGATGATCAGGCAGAAGGACTTCTAGGCTTTTACATTGCTGCTTACTTTCCTGTCACTTCATCTTAGATTCTGCCTCTCTCAGCACGTATCTCCTTTGTTGCCTTGACTCTTATCAGATGCAGAAGTGCAGGTATGATATCACTATTTCCAACATCTTACCCCAGAAGCCTTTCCTGAGACTCTATTCTGTGGCACATAAGCCTTGCAGAAAATGGAAAAAATCCTGTCTTTCACTCATCTGACATCTCTGTGTACCAGGAGGAGAAACACCACTGCATTGCCCCATCAATAAATGTACATGATTGTCACCCAACATCCCTTTCCATCTATTTTGCCTTCCCCAAAGACAGCCACATTCCTTAAGCACATAGGTCACCTCCAAGTCCCTCCCCCAGCCCTCACCTGCTTCTTGGAGACCATAATCAGTCAAGGAAAAATTAAGTCAAAGTTCCCAGTGCCTTCTCCTCCCTAAAGCCCCTCATCACACACACGTGCAGCCAGAAAGCCCGTTCTGGCTCTAACCCATCACAGAGCTTTCCATTCCAGGGAAACTGTGATGTTGCCATGGAAACAACCAGTGAGGTGTTTCTCTGGCTCAGTCCCAGACTGAGGACCCGCAGCCCACACTGCAAAGTATTCATTGCTGGTATGCAGGGAGCCCCCTGACATCCTTCACCAACCCGGAGCTGCCTTCCTGCCTCAGTGGGGCTATTAGAGGCAGAGTGTGTGTTTGTATACACATACATATATGTGTGTTTGTGTATGTGAGGCAGGTCTATTTTTTTTTCACTTTAGCCCAACCCCTCCTAGCACACAAAAGACACATTCTTGAAAAAGAAAAAAAAATGTATTTTCCCCTGCATTCCAGCTGCCTGAGCTAAGCGGAGGAATGAATGGTTTGGGGAAAATCTCACACAGGAATAAATTTACAAGGGACAGCTGAGTGGATAAATTTGGTCCCCTGAGAGTGGCATTACGAGGCCTTTGGCAGGAGTCTGGTCTCTTATACAGAATAGTCTAAAATGAAAAGCAAAGTAAGAGGGGGAGCTTTCAAAAGCACCCCAAAATACAACCTTTGGGTTCCTTGGAGTTCTCTCTGGCTGCTAGCACGTAAAGACAAACAAACAAACCAACGCATTCTAGATGGCTGTCCACTCCCCACCCCGTGTTTGCCCAGGTGCCTTAGTTGCTAAGGAGAGCACTTTAAGATCACTCCTTATTTTCTAATGTCACCTGATGCCTATATACTCCAGAACAAAAGCGGTATTTGACCCAGTGAGGATTTGGCAAACAGCAAGTGCTGTCTTCTTCAGTGTCTCCTTCAGATGAAGAGTAAAGTCAACAAGACAGACCCGACAGCATGAGGTTGGGCACAGAACCAAACCCCACTGCCTGGGACTAGGGACACACTGCAAAATGAGGAGATGGTTCTGCCCAGGAAATAGCTACCAGTGCTAGCAGATCCTGGCTCCGGGCATGCAACATAGTTTCTTTTGGTTCCCATAGTTGTTTTCTGCAAGGCTTGAGAGCAAGGTTAGGCCAGATTACTTTGGGGCCACTCACCGTCCCCCATGAGTGTTCAACTCTCATTTCTCCCTCCTGCCTCTTCCCCACTTCCTTCACTCGCCACACAGTCACCAGTTGTTAGAAGTAGGAGAGTCCCTTTGCTTATTTGGAATTCTGAAACTCATTAACCAGTATCCTCTCTATTTCTCTAGAAACCAAACTTTAGTACTTCTGCAGCTGGTAAAGCCCATTTGGTCCTCATGACAGCTTTTCCCAGGCTCTTTAACCCCAGGAGAGCCTGAGACTTGAAGTCCAGCCAGACAGGCTCCTCTGGGAGAAGCGAGCTGTCATTTGTGGGCCACCAAACATGTCCACGTCTCAGGCTATGTGCTGTGCTGAGTTAGTGACATTGACCCTTTGCCACCAGTGTTCATACTTCTGAAGTCATCATCAAGTGCTGAGTACCAATGCTTTCCAATTCTATCCTGTGTGGGGACATAGAGAGACAACTTCCTGCTGCCAAGACGTTCAAGTTCTGTTAATCAGACATAAATGCTAGTTACCAAGAACTCACTGCTCTCCAGCCTCTACTGTTTTTACTGTGCTGGGTACTTATTCCCATTTTATATGGCAATTGAACACAGGGGAAGAACCAAATGATTTTCCCAAAGGAAAATACTGGATCTACTAACACTCAGCTGTGCTACAGGGGTATTAGCCTCTCAGAGCCCCAGCTTCCTCACTTTAAAATGATAATATGTGTCCTCAAATTGCCGTGAAAATTCAGTGAAATGATATCTGCAAAGTTCTTCACTTAAAACCCAGCCTACCCTGCCAATCATGAGCTGTGAGACCATCCTATTTGAAGGGGTGGAAGGAAGCCTCTCTCTATATCCCATCCTCATTAGTAAGCCTCAAGAATAATTTCCCACCCTCCCACCCTGCTCAGAAAGGGGTCTGCAACAAAGGAAGTGATGGAGACCCCTGATCGTGTCCTCTAAACCCCAAGACTGTGTCCATCCAGGAAAACCATCAAGTCCTCTATACCCCAAGGCTGTCTCTCCAGGAGCCACTCAGCAATGCCCAGTGATTAAACTAAGAAAAAACTAAGAAGTGTGTAATGCAAAATACTCAATGTGGTTGCTATCACCTTTCTATGGATGTAAGAAAGGGCTTCATGATTACCAAACTGCATAAATGTAAAGCATTGCATTCCAGCCTTCTGTTTTATCAGACATAATATGCACTATGTCTGCCACTGTGTAAAAACACACAAACAGAGTTTGGCCACACTTAATCCTGGCAGTACTTACAACCCATGGCTAGTGTACACAACCTGTAGGAGAATGTTACTCGACCTGTCCACGGTGCTTTAGTTTTAGAGTCACAGGCTGCAGCACCTGTTTGATGAGCTGGCTTAAGGCATCCTCCTCTCTTCATGCAAAGAAGAGTCAGGAAAACCTTTTTGGAGAGTCATTGGGTGGAAGAGAGAGTGGGTGGGGGCTAGCTGCTCTTGGTGTTCTCTGTCTGTACCATGCCATAACAACGTATGCTTCATACGCACTTACTACTAAATGGACAATGACTGCTCCAGCACTCCCAGATTAAATGTGTACTTGAGATAATTAAAGCAATCTTGCAAAGAGAATTTAGTGATATTTTCTATTGTGCCTGTTATTTCTCTAGAAACATCAGGGCTCCTTTCCATCCAGGAAATTTTGGCTTTCATAAGTACTCAAAATTGAAGCAAGAGATTAATCCAAGGAGAAAAATGATGGCCTTTCCGAAGGGCGTGGGTAATGGCCACAAGAATGATGATGGCTAGAAATCCCATTTCCAAATGAGTCAAAGGAAAAGGACATCATTAGGAGGTTCTGATCCAGCTAGCATAGTAATCACTGGCACGTCCAGGAGTCCACAACTGCGCAAGAAGGGGACTAGACATGTCACAAACACCCTCTCGTTTGTTCCTATTGACAATTGTCTGAGGCAATTATTGTTTTTATTGCTTACAGAAAGGAAAACAGGCGTTCAGAGAAACTAAGCAATTTTCCCAGTGTTGCACAGCTAGCACTTGGCAA